>NC_082724.1:40491239-41801954 GCF_030144855.1 Hypanus sabinus
CTCTCCAATGGTGGTGTCTGAAAAGAAGATACAGTCCAAGTTGCATACCATCTTGGACAATGACTCCCATCCACTCCATAATGTACTGGTTAGGCACAAGAGTACATTCAGCCAGAGACTCATTCCAACGAGATGTAACACTGAGCGTCATAGGAAGTCATTCCTAACTGTGGCCATCAAACTTCACAACTCCTCCCTCGGAGTGTCAGACACCCTGAGCCAATAGGCTGGCCCTGGATTTATTTCCACTTGGCCTGACTAACTTATTATTATTTAATTATTTCTGGTTTTATATTGCTATATTTCTTCACTATTCTTGGTTGGTGCGGCAGTAACAAAACCAAAATTCCCTTGGGATCAATAAAGTATGTCTGTCTGTCAATCACAGTTGTTCCAGTCTACATCATCGCGACGCGTGAGTAATTTTTCTGGAGAGGCGCGCATCACCCTACAGTGTAGGTACGGTGTAGGGTACATGTTACCTATGGTGTCGATGCGACACACAAGTATAATTCAACCTTAACTGAGATAAATGAGTTATTTATCTCATTATCTCATGACCTATGATCATGTAACTGCACCCACATTTTCCAGGGGGAGCATCCTCCCATTTCAGTGACCATTATGAAACAGATCTTCCTATTTATACTTTAAGAATGTTAACAATGTTTTATGCTTAATGTATGAACTATGATGCAAAAGAAAAAAATCAATTAATTCAATTAGCTTAAATAGCTTGGAACTGCAAAATAATCATCAGTATAGTTGAACATGGAATCAAAAGCTAAATATTTAACACAAAATTAGTGATTCCTTAATATGTTATTACTGTTTGCTGCTGCAACATAATAAAAATAAGTCCTTATAGGAATAGTGGAAACTTTAAAAAACATGCAGTTACAGAAAATCAAAAAATTCTGCAGATGCTGGAAATCTAAAATAAAAACAAAACAACCTTACAGGTGAGGCCATATCTTTTGGCGAAGCAATAGATAGAATGTTTCAGCTCAAAGACCCTTGGTTAGCTCTGAAAAGGAGAGAAGAAAGTCTTGAGGTGGATGTCCATGATAAAAAATGTGATCATTAAGATAAGTGGTAAATCAATAAACAATATTGTTGGAAAACAATAAACAAACTGCTTGATTATCATAGATAAGTGATAGATACAGACAAAGAAATCAGGTTACTTTATGGTGCAAAATTCAATATCAACTCTGCAAGGCTACAAATTGCCCATATGCTATATGAGGTGCTGCAACTCCAGCTTGCATGTGGCATCATTGTAACAGTGCATAAGATCACAGAGCAATTGGTCAAACTAGAAGTGGGCTGAACAATTAAAAATTGCAGGTAACAGGAAATTCAAAGTAACCAAATTGGCCCACAAACTGAAATGGGTGCTTTGCCCTTCCAGGGACTTTCTGGGTGAAGCAGTAATTTATTTACAGCTCTTTCAACATTAGTGACCACCTTCAACATTCACTACATATTATTCTTTGCATTTGAGGAACCAAACACAGTGACTGTTTTCTGAACACCTCAGTCCATGGGACAATCCTAGACTTTTTGTTGCTATCTACTTTAATTCTGTTTCTCTTCCCACAAATAGAATTCAACTTCCACCGCATCTCTCACATAACATTGTATTTCATCAGCACAGTAACAGATCAATATCTTGCTTCTTTATGATAACAACTGCCTTTGACAGAGAAGAAAAGGATTGAACTCTTTCTGAAGCTCAGGTTACAGGATGACAGCCCACCCATCTATAGAAACGGGATTCTTATGCATTTCTTCTGTCCAAACCATTCCAATGTATTTAAATCCCTGCTAATAATTGAACAGATTCAAGGCCAGGAGAATCATTAACGATTCTCAACACCATACTGAAACGAATGGAATGGTTTTCATGAACCATTTATATTTTAAGAGAGAAAAGGGAATAAACCTTTAAAAATACAAATGTGGGTTAAAAAAGGTTACTTACAGAAAAAAAGGATTACAATCTCATTGCTGTGTGAGTGCAAACATAACATAATCAACTGAATGTGACAATGGTTTAATTTGTGTGTCTATACTCCCTATGACATTAGGTAATCCCAATATGTAAACTGTCCCAAATGTAAACTGAAACTAATATGACTTTGTAACACATGTTCATTGATGAGAATGAGAAAAATAATTAACAGTTCAACATTTCAGGCAAAATTGTTTTCATTTAATTAAGTGTTAATTTGTTTCTTCATGGCTCATCAGATTGTTTGGATGAATATTGAAACGCACAGACTAAGATTTCAGTTCATTTGCTTTTCCTTGCTGATTGAGCAATACAGTAATGCAATGATGACTGTAGAGGTGCTTTACCCCTTTTTAATTTATATCATTCATAGAATATGGATGTCTCTGGCAAAGCCAATACTGATTGGCAATGCTCAAGTGAGCTTAATCAGTTGAGGGTGAACTTGCAACACTGCATGATGTTGTCTGCAGACTAGAAACAACCCATCCCAATACATTTCAAATCATAGTCAGTGACTTCATCAAGTCCTGTTTGAAGAAAACCCGGCCCAGTTATCACCAGCATGTAGCCTGTTGCACCAAAGGTCCCAACACACTAGACCACAGCTACAATATTGTAAAGAATGCTTGTTGTTCCTTGCATAGACCACATTTTGGCAAGTGAGATCATTTGACTGTACTCCTACTACCGGCCTACAGACAGATCCAAATGGGCAAGGCTCCAAAGATGAAGACAACTAAGAAGTGGTCACAAGAGGCAGAAGAATAATTACAGGATTGTTTTGAGCTAATGGACTGGACCGTGTTCAAACTTTCATCTGTGGATCTGAGTGAATACATTAGGGTTGTAACAGACTTTATTAGAACTGCTGAAGATGAGTGCGTCACCACAAAATCATTCAGGGTCTTCCACAATCAGAAGCCCTGGAAAAGCCATGAAATCAGAATTTGCTGAGGGCCAGATCAGAGGCATTCAAGCCTGGAGATCAAGATCTCCAGAAAGCACCACATGGGCGAAATGGAGATTCAGGACTAGACTGAAATCAGTGAGGGATGCTCAACAGCTGTGGCAGGGATTGAATCAACATGGGGGACACCAGAGCTTCACCTCCAGATAAGCTCAATGCCTTTTACGCTCACTTTAACCACCAGAACATGAAGAAACTGTTGAATTGTTTTTATTTCCTCAAAGAAAAGCTTAAAATAAGAGTAGTTTACATTCAGATCCAAGGTAAGAGAGTCACTTTTTAGAAAGATATTTTAGTCATGTACAATACCACCACTTAATTACTTGCAGAGAAAAAGATTCACTTATATTTTGCTCAATCAATCCATCATTAATAAATAGTGCAAAGTTCAGAATATGGTTAATACCGCGATCTTTCATTGACATCTTTAGCTTTAACTTCTCTTTACAGTTATTCATCAATTTTTGTTCTGAATGGGCCAGTTCATATATCTGAATTGACTCACACAACCAATTGTTATAAATGAAACAACTGCACCAAGCACTCTGCTCAAATAGCCAGAGTCATGGAGCCAGAGAGCAAGAAAACAGTATGAAGCAGCCCACTTTTTTAAAAAAATTATTATTTTAAGGTTAAATGTTCTGCGTTAGTTAAAATTATTTAAACAGTATTCCAGTGGTAGTTTATCTTCTAGTTGTTCATGTTTTTTCTGATTGGTTAAGTGTTTTTAAATGATTTTTGAAAATTTGATGATCAGGGACCATTGGCATTGTGACACAAAATTGGGAGTTGCTGAAATCTTTTCTGGTTCTTTCATGGAAAGGATCTCCATTGCAAAAAAGCTTGCCATTGAGAATCTGCCTATTGTGTAGCATGTTAATAAAGGCTGCTTCAAAAAAAGAGGCAAGTAGGTATTGATTACAGATGGAAGCACTTGTAGGAAATTAGAACCATAGAACACTACAGCACAGTACAGGCCCTTCAGCCCTCCATGTTGTGCTGACCCATATAATCCTTTTAAAAAAAGTACTAAACCCATACTATCCCATAACCATAACCCTCCATTTTTCTTTCATCTATGTGCCTGTTCATGAGGCTCTTAAATACCCCTAATGTTTTAGCCTCCACCATCATCCCTGGCAAGTCATTCCAGGCACTCATAACCCTCTGTCTAAAAAACTGTCTCCCCTAAACTTCCCTCCCATAATTTTGTACATATGCCCTCTGATTTTGCTATTCGTGCCCTGGGAAACAGGTATTGACTATCCACCCTATCTATGCCTCTCACAATCTTGTAGACCTCTATCAAGTCCCCTCTCATTCTTCTACATTCCAAAGAGAAAAGTCCCAGCTCTGCTAACCTTGCTTCGTCTGACTTGTTCTCTAAACCAGGCAACATCCTGGTAAATCTCCTCTGCACGCTCTCCATTATTATGGGTCAATGTATACTTATTACTGACTTACTTTGGAGAACTTTGATTTTGGACTATTTCAGAGAGCCAGTAAGAATGTTTCAACCCTTCATGTTCAATTTGAAAAAAAAAGGATGAGGAGTATAATGGCAGCAGAGAGAAGGGATGATTACTCAGGGGCAGGTTGTGGGTTATAGATAAGACTGCGGGGAGATAGAGAGATAAAAACCATCAGCAGAATAACTCACCTCTAAGACAATGGATGTCTCAAATATTCTGACATAAGATCCAATTAGTTCATCCTCCTCTAACATACAACAAAGCAGTGGAAAATTGGAATCAATAAAGACCCAGAAAGGTAATTTTCATTTTATCTTTACTTTTTTTAATGAGTTCTCATGGCAAGGTGTGACAACAGTCAACATTAAATATTTGCAAGGGTGCTTCTTGAATTATTATAGACTGTTTCATTCTTGGCAACAAATCAGAATTTTTAAAGCATAAAATAAAATAAGCACTCCTGAGGAAAATGGAGATGCTGACAGTCCATTTTCAGCAATCACCACCCAGAAATGTGATGGCTATATCATTGAAGCAGCAACTCAAAGGCTCACTATATTGTGAAATCTGAATTCGATAAATCCATGGGTTCACTCCAGAAAAAAATGCCATTTATGTTTAGTTGTGAATTTTAGAACATTTACTCAAATACATCATAGGCCTGCATAATTGTAATTCCTGTCCATTTTTTTAGTTTGTCAGCATCAATTTCAAGACCACTATTTATCATCCATCTTACTGTTCTCATGAAGGCAGTAGTGAGCCAATCTTGTGGAAGGAGTTCAAAGTCCTGAGAAGTAGTCATTTTGACAGTGGGCTAGTGTAAGAGTTGAGAGCTAAGTCTTGGATTCAAGAGGGTTTGGTGGCTAATGTTGATTCATTATTCAAGAAGAGTAGGAAAGACAGGCCAGGGAACCTGACGTCAGTTGCAAGGAAGATACTGGAGGAAATTCTGAGGGACAAGATTTACCATCTTGTCCCTCAGAATTGGGACAATTCAATTCGCAGGTGGAGTTGACAAGGTAGATTCAGAATTTGGTTTGATGGTTGGAAGCAGAAGGTTAATTTTCCAACTGATGGTCTATGATTAGCTTTCAGTGTTGGGATCTCAGTGGTTCTAAATTTGCTGATGCAATTAAATTAGGGCGTCTTGGTGATGATGAAGCAGGTTACAGCTCGTTGCAAAGGGATATTTATTAATTATTTAGCATTGCCGTGCAGAGTAGACCCTTTGGCCCTTCGAGCCATGTCAGCCCAGCAACTCCCAAAATCCCCAATTTAACCCAAGTCTAATCACGGGACAATTTACATGACCAATTCATCTATCTGGTATATTTTTGGACTCTGGAAAGAAACTGGGTCACCTGGGAAAAACTGATACATTCCACAGAGGACGTGCAGAGACTCCTTACATAGGACGCCAGAATTAAACTCCAAAGTCCTAAGCTGCAATAGCTTCACGCTACTTATTGATCAGGGCTGAAAAGGGCTGAGGAATGGCGGATGGATTTCAACTCAGGTAAGTTTGAGGTGATGCATTTTAGACATTCAAGTTGGTTAGGACTTGAAGCACCAGATTTATAAAGCAAGTGGGCCCTTTCTGCTTAATTTGAGATCGATTGAATTAGGAGGCAATTGGCAAGTTAGTTAAAGTAAGGAGAAAGTTCAAAGGAAGGGGAGGTTACAGAAGTCTCCAAAATAAAAAAAAATACAAAAAAAAGTTTAGGAAGGGATATAAACTAAACTTCACAAAATATGGAGACAAAATTGAAATGGGTGGTGAGTAAAGAGGACAGTGTCCTCTTTTGGAAGAGGACAGTGAGGCTTTGAGAGGAAGTGGGGCAGCGGCCATTTTCAAATTGTCCAATTGCGTCTCAGATCGGAGTTCTGAGAGGCGGGACTGCGCAGGCACGTGAGGAGGCCTGGGAAGGAGGGAAGATTTAAAAAAGGAAAGACTGAGTGAGGTAGTTCTCTTTTGGAAGAGGACAGTGAGGCTTTGAGAGGAAGTGTGGCAGCGGCCATTTTCAAATTGTCCAATTGCGTCTCAGATCGGAGTTCTGAGAGGCGGGACTGCGCAGGCACGTGAGGAGGCCTGGGAAGGAGGGAAGATATAAAAAGAACGCAGCCTTAAGAAGCGGGCAGCGGAGTGCGCCGAGAGCAGAGTGTAGGGCTTGGGCTCAGGGGGCTTAAGCGGAAGAGGGCACAGTAGGCTTATCTTTTAGTTCTTGTTATTTTTCAGTTATTCGGGAAGTATGAGTGTGAGGGCAGCTTGTTGTTCTCGGTGTCGGATGTGGGAAGTCCTGGAGTCTCCGAGCCTCCCGGACGTCCACATCTGCACCAGGTGCACCGAACTGCAGCTCCTGAGGGACCGACTTAGGGAACTGGAGCTGCAGCTCGATGACCTTCGCCTGGTCAGGGAGAGTGAGGAGGTGATAGAGAGGAGTTACAGGCAGGTGGTCACTCCGGGGCCACGGGAGGCAGATAGGTGGGTCACGGTCAGGAAGGGGAAGAGGCAGGTACTAGAGAGTACCCCAGTGGCTGTACCCCTTGACAATAAGTACTCATGTTTGAGTACTGTTGGGGGGGACAGCCTTCCTGGTGGAAGTGACAGTGGCCGGGCCTCCGGCACAGAGGACGGCCCTGTAGCTCAGAAGGGTAGGGATAAAAGAAAGAGGACCATAGTAATAGGGGACTCGATAGTCAGGGGTTCAAACAGGCGGTTCTGTGGAGGTGATCGGGAGTCCTGGATGGTAATTTGCCTCCCTGGTGCCAGGGTTCGGGACCTTTCTGATCGCGTCCAAGATATCCTGAAGTGGGAGGGTGAGGAGCCAGAGGTCGTGGTACATGTAGATACCAATGACATAGGTAGGAAAGGGGAAGAGGTCCTGAAACGAGAGTATAGGGAGTTAGGAAGGCAGTTAAGAAGAAGGACCGCAAAGGTAGTAATCTCGGGATTACTGCCTGTGCCACGCCACAGTGAGAGTAGGAATAGAATTAGGTGGAGGATGAATGCTTGGCTGTGGGATTGGAGCAGGGGGCAGGGATTCAAGTTTCTGGATCATTGGGACCTCTTCTGGGGCAGGCGTGACCTGTTCAAGAAGGACAGGTTACACTTGAATCCTTGGGGGACCAATACCCTAGCGGGGAGGTTTGCTAGGGCTACAGGGCAGACTTTAAACTAGTAAGATGGGGGGGGGGGCAGGAATCAAGTTGAGGAAAACATGGGAGAGGAGGTTAGTTCACCAGTAGAGCAAGTTAATAGACAGTGTGTGTGGGAGGAAAGGCAAGTGATGGAGAAGGGATGCGCTCAGCCCGAAGATGTAGGGGAGAAGAAAGAAAAGGATAATAAATTTGAATGCATTGTTAGGGATGAAAAGAGAGGAGGGGGTGGAGAGTATCTTAAATGTATCTATTTTAATGCTAGGAGCATTGTAAGAAAGGTGGATGAGCTTAAAACGTGGATTGATACCTGGAATTATGACGTTGTAGCTATTAGTGAAACATGGTTGCAGGAAGGGTGTGATTGGCAACTAAATATTCCTGGATTTAGTTGCTTCAGGTGTTATAGAGTAGGAGGGGCCAGAGGAGGAGGTGTTGCATTGCTTGTCCGAGAAAATCTTATGGCGGTGCTTTGGAAGGATAGATTAGAGAGCTCCTCTAGGGAGGCCATTTGGGTGGAATTGAGGAATGGGAAAGGTGTAGTAACACTGATAGGAGTGTATGATAGGCCACCTAAAGGGGAACGTGAGTTGGAAGAGCAAATGTGTAAGGAGATAGTAGATATTAGTAGTAAACACATGGTGGTGATTGTGGGAGATTTTAATTTTCCACACGTAGACTGGGAAGCTCATTCTGTAAAAGGGCTGGATGGTTTAGAGTTTGTGAAATGTGTGCAGGATAGTTTTTAGCAACAATACATAGACGTACCGACTACAGATGGGGCAGTGTTGGATCTCCTGTTAGGGAATGCAATAGGTCAGCTGACAGATGTATGTGTTGGGGAGCACTTCGGGTCCAGTGATTACAATAGCATTAGCTTCAATATAATTATGGAGAAGGACAGGATAGGACCTAGAGTTGAGATTTTTGATTGGAGAAAGGCTAACTTTGAGGAGATGCAAAGGGATTTAGAGAGAGTGGATTGGGTCAAGTTGTTTTATGGGAAGGATGTAATAGAGAAATGGAGGTCATTTAAGGGTGAAATTATGAGGGTACAGAATCTTTATGTTCCTGTTAGGTTGAAAGGAAAGGTTAAAGGTTTGAAAGCACCATGGTTTACAAGGGATATTAGAAATTTGGTTCGGAAAAAGAGGGATGTCTACAATAGATATAGGCAGCATGGAGTAAAGGAATTGCTTGAGGAATATAAAGAATGTAAAAGGAATCTTAAGAAAGAGATTAGAAAAGCTAAAAGAAGATACGAGGTTGGTTTGGCAAATAAGGTGAAAGTAAATCCGAAAGGCTTCTACAGTTATATTAAAAGCAAGAGGATAGTGAGGGATAAAATTGGCCCCTTAGAAAATCAGAGTGGTCAGCTATGTGTGGAGCCAAGGGAGATGGGAGAGATTTTGAATGATTTCTTCTCTTCGGTATTCACTAAGGAGAAGGATATTGAATTGTTTAAGGTGTGGGAAGCAAGTAAGGAAGTCATGGAACCTATGACGATTAAAGAGGTGGAAGTACTGGTGCTTTTAAGAAATTTAAAAGTGGATAAATCTCCGGGTCCTGACAGGATATTCCCCAGGACCTTGAGGGAAGTTTGTGTAGAAATAGCAGGAGCTCTGACGGAGATCTTTAAGATGTCATTAGAAACGGGGATTGTGCCGGAGGATTGGCGTATTGCTCACGTGGTTCCATTGTTTAAAAAGGGTTCTAGAAGTAAGCCTAGCAATTATAGACCTGTCAGTTTGACATCAGTGGTGGGTAAATTAATGGAAAGTATTCTTAGAGATAGTATTAATAATTATCTGGATAGACAGGATCTGATTAGGAGTAGCCAGCATGGATTTGTGCGTGGAAGGTCATGTTTGACAAACCTTATTGAATTTTTTGAAGAAGTTACGAGGAATGTTGAGGGTAAGGCAGTGGATGTAGTCTATATGGACTTCAGCAAAGCCTTTGACAAAGTTCCACATGGAAGGTTAGTTAAGAAGGTTCAGTTGTTAGGTATTAATGCTGGAGTAATAAAATGGATTCAACAGTGGCTAGATGGGAGATGCCAGAGAGTAGTGGTGGATAATTGTTTATCGGGATGGAGGCCGGTGACTAGCGGGGTGCCTCAGGGAACTGTTTTGGGCCCAATGTTGTTTGTAATATACATAAATGATCTGGATGATGGGGTGGTAAATTGGATTAGTAAGTATGCCAATGATACTAAGGTAGGAGGTGTTGTGGATAATGAGGAGGGTTTTCAAAGCTCGCAGGGAAATTTATGCCAGTTAGAAGAATGGGCTGAACATTGGCAGATGGAGTTTAATGCTGAGAAGTGTGAGGTTCTACATTTTGGCAGGAATAATCCAAATAGAACATACAGGGTAAATGGTAGGGCATTGAGGAATGCAGAAGAACAGAGAGATCTAGGAATAACAGTGCATAGTTCCCTGAAGGTGGAGTCTCATGTAGATAGGGTGGTGAAGAAGGCTTTTGGAACACTGGCCTTTATAAATCAAAGCATTGAGTACAGAAGTTGGAATGTAATGTTAAAATTGTACAAGGCATTGGTAAGGCCAAATTTAGAATATTGTGTGCAGTTCTGGTCACCGAATTATAGGAAAGATATCAATAAATTAGAGAGAGTGCAGAGACGATTTACTAGGATGTTACCTGGGTTTCAGCACTTAAGTTACAGAGAAAGGTTGAACAAGTTAGGTCTCTATTCATTGGAACGTAGAAGGTTGAGGGGGGATTTGATCGAGGTATTTAAAATTTTGAGAGGGATAGATAGAGTTGACGTGAATAGGCTGTTTCCATTGAGAGTAGGGGAGATTCAAACGAGAGGACATGATTTGAGAGTTAGGGGGCAGAAGTTTAAGGGAAACACGAGGGGGTATTTCTTTACTCAGAGAGTGATAGCTGTGTGGAATGAGCTTCCTGTAGAAGTAGTAGAGGCCAGTTCAGTTGTGT
Organism: Hypanus sabinus; assembly: GCF_030144855.1. Lineage (NCBI taxonomy): Eukaryota > Metazoa > Chordata > Chondrichthyes > Myliobatiformes > Dasyatidae > Hypanus > Hypanus sabinus. Next base: position 40,501,822 of record NC_082724.1, read on the forward strand.
CATTTAAGGTAAAATTGGATAGGTATATGGACAGGAAAGGAGTGGAGGGTTATGGGCTGAGTGCGGGTAGGTGGGACTAGGTGAGATTAAGAGTTCGGCACGGACTAGGAGGGCCGAGATGGCCTGTTTCTGTGCTGTGATTGTTATATGGTTATATGGTTAAAGGATTGAAAGTGTTAAATACATTCAGTATACAAAATAAGGTAGATGATCTAGTAATACAGCTAGAAATTGGCAGGTCTGATGTTGAGGACATCACAGAGTTGTGGTAGAAAGATGAAAGTTATAGACAGGCCTCCAAATAGTAGCCAGGATGTGGGGTTCTTGCAGTGGGGGTTAAAAAAGGCATGTAAAAAGGACAATGTTACAACAGTCATGGGAATTTCAACTTGCAGATAGATTGAGACAACCAGATCATGTTGGATCCCAAGAGACAAAATTTCTGGAATATCTATCAGATGGCTTTTTGGAGAAGCTGTGGTCAAGCTCACTAGGGGAAAGGCCATTCTGGATTGAGATCTGTATAATGAACCACATTTAATTAAAGCACTTAAAGTAAAGAACCCCATAGGAGGCAGCACTTGAGTATAACAGAATTCACCCTACAGTTTGAGACGCAGCAGCTAAAATCAGACGTATCAGGATTAGTGGAGTAAAGGGAATTACAGAGGCATGAGGGAAGAAGTGGCCAAAGTTGATTTGAAGTGGAAACTAGCATGGATGATTGTAGAGCAGCCATGTCTGGAATCTATATTAGTTACTCTGAAAGCACAGAATCGGTTCATCCCAAAGCAGAAGCATTCTAAAGGGAGTATAAGGCAACATTGATTGACAAGGGAAGTCAAAGATTGTATAAAAGCTAAAGAGAGTGCATACAATATAGCAGAGCTAGTGGGAAGCTAAATGATTGGGAAGCTTTTAAAAACCAGCAGGATACCTAAAATCGTGGAGAGTAAAGAGGAAATATGAAGGCAAGCTAATCAATATAAAAGAGGATACCGACATTTTTTTAGATATAAAAAGTAAATGGGAGGCAAGAGTGGGCATTGGAACACTTGAAAATCATGCCAAAGAGGTAGTAATGGGGGATGAAGAAATGGTGACAAACTGAGTAAGCATTTAGAAATTTGAGGATGCCAGGAAGGAAATGTAATTGTAGTCACTATTACTTAAGTGAAGGTGCTTGGGAGGCTGAAAGGTTTGGAGGTAGAAAAGTCATCAGCATCAGACGGATGACAATCCAGAGTTCTGAAAAAGGTAGCTGGGGAGATTATGGAGGTATTAGTTGTGATCTATCAAGAATCATTAAATTCAGGAATAGTTGCAGAGGACTGGAGAATTGCAAACGTCACTCCATTCTTTAAGAAGGGAGGAGACAAAAGACAGGAAATTACAAACGTATATGCTGGTGGCCTTGACTTCAGTGGTTGGGAAAATACTGGAGTCCATTATCAAGGATGAAGTTTCAGGGTACCAGTAGGCGCGTGATAAATTTGGCCAAAGTCAGCGTGTTTTCCTCAAGGAGAAATTTTACATGTCAAATCTGTTAACATGCAGGATAGACAAAGGAGACTCAGTGAATGTTATTTCCCTGGACTTTCAGAAGGGTTGTGACAAATTACCAGAAAGAGCATATGAAGATACTAGAAGTTTGCCTTACTGGGTACAAGGGAAACAGTGTGAATAGACAGAGCCTTTTCTGGATGACTGCTGGTGACTAGTGTGTCATTACATGTGTACAAAGTAAAGAACTTCAATTCCCAGTGGGCAATGCAGGTGGCTCACCCAGAACTGGAAGTGACATTGGTGAACAGGACCAAACACACACACACACGCCGGATAAAGGTCCTGAGTAAAAAGTGGTCAAGCTGAAGCCATTCTGTAAATCTGTAAACAAAATAGTTCTAGCACTTTTACCCACCCAATTTTATCTTTGGTAATGAACAAACATAATATAACCATATAACCATATAACAATCACAGCATGGAAACAGGCCATCTTGGCCCTCCTAGTCTGTGCCAGCACAAAAGCATGTTGTCTCGAATTTCACAAAGAATTTGAGGTGAGAGCCTAAAAATTCCCTCAATGGATAACCTTAGACCTCCTATAGCTCTGCAGTTTACCAGCAATCTAGTTGATAATTGGAAATGCTTTGAATAGTGATTCAATATATACTTAGTGATGAGCAAAGCCATGTAGGCAGAGGAAAGATTGAAAACATCTTTATACACATTATTGACAAAGATGCTGCTTTGGACATCGACAATAGCTTTCAAATTGATCAGACAGACTTTGCATTGGGCACTGTTTGAGAAGTAGTATGTCCCAAGTAAAAATGTTACATTTGAGAGATACAAGTTGTTCTCCTGTGAACAAAAACAAATTGTTATCTTTGACCAATACTTAACTGAGCTTCACACACTTGAGTAAGTCCTTTGAATTTGGAGATTTAAGGGACTCATTAGTCAGAGACAAAATAGTTTGTGGAATCCCAGATAATGGCCTCAAAGAAAGTTTGCTCAAAGAAAAAGATTTAACACTAGAATTGGCTGTGAATATGTGTAGGGCAGCAGAGACCACACAAGAACAAGCCAAGGAGCTGCATAGTGCAGAAACAAAAATGCATGCTGTGAAAGCAGAGGGGCAGAGCACAAGACATTTCAGAAAGTAACACAAAGCAAAGAGATAGACACAAAACAGTAAATTCAGCATGTGGAGGTAGGCCCATGCTAAAGAAATGTCCTGCTTATGGAAAGTGGGAATGTGGGAAGAGGAACCATTTCACAAAGTGTTGCAAGGCTACAAACGGAAAGGTCACATGGTTACTGAGGAAATGGAGGAAGTCACTACAGAATGCAATTGTTGGTAAAAGAGAATGGATTGTTCCAGTGACTGTGAATGAGACAGTAAATGCATTGAAGTGCATTGACACCAGTGCTCAGATTAATCTGTTATCCATGGATGATTACAAGACTCATAATGTAAAGAGCAAGTTATGCCCAATGAAGTTAATTGTGACTGGTTATACTGGAGAAAATGTTCCAGTAAAAGGTTGCTGTATAGTGACCTTCAAGCACAAGGAGCAGCACCTAAAAGCTAAAGGTAGAAAAGAGAGTACAGCCAAATTTGGGTCTGAGTGCATGTGAGAGGCTCAACCTGTTAAAAAGAGTTTTTGTAGTGGCTTCACAGGCCAAAAGTGACCAGGCACCTTTCAATAAAGTGTATACGGATATCTAAGAGGGGGTGGGATGCTTACGTGATGTAACTCAAGAAACTCGTAACAGCATCCACGAGCATTCGAGAGAGGTTATGTAAAAGAAGCATAAGAACTGGCCTCCCCCATATACATCCATACCAATTACACTAGTATGACAGTCAGGATGCCAGTGTTAAACAGTGATCATGATGAAAACTTCACCAGTTCTGCTTGCACATCATGCAGCTTTGGTTCAAAATCTGTCTCTCATTGACTGCTAGTTAGAGACAAAAAAAAATCAGAAATATTTCCATGATCTTCTGCAATGTTGATTGATAAGAAAAAATATAAAAGGAAGATGGGGAGGCACACAGACCCAAAGGTCAGGACAACAGCAGAAGTTCAACTCAAACCAACAAGAGGAGTTGCTATCTATGATACTCAGCCAACAGAAGGAGCTCTGTGAATTGAGACAGAATCAGCTGGAACTCATGCGAAGACTCAATGACCACATGGATGTAGTTCAGGGCTTCATTATGAGGCATGTGGAGTGAATTCTGGTCACACAGTAAGAACAAGACCATAGGCAAACAGACTGTATCTTGGCAGAATGATGAGAAAGAAACGAACATATACTGTAGATCAGAGTTCTACAAAGGAAAGCAAAACCTCTGTGGAAACAAATAGCGCGCGCACACACACACACACACACACACACACACACACACACACACACACACACACACACACACACACACAAACCCTGCTGCCCTCCAACCCCGCGGAAGGACCTGAGGAAAAATTAGGTCCAGTGAAGCCATTCTGTAAATCTGTAAATAAAACAGTCTTAGCATTTTTCCCACACAAACTTGTGTGGTTTTGCCTTTGTTAAAGAACAACCATAACAACTTAGTGGTGTTCCACAGGAGTCAGTGCTGGTGTCTGCTACTTTTCACATTCTATATTAACAGATAACAGAATGATGGAAGTGATGTGTTGTGGGCAAGTTTGTAGATGATACAAAGATTAGTAGAGAAGTACAAACACTTGTATATCTTGTTAAAGAAACAGTGAGTTTGCAGAAGAGCTTGGACAGATTAGGAGAATGGGCAAAGAAATGGCCTATAAAATAGATTGCAGGGAATTATATGACCATGTACTTTTGTAGAAGGCATAAAGGCATAGACTATTTTCTCAACAGGGAGGAAATTCAGAAATCAAAAGTACAAAGGGACTTAGGAGTCCCTGTGCAGGATTACCTAAAGGTTCACTTGCAGGTTGAGACAGTTATGAGGAAGGCAAATACGATGTTACCATTCATTTTAAGAGAACTAGAATATAAAAGCAAAGATGTAATGCTGAGGCTTTATAGGGCATTGGTCAGACCACATATGGAGATAGTCCATTGCAGAGGATCCAGAGGAAGTTCACAAGAATGAACCCAGAAATGAAAGGGTTAACATATGAACAGTGTTCGATGGTTCTGAGCCTGTACTCTCCGGAATTTATATGAATGAAGGGAGATCTCATTGAAATGCTCGAGACAGAGTGGATGAGAAGAGGATGCGTTCTATAATGGGGGAAGTTTAGGACTGGGGGCACAGCCTCAGAATACAATAATGTTCCTTTAAAACAGAGATGAGGAGGAAGTTTTAGAGAAATGGAAACATTTCTTCACATGGAGGGGAGGACCTGGGGTTTATGGGTCAAACATGAGCAACTGGATGCTGTGGTCCTCATGGACCTATGCTGATTACTCCATACCTCCACGATTCACTACTCCAAAAGGTAGTGAATCTGTGGCTTTCACTGGCACAGACAGGTCATTGGGCACATTTAATGCAGTGGTTAATTGATAAGGGTGTGAAAGGTGGTCGGGAGAATGGGGTTGAGAGGAAAATATGTCAGCCATGACTGAATGGAATACTAGACTCAATGGACCGAATTCGGCTCCTTCGTCTTCTGGTCTCTTACAATGAATGGAAGAATATTGACATGTTGTGGAACAGACAGATCTGGGAGGACAAGTGCACAATTCGCACAAAGGAGTCACACAACTAGGCAGAGGGGTGAAGAAGGCATGCTGGCCTTCACGAGTCAGGGCATTGAGTTTAGGAACAGGAGCATTATGTTGCAGTTAAATAAGTCATTAGTGAGCTTGTACTTGGCACACGGCATACCCTTTTGTTCACCCCGTTATAGAAAAGACATTATTAAACTGGTGCCGATGTAGAAAAGATCTTCAAGGAGGCTCTCTGGACTAGAGGGTCTGAATTACAGTGGATCTTTGTTCTTTGAAGCATAGGTGACTGAGGTGTGACCACAGAAATAAAAAAAATCATGAGGCGTATGGATAAAATTGACAATCATAATATTTTCCTGAGGGTTCGGGAGTCCAAGAGTAGCTGGCACAGAATAAAGAGAAGAGGGGAAAGATATAAAAGAGACCAGAGAGGTTCCTTCACACAGAGGGTAATGAGAGCCTGGAATGAACTGCTGGAGGAAATGGATGAAACAGGTAAAATTGCTATGTTTAAGAGAGAGTTTGATAGACCACATGGAGGGGTGTGGCCTGAGGGTTATGGGCAAAACACAAGCAACTGAGACTAGCAGGAAGGATGCTATAGTCGGCCTGGGGCAGAATCTGTGCCAATTACTCTATGACTCCATGAGTCTAAACTGATGGAAATGTACAGATCACCCATGCTGCTCGGTTCTGATGATGCCGGCCTATTTTCATGTTACTGCAACTGCAAATATTGTGATCAGTGTATTTCATCATGCTTCTGACAATCTGTAATAGTAAGTCTTTGGAAAGAGTCCAAACCTATATTCCCTCTAAGCTATGTGCGTTTGCGCACATACACATGTTTTTGAACCAGCGCACAAAGCAAATTAGTGCGCACACAAAAGGTTAGTTACCTAAAATAATGTAGTAATTAATAGTTATACTTATTGAAAATAATCTTTTAGCTAAATGTTTCTGTTAACTAGTTAGTCAGTTTTTCAAACACCACAATACATGTCACTAATTTACGTCACCTCACCTTTCCTGTTCCGGTTTGTACAGCTGCATCATGGCGGCAGCCATCTTTGGCAGACAGTGTTCATATTGTAAAGTTTACAAAGATCTGTTTCAAATCCTGTAGATAGCTTACTAAGTTTCTATTGAAAAAAATATTGATTCACTATGTCGAATTCAAAAGAATCGAAGGGCATGACATGCAAAAGAACTGCAAATTTGTTTAAAGTTAAATGGCTTAACAAAATAGTAGAAACTACTACACCAAAAGCTCATGAGGTCATGAACGTTCAGCTACAAGAAATATTTATGTATGATTCGGACACTGGAGTTACCTATTTGTATTGTTGTGATGCAAAAGTTGCTGGAGAATTTGCTAGTGGAAAGAAGTGGGATGATATTTGGAAATTTGACTTCTTGAAGCATCATTTGGCAAGTAAATCGCACTTGGATGGTGTACAATAGCTCAGGCAATAGAACCCGTCATTACCCATTACAGGAGTGCTATGCATGTTATGGTTGAGAGCAGTTCACCAAGAGCAAAAACGATCAAACCCAGAGGAGATCAAAGTTCTTCTTGACAGTGTGTTGTTAGCTGTTAAAATGAATAACTCCTTATATTCAGATCAACACATTAATGAACATATGGAAAAGTATGTTCAAGTCCCAGACAGCTGGCAAAGCAAAAATTATGCGTTCGAATTTCTGGAGACTATCAACTATATGGTTCAGAAAGACATGTTTGAAGAAATAGCATCAGCAGAATTTCACACGTTAGCAGTTGATGAAACCTCAAACATATCTGTCAACAAATGTCTCATGCTGTACTTCAAATTCAGATCTAAAGATTGTACTGTTTATAAAATGTTTTTTGGTGGAATAGTTCAGCTACAGGCGTGTGGTGCTTCTTCTATTGTTTCAGTGATCAAGCAGTTTTATGAAATGTTACGAATGTGCCACAACTCTGAGGGGCCGAAGGGTCGCCCCTCCTTTGTGAGAATCACAAGATCGCTATTAATTTGGGTCTGGGACCCAGGAAATGAGAGAGAGATGTCCAGAATACACAAGGTTTGGAATGTGTCCTGGCCTCAGCAAGACGGAACCATTGATAACGGCTATTGTCTCTTGGAGACAGAATTGTGTATTGAGTACTGTACAATTCGTTGAAACCCCTCAGGGGATGACCAGAGTGGGCTGGTTGAGGGATTGCATCATCCCAACCTGATTGACATCTGAGGCCCCGTGAGTAAGGATAAAAGAGGGTCTGGGGAACAACCCCTTTTAGACGCACCAGGAGAAACGCTGGAAATCCAGTGACAGGGTTTGATAGCCAAAGCTGGTGGGGCCTGTGTGTGTCCTCCCTTGCCGGGGTAGCGGGCTCCTCACGGAAGAACGGTTTAGCTAAAGGAGAGGCCACGAGTGAACAGCCACGACAACGAGGCTCTGAAGGATTGAAATCATAAAAGGAAAAGCCGGCAAGTTTCTAAAAATCTCTCTTGACTCCAACCAAAGGCTGCAGCCTGAATGAACTGAGTGACTTTTATATTTCCATTGGACAATACATTTATCCCCTAGACAACGATAGAGCTTATTTCTTATTGATTATTATTATACCCACACTTCTAGATTTAGTATTGACGACGTATATTATCTGTATGTTTGCATTGATATTATTTTTGTGTATTTTTACTAATAAATACTGTTAAAAATAGTACCATCAGACTTCAACAGACCTCTCTATCTTTGCTGGTAAGTGACCCAATTACGGGGTTCGTAACAAAGAGAAGAAACTTGACCTCCATAAAATGTTGATGTTTACGTCTGCTGGAGCGTCAGAAATGTTGGGCAGAGTTAATGGTGTTGCAGCAAGACTGAAACAGGCCATTCCACACTTAGTTCAGCAATACTGTGTAGCACACCATGAAGATCTGGGGATTTGTGATGCACGGAAAAAAGTCAAGTTAATCAGAGACATTGAAACTTTGATGAGGACAATCTATACAATGTTTTCTCGATCTGCAGTTAAAATATGCAAATTTAAAGAAATTGCCTCTGAAAATGAAGCTGTTGCTTTCAGACCACTTAATGAAGTCAGATGGTTATCTAGACACTTTGCATTGCAGGCAATAATAAAACATTTTGAGGCATTGATCACATACTTTAAAGAAGATCAGTCAAATGACCCTGTGGCTAAATCCTGTCACAAGAAATTGATAAACATCACATACAAAGTAGCTTTACAGGTTTTAAGTGATGTCTTTGATGAACTGGCAGCACTGTGCAATATTCTGCAAAAGAGTGGCCTGACACTGATTGATTCACTTCATATTGATCGAGGCAAAATTAACAAGATAAGAAAACAGTATCTGGGAGACAATGTTTCGTGCAGTGACAAAGTTAAAATTTTGCTAAGCCAACAACGTGAAGAAAATATCACAGTAGATACAAGTTTGCTGTTGACTTTTATAAATAGTCTGTTTTCATTTAGAAGAAAGGTTTCCTGAAGATGAACTACAAGAATGGTCAGCTTTTGATTTCTCCGCAATTGCAGATTGTGACTTCACATTTGGCGATGAACAAGTTAATGCCTTATGTCTAAAATATGATTTTCTAGCTGAAAATACTTTAACAGTTGGACAGTTTAATGCTTTCAAATTTTCCATGCAAGAAAAAATTAAATCCAGACTGATTTCAAACTTTGCTCAAATGGTGGCATTTGTACTTCAAAATGAACAATTTTGTGACCTTGCACAGTTGATGGACATTGGGGGAACATTTCTTGCGTCTAGTGCAGATTGTGAGCGAGGTTTTAGTCTAATGAATCAACTCAAAAACAAGCTGAGAAACTGTTTAGGTGAGTGACATTTGGATATGTTAATGAGAATGAAAAGCTATCAATTGGATGGAAGTTCTATTGGTCTAGATAGAGTTTACAAAGAATGGGAAAATGCCAAAGACAGGAGAGAGAGAAAATAACTGAATGACTTAAATATGTATGTTATTTTGTTGTTATTCTGTGCAGTTTTATGTCAAAAATTTTAAAAACCTACATAAACTGTGGCATGTGTGCATTCAATGCACACATACTTCTGTCACAGGAAAAAAAAATTGCACAACATAAAATTTTTGCACACACTGCACACTCTAAAAATTAGAGGGAACATTGGTCCAAACCTATCTAATACTGAAACACCAAGATAGAGTGGACATGAAAAGGAGAAGTCGATAGTGAAGGAGTCTAGGTCCAGAGGGCACAGCCTCAGAATACAAAAGATCTCCCTATAATCTGTGGAAATCAGTGCCACACACAGCTGTGGAGGAGCGTCACTGGGGATATTTAAAGTGGAGGTTGATGGATTCTTGGATTTTTGAGTACTGTGGGCTTCAAAAATTATGGGAATATAAAATGCAGGAGAAGGGAGTTGAGAGGGGTAATTAATCAGTCATGATGGAATGTTGGAACAGACTTGAGGAACAGAATGGCTTAATTCTGCTCTTTTGTCTCTGGTCTTAAGGTTTAAGTCACTTGCTTTCATATTACCTAGTTGCTGACCTGTTCATGTAGCCATGGTATTCGTGTCACTGGCCAAACAGAGGTAGTGGTCAATGAAAACTCAAAGATGTTGATATTACTGAATCTCAACAATGGGTGAATATACATATAATCATCAGGAACATCTCTGCTTCCGACATTATACAAGATGGAAGATCATCCATTAAACAGCTGGATTTGTTTTGAACCATGACTTTACCCTACGGAACTCCTGGACTGATCCTTTTAGTGCAAGGAATGTCACCACCCAATGAAGTGTTTCTTCCAATTTACAATCCCCATCTGTTTTACCAGTGTGCCTTCATATCACACTCAGTAACATGCTGCTTTAAAGTAAGGACAGTTAATCTTACATAACTTCTGGAATTCTGCTCTAATGATGTGATGAGGTGGACCCAATAATCAAGGAGAAACCCAAAATGAGCACTTGTACACAAGACTTGTTAGCGTTTCGGACAACACTCTGGTGATGAAGAGAGTAAAATAATCTTACAAACATTTTAGCTATGTATTGAATTTATATAAAACACAAACACATTTGAAAGATTAATGTTGACATTGTCAAAATAAATTATTTTATTTTTGTTCTTTACAGAGCACAGTTTGGGACAACTATAGTTAAAGAAAATAACTGAATTAATGCTTGAATCAATGCATGCAGATTTTTCGAAATTCTATCACATTTATTCAGATTCACTATCACTGATCTTAATAAGATTTTGTTGTTTTGTGGCAACAGTACAGCACTAGACAAAACTTACTATAAATTCTAATAAGTAAGCAGTGCATTCAGAAACTATTCCGAAACTTGATGGCAGTGGGAGAGAAGCTGTTCCTGAATTGTTCTATGCAAGTCTTCAGGCTCCTATAGTTTATCCCTGGCAGGAGAAGGCATTTCCCAGATGGTGAGGATCATCAGTGGTGGATTAGGGTGGCCCAGCTGCGTAGCAGTTAGCACAACTGCTTTACAGTAGCAGCGATCATTGACTGGGGTTCGATCTCCACCACTGTCTCTAAGGAGATTATGTGTTCTCCCTGAGACTGTATGGATTTCCTCTGGGTGCTCCTATTTCTTTCTATGTGTTCATGTGACAAATAAAGCTGATCTCTAAAAAATGATGAGGGGAAGGAGTACAAGCTAAAAAGTGACAGGTGAAGACAGGGCGAGTGGATGAAGTAAGAAGCTAAGAGATGAGAGATGAAAAGGTAAAGGGCTGGAGAAGAAGGAATCTGGTAGGAAAGGAGAGAGGACTATGGGAGAAAGGGAAGGAGATGTGGTACTATGGGGAAGTAATAGGTTGGTGAGGAGAAGAGAAGAAGTAAGAGGGGGTCAGAGTGGGAAATGGAAGAAGAGGGTGGAGAGAGATTGGAAATAATTGGAAGATGGAGTAATCGATCTTCATGCCATCAGGTCGAAGACTACCTAGATGGAATATCCTAAGGAAGAAGCAGTATTCTAAAGAAAGGATAATGTCACTGTGGCTCATGAGGGAAGTCAAAGACAGCATAAAAGCAAAAGAGAGGGCATATAACATAGCCAAAATTAGTGGGAAATTAAAGGATTCTGGAGCTTTTAATAAAAACAGAAGGCAACTAAAAATGCCATGGAAGAGAAAAGATGTTAGTCAGCTAATAACATAAAATAAGATACCAGAAGTTTTTTTGAGATATATGAAGAGAGATGTGAATGAATATTGGACTGCTGGAAAATTATGCTGGTGAGGTAGTAATGGGGGACAAAGAAATGGTGGACAAATATAAGTACTTTTCATCTGTTCTTAACTGTAATTGACTCTAGCAGTAACCCTGAAATTCAAGAGTGTCATTGAATAGGGTTGAGAAGGATAGTCAATCAGCCATGCTGGAATGCTGGAGCAGACTCAATGGGCTGAATGCTCTAATTCTACTCCTCTGTTTTATAATTTTATGGGGCAGAAGTGATCGTAGCTGCTGTTACTAAGCACAAGGTGCTTGGGAAACAAAAAGTTTTGAGGTAGATAAGTCACCTGGATCAGATGGACAAACCCCCAGAGTTCTTAAAGAGGTAGCTAAAGAGCTTGTGGAGGCATTAGTAATGATCCTTCAAGAATCAATAGATTCTGAAACGTTTCTGGAGGGCTGGAAAATTGCAAATGTCACTCCACTCTTTAAGAAGTGAGGAAGGCAGAAGAAAGGAAATTTTCAGCCAGTTAACTTGACTTCAGTGGTTGTGAAGATGTTGAAGTCCACTTTAAGGATGAGGCTTTGGGATATTTGAAGATGCATGATAAAGTAAACTGAAGTCAGCATGGCTTACTTAAAGGGTAATCTTGCTTGACAAATATGTTGGAATTCATTGAGGAAATAACAAGCAGGATAGACAAAGGAGAGTCAGTGGATGTTGTGTACTTGAATTTTCAGAAGGCCTTTGACAAGATGCCACACATGAAGCTGCTCAAGAAAATAAAAGACCATGGTATTACAGGAAAGATACTAGCTTATCTAGAAGATTGGCTGACTGGCAGGAGGCAAAGAGTGGGAATGAAGGTGGCCTTTTCTGTTGGCTGCCAGTAACTAGTGGCATTCTGCAGGGGCTGGTGTGGGGACAGCTTCTTTTCATGTTAATTATCAATGATTTGGAAGATGAAACTGATGGCTTTGTGGCCAAGTTTGCGGATGATATGAAGATATATAGTGCGGAAGTTGCAGTTAAGTTAAAGAGGTAATTATGGTAAAAATACCACCAGATGTTACTGAATCTGGTGTAGAAAATTTAACTATAAAAAGATATAGAATAGTGATTTTAAAAAATCAGCCTATTATGCTGTGTCATGCAGACTGAGGAGGGGATGAAATGTTCAATTTGTGTTTTGGAATAAATGTTACATGTAAATGTTTTAAATTGGGCTTTGTTCAATCCCTTTGCTTGTTGATTTAACCTGCTTTAAAATAAAGCATTGTACCAACGTAATAAAAAAGATATATTGGTGAATAAATGTTATTCAGATCAACACTTATCTATTAATGCTCCCTGTTCTCTTCCCCCTTACCCTGCACTGAGCTTTTGTAGATAATTCTGTGAATTCATGTCTTAAGTAAAATAGACAAGGAAAATAAATACAGGTTCAGTATGCCTTATCTGAAATCTGAATTTTTTTGAGGGCTGCCATGACATCATAAATGGAAAATTTCACACAAGACACTGGGAAGTTTTCCAGGTGATGCATAACTCTCTGTGCATCACAGACAGTTCTGAGAAGTGACCTCACATATGTAATGAACTGAAGTTAATGAAAAATAGAAACACATTACATAAAGTGGAAAAAACAAGATTTCAATCATGTATTGAAAGAATCCATTTGTGAGATGAGTGAACTTATGTCATAGAAACATAGAAAATAGGTGCAGGAGTAGGCCATTCAGCCCTTTGAGCCTGCACTGCCATTCAGTATGATCATGGCTGATCATCCAACTCAGAACCCTGGACCTGCTTTCTCTCCATACCCCCTGATCCCTTTAGCGACAAGGGCCATATCTAACTTCCTCTTAAGTATAGCCAATGAACTGGCCTCAACTGTTTCCTGTGGCAGAGAATTCCACAGATTCACCACTCTCTGTGTGAAGAAGTTTTTCCTCATCTCGGTCCTAAAAGGCTTCCCCTTTATCCTTAAACTGTGACCCCTCATTCTGGACTTCCCCAACATTGGAAACAATCTTCCTGCATCTAGCCTGTCCAATCCCTTTAGAATTTTATACATTTCAATAAGATACCCCCTCAATCTTCTAAATTCCAGTGAGTATAAGCCTAGTCAATCCAATCGTTCTTCATATGAAAGTCCTGCCATCCCAGGAATCAATCTGGTGAACCTTCTTTGTACTCCCTCTATGGCAAAAATGTCTTTCCTCAGATTAGGGGACCAAAACTGCACACAATATTCTAGGTGTGGTCTCACCAAGGCCAGTAGAACCTCCCTGCTCCTGTACTCAAATCTTTTTGCTATGAATGTCAACATACCATTTGCCTTTTTCACCGCCTGCTGTACCTGCATGTCCACCTTCAATGACTGGTGTACAATGACACCCAGGTCTCGTTGCATCTCCCCTTTTCCTAATCAGCCACCGTACAGATAATAATCTGTTTTCCTGTTCTTGCAACCAAAGTGGATAACCTCACATTTATCCACATTAAATTGCATCTGCCATGAATTTGCCATGAATGTCGCTTAACTGTAAGCTGATCATGAAACAAGGAAAAATTCATTACAAAGAACTGAAAATTGCAAGGAATTGTGAATATTCAACAGGTTGGTTGCAGGAGTTTAAGAAAAGACGTGGTACTAAATTAGTACAGATTTAAAAAATTTTAAAGATAAAATGTCTGCTGATCATAGAGCAGCAAGAACTTCATTGATGAGTTTGCAAAGATCATCGCTGATGAAAATCTAACACGAGAACAAGTCTACAGTGCTGATTGTATTTATACCTTACATAAAACTTAGAAAAGAGCAAAATTAAAATACTGTTTACTGTAACTTTTAATTAAAACATGGCATCATAGGTGGAGACTTGAAAGCCTGCGGTTGTTAGTTGTTCAACAATTAACTCAAATATTCTGCCAATGCTGCCGTGCTGGCTTTGTTACCCTGCATATATTACATTTTCATTATGTTAATGGTATGTAATAAATTTTTCTTCTAAGTACTTATGTGTGATGAACAAATAAGACAAGGCTGCTTACTGGTTGCACATAAATTTGGAACCGAAAATGATGGAAATCCCAAGCTATCTTATTATATATTCAAAAATCCAAAAAAATCCAAAATCTGAAAAACTTTCGCCCCAAACATTTCAGATAAGGGGTATACAACCTGTACCCAGCACTGATGTCCATACTGGATTAATTTCTCTGATCTAGTTCAAGCGTGACATAAGAGTGAAAATGAAATTTCAACTATCTGAACTTAAATATGTTAGAAGTAATGGAAGTTAATAAAGGAAATCAGATGCGACATATGGATTTGTTCACAATACCTATTGTACTTGGGGAAATTGGGGAAATCACTCCAGAATTAATTAGCTTTCTGACAGTCATGCCTAGACTCAATCAAAAAGAACATCTATCTTCATTGAGTATTGGGAATTCATCAACCAAAACTCCAGATGTTATCCGGTGATGATTTGCTTAGTGATCATGTTGCTGAGATTGGGACATGTGGGATCTTGTTATGTGATTTTGGAACACATGTGCCCAAGAAGGTGCTTGTGAGCTGCAAGTATAACAAGTCAGTGTTTATGGACAAACAGCATGGGTTTGGTAGATGTGTGGCAGAAGGTACAAGCAAATGGATGATAGGGTCTAACAGAAAAGGTGGGACACATACACAGGGCTGGCTTTGAGTGGGTAAAGTACATGTGGATGTATTAGATGGTTCAGTATGACAATGTGTGGCTTTAAATTGAAGAGTTAATCCATTGTGTCCATGAGTCAGATACATGCAGGCTGTAGTGAAGGTGGAATATGGAACTGTGTAAACACGAGGAAATCTGCAGATGCAGGAAATTTGAACAACACACACAAAATGCTGGTGGAACGCAGCAGGCCAGGCAGCATCGATAGGGAGAAGCACTGTTGACGTTTCAGGCTAAGACCCTTCGTCAGGACTAACTGAAAGGAAAGATACTAAGAGATTTGAAAGTAGGAGGGGGAGGGGAAAATGATAGAAGACCGGAGGGGGTGGGATGAAGCCAAGAGCTGGAAAGGTGATTGGCAAAAGTGATACAGAGCTGCAGAAGGGAAAGGGTCATGGGACGGGAGGCCTCAGGAGAAAGAAAGGGGAAGGGGAGCACCAGAGGGAGATGGAGAACAGGCAGAGTGATGGGCAGAGAGAGAGAAAAAAAACAAACAACTAAATATGTCAGGGATGGGGTAAGAAGGGGAGGAGGGGCATTAACGGAAGTTAGAGAAGTCAATGTTCATGCCATCAGGTTGGAGGCTACCTAACCAGTATATAAGGTGTTGTTCCTCCAACCTGAGTGTGGCTTCATCTTGACAGTAGAGGAGGACATAGATCAGAATGGGAATGGGACGTGGAGTTAAAATGTGTTGCCAGTGGGAGATCCTGCTTTCTCTGGTGGACAGAGCGTAGATGTACAGCAAAATGGTCTCCCAGTCTGCATCGGGTCTCACCAATATATAAAAGACCACACCGGGAGTACTGGACGCAGTATGCCACACCAGGAGGGAGATCGGTGGGAAGGGATGGGGGGACCGAGTGGACTAGGGAGTCGCATAGGGAGTGATCCCTGTGGAAAGCAGAAAGGGGAGGGGAGGGAATGATGTGCTTGGTAGTGGGATCCTGTTGGAGGTGGCAGAAGTTACGGAGAATTATATGTTGCACCTGGAGGCTGGTGGGGTGGGAGGTGAGGACAAGGGGAACCCTATCCCAAGTGGGGTAGCAATTGGATGGGGCGAGGGCAGATGTGTGAGAAATGGGAGAGATGCATTTGAGGGCAGAGTTGATTGTGGAAGAAGGGAAGACCCTTTGTTTAAAAAAGGAAGACATCTCCTTCATCCTGGAATGAAAAGCCTCATACTGAGAGCAGATGTGGTGGAGATGGAGGAATTATGAGAAGGGGATAACATTTTTGCAAGAGACATCCTTGACAGCCTGCCAAGATCTATGCACATCCACCCGACCTTTCATGTTTCCTAGTTAAAGCCAGTTTCCGTCAGCCCCTTGTGTCCATCCGGCTGAGACTCCTCCACCTGCCCGTGTCATCGACAACCATCCAACGTACACCATCTGAAGACTACTGGATGTGCACTGTAGGGGCAGGGGTTTCCAATACCTAGTAGACTTGGAAGGGTATGGTCCAGAAGAGCATTCCCTGGAGGCTGGACACTGGAGGCTCCCGTTGAGAAAGGTGTACTGTCATGGTCCTATCTGGCAACTCCCCATTACCTCTTTAATTGGGCCCTAGCCCCCTTGCCTGATTTCCAATCATTTCCATTTCAGCAAATTACACACACCTGCTTCCTGTCAGTAACTGCAGGATAAAAACCCTGGAAACACAGCAAGGAACCGCCAGTTCATTGGTTGACCGCGGTGTGAGTAACATTTTATGGTTCTTAGGACTGCCAGTTCTAAGTCTAGCATCGCTCCCGGAAAACGATCCCACGCTTGCTACGTCAATAATGCCTCCTCACCCGTGTTCTGCACTTGGGTTCGTCCACCGCCACGCTCGTGTAACACTGAGGATCTGAATGAACCTGTCACACCTGACATGACTTAAAAGAAGACACCAGTGGATGAATGCGTCCACACAAAATCATTCAGAGTCTTTTCCATACAGAAGTCCTGAATGAAGCAGAAGATCTGCCATCTGCTGAGGACTAGATTGGTACTATTCTGGTCTGGCAACCAATCAAAGTATGAGAGATCCAAGAGCAACCTCTGGAAACCATTCACACGTAAAGTGTCAATTCTGGATCAAATTTGAATCAAAGAAGGATGCTTGACAGCTGTGTCAGGGCTTGAATGCTATCATTTCCTATAAAGTAAACCTAAGGTTTCGCTTCCACATGAACTCAATACCTTTTATGCTCACTTTGACTGACAGAACTTTCATGAACTTCCACAGCCCTCAATGATCCAGTGATTTTAATCTCTGAGGCTGATGTGAGACCATTTTTCAGGAGGGCAAACCCACAGATAAAATATAGCCTGGGTGCTATACCAAGCCAAGAACATGAAGACCTATTCTAATCAACTGTCTAGAGTGTTCACTCCTGTCCTTAACCTCTCGATTCAGCAGTCTGAGGTATCCACCTGTTTAAAGCAGGCTTTAAACAAATCTGTGCCCAAGAAGAATGTGGCAACCTGCCTCTATGATTATTGTCTAGGAACACTTACATCAAAGTGTGACAAAGTGCTTTGAGAGGATGGTCACGGAACATATCTACTCCTGCCTGAGGAGTGACCTGGATCTACTCCAAATTGCCTATCACCATAGTAGATCACACAGCAGATGCCATTTCATTGGCACTTCGCTTAGCATTGGAACATCTGGACAGTGAAGATCGATATATCAGGATGCTCTCCACTGACTGCAGCTTGGCATTCAAAACTATCATACACTCAAAACTAATCAATAAGCTCCTAGCCCTAGGCCTCAGTACCTTGTTGTGCGACTGGATCCTGGATTTCCTCACTTGTCGACCCCAGTCAGTTTGGATTGGCCATAACATCTCCTCACACACTCACCAATCGGCACAGGTGCATCACAGACTGTGTGCTTAGCCCCCACTCTACTCACTTTATACTTATACACGTAAGATTAAGTACAGCTCCAGCACCGTATTTAAGTTTGCTGGTGACACAACGGCTGTGGGCCAAATCAAAAGTGATGACAAACCGGCATTTAGAAGGGAGATTGAAAATCTGGCTGAATGGTGGCATAACAGCTACCTCTCACTCAACTTCAGCAAAACCAAAAAGCTGATTATTGGCTTCTTACTTGACTTCCTAATTGAAAACCAGAAGTCTATGAGCCAGTTCTCATCAGGGGGTCAGAGGTGGAGAGGGTCAGTAACTTTATCATTTTATAGGATCTGTCCTGGGTCCAGTACAGAAGTGCCATTACAAAGAAGGCACAGTAGTGCCTCTACTTTCTTAGAAATTTGCAAAGATTCTACATGTCATCTCGAACTTTGACAAGCTTCCATGGATGCACATGTGGTAAATACTGACTGGTTGCATCAAGCCTGGTATGGAACCACCAGTGCCCTTGAATTGAAAAGCCTACAAAAGCTAATGAATACAGCCCAGTCCATCACAGATAAAGTGCTTCACATCACTCAGCACATTTGCAAGGAGCACTGTTGCAGGAATGCAGCATCCATTATCAAGGAGCATCAGTATCCAGGCCATGCTCTCTTCTCACTGAAGCTATCAGAGAGGTGGTACAGGATCTACAGTTTACTTCCTTGAAAGTCTTGACAAAACCTTTTCACAGAGATTCCTGTTGTCCCAGTCATGACTCCCCAACTCTCTCTGAAATATGAAAATAAACTGGTTTTTGCTTTCCCAGTTTTGATTTTGGGTCTGAACTGAGAAATGTTTATCTTTCCATAGATTCTGCCTGAGAAACTGAGTTTTTACTGCATTTTCTGTGTTTATTGCTCAATGTCTAGGTACTAGTCATGGACAGTAGCAATAGGATTCAACTTGATTGAACTTGAAGTTATTTGATAAGCATATTTGCAGAAAAAATGTGAAGTAACGTGTGCAAGCAGCAGGGACAGTTTGAATTAACAATAATACCAAGAAAATTAACCAAAAAAGACTTCTCATAGATAGATAACCAGAAGTGATAAATAGGTTATTTAACCAAATCATTAAATAGCAACCATAAAATGGAAATTGGGCTTGCATGAACCTATAGTAGGGTTAAATGACATTAAATAATAGAGAAGTTATTTTTAATGCACTGTCTGTAGGGATCTTTCCCTGCACTGCATATACTTATCCCCAGTATTCCAATTTCCTCTTAAATCGGTTCCATCAAGAAGTGGTCCCTTAACATTAAAGACCATTCCAACACCATTGGATACTTCTTGCTGCATTAATGCACCCAGACTGTTCTTTGCCATCCATTGTCTCTTTAAAAGACTGTGGAATGAACTTTCCTGGTGCTTGTGATGAACTTGAGTTCCAGAAAGTGAACAAGGGCTTGAGGGTACAGAAGGATATCAACAGTCAAGGCCACACTCTGGACGTTAATCTACCACACTGCTCACATGTAGGCGGTGCATGGGAGCACATGATCGGAGTGTTGAGGATACTCTGGGACTCTATGCTAATACACACAGGATCTTTCAGCTTGAGTCATGAGGTTCTATGCACTTTCATGGCAGAGGTCATAGAAATTATCGATTCAAAGTAACTGGTTCCAGTCTCTGCAGAAGCAGACTCACCTTTGATTCTTAGTCCCACAATGCTTCTCACACAGAAACATGGTGCCCCACTCCATGGGGTCAAGTGCAAAATATAGCTGAGTAATTCTGGAGGTGATGGGAACAGGAATGTCCTTCTGCAGTTTTGAGGCTCACTTATCCAGCCCATCAAGATCCCTCTGTAAATCCTAATAACCATCTTCACTGCACGACACCACTGATGTCAGCATCATTTGCAAACTTATTAACAATGCCTTGCACATTCCCATCCAAACTTTTGTTAAAAATGACAATAACAATGGGCCCAGTACTTATTCATGACCCATACCATTAGTTTGGACTTCCAAACTTTTGCACCACTCATTATTTCTTATCAACAAGCCAATACAAAATCCAATTTGCTAGCTCCCTCTGGATCCCCTGCAATCTAACATTCTGTTGCAGCTTACCATGAAAAACTTTAACTACGTATATCACCCTGCCTTCATCATCCTTCTTGGTTACTTCTTCATAAAACTCAATCAAAATCATGAGAAATGATTCATCGTACACAAAACCATGCTGATTATAATCAACTGTCATCCTTCCAAATGCACGTACATCTTTTCCCTCAGAAACTCTTCTTACTGTCAGGCTTACCAGTCAATGGTTCCAATCTTATTCTTTGCTGTTTCTTTTTTAAATAAAGGTATAACTTAAGGCATCTTCCAGTCCTCTGGTATCTCACAAGGGAACTGAAGTGTGATGATGCACATATCTCAGCCAGGTTTCTGCAAATATTTCTTTAGCTTCCCCAAGAGATTTATCTTCTGTCATACTTTTTAAAGCACCTAGCATCTCTTCTTCTAAAATGCAGAATGTTCCCACAACACCTCCCTCAGCTATATAAAATTACAAAGTTTTCATGTCTTTCTCCACAGTAAAACTGATTTCTGATAGAAGATAAAGAGAGGGTGGGGGTGATGAAGGATAAACACAACAGACCATTAGGTCAAATGTCCTCTCTAGGTGAGCTTTATGAAGCAGAATTGAACATAGAAGAATTACTGGAAATAAGATAATGAAATAGCCTGTTTTGGAGAATCCACACCTTGGATTTACTGACAGCAGCTTCGGTTGAGTTAAGGCTCCGAAGTGCAACTATGTAAGCATCAAACCTCCTTTCACAAAGCTCATATGCAGCACTTAGCCGATTTCCACACACTCCATTTTAATAATCAGATATCCAGCATAGCTATAGGCACAGAAAATAGTGTCTGACAAATCTGATTGAGTTTTTCGGTTGAAAAGCTGGTGAAGAGGACTGATAAGGGCAGGGTGATGAATGCTGCCAACACAGACTTGAACAAGGCCTTTGACAAGATACCTCATGATAGACTCATTTGGAAGTTTACATAGCATGGGATCCATGGTGAGTTAGCCAATTGGACACAGAATTAACTTGGTGAAATGAGTCTTATGGAGATAGTGAATGTTTGTTTATTTTGGAGGACAGTGACTAGTGGTGTGTCGCAGGAATTAGGTCTAATGTTGCTTGTCAATATATTAAAATTTGGATGAGAATGGAGTTTGCAGCTGACACTACGGTACAACAGTGGACAGTAAAGATTAACTGGAGAAATGAGCTAAAGTATGGCGGACGGAATTTAACACAGTTACCAGTGTGAGTTATTGCACTTTGGTCAGTTAAACCAGGGTAGAACACAAGTTTAGGAGTGCCCTAGAGAGTGCAGAACAGAGATACACTGGGTGCAAAATATACATTTCTCTAAAGGTAAAGACACTGGTAGATGGAGTGGTGAAGAAGGCGTCTGACCTTCATTGATCAGGAAACTTGATACAGGAGCTGCAGTATAATGTTATAATTATACAAGTCATTGGTGAGACCACACTTTAAGTATTGTGTGCAGTTCAGATTCCCCAACAATAGAAGGGATGTCATGAAGCTGGAAAGGGCACGGGGAAGATTTATATGAATGTTACTTGGACAAGAAGGCTTTAGTATACCACAAGTCTAGATAGGCTGCGATTCTTTTTCATGGAGTGTCAGAGATTGAGGTGTAGCCTCATTGAGGAACATAAAATCACAAAGGGCACAAATAAGGTGAGCAGTAACTATCCTTTATTCAAGGGAGGAAAATCTAAAATTGGATGTCATAGGTTTAAATGTGCGAGAGAAAATATTTGAAAGGAAA
The DNA here is from genome assembly GCF_030144855.1 of Hypanus sabinus. Lineage (NCBI taxonomy): Eukaryota > Metazoa > Chordata > Chondrichthyes > Myliobatiformes > Dasyatidae > Hypanus > Hypanus sabinus. The sequence goes on from NC_082724.1 coordinate 40,523,723, forward strand.
CTGAGGGACATTTTCTACACTTGCTAAGGTGGACAAGTTAGACCAAAGGGTCTATTTCCATGCTCTGTAACTCTATGCCATGCACTCTGACTGATGTTGCTGTGCATCACCCTCATTTCCTGGAGATTTATGGTCTGGAATGTGGGCACAAGGATCTCTAAGATGGGTGCAAATAAGGTCAGGTCACTGGCCCTACCTCACCTTTTATAACCTGCGACTGCAAGACCGATATACTTCAGACACCACTTGCTGTAATAGACTGAAGCAGAAAGACTGATTTATTAGAGCAGATTGCAGCAGTTTCATTTCATACGACTTACTATGGAACACAAACTGAATAAAACAAGTATTTCAAATCAGATAGCTCAATTTAAGTTCATACTGAAGAGATTGTTACAATATTTGTATTGAGAATACTATGGTCCTCTGTGACAATTGGCCCTATACATACACAATGTAGTGATTCATTTAATAATTATTTTGCCATTAATCTCAGAGACCTTCATGATTTGAAAATCCTCAAGAATTTAGGCTGCAATGCTTTGCATGTTTATTTTGATAAATTTAAAATCTCTACCATTTCAGTTTAATTTTAAAGTAACTCATGTTCATATTTATCTTAAAATTTTGCTGTGTAATATCACTGTAAAATTCAATTTGACTGCGTGTTAGAGGTTATGAAACAATTTCTGTCAATTAAACACCTCTGAAAATGCTAAATAACATTTCATATCCAGCATGTTATGTGGGTTCATACATTGTTTTAATAGCTTTGTGCATGAGCTTAAGGGTTATTCACATTAGTAAAATATTTATAGAATAGTATTGACGTAGAGTACCGATGCAACTTTGAGGATTGTGTCATTGTCCAATATAATCAGCTTTATACCAGACAATATTACAGTCCTCTAAGCTGTACTTTGTTTTTAGTCATGCCTTCTTAGAAAAATATGTAAATTAGTTCCACCATTTCCATCTCCCTACCTAGAAATTAAAGGGATGGCAATTATCATTGACCCTTCACCCTGGCCTGTAATTGCCTGTCAGGACAAATGATAACTTGGTCATTATGACTGTTTTACATTTTGTACTTGCTCAATGGTACAGCCTGATTGTGGTTATGATGTGGTTATAGGAATCTTCCAACCTCTCAATTTCATTGACTGGAAAATGATTAGCACAGATGGTTACAGAAGCCCCCCCTTCAAAGTGAACTGAGCATCCTGAGGACATTGCAAAAATAAAACTTAAATATATAAGAAATATCGGCAAGATTATCAGATGAAAAGCAGAACATTTTTAACAAAGGCAATACATTAAAACAGAAAAAAAGGAGTACTGGGAATTGAGCATACGGTGGTGGATGTAGCAATTTCAAGTATTTATTTCAGTAATAACCAGCCAACAACATTACAGTTGTAAAGCTGCTCCTGGCATCGGAGTAGATTTACTGGTGTAATACTAGAGGCTGTTTCATTATAACAATAAATGACCAAAAACAATTCAACATAATAACCAGCCTTAGGAGGCTCCAATTCCCTCAAGCTGATGGCATTCTAAGACATTAACGCAGAATGAGATAGCAAGGGGAAACCACGCAAAACATGGTAACACGGTGAAAAACCTGCCAAAGTCAAGGATAAGGCAGTACTGCCATATTGAACATCAAAAATTCATACTTACTTTCTTTTTCATGCCCAAATAGTTGGACAAAGTCAGAGGCTTACAAATAGCCAAGCAGAGTAAAGTTACTAATTATGAAAAAGGGAACAAGTCTGGAGCCAGCTACCTCTGTCCACAGAAATCAGGAAGAGGCAATTCTAGATTTTATGGGTAAACAGAGATCAGCAAATGGGATACAGACTAGATTATAGGCCACAGTGGAGCGAAATCAACCAATGCAATGGGTTGCGAAATAAGTTGCAACTGGCAGAGACTTGCTCAGGTGCTCCCTTGAAGGAGTGGGAGGAGCTCCATCATCTCATACACGACACTGGAGAAATATTCTAAAAACAGTCTTCACTTTGCTGCAGAATTTGCTGAAAAGCAGGCAGAATACTGTTAATCTTAAATGGGCCCCAGTCAAATTATGTAGTAATAGTTTTGCGTATAAAAATGGCAGTTTTGGCAGGTTGAAGTTGTGTTACCACTTTAGCATTATTAATTCTCCAACCCCTCACACTTCTTATTTAAAGATAGGAAGTAACTGAGTTTACATAAATATCTTTGTTTCAAACCAAAACTACTATAGAAATTGCATTCAATACAATAATGAGATCAGTGCAACTTAAAAGGAGGTGGAATCAAAACACTGAAACCTGGAATAAAAAGAGAGATGAGTACTTTCCTTTAAGTTCAAGAAGTTTGAAGTTCCAAGCATTTAAGTACAAATTAATGTTCATAAACTTACAGGCTTTGTTTACTTTCTAGCTAGCTCTTCTGTTGTGAACACATATGAAATGTAGTCTACAATAAAATATTTATTATTGGCTAAGGATGATTCCTTTTAGCCATTATTATCAGGCCTGTACATGCAGGATCCTCCCAATCTCCAGCCAGCTAACAAGTATTGTTTTTGAATCAAGGTTCTTTTAGAAGACAGGAAAGAAGCTCAAAACTTGTTTCTTTATAATCATTTTACTAAAAGGTGATAGAAGAGAGAAAACAGGAACAGAACGGTGATATAGGTCTAATAGTTAAGAGAGACCAAGGAACAAAGATGGTGCCTAGCATAGAAGAGCTATTTTATACCACAGAAATAGGAAAAATTCCATTCAAATTTTTAGATAAGAGACAACAAATTAGAAAACACTCATTTGAATACTGCAGTACCAAGTTAACCAATGAGAAAGCAGTTACTCACTTAATGCAGAACAAAGTAACTTCCAAAACATTACAGAAGTATACTTTATAGCAGGGGTTCCCTACCTGGGAGTCCATGGACCCCTTGTTTAAATGTATTGGTCCACAGCATAAAAGAGATTGGGAACTCTTGCACTAGAGGCATATTAAATTGTTCAGTGCATATAAGAACTATTTGAAATACAAGCTGATAATTAATTATTAACCTGCTAAGGAAATAATGATCAAACAGACTAATCTGAGAATTAAATAGTTGGATTCAACACAGGAATCATCTGCCACTTGTTTCCAACTGCATACCCTGCAGCCTATTTAAACCCAGCTCTCTTCCACAAACCATATTCACTCATACGACTCAGCCAACTCAGCTTGTTGCTCCCATCCTTCAGTTACCTTGTTGCTTAGTTGTATTAAGCATTTGCTCTTTCTTGTTTTGCTTGTTATTTTGCAATTTATTATTAAAATTAATGTTCACCACTATCTCATCTCCACTGCTTGACATTTCCTGATAATTATTTAAATACTTCTAATAAACATTTCCTTAGTCAAATTTAAGCCCTTTTATACATTATTCATAGTTATGCAGGAAAACAGTGAGTGCCAAAAGGAACATGTTAAAACCCTGTTCTCCTGAAACCCTGAGTGACTACTCTCACTCTGCTGTTAAGTGATGAATTCCAAGATTTAAACCCTCTGCTGGTTTGTCAGGATGACGTAATCTTTAAGCTTACTACAAATGATATTAAATTACAGACTCAAAGTGTAACTCACATTAAGACAGCCTTTTGACTGGTGCTCAGATAAATCGAAAAGTTAATAGCACAGATTTTGCCACCACGAATGTTTAACGGTTGTTATTGCAAGAACCAAGCAATAAAGAGGAAGTAAATCCCTATGAATTGTGAATGGATACATTGCAGAATTATTTGTTTCTCTATCAATTTTGGGAAAACTGAATTTCAACCAAGCATTCACTTTGCGCTTGCCCATAAGTAATGTAACATCCTACCAACTTTGTCACTGTGCACAAATCATTTTTTTTATATCACACACACACACACACACACACACACACACACACACACACACACACACACACACACACACACACACACACACACACACACACACACACACACACACACACACACACACACACACACACAATACTTTACTGTTTCCAAGGATTTGTTCAAAATGATGAGAGATTTTCCACAGTGAAAATATGTGTAAAATTATGTGTGTGAAGCTTAGATTACAACATCCAGTAAAGAATCAGCCAGCACAAAAGAGAAATCAGCCCTTTTCAGCTATCCTTGCAGAGAACTAAACAATGGCACTGTACCAAAAGACAGTGCAATAGCAATGTTTCCATGTAGGAAGGCCACTGCTATGACGAGGAGCTCCATCATGAAATTAGAAAAGGGAGGCCTATCAGGAAGAAGTAATCCTTTGATGATGAAAACACACGGTTGAACATCTATGCATCAAATTAACCAAGATAGCTACAGGCAAAATCAACATTCCAGCACAAAGATATCGGCAATGGAAGATCAAGGTTAGATCTCACAAATTTAAAATTATGGTCAAATGAATGAATCCATGCTGTTCAAAGATAGGCAATATAAAGGGCAAGTCCGTAGACCAGGTATTGCTTGAGGAGTATTCAAGTAAAGAGAAATTGCATAAGGAGAAATGCTGGGGGTCAGGGGCAATGAGTTTTTGGGAAGATGGATGTGGACTAGCAAACTGGAGTTTACATTTATGTTACTGAATAAATACTCTGCAAAGGAGCTGTATCAGAACATCTTTTTCAAAGGTTCTTGGGAAACTTTGCCAATCAGAGAAATTAGTAAAATATAGAAAGCAGAGGAGGTGTGAATTAGGAAAAGGGAACAAAATCTCTGAGATGGAAGTAACTAATGCCAAAGCTAGCTAAATAGTATCTCCTTGTAAATATCTTATGAATGCATTTTACAAATAACTCCTGCTTCAAAACACAGGGTCTGCAAAGGTTTAAAGCATGGGGAACATTTCCCTAATCTACATAAGCAAAAACATAAGGTTGTTATAACAGGTGATTTTAACATTCCACACATTGACTGGGAATCTCATACTGTAAAAAGGATTAGATGAGATAGAGTTTGTCAAGTATGTTCAGGAAAGTTTCCTTCATCAGTAAGTAGAAGGCCCAGGGAGAGAGCATGTGATACTGGATCCAAACTTAGGGAATGAGACAGGGCAGATGACAGAAGTTTATGTAGGGGAACACTTTGCATCTGGTGATCACAATGCCATTAGTTTCAAAGTAAATATGCAAAAAGATAGGTCTGGACTGTGGGTTGAGATTCTAAATTGGAAAAAGGCCGATTTTGATGGTATCAGAAATGATCTGACAAGTGTGGATTGGGACAGGCTGTTCTATGGCAAAGATGTACTTGGAAAGTGGGAGGCCTCCCAAAATGAAATTTTGAGAGTACCAAGCTTGTATGTGCCTACCAGAATAAGAGGTAAGGATAGCAAGTCCTGATGAAGGGTCTCAGCCTGAAACGTCCACAGTGCTTCTCCTTATAGATGCTGCCTGGCCTGCTGTGTTCCACCAGCATTTTGTGTGTGTTGTTTGAATTTACTGCATCTGCAGATTTCCGCATGTTTGCTAAGGATAACAAGTGTAGGGAACCTCAGTTTTCAAGATATATTGAGGTCCTGGTTAAGAAAAGAAATGCAGGTGCATAGCAAGTATAGGCAGATAGGAACAAATGAGGTGCTTATGGAGAATAAGAAATGCAAGAGAACACTTAAGGAAGAAATCAGGGTGACTAAAAGAAGCATGAAGTTGCTCAAGCAGACAAAATGAGGGGGAATCCTAGTGGATTCTACAGATCTGTTAAGAGCAAAAGGATTGTAAGGGACAATGTTAGTCCTCTGGAAGACCAGAAAGGTAATTCTTGTATGGAGCCAAAACAGATGTGGAAAAACTTAAATGAATTCTTTGCATCTTTATTTACTCAGGAGATAGATACAGAGTCAATAACAGTGAGGCAAAGTGGTATCAACTTCATGGCCCCTGTACAGATTATGGAGGAAGAGGTGTTTGCTGGTCTGAGATAAATCCCCAAGGCCTGACAAAGCATTCCCTCTGACCCTACGGAAGACAAGAGCAGAAATTTCTCGGGCTCTAGCAGAGCTACTTAAATCATCCTTAGCAAGAGGGGAGATACCAAAAGATTGGAGGATAGCCAATGTTGTTCACTGTTTAAAAAAGGTTCTAAACACAAAACAGGAAATTATAGGCTGCTGAGTCTGACGTCAGTTGTGGGAAAGTTATTAGAACGTATTCCAAGGGACTGGATATATAAATATTCAGGTAGATGTGGATTGATTATGGATAGTCAGCATGGCTTTGTGTGTGGTAGGTCTTGGCTACCTAATCTTACAGAGTTTTTCAAGGAAGTTACCAGGAAAGTAGATCAAGGGAAAGCAGTGGATGTTGCCTACATGGACTTTACTGAGGCATTTGATAAGGTCTTAAAGAAAGTTCAGTCGCTTGGCATTGAAGATGAGGTAGTAAATTGGATTAGACTTTGGTTTTGTGGGAGAAGCCAGAAGGTGGTGGTCGAGGTTTCCCTTTCTGACTGGAGGCCTGTGACTAGTGGTGTTCTGCAGGGATTGGTGCTACAGCTTGTCATCTATCTTAATGGTCTGGATGGTGATGTGGTTAACTGGACCAGCAGATTTGTGGGTGACACCAAGAATTGAGGTGTAGTGGACAGTAAGGAAGGTTATCATGGCTTGTAGACGGATCTGCATCAGCTGGAAAAATGGGCTGAAACACAGCAGATGGAATTTAATGCAGACAAGTGCAAGGTTTTGTATTTCAGTAGGACCAACCAGGGTAGGTCTTACACAGTGAATGGTAGGCCATTGAGGAGTGTGGTAGAACAAAGGGATCTGGGAAGACAGATCTATTATTCATTAGAAGTGGCACCACAGGTAGATAGCATCATAAAGAAAGCTTTTGGCATATTTTCCTTCATAAATCAATGTATTGAGTATAAAAGATGAGATGTTATGTTGAAGTTGTATAAGATGCTGGTGAGGCCTATTTGGACTATTTTGTGCAGTTTCGGTCACCAACCTACAGGAAAGATGTAAACAAAGTTGGAAGTGTACATATAAAATTTACAAAGATGTGCTGAGTCTAGTGGACCTGATTTCCTTCCTTCTTCTTGTCTTATGACCGTTGGCACCCAGCTTAATTGTGCATTACCGCCACCTTCTGCTCTGGGGTGTGGATCAGATGATAGACTTACGTTCTAAATCCCTTCACCCACTCACACACACATACCCTAATCTGCACTTTATCCTTTCTTCTTTGGCCATCCTAGTACCCTATTCCTGCTTATCCATCATACCCTATTAAAAAAACCCTGTATCCCTTAAGAAAGCTAAAAGCACCCTGACCTCTGCTCTCTCTCCCATGTCCAGTAACCCTTTTGATGTGAATTCTTGCACACCCAATTCCTTTAGATTAATTCTCATCATCTCTCTCTGTATCCCATACTTTCTGCAACTCAGAATTACATGTTCTACTGACTCCTCTTCCTGACATTCCTCACACAATCCTGTCTGGTGTTTCTCTATCATTTTCTTTATCAATCTTTTTTTTTGTTTCAAATAGATAAACATAACAATGAGAGTGACACAAAGAGATCAGGATTACATTAATAATGGTTAATGTACATGTAACATGTGTAATCTAAGCCTCCCAATCTCTTAGTAAGTAAACATGAGAAAGATACAAAGAGAAAAGATTTTTTACCAGAAAAAAATCCCCCTAAACTAACAAAAAAAAGAATAAAAACAAAACAAAACCAAAGCTGGGCTGCCTTGTTTTATCAGTTAAAAACGTTATTTGTCATTAACTCTGCTCCTCTATACATGAACAAAAAGTTATTGAGAAGGATTCGGAAAAGGTCGGCTTACATCATATGAAAATGTTGAATAAATGGTCTCCATGTTTCTTCAAGTTTAACCGAAGGGTTGATAGTGCCACTCCTAATTTGTTCCAAGTTTAAACATGTTATAGTTCAGGAAAACCATTGAAATGTAGAAGGGGGATTAGAATCTTTCCATTAAAATAAAATGGATCTTCTGGCTATTAATGTAACAAATACCATCAAATGGCAAGCTGAAGGGGATAACTGAGAAGAGTCCATCACTGGTAATCCAAAAATTGCAGTAATAGGATGAGGTTGTAAATCAATATGCAAAACTGCTGAAATAATATCAAAAGTATCTTTCCAATATTTTTCCAAAAGAGGACAAGACCAGAACATATGTGTCAAGAAAGCCTCCTCAGACTTACATCTGTCACAGACAGGATTTATGTGGCCATAAAAATGAGCTAACTTATCCTTGGACATATGGGCCCTATGAACCACCTTAAATTGTATCAAGGTGTGTCATTGAAGAAGTGTTAACTAGTTGGAGAATTTTCTCCCATTTCTCTACAGGTAAAGATACCTGAAGTTCTCCTTCCCATTCATTCTTAATTTTATCAGATGTACCTAGATGTATTTTCATAATCAGATCATAAATAATTGCTATTAAACTCTTCTGATTGGGGTTTAAGCCTAAATGTTTTTTCTGTAATTTCATTTTGATGTGATACTGGAAAAATTGGTAACATAATACTCAAAGAGTTTCTAATCTGTAAATAACTGAAAAAATGTGATCTAGGCAAACTATACTTATTAGACAACTGTTCAAAAGACAGGAGACAGTTATCCATGAATAAGTCACGAAAACATGTTATTCCATAAAAGAAAAGCTTGATCAATTCTGGAAGGTTGGAAGAAAAAAATAGATATAATAGGAGTTCATAGGATAAATTTATTCAATCCAAAAAATTTACGAAATTGAAACCATATTTGTATTGTATGTTTAGATATTGGATTAGTCATTTGTTTATTGAGTTTAGTAAGTGCAAGAAGTGAGGCCCCTAAGATAGAAGCCAATGAGAACCCCTGTAAAGACTCACGCTCGAGGTTCATCCATCGTGGGCAATGAATTTCATCCAGATCTTGTGTTCAAAATGGTAAATATCAAATTTTAATTTCCCAATAATAGAATCTTAAATTCTGCATTGCTAAAGCACCCTCCTTTTTCGAATTCTGTAAATATTTCTTATTTAATCAAGGATTTTTATTCTGACATATATATGAAGAAATTTTAGAGTCAATAATATCATAAAAGGATTTAGAAATGAAAATTGGTACCACCTGAAATAGATACAGAAATTTAGGTAAAATAATCATCTTAATAGTATTAATTCTACCAATCAACAATAAGGACAATGGGGTCAATTGTTTAACATGATCAATTAAGGGTAAAAAGTTAACTTTAAATACAAAGTTTGTAGATCCTTATGTTTCTTAGTAATTTTAATGCCCAAATAAGTAATCAGTAACCAGTCTGAATGGTGATTGTCTAAAGACTGGAGCTTGCATATTTAATAGGAATTTAACTCTTATTAAGATTCAATTTATAACAAGAAAAGGTACTAAACTGATCAAGTAGTGATATTATTGCAGGGATGGATTTCTCTGGGTTAGAGATATATAATAACAGGTCATCTGCTTATAGTGATACATTATGTATCTCATTCCTATGAATAACGCCAATTATATTGGGTGAATCACGAAGACTGATTGCCAAGGGCTCCAAGGCAATATCAAATAGTAAGGGACTTAAAGGACAGCCCTGTCTAGTACCTCGAAAAAGCCTGAAAAAGGGGGATGTCTGATTATTGTATAGAAGCCATAGGTGCATAATATATCAATTTAATACAAGATATAAACTTTGGGCTAAAATTACATTTCTCGTGTATTAAATAAATATTCCCATTCAACCCTATCAAACACTTTCTCGGTGTCTAGCAAAATAACACATTCTGGGGTTTTAGATGAAGGAGTATATACAATATTCATTAACCTAACATTAACATATGAATAATGATTTTTAATAAATCCTGTCTTGTCAGAGATAATTTGTGGCAATACATTTTCCATTCTAATTGCCAATATTTTGGAAAAGGTTTTGGAGTCCGCATTCAACAAGGATATAGGTCTATATGATGCACATTCAATGATGTCTTTATCTTTTGAAGGAATTAAAGAAATTGATGCTTCATAAAAGGATTATGGTAATTTACCTACAAATAAAGCATCCTTTAAGAGTCTATATAACCAAGGTGAAAATAGATTTGAAAAAGATTTGAAAAATTCTACTGTATACCCATCCAAACCAGGTGCTTTACCAGAATTCATCAAAGAAATTGCTTTCTTTATTTCTTCTTCCATGATGGGTGCATTAAGAGGTAATTTTGGAATATTCAATTTCCTGAAAAATTCATGCATTCTGGTAGAATCATTAGGAAAATCTGATTGGTTTAAAGAGGTATAGAATTCTTGAAAAGATTTATTAATTTCGTCATGCTCAACCGTCAAACTACCATCCCGTTTACGAACTTTAATAATCTGATGTTTAGTCAAAGCATTTTTCAATTGGTTGGCCATGATCTACCCAATGTATCACCATGTACATAAAATTGACTCTTAGTTTTAAGTAATTGATTTTCAATCGGGGATGAATAACAAACTGTGATGCATCTGAAGTTCAACTCTCTTTTTTTAAAGCTCCAGATTAGGAGCAACAGAATATTTTTTATCAATTTCTTGCTTTACTTGCTTTAACTTGCTAGAACTGAGGATGAATTTGAGGACCTGAGTTATAAGGAAAGATTGAATAGGTTACGATTGTATTCTTCAGAACATAAAAGATTGAGAGGAGATCTGATAGAGACATACAAAATTATGAGGGGTTTCGATGGGGTAAATGCAAACAGGCTTTTTCCACTGAGGTTTGGTGGAAGTACAACCAGAGGTCATGGGTGAAAGGTGAGAAGTTTAAGGGGAAACTTCCTCACTCAGAGGGTCACAAGAGTGTGGAATGAACTGCCAGCACAAGTGGTCCATGCAAGCTCGATATCCAACGCTTAAGAGAAGTTTGGATAGGTACATGGATAGTAGGGGTTTGGAAGATATGGTCCTGGCGCAGGTCAATGGGAGTAGTTAGTCTAAATGGTTTCAGCATAGGACTTGTTTTTGTGCTATAATTCTCTATGACTCTACATAAGTCTCAGTACTTTTAAGCCTTTTCAAGGATCCCTCATGGAAAGTATGTTTGACTCCCTAACATTCATTCATCCATTCTTTTATTTATTTATTTTTATTACTATTTTTTTCTCTTTCTTCTTGTATTTATACAGTGTTTTTTTTGCACATTGGTTGTTTGTCTGTCCTGTTGGGTGTGGTCTTTCATTGATTCTATTGTGTTTCTTGTATTTACTGTGATTGCCTGCAAGAAAATAAATCTCAGGTTGTAGATGGAGACATACAAGTACTTCAGTACTAAATTTACTTTGAACTTGTTTCATGATGTTGTTCATGATCTTGGAAACTTATGGAGACCAAAAGGATTGTTTACGGCTGTCAGAACCCCAATCAAGAATGGCCAACTAGTATAAGAACTTATAGATGTCATACAACGGCTGTCCAAAGTTACTACACTAAAATGTAAAAACCACTCTAAAGTGACTACACTGGAAAGCCACAGACATGCAGTCATGGGAGAAATTGCAGAAAAGGTAGTGCAGGATGGAGTAAAAGAAATAAGAAGATAGCAGTGAACCGACAACTGGAATTATGGAGAAAAAAGTTGAACTCTGTATCACAGACGAATATGCAGGATTATCTGGCACAGTAAATACACCCTCTAGGACACATTGGAGTGCAAAAGATGATTGACAGGTTCTCTCGGTGATGGTGGCATCCAAAGTTCAGGGTAGTAGCTCAACAAACATTTGAAAGATGCATGACACTCCAGAGAATGAATTCTGGAGTAGCAAAAAACTTATTGCAGTTATGTTCTCCTGCCCTACCTGGTCTGTTTTCACACTTCCAAGTGGGCAACATTTCTTTCCAACAAGGAAAGCCACTGCCACACAACACAGCAAAAATTCTAGTCAAGGACTATATTCCCAGAGGGGATTGCCATGTCTCATTGACTGACCAAGGAACCCATTTCACTGCAAGTGTTTTGTCAGGAATCATGTCAGCTGATGAACATTAAATGATCTTTTCATTGTCGACATCACTCAGAGTCATCAGGACAAGCAGAGCGAATGAATGAAATCATCAAACAATGAGTAAGTTTCATGAGGAAAGTGCACCATGGCCTACGGCTCTTCTGGTCTTATACAAAATTAAATTAAATCCGTTCGAGGTGCTAACACAGCATCCTATGTCATAGCCAGGAGCTCTGAATCTCAGAGAGGCTGATAAGCATATTACAGCAGACAATTTAATTAACTACTTGTGGTGAACTATGTGCCTGTCTGGACACGCCCCCTGCTGACTGCTCCTGTGGCTCCTCCCACAGGCCCCTGTATAAAGGCGATCTGAGGCCTGACGCTCGGCCTCAGTCTCCAGGACATAGTATGATGGACACTCACTCCTGGTTCCTTCTTCCAGTCAATAAAAGCCGATATCTCGCCTTACGTCTCAGTGTGAGTTATTGATGGTGCATCACTACTATGTGAAATTAACCAAACCTGTCCAGTCTGCTTCTCAACACGTTTATGCCACTTGGAGTGATCCAACAGAAGGAGGACACACCCTGAATCCTGGTGAGTGGGTCCTGATTATGGAGTCACACAAGGAACCATCAGGAGCTCGGTGTGAAGCCCTTTATCAAGTGCTGTTAAATACCAACTCGGTGGTGAAGTTGGAAGGTTAAACTAAATGGATATATCCCAGCCACTGCAAGCAAGCTGAAGTGCTACCTGACGAGGACAACGAGCACGGTGATTAATGGGCAAGTATCCTCTTTGCCTGGTGCCTGCACTGCTGGGTTATAGCAAACAAACTAACCAGCTGGAGGGCTTCAAGCAAGTCGACAACTACTGGACATTATGAAGTTTATTATATTATTTGTTGTTATATTTTTATCAATTTTCCCTACTTACGATGAGTACTAACATTCATTCTAATATGTCCTATCATAATCTACATCTTTTTCTTTGTGCATGTGGGATAGGTCAAACTCACATAGTTCTGCCTTTGATTTTTCTGACAAAATGATTCTAAATGTGTGATTTAAAATCAAAGGTGGTATGGTTGGATTTGACTGTTCGATAGTAATTTTCATTGCAGTTTAACAATTAATTATCTGCTTGTATTTTAAGTACTTCTTATATACATGTAACAGTTTATTATGCCTCCTAATGGTCACAATAGGTATATGCAATTTCAGTGTTCCCCTAGATCAGAGGTCGGCAACCTGCGGCTCCGGAGCCGCATGCGGCTCTTTGATCTCTGTGATGCGGCTCCCCGTGGTTTGTTAGTTTTTGAAATGTAATTCGAAATTTGAAGATTATGGTGATCTTGTACAATCTAAAAACTTTGTGGAGACCCCTTTTCCTGGCACATCCGAACCGGCTCACAATTAGCCACCGTTCCGGCTAAGGGAGATAGCCTACGGGGGTTTGTGAGTATGTGTCTTTTGGAGCATCCGCGCCCACGGGGACGGGTTGAGGGAGGCTTTAAAGCAAGGCTGTTTAGTTCGAATAAAGCTACCTTTGACTGCAGTGTCTTTATTTTAGCGCTGCGTGTAGCACACCGCTACAACGTGTTTTTTATCGCTATTAATATACATCACCACTGCCAATGCCTGACACCCGCCAGTGCGCGCTTTCTTTTAATTCTTCGATCCAAGGTAGGCTAACTATGGAGTAACCTTCAACCCAACGTCTTTTTTTCGGAGTTCAAAATGTTTTTGTTGCATGCAGAAATGTAATTTCGTTTTCTCTGCAGGAGTTCATCAATTTCATAAATGCAACACATTATAGTTTGTTTATACATAGCATAAAGGCAAAAAAAACCCTTGTATGCAGTGTTATTTCATTTTAAATATCAAACGGGTTTTGTGGCTCCCAGTGTTTTCTTTTCTGTGGGAAATGGGTCCATATTGGCTCTTTCAGTGATAAACGTTGCCGACCCCTGCCCTAGATCTATATAATGGTTAAACAAAATATGACTCTGGAAGTTTTTCTCATTACTTGAATAGGAGCTATCTCATTGGTTAACACTTATCTACAAACTTGAATAGAATTTTCCTCATCTATGTAGTCTTCAAAGGCTGGGCACCATTTTCTTAGTATCTCAGCTCTTTGTCTCTCCCTTCACTGAGTAGACCTCTATCACCGATAGTTTTCAATTTTCCTTTGTTCTATCAACAAAGTTTTGTGCCTGTTCCCCGACTTCTAAAAAAACCTTGGATTAAAACATCAAAGTCTAACAAACCTGTTAGACTTCGAGATCCTATTCATTTACAAAGAAACTTTTGGGCATAATTTGAGTATATCTTTAGTAGAGAAAACAATCACACTGTGGAAATACAAACCAAATCCATAACTTTATATGCTGTATTGTACTGTAATACTGCTGTGTCTTCTAATCACGATGTGAGTAAAGCAGTAAAACTTGTCCCAGAATTGTTGAATGCAAGGCTATGTAATCTTGTCATCAATACTACCTGGACTCAAAATGAAAAATTCTATTAAATAATTTTACTATTATGCTGGACTTGAGTCAAGTAACATTACCCTTTTTCCTCATGTGTGACAACATTTAACATTTGCTTCCAAAAATAAAGTGCCTCGATTATGCATTCTACCTCAGGTTTGATGTAAAGCAGATTGATTCTAAAAGCTGCATTATACTTAATTGCTATTCATTGCCATTCTGAAGACAGACTAGAATTGGCATTGTCATCCTAAATAAAGCAGCTGTCCAGTTTCTCTCTATGTGCTCACTTAATTCAAATCCACATGGGATTCCTCCCCTCACCCCCAAAAAGCACTTCATGTATTAACCACAATTAAGAATAGTGGTTTCAAAAGAAAACACATGCAGATAATTGCCTGACAATCTGGTCTTCAGATATTCAGAGCCCTGAAGTATTTAAACTGAAATGTTATATTTGAATTTACACTCAGTGACCACTTGAGACGACCTCTGAGTGTATGTTCATGGTCTTCTTTTGCTGTATCCCATCTTCAAAATTTGGTGTTTGTTTTTAATGGCTTTTCTGTTTTTCCCTCCTTTTAACCAGATTCTTTTTTTTTAAAAAGAACAGTCTCATTTTGTGAAATGTTTTCAACATTAGAACTCTATTTAAAAAACACTATATCTAATGAAGGTCAGGGTAGACTACCTGAACACTAGCAAAGTGAAAGGATCATTCTGTCTCTTTATTCACTTGCCCTAAGCTATTAGGCTATGGAGTATACAATATCTCCCTGGTGGGACAGATAAATGACCATATCTAGATAGGTTCCTGGAAGTGTTGGAGCGGATGGAGATTCTTGAACAGGTGCATCCACCTCAGGTAAGATCTGACCACGAACGATTATGTGCCTGCTACTGGATTATTGTTCCTTTGGTGAAATAGTCTGAAACTCAAACAGCTTCACCATTCCTGAGTGGCAACAACAATTTAGCTCTGTGGCTGAGATCATGGATGCTTTTCAATTTCTCACACTGTGTAGTCTCAAAATTTCTCACTTTGGCTAAGTCCAGTGAATAATGTTGGAGAAGGGAAGGAAGACTGGGCAGGCTTGGTCTCAATCTCCAACCCCTTGATGGATCTGATGGACTACAGGCATTCGTAAGAAGTGTGGAGGGATAAGCTGGCAGTGTTTTGTAGGGGCCTTTTCCCTTTGCTAGGAGAATCTGAATTGCTTGCACTGCTCTTTCTCCTTCTCCATTTGCCTGAGGGTACTGTGGGCTGCCTCTCTGGTATTTCAACTCATAGTTCCCAGCAAACACTTTGAATTCTGAGCGGCTAAATTGTGGACCGTTGCCTGACACAACTTTCTCTGATATTCCTTGGTGAGTTGCTGCTGAGGATGTAAAAGACAGCTTGGACACCTCAACACTCCATGAGTAGTCATCCACAGTGAGAACCATTCACACTTTGCAGTTCAAAAATGTCTAAGGCTGCAATTAGCCATGGAAGGGTGGGGAATTTCAGCATGATTTTTGTGCTTTGTACCTCCTTCCTGACTGTAACAATGAGAACAGGGCATGACCTCGGTGACGAACACCATCTTTTTTGAGACATTGCTCCTTGAAGATGTCCTGGATATTATGGAGCCTAGTGCCCATGCTGGAGCTTACAAAATTTACAACCCTGTAGCTTATTTCAATGTTGTGCAGTTACTTCCCATACCAGATGATATAGCTGCTGCCATGCCTTCTTTGTAACTGCATTGATAGGTTGGGTCCAGGATAGATGTTTTAATAACCAGAAACTTGAAATTGCTCACTCTTTCCTTTTCTGATCCCTTGATGAGGACTGGCATGTGTTCCCTCATGTTACCCTGTCTGAAGTCCACAATTTGTTCTTTCGTCTTACTGGTGTTGAGTGCAATGTTATTGCTGTGACACCACTCAACTAGCTGATATCTCTCACTCCTGTGCACACTCTCATCACCATGTGAAATTCCAACAATAATAGGATCATTGGTGGCAATGATTTATTCATGGCATTTGAGTTTTGCCTAGCCACACAGTCAGGGGTTTAGAGAGAGCAGTGCAGTGGGCTGACCACATAGATCCCTGAGGTGCACCAGTATTGATGAACAGTGAGGTGGAGATGTTACTCCCAATCCGCACATATTGTAGTCTTCTAGTTAGGAAGTTGAGGATTGAGTTGCAGAGGGAGATACAGAGCCCCAGGTTCTGGAGATTTTTGATCTGAACTGTTGGAATGATTGTGTTAAATGGTGAGCAGAATACAATCAATAAGGAGCATCCTGACATAGGTTCTTGTACTGTTCAGGAGATCCAAGGCCACTTGAAGAGCCATTGGCATCACATCCATCATAACCTAGGAAAATTGCAGTGGGTCCAGTTCCTTGCTGAGGCAGGAGTTAATTCTAAGTGTAATCTATCTCTCAAAGTACTTCTTCACTGTAGATGTGAGTGTTACTGAATGATAATCATTAAGGTAGCTCATGCTGCTCTATTTGGACTCTGGTATAACTGTTGCCCTTTTGCAGCAGGTGGAATCTTCTGACTGTAGTAATAAGAGACTGAAAACGTCTTTAAGCAGCCTAGCTAGTTGGTTGGCAAAGGTTTACAGAGCCCTTCCTGATAGCATCAGGGCCTATCATCACAATAGGCCACACTCTCCAAATGGGGTCCATCTTCATGATGTTAAGGCATATTTTGGAGTTAAGGTATAAAAAACAAATATTAAGTTCAACAGCAGCTGTTCTTCAGATCTGAATGTGAATTGCAGATGGAATTTCAAATACGATCCTGAACAATAGTTTTCCTGGAGCTGTGGACTGGAGTTGATATCAAACCAGACAATGCTGACAAAATTTTATTTAGGGTGTCTCAAGTGTAGGCGCAAAGAAGGAGGTGTGGAACTATATGTAATGTCAAGGAAGCATTGTAAATGTATTGTAACGATAATTATCCTACTGTTACCTTTGATCTTTAGCATATAACAATATTATGCGATATTGGGTTGAGAGGCCTCTTCCTCTAAGAGTGTCTCATTTAATTGAATAAAACATTTTTGTATCAACTAACTTTGGTGTCTCTCCCATAACTTGGTTCATGTTACAGCAATGATTATGCATAAAAATGGATGGAAAATGGATGGAAACATCTACTTTACCAGTACTTGAGGACACTAAACAAATATATTCAACTTCACAATCCAATTTCAGTGATGCTCAATGTCACTTGTAAAATGGCAATCTGTCCTAGTGAAATGCTGAATCCCTGCAAACAGTTCACACTAACAGAAACCTACAACTAGGACATTGAACAAATCAGAGATGATACAATGGCAAGAATGATCTTTGCTAATATTTAACAGTCCTTGCAAACTTGTGTTCCTTTTCACAAACCCAGAATATACCACTGATTTAAATACAGTTTTAAAACATTAACTTAATTCTTACAATTAATAGTTTGAAACACCTTTTATTTAAGACTCCATTCCTTTCCAACTTAAGTTCAAGAATGAAATGCAAAAAGTACACTTAAAATCAGTTTGCTAGTCGACCATTTTATAAATACATCAATATTTCCTGTAGAAATGTTCATTACGTAATCATATTTGCCTCTTGATAGCCTGTCAACAGTTGATAAATACAAGCAAAAATAATGAAGTTTTCAGCAGTCCTTAATAATGAAATACTAACACTGAAATATTGAAAATATTAACATTGAAATATTAACACATTAGCACTCATCTACAAGGTTAACCCTCAGCTTTAGTGCAGACAGTTTGAAATGACATCATTGGCTCAACACTGAAGAAAACTTCTCACTGGTCCACTTCTGAAAACTAAAATCTTCACAAATGGTTTCCTCCATGGTTGCGTCCACAAGGATGTCTCAATATAAAACCACTTAGCCCACCTTCAAGATACACTGAACATAGCTCTAGGACTTGCACAGGAATGTATGAAAGTAACTTGTTTTTAGATCTATCCTTAGATTGATATTAGAGGAGGAAAAACAAAATACAGCAGAAGGAAGTGAGTTCTTGACTTCCAAAGAGCATCAAATTCCAAAGTTGAAAAAGTGTAAGTTTTTCTCAAGCAATTGTATGCACTCAGATATCTATATTCACTACATGGAGTGGAATCATAATTTACGTAGAATAGTGAGACTATTTTGCAAGAAATAAGTTGAAACATAGCATTGTCTACAATGTTTTAAAGCATTGCAACACATGAGATTCTGAAAAAATATGTATCCTAATTTTTTTCTTCTGTCATTCATGACTATAATATAGGTTTGTGTGGTCAGATTTTTTTTCCTCTGAATTCACCCTCTTAGTTTTAATCCACACAATATTTTCATGTTTTCATATCAACTTCAAAGCCTCAACACAAAGCGGTCTTCACAAAACAAACAAAGCATTCTCAATTATTTGGGAAGATTGATACGGCAAATGCACTGGTAACAGACTGTATTAACCAACGAGTAAATAAATGAAGATAAACAGAAAGTTGAGTTGCCCACACCATCATAAACTTTATTATTCAAATCATGTATCAATTATAAATAACTATGGGAAGAGTGCAAACTTGTTCTCCAAAATAAAACAATATAGAAATTAAATTTTCACAAAGCATTTTGAGTAAGTAATTTCTCAGTGGATTTTATTGTTGCTAAAATGTTGCAAACAAAATAGTTTGCTTTTTTACAAAAGATTCAAATAAACAGTTACACTGCAAAAAAGGATACCAAAGTCTGGGATGTTCTCAATAAAACATGATGCTAGCCAATAGAAAAAAACGGGTGAGCATTGGACTGAAGATGCAGGCCAAATGCCCTTGCATTTTTTTCAATGTATACTCATGACAGATGATATTTTTTCTTGTCAGCACATATTCAGAACCCATCATTTAAATAATAACTAAAACAACATACAAGTCTAATCCCTAAAATAAACTGTTTTAATGGAAAAAGTTCTGTAAACTTACACGCAAATTGAAGTTTTACTTCTTTGCTCACGATTGTGCCAAACGAATTTGTAGCAAAACATTGATATGTTCCACAATCTTGGGTCCTGTCTGGGTTATTGATCACCAGAGTACCACCAATCAAACTATAACGGTAATCCAAGTTTATCTCAATGTCTGTGCCATTTCTTTGCCATCTGCAAGATAAAAAATAATTCTTTTTACCCAGACTTTCACTACAATTATTGCTAATTACCAAAGACACTTTTGAAAATAAAGAGAGTAACTCATATGATGTTATCAACAAGATTCAAAACTGTACTAAACTGTTTGCTTTCTAGCTTAAAGTTCCGACTCGAACAAAATCACGCAATCTTCAATGGAAATGCCTGTGGTTAATGGCTTGGTCACGAGTGGACAGCAGGTGTACCTCTCAATGCACATGGTTGCAAGTGGGTGGTCAGGTGCCAATCAGCATGCTCAGCCCCGAGACTAAGATGAACCACAACCATTCTTAAGCACCATGTCCCCAACTTTACATCACTAACATCATTCATTTAAATGAGCTGAATCTATGAGGAAGTGGATTTTTATTTCACATTGTTGTGATGTTTCCAATTACTCAGTGACAATTAAGAGCAATTTTCAGAAAGGCATCTTTTTTAAACTTTTGTTTTAGATACCAATGAACATCAGAGACATTTGAAGTTTGTTCAAAGGCCTCTGACAGCTAATTACAGGTGTGGTCTGTGCATGGAAGTAGCACCAAAACTGAAAGAATAATTGGAACCAAGAGGCCGCAAAGCAACATAGCTGTAAGTGTAGCTGGATGACAGCAGTTAGTATGGGAGATAAACAATTTGTCTGCGAGCTGGTTTATGAAAACATATTCTGTCTTAGTAGCCTTGTCATTGTCTGAGTTTTATATACGAAAATCAAAAACTAAGCTCAAATGCTAGAAATATTAAACTAAATAAATACCCTGCCGGTCAAGGCCACCTCTGTGGAAAGGAAAACAGAGCTAATGTTTCAGGTCAGAAACTGAAGTTGGGGTTTTCACAAAGGGTGTACGATTGGATACATAATTCTGTTTCTCTTCCCACTGCTGTGCCTGACTTGATGGGTATTTCTGGCATTGTCAGTTTCCAGCGTTAGTGTTGCACTTCAAATGAAAGTGAAATGTTTGTCAACTGCTTTTGTTTGGCATAAATAGTTTCTACTGAAACATCCTTGTACACCAGTTTAGAGCACAATCTCCCTTTCATCATCATTTTGTATTCACTCTCCCAGCAGAATAAGCAGCTTTCCTTCCAATTATTTGACTGCACTGTCACTCTGGTACACGCAATGCAGATTCTTGCTGTTTATTGCCTTTTATTCTGTACAAAGATGCATGTTGCTGAAATGCAATTAGCATCTTTTGTTGATGTAGAATAAATAATTAATTTCAATTTCCTTTTTAAAACATGCAGTTTCTTACATTGACCAATGTCATATCACAAAGAAGATAACTACTGAGCAAAGCCACAATATCTCACCAGCTTTTTTCAAATTTTAACTGCAGCATGCCATCAAATATCAATTTTGTTATTATAGTTCCTTCCATTTGGTAGCCACCAACCCTCACAGCTGGAAGTCTGCTTAATTTCTTCATTTTGCACTTGGGAACTGAGGGTTCATACAACTTAAAGTGCAATTTCAGATGTAATATCTATGGTGGTTACTTGTGCTGTGTTACTGCAACTAAGTATGCATTTTCATATTCTAATTTAAGTGTCAGCTGGTGGTTATTCTGCTGAAGATGTCACAAGCTAATGATTAGATCCTACTCTGACAAGATGGTGCCCGTGCAGAGCAAATTTGGATTTATTATAATCCTTGTACATAAGGTAGAATTTTCAATGTACGGCAACTCTTCATACATGATCATACATAAAGAATTAATAATTCAACAGCAGCCTTTTTATAGCTTGTGTAATACACTGGTGAATTGGCATTTTTAATGCATTTCAGACAGCAATTGTAAAACAACTGGATCAGAGAGAAGGACGATTCCTTTTAATAATGACAACCATCTCCTGCAAGATTGTTCCTGTGAAAATAACCTACAAATGTTTCAGACGTCATACAATTTTCACATGGTAGGACAATTTCTTGTGTGTAAATGATAGACTGATAATCCTACAAAGGGGAACAATGGATATTAAAATAATGAGTATTACATGAGGTACAATTTAGAAAGTTTATGTCTTCTATTTTTCTCCCATAAATGACTATAGAGTTGCAAGAAAAAGTTGGAAAACCCTTTACAATTACCTGGTTTTCTGCATTAATTACTCATAAAATGTGGTCTGATCTTCATCTAAGTCACAATAATAGATAAACATAATCTGCCTAAATAAATAACACACATGGAATTGTATTTTTCATGTCTTTATTGAACATACTCACAGTCCAAACTGGAAAAAAGTACGTGAAGCCAGGAATTTATTAACTGGTAGAACCTGCTTTAGGAGCATTGATCTCCACCAAACGTTTCCTGTAGCTGCTGATCAGTCTTGTACAATGGTGAGGAGGAATTTTAGACTATTTTCCTATACAAAACTGTTTCAGTTCATCGATATTTCTGTGATACCTTGAATGAACAGCATTCTTCAGGTCATGCCACAGCTTCTTAATTGGGTTAAGGTCTGGACTCTGACTTGGCTATTCCAAAGCACAAATGTTCTTCTTTTTAAACCAATCTATTGTTGATTTACTCTTGTGTATTGGATCGTTGTCTTGTTGCATCATTCAATTCCTATTAAGCTTCAGGCCACTACCCTAATATTCTCCTGTAAGACATTGTTAAAATCTTTGAAATCATTGTTCCCTCAATAATTGCAAGCTTTCTAGACACTGAGGTAGCAAAGTAGCCCCAAACCATGATGCTCCTTCCACCGTGCTTCATGGTTGGATGATGTTTTGGTGTTGTTGTGCATTGCCCTTTATCCTCCCAATAGAGATGTATTTATTTCTGGCAAAAAGATCAACTTTTCTCTCATCTCCCCACAGAACATTGTCTCAGAAGTATTTTGGAATATCTGGGTTGTCTTTTGCAAACTGGAAATGTGCAGCAATGTTTTTTTTTTGGAGAACAGTAGTTTCCTCTATGGTGTCATTCCATGAATACCATCCTTTTTCATTTTTTTTTAATATATAGTGGACACATGAACAGAGACCTTAGCAAGTTATAGAGATTTCTGCAGGTCTTTTAGTTTTACCTTGGATACTTTTTCACTTCCTTCAGAATTGCACATTGAGCACTTGGTAAGAGTATTTGCAGGAAGCCCACTTCCAGGCAGAGTATCAACAGTACTGAATTTCCTCCATTTGCAGACAACTTCTCTTCCTGTGGACTGATGAACACTCAAGTCCTTAGAAATGCTTTTGTAGCTTTTTCCAGCTTCATGCATCTCTACAACTCTTCATCTAAGGTCCTCCGAAAGTTGTTTTGATTGAGGTATGGTGCACATAAACAGATCGTTCTTGAGAAGAGCAGAGCTTTGTCAGTACTCTGACTCTGTGTGTCTTTTTAAGAGGGCAGGGCACATCTACAACTTCCACCTCCCATCTCATCTCATTGATTGGAACACCCTACTCCAAACAGATTTTGTAGAAGGCATTACCCCGGTGTTTCACATATGCTTTTGAACATAGACTGTGTTTGTTTAAATAGTGTACTCAGTATTGATGAGAAGTAGTACAATTGTTTGTGTGTTATTAGTTTAGGCAGATTGTGTCTGCCTATCATTGAGACTTAAATGAAAATCAGACCACATTTTATGAGTAATTAATTCAGATAACCAGGTAATTGCAAAGGGTTCACAAACATTTTCCTTGCAACTGATACCTGATCAAACTATATATAGGATGAATGAATATAGAATTGTAGATGGCTTTAAATATTTACCTGCTGCCAAAGAGGTCTATGGTTGATGCCTTCTCTCTGGCACTAAACTCATCTCTGGAGCATCTCGACAGCAAACAGCCAACATTAGACTATTGTTTATTGACTACAGTGCCACCTTAAATGCTCTAACTACAAGCAAACCCATCACCAAACTCCTAGACATGGGAGTCAATAACTCCCACGAAACTTGATCTTGTCCTAGTCCAAGCATGTAGTTACCACTTCCAAGAAAGCTCACCAACACCTCTACTTCCACAGGAGGATAAAGAAATTTGGCATGTACCCATCAACCCTAACCAATTTTTATCAATGCACCACAGAAAGCATCCTGTTCAGTTGCAACATAGCTCAGTGTAGCAACAGATCTGCCCAAAACTGTCAGAAACTTTAGAGAGTTTTACATACAAGGTGATAAGTAAAACCAGGTAAGGAGGAAGGTGGGTAGGTCGGGAAGGGGGAGGTGAAGTAAGAATATACTAAGGTAAGGAGGTAATAGGTGTAAGAGGTAAAGGGCTGAAGGAGGAATCTGATAGGAGAGGACAGTAGACCATACAATTCAGTACATCATGGAAACCAACCATTTATCTCTGAATTCTGTCTGTACTTTTCACTATCACAGTAAAGCCACCAGCATTATCAAAAGCCTTATCCAATTTGGACATTCTCTCTTCTCACTTCTCCCATTTGGCAGAACATACAAAAGCCTGAAAGTACATTGCACCAAGCTTAAGGACAGTTTCTATCCTGCAGTTATAAGATTATTGACTGTTCACCTAATATGTTAAGTTCAACTCTTGACCTCACAGTTCTCTCTGTTGGAAGCTTACATCTAAGTGTCTACCTGCACTGCACTTTCTGTACAGTTATTACACTTTGTCTTGCCATTCTCTTGACTTGTTCTACCTTAATGTCTTGGTCTGCTTTCACTGAATAATGAATTGATCTGCATGAACAATATGCAAGACATGTTTTTCAATGTGATGATAATAAATCAATTCCAATTTTTTACTTCAATAGCATCATGTATATAAGTAGTATTAGAAGAAAGCAAATTTTCCTTGATTTGTTTAGAATTAAGAACAAAGTACATTTTGCTTATGATTTGAATTTTCCAATATTTGACTGCTGAAATCAGTAATACATATGTAACACCCTGAGAAAGGTTTTACTGCTAATGTTGCAGGATATTTCATGTAATGGTATTTCTGTGGAAGCAGTGTTTAGGTTGTCGGAGATAAGGGATGCTCAGAAACGTGGCTCATATAGTCAGGAGAGAGGAGTGAGGAGAAGGAGAAGGGTCCAGAGAAAGCTGGGAGAGCAGTTCTGAGATTGACACCAGAGGTGGGTCTTCGTCTTTGTTCGGTGGGAGATGAAGAGAGAAGATGCTGGAGAGAACCGGTCATAGGATTCGATCCAGTGGAGAAACGTGATTTGATGGAACCGAAGCGTGGAGGTCTGCTCAGGATCAGTAAATATGGCTTTTGGAAGATTTGAGCTCCAAGCATGTTGGACTGTTTAATTATAATAGGCTCTTATTTCTTTCTTTTCTTTACTGACTCTTTGGTGAAGTTATACTTCATAAATACATTTCTGTATAATTGTATGCACTGTGTGATCTGTTATTTCATGCTGACTGGCTATTGCAGGGCAGTAAATCACACAACATTCACACAACCTGGGGTCTGGGTGGGCAAGAAATCTTAACCCCACAGATTTGGCTGGACCAGAGTCTACACACCCTCGATGTACGAAGTCGGAGAAATGTGGGTTCTTGCTGCGGAATCCAGTGGCTGTTAGTGAGAGGCTAATGAGCCACATTTCCAGAGATGCTCAGTAAAAGGGGGTTTCACATACAATTCAAAGGTTCTTTTACAAGTGGAATTCAACTCTCAATGCCACAAAAAATAACACTTGTAATACTTTTTCCAAATTTTCTTTGTACCTCATAGACAGTGACTTGTACTGCTGTCACAGATACCATTAATTTTTTAAATTAATCCTCTGGAATATTATAATAGCTAGCAAATTTAAAAACCAGCAGTGAGACTTTTCCTCATTAAATGCTATCGGCTCTGTGGTGAATTTGTTGATATTAAACAAGTGACAATGAAAGAAGGGTAAAACAGGACAGCAAATGTTTTTGTGGATTTGCAGATTGATGAGGTGGGTGATGAAGCTATGAGATGTCTTTCTAGATGGCGGGATTATCTCAAATTTTGGACATACTGCTAAATAATTATGAGTCACTGTGCACCTTGTACATCATAAAAACTCACCAAGTTATGTGTTTGATGGATACTGAATGTTGAAACTAGTGCTCAAATTGCTGTTTTCTTCTTATGGTATTGAATTTGTGAAGATTCTGTGATATAGTATCCATTCACCCAACCCCCTGGCTTCAGTTATGAAAAAAATGGAAAGGCTTTGGGAATCGGAAAGTCACTTAACATTGATGTGCAATAGTGATTTTGACATTTATGCAATAAATCCAGTTAAGATTCTATGCAATGGCAATCTCCAGAATATTTGTGGTCAGAGATCTGATGATTGTGGGACCACTAAATGTCATAGTGTGAATCTCTAGAACTGAATATTGTCATTGCCAGGAATTTTGGGGCCAAATAATCTTGTTCTTGAATGCACTTCCAAGAATCAGGATATGATAAAGCAAAATACAAAATCATGATACAATGGTGTAGAGTGAAATGGAATTTATCACTCAAAGTCATCTGGCCTTGAGATAAGGCCAAGATATTAGATGCATTGTTGAAAAAGAGCTTTGACCAGTAATCAATCTGGACATTTGGAGTTTTTAAAGGAGTGGATTGGGACAATTTGTTTTATGGGAAGGATGTAATAGAGAAATGGAGGTCATTTAAAGGTGAAAGTTTGAGGGTACAGAATCTTTATGTTCCTGTTAGGTTGAAAGGAAAGGTTAAAAGTTTGAGAGAGCCATGGTTTTCAAGGGATATTGGGAACTTGATTCAGAAAAAGAGAGATATCTACAATAAATATAGGCAGGATGGAGTAAATGAGGTGCTTGAGGAATATAAAGAATGTAAGAAGAATCTTAAGAAAGAAATTAGAAAAGCTAAAAGAAGATAGGAGGTTGCTTTGGCAAGTAAGGTGAAAATAAATCCAAAGATCTCCTACAGTTTTATTAATAGCAAAAGGATAATGAGGGATAAAATTGGTCCCTTAGAGAATCAGAGCGGACAACTATGTATGGAGCCAAAAGAGATGGGGGATATTTTGGACAATTTCTTTTCTTTGCTATTCACTAAGGAGAAGGATATTGAATTGTGTAAGGTAAGGGAAACAAGTAGGGAAGATATGGAAACTATCATGATTAAAGAAGAAGTAGTCCTGGCGCTTTTAAAGAATATAAAAGTGGATAACTCTCCGGCATCCTGACAGGATATCCCCTAGGACCTTGAGGGAAGTTCGTGTAGAAATAGCAGGGGCTCTGACAGAAATATTTCAAATGTCATTAGAAATGGTGATGGTGCCGGAGGATTGGTGCATTGGTCATGTGGTTCTATTGTTTTAAAAGGGTTCTAAGAGTAAACCTAGCAATTATAGGCCTGTAAGTTTGACGTCAGTGGTGGGTAAATTAATGGAAAGTATTCTTAGAGATGGTACATATAATTATCTGGATGGACAGGGTCCGATTAGGAACAGTCAACATGGATTTGTGCGTGGAAGGTGTGACAAAATCTTATTGAATTTTTTGAAGAGGTTACTAGGAAAGTTGACGAGGGTAAAGAAGTGGATGTTGTCTATATGGACTTCAGTAAGGCCTTTGACAAGGTTCCACATGGAAGGTTAGTTAGGAAGGTTCAATTGTTAGGTATTAATATTGAAGTAGTAAAATGGATTCAACAGTGGCTGGATGGGAGATGCCAGAGAGTAATGGTGGATAACTGTTTGTCAGGTTGGAGACCGGTGACTAGTGGTGTGCCTCAGGGATCTGTACTGGGTCCAATGTTGTTTGTCATATACCTTAATGATCTGGATGATGGAGTGGTAAATTGGATTAGTGAGTATGCAGATGATACTAAGATAGGAGGCGTTGTGGATAATGAAGTCGGTTTTCAAAGCTTGCAGAGAGATTTAGGCCAGTTAGAAGAGTGGGCTGAAAGATGTCAGATGGAGTTTAATGCTGATAAGTGTGAGGTGCTAAATTTTGGTAGGACTAATCAAAATAGGACATGCATGGTAAATGGTAGGACATTGAGGAATGCAGCAGAACAGAGTGATCTAGGAATAATGGTGTATAGTTCCCTAAAGGTGGAATCTCATGTGGATAGGATGGTGAAGAAAGCTTTTGTTATGCTGGTCTTTATAAATCAGAGCATTGAGTATAGGAGTTGGGATGTAATGTTAAAATTGCACAAGGCATTGGTGAGGCCAAATTTGGAGCATTCTGTACAGTTCTGGTCACCAAGTTATAGGAAAGATGTCAACAAATTAGAGTACAGAGAATATTTACTAAAATGTTACCTGGGTTTCTGGGTTTCAGCACCTAAGTTACAGAGAGAGGTTGAACAAGTTAGGTCTTTATTCTTTGGAGCGTAGAAGGTTGAGGGGGGACTTGATAGAGGTATTTAAAATTATGAGGGGGATAGAGTTGATGTGGATAGGCTTTTTCCATTGAGAGGAGGGGAGATTCAAACAAGAGGACATGAATTGAGAGTTAGCAGGCAAAAGTTTAGGGGTAACACAAGGGGGAATTTCTTTACTCAGAGTGGTAGCTGTGTGGAACGAGCTTCCAGTAGAAATGGTAGAGGCAGGTTCGATATTATCATTTAAAGTAAAATTGGATAGGTATATGGACAGGAAAGGAATGGAAGGTTATGGGCTGAGTGCAGGTCAGTGGGACTAGGTGAAAGTAGGTGTTCGGCACAGACTAGAAGGACCTGTTTCCATGCTGTAATTGTTTTATGGTTATATGGGTATTTCAATCAGGTCCTCTGCCTGAGTTAAAAAGGCAGTAGTGGGTCACTCCATTGAAAAACAGCTTTGGCCAGCAACAATCGGCATTTGGGATCGATTAGCAAGAGCAAATTATCGGAAGGCGGGGCAAGCACAGTAGCCATAGTCTGAGTGGACAGAGTCAGAGTAGTGATCTTGAGGCTTCAGCGAAGAGAGGCTTCAGTCAGAGAAAGCAAAAGAAAAGCAAAGCTCCAGGTTAAGTATCTTTTTCCTTCCATTCTTTATAACTGCTTCGCTAAGACAGTAGAGAGGCCAGGCGGGATAGTGAAATGCTCCTTTTGCATGATCCGGAACACTAGAACTGTGAGAAGTGCATCCAGCTGCAGCTTCTAACAAACCACATTAAGGAGTTGGAACTGGAAGTGGATGGACTCTGGGTCATTCAGGAGGCTGAAGTTAGGAGATAGAAAGGTAGTTACACCCAAGGTGCACAACACAGGAAACAGGATGACAGGGGAAGAGGTTAAGGTGCAAGTGGAGAGTACCTCAGTGGGCATTTCCGTCAACAACACATATGTCACTGAATACTGGTGGAGTGGGGTAGGGTTGACCTATCAGAGGGAAGTCACAGTATCTGATCTCCGTGACTCTAAAAGGAGGGAGTGAGAAGAGGCATGCTCCGGTGATAGGGAACTTGTTAGTTAAGGGAATGGACAGGAGGCCCTGTGGACAAGAATGAGATTCCCAGATGATATCTCGCCTTCCAGGTGCCAGGGTCTAGGATATCTTAGATCCTGTCTTCAGCATTCATAAGTGGGAGGGTGAACAGCTGAAAGTTGTGTTCCATGGAGGTACCAATGAAATAAGTTGGATGAATGATGAAGTTCTACATAGTGAGTTAGGTGCTAAGTCAAAGGGCAGGTCCTCCAGGTTTGTGATCTCAGGATTGCTACCCATGCCAGATGCTAATGAGGCTGAAACTCGGAAGATTATACAGTTTAATATCTGGCTAAGGAGCAGGAGGGAGGGCATAAGATTTTTGGATCATTGGGCTCCCTTCCAGGGAAGGTGGGACCTGTACCGAAGGGGCAGTTTGCACCTGAACTGGAGGTGGTCTAATATCCTAGTGGGAATTTTGTTAATGCTGCACAGTGGGGTTTAAACTAGAGTTGCAGGGGGATGGGAACCAGAGTGCCAGAACAGTTAGTGGAGAGGTTGTGGAGGCAGATGTTGGTAGGACCTCAGACAAAGTTAGGAATAAAAAACTTGTGCATGATCCGACTAGTGTTCTGAGCTACATATGTTTTAATGTTAGAAGTATCGTAGGAAAGGCAGATAATAAGGCTGAAGAGGAGGTACAAAAAGTGGCAATGTGTAGTGAGGCTGATAGTGCAAAATTGCAGTCAATAAGATGAGTTGTAATGTAAAAGATGGACAAAATCGAGAAGGGTAAATACAAAACTGAAGGTGTTATATTTGAATGTGCGCTGTGTATTGGGTAAGGTAGATGAGCTTGTAGCACAGTTGCAGATTGGCAGGTATGATGTTGTCATCATCAATGAATCATGGGTGGAAAGAAGATTATAGCTGGGAACTATATGTCCAAAAATACACATTGCATCGAAAGGATAGGCAGGAAGGCAGAGAGGCTGGCATTGCTCTGTTGGTAAAAAATGAAATCAAATCATTAGAAAAGTAACACAGAGTCAGTAGGTATCAAATCATAGTGGATTGAGCTAAGGAACTGCAAGGGTAAAAAGCCCCTGATGGGAGTTGTATACAGAACACCAAACAGTAATAATCATGAGGTCTACAAATTACAAAGGGAGTTAGAAAATGCATGCCAAAAGGACAATTTTACAATATTCATGGGGGATTTCAATATACAGGTAGATTGGAAACATCATGTTGGTGCTAGATACCAGGAGGGGGAATTTCTAGAGTACCTACTCTAAATGGACCCTTAGGAGCAAGTGATCATAATATGATTGAATTCACCCCGAAATTTGAGAAAGAGGAGTTAAAGTCCAATGTATCAGTATTATAGTGGAGTACAGGGAATTACAGAGACATGAGAGAGGGGTTGGCCAGAACTGATTGGAAAGAACACTGGCAGAGATGACAGAAGAGGAGCAATGGCTGGAATTTTAGGAAGCAATTCAAAAGGCACAGGATATATACATCTCAAAGAGGAAGAAGTATTCTAAGGGAAAGGTGACACAACTGTGACTAACAAGAGAAGTCAAAGCCAACATAAAAGCCAGAGAGGGCATATAATAGAACAAAAAGAAGTGGAAAGTCAGAGGATGATGAAGGTTTTAAAAAAAACAGAAGGCAACTAAAAAGGTCATTAAGGAAGTTAAGATGTAATAGGAAAGTAAGCTAGCCAATAATATTAAAGAGGATACCGAAATTTCTTCAGATATATAAAGTGCAAAAGAGAGGTGAGATTGGATATCGGTCCACTGGAAAATGATGTTTAAAATGTAGTAACAGGGGTGGGGGAGAAACAAGGAAATTGCAAAAGAACTGAACCTGTATTGTGCATCTGCCTTCACTGTGGAAGACACTAGCAGAATTGTGGAAGGTCCAGGTGTCAGCAGCCATGAAGTGGGTGAAATTACCATGACTAAAGAAAAGGTTCTTGGGAAACTGAAAGGTCTGAGTGGAGGTAAGTCACCTGGTCCAGATGGTGTACACCCCAGGGTTTTGAAAGAGGTGGCTGAAAAGATTGTGGAGATATTAGTAATGATCTTTCAAGAATCACTCGATCTGGAATGGTTTTAGAAGACTGGAAAATTGCAAATATTGCTCTATTTCTCAAGAAGGGAAAGAGGCAGAAGAAAGGAAACTATAGGCCAATTAGTCTGACTTCAGTGGTTGGGAAGATGCTGGAGTCGATCATTAAGGATGAGTTATCAGGGTACTTAGAGGCACATTATAAAATAGGCCATAGAGAGCATGGTTTCCTCAAGGGAAAATCTTGCATGACCAATCTGTTGGAATTCTTTAAAGAAATAACAACCAGTATAGACAAAGGAGAATTAGTTGATGTTGTGTACTTGGAATTTCAGAAGGCCCTTGACAAGGTGCCACACATTAGGCTGCTTAGAAAGCTAGGAGCCTGTGGTAGTACAAGAAATATTCTAGCATGAATAAAGCAGTGGCTGACTGACAGCAAGCAATGAGTGGGAATATAGGGAGCCTTTTCTGAATGGCTGTCAGTGACTAGTGGGTCTGTGATGGGTTCTTTTTATGTTATATGTCAATGGTTTGGATGATGGAATTGATGGTTTTGTTGCAAAGTTTGCAGAAGATATGAAGATACACGGAGGGGCAGGTAGTTTTGAGGAAGTATTGAGGCTACAGAAGGACTTAGACAGATCAGGAGAAAAGGAAAAGAAATGGCAGATGTAATACAGTGTTGGGAAGCGTATGATCACACACTTCAGCAGAAAAAAAAAAGAAAGATTTGCCTATTTTCTAAATAGCAAGAAAATACAAAAAACTTAGGCATAAGGGACTTGGAAGTCATTGTGCAGGATTCCCTAAAAGTTAATTTGCAGGTTGAGTCCGTGTTGAGACAGTCAAATACATTGTTAGCATTCACTTCAAGAGGACTAGAATATAAAAGCAATTATGTAATACTGAGACTTTATAAAGCACTGGTGAGGTTTCACCTGGAGTATTGTGACCCTTATATTAGAAAGGATGAGCTGAAACTAGACAGAGTTCAAAGGAGGTTCATGAAAATGATTCCAATTTTGAATGTCTTGGTGCATGAAAAACATTTTATATCTCTGGGACTGTATTTACAGGAATTCAGAAGAGTGAGGGGTGACCCTATTGAAACTTATCAAATCGTGAAAGGCCTTGATAGAGTGGTTATGGAGAGGATATTTCCTGGAGTGGGAGTCTAAGACCAGAGGAAACAGCTGCAGAAAAGAGGGGTATCCTTCTAGAATGGAAATGAGGAGGAATTTCTTTAGGCAGAGATTGGTGAATCTCTGGAATTCTTTACTGCAGGCAAGTCTTTATGCATATTTAAGGCAGAGATTTATAGATTCCATGATTGATCAGGGCATGAAGGGATATGGGGAGAAGGCAAGAGATAAGGGCTGAGAGGAAAATTGGATCAGCTAGGATGAAACAGCAGAGTAAATTCAATGGACCAAACAGCCTAATTCTGCTCCTACATCTGATGATCATGGTCCCATTGAAAGAGAGGAAAATGAGAGCTATTTTTAATTTTTTTATCACAAACAACATTACTAAAATGGTATTTTCCTGTATGGATTTCTCCATCCAGAGAAAACACCTAAATGGCCTGGATAAAGTCACAATGTTAGCTTGTAACTCAAACTCATTATTTATTCCTCTGTGTCCCCTGTTGAGGACATTATCCTAACCTAGAGTTCTTTCCTTTGATTCTACTTCTTTTCATTTAGTAGTAGCCACACAAAGATTGTTCCTCTGTCTTGTACTATTACATGTGGAGTCCTCTAAGGAATATTTGGTGTCCCCCACCTCTTTCTCATTTATATTCAACCCTAAACGACATCAACATCATTCAATACCACTTCTGCTTCCACTCTGGGTATCACAACAATTATTATTGGGCTGAGGCAATTCTATCAAGCTAATCATTGTTAAACTGAAGCCGTCACCTCTGTTTCCTACCACTAATTTCCAAGGCATGATCATCAAATCCATTCTGATCTCAACCACCATCTTAGCATGACTCACATTATTCATAAATTTACTATTATATTGCATTCGGATCTTAGTTTTTTATCCATAATATTCTCCATTATGATGGCTATCTGCTTTAACTGATCTCTTGTTGAAATATGCATCCAGCCAAACTGAGAGTATGGAAGCAGGAAAGGAGGGATAGGATTTGGACTGCTTTTTTTTGCTCACAACCACCATTCCAGATCACTTAAAATAGGGCTTGCACATGATAAACCACACGCTGAAACTGGGCAGGAGACAAGAATGACATAGGTTGCATGAGTTTTACTCTACAAGGTTTTGACGACGAGGCAGACTGGGGAATAATGACGGGTATGCACACAGAAATGCTTGCTGAATTGAAAATCCTGCTAGTAGGCCTGCTTGCAGTGTCATTGAGCAGAGGGGAGTAGAGCACTAACTTAGCAAAGTGCTGGAGCAGTGCTTGGAGCCTCACTATTCTTGTGCACAAGTGAAGCCGAATGAATTTATACATTTATCCGTCCAAAAATTATGCAGCTTCTGGTGGTGGACATCACAACCTCCTTTGCAGAATGAGCAGCAGACACCAAAGTATTTTTTAGCACTTCAGTTGAAGTGATATAATTTAACTGTGTATTATACTTTCCACAATTGAAAAACCGTTATAGGAATAAGGAACAGTTAACTATCAATTACATATAACAATTTAATGAAATCACAGTTAATCTAATGCAATTTCTCTACCCTTGTCCCATGTCTTTAATACCCTGAGTTAAAAACCAATCTGTCAACCTCATCTTACAGATTGGCAATTCGCTTGCATCAATTTATTATTACTACTTTCTAGTCTGACTTAAAAATTGGCCTTCAATTATCTCAGGGGAATAGCAATGTGCCAAGAGAAATAAGATCACACCGTCTTCTCCCTGTAATGCTGTTCTATCCAATAAACTTTGCTTGATTGTTTTCTTAGCAAAATAATAGTTCATTTAGGCTGAAATTTCATGGATTAATAGTTTATTTCTATGATGGGTGTTTGTAGTGTGATCATTTCAACCTATGGTGCCCACTTAACATCCCAGCCATGCTCTCAGTTTCCCTAAGTTAGCTTGCCCAATTAGTGCCAATTCATGCTAAATTAAAGCTATGTACTCCACAATTTGCTTGAAATTAACTCAGAAGCATTCCTAAAACAACTTGCCTGCATAACTCATTATTAAATTCACTGAACTGATTTTGAAACCCATATAGCCTTATGCCCTTTGGAAAACATGCATGTCATGTTGTTCTTTTTAATCAAGAAGTAGGATGATTGTTTTAATTACAACAGCTCATAAACCCTAAATGTATTAATAGAATGCATGAAAGGGTATTGCATCTTGAATATCAATTATTTAGTTAATATTATTAAATATCACTGATAATATCATTTCAAATACCTGAAAAATAATTTTATATTCTTAACTATGTCACTAAACCCCACTTAAGTACCTTCCGATTGAAGATTTTATTTTAATAACGTTAATCATCTGGCTGGTTCAATATATTATATCACTTATATCTATGATTCTACATCTTGGAAAACTTAAAAGCAAAGTACTCCTGTGCATATGGTAATCACAAGTTTGCCCATTGTTTACATTGACTGCAACAATCCAAGATCTTCAATACTTTAAAGGAAATACCATTCATGTTGGGGTCATTGAAAGCAAAGTCTATCACCACGAGTGTTAAAACTAGCTTTACACAATGAAGCATAAGTTTTAAAATGTAGGTAAGAATTAGCCTCAGTGACTTCCTGATAATTCTTTTCCAACCTTGTATAAATGTCGCGTATCAAAGCTGGATTGCTCAACATGGTTATATGCAGAGCCACACACTTTAAAACAGATGATTTCTATCCAGTTGTTTTCTTACTTTTTAGTATATGTATTAATTTATTATTAAATAGGGCATTTAGAGTTTTAGAATTATACTGCATAGCTGCAAAACAGGTCTTTCAGGTCTATGATAATCATCAAGAACCTGAACATTCTAATCTTTTCATAGAATGAGAAGTCATCATGAAATTCCACTCACAGGCAAGAGAAAATCTGTAGATGCTGGAAATCCAAGCAACACAAACAAAATGCTGGAGGAACTCAGCAGGCCAGACAGCATCTATTGGGTTCTGGGTCGAGAGCCCATGTTCGTCTTTTTTTCTCATGTCCTGATAAAGGGTCTGGGCCTGAAACATCAACTATACTCTTTTCCAAAGACGCTGCCTGGCCTGCTAAGTTGCTCCAGAATTTTGTGTGTGTTGCATAAAATTCCACTATAAAGTTATAAAGTAATAAAGCAGCAAGTTATTAATTTATGTGTCCTTGGGCCTTGAAAAAGAAGTTCGAGAAAAATTCGGATGTGTTTGTTTAAAAGTAACCTTATGCTCATAAATATCAGTTTTAAAAGCTACCTGTGACACACCTGAAAATTATTAACCCTCCTTTAAAGAAAATAAACCAAAATTGATCACTTATTTTCAAGTGTATTTAACATTGATGAATTTAAGAATAAAACTAAGCACTGTAACTGAACCTAAGATTCACTGGCCAATATTGTAGACCTAACTGCTGTATTGGCCTAAAAATCTGCAATACCCCAGAGTCCAAGGAATCAACGATTGTATGGCCCCAGGTGTAATGCCCATACTCCAGCAAGTATGGGAAAAACCTGGATGAGAAAGGTAGGATAGTTAAAGTAGAAAGCAAAACATCCCCACATCTGTCCTAACCATGTTTGCCTGGTAATAGTTTTAAATTGCAGGAGGATAAGTCCATGGGATTTTCTTTGAATGCAAAGATTGTCCCCAATTTTTGCTGTCATGTGGATTATTTTAATAAAAGGGGCCAGGTCAGAAAAGATGAAATCAGTGGAATTACTGATGCAGAAATAGAGACAGGTGAATTGGTAGGAATTGTGTAGATCCAATACAATGCTGAGAGAAGAAAATAGGAATAGATCAACAATGGCAAATAGGAGAATGAACCAAGGGTCAAAGAAGAAGGACATGATGTTTGAGAATGATCTTTTGTAAGAGCTTAATTGCTTTTTTGTATGGAAAGAGTTGGAGCTAAAACTTGTACAGAATCAATTAATTACAGTCTGGCCAGTTTTGTCCTCTTATAATTCACTGAAATTGCAAACTGTTCGATGTTATGCCTTCTTTACAGCTGGATTTTCTTCATATTACTTTATAAAAGTGATGTCTCATTTCTGAGAATTATCAAATATTTTAATTTTAGCACAGCTCTTATGATGAAGAGTTCAGTTATTTCAGGAGAGACTGTTTTATTTTTCGCTGAGATCATCTTCAGTTAATTTATGACAAAGCCACCAAGCTTCATTGAGACAAGAAGCCCCTGGTTACCAAATAGTAATTTATTAGTAGTCAATATTTTATGCAGTAACATAACTGCTACTCAGAAGAAGACTAGGAGAATTCATCCAGAATTGTAGGATGCACTGTTCATTTTTAACTGTATCACAAGGAAGTCTTGGTTGGTTGTTATAATACACTTAGTTAGCAATAGGTTAATGTTTATTGTAATGTTGAAAACATTCAGAACATCAAAACATTTATTTTCATCAATGCTGCAAGAAACTCTAAAAGAATAAATTGAAGTTTGTCTCAGAATATTCAGCAGTTGGTATTTCTATTCTGTACATGCTCTGAGAAAGGGTGTTTGAGGTAAACAGACAAAAATATTTTTTGGACGATTGAGAGAAATTTGGATCCCACATTATGAGGAACTGGCAAGACACTAAGCAAACTGTAGCATTATGGTAATAAGCCTTCCTAAGCACCTTCCTGTGATCTTGATTCAATAAGACCAGAAAGAATAGGTTATGGTCCAAGTAAGCTCACATGATATGGCAGAACTGAGAAGGAAGAAAAACAGAATGGAAATCCAGCATGGCTGAGTTATCAGCAATAAGTATAATTATATAAGCCTACAGGCTTTATCAAATTGCTCCAAATTCAGTCGTATCATGGCTTATTTTTCTATGTCAGCACCATTCCCATGCCACATGATGCCTTTACGATTGAGAAATCTAATCACTTCTATTTCAAATGAACTCCATGACTGAACGTTCATAGTTGTTCAGGGTAGAGAACTCAAAAATTTACCATACACTCAATGAAAAATAAATTCCCTCACTTTATTCAAAACAGCCTATTCCTTTTGCCTGATAGTAATCTCCTTAGCCAATGAATCCATTCTCCCTGCAGGTTCCCGATCAAACTCTGTAAGAATTTGTAAGCTTCAATGAGGTCACTTCTCATTCTTTTAAACCTGAGAAAACACAAGCCTGATCTATTCTGACTCCTCTTGTCTGGCAAACCCAAAATCCTTGGTATCAAAATCTTCTTTGCATACTCTCTATGGCAAAGTTTTCTTGGGTAAGGAGACCAAAACCATGCTGAATATTTCAGGTGAGGTCTGATCAAGATCCTAGGGGCTAGACACCTCCTGTGCTCAAATCCTCTCATTATGAAGGCCAGCATATTTCTTTGACTTCCCAACAGATTGCAGCACTTGATTATTAACTTGCTGTAATGTTTGTACAAGGAAATATAAGTCCCTTTGCCCATCAACACAGTTTTCCTATTTAAATGTACCAGACTTTAACAGCAAAATTATCACTCAGTTGGCTTATCTATATCCCCACAAAGCCTCTTTAATATCTTCTTCCCTACTCACAATAGAGCTACTTTTGTACTATCAGCAAACTTTGAACTATTTGGTCTCCTCAACCAACTTATTCAATTAGATCATGATTCTCTGAGGCCGAAGCACTGAATCCTAAATCCAATAATTCTTAATTCAAATTAAGATACAATTCGGACTAACAAAGAGCTGCAGCAGAACTATGCCTTCAGAATTTTTAATGAATGCCGCAAACACCATTACTTTGGATCTGCCCCATCAAATGACTTGGACACCATTAGAGATCGGCAAGCTCTTTAAACCCATAATTTAAGATTCAGTTTATGAGCATTCAGAGATGTTTTAGATGATGAATTGTTTTAAAGCACGTTTGATTATTCAAGAATAAATACTTATTTGAAATGAAGAATTGTGATCATTAAGCTAACATGGGGATTTGCTCTGTATGTACTGTATATTGAGAAGATTATTAGTGAGGAAGATTATTAACAAAAGTTTAGCTCAATGGCAGATGAGTAATTGTTGCAAAGTTAAGGCAACCATATGAATAAGAAACAGAGGGTTGAAGTTGTTGATGTTCAGGTTGAAGGAAGATAGGAAGCGACATATTTCATGAGCTGTTATTGCATCCTCTTACACTTTCTCTTTACATCTTCAGATGGAGGAGAAGCTGAAGGTAGAATAATCTGAAATAATTCAAGGGAACAATCACCTCCTTTTAAATGAAGGTCTGCTTAAAATAATTCTCACTAAAATTTTTAGTATCTTAGTGAGCAAAGTAGTAAATTTGATCAGAGAATCAACCTCTTTACTGTCTGGCAATGCACCCTGAACAAGTACATCCCATTATGAATGAAAATATAAAGAGTTACGATGCAAAAAATTAAGTTAGATTTCAATATGGATGCCAAATTAGGCAATTAAAATGGGAACATGACGAACAATTTTGAAGCAAAAGAAATCAGGATTCTGTTAATGTGAATGATTACAAGAGCTGAGAATGCATTTTTGAAAAAAATAAATATTAAACATAATACGTTTAATATGATTTAATGAATTAGTTTTTGGATTTGAAGAACACAACAGTGAAGTGTACAAGGTTGGTATAATTATGACATTTAACAGACATTTAGACAGGTACATGGATTGGAAATGTTTCAATGGATTATGAGCCAACACAAGCAAATGGTACAAGCTGAGTGAGGCATTTTGGCTGGCATGGACACGTTGAAGGGACCGAGGGACTTTTTTTGGTGCTCCATTCCCTTTTGTGAAATGTACAAAACAGAGTGACGGTAGGGAAGAGAAAATTTACCTGCAAAGGAAATATATTAAGACCACTGCCACTAAAACAAGGATGATTTAGGTAGTTAGCATAAAGTAACTACAAAAATATATATATAAATATTCAGCTTGTATCTTTGGAGAGAAATAAAGCATTGTTTCAGACTGGTAACCTTTT
This sequence comes from Hypanus sabinus, assembly GCF_030144855.1. Lineage (NCBI taxonomy): Eukaryota > Metazoa > Chordata > Chondrichthyes > Myliobatiformes > Dasyatidae > Hypanus > Hypanus sabinus. The sequence goes on from NC_082724.1 coordinate 40,562,980, forward strand.
GTTATTAAAGGGGAAAATTAGAAATAAACCAAGTTTGAAGATGCAAGGAACAGGGAAAACATTTGTTATAGTACTGAAAGCAGGAGCAATTAAATCTGAAAAGGACAGACAAATTTAGTGAAACATAGTAACAATGGTAATCGTAAGTGACAAAAATGTCAGAATGTGGCTAGTGAAACTGGAAGTAGCAGAGATCTTAGAGATTTTGGAGTACTGCTAAGGTTTGGTTAGAAAAGTGTGAATCGAAAAAATAATTATAAAGAACCTGAGGAGTTTAGGCATAATTTCTTCATGTAAAATGCAATGATATTAAAAAATAGCAACTTCCAAATAAAAAGTTGAAAGATAAATGATGCAGAAAATGTACATGCCTGGTTATTGAGTTAGTTGTCTAGTGCTCAAATATGGCAGAGTTAAATACTCATTTCTGCCCAGACAGGTTCACTCAAATGGTAGCTCATTATTTTGAACAACAGCTGGCATTCATACAGTGTCTTTATCATTATAAAATGTCACTTGTTACTCCATAGCAGTATTATGAGATAGAATTAGAAAAACTGCATCAAGAAATACTAGGGCATATAACAAACATTTAGTCAGGCAAGCTAGTTCTAGCTTACAAAGGATAGTGTGGTCATGGGGTTCTGGAGATGAAGTTCTCAAGCAGGCGAGGGCACAAGAATCAGTATCAAAGACTAGAGATCAAGGGCTCAACAAGTGCAAAAGCTGGAGAAGTACAGGGATGATGAAAGACTGATTGAAGTGTTCAATGTAGGAACAAGTGACACAATCAAGAAGTTTGAACACAAAGAATAAGAATTTTAAATGCAATACATTGCAAAATGTCATACCAGTGTAGGTCAGCAAACATTGGGTTGAAGGATGAACAAACCTTTCATACTCATACAGATATGCAGTTACATGAAATAAAATTACATGATGTTAAAAGCTTTTCAGAAAGATTGATTTTAATGATACAGACAGATGGATTTCTTATGTTTGTCAAGAGAAGATTATACAATAAAACATTGTTTCTGACCATTTTTGGTGCTCAGATTGACATACTATTTTTGAAATAACATTCTAAAAAGGTTTAGTTGAAAATGAACCTCCATATCATACTATACTTTCCCTGTGTACATTTAAAAATTACCATTTAATACCTTCAAATCATTTTGATAACAACACATTACAACAGGTCAGTTGCAATCACTTATGCCAAAACAACTATTAAATTGTCTGATTTTTGTGAGACAGATAAATGATTTTTTCCAATGGGATCTATCAATATCTACTTGCATTTCAATGATACAAATGGTAATATTGCAATTTGCATGGCTGTTGTATTGGTTCCCTCTGTAATTCCAGTTTCAAATATAATATGCCACAACAAGTGAGAGAGGAAATACAATTAAGGTAAGATGCATATTGTGCAATGGCAAGTTAGTAAATAAAAAACCTATTCAATCCATTTTAATTAAAAAAAGTTAAATTAAATGCAAATATTGACTCTCTTCTTAGTCCTTGCGGAAGGACTACTTAATGATTGCCCAGTTTAATTTAACTCTTTCAGAGGCAAACTTGTATTCCAATCAAGTTCTTTACCTCCCTTTACAATATTTCAAAGAATGGTTAAAAGATGACTTTCAGCTTTACTTTTATTAAGATACCAATAAAGATGATGCCAGCAAACCTGTAATATGGTGTTGGATTCCCCTTTGCTTCGCAGTTTAAAGTGGCCTTCCTTTCTTCAGAGTCCACAGGAAACACAATGTCATGCGGCTCATGGATAAAAACTGGCCCATGCAGCTTGCCATTTTCTGTGTCAATAAAAAGAAAGAGTGGGTTAGTATAATAGTGTCATCAGTTATGGGAACTAACAGACACTAAAGTAATGAAAAACCACAAGCAAAAATCACACTTCATTTCCATTTATAAAATGAGAACACGTACTGCATGAGAAAGATTATCAATGTCATTTTTGTACTTCTGAACTCATGCTGTTTTTATTTCTTATCTTGAATTGAGGGAAAATAATGTCAATCTGTTAAAATCAGAATTTTAACTATTATGTTAATTCTGTATTAAACTTTTCTAAACCAGTACTTAATAAAGAAATAGGAAATGGATCATGTGTAGGTCATTTCTGCTACACCATTCATCAAGATTATGTTTTAACTTGTATAATTTTCCTGCACACTCACCACATCCCTCTTTGCTTTATTATCCTTACATCTGTCTTCGTTTTGAATTATCTCAATCTTTGAGGTAGGGAATTCCAAAGATATGCATCTTCTGAGTGAAAACATTTTCCCTCATTTCAATATGACATGGCCTTTCCTTTCACTTTATGCCTTGTTCCAGATAACCACTTAGAGAAATATCCACCCACCTCAGCTTACGAAGCCCTGTGAAAGTGTAAGTTTTCTTGAGATCTGTCCTCATTCTTCTAAATTTTAGAGAATACAATTCTAGTCTTCTTGCAACATCCATTTATTTTTATATATAGTTATTGCAACTTATAACCATTTTTTCATGTACTGTCACTGCAAAACAATACAGTTCACAACACGTGTCTGTGAAAGTAAACCTGGTTCTGTCTCTGATTGAGCTCTCCTCATAGTGCAGGTTTGTTGAATTAAGTTTGTCTTCTGCACAAGGACAATCATATCTACATTTAGGTAAATAAAAAGCGATTGAAACTTCCTAATTCAGGTTTCTCCAGGGCCACATACAATTTCAGTGAGATATCTGTACTCGGCGTCTCCTTTAATTAAGGCCGACATGCCACTTGCCTTCTGAATGAGTTACTGCCGGCATATTGGCTTTCAGGAATTTGCCTATAAGGATAACCAGGTGTTTTTGAACATGGACGCCTTCCAGTCTCTTACCACTTATACAATACTTTGCTTTTCTGTTTTGTCCCTACGTGTAAAACTAGATTTTTTTTCGACCTCATATGGCATCTCATATAGCTTAGCTGACATTGTCCAAAATCCTCTCTACTCAGAATCTTCCTCATCAGAAAATTTAGGATAATGACATTTGGTTCCCTCAGCCATGTTATTGATATAGATTGTGAAAAGCTGAGACACATGTACCTGTTCACTATTCATCCCAACCTATCAAACTGAGCAAGGTCTGTGTATTCCTATTCTTTGCTTCTGTATGAAAATCACTTCTCAGTCTATACCAGTATGTTTCATCCAACAAGACCTTGTTGTACAAACTCTCTGGGACTTTACTGAAAGCCTTCTAAAAATCTAATATGTCATATCCTCTTATCTGCGCAAATCATCAAAGAGCTTTAACAGACGCGTCAAACATGACTTTCCTTCCATACCTTTATGCTGGCTTTGCTAATCTTTCCATTCTTTTCAGGTGCTGTAATATTACATTCTTCATTATAAATTCTGCTGTCTTTCCTAGGGTCTTTTAAGAGACTCCTGGATAGGTACATGTAGCTTAAGAAAACAGAGGTCTATGTGTAACTCTAGGTAATTTCTAAAGTAAGCAGATGTTTGGCACAGCATTTTGGGCTGAAGGGCCTGTATTGTGCTGTAGGTTTTCTATGTTTCTATACTGGACCACTGGGCAACATGGTAGTGTAGTGGTTAGCAGGATGCTATTATAGCTTGGGGTGCTGGATCTTGAAGTTCAATTCCTGTGTAAGAAGTCTTTGTCTGTCCTCCCGGTGGAATGCGTAGGCTTTCTCTGGCTGCACTGGTTTCCTCCCACAGTCCAAAGATGTGCCCAGTAGCTCAATTGGTAATTGTGAATTGCCCAAGATTAAGTTATGGTTAAATGGGAAGGGCCTACTCCACATTGCATCTCCAAATAAAAATAAATACACAATAGGCTCAGAGAACACTGCTGCCTTGATTTCTTTGTCTATTTTCTATAATGGAAACAATTCTAGAATATATAGGATTTTAGATGATGATAACCAGAGCTCTCCCTATGATAAAACCACTTTTTTCAAAACACATAAGCAATTTATTACCAAAACACTATAAATGCTAACATTACCAACAACAATTTGAGTGAGATTTATAAGTATAGCACTCTGCAATTAAGAAGCACATAATAAAGTCAATATAAAAATTTAAAATACCTGAATGCTTTTGAATTACTGACTATTGTCCAATTAGCAGAGACAGTTCAACTAAACCACTCCAATCATTTCTAAAATGCTACCTCTACACAAACATGGATTAAATCACTCACAGCTGTACTAGCTGGTGTTTAATCAAACAGTAGTTATAAAGCAAGTCTACTTCTGATAATAATTAGTCCTCCCAAGTGTTATGAACTCTGTCAGCCTCACAAAAAATAAAACTTCAATTCAATTTGAAAAAAATGTTATTAATGTTGTAAATGCTTTTTGTGATATTACCTGATGTTTGTTTCTTAAAGCTTATATTTCAAATCCAGTTTTGATTTTTTTCTCACACATATTGTAGCATCTTTATAATTCATGTTCTTAGATTTAATTTTCATTTGCACAGTCTGCCTTTTTTTTGCACATTGGTTGTTTGTAAGTCTTTGTTCATGTACAGTTCTTCATAAATTTTATTGTATTTATTTTTTCTTGTAAATGCCAACAAGAAAATGAATCTCAAAGTAGCATATGGTAACATATACTTTGATAATAAACTTATTTAAACTTTGATTATAGAGAATTTTAAAACCCGTAAATACTGTCATCCACATACAAAACGTGATGTTAAAAAATACTTGCAATTGATGGCCATTTTAATTCCAATCCCCATTCCCATTCCAACATGTCAGTCCATGGTCTCCTCTTCTGCACCAATGAGGCTACTGTGAGGTTAGAGGAACAATACCTTGTATTCTGTCCAGGTAGTCTCCAACATGATGGCATGAACATTGATTTCTTAAACTTCCTGTAACTTTCCCCTCTTCCTTCTGTCCTTCTTGAATTCCCTACACTTAACTCTTACATCTTTTCTTCACCTGGCTATTACCACTCCCCCCCCCCCACCCCGGTACCACTCCTCTTTCCCTTTCTTTCATGCTCCACTTTCCTCTCCCATCAGATTCCTTCTTCTCCATTCCTTTACCTTTCCCTCCTATCACCTCCCAGCTTCTTACTTCTTCCCCCTCACCATCCTGGCTTCAGCTATCACCTTTTAACTTGTACTTCTTATTCTGGCATCCTTCCCCTTCCCAATGCCCGAAACATCAGCTGCTTATTCATTTGCATAAATTCCACCTGATCTACTGACTTTCTCCTGTCATGGTCCCTTCTGGCAATTGCCCACTGGGCTACTTTCCCCAAAAATTGGGACTCAATCATCTCGTTTAGTTTCCAATCATTCTCAGGCTCCACTAACTACAAACACCAACTATCCATCAGCAAATGCAGTATAAATACCCTGTGATCACAACAAGGAGCTGCCAGTTTGTTGGTTGACTTGTGTATGAGTAACCTTGTTCCATGGTTCTTAGGACTATTAGTTCTAGTCTAGCATCGTTCCTGAATTCTCTACTAAAACCAAGACTCTGGGTAAGGACTCCCTTGGCACCAATTCCACACTCGCTACAACTGTAACGCCTCCCAACTTGGCCTCCGTGCCTGTGTTCAGCACTTGAGTTTGTTCCACCGCCACGTCTTTGCAACACCTCCAGCATTTTGTGTGTGCTGCTCTTGCAATAGCCAGGTTGCATTTGACATTTTGTCCTTATATTTGGAATAATGAACATTGAGGCAATCAATTTGTATATTTGAAGAGGTATTTTGAAGAAATCATAACCTCTACTTGTGTTCCTTTCTATGACAAGGTTCAAAGTATGGTATCCTTAGGATAAAACAATATTATCTTTTGCTAAATTTATCCACAAGAACAACTATACGTTATGTTGAAATAATGTTAAAATCATCAATAAAGTTCATGTAACCTGTTTCTCTAACCAGATTATTTGACAGTTTTACCTCAACTATATACTTGATCATTTCTTTGCTGTGATTTGTGTTAAAGCTTAGTGGGAACCTTCCCTTCATTTCAGCAACTAATATTCATTCATTGAAAAATATGGAATAGAATTCACTCTAGTTTTGGAAAAAACAGCATTTGTACATGCAGTTTTATCTTTTTGCATTGAGCTGCTGTAGAATTAGAAAACCAATATTAAAAGTGGAAGGAAATATGCATTTGCAAGCAAATGACTTTAAGAACAAGAAATACTTTTGATTAGTAATTGAAGGTTATTATGACCTTAAATTATTTGTTCGATGAAAATATTCAAGCCAAATCTGTGCCATGTTTGATTTATATGGAGGATATCAGCAGAAATTCTTCTTAACATTTATTTACTTGAAAGAGATAGTAGTATCTATCATAATGGAGCGGAAAGTGCTATGTGTAATACAAAACATTCAGATGGCAGTGTTTTACTAGAAATTCAACTGAAGTTTGTATGTATTGCTTTACATGAAATTGAGATACAAACTCAGTAAAGCTACCAAGGCTGCCAAGAGACAATATCAGTCAAAACCAGCCATCAGTTATGGCAGAGCTTACATGCTATAATGGGCTATAATCAGGTAGTATCACTGATAACAGTGCCTCTCTTCACAGTAAGCTGAATACATTCTATGCACATTTTGAACAGAAGCTGATTGAAATGTTACCTCCCACTCCAGCAGCTCCAATGCACCTAAGCTCATAGTCACTATTGTGGACATAAGGTCAGTCTTCTAGATAATGAACCCATGGAAGGCAACTGGCCTGAATGGTATCCTTGGCCATATACTTAGCTCCCATGCAGATAAACTGGCAGGGATTTTTGCAGAGATTTTTAATCTCTCCCTGCTTCAATCTGACGTTCTCACTTGCTTTAAGAAAACCACTATCATCCAGGTACCCAAGACGAAAAAGGTAATGTGCCTTAATGATTACCACCCTGTGGTCTGACATCCACCATTATTTCTTTCTTTTCTTCAGTGATACAGCAGTCGGCCCTTTTGGCCCCTTGAGTCACACCACCCCAGCAATGCCTGACAAACCTAATTAATCCTAACCTAATCACGGGACAATTTACAATGATCAATTCACCTATGTGGTACATCTTCGGACTATGGGACTAAACTGAAGGAGCTGGAGAAAACCCATGAATTCCACAGAGAGTACGTATAGAAACTCCTCACTGAACAGTGCTGGAATTGAACTTCAAACTCCAGGACACCCCATGCTGTAATAGTGCTGCACTGACTGCCAGCTTACAGTGAAGTGCTTTGAGTAGCTGATCATAGCAAACACTAATGAAATACTCACAGGCACCATTGATTTAATGTTATTTGCCTGCTGCCAAAACAGTACTATGACAAGTGCTATCTCTCAGGCCCTACACTCATCTCTGGAACTTCTGAACAGTAATGATACTTATGTTAGACAATGATTTGTTGACAATAGTCCCTAAATAGTAACTCCAGTCAAACTCATCTCCAAACTCCTAAACCGAGGACACATCACCTCCCTTTACAATTGGATGCTTGACTTCCACATGAGCAGACTGAAATCAAAAAGGATAGACAGCAACACCTCCTCCATGATTATTCTCAGAACCAGCACCAACAAGACCAGATCCTCAGCCCCTTGGTCTACTTCCTGTACACTAATAATAACATGGCCAGATACTGCTCCAACTCCATCTACAAGTTTGCAGACAATGGACTGTATCACAAATTACAATGAGTTACAAGAAGGAGATAGAGAGCCCAGTGGCACAGTGTACTGACAAAACATTTCCCTCAATGTCATCAAAACAAGTGAGCTGGTATTGACTTCAAGAAGTGGATCAGTTCCTGTTTGCATCAGCGTTGCTGAGCTCGAGAGGATTGTGAGTTTCAACTTCTTAGGCATGAATGTCACTAACAGTCTGTGTTCTGGTCCAATCACTTTGACACCATGGTCAACAAAAGCTCACCGAGCTTCTACTTCCTCAATGGGCTAAAGGAAAGTTGGCATGTCCACTTAGACCTGACCAACTTTTATTGATGCACTATACAAGATATCCTATCTGTATGCATCGCAGCTTGGATATGGTAATTGCTCTGTCCATGACTGCAGGAAGCTGTGGGCACAGATCAGCATATCGTGGAAACTAGACTCCCTCCTTTGAACTTCATCTTCACTTCTCTCTGTCTTAATAAAGCAGTCAGCATAATCAAAGATCCTACCCATCCCAGACAGACTCTCTTCTCTCCTGTCCTATCAGACCTGAAAGTGCATATGACCAACTCAAGAATAGCTTCTGCCCCATTGTTATAAGACTGCTGAACATTTTCCTAGGATAATAAAATAGAGTCTTGATCAACAATCCACCTCAGTATGACCTCGCACCTTACTCTCTACCTGTACTGCACTTTCTCTCTAATGCAAGACTTCATTTGAGATTCTGTTACTGTTTTACTTTGTACTACCTCAAAGCACCATTGCAAGGAATTGACTTGAATGGACAATATGCAAGACAATTCTTTCACTCCACCTCTGTGCGTGTGACAATAATAAGCTAATTTATCAATTTACCAAGTTGCTGTCCAAATTATGGATAAAGAAGTGAGAGTGGTTAACTACACAATTTATTCTCAACCTAAAAAAAAATATCAGGACATATATGCATTTAACTGTTTAAGTTAGACATTATACATTTAAACAAAGAAGCAGAATATATAACATACACAGCTTTATGCTCTTATTTTCATTTGTTTTCTTTCACAACATAATTAAAAATGTATGGAATGATATTTTTGAAAGCGAGTATTGAAAGTCTTTCTAAGAATTATAGAAACTTTATTATACCTTCTTCAAAATCAATTACAGATATGACCTAACTTTGTGAAAACCTTTTTAAAATTAATTTAATTATCACAAATAATGAATAGGTTTGATCAAATGACACTGAAAAATAATCGCAAAGAAATTTGTCCCTTTCAAATATTTTGATCACCTCCAGTTAAATCAAACCTTCAAATGGCCTACAACATTCTATAGGAGTTCACATTGGACTCAAAAAGCGAAGATACTGTTTGTGTAATTCAATCTGCATAATCGTGTATTGGCATTAGTTTATTAAGGTATCAAGATACTGTGAAAAACTTGCTTGTATACTTTTCATACCAATCAAATCTGTGGGAGAATAAGGTAAATAAAACAATGCAGAATAAACTATAAAAGCTACCAAAAAAGTGTAGCACAAGCAAATAATAAATTGTAAGGTTTGTTTTTACCTTAAATACCATTGTCTCTTCTTAAATGAACATATGCATTTTTAGAGAGGTTTCTTGTAAATTATGCACATCTTTCCAAGCTGGCCTCTTCCCTTGTTTAAAAACTCTGTTATTCTGTCCGTTGGCACAAATACAGAAGCATAATTGTGTACATTGACAAGTTTTCAGCTTAGCTGTGATGACCACTGAATATCTTCTAGACAAAAAAGGGCTAGTGGGTTCAACTTTGACACCTGTACTGTTTGGGCAATGTCCATAGCAGATATCTTTTCATCAAAATTTTCAGAAACACAAATGTGGTATTTTCTGCTGACACTTCTGTGTGACATACCTGCACTTGTCATTTAAATATGGGAAAATGACACAGGGGCTTCTATCCCTGGTAGAAATGTTCCATGAAGAGGTTGATGAAAATATTTCCTATCATGAAAGATTAATATTGTAATTTTCTATCTAGTTATTATAGGTACTAGAATTATAACGTGAACACACACACACACACACACTACACAAGGTATAGAACTATAAAACAATTTCTAAGAAAATAATCTAAATTTGTATTAAGTTCAAATGTTTGAAACAATACTATTACAAGAAGACTCTGTAAAGCCATAGAAAACCCATCTGCGAATTTTTATTAGTTTGTGCCCATAATACCTTTGACATTTGCTGGTGCAAAATATCAGGGTAATAAAGTCACTAGATCTTGGAATCCCCAGACTAATGTCCCTTTGGTAAAGCTGTCTGAGTAAATCTTTTCCTGTTCTACTAGTTCATTCAAGTTAGTGGGAAAAATACTCCTCTGAGTCCACTCGGAATTTTTTGAGTCCACTCAGACTTGTACATCAGCCAACAATGACTACATTTGTTTTCTGGTTGACATAACTGAAGATTTAGTGTTAGGCAGTTTCAAAATGTCATCAAGAATCACTTCATTTAGGCTGCACATATCTTTGGCTACATCTAATCTTGATTAACCTTATAAGTCAGTAAATTTTTGAGACAAAGTGTTACCCTGATCTGTGAATGTCAGTGATTTCCTGATGATATTACCTTATTTAATTTCTCAGGTTCTTATTTCAATTATTTAAGACATTAATAATTTGTGAGCACTATTTTTATGGAAATAAATTCTGTTATGATTTAAAATATGCATTCTAGATTCAGTAGAAAGTTGTTTCCTCAAAAAATAGGAAGAAAAGATGAACAAAAGTCTTGATGAATATATAATGCTCTTTTAAAGACCTGCACAGTAAGTTATGTCACGACCTCAGTCAAGCAATAGTCAAAGAAAAATGTCCTTCAACTTGAAATCTTTAAAAAAAATCACAAGTTATGCTGTTATCTCAGAAAACACCTGACATCATTTGTGGGAGGAGAAATATCACAGCTGATGCTAATAAAAATTAACAATAACTATTGTCAAGATGAGATAGAAAATGTTAAAAGGAATAGAGTATGTTTGTTGTCCTTCATTAGTTAAAAAATTGAGTTCAAGAGCCAATAGATAATGTTATAGATCTATAAAACTCTAGATACATCGCACTTTGAGTATTGTGCTTGGTTTTAGTTACCTCATGAAAGGAAGGATGTGGAAGCTTTAGAGAAAATGCAGAAGAGATTTACCAGTATGCTGTCTGGATTAGCGAATTTGTCTTGTGAGGAATGGCTGAGCGAGCTAAGGCTTTTCTCTTTCGAATGTAAGAGGATGAGAGGCAACTTGATAGGAGTGTATAAGATTCTAAGGGACATAGATTGAATAGATAGCCAGTGCCCTTTTCCTAGGGCAATAATGGCTAATCCCAGAGGAAATCCTTTTAAGGTGAGTGGAGGAAGATTTAGGAGGATGTTGGAGATGGGCTTCCTTTTGCATAATGGAGGAAAGGGTTAGGTTGATTGTTAGGAGAAAGTTTGAACATTGGTACAACATCATGAGTGAAAGGACCCATACTGTACCACACCGTTCTATGATCTATGATAAAATTTACGGCACCAAAAATAATTTCTTGTATGCCCCGGATAATCTTATCACCGAAAGACACCAACATCCCTTATGACATCCTCTAAAATATGTCAGAATTTTTCCATTTCTGAATAGGTAAAAAAAAAATGAATGGAATATGTAGCTTTCTCATCAACAAAGCAGTTAAGCTTGTTTACTTTACTACTTCACACTGGTAATCACTTACATTTTTCACATTTTCTATAGCAGCTTTCAGTCAATTTGATTCTTTACATTTATGCTATTTCATACAACCATTTTATTTAGTTTCTTGATATTAAGTTCTATTTCCTCACCATTACAAGCAATAGGAGAATCACGAGTAGATTGATATGATGCAAAATTATATACTGTGTCTGAAGGATATCATTTTATGCTCTGCATGTTTTAGCTACAATTCACTAAAAATTATGTTCAATACCACAGTAATTAGATCAAATGATTGTTCACTGCAGTGTCAGCGTAATTGGAGTTTAATGAATAATTAAGTTCCTGTTACAAATTAAAGCAATGTATACTCATTTTAGTTATCCTCCAGTGCCATGGTTATAATTTACTGCTAATTGGTACTTTCACAAATTGGGCAAAAACTACTTTAATAGTTTCTCAACCCTGCACAAATAATTTTACAGAATTGAACACCTCTTACTTTATTCACGTAACAAATCATGAGAACCATTGATTCAAATACAATCAGGTATGTAAACTGCTTTTGGGGACATACATACTCATGTTTATGCCAGCAGTTGTACAGTCACTTATGTTTTCAGTTCAGAATTCATTTCACTACATTACAGAAGTTAAAAGATTGCTTATTTGAACTATGAAGCCAAATCAAAAACTGATAGTTACATACGTTGCATGATTTTGACATGAGAAAAGTTCTGACTTAATTTCCAATGAAGTGGATTTACACTGTTCAATTGGGCGGCTGGAATTTTAGAAAGGTTTCACAAACATAGTCAGAAGTTTGAAGTCTGGCGACAGGCACTTAATTTCACATGTTCTTAGAAGTACAAAATCACACACAGTGTATAACAATTCAAACCATAACTTCATGATGTGATGGGGAATTTCTTGTTGAAGTTAGACAGCAGAATGGACCACTAAATTCTGAATTTGCTGCAAAAATGTAATCTACAGTAATCTCATAAAACAAAGTGGAAAATTTGAAATACCTAGGAATAACAGTTCAGATATGATACATTTTAGCCAAAATTTTCTGTCTGCATGAAAGCATTTTTGAGACCTCAGAAAATGTTGCAGGATTATCTTTGGACCGAGATGGAAAGCAAACCATCAACAGTCCCAATTTCTTCACCTGATTATGCAAATATTAGGAAAGCACATAAACCACCTACTTTTACTATTTATAAACAAATATTTTCAATGTTCTCACCGTAAACAAAATCTACAAAAGGTCCTCATCTCTATGGCCAGCTATTGCTTCTCGAAAACTGCATAAGCCAATTGACATTTTTATTCACTCCCATAATTTGCTGTATTTCATAATCAAATCCATAGCTTAGAAATCTCAGGAAGGAAATTAAATTAAAAAATACTATCTTGACTCTTGGTAGAAACTACTGGCTATTTAACAACTGGGATTCAATGTTTACATTTTGATGCCTTATCATAAACAGCATGCAACAGGTCAAGGTCTTTAATTTATCTGACTAAATAGGAAGCCCATATGCAGCTTAATAAAAATAAAAATAGCTTTTTTTCACTTTGGTGCTTCATTCTGAGGTACTTCAATAATTTGACAGTCTTTTGTGGAATTACTAAAGAAATGTTTTCCGCTTTACATAAAAAAGTGTAGAAGCCACTCTACAATGCCCAATTTAGAAAGTGAAGTTGATCCTGAATCACAGGTGTAGAATTTTCAAAGTGTTAATTAGTAAGACAAGAAATATTTTACAAAGAAGCAGAAAAGAAGCAGCAGAGAGATTAACACAATAGAACAAGGAACTCAAGATGCAATTTCACTTAACAAATGCCTTTTCATCAAAATTAGATCTTATCATCTTTGTTGAAGTAAACATAATAGGTCAAATGTAGATTATTCATGAAGAAATAAACTATCTTTTAAGCATACATATAGGTGACCACAAAAACAATATGGCTAAAAATACAAAATAAATAGAAATAACCAGTGGAGAAACACTCCACTATCAACACATTATAGTGTGTTTTTTGTTTTATCCTTACACCACTGTTGAGAGTTGAAGTGGAAGTGAAACATTTTAAAAGTAAATGAAGTTTGTAGTAATGATATGTTCATAGTAACAAAAATATGCCAGTGGAAAGACTAAATTTTTATGGTAATCTGTAGTTAGCAGAAAAACTTCAGTATCCAGTTAATTTTATAATTCATCAGATCCGAAGTTGAATCGAAAGGTATTGAGGGACAGAAAAGAATACCTAACAATTGACCAAATAGTATGAGCAAAAAAGTCATTAAAAATTATTAGTGACTGCTTCAAATCTCTGACCTTATTGGTCAGGACTTCATGACACTGATAAATTCTAAGTGAAGATTATTAATTTATTTACAAGGGCACATGCATTTAGTTTTTGGCATGTAATATTCAAAATAACAACACCTTTTTTAGGAGACACTAACAAATCCGTATGGATAGGATTTGCTTTCATTCTCCCTATTATTATTATTTGCTGCATACACTTTTTTTTGAAGGAAAAACTGGAATGATAAGTAATGTTAGCAATATGAAAATGGCAATTGTTCATATATCTGTTTGTTCACTGCTTTAAAGGTATTTTATATGGATGTCACATTTAATTGCGGATAGAAAAGAGACTCCAACATCTTTACTTGATACCATAGTTTAGCAAAGATAGTGCTCTCCAAGTATATTTTATCCGTTTTGTACTCCATAAGTCTAATAGAGATATTGTATAAATGGGAACATTTGTGATCAGGATAAAGTTGGTTGGGTACTGATTAACTTAAGGAGCATTTCGGCGAAAAACCATTAAAAAGTCAGTGTTCATCATGTTAGCAACACAGTTTGAGGCATTAGATACTAGTTGTGATTCATCATAGGATCAACAAACATTTTAGAAGGAGCATATTAACATTCGATTTTTCAATTTGAAAAATATAGGGTGGATAAAAACATGAACAGGATCAATAAAATATAATAATTAATAGAATGTAGGTGGATTATTTTCTCTCCAAATTTTTTCCATAATTCAATATTCATTTTTAGAGTAAATGTCTCCATTCATGCTGAAGGATGAAGGTGATAAGCATCTGCAACAGCCCATATCTCCAAGTAGAGCTGCTGGCAGCCAAAGAGAATGCCTTGGCAGTTTCTAAAGCACATCTCTTAAATGGCTCCCTCTCCACTACTTGATACACACACACATACAACATCATTTCTGTTGAGAGAATAATATCCTGTAGGAATATATGTCCACTTACAACATGAAACTTAATGCAAAATGGATTTAACAATATGGAAAATGGTCATATAGATGGTTTTCTCAGAGCACAATTCTTCTGTAACATGGATTGTCTGTTGGGGGGGGGGGTATGAAGAAATGACATGAAGGATGAGTTGAGGCCAACATAGACCAGCCATTTTGATATTGAATATCAGAGCAGGCTTGAAAGGCCTAGTAATCTTCTCCTATTTTCTTGTGCTCAGTTTTCATTAACTCTGAATATTGGCTATTAGATGATAGAGCAAACACGCTGTCCCATTGACTTCAGGGTGATCCCCATCCAGCTCAAGTAACAGATGATGTGAACAGACATGGGAAACAATTCTCGGCTGTCTGCCTGGTCCAGCATATCCTAATCTTTAATATCTTTGCTAATGTTTCCAACTTAGAACAGTCAAATAATATTATAATATGAAAGAGGCAAGAGAATGAGAGAGAACATTTCTATGAATGCCATAAGGAAGAGTCTAATTGTTAATGCTATGATCTATGTTGTGTACGCTGTCTATTCCACTGAGATAATCTTGCAAACTCAAATTTAAAGTATACAATGCATATTAATAAGTCACTTGTTTTCAAACATACACCAATATAATTTGGTTAAATATGGGTCAAGTTAAAAAATTGTTGGCTGTAAATTAACAGAATATAAGTCAGTCCTTGTGCTATGTGCTAAATTTCTGATCACGGCTATGGGTCCATGTAATAGCTATAGTTGCCTTTGAATAAGTAAGTAGATACTTTCAGTTAATAAATCAAGAGAAAGAAATTCTGGCTGTATTCTGTACTTCTTTTGATTAATATGATCAGAATCATTTTTTTCCACACACAAAATCCAGAAATTGATACATTGGATTTAAGCACAAATTTAGCAAACATAGCTCCTGACTCCTGCACAACCATCAAATTACCACAAAAACAACTTCCTATCTCCAAGTGGAAGGTCATATTCATTTACATTGGACAATTTTTCAGTGTTCACAGACAACAGAGGAAGCAACTGCATTCAAACAGTTTTTTAAAAATATTTTACACAATGGCATGGTGGTAAATAAATTGGCTGGATGTTTCTGTGAACAAGCAATTCATCATTTCACAGATAAAAGTTTAAAAAATACTTTTATTTACTGGGGATTTTGGCCAATTGTGTTCGCTTTCGTGAAGTTTGTTGAATACGTTGCTTTCTAATGAAGGGCCTCCCTGGCCCTGTGAGCTGACCTGCTATTCATACCGCAGTTGTGCATTGTTAGCTGCTTGACATTTCTCATTATTCAAGTATAATCAATGGGAATATTGTAAAGCAACCAGTATATTTTCCTGACATATTTTGCATTCTATTTTGAGGTGTACTTTTTCACTTCACCCTCTCCCACTGTGCTCCACAACAAGTAAAATTGTTTGAAATACTTCTTTACTATCTTAAATATTTAATTTTGATTTGGACACATCTTCTGACCATCAGCTCTCTGTTCCAGTCTAAAGATATTTTTGCAGGGTGTCATCAAACAAGTTACACTGTACACTCCTCATCAACAAGTCTGTAAACCATTTTTCCTTTCCTTACAAAGAATTATTTATTGTGGCTTTGATAGATTGGCCATACCTTTTTTTTTGTGCGGCTAATTTAGTATGCAGGGATTTGGAGGAGATAATACAAAGAGCCAAAAGAAGAAAGAAATTCATCACAGCTTTCTATGCTGTTTCACTCCTATTCGCATATTTTGTTTATTTTGCTGAAAATAAGGCAGAAAAAAATGTAGCCTCTCAATATTTAGATAATATAGACAAGTTTGAGTTTATTGTTATTCAACAATACCCACGCAAGCAGCTGAACGAAACTTCATTCTTCTGGAGCCAAGGTGTAAAACACACCATATAAAATCACACACAGCACATGTAGTTGTGATCGAACAGATACAGTCACAAAATAATATAAGCACAGTTCTCTGAGCAGCATAGCCTAAAGATTGACAGATGGACATAAAGTGCAAGGTGCTTACTCGTTTAAGACAGTACAACATTACAGGTACTATTATAATAAAAAAGCAGCAGTATAAATATGTGAAACAACAGCAATAAAATATGAAAAGTGACCAGTGCAGGATGAGAGTGTGTCTGTGATGTGGGGAATGAAAGGAGTTTACAGGTGTGCTGGGTGGCAGCAGGGTTACAGGAAGACTACCAGCCTTGGGAAGAAGCTGTTATTCAGTGTAACAGTTCTGATTCTTATGGTGTGGTACCTTCTGCCTGATGGCGGGAGGTCAAAGAGACTGTGGAGAGGATGGGAGGGGTCTTTGATAATTCAAAGGGTACTGTATATGCAGCCCACTTATATATGACACCTAAATGATCAGACTACCACCCAAAGTTGATATTTGCTGATGAAGTTGATTCAGCATGTAATTTGATGTACCTGCGATTGATTTCAAAAGGTACAGGCTGTTATGTTTATGACCAATAAAAACTCAGGTGACAAGCTGTGGATCAAGATAACATAATTAATTTAGTTTTTCATTATTTGAAATAATATCTTCACTATACTTGATAATAATTAGTAGTTAAAAAACTATTATGATCTTTCCCTGTTAACATGCATTCTGCAAATGAATTTGGAAACAGTAGTGCAAAATGATTTGTTCTACCTTACCTTTTGTGGCTACTGATGCATTTATATAATAGTCATTTTTAAAAAAATCTGTTGATCCTTTATACTTAGTTAAAAGAACTGAATAACTCAATATTCTTATGGAATAAACAAATAAACGTATAAGGGTTTCAATCTGAAATGTTAGCAGTTTATTCCACTTTGTAGATGCTGTCTGACCTGCTGAGCTCCTCCAGCACTTTCCAGCATCTGCAGAATCTCTTGCATTTATTTATTGTTAAATTTGGTGTTGATACTCTTGTGATCCTAAGGATTGAACTGCAGAAATAATAAAAGTTAATTTAATGTGTTATAGATATAGAGTTAAAGCAAAGGATCTGAAAATAAAAGTACTTTATAAATATTCAGATCTGAATCAGGTTTATTATCATCAGCATTTGTCGTGAAATTGGTATCTTAGCAGCAGCAGTTCTATGCAATACATAATATAGGAGAAGAAGAAAATAATAATAACAACAATAATAATAATAAAATTTATAAATCAATGACAGTATATGTATTTTGAACAGATTAAAAATCATGCAAAAACAGAAATAATATATATTTTAAAAGTGAGTAGTGTTTACGGGTTCAATGTCCATTTAGGAATCAGATGGTACAGGGAAAGAAGCTGTTCCTGAATTGCTGAGCGTGTGCAGTCAGGCTTCTGTACCTCCTACCTGATGGTAACAGTGAGAAAAGTGCATGCCCTGGGTGCTGGAGGTTCTTAATAATGGATGCTGCCTTTCTGATACAATGCTCCTTGAAGATGTCCTGGGTACTATTTAGGCTAGTACCCAAGATGGAGCTGTCTAAATTTCAACTATCTGCAGCTTCTTTCAGTTCTGTGCAGCAGCGCCCCCCCCCACCCCCCATACCAGACACTGAAGCAGCTTGTCAGAATGCTGTCTGTGATCAGAAAGGCATATTTTCCAGTTACATTGTTCTTTGACAATCCCATGATAAATTGCTGCAATTGTTCAAAAGAATATCAAGATCTAGTCATCTCCTCCTATCTTTTAGAACTGCTGCTTCATGCACAGTTGTAATATTTTGGACTATGGTTTTAAAATAATCTTTTATACTCCTTTAGTTTGCTTATAATTAAGTTATTTTTGTTTCTACAGCCAGGATCTGCAGGTGAGGTTACAGTGCACAGGCAACAAATTCCAACACGTTTTGAAGACTCATTCTTATGCTTCCCTTTTGAGCCCATATGTTGGATTCAATTACAGGTGTGAAAAATCATCGGGTAATTCAGGTGAATCTTCATCTATGGATTTCATCTTTCCAGTAAATAATTACTAAATGACAACATCCACAAAAACTTTGATTTTATTTCTTTATGGTGTGACTTTAATACAATTGAGATGCCACCACTAAGTATGACATTCTTTACTGTCATAGCACAAACTAAAAATGAAGACAATGATATCTGGTTTATAAGAAAATATCATTGTAAAACAGTAAACTTCATATGAGGTTATCAGAACAGCATGTATAATGTCACAGAGCTTCAAATGAAGACTCTTACCTTCCAATACAGAATGTTTTAAACCTAGGTTTCAATAGACTGAACAGCGTATTTGTGGCACAATTGAATAATTATTGGGAAATGTATTTTGAAATTATTTTCAAATTATGAGATGCCAGTAGTGTGAATTTAATGGAATTGTTTGATGCTTGTTGAATAAAAAAATTAACAGAGCTAACAAACTAAATTTTAAAACATAATTCTAGTCATATGACTGGCTGCTTCTGGATCCACTGTCGATATTTAGTGAATGGGACTGTGAGAACTGTTTCACATATACTTTTTAAAAACAAATCTGAATGGGAGTTCCCCAAATCCTGTGGAAATGTCAACTTTATCCCCTCCAGTTTTCAGGGATGCTGATTCCCGACTGGCATTTACCAGAATTATGAATTCTGTATGGATGGAAAAATAAAACAAATAATATAAGACCATGTTGAAAGCAAACATATTAAGGATAGACAAGAGAAAATTTGTAGATGCTGGAAATCCAAGTAACACATACAAAATGTTGGAGGAACTCAGCAGGCCAGGCAGCATCTATGGAAAACAGTTGAGTTGATGTTTTGGAGCAAGACCCTTCAGCAGGACTGTCGAAGGGTGCCAGACTTAAATGTCGATTTGTTCTCTTTTCCAGAGATGCTGCCTGGCCTGATGTGTTCCTCCAGCATTTTGTATGTGTTGTATATTAAGGATCGATTGCTTTTTTCTCTGTACTGACTCCAGTCATCCAAAGGAAAACTACTTGGGTAGTATTCCAGTCCCATGATTCAGAAATAAATGTTCTAACACCATTGCTTTTATAAGCTTTCATGAAATTGCCTCAATATGGCTGACTGTGCCTAGTCAAGGATAGAAACTGACTTCAAATGTTATTTTTTGGTTTGGTGAAATATTTCCTCTGAATATATAGTCCATATTCTGATTACCAAACAAACTAAAGCATCCATTTTTTTTCTATTCTTCTAAGGTGAGGTTTACCTAACAGGAGCCCAGATTTGCAGTAAGAGACTCAAGATTTTAAAAGTGGTAAGACTTGGGACCTTCTGGTGAGTTTCACATAACCAGAGTCTAAAAGAGATCTGTTTGCAAATTGCTATTTAATAATTGATTGGCTAATGAGCTAAATCGACAGCAGCCAATAGAGTCAAGTGGAGCAGGCTCATGCACAAGTGGAAAACTGAGGCTTCAGTGTGAAGAAGTGGCCCAAGTTTGGGAAGTGAGAGCATGATAAAGTAGGCTGAATTTCAAGTCCATTGCTCCTTATAAGTGGCTACACAGGCTGATTGGGTGGTAAAGGAGCCTTATGGCAATCTTACCTTTATTTGAGGCATTGAGCTCAAGAGTTGGCAAGTGGTGTTGCAGCTTCATAAAGCTCCAATCAGGCAGCATCTGGAATATTTAATTCAGTTTTGCTCAGATTGTTATGTGGAGGCTTTGGAGAGGGTGCAGAAGAGATTTACCAGAATATTGCTTGGATTAATAGGCATATGCAATAAGGAGAAGTTGGATAAACTTGTGTTGTTTTCTCTGAAGTGGCAGAGGCTGAGCGGAGATCCAGTAAAGGCTGATAAGATTGAGAGGCATAGTTAGAGTAAACAGTGAGTATCTTTCTCCAGGGTTGAAATGTTTTATACCAGAGGGTATGTTTTTAAGGAGAGAGGGTAGATATATTTTTTAAACACAGAGTACGTACCTGAAATGTGCTTCTTGGGGTGGCAGTGGAGTGGAGGTAATTACAGTAAGGCTATTCAAGAGACTCATGGATAAGTATATAGACATTGTGCCAGCAAAAGGATTAGTTTGTTGGGAATTTGATTATAGTTTAATTAGTTCAGCTAAAATTACGGACCAAAGGGAATTTTTTTGTGCTCTCCTGTTCTACATTCTGTGTTCTAATTCAAAACAAATGACCAGTTAATGACCCATTTTTAAAAGACCATAAAATATATAGAAGCAGAATTAGGTCATTTATCCCATTATGTCTGCTCCTTTATTTGATCATTGCTGTTTTTTAAACCATATTCTCCTGCATTCTCTTGTAACATGTAACCCTTTCCAATTAAGAACTTATCAACCTCTGCCTTAAATACACCTAATGACATGGTCTCCACAACCCTTTGTGGCAACAAATTCCACAGATTCACTACCTTCTGCTTAAGAAATTTCTCATCTTCTAAAGGTACACCCATTAATTCTGAGGGTGTACCTTCAAGTCCTAGACTCTCCTACAACTAGAAACATATCCATTGTATCCATGCCTTTCAATATTCAGTTGGTTTCAATAAGATTCCTTCTTGTCCTTCTAAACTCCATTCAGCTCAGGACCTGAACTATCAAATGCTGCTTGTATGTTGATCCTTTCTTCCATAGGATCAGTCTTGTGAACTTCCTTTGGATCCTTTCCAGGGCCAGCACAACTTTCTTTTCATATGTGATACAAAAATTGCTCACAATATTCTAAATGCTATCTGACCCATGCCTTAAAGCCTCCACTACATTCTTGCAGTTCTCAAAATGAATAATATAATTGCATTTGCCTTCCTTGCTATTGACACAACCTGCAAGTCAACCTTCAGTGAATCTTAGAACTGTACCCTCAAGCACTCTTGCACCTCTGATTTCTGTATTCTCTCCCCATTTATAAAGTAGTCTACACCTTTATTCTTCCTATTGAAATGCATAACCCCACAATTCACTATGCTGTATTCCATCTACCTCTTCTTCACCCACTTTCCCAGCATGTCTACGTCCTTCTGCAGACTCCATGCCTTTGCAACACTCCCTGTCCTTCCAGCTATCTTTGTTTCATCTACAAACTTAATCACAATGCCATTGGTTTCTTCATCCACATCAATTATGTATAAAATGAAAAGTTATGGTTCCAACTCTGAAAGCCACCATCCCATCATGCACAACTCCAATAGTCTCTGGCACCAATCTTGAAAGAGAACACTTTATCCCATTCACTGCCTCTCCCGGTCAGACCATCTTCTAAACTGGTTTTAAACTTAGGGTACAAACATGCCTGGAAATTTTGATGTAGAGGATGTTTTAGGGAGCATCCACTTTTAGCTCTCGGCTCCTGAAATAATTCACTGAAATCAATAGAATTTGTAGAAATTTAACTTCTATTGATTTCAGTGAAATGAAGCTACAAGGACTTTCAAAATGTTTTCAGCATTAAAACTTAAATTTACCAAGAAAATGCACAACACTGAAACTCATTAATGCTTTTATATAGTTTCATAATAACTTTCAGTTATTCAAAATCATGGTATGTGCAATTTGTGCCAGATTTCCAGATTTAAAGAATGCCATTTTTGTGATAAACCCATTCTCAGTGGATTAAAAAAAAACATAATGAAGTACCTCTCAATTTTATGAAACAGTTTATGCTTTAAAAAATATATATATTCTAAAATGCTGCCAGATTGCTTGCTTTCAATGAAATCTTTTGAGTAGTATGCAGATAAATACAAGGCACTGTGAAAAGGAACTTAGCTTGGAAAACCAGTGAATATTTAACATTGCAATTGCTCATTGCAACCAAAAGAGGAACTCTACCGTAATATTTTCTTTTGTCCCACTTGAATAAGCTTTACCCATTTCAGTGAGTGCTGTGATTTTGAGGATTAATAAATAATGATTCATTTTTATACAGCACAAATGTGGATTGTGATTACAGGAACTGTTAAGTAGCACTGGTTTAATGCTATTGCAATATTTAAATAAAAGTTGTTTTGCTTAAGTACGTCTGTACTTAAGACCTGCAATTTTTACAAGCATAAATTCAACAAAATAAGAGTTATCCTTATTAATTAAAAAATCACCAAAGCACAAGAGACTGCAGGTGCTGAAAATCTGGAGCAACCCACAAAATGCTGGCGAACCTCAATGGGTGAGGCAGCATATTGGTATTAATTAGTACTTTTGTATCAATATTTACAAATTGATACAAAGCACTGGGTGATTCATTAATATTTAATGAAATATGACTCTTAGTGCTGTTGTTAATGATTTGTCTAAGTGCTTCTTTTAAAACTCAGGTTGTTACAGTAATAACACATATATAATCAGATATAAACTAAAGAAAGCATGAATATGTGTTACTCAGCTATCACTGGGAATAAGAATAGATGTTAAGCATGATTGGAACTGTTGGGATTTTAGATTGTGATGAACGTTATCAGTGTGATAAAATGAGAGAAGCTGGAAGTACTCAGCAGGGCAGACCATCTCTTTGGAGAGAAACATAATTAATGTTTGAGGTTGCTGAGTTTTCATTAGTACTCAGACCTGAAAAATTACCTTTCGTTTTGAACACAGCCTGGCTTGCTGAAGATGTGACCCATTTTGTTTTATTTCAAATTTCCAGGATCTGTTGAATTTTTCTTCGAGAAGATCAGTAATATAGAGATCAACTAAACTTGGCAGGCTGAATTCCCTTACTAATCTGAGAAAAATTCTAAGGAGTTATTATTGCAGGATGATGGAAAAATAATTAGGACTTTATTTGCATTATTTATTGCCAGTAAATATCACAAGCCATTATTCAGTTTGGTAGCTTTATTTTTAGTCTTTAAGGGTAGAAGCTATTTACAGACTTAATCTGTATATACATAGCTTCTAGCCTTACTTAGGATATATCCAGCATACTTGCATCTGCTGAAAGGTCATAGTGAAACATTATTTGTTTCTCTATCACCAGATGCATCCTGACCTACCTAGTACTTCTGACACTTTGTGCCATTATTCCTAATTTTAGATATTTGTCTCAATGGACCTAAAAGAAAAATAAACACTAGACAATTTTGGAAATTGGTTCTGTCCTGCAGGAGAATAAATGACACTTCAACTTTAAATAGCTGATGCTCTCCCAGAGTTAAAATGTGGTTTACATAATGCTGTTCATTAAAC
Source organism: Hypanus sabinus (assembly GCF_030144855.1). Lineage (NCBI taxonomy): Eukaryota > Metazoa > Chordata > Chondrichthyes > Myliobatiformes > Dasyatidae > Hypanus > Hypanus sabinus. The sequence goes on from NC_082724.1 coordinate 40,586,804, forward strand.
TCAATGATCACTCAGCTTTCTGTCAAAATTTCACTTCGTATGGTTCAACCAGAAAAATGATGTGTGCAGGCAATGCATAATTTATATTCCAGGATTTTGCAGATTTCACTGCATCAGAATAGATTGGCAGAAATAACAAGTAATATCTCCACTGAACATTTCTTACAATGAATATTATCCCAACATATGAATTTTCATCCTTCGTCAAAATCTGAAAGCATTTAATTGACTGCAAAACATTTGGAACATTGTTAAGAACTACTATGCATAGATGTAGTGTCTTCTCTTTCTGGCAAGAATCAGTGATGTGATAATAAGAAATGCTGGATCAGATTCATTATCAGATAAAAGAGCATCATGAGTGTCTCCACTGAGTCTACTTCAATCAACAATTCCTGATACTCCAGATTTACATACATTCAGTATTTAGTGTGATTTTGTAGATAGAGAATAAGCTGGTGAATGGAACGTAAGGTCTACAATTGACTTTCATGTAGCAGACAGCAGATGGAATTTAGAATTCCATCATTCTGCATGTAACTCAAAGGATGACACATCTTCTGAAAAAATTAGTGGACAATAGAGTCAATAATTCATGCCCAATCAGAACGCCATGCTGCATCTTGTGCTACAGAAAATGAAGAGGAAGTGGTCATCTAAGAATAGAATGGTACGTGCCACAGCAAATTGGTGATAGATGGGCAACAGCTGTCAAAAACAATAACTTACCTTCTATATAAAAAAAATCCACTATTTTGGAGAATCCTGACAGTAAACCAAGGAGTGAATAGCAAACAGCTGACTAAAAGAGGATTGCTGAAAGAACAGTTGTCAATATTGGAGAAAAAGAATATGAATGGAAAACAGAAGAGGAGAGTCAACGGACTACAAGATGCTCTTCTGATCTGTGGTTGAAAAAGTCAAGGTGGTACTGATAAATAAGGTGCTGAAATGATCCATATAGTGAACATACTACTTCGGTGCAGTGTCAAACAATATAATAGCTTTCCAAGCATAGCAAAAAAAGTGACATCAAGGCATTTAGGATGTCCAGAGGTAATTTGATATACAGGTGGGTGTAATCTGCATTTTTGCAGAAGGTGATACCATGTTTTCACCTGAAACCACTGATGGGCAGATTCTTGAGGAAAATTTTTCAAAAAATAAGAGATTCTCTGCAAAAAAGGATCTTGTGCTTTCCTGGTGTATATGATAAATGAACTCTTCTCGAGCTTCCAGCCAGCTAGAGGTATTGACTATAACGAAAGTTTTGATGATAAACTCTGCCATCTTCATCAGGGGTGATGCCTGGCCATATCTAGCCTGGTGGTATTTATACACCCCCACCCCATAATCCATCCCTCCTGATTGGTTAGTCCTCATCCAAATTGGCTTTCGCTCTCCCATCATGTTTACAATCGAATTGCTGTTCTTGGAGCAAGACCTTCATTTTTGGTAGAATTATTACAATAGCTTCCTTTCAAGGGAAACCTGATTGGATGAGGACTAACCAATCAGGAGGAAATGACTGTGATGGTATAAATACCACCGGATTAGACATGCCCAGGCATCATCCCGAATGAAATGGCAGAGCTTGTCATTGAAACGTCAATTATAATCGATACCTGTACCTGACTGGAAGCCAAGAAGGTTCTCAGTGATATCTACTGGTAATATGTAGGCCAAAAGGCAGTGATCAATAGATTTCATTCCATGGGTTTGGCTGTATGTGCAAAGGTGCAAACAAAGCAAGGTCATCTCACCAGGTTTACAGTAAAGGCCCTCAAATACAACTGTTAATGGCTGCAAACATATTGAGAAAACTAATGTGAGTTTGTGTATCATTATCCCAGGCAGAGAAGCTATAATTTGTGATTTTGATTAGAGCCATCATGATGTTGGGCCTTGGCCATAATATCGTCTCTGCTGTGGAGCTGAAAGGAAATCTCTTTCCTCACACATAAGCCCATCTGCAATGCCTATCTCAACATTATACTGGGAAAACTAATGGTTTCTGCCTATGGTTGGTTCTTTTTTAATCAAAGAAGATTTTGGTGTAGGGAGCAGCATTGCGAAGTTTGAAGTTAATTAAAATATTGATAACATAGTGATAAGTGCTTCAAAATGTCAAAGATGGATTGTTTATTCATCACTTATTTATGGTATTCTGTGCAAAATTCAAAGCTGAGAAAAATAAAATGTTTGCAACCATCTTCATCCAAGGTTTTCCAGCTTATCATCTATCTCAAATTTCTTGCGATCACTCCAGCATCACAATAGTAGATCTTTAACAAGTTGTTTTCTCCATAGTTCCATGTTATTATTTCTCATATATGATAAAGTTGGCAGGGAAAATAGATAAGCCACAATCAAATGGAGCAGAATCATAAGCAGGGATTCTCAACCTGTTTTTATGCCATGGACCAATGCCATTAACCAAGGAATCTGTGGACCCCTTTGCAATATTGCTTCCTATTCTCTTATATAATTTTAGGAAGTGGGCATCATTGGTGTGGCCAGCATTTATTCACCCTGTCAAGATGGTGTTGAGCTGCCCTTTGAATTTCCTGCAGTCTTTTAGGTGAAAGTACTGCGGAAGTCACGGTATGGCAAGGATAGTTTGGGGCAGTTGTAATTAAGCAAGACCTCTGAAGTGAGAATGGTGGAGACACTCCTAATTCCTACAGATGAGAAAGGCTGGGTTGACTACAAGTCAGACTTTTCAAGAAAGGTTTCCTAAACATAGCATCCCTTTTCATAAGGGAGACAGCCGAGATAACAGTAGGATGTGAAACACAACTTAGTCTCTATTGTTTTTACTGAATTCAAAATATCATTGGGTATCCACTCAGTTCTGATTGGTTTTTTGTCCTGGGTATGTTACTCAAAATGGCCTCTTTGGTTTGTTACAAGTAGGAATGTTTCTTTGTCGGATAAGTGTTTCTCCAGCCGTTGTTTCACTTTAGAATGGCTGATATGGTAATTGTATTCATTTGTTAATCAATGGGGAATGTCATTGTGTCTTGTGATGCTGGGAACTTGGGGGAGGGGTTTTCACGGGTTTTTTGGGAGAGGCCGAGGAAGACGCTGAGGAAGGTGGACGTGTGCTGGACTGCTCGTAAGACCACCGGGGTGGTCCCAGGTGCGACGGCCGGATGGGTCGATTGGTTCGTGGATTGAGCTCCAACGAGTGCACTAAACAGACTGAACTTTGATAAGTTGGCGCCTTTTGTTTTTTTCCTTGTATATATATATATACATATATTTTTTGTATTGCCTACTATTTTTTTAATTTTAGTAAACTCTTTAAAGTGTATTTCATAACGGTATTTGTTGTGGGTTTGATACTGTTGGTGGGCGCGAGGCATTAACTCGATTCTCACAGCACCTGTGTGTACGGGAGGTGGGTTGGAGAGTGGCTGGATCTCCTTTTCCCCTAGACATATACCAGCCTGTGGGTAAGTGTTACGTTTGTGGGGTGCTCGTCCTGGATTGGATTGTCAGGGGCTGTGGAATCGCGCAGGCAGCAGAGCAGAGATGGTCAGAGATAAGTTTGTTTGTTGGTGCCAGTTTGAAGGTGTACCAGTACAGTACGCATGCGTAGTGAGCGGAGTGGATTTTCGAGTTTCGGGAGACGCGATAGTGCGGGGTTTAAGTTCGGTGAAGGGTATTGGGCAGGTAGAATTGGTAGCTAGACGGTGTGGTAAAGAGGTAGAGTCTAGCTGGGTGTTGGTTTGTACGAGTGCGGAAGTCAGGACGGTGGAACTGCCGGCGACGGTCAGTGTACCGGGGGAGGGGGGGCTGTGGGGGCTCCACTTCTACAAGGATGAGGCTGAGGAGACAACAGAGGAGGAGTTAGAGCTAGAGGTGGACCCCAGAGAGGTGCCCGGCACTAGTAAAGGGAGGTGGGAGGAGGGAGTCGTGACTAAGCCCCGCTCCCCAGGTAGGGTGGAAGCCTCGGAGCTGGCAGCCGCACTTAATTCCCTGGTGGGGGTGGCCGAGAGGCCACGGCTGAAGCTGGGGGTGTTCTCTGGAGCCAAGCCTACTCTGGATGGGGAGGTAGACTATGAGACCTGGATCGAGCATACGTCTTTGATGTTAGAGGAGTGGCCAGGCTCAGTGGAGGAGAAGAGGCAGCGATTGGTGGGAAGTTTGAGGGGTTTAGCAGCCAAAATCGTCCGGGAGTTGAAAGCTGAGAAGCCTGGGGCCTCAGTGGAGGACTGCCTAGAAGTTTTGGAGGGAGCGTTTGGGTTGTCAGGGGAACCCTGGCTGCTTTTAGCAGAGTTTCAACGCCTGGAACAATGGAGAGGGGAAAAGCTCTCCGAGTACATATTTAGGATGGAGGGGATGCTCTCGGGGCTGAGGCGCCGGGGGGTAGTGAAGGCGACTGACGTGGCTAGCGTGAGGATGAGTCAGCTATTCAGTGGCTCTCTGGAGGAGGACAAGGTGGCGTGGACTATCCGGCAGGCTTATAGGAAAGGTCCCCCTCCATCCTTTGGGCAACTGATTAGAGAGGTGCGAGAGGAAGAGAGAGCGTTGGGGCGGAAAAGGGGCACGGGCCTACGGGAGCAATCCTCAGCGATACAGGAAGTGGTGGCTGAGTGGAGGAATGACAATCCCCCGGGGAGTAGGGAACCCCCTTTGGAGGGGAGGGACAGGGGAGGTACCTACTCTCAGGGGCGATCAGTGCAGTGGATTGGGAGCAGGAGCCGTCCTGGGAGAGGAGGGGCGGCCGGCAGTGTGAGCTTTAACTGTGGGAAAGAGGGGCATTTCAGGCGGGACTGTGGGCGGCCGAGGGTGTGCTATAGCTGTGGAGAGGAGGGTCACTTTAGGTGGGATTGTGAGAGACAAGGAGTCCCGCGGAGGACAAGCCCCCCTATGACTAAAAAGGGAGAGGTGTCGGGGAAACTTAGGAGAAGCTCAGTGAGGGAACGGACTGGAGCCTCTGGAAGAACACGTTCCCAGAGATCAGCCGGAAGACCACCGGGTGCCCACGCCTCTGTTCCGGATGGGCTGGTAGGACCCCATGCCAGTGTGGGTCTACGGATAGAGGGAATTTACGCAAAAGCCGTTCTTGATACGGGATCGCAGGTGACCTTATTGTACCGGTCTTTCTACAATCAATATCTAAAGCATTTGCCCGTAACGCCATTTGACGCCCTGCAGATTTGGGGTGTGAGCGAGGGTGACTACCCGTACGATGGGTACCTATCAGTGAGATTGGAGTTCTCGGAGGGCGATGTGGGAGTGTCGGAAGCTATTGAGACGTTGGTGTTGGTGTGTCCTGACCCGGTGGAAACCGGTGGTGCTGCCCTCCTGGTGGGGACTAACTCCCCAGTTGTGCGACGGCTCCTGGGAGCTTGTAAGGAGAAAGGGGGGGAAGACTTTCTGGAGACCCTCCCGGTGCATCCAGTGTTTCGAACAGTGTTTGCAGAAGGGGTTGCCTCCCAAGGGCTGGACCCGGAGTGTAAACGAGGGACGGTGTGGTGTACGCAGGCGAGGCCCAAGGTGATCCGACCCGGGGAGGTAGCCCTAGTGATGGGGACCCCCAGATTCCCAGGAGTGCCGACAGGAGAAGCCCTGTTAGTAGACGCCCCAGACGATCTTGAAGGGGAGACACGATTTCCGGTGGGGGCGCTGGTGAGGCCCGAAGTGCAGAGACCAGGGGTGGTACATGCGAGGCGTATAGCTATAAGTGTCAGGAACACCACGGCAAGAGAAATCACCTTTAAGAGGGGAATGCCGCTGGCACATCTGTTCCCGGTGACGGTAATGTCCAGCGCACCAGTGCGGACCCCTAACGGGGAGGGATCGGAGCATCGAAGGGAGCTGACCGCTGAAGCCTTTAACTTCGGGGATTCCCCTGTGTCGCCGGAGTGGAAACACCGGCTAGTGGAGAAGATGCTGAAGATGGAAACTGTTTTTTCTCGGGGCGAGTTTGATGTTGGCTGCTCCAAAAGCACTCGCCACACCATCCGGGTGACGGAGGACACCCCGTTCCGAGAGAGATCCCGGCGGCTGGCTCCGGCAGATGTTGAGGACGTGCGACAGCACTTGTGCAAGTTGAAGGAGGCCGGAATCATAGCTGAGTCCCGAAGTCCCTATGCGTCCCCAATAGTGGTGGCACGGAAGAAGAATGGGCGAGTGCGCATGTGTGTTGACTACAGGACGTTGAATCGGCGAACTGTCCCTGATCAATATACTGCCCCAAGAGTCGAGGATGCGTTGGCCTGCCTGAGCGGTGCAAAGTGGTTCAGTGTGCTGGATTTAAGAAGTGGGTAGTACCAGATCCCGATGAGTGCGGCCGATAAAGAGAAGACCGCTTTTATCTGCCCGCTGGGGTTCTTTCAGTTCGAACGAATGCCCCAAGGCATATCCGGAGCCCCAGCCACCTTCCAGAGGCTCATGGAGAGAACTGTGGGGGATATGAATCTGTTGGAGGTGCTGGTGTACCTGGACGATTTGATAGTGTTTGGATCGACTTTGGAGGAACATGAGGAGAGACTGTTGAAGGTGTTGGGCCGGCTTAATGAAGAAGGGTTGAAGCTTTCCCTGGACAAATGCCAGTTCTGCAAGTCGTCGGTTAACTACATTGGCCATATCAATTCGCGAGAGGGAGTGGCTACTGATCCAACCAAGATAGAGGCCATGACCACCTGGCCGAGACCCCAGAAAGTGGGTGCTCTGCGCTCATTTTTGGGGTTCTGTGGGTATTACCGGCGATTTGTGAAAGGATACGCCGAAGTGTGTCACCCGTTGACTCAGCTGTTGTGTGGCTATCCCCCGGTGGGGAAGAAGAGGACGGGGAACCAGAGGCAGGATGCTGGAGGATACTGGAACCCGGCGGAACCTTTTGGCTCGAGATGGGATGATCAATGTGAAGAGGCGTTCCGATCTTTGAAAAGGGCACTGACCCAGGCCCCGGTGTTGGCTTTTGCCGATCCCCAGAAGCCATATGTGCTGCACACGGATGCCAGCCGAGAGGGTCTCGGGGCTGTTCTGTACCAGGAGCATGGCAAAGCATTGAGACCAGTAGCCTTTGTCAGCCGAAGCTTGTCGCCATCGGAGAGAAACTATCCCACTCACAAGTTGGAGTTCCTGGCGCTGAAGTGGGCGGTGGTGGACAAGCTGGGCGATTACCTTTACGGAGCCAAGTTTGAGGTGAGAACGGATAACAATCCTCTCACTTATATTTTGACTACGGCGAAGCTGGATGCCACAGGACATCGGTGGCTGGCGGCATTGTCGGTATATGATTTCAGCCTGAGGTACCGCCCCGGAAGCAAGAATATCGATGCGGATGCATTGTCTCGTCGGGAGCCGGGGGAGGAGGAGAGGGACGAGGAGTGGGAGAGTGTCCCTGCCCCTGGAGTGAAGGCGATGTGTCAGTTTGTTATCACCGTGAAGGCCGAGGGAAGGGGGAGGCTGGAACGAGCCGTGGACCATTTGGGGGTTTTTGACGATGCCATACCCCTAGCTTACTGTGACCTGACCGCTCTGGGGACTAAACAGTTGCCGGAACTGAGTCCGGGGGAAGTGGCAACTGCTCAGCAAAATGACCCGGGCATTGGCACAGTGTGGAGAGCGGTCGAGAAGGGGGATGGGGCGTTGGCTGAGAAGGCGAAACACCCATACGTGCCTCTGTTGTTGAAGGAGTGGTCTCGGTTGAAGTTAAAGAACAAAATCTTGTACCGGGTAACGACGCCTCCGGACCAACCCCGCTGTTGGCAACTGGTTCTGCCGGAGGAGTATCGCCAGGCTGTACTCCAGGCCTTACATGATGATTCTGGACATTTGGGGGTGGAAAAGACATATGGATTACTCAAAGACCGGTTCTACTGGCCCCGGATGAGGGGGGACGTCGAAGAATACTGTAGGGGATGCCATCGTTGCATCCAGAGGAAGACCCTGCCAGCGTTGGCGGCTCCACTGTCGCACTTGCAGAGTGCGGGACCTCTGGACCTGGTATGTATGGATTTCCTGTCGATTGAGCCTGACACCAGCAACACCGCTAATGTATTAGTCATCACCGATCATTACACTCGCTATGCTCAGGCATTTCCCACCAAGGATCAGAAGGCGACGACAGTGGCGAAGGTGTTATGGGAGAAGTACTTTGTGCATTACGGCCTTCCCAGGCGAATCCATAGTGATCAGGGGTGGGACTTTGAGAGCCGCCTTATCCAGGAATTACTGACTATGCTTGGGGTTGAGAAATCCAGGACTACCCCTTACCACCCACAGGGAGATCCTCAGCCAGAGAGATTCAACAGGACCCTGTTGGATATGCTCGGGACGCTGGAGGTTGGGCAGAAAAGCAGGTGGAGTCGTCATATTGGACAATTGGTTCACTGTTACAATTGTACTTGCAATGATGCTACAGGGTATTCGCCCTATTATCTGATGTTTGGGCGGGAAGCGAGGTTGCCCATTGACGTGTGTTTTGGAGGTGGAGTGGGTGAATTTCCCGGGAAGTCCCATCTAAAGTACGTGTCCGACATGAAGAGGGAGTTACAGAGGGCGTACGAGTTGGCCGAGGCGGCGGCTACCAAACAAAATCAGAGGAATAAGATGCGGTATGATCGAAAGGTGAAGTTTGTACAATTATTACCGGGCGACCGGGTCCTTTTACGGAATTTGGGACTCCCTGGTAAGCACAAGTTGGCAGATCGATGGGCGGCCAGCCCCTATGTAATAGAGAGCCAGATGCCGAACCTGCCAGTTTACCGGGTGAAACCCGAGGATGGAAAAGGGCCTATCAAGGTACTCCATAGGAATCACCTGCTGCCACTGGGTCAAGCGGTGCAGGTGGATAAGGAGCCCGAGTGGGAGGTTACGCCCAGTACAAGGACTCTGCGAGGGCGCGGAGAACGGGAAGAGCCCGCTGCTGAAGAGCGGGGACGGGTCCCTCACCCGGGAATGGCTACCGATTCAGAGGAGGACGACTCAGATGAGTGGGTCCTGTTCCCATTCGCTGGTGCTCCAGTACCAGGAGAGGAGGCTCCTGGCCCTTCCCATACTGAATTGGGTGAGAGGAGGGAAGGTCTTGAGGGTCAGATGGAGAGGCAGCCTACATTGGTGGGAGAGAGGGTGGAACCCGAGCGTGAGCCGGAGAGATCTCGGGTGAGGGAGGACCCCTGTGAGGAAGGGGGTGCGGGTCTGTCAGGTAGACCTGGGGTGTCCGAGACAGTGGGTTCGCAGGTGATGAGGGAGCCCAGTGGGGCAGAAGGGGTATGGAGATCTCAGAGGATTAGGCGCCCCCCGGAGCGGTTGACATATGTGGTACCGGGAGAACCGAGTGTGATTTCTACTGCTCTGGGTAGTTATGTCACTGCTTTCTGCACCTGGGTTGGGTTTTGTGTGTTGCAAGAAGCTTTGGGGACCTCTAGTAATGCCATGAGGGCATGACATTTGCTGGTGGGGAGAGAATGTACAATGTCCTGGGTATGTTACTCAAAATGGCCTCTTTGGTTTGTTACAAGTAGGAATGTTTCTTTGTCGGATAAGTGTTTCTCTAGCCGTTGTTTCACTTTAGAATGGCTGATATGGTAATTGTATTCATTTGTTAATCAATGGGGAATGTCATTGTGTCTTGTGATGCTGGGAACTTGGGGGAGGGGTTTTCGCGGGTTTATTGGGAGAGGCCGAGGAAGATGCTGAGGAAGGTGGACGTGTGCTGGACTGCTCGTAAGACCACCGGGGTGGTCCCAGGTGCGACGGCCGGATGGGTCGATTGGTTCATTGATTGAGCTCCAACGAGTGCACTAAACAGACTGAACTTTGATAAGTTGGCGCCTTTTGTTTTTTTCCTTGTATATATATATATATATATATAGTATTGCCTACTATTTTTTAATTTTGGTAAACTCTTTAAAGTGTATTTCATAACGGTATTTGTTGTGGGTTTGATACTGTTGGCGGGCGCGAGGCATTAACTCGATTCTCACAGCACCTGCGTGTACGGGAGGTGGGTTGGAGAGTGGCTGGATCTCCTTTTTTTCCCCTAGACATATACCAGCCTGTGGGTAAGGGTTACACTGAATTCAAAATATCATTGGGTATCCACTCAGTTCTGATTGGTTTTTTATGTCTCTATTGTCTTTACTAACTTCAAAATATCATCAGCTGTCTGCCTGAAGTTTCAATTAACCTTAACTCTTCTATTGTAAATAGTGATTGATCGTGTGAGTAAGGAATTCAAACATGTACAAGTTACAATAATCAATATCCATAACTGATGAGCCAATTCGTAGCCTGGCTTCAGAATGGTGTGGGTGACAGGGACCTATGCTGCTCTGTTTGTGCACAAGTAAAATAAAAAAAGAATGCTTGAGTCATAGGAGTGCTCATGTTCTGGGCTCAGTTATTTCAGTTATTTTACTTTTGGTATGACAATTACTTTGACAGTACTCTCATTATTGTCGGGTAGAGTTCCAAAATTTACATTCAATGATGATAAAAGAAAGCTGAGAAACTTCCTACTCAGTATGTTGTGTGACTTGGAGAGTGCATCTTGGAGGGCAACATACACATGGTTATGTTTTCATGCATCTGCATCCCTCATCTTTCTTTAGTGGTAGAGGTTGCAAGTTTAGGAAAGGTTGCTGGAGTGCCCGATGTGAATAATTAAAATTTGTGTTTCTAAAATTGTGGAGCAGTTCCTGCAATACCAGTTCTATAATTGGAGGACAATATACTGTGGTTGGAAGTTAAAAATCTGGACCAATATAAACATGTGTTAATTTCTGTCCTGCAATTGTGTGAAGTCTTAGTTCTATCAATAAACTACATTTAATTTATTTACCTGTACTTTCCAGTTCAAAATATTAGCTGCATCTCTTTCAATGTTTGTCTCTGATCAGCATTAAATGACAAGAAATTTGCATTAACAAATGCATCCATTTTAACATAGCCTTCTCAAATCAGGTCTGAAATTAGCTGCAAGTTTTTTAAAAAAACTTCAACATTACTCTAATTGCTGTAAGTTTACAAGATATTTTGCTGTGGTGCAAACTAATTATTTGTCAATTAATAAAATATTATGCTGTTATTAATATTCATTGATATCCAAATTTTAATTTGTTTATCAATGTGATCTCAGAGATCGACTTGCAATGCATTAAGTGCTTATCTTAAAATTGTATATCATATGAATTTTATCTTTACATCTATTGCTATAATGATTTATTCTGAAACATTTGAACTTCATTACATTAATCAGAATGATTAAATGCATCTAATTTCCAATCAATTTCTTAGCTTTCCAATTATAGTAGAGAGTTCAGTACCTATTACACTATTATTGTAAATCTTTCACATTTTTCATTTCCTATTTGGTAAAAGCAACTCTATAATTTACTTATTTGTCTAATCCAGTCAATGGAAATATTTGCACTACTGTTTCAATTATAAATAGCTGCAACATTCCCTGTGAGGTAAAGTTATCTATATTCAACTATTACAGACCTCATTACACTCTGCTGCTGACTGATCTGCTAGCCTAATTGAATGATTCACAAAATAGGAAAAGATAACAGTCATGCCAATTAATATCATGGTGCAGGATACTGGGAACAAATGGAGTGGCACAATGTAATAGAGTAATAACATTCACAGTACCTGCTCTCTAAATCCTAGATAAATGTCAACCTTTGTAAATTAATACAATTGGAAAATAGGGAATAGAACAAGTTGGACCTTAATATATTGTCGATCTGGAGTACTGTACATCCAACATTAATGATAAAAAAATTCAGACAGCATCTCACATTGTAAACATAGCACAGGCAGGCAATCTCAATATCACCACAGCCTTGGAAAAATAGCATCAAAAAGCGAATGTCATTTACTGCGAATGCACCATAGATGTTCATGTTAAAAAAAACCCTAAGGCAGTAAGACATAGGGGTAGGGTTAGGCTATTCAGCCCATTGAGTATGCTCTGCCTTTCAATGAACTCTGATTTATTATCCCTATCAACCCCATTTTTTCTGCCTTCTTCTGACAACCTTTGAAGTTATTACTAATAAAGAACATATCAACCTCTGCTTTGAATATGCCCAATGACTTGGCCTCCACAGCTATGTGTGTGGTCATGAATTCTACTGATTCACCACCCTCTAACTAAAGAAATTCCTCCTCATCTCTTTTCTAAAGAGACACTTTTGTATTCTGAGTGACATTGCTACAACAAAAGAAAAGTGCTAGGCAAACTCAAAGGTCTTAAGGGATAATCCACCTGGACCAGATGGATTACATTCCTGAGGTCTGAGAGAGGTTGCTGAAGAGATAATGGATGTATTTATCAAGGACCTCTTGATTCTGGCATTGTCCCGGAGGACTGGAAAATTACAAATTTTTAAGAAGGGAGGAAGGCAAAGGAAAGGAAATTATAAGCCAGTTAGTCCAACCTCAGTGATTGGGAAGGTGTTGGAGTCTATTATAAAGGATGAGGATTTGGGGTACTTGGAGACTTAGGTAAGGAGGATTTTTTAGCTAGAGAATTGTGATCTGTGGAATGCTCTACCACAGACTGCCGTCCATGGGTATACTTGAAGAGGAAGTTGATCGTTTCCTGATTGGTCAGGGTATCAAAGGATATGGCAAGAAGGCAGGTGTTAAGTGGGATCCAGTATCTGCCATGACGGAATGGCGGACCAGATTCATTAAGCTGAATGGCCCAATTCTGCTCTATATCTTATGGTCTTATGATCTTATGGTCCTAGACTCACCCACTATAGGAAAAGTCCTCTCCACATTTACTCTAACTAGGCCTTTCAATATTTGATAGATTTCAATGAGATCCCCTCCTGATCTGACCAAGTCCTTTGGCAGATTCCCTGCTTCCTCAGCACTACTTACCCCTGCACCTAACTTTGTATCATCTGCAAATCTGGGCACCAAGCTTTCAATTCCATCATTTAAGTTATTGACATAAAACATGAAAAGAAGCGGTCCCACCACTGACCGCTGTGGAACACCACTAGTTACCAACAGCCCCTTTATTCTCACTATCTACTTTCTGCCTGTCAGCTGAACTTATATCCATGCTGGTAACTTACCTGTAATACCATGGGCTTGTATCCAATTTAGCAGACTCATATGCAGTAATTTGCCAAGGGTCTTCTGAAAATCCAAGTAAACAACATCCACTGACTTTCCTTTGTCCATCCTTCCTGTTAATTCCTCAATAAATTCTATCAGATTTATTAGATAAGATTTCCCTTAAGGAAACCATACTGACATCAGCTTATTTTTTAAAGTGCCTCCAAATACCCTGAAACCTCATTCTTAAGAATGGATTCTAACATTGAAGTAAAGCTAACTGGCCTATAATATCTTGTCTTTTGCCTCCCTTCCTTCTTAAAGAGTGAAACAACTTTTGTAATTTTCCAGTGCATAAGACCATAAGAGTGAGGAGCAGAATTAGGTTGTGTGGTCCATTGAATCTGCTCCGCCATTTCATCATGGCTGATCTATTTTTCCTCTGAGCCTTATTCTCCTGCCTTCTCCCCATAACCTTTCTCAGCTTGACAAATCAAGAATCTATCAAGCTCCACTTTAAATACACTCAATGACCTGGCCTCCACAGATGCCTGTGGCAATAAATTCCACAGATTCACCACTTAAAGAAATTTATCATCTCTATTTTACATAGAAGCCCCTCTATACTTAAGCTGTGCCTTCTGGTCCCAGACTCCGCCATAATAGGAAACATTCTCTCCACATCCACTGTATCGGCACCTCTGAACCCTCTCCAAAGTTTGCACATCCTTATTTAGATAAGGGGCCCAAAACTGCACATAATACTCCAAATGATGCCTCACCAGTGCCTTCTAGAGCTTCAGCATTACATCCTTGCTTTTATATTCTGTTACTTTTGAAATAAATGCTAATATTGCATTTACCCTCCTTTGCACTTTGGATTTTTGAATTTTTTCTCCACTTAGAAAATAGTCTATGCTTTCTTTCCTTTCATCAAAGTGCATGACCACACACTTTCTGACACTGTATTCCAACCGCCCCTTTTTGCCCATTCCCTTAATCTGTCTAAGTCCTCTGCCATCTCTCTGCTTTCTCAAAATTACCTGTTCTTCCAACTACCTTCGTAGCATACAAAATCTTTGTCACAAAGCCAACAATTCCATCATCCAAATCATTGACATATAATGTAAAAAGAAGCAGTCCCAACACCAACCCTTGCAGAACACCACTAGTCATTGACAGCCAACCAGAAAAGGCTCCCATTATTCCATGTTTTGTCTCCTGTCAATCAGCCAGTCCTCTATCCATGCTAGTATCATTCCTGTAATGTCATATTATTAAGTAATATCTTGTTAAAACAGCCTCATGAGCAGCACATTGTAGAAGGCCTTCAACAAATCCAAGTAAACAACATCTACTGATTCAACTCTGGAACCATTCTAGTATCTTTTGACTTTTGAAAGATCACAAATGACTAATGGCTCTATAATCTCTTCATTTACCTCATTCAGAACTCTGGGGTGTAGTCAATCTACTTCAGGTGATTTATCTACTTTCAGACTTTTCAGTTTCCCAAATTCCTTCTCCTTAGTAATAGCAATTGCATTCATTTCTCTCCTTGCTCCCCTGAATTTCTGGGATACTGCTACTGTCTTTCACAGTGAAGACTGTTGCAAAATACTCATCAGCCTTGGTGAACTCTTCACTCATGCCTCTGTATTTCCCTTTTTTCACCCATGTGTCTGATTTTTGCTTCTCCCTTTCAAACTGCAGGGTGAATCCTAGCATACGGTCACTGCCTCCTGTGAGGTCCTTTACCTTAAGCTTCATAAGCAAATTTGGTTCATTACAGAATACCCAATCCAGAATTGTCTGCACTCAACCATAAGCTGCGCTAAAAATTCATCTTGTAGGCATTCTATAAACTCCTTCTCTTGGGATCCAGTACAGACCTTATTTTCCCAAATTCCCAGAATACTGAAAATGCCCATGAATGTTGTAACATGCCTTTTCTGTCATCCATACCTTGGCTAATGTTCGGAGGCCTGTATTTCACTTCTATCAGTATTTTTTTTTTACTCTTGCAGTACCTTAACCCTAACCACTAGGATTATACATAATCTTATCCTTTGTCACTTCTTCCTATGGGTTTGATTTCATTTTACACTAACAGAACCACTTCTCCCCTCTGCCTACCAGCCTGAAATTCCAATGTGATGTGCTCCCTTAAACTCCCAGCTGTGAGCTTCTTTCAGCTACAACTTAGTTATGCCCATTATTTCATATCTACCAATTTCCAACAGCACTACAAGATCATCTACATTATTTCATATTTTGTGTGCATTCAAATATACTCCAGTCCTTTACTGTATGCATCACCCCTTTCAATTTTGTCTCTATATTACCAGAGTTCAACTTCTTATTTCTTTCTGACTTATTGTTATTTTTTTTTATTCTAGAGACATTTGTAACCTTTCTGGGAAGGTTGCCTCAGTCATAAAATGTGGGAGGGGTTGGAGATAAATTTTAACCTAAGAAATTCTACTGTTATCAAAACAAAGAATAGTAGCTTTTATGACATTAATGGAATCCCTTTAAAACCCCCAAAAATATACATTAAAAAAGTCAAATTTATGATTCTTGGTAATATCATGTAACAATTCAGGTAGATGGTGCTCATCAGCCATGTTTGGCAGCTCATCTAGGAGAAGGAAAACTCTTGACTTAAACCTCCACTGCTTTGCAACGATACCCATTCATGGGAGAGGCTTTAGGAGTAAACCCAAGGAAAAATCCAGATCTGGAGTTCCTATGGGTGTCCTAATTAAGTTTCATGCTGACTGACACCTCCTGCAACATTGGTGTGACAAAAGTCCTTCCTGAGGATGATTTTAAGCCAAATGCTGGAGTATCCAAGGATAGGATTGAGACACAGAATAAAACTGGATTGAGGACTGAGCACAAAACAAATCACTAGACAATATCACTGGTTGGGCTTATGATTGAGCACTGAGACTCATTAAATATTCAGTTCTTGGCACCAAAAACATGACTGCCAATTATAAAGATGGTCTTGAATCTTTAAAAGGGCTGTGTCTGCAATCCATATTCTGGGAAGTTAGGGTGTCTAAATCCTGGAAGCCTGCGTGGTTGGGTGCGTGTTGTAACAGGACCCCTTCCCCTACAGCTGACTCCTGACAGCCCTACCTGCTTGGAGAGACAATGATGATGGTCATGGCTGAGAGCCGGAGTGAAGAGTTCCTTTCAGGAACCCAACAGCGTACCTTGAGTCCAAATCCTTCTCAATCTACAATGAACTGCCAGATATCCCGAACAGTTCATGAATCTTGGTGAAGATCTGTTCCCCATCCACAAACCTGGGTGGCAGCAGGACTGATGGTGGTGGAGCTAAAAGGCTGTTTTTCACATGTTTTAATTTAGAAATGTGGAAAGTGGGATTGATCTTAATGGTTTAGGGAAGCTGCAATCCGTAAGCCACCAGGTTTACTTTTCTGAGAATCTTGAAGGGTCCAATGAACTTTGATGTCCATTTTCTAGACTCTACTTGGAGAGGCAGATCCTAAGTCAACAGCCAGACTTGTTGCCCAGGCTGCGTAACTGGTCCCTGTCTTCTCTTGCAATTAGCCTTCAGGCTAATGTTGAAGCTAACAACATCTCAATTTTCCTAGTCCAATTCTCTCTGCAGTGTCAAACAAGACATTCAGCTGCAAGAATACCAACCCTACCCTCTGGCTCAGGGAAGAGTGGTAGAGAATACTGAAACTGGTATTCAAAAGGGGACATCCCATGCACCGAATGCTGTAAAGTGTTGTGGGTGACCTGCCCACATCAAATGGCTGCACCAATCATCCAGACTTTCAGAGGCCAGGCACCTGAAGGTTCATTCTAAAGCTTGGTTCAACTACTCTGTCGGGTCATTGGACTGCAAGTGAGTCCAGAGGAAAGACTCGCTGTTTCCCCAACTTACAGCTTACAGTATGACCTCCAAAAACATGACACAAATTGTGGAACACGATCTGAAATTGTGGCTCCTGAAGACCTGATGCCAGACAACTTCAACTGCAGATGGTAGTCTGTCCAAGGTGATGAATTTGCAGTTCTTTGAAAAATGATCCACTATTACCATTGTTGTAATGTGAGTATTATTAAAAATAAGTTAATACTAATCGGGAAGCTGTTGGCAGCAAGAGGCGGGATCTGGGGTTGGCGGGGTCTTTACTTCCGCTCTTTTTACTCCCAGTATGCATTGTATATAGTTCCTCCACCCGTAACACATGAGGTACCTGGAAGCCTCTGTATTGTAAATATCATTTGCCATCCCAGATAAAGATGCTCTTTTGGCTATCAAGTTGTTGAGTGGTCTTTTTGTAAAGTAGAAGTTACCACGACTATGATAATGATTTTCCCCTTGGAAGGAGGAAGACCTGTGACAAAGTCCATGGAGATGTAAATCCATGGTCTGTCCAGAACAGGCAGAGGGAGAATGCGCCCTTGAGGTTGGATGCAGGGCTATTTGTTCCGGGCTAACACCACACATGCCTGCATGTATTAACAAACCTCCCTCGCTATTCTAGGTCAACAATATCTTCTCTTAATGAAATCAAGGGTCCTAGCAATCCCTGGGTGAGTGGTCATATTTGATGCATGCCCCCTTTGAAGAACATGAAACCAGACAGAACTAGGAGTGAACAGCCAACCCTGAGGGCCATTCCGTGGAAGGGTCCTTTTGAACAAATGTGTCAATTCGCCAATGAATTGGTGCTATCACCTTAGCTTGGAGCAAAATGGTGGAAGGCTTCTACTCTCGTGTGGGTTTGTTGAACTGATGGGACAAGGCATCTGGTTTCTGGTTCTTTGGTCATGGTAAAGAGGTCAGGATGAAATTAAAGTGGTTAAAGGAAAGAGACCACATGGTAGCCTGGAGTTCAGTCTGTTGGCTCATGAACATAAGCCAGGTTCTTATTGTCTGTCCATACGATAAAAGGGTTCTTGACTCACTCAAGCCAGTGCCACCATTCCTCTACAGCCAATTTGACCGTGAGCATTTCTCTATTTCTGGTGTCGGAGTTTGTCTCTGCTGGGGATAGCCTCCTGGAAGAGAACACATATGGGTGCTGTTTATTGCCCAAAGGTTTCCATTAAAGTAACACTGCATTCACTCTGATGTTCACCTCCACAAACAGAAGGTCTGGGTTAGGTGCAACCAAAGTGGAGGCTATTGTAGACTGCTGTTTGAGAAAGACTCTGAGAAAGCGGCCTCTGCTTCAGCAGTCCAAACAAAAGGGCCTGTGGATCCCTTTGTTAGTGCTGTCAGCAGAGTCATCACTGAGCTGAAGTTTTTGTTGAACTTTTGGTAAAAGTTGGTAAACCCCAGGAATCATTGGGCTTGTTTCACACTGGATGTTTGTGACCAATCTCCAACTGCTAGTGTTCTAACATGGTCCATCTTGAGATCGCCATTAGAGGTGATGAAACTCAAAAAATGAAATGGTGGTTATGTGAAATTCGGATTCCTCCAGTTTGGCATCTTTAGGATAACTCTGATGTGAGTGACGTGCTCCCCCATGAACTTCAAGAAAATTAGGATCTTTTCCAAATAGATGAAGGCCATACTTACGGAGAGCACCCTGGAGCACATCTTTTATAAAGGCCTGGACAACTTCTAGTGCATTCACAAGGTCGAAAGGCATGAACAGGTACTCATTGTGCCTTGTTGGTGTGTTGATGAGTCATCTTCCAGTAGTCACCTTCATTTATGCGAACCATACTCTGTCTGGAAATATCCTTGCTGCGGCTGGTCACAGAGGACGAAAGTCTCTGACACCCCTCTGGGTGCATACTGCCTCAATCGTACTGTGATGAGAGTCCTTGACGAGGATGATTTGGACACAAATACTGGAGCATCCGGGCTTTTGTCTCTCATAAACAGTGACCACACAATATCCATGGCCGACCCTGACCAATAGAGGGCCTCACTATGAACAACACAATTTAGAACAAATAGGATAGTATTTTTTTTGTAATAAACAATTCTGACACTTGTTCTGCTTCAAGCAAAACTAAAAGCCCCCCATGTTCTTTGCTGAGCAAATCTGTGCTTTGACAATTACTCTAGTCTTGAACATGGCATTTCTACAACTGAGTATGTCAGCCAACAGTTGCCATCTGTTAGATCTTTAAAATAGTAAGATTACCAATGAGAATCTTCTTTGTAGACATATAACTATATTAGGAGTATGAAAATATAGCTGCTGACAATCTAAATTGTCAACAAAGAATTGTTGAAATGCAGATGATCAGACTACACCTATGAAGGAATATTAACATCCTGTTTTGTCCTTCTTTCATCACTTCTTTGATGAAGAATTAATAGCCAATGACTTAACATCTTTCCTCTGTAAAGTTGTTGTCTAACCTGCTGTATATACACAATAGAAAATGAATATTGCATCAATTAATATTTTTTTTTAAGATTGAAGGTGACTGTATCATTTGCAAAGTCCTTGAATTTGCTGTTTCTTCCCAAATCCTTGTCCATTTTTATGAGAATCTTATCAAGTCAAGTCACTTTTATTGTCATTTCGACTACAACTGCTGGTACAGTACAGAGTAAAAATGAGAATTTTTTTCAGGACCATAGTGTTACATGACACAGTACAAAAACTAGACTGAACTACGTAAAAAACAACACAGAAAAAAAAAACTACACCAGGACTGCATAAAGTGCACAAAACAGTGCAGGCATTACAATAAATAATAAACAATAGGGCAGTAAAGTGTCAGTCTAAGCTCTCGGTATTGAGGAGTCTGATAGCTTGGGGGAAGAAACATAGTCTGGTCATGAGAGCCCAAATGCTTCGGTGCCTTTTCCCAGACGGCAGGAGGGAGAAGAGTTTGTATGAGGGATGTGTGGGTTCCTTCATAATGCTGTTTGCTTTGTGGATGTAGCTTGTAGTGTAAATGTCTGTAATGGCAGGAAGAGAGACCTCGATGATCTTTTCAGCTGACCTCACTATCCGCTGCTGATTCTTGCGATCCGAGATGGTGCAATTTCTGAACCAGGCAGTGTTGCAGCTGCTCAGGATGCTCTCAATACAACCTCTGTAGAATGCGATGAGGATGGGGGGGGGGGGGGCGGGAGATGGACTTTCCTCAGCCTTCGCAGGGAGTAGAGATGCTGCTGGGCTTTCTTTGCTATGGAGCTGGTGTTGAGGGACCAGGTGAGATTGTCCACCAGGTGAACAGCAAGAAATTTGGTGCTTGACTACCTCCAATCACATCATGCCATGCCACTGAAACAGCTTCTATCAAATCATTAATGTCTTCCATGTGGCTGAGATAGTAATAAATGTTCGATGTTCATTCTTATCAGTGTTGATACAAAAACCATATTAATTCCCTTCAATACTTACTGTCTAGTCACATCCTGGGTGGATTCATTCTCACCCATTTCAATTGTTACCTGACTGTGTGAAAACAAAATATCAGCATCTAAACATAGATAAGAATACTATCTTTCAGCACCACTTTTCTCAAACCCATCCATTGCCTTTAAATTATCAGACTGCTTGATTCTCATTCAAAACTGGAGAAGCAGAAAGTATTGCAACCTCAAATTTTGGAAAAAAGTGAAGCAGTTAATTTTCAGTCGCCACAACAAATTCCAAATGTTGGTCATTAATTATATCTTCATTTCTGGAAATTGAAAGGCTAGTCCTGTTTATTCACACCTCAGCATACTTGAAACTGTGTAGCTTTGAAAAATCAAGGGGATTTTGGTTTACAAGTCCAAAGATCCTCTAAGTTGGCATAAGAGCGGCAAGGAGGTGAGGAAGTCATATTTCTTTACCACCTTCATAAACAAGAGCACTGAATACAAGTAGAGGGAATTCTTAGCATAACCTTCTGAAATACTGTTCAGGCTGCAGCTGGAATATTGTGCACAGTCCTGACTGTCACATGGTAGGAAGGATTTCATTGCACTGAAGTGAGCAAACAGGAACTTTAACTTAATGTTGCTGGAGATGGGACGTGTCTGTTATACAAAAGATTGGATAAGTGCTTTTGCCTTTCTTGGATCAAAGGAGGCTGAAAAAAGGACCTGACATAGGTACACAAAGTTATGAGAAGCAAAGAAAGAGTAGAAAGAACAAAATCTTTTCCCTATGGTGCAAGTTCCTAAAACCAGAAGACACGTGGTTTCATGTAAGGATTAAGAGATTTTGAGGGGAATCTGAGGAAGGAAATTTTTTCGAAGAAGTTAGTTAATCTGGAATGTGTTGCCTGAGAAAGTAGTGAAGGTAGGTGCACTCAGAATATTGAAGGAGCTCTTGATTTTCTGAAGAATCCTGGACTGCAGCCCAAAATGCCAGTGAACAGGATTTGTGCATCTAGCTATTTGATGGTCAGTATGGACATGTGGAGTTAAAGGTACTGATTGTTTTCTGTTTAATTCTATGAACTGTGTTCTACCTTCTTCACGGTGCCCCACTTCATCTTTTCTGCTTCTGAAGTCCCTCATTTATGCCCCATTCCCTCATGTGCTTGCTTCTTCCAGTGGATTCCTGAGCTGTCACTCATACTCTTCCATGTATAATTTTAATCTCCAAAAGAGACAGAGAGACATAAACTCCAAATTTTACTCCTGAATCAAAGCCCATTCCAACTTACTCAATTATCTGATATAAGTTCATTTTCCTGAAATTTTATCTCTATTTTTCTCTACAGATCTGATGAGCATTTCCACCATTCTGTTTTATTTCAGATTTCTAGCATTCTCCTGTATTTTGTTTTCTTTTGTAATACTATGTACTATTCATTTGTTATCCTTTGGCTCTCCAGCTCTTAAGAGAGCAACGCTTTAATTTAATAATTACCATTCTTGTTGTCACATTGTTGTTGTACTTCTGCTATTATTATCTCATCCTACATACCATATGTTCTTCTCTAATTCTGGCCACATGAGACAGTTGTTAACAGCCATTATTTGTGCCTTCAACTGACTAAGCCTTGGAATTTTGTCCATAATCAGCTTTGTAAACGCTTCTTCCATTACCAAATCTTTGTTCATTAACACCAGTGCTAACTTGCATGTTCCAGTGATTATTTGTGCTCTGTAACTCTCACATGAAGTCCTTAGGATTTTCAGCTGTGCTCAGATACCTTTAGATGCAAGTTGTCATGGACTTTGTAAAATGGTTCTGTTGTAATTGGCTGCAGCACTTGAACAGACTTCTAATAATTGTGTATTTTATGTTCCTTCTACCTTCACTGTTTTCTTTTTACCTTCTCAAAACTATCAGTTCTTGAGTTCAGTATTCAAGACATTGTTCACAGTGTTACTAATTCTTCACATGTATGAATTTGTCTGGTTTCATGTATTTCTCCCCAGTATCTTTCTCATCAATTCTTCCTTCTGAGTTTTATTCTTCTCCTCTTTTACAGTTTCCATAGTTTAAATTTGTTACAGTTTAGCAGACAATTCATCCTCTATATTTATGCCCTCTCTCAGATTAATTTTATCAATCTCATCCCATTTCCCCCACTTATTTCATTGTAAACAATTCATAGATCAATTTCAATATATTATACTGGACAGCATTTTTTTTCAAAAGTGTTGCTACCTCTTAAACTTTTTGTGGATATGGTAGACCACTTGAAGCTGAATAAAAATATAATTTCAGACTAGTATTACTAGTATTTTGAAAAACAAGAAATTAACTTTTATTGAATATAATGTGTTTAATTGCATAACAATGCTGACACTTTGCAATAGTTCAACTAAGCTAAAAATGTTGTTGATGATTTTCATTTATACTCAATGTCTGAGGCCTCTCGCTTAAGTATCAAACAATGACCATCTAGTACTGATAGATTCCAGTTGCCCTGACACTGTTTCTAACTGACCACATTGGTCCTGGAGCAACGTTCATCATGCTTATCATGGATACACCTGGATTTGTAGGGAGAAAGTTTAAATGGGAATGCAGATAATTAAACTCTAATGACATGTTGCACTTCACGGTTTTGTGTACTTGAAGCATGTTGCATGTTGGCACCAAGTTTGCTGCTCTATAGTTCCCAAGAAGATTTTCAGTAATATCCTTGAATTCCTTCCATGTAATTTTCTCTGATCCCACCAGAAGTTATTTGAATTGCCTATCATTAATTACCTGTTTAACTCGTGAACTGACAAAAATGCCTTCCTTAATCTTGATATCAGTTGTTTTGGAAAATATGTCTCAAATATTGAAATCCTACTCGGAAATTTTTGTGCTTCAAGACAGCATATTTCATTCTTGCTGTCTTGAACCCAATAATTCTACTTCTGTCTTTGACAAACCCAAGTCTCTGACCAGGCCATTTATCTCATATTGAGTTACTAAATGAGGCTTCCTTGATATAAAGGGTTGAAAATCTGCATCAGTATCAGTGATGGGGCAAATGAAGTTGAGTGAAGTTATCCCCTCTGGTTCAAGAGCCTGATGTTTGAGGGGTTATAGCTATTCTTGAACCTGATGGTGTGAGTCCTGAGGCTCCTATACCTTCTTTTTAATGGCAGCAGCAAGAAGAGTGCATGGCCTTAATGATAGATGCTGTTTTCCTGTAACAGAACTCTGCGTAGATGTGCTCAATGGTGCATTGGGTTGTATCAATTACTTTTTGTAGTATTTTCCACTCAAGGGCTTTGGTGTTTCCATAGTAAACTGTGATGTAACCAGCAATATACTTTCACCACACATCTTTAGAAGTTCGTTGATGTTTTAGATGTCATGTCAATTATTCACAAGCTTCTAAGGAAGTAGAGATGCTGCTGTGCTTTCTTAGTAATGGCACTGATGTGCTGGGTCCAAGACAGATCCTCTGAAATGATAACACTGAGCAACTTAAGGTTGCTGACCTTATCCACCTCTGATTCCCTGATGAGGACTGGGTCACGGACACCCAATATATAATTCCTGATGGACCTCAGGATGGGGGCTAAGCTGAAAGTAACTCCTGGAGGGTTCTGCTGCTAAGCAAAGCTGTGATGGCCTTTGGGAATTGTCCTGGGGATACTGTCAGAAAATGGATTAAAACTAATTAATCTACAGTAGCATTCTTTACAACAGATCAGCATACATGCTGACTTCTAATGAGAGCAGCATTATATGACAGTTAGAGTGCAGTGCTATGTGCACAGCTTGAGAAGATAGATAAAGAAGAAATCCATTCTGGTATAAGTCATAAATTTTGATGAGATATGCTTGTGTCAGGCCTGCACGTGCAGGCACCTCCTAGTCTCCACCCAGTTAATAGGATTCATCTATCGCTCATTCCAGACTCATTACCTGCAGCACATTTAACCCCAGTTCTCATCCACGGTCGTTGTTCACCCAGGTTACAATTAGAAATGATTTATTTGGGTTTAAATAAGAGAACATAAATTTGGCCTTCCAGTATTGGCAAAATTAGTAGAAGATTGCGAGCAATGTCTTTGTAAGGTCTTCAGTTTCGGATAGATGGGAAATGAATGGGCACAAAATCTTGGGTTATTTAATGTGGACCATGGTCCCAATGTACACCTTTCTGTCACTCCTCCATGGTTCTTTCCTTTGCCTGTGTTTGACTTAAGCCTTTAAGAAAATATCAAATTGAAGATTGATTGTACATCAATAGCACAAATAATTCAGCAGTATATGTAAGGCAGATATATGGTTTCTTACATACTGTATCTATACAAAACTTTGAAAAGATCCAGTGATGGGTCCTGTGGGTATTTCTGTTTATGTTCCAGTTAACTGTTAAGAAAAGATTGTCAGACCAATTATCAGTATTTTAATAGACTTAAATAGGTACATGGACATAAGAAAAATTAATGGCTATGCAGTAGGGAAATTCTAGGCAGCTTTTAAAGTAGGTTACATGGTCAGCACAACACTGTGGGCCGAAGGGCCTGTAACATGCTGCAGATTTTCTATGTTCTATACTCTACTCACACCTGAGTTAGTGCTATCATTTTAGCATTGGAAACTGTGGAAGGACTCCCTGATTATGTATATTTTGGTGCTCTGATTCATTCTCATTTTCCACATCTATTAAAACAGGTATTTTAAGTTGTTGCCAGATATCCTTCTTGAGATTGGACAGCATCTGTTGAGATTGCAGGGATGAAGACTGTGCATTCATTTCTCATGTTTCCTGGCTAAGTTGGGGTTGAAGGAAACAATGTGGCAGACATTCCAGCCAAGTATCACCTAAAATCAATGATGTAAGTGCAGTGGCATCTGTATATAAAGGGGAGGTGAAAGGCATAATTTAAAAACGTCAATTTGATCATTGTGGCAACTAAATTGGGATAAGGAAAATAAAGGATGGCATTTATATAAAATTCAGAGGATGGTGGGAACTCAACTGGTAAATGGGTATGAAAGGAGAGAAAATATACTTACATATTGGACATGCTAGGTTGAATAATTCCTTGTTCAGAATTAATATGTATAATGCAGGCATTTGTAGGAATTGCACTTGTCAAGAAACAGTGCAGCATAAATGGTTTGAATGCAATGACTATGAGAATGGCAGAGAATTCCACAGATTTCCTCACCTTGGTCCTAAAAGGCTTCCCCTTTATCCTTAAACTGTGACCCCTCGTTCTGGACTTCCCCAACATCGGAAACAATCTTCCTGCACCTAGCTTGTCCAATCCCTTTAGAATTTTATACGTTTCAATAAGATCCCCCCTCAATCTTCTAAGTTCCAGTGAGTATAAGCCTAGTCGATCCAGTCTTTCTTCATATGAAAGTCCTGCCATCCCAGGAATCAATCAAAATGAGGTGCAAAGGGAACATCTAATTTCTAAATTGAGATATTTGGGACAGAGACGGTTTAACATATAACATTTGTTAGGATATCACTGCCATCATAATGCATCTAAGTGCACATTTAACTATCTGAAAAGCATATTACATGAGGTCTCTTTGGGGGAGGGGTGGATTTAGTGGGTATACTTCCTGTCTCTGCTTCACATTTCATCTCAGTAGGTGGCGGTAATGCACCTTATGTTGGTCTGCCAAATACCATTAAACTTTACAAGAACAGTACTTGTTCACTCATAAAACCAGCCAGCCTCAACTAGTTGTTCCCAGCCTTCACTCTCCTTGCCCAGAGTTTACCTTGTTGCCTGATATGTTCAGTTTCTCTTCTCTCTTGTTCTGAGGCCCCTCAGGGCATGTTATTTTACAGTCTGTATGCTAAATCATCTGCTTTGCTTTTTGAATCAAGTCTCCTTAATGTTTCCTGACAGTATGAGTGGCCTGTGGATGAGAACAAGGATTAACTAGACTGCATAGGATAAGTGCAGAACAAGTGGCAGGTGAATTATATTAGCTGGGTGGAGACAGGGCAGTGCCTGCGTGTGCAGGCCCGGCAACTTGAAGGGATTTTGGATTTAAACAAAACAAAAAACAATTTTTTGAGGTATTCCAAGTAACAACTCAAGACATTGGGTACTCCTCATGTTAGTTAGAAGGAATGTTGGAAAGTGATAATAGAGAAAAATGATGAGCATGATGAAAGGAATAAAGGGCAAAGGGAGAAGAAATTGAAAGTTCTTATCATGATGATCCTGTTGTTTAGGTATGGAGAGAAAAGATTTGGGGAATATTAAGCAAAGTAAACAAACTTATGATTTCAGGGTTGTTGTTATTCCTCTTCCCGCCTTGTGGCACATCGGACAGCAACCTTGCCTTTTCTTTAGCATGTGTTTGTTTTTTACAAGGCTTGACACTCAACCCAGCATGGATGGAAAACGTGCAAGGAGCTGGCTGGATTCAAACCGGGACTATCCTCAAAGTGCAATGTGGCTGCCACTACACCACCAGTCAGCAATGAGTTCAAGGTCAGGGTACTTAATGTGTTTTGTTGCAAGAACGTTAGTCTTTTCAGTGATGTGATTGACAGATAATATATCTATAATGATATAAAAAATTGTACCACAAAGAACTACTACGTCGACTCAGGCCTAGGGCGGCGGCGTTAGGCATGATGACGAACTCTCCACTCCTTCCTCTCCCTCATCAGTGTGTTCAGTTCATCTACATTAGTCGCACCACTATCTTCTAGGAGCATGTTGACCACAGCCTTGGGTGGGCGCCCAGGGTCATCCTTCCATGCTTGGGCTCCCATGTTATGACTAAGTGGGCAGGTAGCTCAGGGTGGCGTAGACAGTGCCCTGCTAGTTGCAGTCTTCTCGCTTCGATTTTAGTAGTGGGCATTGGTAGGTCGTCGTGGAGCTCAACATCTGTCACGTGCTGTTGCCAACTCACGTCAAGAGCCATCCAGGGCATTCGTAAATAGCAACCGTCTATTGACTTTCGCACGGTGAGTGTCCATGTCTCACATTCGTACGTGAGAATGGACTCTATGACTGCTGGGAGATCCTCCTTTTGAGCCTCTGGTCAGGTTCAGATTCCCTTCACATCGTTCAGAGCCCTCAACGCCAGTGCCTTCCGTACCCTAATGTCCTTCTCCGAATTCACCATTCTTGACCTGAGGTACTTGAAGTCTAAGACTTTCTTAATGGTATCATTCTTTACGGTCTTGAGAGTACCTTCGTTGCAGTTGACACTCAACCCAGCATGGATGGTACTCTGTCTTTTTAGTGTTTAGGTGAAATCCAACTTTATTGCACTCAATTTCCACTTTTGTCAATAGCTGCTGTGCTTCCTCCATCTGGTCAGAAAGCAGGACTATGTCATCTGCAAAATCGAGATCTGTGAGCTTAACTTGTCTAACCGTTTTGGTTTGTCCTGGATTTCTGGTAAAACCAAGCTTGTCATGATCTGTGTTGGTTGACGTCGAGCGTAATCAAGGACGATTATAAAGATGTAGGGTGCCAGATTGTCTCCTTGCAGCACACCAGCTAGGAGCTCGAACACTGCTGTTTCTCCATCTGGTGATACAACTTTCGCCATGGTCTTGGTATAACTGGACTCTATTGCTCTCAGTAGATGGTCTGGCACTCCGTAAGCTTACAGGATCTTCAGCATTTTACCTCAGTGAATGAAGTCAAAAGCTTTGCAAAAATTGATCAAAGTTATCCGTCAGGTCAAGACCTTGCCTTGCTACTGGTATCATGTAGCCCAGTACTACCTGTCTCGGGTGGGGTTGTTGGCAACTCATCCAGCACACCCCCTGGTGCACTTCAGTTAACCAGGGAGAAAGGTGTGTAGGCACCCAGCAGGACTAAACACAAAACCTGTCAAAGGGCGGATGAACTCCTTGTGAGTCAACATCTACCTACAGTCTCTGTGAGGAGTGATGAGCGCACAACAGTAATGCAAATACTTGCTCTCCATAGAATCATTGAGGAAGTCAAGAAGAACAATCTACCAGCCGTGCTTACTTTCATCACAAAGAAGAAAAACAAAAACTATTTGAATGTATGATACATGACAACAAAGCATCTATAAAATATGCAGGGAATTTAAATTAACAAAGGTAAGCAATGGAGTTGAAACTACTTAAAACTATTTGTTCATCTTGTCGGTGTTACCTTTTCAGATAACAAGAGATTCAGGATCATTGCTTATATTGTAATTACCTTCATTTTCCTGTGCTCTGATTATTTCTGTGTCATTTATGTTGAAACAGAATTTGGAAGTCATAAATATATTTGAGGTTTGATTATCCATAAGGTATAAAGAAGCTTACGTAACTGAATAACTGGAGTGTGTTCGGCAGTGAAAGAGTGATGTAAGTAGGGCTAGCTGAAATGAAAACCTTGAAAATGTTCAATTTGGACTGACCGTCTTGACAAAGTTCAAGGGTCAAAGTAAAGTTATTATCAAAATACATATTTGTCATCATATGTAACCCTATGATTCATTTTTTGTGGGCAGTCCCAATAAATCTATAGAATAATAACTATCACAGAATCAACAAAAGATGACCCAATTGATTCCATTAGTAACAGTACTGACAGGATTACTGCCCACTGGGCAATGGGAGATGAATTGTGCAATCAGTTCTGCAGATTCCTGGATATAAAGGCTTCTGTGAAGCAGTTCATGCAGAAGAAATGACACTCACCCATCATTATGCTTCAGCTATCTACAGATGTTTATGGGCTTTTCCAAGAGGAACTTTACTAAAAAAGGTCTTTGGAATGGCACAGCCCACAGTGAAAGGTAACAGTTCTGCTCTTGTTCCTGGTGTAAAACGGTATCTAGTTCTAAGTAGGACCATGAACACAAATTCAGCACGGCATATGAGAAATTCCTAATAACAATGATTGATGAAGAGTCCAGCAGCTTCATATTAATTCTGCAACTTTCTAAAACGATGGAGCACACTCAAATGCAAAATGCAATCACTCTCCTTTAAACTAGGAATTAACAACTAAGCTTTACAAAATGAAGAATCTTCTATAAATTAAACATGACGGCGAGCAATATACCCTTTGCAGGTCACGTCTAATCTTGTGGAGTTCCTCTGTAGCTTATGAATGCCCTACTTTAACAGATCGACAGCCTATGCCATTTCACTGGCCCTTCACTCAGCTCTGGGTCACCTGGACAATGAAGGTACTGTACATACATCAGGATGCTCTTCATTCAGTACAGCTCCCCTCAAAACTCATCACTTAGGTCCAGGACCTAAGCCTCAATACCTCCCTGTGCAAATGGATCCTTGATTTCCTTAGTTGCAAACCGCTGTCAGTACAGATTGGCAACAACACTTCCTGTGCACTTACCATCAGCGCAGGTGCACCACTAGGCTCTATGCTTAGCCTCTTGCTTTACTCACTTTGTACCTATGATTGTGTAGATAAGTACAGCTCCAATGCTTTATTTAAGTTTGCTGACAACACTGCTGTTCTTGGCTGACTCAAAGGTGGTAACAAGTTGGTATATAGGACAGAGATTGAAAGTCTGGTTGGATGGTGCCACTACAACAACCCTTCTCTCAATGTCAGGAAAACCAAAGAGTTGATTGTTGACTACGGGAGGAAGAAGCTGGAGGTGGTTTAGCCAGTCCTCTCAGAGGATTGAAGGTGAAGAGGGTGAGTAGCTTTAAATTCCTTAGCATTATTATATTAGAGGATATGCCAGCACACAAATGCCATCACAAGAAAGAATGACAGCGTTTCTACTTCATTAGAAGTTTGCATGGGTTCAGCATGACACCTAAAACTTTGGAAACCTTCCATAAATGCCTAGTGCAGAGTATCCTAACTACTCGCAACACAACATAGTATGGGAACACCAATGGCCAGGAATCGATAAATCAACAGAAAATGTTGGACACAGCCCAGCCCTCCCCACCAACGAACACATTTACATGCAATACTGCCACCAGAAAGCAGCATCCATCATTACGATCCCCTGTTATCCAGGACAAGCTCTCTTCTCACTACTATCATTGGAGAGGAGGTACAGAAGCCTATAGGTCCCACACCACCAGTTTTACAAATAGCCATTACCCTAAAATCATCAGGTTTCTGAACCTGGTGTGGACTATTTCACTCACCACAACTCTGAACTGATTCTGCAACCTACAGACTCACTTTCAAGGACTCTTTATCACAATATTATTTCTATTTACACAGTTTGTCTTGGTTGTTTGTCAATCTTTGTTTATGCATAGTTTTTTGTCCGAAATTCTATTGTGTTTCTTGTTTTCCTGTAAATGCTTGCAAATAAATGTATCTCAAGGCCATGTCTAGTAACATATTCATACATTAATGCAAAATTTTACTTTGACTTTACTTACAGTGTACATGACCACAAGATATAGCTGTAGAATTAGGCCAATTGACTAATTGGCCTCCCTGTTACAGGACTGCTTAGATGATGTCAAATGGAATGAAGATATCTCTGATTTCATGGATGGGGTCATGAGTTTCATTTGGAAGTGCATTGAGAATGCTGTACCCCAGAAATTGGTCAGGGTCTAACCAAACCAGAAACCCTGGATCAACAGATCTGTGCGAGCAGCACTTACCATGTGACACAGAGCTCACGTTGCCAAAATGAGCAGGAGCCCAAGAAATGCAGCGATGATCTGCGCAAAGTCACCAAGGCAGTGAACAACAATACAGAGATGGCATTCAGACTGAACTCTCCACCAACAACAGATATAGCTTATGGCAAGGTCTGCACACCATCACAGACTTCAAAGCTAAACGCGGTGGAGTTTCCTACTCTCTGCTTCTCTCCCAGACAAGCTAAATCTATTTTTACATTCAATTCAATGTTGCCAACACTAAGCCCCTGAGGAGACCTTCAGCTGCAGCTTGGTCATCTCTGAAGCCGAAGTATGCAGTGCTTCCAACGAGTAGATCGGACGGCATCCCAGGGCGAGTACTCAGGATGTGTGTGACACAACTGACAGGTGTGTTTACAGACATTTCTCCTTCTCCCAGTGTAGAGTACTGTCCTGCTTCAAAACATCCACCATTGTTCTGGTAGCTAAAAAGACCAAGGCAACATGTCTGAACGACTGGCGTCCAGTCGCACTCATCTCAATAATAAGCAAATAATTTGAGAGGCTGGAAAAAGACTACATCTGCAGCATGCTACCACCCTACAATTTGCCTACTGACATAACCAATCGACAGATTACGCAATAGCCACTGCTCTACATACCGTCCTTACTCATCTAGAGATGAGGGATGCTTAAGTGAGCATGATGTTCTTGGACTAAAGTTCAGCATTCAACACCATAAATCCCTCCAGGGTCAACAAGAAGCTCAGAAACCTTGGCCTTCGCCCAGCGTTGTGCAGCTGGATCCTGGACATCCCATCAGATCGCCGGCAGGTGGTAAGAGTGGGCTCCCTCACCCCTGCCCTGTGACCTTCAACACAGGTGCCCCTCAGGACTGTGTACTAAGCCCCCCTCTATACTCTCTGTATACCCATGACTGTGTTGCCACCCACAGCTCCAATCTGCTAATTAAATTTGCTGACGACACTACACTGATTGGCCTGATCTCAAATAATAATGAGGCAGCCTATAGAGAGGAAATCATCACCCTGACACAGTGGTGTCAAGAAAACAACCTCTCCCTCAACGTCGCAAAAACAAAGGAGCTGGTTGTGGAATACAGGAGGAATGGAGACGGGCTAACCCTTATAGACATCAATGGATCTGGGATTGAGAGGGTAAGCAGCTTTAAGTTGCCTCAGCATAAACATCACCAAGGATCTCACATGGTCTGTAAACACCAAATGTGTGGTGAAAAAGGCACAACAGCGCCTCTTTCAGGTCAGATGGATGAAGAAGTTTGGTATGGGCCCCCAAATCCCAAGAACTTTTTATAAGGGCACAATTGTGAGCATCCTGACTGGCTGCATCACTGCCTGGTATGGGGACTGTACTTCCCTCAATCGCAGGACTCTGCAGAGAGTGGTGCAGACAGCCCAGCACATTTGTAGATTTGAATTTACCATTATTCAGGACATTTACAAAGACAGGTCCTGAAGGATCCAAGTCACCCTGACCACAAACTGTTCCAGATGCTACCATCTGGGAAATGGTACCGCAACATAAAAGACGGGACCAACAGGCTCTGGGACAGCTTCTTCCACCTGGCCTTCAGACTGCTTAACTCATGCTGACACAACTGTATTTCTGTTATTTTGATTATCCTGTTGTACATATTTATTATAAATTACTATAAATTACACATTGCACACTTAGATGGAGATGTAACGTAAAGTCAATTCAATTACATTTGGCCCATTGAGTCTACTCTAATATTTCATCATGGCTGATCCATTTTTCCTCTCAGCCCAGTCTCCTTCCTTCTGTCCATATCCCTTCAGGTCCTGGCCAATCACAGATCTATTAATCTTTGCCTTAAGTATGCATAAAGACTTCGCCTTCACAGCTGTCTGTCGCAACGAATTCCACAGATTCACCACTCTCCGGCTAAAGAAACTCCTTCTTATTTCCGTTCTGAAAAGACACCCCCTCCGTTCTGAGGCAGTGCCCTCTGGCCCTAGACTCACTCACAATAGGAAACATCCTCTCCACATCCACTCTATCAAGGCCTTTTTCCATTTGATAGCTTTCAATGTGGTCACCCCTCATTCTTCTAAGTTCCAGTGAATACAGGACCAGAGCAATCAAACACTTTTCATATGACAAGCCATTCAATCCTTGAACCATTTTTGTGAACCTTCTTAGTACCATCCACAGTGTCAGCATATCCTTTTGAAGATAAGGGGCCCAATACTCACAATACTCACAATACTCTCAGTGAGGCCTCACTGGTGCTTTATAAAGTCTCAACATTCTATCCTTGCTTTTATATTCTAATCCTCTTGAAATGAATGCTAACATCACATTCGCCTTTCTCATTATTGACTCAACCTGCAAATTAACTTTCAGAGAATTCTACACAAGTCCCTTTGCACCTCAGCTTATTGAATTTTTTTCTCCATTTGGAAAATAGTCAACCCCTTTTCTTCTTCTACCAAAGTGCATGACAATACACTTCCTGAGACTGTATTCCATCTGTCACTTCTTTGCCCATTCTATTCTAAGTCCTTCTATAACTTCTCTACTTGCCCTTCTGCCTATCTTTGTATTGTCCACAAACTTTACAACAAAGCCATCAATTCTGTTATCCAAGTCATTGACATATAATATAAAAAGAAGCGGTCCCAACACAAGCCCCTGTGGAACCCCACTAGTCATCAGCAGTCAATCAGAAAAAGCTTGCTTTATTCCCACTCTTTGCTTCCTGCCAATCAGCCACTGCTTTATGCAAACACGAGGAAATCTGCAGATGCTGAAAATTCAAGCAACGCACACAAAATGCTGGTGGAACTCAGCGGGCCAGGCAGCATCTATAGGGAGAAGTGCTGTTGACGTTTCGGGCCGAGACCCTTCGTCAGGACTGGTGAAGGGTCTCGGCCAGAAACGTCGACAGCGCTTCTCCCTATAGATGCTGCCTGGCCTGCTGCATTCCACCAACATTTTGTGTGTGTTGCTTGACTGCTTTATGCATACTGTTATCTTGAACTGAACTGACTTTATTACTTACATCTTTCATATACATGAGGGGTAAATTCTTTACAGTACGTTTCCTTCTAAATGTGCAATGTCAGGATCAGGTTTATTATCACTGGCATGTGACATGAAGTTTGTTAACTTAGCAGCAGCAGTTCAATGCAATATATAATCTGGCGGAGAGGGAAGAAAATAATAATAAATAAAACATAAGAATAAATAAACAAGTAAATCAATTACCTGTGTTGAATAGATTTTTAAAAATGTTCAAAAACAGAAATACTGTATATTAAAAACGTGTAATGTGTAATTTATAGTAATTTATAATAAATAGTCTGTACAACATTGCAGTACAGTGCATCAGCATGAATTAATCAGTCCAATGGCCTGGTGGAAGAAATTGTCCTGGACCCTGTTGCTCCTGACTTTTATGATGTAGTACCATTCCTGTCTCCATTCCTCAAGACGCAACCAGATCCTTTGTTTTTGCGACATTGAAGGAGAGGTTATTTTCTTGATACCACTGTGTCATGGTGATGACTTCACTTATAGACTGCCTTGTTATTATTTGAGATTAGGCCAATCAATGTAGTATTGTCAGCAAATTTAATTAGCAGATTGGAGCTGTGGGTGATGACACAGTCATAGGAATGCAGAGAGTAAAGGAGGGGGCTTAGGACACTGCCCTGTGGAGCACCTGGGTTGAGGGACAGATGGGCAGAGGTGAAGTACCCCACTCTTACCACCTACCAGCGATCTGACAGTAAGTCCAGGATCCAAACTGCTTTATCTATACTGTTATCTTTCCTGTAATACCACGGACTCTTAATTTGGTAAGCAGCTCTATGTGTGGCACCTTGGCAAAGCCCTTCTGAAAATACAAGTACACAACATCCAACAATTCTTCTTAGTCTATCCTGCTTGTTAATTCTTCAAAGATTTCCAACAGATTTGTCAGACAAGATTTTCCTTTCAGGAAACCATGCTGACTAGGGCCTATTTTGTCATGTGCCTGCAAGTAACCCTGAGGTGTAGACCATTTGTTCTAGGTAACTTATCTACCTTCAGACCTTTTAGCTTCCGATGAACCTTCTCCTTGGTAGTGGTAACTTCAAACACTTTTGCCCTCTTACACTCTCGAACTTCCACCATACTTCTAGTCTCTTCCACAGTAAAGACTAATGCAAAATACTTATTCAGTTTGTCTGCAATTTCCTTGTCTCCCAAGACTACCTCTCTCGCATGATTTTGCAGTGATCCAATATCCACTCTTGCTTCTTTTACACTTTATGTATCTGAAGAAACTTTTGATCTCCTCTTTAATATTATTGACTAGCTTACTTTTGTATTCCATCTTTCCCATCTTAATGAGGTTTTTAGTTGCCTTCTGTTGGTTTTTAAAAGCTTCCCTCTAGCCTCCCACTAATTTTTGCTCTATTGTATGCCCTCTGTTTGGGTTTTATGTTGGCTTTGACTTCTCTTGTCAGCCACGGTGGTTTACAGCCGGCACATACCCTCAATCATTTAGGAGACCAGCAGAATGGATCTGTTTGCTGTTGCAGGCATCAGTTTTGTTGCTGCATTTCCAATTGGCAAGACGTCCAGGTTATGATGAGCTCATAGGACAGAACTCTTTCATAATCTGGGATGGACCTGAAGAAGTATCGATGTGATTCAGTTTCTGAATTTGACTTCAACGGAACACTAATTGAGTTAGAGTATAATATACTGTTGCCACTGTACGATGTACTCTTGGCCAAAAGAAGAGTGGATCCT
Source organism: Hypanus sabinus (assembly GCF_030144855.1). Taxonomy (NCBI): domain Eukaryota; kingdom Metazoa; phylum Chordata; class Chondrichthyes; order Myliobatiformes; family Dasyatidae; genus Hypanus; species Hypanus sabinus. The sequence continues at coordinate 40,622,585 of NC_082724.1, forward strand.
GGTGGGTATACCAAAATTTGATAAAACACAAAAACATACCTCATGACCAAGATGGGCTGAGGTATTTCTTGTCTTGTATTACACACTCTCTTCCTTCTGCAGTATCACTAAGAATGCTTTTTACAACAACCATAACTGATGGTTAATAAATCATTGCTGACATTTTTGTACATTAACTAATAAGAATAAACTTTAAATTGAATGGATAATCAACATGTACATCTGTTGCTTGTTGAAATAGAAAATAAAAACATCAGGGTACAAAAGTGAAATCTATTTCATTAACATTTCTTGATCTTTTATGGTAAATTTAAACTTGTATGGCATTCTCAGTGAATAAAAAATATTTCTACTGCTCTGATTGTATCACAACTCTTGACATTCAATTATAACAATCTGCTGACATACTATAATGAAGGAAAAAAATCTATCTGGACTTAATAGTACTTGGTCATCATTTCTTGACAACATACTTGGCCACAAAGATTGAAGCAATATTATTGCATGTTATAACAATCTTGAAAATCATCTTCTGAACACAGTCAAAAATCCTCAGAGGCACTCCTGTCTTTAAAATAAAAATAACTACTGCCTTGATGGCACATCAGAGAGAACTAACCTATAACCTGAAATTAAACATAAAGGGATGAAACAAGTCATTGATTTTATGAGTTCACAAACAATACAAAGGTGATGTATCTCTGAAAGCTAATATTAAATACAATGCATGTGGAATCAAAGTCTTCAACAAATCTGGCTTAAAGGATCCATGATATTGAAGACAAACAAAATAGAATTAATTGATGTATTACATTTATCTTGGATCACAATAATCTTTGATCATTTGTCTTAGTATCCACCAAGATAAAATAATATATCATATTCAGGAACGGAAATCTTATTAAAACATCTCTAACAACCCATTAAAGATTGAAGTACACAAGGTGGATTGCAAAAAGAGCTTTGCATTCACATATATTACTTGTATTATTTCATTTCTAGGATGACCCATCAAAGGAGCAAATACTATTTTTATTTAGTTTTGTGATCTGGGTATTAATAGCCATTCCTCAATGCATGTTCCACAGTGTAGGCATCATGAGGGAGTTCTGGAGGGAATGAATGTTTACTTCTTTCTCAAATTTTCTTATAACACAGAAAGAGGCCATTCAGCCCATCAAGTGACAACTATCAGATCAATCTAATTAATCCCATGTCCCTAATTCTTTCTCTCCAATCTTTCACACACATAAATCAGTCTTACACTGATTCTGCTTCCTCCACCAACTTTACTAATTATATTAGGAATAAATTGCAGTAATTTACCAAACATCCTGTTCCCTGACACAGTGCAGGTATTGCTGTCGAAGTGTTTGCTAAAGAATTGCAAATGGAATTGAGCAATCAAGGATTATTCCCATATTTAACAATGTGATGAAAGAATGTTATTATACTGTTCAAGATGGTTGGGCCACATATATACTGTCCTGAGGAAGTCCATTGGCAATGTCTTTGAACTGTTATGATTGATTTCCAACCACCTATGAATGTCTTCCTCTGTCTGAGACTTGGCCTCAACTATTGGAACATGTTCCTTTGATTCCCACTGTTTTCAGTATTTTACCAGAGCTCCATGATGTCATGTTTATTTAAATCTTGTCTCGTCCCTGGAATTCAGCTGACTGACCCAAGTTAGTGATGAGCTTGGGAGCTAGTGGGCATCTCTGAAAATATTATTGGTGAGTAAATGTCACTTGACTGCATAATCATCAACACCTTACTTCACTTTCTCATGACTGAGAGTAGACTAATTCATCGCAAATGAGCCACATTGCACTTTTTTCAGAAAGATGCCAGTGTTGTAACTTGACCAGAGTCATTGTTAGTTCTGGAGCACAAGTTTACAGTACTGAATCTGCCTTGCTGCCTTGTGCTAAAACTATTGTTGCATCCATTATTCTCCCCTATCATTTTCCTTCCAAAACTTTGCTATTTATATCATGGAGATTCAAAAATGTGGAACAAATCTTTACTCCAGTCTCTGTTGAGATCGTGGTTCAGACTTGGTGGTTTTTTAAGTTTGTAGGGCTGCTTTTGGGGATGGAGAATGGAGTAAGCTGTCACTTTCGAAGATACTCTCTCAAAGGTCAGCAACGTGAACGGGTGACGAAGCACATCCACAGTCCGTGCCTCCACTCTGCGCTGAAATGCCATGCAAGCAGGAGGCATGAAGGCCATTCAGTCTGCGTGCCTGGAGTCCGAGGCTGGAGTTCTTGGAAAGTTCTGGGTCCTGTCATCGGCTAGTCCAGGTGTCGACACCAAAGACTGGAGCCGAAGGTCGATCAGAAGTCCAGACTTCAATGTCCAATGGCCAAAGTTTAGATACAGAAAGCTGGATGCCTATCCTAGAGTTGGAGGATGGTCTATGTGTGTGAATGCGTGCAAGGGAGGACAAAGACTTGTTTTGTTGCTTTTTGTGTTCGATGTTGTGTTGCTGAACATGCTGTGTTTGCACTGGAATGCATGGTGACACTTGCAGGCTCCCCCTCCCACACCACCCACCCCCCAGCGCATCACTACATTGTATTGCTTGTTAACGCAAATAACACATTTCACCGCATGTTTCAATGTACACATAATAAATCTGTACCTGAACCTTACTATTATAAAAGTGCAATGACAACCTTTGAGGCAGACCAGACAAAGTGGACAAGATCACAAGTCAAAAACTCTTTGCTCAGTTACACTTTGACAATAATTTTGTATTGATATGAACTGTCAATTCTATATATGCATTAATCAAATTAATCAAATCAATCTATTGGTCACTACTAAAGTGGAACGTCATGTTGTGGCTCTACTTTATAGCTGTAAAACTTATTAAAGATTAAAATACACCTGGCAGCACAGAATCATGCAGGATGGAAGAAAACTGCATTACTGCACATTCCAGGGAAACTAAAATGAACAAATAAATGCAAATGCATAAAAACATGAAAAATTCATCAGAGATTATTATCATGCAGTCATAAGCATCGAGTCATAAAGTACTACAACATGAAAACAGGCCCTTTGGCCCATCTAGCCCATTCTTTTATTCTTTTTACTCCCACACTGGACCTGTACTGGGACAAAAGCCCTCCATACCCCTCCCATCCATGCACTTATCCGAACGTCTCTTAAGTGTTGAAATTGAAACTGCTTCCACAACTCCCACTCGCACCACCCTCTGGAAAAGAAGTTTCCACTCTCCTTAAGTATTTTGCTTCTCATCGTTAACCTAGGATCTTTAGTTTTCATCTCACCCAAATTCAGTGGAGAAAGCCTGCTTACATTTACCTCATCTACACCTCTCATAATTTTGTGTAGCTCTATCAAATCTCTCTCATTCTCCTATGTTCCAAGAAAATATGTTTAACCAGTTCAACATTCCCTCATAACTCATGTCGTCAAGTCCTGGCAATATCCTTGTAAAATTGCTCTGTACTCTTTCAATCTTAGTGATACCTTTCCTGTAGTTAACTGCACAAAATAATTGAAACCTGACTTCACCAAGCTCTTGTAAAACTTCATCGTAGCATCCCAACTCTTGTACTTGTAACGCTCAGGGCTATCGGCTTGTGTATGTCTAGGGGAAAATCCGTCCACCCGCCAAACCATGTCCCCATTTGCATAGATGCTGTGAAATGCACACTGATACAAACTCGCACACACAATATCAGACAGCACACAATGTACGTTTACAGGATACACTTTACAAATCTTACTGGAACTTGGTAATTAATAGCGATGCAATATACAAAGAAAAGAAAAAGGCGCCAAAGACTTATCAGTGCTGAATCAATTCGTGCACAACTGTTTCACCATTCGATTTTCTCTGATCTCCTCGGCCCACTGCCTGGGACCAACCTCGGTGGTCGACCAGAGCACATCCAGCACGTCCTTCCTCTTCGGTTCTCCTCCGGAAAAGTCATGTCACTCACTCCAGGTTCCCACACATACACATAGAACAACATTGCTTCCATTGGTTAGTTCCTCCGTTATCAATAATTATAACCCAAACATTCCAACTAAACACAACATTACCTCATCAGTTACCCACAAAGAAGCCATTTCATTATCACGCTACAGGGAAGCCATTTTATATATGCAGTTAACAGTTAACATTACAGTTAATAATCTGAGAGCCCTGGATACTCATACTCTAATTTCTGAAAGCCAATCTGCTGAAAGCTCTCCTTACAACCCCATCTCACTGTGACACCACTTCCAAGGAATTATTGATGTATATTTCCAGACCGTTCTGTTCAGCCGCACTCCTCAGTGCCCTTCTGTTCACTGTGTAAGCCTTACCCTCGTTTGTCCTTCCAAAATGTAACATCTCACACTTGTCTGCATTAAGATCTATCCAACATTTTTCAATCCATTTTTCCAGCTGGTCCAGATCCTGCTGCAAGCTTTGATGACCTTCGTTACTGTCTACTACACTCCCAATTTTGGGTGTCAGCCACAAATTTGCTGAGTCAGCTTACCATATTATCATCCAGATCATTGCTCTAGATGAAAAATAACAATAGATGCAGCACTGATCCCTGGGGCACACCACTGGTCACAGGCATCCAGTCAGAGAGACAACCATCTACTACCATTCTCTGGCTTCTCCTGTGAAGCCAATGTTGAATTCAACATTTTACCTCATCCTGATTGCAAGTGACTGAAATTTCTGGACCAGACTTCCATGTGGTCTTTGTCAAAGGCGCTGGTAAAGTCCATGTAGACAACGCAAAGCAAATTCCAAAGCAAAAAAAGCCTTTAAATCTGCATTACCAACATACTAAAGAATATCAATTAAATTTCCAAAACAAAAGTTCACCAAGATCAGCCAGAAGTTATTCAACAATGTCCTTAGTTCTGTGCCAGATTGATAAAATTTCTCTAAGTGTATCTAATTTTGATATTCCCATTCAACTAAGGATTACTGAACTCAATAGCCACTCTGTGTTCGAACATTGGAAATTTCATGGAATGCAATTCCAAGAAGTTTCCAGCTAATATCCTGAGAACCTTCAAAACAGGTGCAGAAGCAGTGAGCTGACTCACCTGAATGGGAAGGGAACTGTAAGGCAATTATCTTCCATTGAATTGATTGAGTTTACTTAAGTTTTTTTAATTATTTACTTAGTGTAAGTGTTTTAAATTTCTTCAATATCTTCATTTTTAATTTTAAGGGCTATTTCATTAATTATTAATTGGTTAGAGTAGTTTTGAATGTAATGGTTGGCTGGAAGCAATCAGGCTTTGAGGAGATTGACAATGAACTACAATTGAGGAAATGGCTTTGCTGGTAATCAAAACCTTTCCTTTTTGTGTACTTATTCTGTTTAATCCGAGTGACAACAATGTTGCAACCAGGGTACTGTCATTTTCAACAAATCAGGTCAACAATGGAAGATCAGAATTTATTATTCAGAGATTAATGAACTCTAATGGAAAAATAGAAGTGGAAATTCTGGAACAGAGTGAAATGCAGCAACCTAGATGCTTCTGTTGAACCAGGTGTAAATTATTCTGTCAAATTCAGCTAATCAAAATATTAGCATAAATCCACATGATTGACTTAAATCTTAATAGGTCAATATTTCTAAATACAAATACAACAGAGTCTGGTTAATTGGGACACATTGGGACCGGTACATTTTGGCCCAATTAAATGGCTGCCCCAATTAGATAATGTTTCATGGAAATAGTTTAAAAAGTTAAATTACTCCTAATTAAGTAACAAATTATGTATTTAAATGAAATATAGAACAAATTAGAACACTACCTTATTTACTGCAGTACGATAAATTAAGAATTTGTTCCAAATATTTATTGACAGAGGGATATGCTGTTATATTCCTTTGACCATAAATAAACAAAAGCAGAACAGACATCTAGTACAGATACTGGGCTGCCTTCATTGCCTTCCTGCATGAAGTAGTGTCAAAAATCATTGCTTTTTAATTCAGTGTTGGTGAGCTCAAATAAATTACATAACACAAACATACAGAAATGATGCTATTTAAAAACTGTTCACTCTAAGCATGATGTACTGTCTAACAGCAAGGTAAGTGCATGTGATAGATTCTAGTTAGAAATTTTTGCATCCTCCTAATCTTCATTTTCATTGTAACATTCAAAATGATTTTTGATACGTTCAAAGTCTTTGTAATTGCTAACTGACTGAAGTAGTCAAATAATTTCATTTTCACTCCCGGCTATTTTCAGTTTCCAAGCCTGAATGATTGAAACTGCAGTGAGTAAAACAGTTCTGAATTGCCCTACTGCTTATTCCTCACCAACTATCAGTAACAAAAATCTCTGCTTTTTGAACACAAACATGCACAACCGATACAATTTAAAAACAGTTCACTCTAAGGATGCTGCATTGTCTATTGGCCACACAAGTGCCCACAATTGACGCTAGTTAGAAACTGTTCGATGAAAGTTTCCTGTCCCAATTAAGTCACATAATGTGCTAAATAAACAAAGGAAATCCCGGCTTTTTCTCAATTAGCTTTTGTTCTTTAAGAGTTGTCCCAAATAAGCAGCTTCTCTGATTAACCAATAGTCTAATTAACTGGAATCCACTGTATACCAAAGGACTTTCTTGTCAAGTTTGTCTGTAACCACAATGGTGTTGCTACTATAGGCAGCAATCATAACATGGAATAAGCAGCATCAGACTTTCAGTGAAAATTAAAATGACATTAATTTCAATATTTCCAACATCTTGCAATTTCCAACATATTCCAATTATCTTGCAATTATTTACAAATAAAATTGTGATAATGTAGTGCTTATGACTCTTAAATGGAAAAAAAACAAACTCAAGTTTAAAAAAGTGAACTTGATTTGTTTGCCTTCTTATGATGGCGACAAGCACCAGGTTATCATTATTACGATACCCATTATGGATTTTGACATCATCAGTTTATTACAACTAAAGTAGTTCAGCAAAGATGATTCACCTATTCAGAGACCCTAGATCAACCTGATCTTCTTCCCCCTTGTTTAATCTATTTAAAGGGTTTTAATTGGTCTGAAGTCAGTGTTCAGCACTCCTAGCCCCTGTCCCATACAATTACCCTCTGACCTCTGAAAAGTTCTACAGAAAACAAATAAAGTTGTCAGGGATAGTGATGAAGGTGTCAGCATGTTCCGACTTTATATCATTCTGTAAGTGTGACTATACTGGTTGTTGTAGATTAATCTGCTGGTTTCAATTCCACTATGCCACCAGTAAGTGGATATAAGATTTTTGTATGCTCATTTGGCTGGAATTTCTTCAGACTTATTCAAATATATTGTCTTTGTTATTGCTGCTGAGTACATGCTATTTTCTTTTTAATGGATTAAGTGGAGATGATTTGTCTGACACTTCAAAGGATATCAACAGTAAAATGGGATCAAGGATCAACCACATCAGATAGATATATCAGTTCTGCTTCCTTGAAGATATTTACATGATAATTAAGTCTTACTACTGCAGCTTTTCTATTGCTAGCTCACTAATTACCTGGACTGAATTTCTCTAATTACCTTTCCAACATTTGAACAGATAAGCTCCGTAGTTAGCTCATAATTCAAGTTAGTACCTCACAAATTACAGTCAAGAGTCATGTATCACAGAAACAAGCCCTTCAGACCATCATGTCTGAGACAACCATAAAGCACCAGTTTCTATGAATGCTACACTCATCCTTTCTTGTATTCTGTCCTCATTTCATCTATTTATCTGGACACAAGGGGCAATTTACTGTGGCCAACTAACCTACCAATACACATAATATTGGGATGTGAAGAAACTGGCACACCCATGTGACCTCATGTGGTCAAAGGAAGAATGTGCAAATTCCATACCGAACGCACTGGACATAAGGAATGAATCTGGGTAGCTGGAGATGTGAGGCACCATTCTACTATTCAGCACCCATAATGCCAAATGAATTTCACAGGTTGCTTCCACAAGATAGATGGATGAGGTCTACATAATGCACATGACACAAGTTATATTATGGTAATTATAGTTTGTTTCCAGAGAAAGGCTAAGTAGATGGAGCAGTGCTGGGGGATAAAGAGACTTCTGTAGTGGTGATAGTGATGGTATTAATATTTAGGTTGCAAGCAGAGGATATTCAGTACCAGCAACTCAATAGCAATATTCTTGTATGAAGGAAGGTGGCTAGAACAGTACGTGGAGTAAAGGAAGTGGGGACTGGAACACTGAAGAAATATATTATTTGTTTGTCAACTTAAATTCTGCTTAAGGAGCAGATAAGCTGTATACCCTTATTTGAACTTAAAACCACAAAAGGAAGATAAAAATATACCAAGCTTTTTTTCTCTCAAACTACAAGCATGTAATTTCAGCCCTACATTGACCAATTTTACACCTTAATGAACAGTTTGTTGCTGAGGTAGGACACACTAACTCACACTACATCTCTGTAACCTTCAATATTTTGAGATATAGACACCTGGAATTAAGAACATACAATGGCATTAGAATAGTAATAATTACCTTGGACATATGCTGCATGAATTGGAGTTAAACTAGGTTCTGGAACAGAAATAAAGACCATGGTGGAAAGATTAGATTGAGAGGGAGGAATAAAAAACAATAAATTAAAAAAAGTGATTTGTTCAAAATCTCTAACTTGGTGCCAGAGTGCGAATAAGCACATTAGCATCTTCCCATTTTGAGCTAAAATATTTAATTGGCATTGCACTGACTATCATTTAACATGATGCATATGCTCATAATAATGAGACTTCATCTTCTGTGGAAATTCTAATGGGCAATTAATATGAAATCCAACAAATTCTTATAATTACTGGAAAGCTAAGGGCAAAATGCCTTTCATATAAAGCATGCTGTTCAGCAGCATATAACGATGAGCCAGTTCAGTAAATTTTCAATCTATAAGGGATCATCTAAACGCAAATCTCCCCGGATGGCTAGTGTAGTTTTTTCTTCAAACGCAAGAACTGATCAGATATTCTGTGAGGTAAACACACCAAAAGATGAATGTTACAAATGCTGATCAGCAAAGAGGTTTACTCCCTCCACAAAATTTTGACATTAAAGAATACACCACCACTTCTCTCTGTCATCGGCCATTTCCCCCTGCGATATAAGAGGTACAAAACCTTTTCAAACACCTCCTCCTGTAAGGTGGTCCAGGAACCAAAACAACCCCACCAGCAGAAGCAGAGTCAATTGCACCTCCTCCAACATTATCTATTGCATTCAGTGCTCACAATATAACCTGCTTCAGATTGGTGAAACCAAGCATTGACTAGGCAACCATTTTTCTGAGCAGCTGTACACTAGCCACAATGACCACCTTGTGCTTCCTGATTCATACCATTTCAACTCCTCTTCCCACTTCCACATGGACCCATATGTTCTCAGCCTTCTGTCTCGCTAAGGTGAGGCCGAACAAGAACAGTATTTGATATTCTGCCTGGATAGTCTGCAACTAAATATTCTCATTTTGTCTTACAACATAAAATCAAGTCACTTGGCCATTGCATCTTTGCTGTCTCACAGAACAATGAAGTCAATTCCATTCCTCTACTTATAACTTATTTTCTCTCACATGTCCATCAATTCCACCTTCATTTCCTGCACTAGGAGCAATTTATAGCAACTAGTTAGCTTACCAATCAGCACATCTTTGAGATGTTTAAAGAAACCATAGCACCTGGAGAAACTCAAAAGTAACAGGAATACCACATACATTCAATGCAGAACTTCTGACTTAAGATGGTGCTGCCGAACATGTGCTGTTCAAAAGACAAGAAATTTGACTAAAAACATTTTTAATGACACCTTTTCAGAAGTAAGTTGTGGTAAACTATCACTGCAAAAAATCAAGAGGCAAGCAGACACGAAGCTGCTTCGAAGGATGGGTCGTACGATTGCACCGCAAAGCCAAGGCTCAATGTGTTCAAGACGTGGTTGCAGATGGAATCAGTATCACTGTTGGAGTTGGAGCGAGTGATTTACAGAGGAGTTGATGCAGAAGAGCTTTGATGCCCATCCACAATTTGGTGATATCGACAACAGCTTCGGGCTGTGCGGCCCAAGTGGGTTGCTGCGCTGGGACCCGGGTCTAAGAGTGAGACACTACCCGGTGCTTGGACAATTTAAATGGAGGTCTAGGTGGACTGGAAAGCCTGAGTGTCAGGACTGGAGGTGAGGGCCAGACCACTTTGGAGAGGCTGTGAGCTCTTCAGCGGCTGTTGTCACAGTGAATTTTACAGTGTTTATGCCCCACTAAAATGATGAATGGAGACCAAGGCTTGGGCCTATTCTGGCTGCTCTGTGGAGTAAATCTAAGGACTCAGTCTGGTTTGGAATGCAGTCATTTGCTCCTATTGTTTACATGAAGTTTTTTCCTCTTTCTCAGTACAGTGGTTATGGTCTTTTTTTTAAAATATGGCTTCTTCGAGTTTCTTGGTTTTTGGCTGCTTGTAAGCAACCATGTCTCAAAGTGTATAATTTATCCATCCTTTGATAATAAATGTACCTTGAATTGAGAACATCTGGAGATCAACACTGAACCTGGGTTGTTGGAGCTGGAAGGTTACAGTATATCTCTTTTGCCATCATGCCACTAATTCTGATGTTCCACTGAGGGGATTTCTGCATAAGGTGGTGAGAGTAAAATGCATAGATTCATCGTTCAAAGATCTTTTTCTGAAGGGACTGACAAGATTTGCTAAATTGGCCGTTCTCATATCTACTTTGCTTGTGATCTTGTGGAACTGAGATTGATTTTAAGATTGATGTTCAAGCAAAATGCAGCTTTCAAGTATAAAAATATGACTAGATGATTTAAGTCAACTGGATGAGTAAGCTGACGTATTTAGAAAATTCAGTCACTTAAAAGCTTCAGGGAGGAGAAGAAAAATGGAAATAAGAATTAACACATATTTAAAGTGATAGGTTGTTCAATTCTTCTTTTGTAAAAGAGGATTGCACAATCACTTTTAAAGAGTAGAGTTCAGAAAATGTGACTGCAGAAGGCAAGGTCGATGAATGTCAAAGTAATAAACATTTTATTTCCCTCTAAAGATTATAACATGACACATTTAGTAATATCATTGCAATGGATAGCACATTTGCTCTACTCGTAGAGCCATTGCCCTTCGATAACAGATGCCAGCATTCAGTCCTGACCTCAGTTACCGTCTATAAGAAGTCTGCTTGTTCTTTGTAGGTTTCTTCCAGATATCCTGATTTCTTACTGCATACCATATAGATGCCAGTCGATAGCTTAATTGTCTATTGCAAATTACACCTCATGTGGGCGAGTCACGGAATCTGAGAAATTGAAATGTGTGGTTGTTTTAGATTAGTGTAAGTGGATGGTTAATGATCAGGAAAAACTTGTTGGGCAAAGGGGCCTATTTAGTTGACAGTGGATAGAAGCATTCTCCTAGATTTGAAATACCCTTACATGAAATATCTGTAGCTTTCTGAAAGTTAATGAGAGTGTTGTACACCTTGAAGCTAAATTTCTCTGAATAATATTGTTTTTTTTCTCTCGAAGTTGCTGTTCTTATTCTGATCTCAAACTGTCAGAGTAGGAATCGCATTTGGTGCACTCTGTCAGATGACCAATTTGTCACGCAGACTGCTGGAGATCATTACCCAAAAACTGGACATTCTATTGGTCAGAGAAATTTTAGGAGTTCTAAAGAAGGGTCTTGGCCTGAAACATTGACTGTTTATTCTTTTCCAGAGATGCTGCCTGGCTGCCTGAGTTCCTCCAGCATTTCATGTGTATAATAACTCTAGGATGTGTCTGGATTTTAGGGTACCAACAACCTACAGTAACGATGACAATGGAAGCACTGGAAGAAGACTTACAAAATTACAATCTACAGCAACAGGACTGCTTCAAACAGCTAAAAAATAAGACTATGTTAGGTATTGCCATCCGATAATTCTTGTCAGAATACTATCTGTAGATAATTTTACTTCCAAGCCATCAGCTATTGTGTACATACTTGTGCTGCATGTTATAGCTGCAGTGCTACTGACTCCTCACCCAACGTAAGCTGTCAATAGCAGAATATTGAACAGGGAACTAACTGCAGAAAAATAACATAGGTGAGGAGGTCTGCAAATGAAGTACCAGAATTAGCATTGTTTGCGTATTAGTGGTTGCAATGACTGTAATAAGGTTAACTCATGAAGATTGGTGGAGGTAGTGGGAGAGAAATGGAGAGGGATCTTTTCAGTAGCCAGAATAATTTGAAGCAACATCAAGCCACTTTGCCACTCCTACCAGCCCTACAATAGGATCAAGTCTCATCTGTTTCATTTTCCTGCACTAACCCCATAATCCTTGATCCCCTTATAATATAAAATGCTATTGATTTTGATCTTAATTAAGCTGAGCCTCCACAATCTTCTTCCAAGGACTCTCCTAGCCTTTAGGCAAAGAAATTTCTCCACATTTTAATCCAGAATAATCTTCGTCTTTCTTTAAGACTTTGACCCATGGTTCTGGATACCTCAATGAGGGGAGATCCCCACATCTACTTTTCAAGTCCTTTAAAGTTTTTATTTTTGATAGATATTGCTTATTATTTTAGACTCCAGAAATTATAAGACAAGTCAACTTAATTTTTTTCTATGAAATAATATTTCACCGGAATTGAGCTGGTGTGACTGACTGGTTTGACATTAATAACTATCGTTACTGGGGAATAATCTAAATGGACCAATAATATAATTGATTTTTACTATTCATTCAGAATTGAAAAATACCCTAAGAAGATTCTAAATCACATGAAAAAAAACTTGTAATTAATTGACCTGAACTATTAATCTTTAAGTATCAAAAAAACTCTCTGCTTTGTTTTTCTGAATGCTGAAATTAGTGGCTGAATTTGAAGTTGTTGCCATTTTTTTTGACCAATCATGGCGTTTTCTTGCCAACATTTCTCCACCAGAGTTGTAGCAGTGGTAGATGAGCTGGGGAATAGTAGGATTAAAGTTGCAAATTGGAAGGAGAATTCACGTGGCAATGGAAAAGGGAAAGTTGTTACACTTAGTAACAGATTGAGCAGAGCACTGATGATTTGTGAAGTCCACAGAGGATGAAGACAGGGACCTCCGAGAGGACATCCTGTATTCAGAATGTGCATCAATAAAGTCCCATGTACCCTGCAGCAAAATGTCTACATTGTTTATTCCACTAAATTAGGCAGCATGTCTTCTGGGTAAAGGCAACTTATTTGAACAGACTAACACTTAGTTAAGAGAAAAATTTGTGTTTAATTAAATAAATATTTTAGAAGCTAAATAAGTTTCTCATAATTGATTCAAAGCAGTCACTTTACACAGGACAAGATGAAGAGCAGCCAATTAATATATATTTGTTTGGTTGCATTTATAGAGGCAATATTACAGACAGTACTACAGAATCTTCACCATCCATCTGAGCTCCCAATAAAACTTACTTGTTACATCTGATAAATGATCTCTTTAAAAATACAGCACTCCCCTTGTACTTTCAACCTCCTTCTCTTTGCTCAAATGCTTGAAGACGAATTGAGCAACATTTTCCACAACTAAATTAAGAAAAGAATTAAAACTACATGCAGGCAATTGAAGTAAGTACATAACAATATATAGCAAGAGTGATGAAGGAACATTGATATTGGCTAATCTTAAAATTTGCAATGAGACAATGAATCAATGAAAGCAAGTTTTGGAAGCAGGATACAATGCACATCTGCTGTTATATTCAGTGTTTTGTGCAAATGATTCTAAATGCAATTCTATTCAAATGACATTTGTGCATGCAAGCAATATGCCAGATACACAAGCATATCCATGGAATTTACTTCCAAGGGAGGAATGGATATTCCATAGAAGAATGATTTGAATAACTAACTTCAGCTAAATACAAACAAAGGAAACAAAAATTTAAATATTGAATAAGCGAACGAGGGATAGAAATAAACTTAAATCTATGAATCAGATAATTCACAATATCTAGGAGTAAAATGCCATTACGAGGCACACTAAGAAATCTTCTGAAGTAAACAAATTAAATAAATGTCTTGTGACAGTACAAGTGAATGCATAAATATTCTGAAGAGCCACTTTAATATTCGACTTAACAGCTTAATTCACTTTTACACTCAAGCAGAATAGCACGCTTCCTTTGAAATTCTCATTTTCCATGGAGTGAATTAACTTATATGAGCAAGCTACCAGTTTCTCAACTCAATTTCAACACACATTGCTGAGAAATTATTCCTGCTCATTTCACTGGAATCTGGGACAGTTCTGTATGGTCATAATTCTGACTCAATGTATAATACAAGAAAAACATTTTAAATGACAGATGATATACTGACTTATTTACTCTATAAAATCTGACGAAATCTTTACCTTATCTGAACAGACCAATATTTGATAAGGCTTAAATGAGGTAGATAAAAAATGTTTGCATTACCTTATGGCACGAGGGCTAGGGGACATAGATTTTAGGTTTGGGGCAAAAAAAATACAAGGGATATGAGGTAGAAATGTTTTAACTGTGCTAATGTGAATGACCTGAAACTTGCTGCCTAGGAGAATAATGGAAATGGAGCCAATTAATGCTTTCAAAAGGAAGTTGGATAGGAACCCAATGGAAATTAACTTATAGGGCAGTGGGAATAGAACAGGCAAGTGGGACAGCAGAGATGGCTCCACAGAAAGCTGAGTTGCCTCCTTCTGCAATGCAATTACTCAGTGAGTCTGTGTTTTGGCAAAGCATAACATGACATAATTTTAATAAGTAGTAAATTGGAAGAGAAAGCAAAGCAGACTTTATGTGAAGAAGGACAAGAATGATGAAAATTGAGTGATGTCAACAAATGGATAGGTGGATGCAGTTGTTGAACAACATTTTGATATATTTTTCTCCCACGTTAACAATAAGGAAATGTGGGAATACATCAGATTGGGAAAATACCCTCATAAAAAATTATGACCCAGATTTTCTAAAGTTCCATGTTGAACTGCCTGCATTTCCCCACTAACTGCCAGGAAATTCAGGACTCCCAGTACTGTATTCAAATCTCAAAATCTCTACAGAGATGATTGGCTGTGAGAGAAGAGGGCCAGTCAGATGTACATGACAAAATGTTTTAATGAACTGACCGATCTCAAATACGTTCCATTAATGTCAATATCTGTTTACAACATTTCAATTTGTTCTTAAATTTAAAAGTAATTTGCAGGACACTGCAAAGGTTTTTGAATGATTTTGAATATCAGACATTGACAACATTCAAATTCTTTGACAGCTGTGTTGCATGTAGTATTAGTCATTGAATAACATTTGTTCCGTTCATGCTGTCATTGTATTTCCATTGTATCATTTGCCTATTGTGGCAGCAACATTTGGTTCCAGAAGCAGACTGCTTGACCTGAAGTGCTAATTCTGTTTCTCTCTCTGTGGATACTCCATGAACTCTTCAGTGTTTCTGGCACATTGTTTTTATTTCAGATTTCCAACCTCTGCAGTTAATTGCTTGTTAAAATGCGAACATTTTAACAAGTTAGTCCCAGAAGGAAGCCACATTTGCAAGGTGTAAAGATTGGTAAACTGGAACCACACCTCTAACTCCCACTATGATTTCCTTCTCCTGTGGGATGTACAATCATGAAAATAACACCTGTAAAATTTGTTGTGCGATTTCAAAAAAAAAATCCTCTTTGCTGTGGGTGGATTTTATGTTTTTGTTTCTATCAGTGGAACACCTCATTATTACAGCAAATTGTTCTCTGTAACTACTAGAACTTTTATCCATGTTACATCTTTGTTAATAAATACAACTAAGTCAAAGAACAAATTCTATGCCCTCACAGTAAAGCAGTAGAAGAGATGCAATATCTAGAGTAGTGCAGACATGATGTTTCCAGCATGCCAGTAACAGGAAAACAGCCATGAACAACAGCAAGTCTTGTATTTGGTTTTCACAGTTCTGACAAAGGCATTTGATTTAGCAGACCACAAGCTCTTTGGTGTAATGTATATTATCAAGACAACACCTGCAAATACTGCCACTACTGCATGATGGCATGTCAGCCACAGTATTCAGTAATGGTGGTGTTGAATCAGAACCCTTCACCGTCAAGACAGGAGTCAAACAGGGCTGTATCACTGTGCCTGCTCTATTTGCCATCTTTATTACTGTCATCCTTTACCTCATTAGCCAAGACCTGCCACAAGGCGTCTCAACTGTGAATCAAATGCACAACATGCTTTTCAACCTCAGCTGGTTCAAGGCCAAGAACAAGGGCAGCACCACCACTATCAGGGAAGTCATGTGAATAACAGTGTCATCACAGCACACTCTGAAGAAGATTCCGATGTAGTCTGAATGCCTTTGTCAAGGCACATAGGGCCCTGGGTCTTGTATGTAAAAAAATACATACTGTATTTGTGCTGTATTAATCACCACCCAATGGGCTATTTATCCAAGCTTCTAAAGAAGTTACCAAAGTCTCCTTTGAAAATGTGGACCACTTTCCCTACCTTTGCCAGCATTCTCTCCTCAGTGTGCACAATGACTCGGAGATCAATGACCAACTAAGTAGTGCTAGTGGAGGTCCAGGCAAAATTAAGGAAAAACATCTTTGAAGTTTGACTAGTGAAACTATTGAATGATTGAAGATCGTGAATTATAGGCCTAAACAAAACTTTTGCTCTATAGAGCAGTCGTCTTTCCTATATTACTGTATGAAGCTGGATCATGGATATCCATCGTAGGCACCTGAAAGCGCTGGCACCAAAGATCCTTCCACAAAGAAATGCAGGATAGATGCATTAGCACCAGGGTACTGGAGGAGGCCAATGTGAACAGAATCTCCACCATGATAAAGCAATGCCAACACCAACAGATAGGTCATGTCATCCAGATGTCCAACTCAGGTCTCCACAACAGATTGTTTACTCCAAGTTGGAGGAAGGAAAACAACTTCCTGATGGGCAAGGATAATGCTTCAAAGATAACATCAAGATCAGCCTGAAGAAGTTCAACATTACATCTAAAAAATGGGAGGACATTGCACTTAATATATACACCTGGAAGAAATCTGTTCAAGTGGGAGCTGTGCAACACATGATGACAAGCTCCACTGTATCACAGAGAACAAACAGCAGCTGTGAAAGGTGTTATGATCCCAGCCCCCTACTTTGTGAGAATCGCCAGAGCACCCGTTTGGGGGGGGGGGGGGGGGTCAGTAGACCCAGGAAGTGGGAGAGAGAGAGAGAGAGAGACGTGCTGAATAGACACAGGAAGTGGGAGAGAGAGAGAAACGTGCCGAATAGCACGTTCCACCGGGATGCAATATAAGGCGACAGTGACTATTGTCTCCTGGAGACCACGTGAAAAGCCCTCGGGCAAAGTGGGCTGGTTGAGAGAGAGATTGCATCATCCCAACCTGATTGACACCTGCGACCCCGTGAGGAAGTATAAAGGTCTAAGGGGGACAGCCCCTTCAGACGCACCAAGAAGACACGAGAGTGATCCCGCGGTAGCGGGAAGCCACGTGCTTTAGATTCCGGGATTGGAATTTGTGGCTGGAATCACGGAAAACTGCTTTTAACTAACATTGGGGAGAGGGAACCAACGCTCCCCCAATTCAACAGAAGCTTCATAAAGACCCGGCAAGTCTTTCCTCTTCTCCCCAATCTCTCTCTCTCCGTCGCCCCACATGAAACCCAGCGATTCCCAAAAAGCTGAAGCCTGCAGACTTCTGAGTGACTTTTATATTTCCAACGGACAATATATTACCCCTAGACAACAGTAGAGCTCATTTCTTAATGATGAACATTACTATACCCGCGCTTTAGATTGAGTATTGGTGATGTGCATTATCTGAATGTTTGTATTAACCTTACTTTTGTGCCCCTTTATAAATAAAAATGTTTGAAAATAGTGACATCAGACTTCAACGGACCTCTCTATCTTTGCTGGTAAGTTATCCAGTTACGGGATACGTAACAACTTGGGGGCTTGTCCAGGATTTGACACCAAATTGGGAGGCCAGTGAATCAGGCTTGTAAGTCCAAAACTTGAATCTGGTTACGCGGGTAGCCAGACGGGAAACCAGCAAAGATGGACGTGGGTGAATTTATGAAAAACCCGACTGTGGGGGCGCTAGAGGCGACCACCAAATCAGACTTGTTAAATTTGGCGAAGGGGTTGAACCTCGCAGAAGTGAGGTCGTCCATGAAAAAGCGGGAGGTGCGAAGGGCCATAACTCAGTATTACATTGGGAAGAATGTGTTTGAAACTGAGGTATTGGAAGATATCCCTGAAAAGGTACCATCAAGTGGGACGGTGCAGTTAGAGGTAGAGAAATTAAGGTTGGAACATGAAATTGTTAATAGAGCTGGAAGTGGCTGAGAGAGAGAAAGAAAGGGAGCAGGCGTTCCACCTAAGGGAGCTAGAGGCGACACGGAACCATGAGCTCCAACTAAAGGCGTTAGAGGTGAAAAAGGAGCAGGACCAAGCTGAGAGGAAAAGACAGCATGAAATTCAGCTAAAGGAGCTAGAAGCAGTCGAGAAAGAGAAGGAACGGGCCGAGAAAGAGAAGGAACGGGCCGAGAAAGAGAAGGAACGGGCTGAGAAAGAGAAACAGAGGCAACATGACTGGAAAATGGAGAAGATGAGGAACGAGCGAAGAGATCAAGGGTTAGACCAAGCGGAGCAGTTTAATGTTAGTAGGGAGTTGAGATTGGTGCCTCCGTTCGAGGAGACAGATGTTGATAGTTATTTCTTGCTTTTTGAAAAGGTGGCAGTAAATCAGAAGTGGCCAAAAGAGCAGTGGGTGGTGTTGTTACAAAGTGTGTTAAAGGGGAAGGTCCAACGAGCATATGCGGCGTTGTCCCTGGAGGAGGGAGAAGCGGAGAATTACACTGAAGTAAAGGAGGCCATTCTCCGGACTTACGAATTGGTACCTGAGGCCTATAGACAAAAGTTTAGAAATTTAAGGAAAGGGTGGAATCAAACATATACCGAGCTAGCCCATGAGAAGGAGATGCTCTTGGACCGTTGGTGCACTGCGGAAAGGGTGGATGAGGATTATGGGCATCTCAGGGAGATACTTTTGATTGAGGAATTTAAAAGTTGTGTTCTGGAGGAGTTGTGGATGTATTTGAATGAGAAGCCGGATAAGTCCATGTCAGAATTTGCTAGGATTGCGGACGAATATGTCCTAACCCTCAAGACAAAGACTTCCTCGAATAAAGGTCCCCAGAGAGACCGTGGGAACAATCGAGAAAGTCCAACGAGTGAGGCAGAGGTCCCACCGGGAGCTAGCGGTAAGGTTGAGGGGGAAAGGCAAGACGGCCAGAGGTTTCCGGGTTTGACCTGTTTTAATTGTGGAAAGGAGGGGCATATTGCATCTCGATGCTTTGCTCTGAGGAAAGAGATAGGAAGAGGGAAAGCCACAGTCCCTATCGGGTGTGCTGTGGTAATCAGTAAATCGACCAGAGAGCCGAGGGTAGACAGAGTACGAGAAGGCTCTGAGAGTTGTCTGTCACACGGAACTGTGTCTGTGACGGAGGGAGACACACCAGTTCCTGTACGAATCTGGAGAGACACGGGGGCTGAGCTGTCGTTGATCAGCAGTAAGGTACTAGAATTTGGTCAGAAAACGGGCATGGTAAAGGTAGAAGGAATAAATAAAAGGATAGAAATGGTGCCCTTATATAGGGTCATTCTGGATTGTGAGCTGGTGTATGGATCGGTTGAAATAGGGGTGCCATCAGAATTCCCTTGAGCTGACGTGGACATCCTGCTTGGGAACGATTTAGCAGGGGGTAAGGTTTGGTCAGCAATGCTGCCGACCTGCCGACCGACGAGTGTGGTGGCCCCGCCCCTAGCACCCATGGACTATCTCGCAGGCGCGGTCACTCGCAGCATGTCGAGAGAGGCAGCTGAGAACGAGAGCAGTTTAAATCTGGCTGGTTTTGATTTGGCCGAGACGTCTTTGCTGACCCTGTGCCATGAGGGTTTAGAGGGTGGTAAGACGAAGAGTAGTAAAGTGAGAGGGGGTAAGGGAGAGGAGGTAGATCTGCCCTTAGTGAAGAGAAAGGTCCTAGAGGTAGGAGATAAAGATGAGAAACAGATAAAGCTGTTAAAAGGTCCAGAGTTGGACATGGATGATCTGTCTGGTTTGGCAGAATTGTTTAAAGAAGTTGAGAGTTTAAAAGGTGTTCCCAATAATGAGATGAGGGCAGTCCTAGAGGGAACGGGTATCCTTGCCTTGAGGAAGTCTGCTGAAAAGGCCGAGGAGGTTGTTTCAGCTCACAGGGTTGCGCCTTCCCCGGGCGGGGGCTGCCCAGAGAGTAACTGGGAGGATCGGGGGAAATTAGAATTTGAAAAAGGTACGGGTGTTGAAAGCCTGGAAGAGGCCAATGTCCCGTTTGAGTGTATCCAAGATGGGGATGCACGTGGTGCTGAAACTGGTAATGGAGCTCAGAAGGAGTCTGAGGTATTTGATTCAGTGGAACGGGGCGACCGTCCTTGTGGGTCAGATAGACTTGGTTCAGTGGAAAAAGGGGTAACCTTGGTAACCGTGGGAAGTGTGAGTTCCCTGGTGTTTGTACTCGAAGGTGGGTTCAAAGTTAATGCCGAATTTAAGAATCGGGGGATGAGGATTATTATTGAAGGAAACGGAAAGTCTGTAGTTCCCAAATCGAAGGAAGAAATCTTAAACCTGGCAGATCGCTCACAGAGTGAGCCAGGGAATAGTGGGGCCCCCCACTCTATTGTTAAGCCAGGATGGGGTGTGAAAAGGCTGCCTTCGACATGCTACTTGAGCGAAGAGTTCGAATTAAACACCAATAGCCTGAAGGGTACTGACAAAAGGGCCAGCCACCTGGGTAAAATCAAAGAATTGGGTGGAAATGTTTGGGGCATGGTGTTGCTAAAATAACCCTGATGAACGAGGCAGGCGGGAGTTCACCATGCAAAAGTACTCAAGTTCCCACAGGGGGACTCGCTGGAAAAGAGGCGACGGTTAACGGGGATTCCATTTTTAGCCAGCAAAGCAGGTTGAACGGGTTTGCGCCAAAGCCTGTGAATAATAAAGACAGCCCCTTTGGAGACCTGCCGGTTAAGTAAAACGACTGAAACGATTAGTATTCGCATAAACTTTTGTAAATGCACCTAAGTTAAGGTCACACCTCCTTAGTTTTGTTGCTGAAGGGAAAAAAATAAATAGGTGGTTATTGAATTGAAGTCTGATGCTACAAGACTTTAGTACGGTACGCGATGTTAAGATATTAAAGAAAGGGACCCTGTAATCGTTAACTATTTAGATACTGACTTGAATGTATAATGGTAGTACTCGGTGAAAAGAAAAACTTGTGTATTGTGTTAGATTCAAAAATCCTGTAAGACTGTGTACCACTCCATTTTAACCGCTGGTAAAAATGTTTTTTAAGAGGGGAGCTGTTATGATCCCAGCCCTCTCCTTTGTGAGAATCACAAGAGCACTCGTTGGGGTGGGGTCAGTAGACCCCAGGAAGTGGGAGAGAGAGAGAAACGTGCCGAATAGCACGTTCCACCGGGATGCAAAATAAGACGACAGTGACTATTGTCTCATGGAGACCACGTGTAAAGCCCTCGGGCAAGGTGGGCTGGTTGAGAGAGAGATTGCATCATCCCAACCTGATTGACACCTGTGACCCCGTGAGGAAGCATAAAGGAGGGTCTAAGGGGGACAGCCCCTTCAGACGCACCAAGAAGACATGAGAGTGATCCCGCCGTAGCGGGAAGCCATTTTGAAGGAAGCCACGTGCATTAGATTCCGGGATTGGAATTTGTGGCTGGAATCACGGAAAACCGCTTTTAACTAACATCGGGGAGGGGGAACCTTCACGGAAGCTTCATAAAGACCCGGCAAGTCTTTCCTCTTCTCCCCAATCTCTCTCTCTCTGTCGCCCCACGTGAATCCCAGTGATTCCCAAAAGGCTGAATCCTGCAGACTTCTGTGACTTTTATATTTTCAACGGACAATATATTATCCCCTAGATAACAGTAGAGCTCATTTCTTAATGATGATTATTACTATACCCGCGCTTTAGATTGAGTATTGACGACGTGCATTATCTGAATGTTTGTATTAACCTTACTTTTGTGCCCCTTTATAAATAAAAACATTTGAAAATAGTGACATCAGACTTCAACGGACCTCTCTATCTTTGCTGGTAAGTTATCCAGTTACGGGATACGTAACAAAGGAAAACCTGAACAACCCAAAAGTCCCAGTCACTATCCATAGCCATCACTTATTCTTGCTGACACTGCAAAATTATATGTGGATTCTGGATCAGCCTCTACAGCCGACTGAGGAGCCAGCAATAGACAAACCTTTAGGGGAAACATCATACTTGACAAGTGATTACACTACTACTTAATAAAATATTACCAAAGAGATATTGACATTTGAAGCTTTTATGGAATTAGAAAATTCAATCATAGAGACTAAATTTTGATATGTATCTTCAGTTCTACAATGGCTATAAATTGCTTCCTTTGTTGATGAAATAATGTTGAGAGAATAAACTGAAGATATCTTCTAAAAGGATTACAAACAGATTTGGGTTACTTTAAAAAAACATGGTGTAAGGTCAGTCTTACATCTCACTAACAAAGTTACAAAATTATTGTTGAAAATAATTTCTTATTGATATTTGGAAGTTATTGCAAAAGTTATCAAAAAAGGAAAAATTAAAAATAGGTAAATAGAAGTAAAATTCTAGTCCTAATGGTGTGTTTACACAGTTACCCTTTTAGGTAATACTGTGAATTCTGGTTAATTGTGCCATCAGTTATTCAGGTTAGCCACTTATTTGGAACAATGCTTAAAGAACAAAAACTGATTGAGAAAAGTACTGGGATTTCTTTTGTTTATTTCAGAAACTTTGCGCTTAATTGGAGCAGTTTCTGTTGCCAAACAGGTTCTATTTAACATCAGTTGCACGCTTGTGCCAGAAATGATTGCGAGTGCAAGTGAAATGGTTTCATTACTTCAACAAGTTAGGAAGTACAAAGAATTTGAACATATCAACTATTATAATGAATATTACAACAAAAATGAAGATTTGGAAGATGCAATTGTCGATAGCATTGTATGAAGGCAGTTCATTATCTGCACTAGGTGTCTGCGCTGATTTTGTTCAATAGGTCCATTGGAAGAACTCATTCCATTGGTTACTATTAGAACATGATATGCAGGTTTTTAATACTATAGTACTATTAGTGCTATCAGTAGCGTCCTAATTTGTTCTGTATTTCATTTAAATACATAAATTTGTTACCCAGTTAAACAGTAGTTTGTCTTTTTTAAACTATTTCCATGAAACTTTGGTTAATTGGTGCAGCTGAATAATTGGGCCAAATGTATTACTCCTGACGTGTCCCAATTAAACAACATCCACTGTATCTGAATTCTAAGCAAGGCATGTCTTGTTTTCTATAATTGCATATTGATTATCAGAGAGTACTTAATTCACCATTTCTCTTTATATGCTTATTTCATGACATATTTACTGCAGTGAGCAGGTATATATTGCACTTTGCAGCAGCATTAGACCAGGAACTGTCTGCATGATCAGCAGAATCAAAATGGACTGTTCATTATAATGGCAGAGCTAAGGCCAGAAAAGTGTGCCCATATACTATATACTGTATTCTTGGTTTGTTCTCCAGTTGGCTCATATTTAATGTTTGGTGCACACATATTTCTCACTTTTAAAAAAGCTTATATGATAAATGTAAAATGTTTCATTAAGTTTTACAATCAAAAACTATACTCTCAAATCTTTTGCTTCTTGTACATCTTTATTTTGTAGGCTGTAACTTAAATTGACCAGCTTTTGTATGGAGACATGCTTAGAATGTAAAAATAATAACAATTACATTCATTGATTCTTTTTTTTTTCCCTCAGAATTTGTGTCTACCAGCCGCTGGTTGTTTAATTAGGACTCCAAACTTCTTTCACATTTTCTGATTATCTGTCTGAAAATAATTGAGCGTCCCTACAGTAATGATATCTCTTCAAATTTTAGTCATAAACTGTTTTGATTTCTCTTGGCACAGAAGTATTTGGATGCATTTGTTTTTTATAGCACAGCTTGTTTATGTGATTGTGCAGAGTACCCCTGTGGCAGTTAGCCTCAATAACAGGTAAACCACTTGGATACTGTTGGGAGGTGGATGGCCATCCAGGAGAAAGCCACACCATCAGGGCTCTGGTTCTGATTCTGGCTCTGTGGCTCAGAAGGGAAAGGGAGAGAAGAGAAGTGAAGTGATGATAGGAGATTCAATGGTGAGGGAAGCAAGCAGAGATTCTGTGGATATGAAAGAGACACCTGGATATTGTGCTACCCCACCCCCCCGGCGCCAGGTTCAAGGTCACGTCAGTTTAGGTCCACAGCGTTCTCGAAAGGGAGGCGGAGCAGCCAGAAGTCATGGTACGTCGTGGTACCAACAATGTACAATAGGTAGGAAAAGGGATGAGGTCCTGAAGAATCAGAAGGAGAATTAGGTTTAATATCACAGGCAGATGTTGTGAAGTTTGTTGAAGACAGAATATAAGAAGCCTGAGAGGAAACTGAAAAGCAGGACCTCAAGAGCATGATCTCTGGATTGCTGCCTGTGCCACGCACCAGTGAGGGTAAGAATAGGCTACTTGGCAGATGCATGTGTGGCTGAAAAAAAATGGTGCAGGTGACAGGGCTTCAGATTTGTGGATAATAGGGATCTCTTCTGGAGAAGGTATGACCTAAAAGAATAGATTGCACCTGACTCGAGTGGGACCAATATCCTTGCAGGCAATGTTCCACAAATATTAGTGGAAAGCTAGAGGACTGGGAAGCTTTTAAAAAACAACAGAAGGCAACTATAAAAAACAGTAAGGAAAGAAAAGATGCAGTAAGAAGGTAAGCTAGCCAATAATATAAAAGAGGATACCGGAGTTTTTTTTTACCATATACAGTAGATAAAGAGTAAAACAGGGGCAAAAGTGGACAGATAAGGCCTAGATAGAGTGGATGGTCCTAATCGTGGAAAAGTCTACGATCAAAATGATGGGATTGAGAGGGATAACAAATGATCCGTGATCCGTGATGAAGCAGACTTGATGGGCTGAATGGCCTAATTCTGCTCTAAAGTCTTATCATCTTATGGTTATGGTCTTTATTTAAAAAAAACATAACCTGATATTTTGAATTAAGAACAGAAGATGCTTAAAATTATTGATAGGATAGGTAGCATCAATGAATAGAAAGACAGGTCAACCCAAAATATTAATTCTATTTTTTATTCTATTAACTCTATCTGAACTTTTAATTATTTTCCACTTTGTTTCACTTATCCAGCATCTTCAGATGCTGCTTCTAGTTCATAAATTACTCTTAATATTTGCATCCATCTTATATTAGAACAATTTGAACTCTGTTATTGTTTTATTTTCTTGTTTCCTTGTCTAAATCACTTATATTCAAAAGATTTCCAAAATGTTTGTAATATTTGCTCTAAACACTGAAAATTCTTTCAATAAAGCAGAGCATTCAATACTATATTCTCAAGTGTGAAATATTAGTTGTCCAATGCATTTGTTTCATTGCTAAATCTTCTTTTCCTCTGATTCTGGGCTCTGCTTCCCCTTGAATTTCAAATTCTTTCATAAGTAGTCTGCAATAGATAGCTAATGGAAACATCTTTGAATGGAGTCATAGAGTTACACAATACAGAAGCATCCCCGCCAGCCTAACCTGTCCATGCTCACCAAGTTGTCCACTTCAGGAAGTCTCATTTTCCTGCATTTGGTCCATATCCCTCAGAAATATTCCTTTCCATGTACTTTTTTAAATGCCTTTTAAATGTTATAATTTTACTTGCTTTTACTTTCTCTACAGATGCACACTAGCATTTCTAATAAATGGAAACGTGCTCAATCTTATGTAAATACAGTACCTATAAAAAGTATTCAACAGCCTCCCTTGGAAATTTTCACATTTTATTGTTTTACAACATTGAATTATAAAAGATTTAATTTGGCTTTTTTGACACGGAGCAACAAAAAAATACGCTTTTGTTTCAAAGTGAAAACAGATTTTTATAAACTGATCTAAGTAATTACAAATATAAAACACAAAATAATTGATTGCATAAGTATTCACCCCGCTTATCACTGGTGCAACAAATAGGTTTTAGAAATCAAGTAACCAGTTAAATGGAGATCTGTTTTTGGAGACCTGAGTGCAGTCAGGTGTTTCAAATGATTGGATTAAAAATACACTTGTATCTGTCAGGTCCGACTGCTGGTGAGTCACTGCCTGGCAAAAACTACATCATGAAGACAAAAGAATTCTCCAAGCAACTCCGTAAAAAGGTTATTGAAAAGCACAAATCAGGAGATGGTACAAGAAAATTTCCAAGTCACTGAATATCCCTTGGAGTACAGTCAAGTCAATCAGCAAAAAGTAGAAAGAATTTGGCACAGCTGCAAATCTGCATAGAACAGGTTGTCCTCAAAAACTAAGTATCCATGCAAGAAGGGAACTAGTGAGGGAGGCCATCAAGAGACCTGAGATTACTCTGGAGGAGCTACGAGCTTCAGTGGCTGAGATGGGAGAGACTGTGAATACAACAACACCAGTCACAATTTTATGGGAGAGTGGCAAAGAGAAAGCCACTGTTGAAAAAAACTCACATGAAATCTTAGCTAGAGTTTGACAGAAGGCTTGTGGGAGACTCTGAAGTCAGCTTGAAGAAGGTTCTATGGTCTGATTAAACCAAAATTGAGCTTTTAGGCCATCAGACTAAACACTATTTTTGGTGCAAGCCAAACATTGAACATCATCAAAAACACATCATCCCTACTGTGAAGCATGGTGCTGGCTGTATCATGCTATGAGGATGCTTCACTGCAATAGGTCCTGGTAGGTTTGTGAAGGTAGAGGGTAAAATGAATGCAGCAAAATACAGGGAAATCTTGGAGGAAAACCTGATGCAGTCTGCAAGAGAACTGCGACTTGGGAGAAGAATTGTTTTCCAGCAAGACAATGACCCCAAACATAAAGTCAAAGCTATACAGAAATGTCTTTAAACAACAAAGTTAATGTCCACGTCTGGCAAAATCAGAGTCCAGACCTCAGTCCAATTGAGAATCTGTGGCTGCACTTGAAAAGGCTGTTCACTCACGATCTCCATGCAATCTGATGGTATTTGAGCAGTTTTGTAAATAAGAATGGGGAAACATTGCAGTGTTCAGATCAGCAAAACTGTTAGATACCTATCCACACAGACCCAAGGCTGTAATTGCTGCCAAAGGTGCAATTCCAGGGGAAAGTACCTGTGCAACCAAATATTTGGTGTTTTATATTTGTAAATAATTTAGATCACTTTTCATGTTGATCAGTGTAAAAAAAAGCCAAATTAAATCCACTGCGATTCAATGATATTAAACAATAAAACATGAAAACATCCAAGGGGGGTGAATACTTTCTAGAAACAGTGTAAGAGCATGTCAGCTCATAGGTTGCAATTGGGGACATATCATTAGGACTTCATAATTTCATTTCTTTGAATGAACACAAGTATCATATACAGAGGATGGCATGCATTAAAGAAAGGCTAATTCATTAGCAGTCATGCTTAGCAATCCCATCAGTGAGCATTAAATATATCAAGATCCAAATGTTGGTAATTTTTGAGCTTATTATGGCAATAATAATTCAGTAATTTTACTAATATGGTTTTTAAAATTTGACAAAATCTTGATTAAATTTGACAGTATAAATGAAAGTCAGATTGAATAATCAGGATTCTGATAGTATCATAAGAAAGTACAAATCTCCAAAGAGATGTCTATTTTCATAGACTGCGGGGAGACAAACTCTGTTTTGAAATCTTGCCGGTTTGTATTGTAATGTGTACAGAAAACAATGCAAGATTAATTCACCAAAATATCTAAACCTATCCAATGTTTACTTATTATTCTGCACTTGTTAGTTTCCTGTATTTCTGTGCAGCTCTAAATTGTTTGCAACTTTAACTGTCTCTCTTGGAAGAAAACAGGTTTTCCTGGTTTGACACATCTCTGCAGAAATGTGACAAGCTCTAGCCCCAAAATATATAAATCAGAAAAATCCTTAACAGGCTCAGCTCTTACCTATTCATTGTTTCTGGTTATTAAAATTATATAAAACAATGATAAAAGTGAGATTAGTAAACCATAGACAGCCAACTTACTCATTGCCACCTTTAATATTAAACCAAAGTTTGTAAAAATGATCAATTATTAAAAAATATCTAAATTAATATGGACATCTTGCATAACTAGCTGATAAACATATAAATTTTTGATTGGTTTTGGTTAGTCATTCAGCTTTATATTTTCCACAAGTACTGAAAAATCACTGAATATATTTCACATTAAATAAATAATTTAGTATGAATCTGATTTACATATAGCATTCATTGAGGATTAAAGTCTTAAAGCAACCATAATTACTTCCTAAATTCCTGTCATTCATTTTCTGCTATATCATATACCTTATTTCTGAGTCAGAGAACAAACATCAAACCCATGGGTTTCTAAAATATATAGTTTTTTATTTAATGCACCATTTTAGCATTTGTAAAGTAAAAGACCTAGAAGATTTCACGAAAGAGTACATTTCTGCAGACCTAACTAGTCACTAAATTCCACTTAGAGTAAAAGGTCATGTTTCCCTTTGAAAAAAAGTCTCTGCACCCCTCCTTTCCTCTTTTCATTTCTTTCTCTCTCTCTCTCTCTCTCTCTCTCAACAACCACTTGCTGCACTTTCCACTGCCATGACTCTTCTGTCCCCCTCTCTCAATATCACACTTTCAATCCGTGCCCAACTCATTTTCTCTGTCTCCCACCCCACTCTACCTTTATCTCTTTCCCCTCATCACCCTCTCACTTTTGCCCTCATTTCTGTCTCTCTCACAACCTTGCTCTCTCCCCCTCCCTATCTCTCTCTCCTTTACTTGCTTTTTCCACTCTGTATCCCTCTTCCTTTCTCTCTCCTTCCTTCTATCTTATCCCTTCCTCTCTCCTTTCTTCTATCCTCTCCCTTTCTCTCCTTCTTTCTGTACTCCTCTCCCTTTCTCTCTTTCCTTCCATCCTCCTCTTCCTTTCTATCTTTCCTTACAACCCCCTCCCTTTTGCTCCCCTTTCTTCCGTACCCATCTCCCTTATTCTCTCCTTCCTTTCAATCCTTCTCTTCTTCTCTCCTTCCTTCCATCCACCTCTGCCTTTCTCTCTTATCCCCTTCTCCCTTTATCCCCTTCTCCTTTTCTCTCTTGAACTCTCCATCCACCCATCCCTTTCTCTCTAACTCGCTTCCTCACTTTGACCCTTGTTTTCCTTTCCTCCTACCTCCAGCCAATCTCTTTATCCACTGTTCAAGGCCTGAGAGTGGAAACAAACCGATATTTTGCCACCACTCTGCGCCAAAAAGACTCACACCTGGGCACATCCCGTCTGCCATCTCCCTATGTTCTCACTATCACCATTGGTTGGGAGGTGTAGGAGGCTTGGCCACCACGCCTCCAGGTTCAGGGACAGTTGTTGTCCTGCAGTTGTTGAGCTCCTGCACTGGCTTCACTCGCCTCCTTGCTGAACTGCAGCCTTTAGATTCACTTTCAGGGACTCAGCAGTTCATTTTTAATGTATTTATTTTTAAAAAATCCCATGATTTGACCTCTTTTGCAGATTGGATGTTTGTCCATCTTTGTTCTGTGTGTGTGTGTTTTTTTTAATACTTCTGATGTTTTTGTTGAAGATGGGTGACTGCAAGAAGATGAATCTTGAGTCTGTATATGGTATACATATTTTGATAATGTATTTCATTTGAACTTTGTCTGTCACTCTCTATTTTTTCTCTCTAACACACACAAAAATTTATGTTGTTAGAAATTGTTACGTGTGCTGAACAAAAGTTAAATCAGCTTTTAAAACACAACTAGGGATTGAGCTAATTAAAGATATATCCTGCCATTTATATTCATCAATCATACAGCAAATTATTGCTGGTGTTGGAAGTTAATGAACAACATAAGCTCATAGGCTGGTGAAAGCAGCTTGGGAAAGATAGACTTAGTTTTATTTGTTTTTTTTCTGGAGCTGTTTTCACAATCTACTTTTTGTATGTGGTAAAAAACTGCAGAGCTCATATATACAAGTTAAGTTAGTAATTTCCATACGTTTTCATTGATAGTATATATTAACATTAAATGAGACAGAATGAAAGGGATCTGTGTCTTATGAGAGAATTATGAAGCAAACAGGGAGGAATAGTCTATAATTCAATTTTGTTTATGGAAAAAAAAAACTAGTCTAATTCATAAGTTATCTTTCAAGAGGCTTTTAAATATAGACTAACAGAGTCCTGCCTTAGTATAAATATTTATCCCAATGACATTTTGAGTAACACTGTAGAATATTAGTGGCATTTATTGTTTCAGCATCTCTTTTATCAACTCACTCAGATACTGGAAAATGTTGGCAATTTAAATTATATGCAAAAGTCATTTCTGAGGCCCTCAAATCCAATGCAAAACATAGCAGGCTTACAACACATTAAACAAGGGTGATGACCTGAGAGGAATAATTATTTCCGATGGACCACAGCTTCATTTGACATGTATGTTACATCCAAAGAGCTTTCTTGATGATACATTCGGTGGATGTGGATTGGGGGCTCAGTGTCAGAGAACAGGAAACTTATCAGCATCTGCTCACTCATGTTCTGTTAACTAAAATGTCAATTATTTCAATGTTAAACAACAAGTAGAATATTAAACTGTAGGTTTACATGAATTTCACAATTGATTTGTAGATTGTAGTATTTATATTTGAACATTCTTGGCAAAACGATTTGGAGATCTAATCCCATCTGTTCTGTAGTTATTTTGGAATATCAAGAATTTTAGTTCTGCTTTTGAATGATAGGTCAGATAAAACTTCAAAATTATTATTGAGTTTGAAATCACAGAACATTTAGGCTTGAGCATCTCCAAATAAATACAGCTGCTTAACTTCTATGAAATTATGACATCTTTCTGCAACACCATAACTGTTAAAATTAATATTCATTTGGAATGTTGTATTATACTAATTACATTTCCAATTTAAGTTAGGTATAATGTTTCTTGTGAACTGTCATGTACATCTGCATTACTTATTCACTCCCTCCATACTAATGAACAAACAACAGTGCCTGCACAGATTCATTAATCAGGCTTAAAGAACATGTTGAAATGCACAAAGGCAGTGAGAAGCACAGATGCAGGTAATTTCAAGTAAGGCATAATTAAATATGTATGGGTTCACAACTTCTTGCTATTAAAAGAGTGTCTAAAGAATTTGTTTTCTGGGCTCTCCATGCTGTTTAGATGGAGCAATCTCAGAATATATTTACGTGAGATCTATGGTAAAGCAATTTAAAAAGCAATGCACTTACGATTTTGCAATAAAAATAGGGTACATACAAAATTATACTCAGTCACGGATGAGCTGATCCGAATTAGATTGAAAAAGAACTGGGGCTAGAGAAGATTGGTTCCTGCTCTGCTTTTGGTAAGATCAGAGTTGATCTTCTTTATCAGTTCTCTATTATATACTTGCATTATTTGATCACCTTCGTGTCCAAAAATGTGTCAGTCTGTTGGCAAAATTGGAAGCAATTGTGCATCCAGAGCCTTGTCAAGCCACAAACCAGAGATCTGCAGTCCTATGGATGATGAAACATCAATTCTTCTTAAGTGATTCCCAGTTCTATGCGAAGAAAGTAACACCTTAGTTCAACTTCTATTTTCATTCATTTATTTTTTTATGCAAGGCCACTATTTTTGCCACTCCAATTGCCCTTGATAACATGATGATGGGCTGCCTTCTTACCTCACTGCAGTTCTTGCTATTGGGTAATGGATTCCAGATTTAGACCCTACAATGATGGAAGGGAAAGTTATGATGACTCAGAGGTGAACTAGCGGATTTCCATCCATCTCCTGCCCTTCTTCTTGGTGATGAAAATAAACTAGTTTAAGAGGTGCATTTGTAATATCTTCTGTCAGAATCTGCATTGCATTTTGCAGCTGGTACCCAATGTTCCCATAGCTGCCACATCCTGCTGGATTAGCTAGATACATACTCAACAAAGTGATATACTTTGTCAGGTGGATTTATTCCAGTGAAGTGGAGAGTGTTCCATCGTACCCCCAGCTTATGACCTGTAGACTGCCAAAGTGCAATGGCTTTTTCACTATAAAACTCCTCCCACACAGGTCGCATTATATTCGGAAACAACAGACAACTAACGTTTATGTGGGTGGTCCATTTGAACTGCTGATCAATAATGACTTTTAAAATGTGGATTTTGCAAAACACAATGATGGTAGATGACTAGATACTCTCTTGTTGGAGATAATTATTGTCTGGCACTTCGATGATATGACTGGGACTTCTCACTTAACAGCTCATATTTACCTGATTCAGGTGTGACCTGCTTCTCATCTTGCAGAATTGTGTAAGAACAATCATGAAGCAGATGAAGATGATAGATCATGGGTATATTGTCCTGCAGTGATGCTCCAGGGTAAATATTGACTACCAACAATCACAACCAGCATCTTTTGTTCAAGATATGATGGCATATATTGGCATGTTTCTCCTTATCAGCACACTTTGATACACCACTCAGCCAAATGGTGGCTTCATGTCAATTCATGTCAAATGGTAGCTCTTGATGAAGGGTTTCGGCCCAAAATGTTGTCACTACCTCCTCCCATAGATGCTGTCTGGCCTACTGAGTTCTGCCAGTATTTTGTGTTTTTTATTTGCTTCATGTCAATTGCTGTGATTCTGACCTTCCCTTGGGATTCAGATGATGACCCACATTTAGACCAAGGTGAAATCTATTAATTTCTTGTTGTTTTTATAAAATAGCTTGTGTTATACTTGCAAATGAGAACTTTGAAATTGCAGAGTGCAAATTATCTAACTAAATTAATTTATCATTCACTGAATATTTTAAATGTAATCTTATCTGGTGTACATTGGATAAATGCAACTTATTTCAAGCTTTTTTTTTAACCCATTGCTTACCTCAGTACATAATTAGCCTTAATTATAACAATTACATTAATTGTAATAAGTTCTGTGAATGATTAGTAATTGTCATGGAGACTGCTTCATGCCCATTTTTGCCAAGTTACACCCATTCATTAAGCAAATGCTTTCTGCCCTCGTGCACTTCTTATTACATATTTGGCATATTGCTTATCTTTGAAAATGGTTGATAATCACATTCTATCTGCAAGCTTTCTAATTGTGGATATAACCATTACATGGGCATTGAATTTTTTAAAGCTATTCCTAACATTAGGAAGTTCAAAAAAGTTTCTGCAGAAGTCCATAGTTTCTTCCATGATAGGGCCTGGTTGTGCTATCTTTTCTCTGCATTCTGTTGCATGGGAAGTTTTCAATCAAAGCTACTAATTTGAGAATTCCTTTGAGATATTTATTTCTAAAACAATTCATGAACATGAACTGTGCAGCAATCATCCACTCATTTGCATTTGCTGAATTACAGGATAGATTTTTGGAAAGCTCAACATTGCAGACTGCCTTGGGGCATGGATGGTATTTTTGTAGGAACTAAGCAACATTTCCCAATAGTCGTATTGCAATAGTTTTCCAAACATCGGGTATCAAAAGTATTGTACACTATTCAGGAACATCTCTTTGAGACAAGATAGCTTTTGATGTGAGGAAGAGCCTAACCTTTACGTGCAGTTTGGTGTTGTAATGAGAACTCCAAACAGCTTCCAAAGTATTTCTGGTATGTATCAAGTATGCAAAGTTTTTACGCAGATTAATCTAAAAATAAATTTTGTGAGCCTTATTAAGTTACAATTGTAAAGTGTATAATCAATAACATTTTCAATTGGAATTCTATGACTTTATCCAATGTTATAGTTCCATATTTTATTTTTGTCTTTATGCCACCAATAAACAACAGGCAAGGACATTTCTTATTATATATTTTATGTATACCTGCTATTATATCAAATGGCATTAATCAAAATATCATAAATACAGTAATACAGGCACGTTGCTTTCAGAGCTAAAGTTGGTCAATTGAAAATGAACTTAAAATAAAATACGGCATTTGAAATGAGAATCAGCCTGAATTAGTGATGCTGTGCATAATATAACTGATGTGCAATGTATCTCTTCAAATTAGATTATCACATATTATTTAAAACTCACCACTATTGGACTGATGAACAAGCCAATTCAATTATACCTACCCATTTTTCCAGTGCAAATTCATGCTTATCTTTTTACATCAGAGACTGTCATACACAATCTGTACTGGAAATATTACTGATGATGTACTTACTATGGAATCTTTTTATTCCAGAGTGTCCACTTGAAATAGATGTTAAGATGCTTTAATATACAGTAGTCTGATGATTTATATCATTTTGTGCATATATTAAATTTCTTCCCAATACTTGCTCATTGACATATTTGAACTTGAAATTTAATGAAGTGGAACTTAATTTCTTTGTGTCAATGTTCAACTTTCTGTTCATACATGAAACAGGCATTGTGGATTCACTGTCCTTTAATAGAAACTGCATGTTATTCCTTTCCCACTCTGAGGTATTTTCAGGAAAACTGCCATCATGTCAACATATTTGAACCACTGTAGTTTGTATATTTGCATATAGATAAAACTTTATCATATTGGATGGAGAATGTATCTGTGTTTTGACAAAATTAATTAGTACAACAACAGAAACAACTGAAGATGAAATCTTCCATGAAAACAAATATTTTCCACAGTGAATGACACAAAGAGCAACCAGCCAGCAGTTAACATATGATGTCAGCTCTGATCCAGTGACTAGCTTATTACCCAAATCCAAATTGCTTTCTTGCATGTTAGTTTGAGGGATAGTTGGCACCCTGTCAAATAAACTGGATAATTTTATCCCTCAGCAACAATTTCATTCAAGAAATATTAACTATGATTTAATTTAAGATTTTCACAGTCATCACATTGAAGGGTTTCTGAAGTAAATAATGCAAGAGTATATAGAGAGAATTCTCTTTCAGAAAATAAAGGAAACGATTCAGAAAGTCATTGAGTTCTTCACTATAGCTACATTTGGAGCATTTTTTTCAAAAATAATATCCATTTGTATACATTTTAAACTAATCATTTTAATGGATTTAGCATGAACTAATTTACTATTTGGTGTTTACATGAAATAGATTGATAGATAGCTGGGTGTAACACAAATGAATGGGCATCACAGAAATCAATAAAAGATTGCGTGTTGCTCTAAAAAGACAGTTGTATGACTCTAAATTACAAAAATAACAGCATTTCTTAATTGACTGTAAGATGCCTTAATGGATCTTAGCACTAGATATAAGAAGCCTTTCTCTTCACTTGTATCAGCTTGGTTTGTACTCTGAGCTGTTCCTCATTTTCTATATACATGATGTCCTATTCTCATTTATTAGACAATTGAAAAGCACTCTAAGTTTGTAAAGATGATTTGGACAGTGCTCGTCCCTGGAGCAACCAGAGAAGTCTGTTCCCAAAATTGTTGCCATGCCAACATATTAGAACCACAGTAGTTTCTATAGTTGCTGACACTATATCAGGACAAAGCCTTTCAATATTGGAGAGAAAATCTTATGTTCATTTTAACAAAATTAATTAGTTGAACAACAGAAGTGACTGAGTAGAAGTGCTTTGAGACCTGTCTCATCATTATCCCTACTCGTTAAAGTAGGTAATTCATTTTCAAAGGCAGTACTCCACCATGTAAAATTTACTTTGGGCCAGAATTTACTGTATAAGAAAAGCCAACATTAAAACAAGCTGTATTACTTAATTGCAAACATTAAAAATATTTAGTGTCTCTGGTGATAAACAAAATGCTTTATAACCTAAAGATAGAATAAGATCTCCAGACTAGGAAGAAGTATGGAAAGGTAGGAGCAGCTCCTTTTTACCTCCAATACTTACAGTGCTTTATGCAAGTCTAAGGAAATAAGGCTTTAAAGATGTATTCAGCATTTTGGCACTCAACTAACAGGGAAATACAACAAAAATATTTACTTAATAATAGAACAAACAGACAATGATAATGTGAAAGAGCATCACGTAACTAAATGGTTAGTTATGGACACTGAAGTTAACTACAGCAAGCCTATCTGTAGATAGCTTTAGCGTGAATTTATCCAGTAGTATTTTTCAGGTGAAGTGCACTTTGAAGAAACAAAAAAGGAAGGAGAATATTTAACCAGTTTTTTCCAGACTTTGGTAACTACTCATTTGAGCTGCAGGTTTGTAATATGGCTGGGCTATATGGTATGCAGAATAAGACCATAAGACAGTAAGACATAGGAGCAAAGCCAGGCCATTTGGCACATCAAGTCTGCTCTGCTGTACCGTCATGGAATGAAAGAAACTCAAGTGTGATGGAGAATGATATTCTGCATGCTTCATCACACTTGGCTCATCCAATCCATCGGTTGACCATTTGGTTGCAAACCATGGCATTAATTAAAGTGTGGAGGAGCAAGGGACACAGAATGTGGTATGTGGGGGGGGGGGCATTCAAAAGCCCAGCAGCTTCTTTTGTATTTTGAATTGAGAGCCTTGCAAACTTCTTTTGGCTATATTGTGGTAGGACAACAAATATCTTGAACTGACATGTAAGAACGTTTGAGAAGGTAAAGATTCTATCTTTGGGGTTCATGCTGAGACAACTAATGCTGCTCCCATACAGCTCAGTAACTCAGGTTTAATACTGAGCTCCAGTGACGCCTATGCATGGTTTGTACATTCTTCTCCATGGCAATACAGCTTCCATCAGCTACTCTGGTTTCTGCCCTCATCTCAAAGAAATGCCCATAAATTAATTAATTCCTGTAAATTATCCCTTTGTATTGGTTAACAATAAAACGGATCAATAAAAGAGGGAGTTGTTGGACATCTCTGGGAAAAAATAAATTGCAAGGGCAAGGAGATGAGACTGGTCAGATTGCTCTCCTGGGAGATGCTGTTAACCTGATGAGCCAAATGGCTTTTTGTGTCACTGTAAGATAAAGTGATACAAACAAAATCAGGACTTCCTGTAGGCTATGTGCAAATTTGCATAAAATAAGTGAATTCAAGAGCTGAAACCATTGTCTTGGGACAGGAAAGGCTTGAATAAAATGAAGCCATAATCAGGTTCTCGGTAGAAGAGATGAAGGGTGGTTGCAGGATCCCTCAGCAGGTTAAGGTGGCAATAATAATCCAAATTCAGAAAAGCTGAGTGAAACTCAGAATGGGTGCTTGGGGCACAACTGGTGAAGGGAAAATGAAAGCTGTAAAAGGAAATAAAGCATGACTAAAACAAAAGAGAAGGTTTGATTGGTGAATGTGGTCTGCATATACATACTTATAGGTTTAAATGGAAGCTGAATAAAACTCTATCATTAATATAGGGCTTGATGTTGTTGCTACAGCTAAGATATGGCTGCTCGACAGACAGGACTCGAATCTGCATGAAAGGTATGGATAATATTATTATTAGTCTGAGGGATTGATAAAAGAGAGTTTAATAAGTGCTAAGCAAACAGCGGGGGGTAGTATCACCTCTTTACAGTAGACTGCTATGCATGTCACTTTGCTATTGAGATGAAGAGACTGGGGATAAGAGACCATTAGCTAATACCTACTGTTAGAAAATTACTGGAATCTTGATACAGTGACAGATCACCTTGAGAAGCTCCAGCTGACATTCAGCAGGAATTTACCGTATCACGGTTAAAGACATGCTTTTCATAAAGGGCAAAGAGTGGATTGTGGAATATCTACTTATTTTTTGCATGTCATTACAGAAGGCATTTGAATTGCTTCTTCAAGGATGTTAAATAAAATTAAAATACACAAGATGAAAGAAAGGCTTTAGGCATTTCAGAAAGGACAGGGAGGGTGGCAAAATAGGTGGGGGCATGGCACTGTTGATCAGGAATAGTGTCACGGCTGCAGAAAAGGAGGAAGTCAAGGAGGGATTGTTTACCGAGTCTCTGTGGGTGGAAGTTAGGAATAGGAAAGGGTCAATAACTCTACTGGGTGTTTTTTATAGACCACCCAACAGTAACAGGGACATCAAGGAGCAGACAGGGAGACAGATTCTGCGAAGGTGTAATAATAACAGGGTTGTTGAGGTGGAAGATTTTAATTTCCCAAATATTGAATGGCATCTTCCTAGAGTGAGGGGTTTAGATGGGGTGGAGTTTGCTGGTGTGTTTCTTGACACAGTATGTACATAAGCCTACAAGAGGAGAGGCTGGACTTGATCTGGTATTGGGACATGAACTTGGTCAGGTGTTTGATCTCTCCCTAGGAGAGCATTTTGGAGACAGTGATCACAATTCTATCTCCTTTACCATAGCATTGGTGCGGGATAGCAAGAGACAATTTAGGAAAGCGTTTAATTGGAGTAAGGGGAAATATGAGGCCATCAGTCAGGAACTTGGATGCAAAAATTGGAAACAGATGTTCTCAGGGAAACGCACGGAAGAAATGTAGCAAATTTTCAGGGGATATTTGTGTGGGGTTCTGCATAGGTATGTTCTAATGAGACAGGGAAAGAATAGGAACCATGGCGTACAAAGGCTATCGTAAATCTAGTCAAGAAGAGTAGAAGAGCTTATGAAAGGTTGAAAAAACTAGGAAATGATAGAGATCTAGAAGGTTATAAGGTTAACAGGAAGGAGCTTAAGAATGTAATTAGGAGAGCCAGAAGGGGCCATGAGAAGGTCTTGGTGGAAAAGATCATGGAAAACCCCAAGGCATTCTGCAAGTATGTGAAGAGCAAGAGAATAAGATATGAGAGGATAGGACCGATCAAGTGTGACAGTGGAAAAGTCTGTATGGAACCGAAGGAGATAGCAGAGGTACTTAATGAACAATTTGCTTCAGTATTCACTACTGAAAAGGATATTGGTGATTGTAGGAATGACTTGCAGTGGACTGAAAAGCTTGAGCATGTAGCTATTAAGGAAGAGCATGTGCTGGAGCTTTTGGAAAGCAGCAAGTTGGGTAAGTCACTGCGACCAGACGGGATGTACCCCAGGCTACTGTGGGAAGCAAGGGAGAAGATTGCTGAGCCTCTGGTGATGATCTTTGCATCATCATTGTGGACGGAAGAGGTTCCAGAGGATTGGAGGGTTGCGGATGTTGCTCCCTTATTCAAAAAAAGGGAGTACAGATAGCCCAGGGAATTATAGACCAGTGCATTTTACTTCAGTGGTTGCAAAGTTGATGGAGAAGATCTTCAGAGGCAGCATTTATGAACATTTGGAGACATTCTAATATGACATTCTAATATGATTCAGAACTGTCAGCATGGAAAAGGCAGGTGGTGCCTTATGAGCCTGATTGAATTTTGTGAGGATGTGGCTGTATACATTGATGAAGATAGAGCAGTAGGTGTAGTGTATATAGATTTCAGCAAGGCATTTGATAAGGAACCCCTTGCAAGGCTTATTGAGAAAGTAAGGAGGCATGAGATCCAAGGGTCATTGCTTTGTGGATCCAGAACTGGCTTGCCCACAGAAGGCAAAGAGAGGTTGTAGACAGGTCATATTCTGTATGGAGGTTGGTGACCTGTGGTGTGCCTCAGGGATCTGCTCTGGGACCCCTACTCTTCATGATTTTTATAAATCACCTGGATGAGGAAGTGGAAGAATGGGTTAGAAAATTGCTGATGACACAAAGATTGGGGGTGTTGTGGATAGTGTGGAGGGCTGTCAGAGGTTACAGCGGGACATTGATAGGATACAAAACTGGGCTGACAAGTGGCAGATGGAGTTCAACCCAGATAAGTGTGAGGTGGTTCATTTTGGTAGGTCAAATATATAATAGTGTTAGTAGTAAGACTCTTTGCAGTGTGGAGGAACAGAGGGATCTTGGGGTCCAAGTCCATAGGCCTCTCAAAGCTGCTGCGCAGGTTGACTCTGTGTTTAAGAAAGCTTACGGCGCATTTCCCTTCAACAACTGTGGGATTGATTTAATGAGCTGAGAGGTAATGTTGCAGATATATAGGACCCTGGTCAGACACCACTTGAAGTACTGTGCTCAATTCTGGTCGCCTCGCTAGAGGAAGGACATGGAAACCATAGAAAGGGTGCAGAGGAGATATACAAGGATGTTGCCTGGATTGGGGAGCATGCCTTTTGAGGATAGGTTGAGTGAACTCAGACTTTTCTCCTTGGAGCAACGGAGGATGAGAGGTGACCTGATAGAGGTGTACAAGATAATGAGAGGCATTGATTGTGTGGATAGTCAGAGGCTTTTTCCCAGGGCTGAAATGGCTAGCACGAGAGGACATAGTTTTAAAGTGCTTGGAAGTAGGTACAGAGGAGACGTCAGGGGTAAGTTTTTTACGCAGAGAGTTGTGAGTGTGTGGAATAGGCTATCGGTGGCAGTGGTGGAGGTGGAAATGATAGGGTCTTTTAAGAGACTCCTGGATATGTACATGGAGCTTAGAAAAATAGAGAACTAGGTAGTTCTGAGATAAGGACATGTTCGACACAGCTTTGTGAGCCAAAGGGCCTGTATTGTGCTGTGGGTTTTCTATGTTTCTAGGTTTCTATGAAATATATTAACTTAAGAAATTGATAGAATGGCACTCTTGGCAGATTTGGGACAGGGGTAGACACTCAGATTGGCAGGATATGACTTGTAGTAACCTGTGAAGATATGCATGGTGACTGTAACTGTTCACTGGGCTCAGAAACAATTTTAGTAAACTTAAGATATATGAATTTGCACAGGACTCTTGGATATAAGGCATTTGTGAATTGGAGATGGAGATATATTACAATAAGAAGTTCATAATTTGAACAAATTGGTAAAAACTACTAAACAGCAGATTTCACTGTAAGAGTACTTCAGATGATGCAATTTGGATCTAAAATATATCTAGGCAGCTTACTTTTAAAATGGTGAAGATAAATTTCAAAAGTAAAGAAACTGTGCTAGAACCATACGCCTATAGATCATTAAAGTATCCTGGGAAGGTACAAAACATGATCATAATGGGTTATGTAAAGTTGGCTCTACTCTTGGGAGACTTGTGAAGAAAATTGTGCACAAGCTTTATAATACCCTTCAGGTTACTTCAGCGTAAGGAAACATATCACTCTTACAACTCATGCAATTATTCTTTATCAGAAAACAAAACTGATTCTAAACTGTGTGTAAAGTGTGTTCTTGCTCCAAGTACATAGATTGGCAGAACGTCCCTGTACTGACAATGGCTGATACACATTAAAGAGAAATATCAGGCTCATCTACATAAATGCAAATACTGTTTTGGCAATATGTTAAGTTTTAATTATTGTCAAGTGACATAACTGGCAATAAAAATATTGTAAAATGTTTGAAATGGAGTACATTAAACAATCAATTTGATTTTGAAGATTTTTGAGATTTAACTGAAGTCAGAATTTTTTTGATACTCATCTGAAAGAATCTTCTGTTGCATTCACATCATCTTTGAGACTAAAGAATAAGAGGAGTTAGGTTTTCATTTGGAACATCTCTTTAAATATTGCACTGTTAGACAAATGTATTTACTAATCAATTGTTAGTAAACTTGAAAAGCAAGACTAAGGGAAATCTCTATTACTTATGGAACAGAATGATTGGGATGTACTGTTGAAAATTTTTACAAAATCGTAAACAGTAATTGTTGAACAAATAGAGAGACATTTCTAGAAAATGAAGTACATGTTTTCATCTGAATATGTCTTCTATGATTTAATATATGGATTTGAGCTTCTGATACCACAGATTTGAAATGCAAGCAGTAGCTTTTCAATTGTATAGCCTCTATTTATTGATCTCTAAATACCTCTGTCAGTTCCTAATCCTCTGAAAAGGAAACGTGCACAGGTATCAAGAACTTAGAGCATAGATCAGTACTCTACAGGTCTTTGTGCCCATGATATTGTGCCAAACCTTTAACCTACTCCAAGTTAATCTATCCTGCCCATATAGCACTTCATTTTTTCTGTTATTCATGTGACTATCTGATAGTTTCTTAATTGTCCCTAAATGCATCTGACTCTACTGTCACCATTATTCCATGCCTTTACTACTCTCTGAGTAAAAGACCTACCTCTGATAACCCCCTTTATACTTCCCTCCAATTACCTTATAAGTATCATACATAAAATGCTGGAGGAACTCAGCAGGTCAGGCAGCATCAATGGAAAAGTGTACATTCCATGTTTCAGGCTGAGATCCTTTGTCAACATGGGAGAAAAAAAGTTGAGGGGTAGATTTAAAAGATGGGGGTAGGGGAGAGAGAAACACAGGGTTATAGGTGGAAATTGAAGGGGGATGGGATGAAGTAAATAGTTGGGAACTGAACTGGCAAATGAGAGAAGGCCATGGATGAAAGAACAGGGCTGAAGAGCACCAGAGGGAGGCGATGGATGGGCAAGGAGATAAGGTGAAAGAAGGAAAAGGGGATAGGAAATGGTGAAGGTGGGAGGCATTAATGGAAGTTTGTTCATGATGTTCATGCTCTCAGGTTGGAAGCTACCCAGACAGAATATAACGTGTAGTTCCTCCAACATGAGCATGGCCTTATCACGCCATGGACCCCCTGGGAGAAAGATTTTGGCTGTCCACCCTGTCTGTTTCTCTTATTATCTTACCAATCTCAATTAAATTGCCTCGCATCCTCCTTTGCTCCAAAGAGAAAAGCCCTAGTTTGTTCAAATTTTCCTCATAAGACAAGTGCTCTAATCCAGGCGGCATTCTGCACCCTCCCTGAAGATTCCACATCCTCCCTATAGTAAAGTGACCAGAGCTAAACGCATCCAAGTATGATCTAGCCATAGTGTTAGTGACTGCAACGTTACCTTGTGGCTCTTGATCTCAATCCCCTGACTAATGAAAGCCAACACACTATACTCCTTCTTACCACATTATCAACTCATGGGGAAGCTTTGAGGGATTTGTGAACATGGATTCCCAAGATTCCTCTGTTTCTCCACACTGCTAAGAATAAAGAATATCCTCTCCAAAGAGCTCTCCATAACAGATAAGATTGATGCATTTATAGAAGCAGTAGCACCAAAGCAGAGAACCCAGTAAAGAAAATACGTTACTAGGTTTAGTTCCTATTTCTGACTATCACTTAGGCTTGGTAGATTCATAATGCTTTCCATTGACTTTAGACCCAGTAGTTTGATTTTACCCATTCATATTTGAGGATCTGAGCATCACTAGTGCACAGCCATTTCAAAGTACTGAAGGTGGTTGGTGAGCCACTTCCATCTAGTTAGATTATTAGGGCAAACTAGTTAAGGATATATGTTCTTAATAGCGCTATCTGCTTTTTTTGTGCTTATCATTATGGTGACTGGTTGTTGTCTTATCAGATTTAAATTCTACAGTAACTACAACTGGCATTTTTTAATTCAGGTATCTGGATTGCTAATTTGTAACTTAACACTCAAAGTTCAACGTAAATTTATTATCAAAGTACACATATGCCACCATATACACCCTCAAGGTTCATTTTCTCAGTAAATACAAGAACTACAATAGAACCAATGGAAGACCACACCCAATAGACAAAATATCAATACGCAAAAGACAACCAACTGTACAAATACAAAAGAAAAAAAGGAAATAATAATAACAAATAAATTAGCAATGAATATCAGGATCATGAGATGACGATCCCTTGAGAGTGAGTCCATAGGTTGTGGGAAGAGCTCAGTGATGGGACAAATGAAGTTGAGTGACGTTATCCCCTCTGGTTTAGGAGCCTGCTTGTTGAGGGGTAATAATGGTTCCTGAACCTGTTGGTGTGATTCCTGAGTATTCTAACTTTCTTTCTGATGGCAGAAGCAAGG
This sequence comes from Hypanus sabinus, assembly GCF_030144855.1. NCBI lineage: Eukaryota > Metazoa > Chordata > Chondrichthyes > Myliobatiformes > Dasyatidae > Hypanus > Hypanus sabinus. The sequence goes on from NC_082724.1 coordinate 40,666,669, forward strand.
AGAATGCATGGCCTGGGTGGTGGGAGCCCTTGACAATGGATGCTGTTTTCCTGTGACAACGCTTCATGGAGATATGCTCAATGGTGGGGAGGACATTGCCCACGTTGGACTAGGTTATCTTGACCTCTTGTTGTAGGATGTTCCATTCAAGGGCATTGGTGTTTCCATACCAGGTTGTAATGCAACCAGTCAATATACTCTATGCCACACATCTATAGAAGTTAGTCAAAGTTTTAAATACCATGCTGAATCTTTAAAGACTCCTAAGAAAGAAGAACCATTGCCATGTTTTCTTCAGAATTGTAATTAAAGGCTGAGCCCAAGACAGGTCCTCTGAAATGGTAACAACAAGGAATTCAAAGTTGCTGACCCTCTCCACCTCTGATCCCCTGAAGAGGGCAGGCTCTTGAACCTCTTGCTTCCTCCTCCTGAAGTCCTTGATCTGGTTGACATTGAGTGAGAGGTTGTTGTTGTGGCACCACCCAGCCAGACTGTTAATCTCCCTCCTACAAGCAGATTTCTCATCACCTTTGATTTGATCAACAATTGTGGTGTTGCCAGCAAACTTAAATCTGAGGCACAAGGCTCCTAAACATTTGTGTGCATGTGTGTTTCCTTTTGTTCACTATAAGTATAAACATCAATATCTCATCAATCTCAAAATGTAAATTTAGTTTTGACACAATTTGTTCTTTACAAGTTTATATCAGTAATGAAAGATCACATTTGTGCCATCAGCTACACTGCCTGAATGCTTTACTTCTACATTTTGCTCATCACTGTTTCTTTTTTCCGCTGTAGTTTAAGACTTGGAGGTGGAAGGCTTCTGAAAATTTTTGGGGAGGAAATCAAATTAAGAGCCATGGTAGCATAGCAGTTAGTGCCTGCTATTACAGCTCAGTGGTTTGCATTTCTGAGTTCATTTCTGGCATCCTCTGTAAGTCTTCCCTGCTGGGTTTTCTCCGGGGGCTCCAGTTTCCTCACACTGTCCAAAGCTGTACCGGTCAGTAAGTTAATTGGTCGTTGTAAATTGTCTCATATTAATCTATGGTTAAATTGGGTAGTGTGGCCTATTCCATGCTGTATGTCAATCTATAAATAAATGCTGGACATTTACATAATGGCTGGACATAAACAGTTCTGACAGCATCATTTTATGTGACAAAAATGTTATTTTTCCCTAGAATATGCCTGACAGACTTGTTTAGTTGCTTGGATTTGTGAGACAGATCCAGTAATCAACTGCATTTCCTATCAAGTAGGAATATTTGATATCTATAACCCCCACTTGGTTCAAACACCCTGTGAGGTATTTTCTAATGCAGTCTCTCAAGTACTTGGTGCCATAATATGATCTGGAGTTTGCATTCTCAACAAAGCTAATTTCTTTCTGACTTGCACATGCAGTTACATATTTACATCAACTAGAATGAAAAATAGACATAGGAGTAAGGCTATTCAGCCATTCAACCCTGTTGTATCATTAAATGAAAATATGGTTTATCAATGACCCAATTTTGCCCGTCTATTTTCATAATGGCTTTCTTCTGAGATTAACACATATAGTTTATGTGTTATAGCACATATAGACTAATAATACGGTACATTTCTTGAAATCTTCACTAATTTCACTTCTGAAGGACAAGGTTATTTTTGTTTTAGTTGTGACTTCCAGCTCTTGACAATGTATAAGATATTTTACAACTTTAATACAGGCTCTGGAAGCCACTGAAACAACTTTTATCCATTTATTTCATTTCCATTTAATATTGTGAAAACATATTGGAAAGTTAAATCAACTTTTATCCTTTCAAATCCCAGAGAATAAAACTCAGGTTCGTTTTATGTCTATAATAATTTTACCAGTGGAATTGTATTATCACTCTAGAAAATCTACAATGCACTCCTTCCAAGGTCAATATATATTTTCTAAACAGAGATACCTGAACTTTTCAGTGCATCTCCAGTAAACATCTCTTGCACAGTAATCTTAAAGCCTTTTCTTTTTTCTTTATTATAACCACAAATTCTCCAAACTTTTTAACTTCACCTTAAAATAAGAAGAGATTTTGCTCTTCATCACAAAAGCTACACCTCCTCCATTACAGAGGCATAAAAGAGCTGACCAAAGTTCGTGGGAAGAGGACACTAGCAGGTATGGCAGCAGAATGGCTGGAGTTTCTGGGGGCAATTAGGAAGGCACAGGATAGATACATCCCAAAGATGAAGAATCATTAGAAAATGAGGATAAGAAACTGTGGCTGACAACAGTAGTCAACGGCAGCGTAAAAGCTAAAGTGAGGACATATAATACAGAAAAAATGAATGGGAAGTTAGAGGATTGGGAAGCTTAAAAAAACAACAGAAGGCAACTAAAAACATCATAAAGAGAGAAAAGATGAAATATGAAGGTAAGCTAGCCAATAATATAAAACAGGGTAACAAATTTTTTTCAGATATTTTAAGAGTAAAGGAGAGGTGAGTGTGGTTATCAGACTACTGGAAAGTTATGCCAGAGAGATAGTACTGGGGACAAACAAAAATGGCAGACAAACTGAATAATCCTTTGCTGGTGGAAGACTCTAGTAGTATGCTAGAAATTTGAGTGTTGGGGGACAGAAGTGAGCATGGTTGCTATTACTAATAAGAAAGTTCTTGAAAAGCTGAAAGATCTGAAGGTAGATAAGTCACTTGGGCCAGATGGACTACTCCTCAGGATTCCAAAAGAGGTAGCTGAATAGATTGTTGAGGAATTAGTAATGATCTTTCAAGAATAACTAGATTCTGGACTAGAACATTGCAAATGTCATTTTACAGTTTAAGAGAGGGAGGCAAACAAAAGGAAATTATAGGCTAGTTAACCTGATTTCAGTTGTTGGGAAGATGCTTGTGTCCTTTATTAAGGATGAAATTTTGGGAGCCAAAGTTTGGATGGTTTCTTTAGGGGAAATCCATGGTATTACAGGGAAGATAATAATTATATCTGTGCACTTGTAATACTTCTGTTACACTGTAATTTCCTTTGGGATGAATAAAGTATTTATCTATCAGTTTGGCTGAAGGCAAAGAGTGGGAATAAAGAGAGCCTATTCCTGTTGGCTGCTGATGTCCAGTGGTGTTCCACAGGGGTCGATATTGGGACCACTACTTCTCACATTATATGTCAACAATTTGGATGATGGAATTGATGGCTTTTTTAACCAAATTTGCAGATGATGCAAAGATAGGTAGAGAGGCAGGTACTGTTGAGGAAGCAGGAACTAGCTTGGGAAGAAAATGAATCAAAATGTGCAGATGAAATATAGTGTAGTGAAGTATATGGTCATGCACTCTGGTAGAAGGAATAAAGGTATAGACTGTTCTCAATATGGGGAGAAAATTCAAAATCAGAGGTGAAAGGGACTTTGGACCTTTTGTATTATTCTCTGAAGGTTAACTTGCAGGTTGAGTTGGTGGTAAAGAAGGCAAATTCATTGTTAGCTTTCACTTCAAAAGGACGGGAATATAAAAGCAAGAATATGATGTTGAGGCTTTATACGGCATTGGTCAGACTGCACTTAGAGTCTTGTGAGCAATTTTGGCATTCTTATCTAAGGAAAGATATGCAGGCATTGGAGACGGCCCAGAGGCATTTCATAAGAATGACTCTGGGAATAAAAGTGTTAATATATGAGGAGTGTTTGATGGCTCTAGGCCTGTACTCGCTGGAGTTTGGAAGAAATAAGCGGAATCCCATTGAAACCTATAGAATATTGAAAGGACGACAAAAAAATCGGATGTAGAGAAGATGTTTTCTGTAGTGGGTGGGTCTAGAATCAGAGAGCAGAGCCTCATAAGAAAGGAACATCCATTTAGAACAGAAATGTAGAAGACAGAGCCAAGGTATATTTAAAGTGCAGGTTGATAGGTTCTTAACCAGTCAGGGATCAGAAGTTATGGGGAGAAGACAGGAGAACAGGATTGAGAGGGATAATAAATCAGCCATGATGAAATGCTAGAACAGACTCAGTAGGCTGAATTGCCTAATTCTGCTCCTATATCCTTTGGTTTTATGGTCCTCTTCCATTTTTATTTCTCTTTTGCACCATTTATAACCTAGTGCATTTAGCTCCTAATATCCTTGGAACCATCCCTCAGTAATAGATAAAGAGCCAAACCCTCCAAAATCAATTTGGTTCTGTAAATGTCTCTGTAAATACCCATTGCATTTCTGTAAAGGGTGCATACTTGGGTCACCAACCTAAACCATTCTTTTTCTATAATAATTCACCAATGCATTTCTTATTTCACTCTCCTGGTAAGTTAGTTGAAATCTTTCAGTTTCCATTTTACTGGTTATGTGCCTAAAGTACAGTCTTTCATAATTAATCTTCTCTCTTCCTTTCTGTTTACCTTAAAAGTATTATTGTTATTTCTATTTTCCCTGAGGTTGTCAAGTACTCTTTGCTATTCCTCCCTTACTAATGTACTTCCAGGCATTTACTTCATTTCTTCACCCAGATATTAATTAGGCAACATCCAAACAAATTATGATTCACCTATCTTCTTCATATTATTCTGTACTGTTGTATGAGTTCCTGCTCCTTGGTTCTTTAATTAGCAATTTTCCAAACAGGAATGATTGACACTGTTCTCTATCTAATTGGGATTTTCTTAACTGCACAATACAGGTCACATCAATTCCATTGTTATCCTGCATATCTATTCAAGATGTGTCCAATCTCTGGAGATCTCATCCTACTTATCAAATGGAGACAACAAAGTCAGACTTGACTTCAAGGTACATTAAAGGTAGAGTTTACCACTATTTATTACATATGTATTCACTTGGAATCGTCTTCTCATTAACAATTTTTTACAAATTACAATACAAGCACAAATTCTGAACATTCACATTCTAAAGTTATTTTTTCTTTGTCATAGGTTAGCAAGTTCCTTAAGGTTGTTATAACCGGGAGTGGTAATGGGGACAAGCACCCAGTACCTATTAGATGCTCCCAATGGCATGCACCTCAAATAGCCTATGATAACCAAGCCCAGCTCCTGGCCTTCATGTGTGGCTTAGCTACTAAGCCTGGTGGAACTGTTTCTACTGACAGGAAAAGGGGTAAAGACGAGTTACTAGTGCCTTAAAAACAGTCACTTAGGGCAGATGGGGCTCATCAGCAGTGGTTGACAGCTCATCTAGGTGAAAGAGAGTTCTGAAATCAAACCTCTGTTGCCTTGTGGCTATACCAACCCATAGGGGAGGCTTCAGGAGTGAACCTCGAGGGAAAAATCTGGAGCTAAAGTCCTTAAAGCAGTCCTATGTTGAGTTCAATGCTGACTGGCAACTCCTGTGATGCTTCTGGTACCAAACTGTATCCGTCTTTGCCATTCCTTTGAGTTCATCAGATGCATGGAGAGGGGGAGCTTGCTACATGGGCAACAGCTTGCTCTCCATATTGTACTGCCCAGGCTTGTGTATCTAGACAGCTACAACTCAATATCCTTGGTCAACTCTGACTGATGGAGGCCCTCACTCAAGTTAGCACAAAGCACTGAAATACTGGAGTAACTTTTAAATAATTGACTTTAATTTGTAACATCTTTAAATAGATTTGAAGACACAAGAGACAAAGGTATTATAACGTTGAATTTCTCATGCCTTTGTTCAAAATGTGGAAGTCTGCATAATAAACAAGAATAGGTGGTAAAACAATGTGACACTGCTCTTTGGCACCAGGTTCTCACTCTCAGCATGTATTTTTACAGAGTTTATGACGCACTTTATGACAACACTGATAGGCCATTCATGGAGAAGTATATTTATAGATTCAAGACAACTCATAGCAGAGCCAAGGGGAGGGAAAGTAAAATGTGTCTGGAAATGGAAGTCAGAAGATTGGATTTTAAACCTTGGACGGGGTCGTCAAAACCGATGGTAGCTTTTTTTCTGGAAACTGAGGGGTGGCATAGTGAGTGTGGGCAAGTAAAGGAAACGTGGAATGTTTTTTACTGCGAGAAGGTAGATTGACAAAGCACAGGGGAAATATTTCAGCTCCAGTAAAGCTACTGAACCCCATTCTGAATTGGACTCAAATTCTCTGTAATAAAATCCTGGCATTTTTGCACCTTTTCCTTTAATTGCCTGAGTTTGGAAACATTTACACCCCAGAAGGAAGAAATCTCCGATCACTCCAATTCAACATCCAGAATTCTTAGAACTTCACAATCAGATCTTGCAGCTACTTCTTTCAATACTTTTAAGCACCTTTCACTGTGCCTGAAACTGAATTGCACTTCTCACTTCTAAGCTTTGAGTTGTGCCTGATACCCAGTTGCCACCCGAGTTCCAGATAGGTAGGCAAGAGATTGGAAGTGCAAATACACTTAAAATGATCAATTATCAGGAAATATGAGCAAAAAATAATTGGCTCTCTGCTCACATATTTCTCAGCATGTCCAGACTTCCAGACCTAATGACCTGTTGCTGAACTTTCACAACAGAGATATTCAATAAGTATTGTATGTTTTCAGATAAACATCTTTAGACTTTGTGCCTTCGTCAGAACTGATAAAAAGGAATAAGTCAATCCATGTAGTAAAGAGTGCTTCCTGCATTTTTATTTCACATTTCCAGCATTTGCAATTTTGTTTTTGAATATCCTTTTTTCAGAGACAAGATTTAAAAAGAAAAGCTAAAACCCAACATCAGGAATATTTGCTGTTCTGTAATTGAACTCACTTTCACTAATATTGACACACAAATAAAATATATTATTAGGCAAAGTCTATCTCACTCCTGTTACTCATCATGTCTAATCAGTCTAATATCTCAAATTTAAAATTCCAATCACCGAATGAGTGACCATTTCATGCTCCTCTAGACTGGAGGCACCCAGAGACCAATTACCTGCACTCTTGAATACCTGACCCATGGTAAATTCTCTCAAACCATAGAGATTGAGATTGTGGAGACAATTGCTTCTGCAGTTTGAGCAATGGATTTAAGAAGGAGTAGGACCTGTCAGCACTTTCTGCAGAGACTAATGTTATTGTGACTAACAGCACATGGCAAGAGCCAAGAAAAAGAAGTTGTGTTTAAGTGGAGCAGCTATTGTTGGAGGGGGACAGGGTTAGAGTAGGGGAACTTGAAATTTAAATTCAAGAGGCTTTGGTGAGAAGAGGCGGAAGCTAGACTGAGGTTTCTGTCCATTTCAATTTCCTTGTCTATTAGTACCTAGCAAGAGTGGTGAGAATGATTGGCAGGTCACTGGTGTGCTCCTCATGCAAGGTATGGGAGTTCCGCAAGATCACCAGTCTCCCCGATTGCATTCCGCGTGAAGTGCATCCAGCTACAACTCTGTGCAGACCATGTTAGAGAACTGGAGCTGCAGTTGGATGACCTTTGGCTCATAGAGGAGAATGAACAGGTGATAGATAGGGACAGAGAGGTAGTCACAACTAAGTTGGATAGGGTAGATAGCTGGGTGACTGTCAGGAGAAGGGAGGGAATAGGCTGATAGTGCAGAGTATTTCTGTGGCCGTTCTCCTCAATATCAACTATACCACTTTGGATACTGTTGGTGTTGGGGGGGGGGATATATTATAGTAAAGGAAAATATTAATCTTTGTAAAAGCTAAGTAATCAGACTTTTTTAAGTCTGCTCCTGAGTACCACAGCTGAATGACTTTAAGTTCCCATGTTTGCAAAAGCAACCACTGATGAATGTATTTCATACAGATTGGTTGATAACTAGTGGAGAAAAAGCTTTCTCACTGGTGTGCACAGAACATTATTTATGATATTATGTTGGTGCATGTTCAGTCAAAGTTTTAGTTGTTGGTTGATTGTCTCAGATGACAGCTATTTGGACTTACACTACATTTTGTGAGAGATGAAACAAGATGAGGCGTGCAGAGTGCTCCAGCAAACCTTTTGATTGACAATTATTAATGTTTATTGAACATTTGTATGATAAATTGGGGAGACCATCATGGACCAATCTTTTGTCTGATTATGACACAATATTTAGTAAATATTCCATCAATTTAATTCTAAATCTGAGTAGAAATCTGACTATATTTTTTAAAAAAATGAGCTTCAGGGAAATATATAAATTGAAGGATAAATTCTCCTTTGAACAATAACTGTAGATGATTTCTGTGTGGCTTCCTCATTTACCCCCCAGAATTGATTTTGTGCTTGTCTCATCAGGATTCAATCAAAAGAAGCAGCTTTACCATTGAAATGAAAGCCACAAAACCTTTATACACATTTATTTTCAAACCACAAAGTATTCTTACTATCTTCTGTCAATGTGTATGTGTCTCTTTCCAATACTAGCATTGATTTGAATCCCAAGTATTATTTAGATAGATAGCAGCATCTGCAAATGCATAAAAGCCAGTGTTTGAAGATTTCACTCATGGACCTGATTGAAGTACCATGGGTCATCTGCCAGTCTCATATAGAGATATATTGATGAGTGAGAGAGCAAATTCAGCAGTTGGATGGGGAAATGGAACAATAACCAAGGCAAGTGGATGACCAGGTGGAATAATATTTCAGGGAATATTAAATAAGATGCTGGAGCAAAGCATACCAGCCAGATGAATGTCAAATATCCCATCAGGCTTTACTCTCTTGCCATGAAATAGATGTTGGAAACCACAAAACAAAGGTGCACAGTGAAAAAAGTTCATGTAATCAACACATGGTGAGTCTCAACTGAGAACTCAGCTGAGACAACTTTATGGTCCTGCGGACCATCCCATTGTAAACACCCGACAGTGTTTGTGATGTGACATCTTGTGTAAAACTACTCTTTGATAGATGACAACTCTTAAATAAACACTCTAATAATTCAGGAGTCAACCAGTTAAAATAATTGTAGGATGGTTCCAGAATCAATTTGAAAAAGTTAAGGAAACACATGCTTTTACAAACAAGGATTGGAATTAAAGATGTGTAAAGGCCATAAAGATTGAAGTAATGTCTTGGAGGTATGTGAAGAAATTTATAAAATGTTGCCTTACAAGATGACCAGCAGCAGTGACTCTGGAAACCAACTATCGAAAACTCAGGAGAACTTGCCAAGACTAAGTTATACGAACTTACTTTGTTTTTCTATTTAAAATATATATTTCAAAGCATTGGATTGGTTTTATCATGTGCTGTATTTAATCAGTAACAGATGAATGGGGAAGGGTTGATTTGTTTTGGAGGGGGACAGACTGGGCTTTCTTTGTATTTCCTGGCCCTAATCGGCTCTCTGCACCAAATAGGGCAGAGCCAAACAAAGCACCACTGAGTTGTGCAAGGAGCATACTTCATTATCAGGTCTATGACCATCTTTTTACTTTCTTCCTTTCCCTTACATAGATCTCCCTGCCATAATTTCTCTCCTGTCTTCCCCTCCTGTCCTCTTCAAGGAGACAAATCACTTGCACACAGTAAACTGCCAGATGCCCAGTTTCACAGAATGCCTCGCCTTTTCCTTAAAATGGTCTTTTTCCCTTAAGGTATTATCTGCTGATTCTTAAAATCATCCAACGTTATCTTGTTCCACAGTTTGTTCTTAAAGGCTACCAGCCATTTGTCATTATTCATAGCTAACAGCTTGCTTGAATCCCACTAGTTGAACCTACGGATGTTGAAAAGGTATGGAACAATTAAGTTATTAACCCATTCTGCATGATGACTTGAGTTTAGCGTGCCTCTGATGTTCCAGGCCTGTAATAGTTAAATTTCAAGCTCTCTGATGGAGGATCTCGCCAATAAAAGTAAATATAAATTTCATATCAATAAAGTGCAAATAATGCATGTCCTGCATTACATCTCTATTGCAAAGAAACACTGTAATTCCCCAGACCCTGTGGTTGATGAAGGGTCTATGGGAAAACATTACTAGAAGTTTTGACTTTTTGTATACAGTATTCTCTGAGGGATATTAACATCTTATCCTGTGTTTTCTGCTTTTGATTAACTGAGCCTGTCCAGTGACTGCTGTGAAGGGGCAGTTGACAACAAGGGAACGACCTTGTGACAGCACGGAAAGACAACTGAAAGGCTGGAATAGATCCCAATGGGACTGCCATGGGCTAGTTACCCTTGGCTGCAGTCGTTAACACTGATTGACCAAGTTGTAGACACCTGTTAATGGCTATGCATAGGCAACAAAAGAAGACTCCCCTATAGCCTGCAAAAGCGGTGGTGCAAGATGGCCAAGACTGATAACATGGCTGAAGACCATTGAATAGAATCTATCATGAATAAAGAGAGCACTGCACAAGAGATCACCAAATGTCTAGCAGCAGTAGTGGGACATAAGCGTCGGGTGTGCATCTGTGGGTGAGAGAAAATAACATCAGAAAAGGGGTTGAAGATCTATCAAGGGAGGAAAGGATGCTTGAGGGAGCAGGGTCAGGGGCCTCACATGGACCAGTACTTCTTGCGAAGTTAATCAACAAAGTTGCGTGAAGAGCAGCGATTAGACCCAAACCAAAGTTCTCAGAACTTCAGCCACCCAACCACCAACACCTCCCAATGAGAGAAAGGTCAAAGAGCACAGACATCTCATGAAGTAGCCCAAGACTGCTGATAAGAAAAAAGTGGGAAACCATCAACAATAACTTGATGAAAATTTTGGAGCAATTAAAAGTAACTGCAGAAAAGAAGAGCCTCACCTGGGCTCCAGAATGGCATCAAGAGAGTGGGAGGACACAACGGGGGTGTGACTCTTGGATGCCATAAGGCATTGTCGAGCCCACGGGAGATGTAGTGGGCTATTTGATGAAATATCGAGGAAGGAAGGTGCCCACTTGAAAATCCTTGTGTGTGAACCCTATGCCACTCACAACGTCAAGCAGTCTTGAGCGAGTGCTCACGACCCATTGGCATGAGGGATATTAACATCTTATCCCGTGTTCTCTGATATTTTTCTAGCTTTTTTTGTCTCACTGGTTTCAGTGCTGATACGGAAAGGCAAATCCCAAGACAAATTGTAAAGAATAAAGTGAGAATTTCAAACCACACTGCTCTTTAAATAAGAGGATTGATCTTTGTTATCCTCGGATGTCAGATAAGATTAATTATTGCAAAACATGACAGGTCACTCAGCATCTATAAAAGACAGATTAATATGTCAGGATCTGACCTTGTTGGATTCTTTCAGAAGCTCAACCTGGTTTTCTTTTTTAATGGTGATTGAGCTGCTATATATTTCCAGTTATTTTCTATTTTAATTCTTCATTTTAAATGTATCATTCAGGCATTTTATTTAGAAAAGTATAATATAGTCACTACACTATTTTATATATTCAGTTCTCAACTGCCTTGATTTTGTTGTTCTTTGTCCCCTTATTCCTCCAATCCAAATTCAGTGCTGTGCAAGTATATTCCACTTACAGCAAATGATTAAGCATTAGTGGATCACAGTTATTTCCTCCAGCCATGGCTTAATGCAAAATTCCTACTATTGACTTGAGAGCTGACCTCAGCTGTGAGGCAGCAGATTTATATCAAGATGGTATAAATGGTTGATGCAAATCCCCTGCTGTTTTCTGCAAGGAGAAGAAAAAAGCAAATGTTTGCATCGAGCTGGTAATAATATACTCTGTATGCAGCTTATGAACTGAATCTGGGCAGCTGTTCTGAACTCCTGGGAGATTGCATTCAGCTGAGAACATCCTAATTGAAACTGAAGATGATTCTTCCATGGATCATGTGTAAAAATAACTTTATGACTGCTTTCCTTTGACATTTCCTGCAACTCACATATTTGCCTCATTCTCCTTCGTGCAACAAGAGGTGACACCACCTCCGCCTAATTGCATAGATTTTTACTGAAGCTTTTTACAACTGCTCTTTACATTCTGCTTTTTCTATTGTATAATTTTTCTAACATGTGGTTTTTCACTTCAAATGAAATTATTTTAAAATTAAATAATATTGCATGAGGCTGTTGCTTTCAATTAAAACAAGTGCCACTCATATTGTGCTAGGGCAACAGCTACAACTGGAAGAATAACTAGAGTGAAACCATCATTCGATGGCTGTGTTTTGATACGGAATTTGAATTATCAGATTGGTGATATTGTTACTGTTCTTTTGAAGGGCACTGGTACTCACAAATTATTTGAGAAAAAATGTGATGAGTGTACCAAATTTGGAAGGAAAAGTTATTTTGAAACATCGATATCCAACACATCATATTTTGTCTGGTTCTCTGTCATAGTTTCAGTGATATAGATTGGTCAATTATTCTTTTATCAATGTGTTATATCACCAGGAGGTGACAGCCTTTTGAACCTGAAAATTATGGCATTATCGGGACCCTACTGAATTTGCAATTCTCACACAGTGAGCATGATAATTGCATTTCAATTGACATTTTAACACTGATACTCAGCAGTTGCAAACTGGCAATACATTCTGTATTCCTGTCCAATCTGCATCCTAGTCTGTTTGCTGTCAGAAAATCTTGTTTCAAGCCTCTTTCTTGGTCCCTTTGCCTTTTGATGTCTTTATCTGCTGATTGTCTTGTCAGATCTTGCAGTTTCAATTTGTAATGATATTCAATGGAGAAAGAGATCTCCAAAGAAATTATTATTTATACTGTTCCACCACTGGTGTACCGTGGTAATGGACAACCATCTTTATTGTATGTTTGGATAATGCATTTTGAAACATACAACAGTCTGAGTGGGTAGTAATTGGTCACCATTTAGAGCTTTGAAAACATTTCACTGAGCTAACTAGCAAGACACCCATTGCCGCACTGCCCCACAGGGTGCTAAGATTCAAGGAAGAATTCAGTTACCTGTTTCATACATCTTGTAGATAACAATAATTATTCTAGCTGTTATTCACAGTAGGCAAAAATTTCTGTTAAGTCATCCAACGCACAGTGTAATTCCAAGGAGAAGATCTAAAACACCTTTTCAATATGATTAGTAGAAGGAAGGAAATCAATTCCCATGCTGTGTTTGTTATGGGATGGACTCTAAAGTAACCTGTGACACACTGTTGCCCTTTGTAAAATGCCACTGTTCTTGTACTTCTGAATGGGATGGATAATTATTTTCCTTTCATTACAATTGCCTGCTTTACATTTAAGGAAAATCATAAGTGATCAGTCAGGACCTGACCATCTTTCCCCTTTGTGAAGAACTACAGTGACTCACTTATAAAAGTCCAACTTCAAACTTGCCTGAGATCAGTTTGCAGACCCCAAAATAAATTAGAGGTTTTTAGAGGTTTGTGTGTACCATTAAGTTCAGGTCTTCACTGGTTAAACTTGTTGAGCTTTAATCTCTCTGTCCCTTTCACATAGTTGCAGTTATTGGAATGACAGACACTTCATTGACTATAAGTAGACTCTTGTCAGTCATTTTTTGAAAAATGACAACTTACAATTCTCATGACACAAAATTGGAATACCTATCTTTATTCACTGCAGCTGCTACCTCACAGATGTAAGACAGGCATTCTATTTGTTCAATGACCCAGGTTTAGTTCAATCCTTTTTTCTATTGTTTTTAATGTTTCTGTTCACAATCCACAGTCATCAGAATTCTTCATGACATGAATTTTTTTTTTGTTCATCTCTGCTATGACACCTTTCAATTTTTAAAGCCTCAGAAGGAAATTCAAAGATAATTACAGGTCTTTCTGATTATCAGTGCCATTAAATTTAATGAAAACATCTGTCATGTCAGTCACACAAAAAATCATTGCAGGGTAATAGTGGTGGTAAAATTGGCACTTATAAACCTGGTTATTACCTCTTTTTCTCCTTGGCTTACATTTCTCTCCTTTCTATCAACAACACTCTTGTTGCTTTATCAGAGGATCTAGGAACATGCCCTTCATCAAATCTGTTTCATTTTCTTACAATCACTTTGCAAAGATCATTGAACATTGTAGGTCCTTGCATTAATTACTTGCTGCTCCTCCTTCAGCAATAACTTCCAATTTGGGGCAATAAGATCATCTGACACTTGTCAAAATATTTGTATTTAGTACAGTGGTTCCAGTTAATTGGGACACATCGGGACAAACACATTTTGGGCCAATTAGCAATGGCCCCAATTATCTGGTTTCATGGAAATAGTTTTAAAAAAAAACAAACTGTTGTTTAATTGAGTAACAAATTATGCATTTAAATGAAATACAGAACAAATTAAAACATTACCAACATTACTATACTACTATAGAACTTTGTATGTATTAGTTCCTAATAGTTATAAATGGAGGAATTCATACAGTAAACGCTCTTTGATTGTATATGAACAAAATCAGCAGACACTAGAGCAGATAATGGTCTGCCTTTATTGCCTTCCTGGATGAATTAGTGTCAAAAATCACAGCTTTTTAATTGATCATTGGTCAGCCCTAATGAATAGCATAACATAAGCATGCACAACTGATATATTTATAAACCATTCCCTCAAGCACAGTGAAGTGTCTAATCTCCACGCTAGTACATTTGACTGATGCTAGTAGAAACTGTTCAGCAACAGTCTCCTATTCCAATTAAGCAGCATAGTGTCCCAAATAAACCAAAGAAATCCTGGCTCTTTTCTTGATTCGACTTTGTTCTTTAAGAGTTGTCAGAAATGAGAGGCTGTTCCGATTAACCGATGACCCAATTAACTAAATTCAGTGAGATCCCAAAAATTGCAATCTGTGATAAAAGAAATGTGTTTCACTCTACATTGATTGAAGGGTATGCCCTCTTCTCATTGCTACCAGCAAGTAGGAGGCACGGGGTCTTAAACACATATACTCTGCCATCAGATTTCTCAATAGACAATGAAGTCACATACAATATCACACATTTTTTATTCTTTAGTTGCTCTCTTTATAAACTGTATATTTAATTTAATTTAAATATATACGTTTTGTGTAATTTATAGTTTCTTCTTATTATATAGTGCACCATCCCACTGCAGCAAAACAACAAATTTCATGACACATGCCAGTGAAATTAAAGCTGATACTGATTTGAATTCTGATACATGCAGTTTCTTTTAATTATAATTTTCCCTCAGCATTGTCCTTGACTGAAGAATCTGAAAATAGAGGTTAATGTATTTGTAGCCATTCTGTGCATCCAGAATGTTCAATTTATTACAGGCTTTTAACTCACAAAATTTTTAATTAATTTGCATGCATGACATCCTTTCATGTCCAGTGTCAAGATATTGTATGTACAGTATAACATAAGTTCTGTCATCTTTACTTGGAGTATTACTGTGTTGGATAGGTTAAAGGTAAACAATTTCATATTTAGCTGTGGTTACCAGTGGCTGGTGAGATCAAACTACATGCTATAATCAAACAAGAAAAGCAAATTCAAAATGAAATAGATAACACTTCACTTTCTTTACCTTACTTAGAAGAAAAAAGATAAAAATATAGGGTATCAATATCCTATCCAAACTAATATTTTTAATGTTTATTAGTTTTGCTCAAAGAATATTACTTGCAGTATTCATTTTAAAGCTCAGTTAATACTAAGATTTTAGGTGCAATGAGGATTGAAAATTAAAAAAAAAACTAGTTGCACCTACCTAGAACTCAAATGCACAGGAATGCAAGCTGCAGAGAGTAATGAACCCTGACCAATCTATCAGAGGCACATCCCTCCCCACTATTGGTAGTTTCTACAGGTGGCACTGCTATAGGAAAGCTACAACTGTCATCAAAGATCCCCGCCATCTGGGCCTTGCCATCTTTTAGCAGCTATTACGTGACAGGAAATACAGAAGTCTGAAGTCCCACACCACCAGGTTCAAAAACAGCTCGTTCCCTACAACCAATCTATCCTTAAACCAATCGTCAAAAACTTATCACTAAAGTTTAGCAACACTAAAATCACTTTGCAATAAAATTGACTATTTTTCCTTCTACTTGTGTGCTTTCTTGAAAAATTTGTGCATAACATGTGTAATTTATATTTTTCTTGTAAATGTTGAATATATAATTTTATATGCATGTGATATTGCTGCAAGCAAGTTTTTTGTTATAGCTGAGCAGAGATGATCTTGAGCTGATGACAAGAAACTTAACTTTGACTTTGATGACAGCAGGTAGTGGCAGGTAGGAGAAGTAGCAGGGTTTCATGATTAAGAATCCAATAATTGGGGTTAAAATTTAAAACCAAGGAGCTTGCACTTATTGCAGATGAAAATCATGAATGTGGATCATTTTTTCTCAAAGGATAATAAAATAGAGTGAATGAATATTTTTAAGGCAGAAATAGATATCATTGTGATGCTGAAACACCTAAATCTGGAGAAGAAACAGAAACATTTAGTTTTTGATAAAAGCCACAACTTTTAATCAAAGAAATGCTGGTATCAGGGAACAATTACAGCACAGGAAGACTCTTAGCCCATTGCATCTGTGCTGTTCCAAAAAAACACCCCCAAACTAATCCCAACTTCTGCATTAAATCTGTAGGCCTAGAAGTCATGACTCTTCAAGTCCACATTGAGGTAATGTTTTTGTATAACTAACTTTTCTTCCCATACTTGCCTGGGTGAAAGTCCGTGGGTCAGGATCTCTGGAGGTTGAAGGACTGTGAGTCTGTGAGTCTGAGGCAGGGACCTGAGTTTGGAGGGCCGATGTCTACAAATCCGAATGCCTGGAGCCAGGAACTGGTGGTTGAAGACTGGATGGTGGTCTGAGCTGGGTTGAAGGCCTGTCCGTGTGTCTGAGTGGGTGGCAGGATGGGAAAGAGCCTTATTTTGCTGTTGTTGGTTTACTTTGTTGCTGTTGCTTGCACTGTTCTGATGAATACAGTGGGCACATGAATGTGAGTGAAACTTGCGGGCTGCCCGCAATACATCCTTAGATTATGTTGGTTAATGCAAATGACACATTTCATTGTATGTTTCAATGGACAGGTGATAAACATACTGATCTGAATCAGGCAGTTAGCTCCAGATACCCATCTACTTTCGGGTTAAAAACAAGTATCCACCATATCCTATCTACTGATTTTCACCAAAGGAATGGCAGAGACGGATACAGTTTGGTACCAGAAGCATCACAGGAGTTGCCAGTCAACATTGAACTCAACATAGGACTGCTTTAAGGACTTTAGCTCCAGATTTTTCCCTCGAGGTTCACTCCTGAAGCCTTCCCTATGGGTTGGTATAGCCACAAGGCAACAGAGGTTTGATTTCAGAACTCTCTTTCACCTAGATGAGCTGTCAACCACTGCTGATGAGCCCCATCTGCCCTAAGTGACTGTTTTTAAGGCACTAGTAACTCGTCTTTACCCCTTTTACTGTCAGTAGAAACAGTTCTACCAGGCTTAGTAGCTAAGCCACACATGAAGGCCAGGAGCTGGGCTTGGTTATCAGAGGCTACTTGAGGTGCATGCCATTGGGAGCATCTAATAGGTACTGGGTGCTTGTCCCCATTACCACTCCCAGTTATAACAACCTTAAGGAACCTGCTAACCTATGACAAAGAAAAAATAACTTTAGAATGTGAATGTTCAGAATTCGTGCTTGTACTGTAATTTGTAAAAAATTGTTAATGAGAAGACGATTCCAAGTGAATACGTATGTAATAAATAGTGGTAAACTCTACCTCTAATGTACCTTGTTTTTCCACCAATTACATTCCTTTATATGGCCAACCTCACCAACCTCACTCCCACGAGGAAAGTAATGATTCACTTTGGGTTTCTGGCAAAACAAAGCACAGCATGTCACGAGGTTCCCAATATAGCACTAGTGTTAGTAATACTGTATAATGCATATGATACTATGATGACCTCATCCAACTGTCATCCAATTTGGGCTTTTGTTCCTTGAAAAGTACCTAATTAGAATATTGCCCAGATACTCCACATCCTCAGATGGTTTACCTTTCAAGTCCTTCAAAGGTCCTACCTTTTTCTGCTTGTTCTTGATATACTTCAGATTTTCTTTTTTGTAGTTTTAACTGATAATACTTTTTTTTCATCTCTCTTTGCTTTCCTGGCTTCACTGTTTATTTCGCTCTTTTGCTTTCTATTTTCTTCCAGGCTTTCTTCAATATTAAGCTCTTAGTGTCTGAATTAAGCTCCCAGATTTTGCTTTATCCTGTTCTCTTTTCATTTCGTCATCCTGGGGGCTCTGATGAAAGCTGGATATACGGTTTTAAAATTCCCAAACGTGTCACAATTATTTAGTTGTTTTTAAATTGACACTTCTGATCACAGTAGCTGGTTGGAGGGCAGCCAAAATAATCCAAATGTTTGATTTCCAAGGTTACAGAACATTGCATCTGAATAAAGAAGATCTGTGGAACCAGCACGTAATAAAGTTTAGTAGAGAAGAAATGAGGTGAAACTGTTCAAACTGTGTTCTCATTCTAACTGTAGGTGTAGATTCTCAAGCATAAACACAAGAGATTGCTGTAAATCCAGAGTTATGCACTCAAAATGGTGAAGGGACTCAGCAGGTCAGGCAACACCTATGGAAATGAGTAAACAGTCAAGAGCCTTGTTCAGGACTAGAAAGGAAGGGGGAAGATGCCAGAATAAAAAGGTGGAGGAGTGGAAGTTCGAAAATGATAGATGAAGCCAGGTGGGCAGGAAAGGTTAAAGGCTGAAGAAGAAGGAATTTGACAGTGGAAGAGAGTGGACCATGTGCAAAAGACAAGAAGGAGGCACACCAGGGGAGGGGATAGGCAGAAGATGAGAAGAGGTAAGAGGCTGGAGTGGAGAATAGAAGAAGAGGGTAAGGGAGGGGAAAAGAAAAATGGGAAAAAAATACTGGAATGAAAAATCGATGTTCACGCCATCAGGGTGGAGGCTACCTAGATTGAATAATATCCCTGCAACAGTAATGCCTTCCCTTTCACCTCCACCCTCACACTCATTCAGGACCCCAAATCACCCTCCAGGTGAGGCAACGCTTCACCTGCAAATCTGTTGGGTCCTCTATTGTATTCGCAGCTCCTGATATGGTCTCCTGTACATTGGTGAGACCCAACTTAAATGAAGAGACTGCTTTGTCGAGCACCTCCGCACTATCCGCCAAAAGTGAAATTTCCTGGTGGCCAATCATTTTAATTCCTAACCCCATTCTCATTCTGACATGTCAATCCACAGCCTCCTCTCTGTTGCAATGAGGCCACTCTCAGGGTGGAGGAGCTGCATCTCATATTTCATCTAGGTAACCTCCAAACTGATGGCATGAACATTAATTTCTCCTTCATTTTTTTCTTTTCCCATCCTACTTCCCTCTTCTTCTATTCCCCACCCTGACCTCTTACCTCTCTGCTCATCTGCCTCTCACCTCCCACTGGTGTCCCCCCCCCTTATTCCCTTTCTCCTTTGAGCCACACTCCCTCTCCTATCACATTCCTTCTTCTCCAGCCCCTTACCTTTCCCGCCCACCTGACTTCACCGATCATCTTCTAGCTTGCCCTTCCCTCCCTCCCCTCAACATTTTATTCTGGCATTTTACCACCAACTTTTCCTGTCCTGATGAAGGGTCTCAGCTCGAAACTTTGAATGTTTATTCGCAGATGCTGTCTGACCTGTTGAGTTCCTCCAGCATTTTGTGAGTAATTTCAAGCATGTTCGGTAAAATTCAATTCTCCTTTTGATAAGTTTGTAATTACTTTATCCTTCCATAAACAAGAGCCTCTCATTTATTTTTAAGCACAGGTAGTAAGTAGTGCAAATAACAGCATCTTCCTTTAATGCAGAGAAGGCCCTTGACAAGATAAAATGCACTTTGCTGTTTCATTTCCCTCAGTATGTAGGATAAGTTTCTCTGATGCATGCAGATTCTATTCTGCTTGTTTGAAGTGCAACAGTAACAAATCACTTAATATTTACTCTATTTGATCTGAATCAAGAGGAATGACTTGTCTTTATCTTGTGTTTGTGTATTTTGTTCTGATTTGAAGTCACAAAGGGAAATAAATTGCTTTCTTTTCAGCATCTAAAACATTCCTGCTTATAAAAGCATTAACATTTTAAATTTTTCTGTCATAATTTAGTGTTTTCACTGATCTCATACATGTTGAATTATATTTTGAAGTTGCTTGATGATTTGAGAAAACTCTTGGGACATAAAGTTATCTGTATCCTGTACCTGCTATATATTTCAATAATGCCTCTGTTCTTTTGCCTTGTCAAAGCAGTCTCAAGGATATGGGGGATATTCCAGTGATAAAACACCTATGGCTGTATGAAAATTAACACAGTGCTTTCAATGTAAATCTTCCAATCCAGCTATCTATTTCCTTGTTTCTCTTAGGTCAATAAAATTAATTAAATTACAACATTTGATGACATTGATGCCTCTGATAATCTGTCTTTGGTTCACCTTGTGCTGTTTACTTAGATGCAGTAAAGGTTGTTTAAATGCATCAGAGTAAAAGCTAGAAAATGGAAGGTGAAAAGAATTGCAAATTGCTTTGAATTTCCTGAGTGTTAAATGCATTTTCATCAGGCTGGAAGCTACAGCATGCCACTTACACTAGGAGAAGATCTTTTCTCTCATTCTGTTGATTCTTCAGATAGCTAGGTGCAGATCAGTGCACATCCCTTAAAAAAGGACATGAAGAATGTCCTTTAAGTGGTATTAAATACAACTTTTTCATTTTCATGTAATACACAGCTAAATATAATGATTGGATAGTTCAAGTTAGCATGATTTTATCAAATCAAAAAAAATTGTCAACAATAAGGGAATGAAAATAAACTTGTATTTGAAATAAACATGTGATACTGCTTCAGGGGTTAATCTCTTGCTGGGATGAAATTTTATTACGTACCTCCCTTCAAAAACCTTAGCCATTCAAAAGTACAAAACAGCAAATGAAATACTGTATATTAAAAGTGCAATTGCTGTGTCTGATAATCATCTAATGAGATGAATGACTGTCAAGCAGAGCAGTACTGGCCCAGTGCCTTGGTGGAAGCTTCTGAACTCTTCAAATTTGTAACTTAAGGATAATGTACTTCTTCCCAACAGAGCCAATTGGGTCCTATTGTAACTCAGTGTTATGGTAATACATTGAAGCATGTCCGTATTATATACATAACATAAAAACTACAGATAGGAGTACACACTGTGGTCCTTCAAGCTAGTTCCATTATTCAGCATGATCACAGATGTTCCTCTTTTTTCTCTACCATTCTACCAGTCCCTCCTCATCTTCATTCAAATTGTTTGCATCCAGAGGTCCACCAGCATCTTAAAAATAAACAGCACTTCATAATCCATTGCTCTTTGAGAATTACAGGGTTGACAGCCTTCTGAGAACTGGAATGTCTCCTCACCTCAGTCTGAAGTATGTTACCTAGGACATGCTTGGTCCTGAAATGATGCTCAAATGCAAAATGTTAATACTTAGACATGAGACTGCTAGCAAATTAGCCATGACTAACATGAGGTCATGGGTGGGAAATAACTAAGAGATTGTGTTCAAGCACATTGTTGGACTTGTGCAAGGCCAATTAGTCTAGAAGTCATAGAATTGATTAAACAAGCAAGGGGGCTGGGCAGTTATTGGCAGATGAAATCAAAGAAAACATCTTACATTCACGAAGACATGCATCAACAAAGACTAAGATGCTTAAAGTACTGAGATAGCCTGTAGCAAGAAAATAATAAGAGAACTTTGCAGAAAAATACCACAAGGTTCTCTGTGTCGGTTAATGTTTGTCCTCAATACTATCAGTGAGTTCAGGATTTCTGTGCATTGTTGCTGTAAAAATCTCAGACTTGCTGAGAGTACCTTGATGATGGGGGAGCCAGGTAATAATAGTCTGTGCTAGGTTCAATGATAAAGGCTAAAATTCTGAGACTCACCCGGCACTGGGAATACTTTTCCATTGAATTCAATGGTGGAGCCTAAGGTAATGGAATTTTTGGTCCATTTCTAAACGTTTATTTGAATATTTTAAATAGTTATGACTTATTAGAAGTTAATATTGTCAAAATAAAAAATGAATTATTTAATAGCTGCTGAATGCAAGAAGCATCCAACAATTTTACCAGGTTTCAATGCTGATGGTGCCAAGGAGTGTGATTTAATCAGCTGTCATTGTATTTTTGCAATTGTTTTGGGTAGGGATTTGTTCCATATTGCTATCCACATGATGACTTTATGTGTGCAAGAATCTGGCATCAGATAGGATCTCACTGTGACTGTCAGAGATGGATTTTCTGACAGGCAAAATAAGAAAGAAATTGTATTATAGAGCAAGTACAAGGCACTGTCTCACTAAATGAAGCCTCCTAGCTTGTTATACATGCTATACCTGCCCCTCTCACAGTGTCATTGTGTATCATTAAAGCAAGGCTTGCTCCATCTTCCTACTCATTCAGCACTTTTGCTACTTATTGGACAATCCCTCCACTTCCCACCTTCTTAATTTTTTCTAAACTAAACTCTGTGGAAAAAAAACAAATTGGATTTATTGTTTCTACACCCACATAATTTTGTATACACTATCAAATCTCCACTCACTGTCCTATGCTCGAGGGCAAGGGTTATCAACCTGGGGTTCACAGATCCCTCAGTTAATTATAGGAATCCATGGCATAAAAAGGTTGGGAACACCTTCCCTGCAGAAGGAAGTCCCAACCTGTTTAGCATTTCTTTGTAACTCAGGTCCTCAAATCATGGCAACATCCTTTTAATTTTTTCTGTAGTCTTTCAATCTTATTTACATCTATCCTGCAGGTAGGTGACCAAAACTACACCAAATTATTCCAAATGAAGGCTCACCAATGTCTTATACAACTTCAAAAAACATCCCAACTCATGTACTCAGTACTTTAATCTATGAAGGCCAATGTGCCAAAAGCTTTCTTTAAGATCCCTTCTACCTGCGGCTCCACTTTCAAGGAATGGTGCATCTGTTTACCCAGATCATTCTATTCTTCCACACTTCTCAGTGACCTGCTAATGACAGTTTAAGTCCTACCCTGCTTTTTGCTCCCAAAGTGCAACACCTCATACTTCTCTACATTAAATACCATCTGCCATCTTTTTAGCCAATTTTTCCAGCTGGTCGAGATCCAGCTGCAAGCTTTGATAATCTTCCTCGCTGTCTACTATACCCCTAATCTTTGTGTCATTCATCCGCAGACTTTCTGATTCAGTTCACCATATTATCATTCAGATTGTTGATACAGATGGCGAGCAACAATGGACCCCACACCGATCCCTGTGGCACACCATTAGTCACAGGCCTCCAGTCAGAGGCAACCATCTACTACCATTCATTGACTTCTCGTGCAAAGCCAATGTCTAATCTAATATACTACCTCATCTTGCATAAGGCTAAGCTTTATAATTCTCTCCTTTCCCTCAGCTCACCTCTCCTTATTTCTGTAATATGAATCAGCCCCACAGACCTCAGAGATCTTGGCACCCAATAGTAATAGGAACATCGAGGAGCAGATAGGGAGACAGATTCTGGAAAAGTGTAACAATAAAAGGGTTGTCATGGTGGGATATTTTAATTTTCTAAATATTGTTTGGCCTGTCCTTAGAGCGAGGGGTTTAGATGAGGTGGAGTTTGTTGTGTGTGTTCAGGAAGATCTCTTGACACAATATGTAGATAAGCCTACAAGAGGATAGGCTGTTCTTGATTTGATATTGGGAAATGAACCTAGTCAGATGTTGGATCTCTCAGTGGGAGAGCAATTTGGAGATAGTGATCACAATTCTATCTCCTTTACCATAGCATTGGAGAGGGATAGGAACAGACAAATTATTAAGGTGTTTAATTGGAGTAAGGAGAAATATGAGGCTATCAGGTAGGAATTTGGAAGCATAAATTGGAAACAGATGTTCTCAGGGAAATACATGGAAAAAATGTGGCAAATGTTCAGGGGATACTTGTGTAGAGTTCTGCATAGGTTCGTTCCAATGAGACAGGGAAAGGATGGTAGAGTACAGGAACCATGGTGTACAAAGGCTGTTGTAAATCTAGTGAAGAAAAGAAGAGTTTGCAAAAGGTTCAAAAGACTAGATAATGATAGAGATCTGGAAGATTCTAAGGCTAGCAGGAAGAAGCTTAAGAAAGACTAAGGAGAGCCAGAAGAGGACATGAGAAGGCCTTGGCAGACAGGATTAAGGAAAACCCCAAGGCATTCTACAAGTATGTGAAGAGTAAGAGGATAAGACGTGAGAGAATAGGACTAATCAAGTGTGACAGTGGAAAAGTGTGTATGGAGATAGCAGAAGTACTTAATGAATACTTTGCTTCAGTATTCACTATGGAAAAGGATCTTGATGATTGTAGTGATGACTTACAGTGGACTGAAAAGCTTAAGCATGTAGATATTAAGAAAGAGGATGTGCTGGAGCTTTGGGAAAGCATCAAGTTGGATAAATCTCCAGGACCAGATGAGATGTACCCCAGGCTGCTGTGAGAGGTGAGAGAGGAGATTGCTGAGCCTCTGGTGATTATCTTTGCATCATCAATGGGGACAGGAGAGGTTCTGGAGGATTGGAGGGTTGCGGATGTTGTTCCATTATTCAAGAAAGGGGGTGGACTTAGCCCAGGAAATTATAGACCAGTGAGTCTTAGTTCAATGGTTGTTAAATTGATGGAGAAGATCCTGAGAGGCAGGATTTATGAACATTTGGAGAGGCATAATATGATTAGGAATAGTCAGCATGGCTTTGTCAAAGGCAGGTTGTGCCTTACGAGCCGGATTGAATTATTTGACTATGTGACTAAACACATTAATGAAGGTAGAGCAGTAAATGCAGTGTATATGGATTTCAGCAAAGCACTTGACATGGTACCCCATGCAAGGCTTATTGAGAAAGTAAGGAGGCATGGGATCCAAGGAACATTGTTTTGTTGATCCAGAACTGGCCTGCCTTCAGAAGGAAAAGAGTGGTTGTAGACGGGTCATATTCTGCATAGAGGTTGGTGACCAGTGGTGTGCCTCAGGGATCTGTTCTGGAACCCCTACTCTTTGTTGTTTTTATAAATAACCTGGATGAGGAAGTGGAGGGATGGGTTAATAAGTTTGCTGATGACACAAAGATTGGAAGTGTTGTGGATAGTGTGGAGGGCTGTCAGAGGTTACAGTGGGACATTGATAGGATGCAAAACTGGGCTGAGAAGTGGCAGATGGAGTTCAACCCAGATTAGTGTCAGATGGCTCATTTTGGTAGGTGAAATATGATGGCAGAATATATTAATATAGAACATAGTATTAATGGTAAGACAATTTAATGTGGTCTGAGTCCATAGGACACTCAAAGCTGCTGTGCTGGTTGACTCTATGGTTAAGAAAACTTATGGTGCATTGCCTTTCATCAATTGTGGGATTGAGTTTAGGTGCCGAGAGGTAATGTTGCAGCCATATAGGACCCTGGCCAGACCCCACTTGGATGACCGTGCTCAGTTCTGGTCACCTCACTACAGAAGGATATGAAAACCATAGAAAGCATGCAGAGGAGATTTATAAGGATGTTGGCTGGATTGGGGAGCATGCCTTATGAGAATGGATTGAGTGAACTCAGCCTGTTTCCCTTGAAGCGACGGAGGATGAAAGATAAGCTGATAAAGGTTTATAAGATGATAAGAGGCATTGATTGTGTGGATAGACTGAGGCTTTTTGCCAGGGCTGAAATGGCTAGCGTGAGAGGGCACAGTTTTAAGGTGCTTGGAAGCGGGTACAGAGGAGATGTCAGGGGTAAGTTTTTTTTACTCAGAGAGTGGTGAGTGCGTGGAATGGGCTGGTGGCAATGGTGGTGGAGGCTGATACGATAGGGTCTTTTAAGAGACTCCTGAACAGGTACATGGAGCTCAGAAAAATAGAGGTAACCCTAGATAATTTATAAGGACATGTTCTGCACAGCTTTGTGGGCCAGAGGGCCTGTATTGTGCTGTAGGTTTTCTAGGTTTCTATATTTGCTTCTTCCTCAGCTTCATGGACAGCAATGATTAGCAGTCATATTTTTAGCCATCTGAGAATCTACTTACAAAATCATCTCATTCTGTCTCTTTTAAAACTCCTTAAAGCATCATTGACAAAATATTGTGTAAACTGTCTTAATATTTTCATAAATGTTCCAATGCAAAATGTACAATGAAAGTACAACTTGCTGCCTTTGTGGCAGGATTTACTGTCTGCGGTTGTTAAATTTCTACTCAGTAGGATGTTCCCAGGATGTTGAAAATAGGTGATTCAGTCATTGACATTGGAAGCTGAGGAAAGCTGGCTGGAATCTCTTCTGTTACTATTTAAGATGTGATGGTAATCCATAAAATATCCCTTGTATATTACAAAGAACAATAATTTTATTCTGTTGCTTTCAATTGACACCATATGTTTTGGGATCTTCAAATATCTTTAGCATTTCCCATTTAGTCTCATATCTGCAGAGTCATTGAGAGAATTGTTCAATATTTCTTATAACATTTAACTAAACTACATTTTAGTTTCACTGACAAATATTCTGATTTTCCTGTCATCTCCCATATTATTTCCTTTGTAGCCTCCATCCAGCTTTTCACTCACCAACACTTTCTGCAAAGGTATGTCTTTGTTTTCCACTTTGTGATATTGATTCTTTTAATAAGACACATTTTACACTTCATTGTTTAACATGGTCAAGTTCAGCTTCCTCAGTTAGCCTGCCCAACAAATCAATCAAATCTTCCTTTTGAATATAAATCGAATAGATTTAATAACATGGAGTTGCCTATATTCATAGTCCCCCAAGCAGTATGTACACACTTAAGCAGATCTTTCACAGGCAACTTGAGGCCAGCTCTGACCTGAACAAAGAAGGGTCACCAAGCTGCAAATGGCAAACGCAAATCACACACAAGCTTTCTTAGATGTTTAGGCCCCAGGCTTAGTAGCTGTCACAACTCTCTCAGTAGCTACTTTATTCACTCTATGAGATACTAGAGATAGAAATATAAACTATCAGGATAGGTACTTTATTTAAAATCAGCTTCAAGAACTGCAGTATGCTTACAAATATTTGCTTTAAACAGAATCAGATGTGATGTGAAATGTGTTGTTTTGCGCCATCAGTCTGGTGGAAAGACGTAAATATCTCTATAAATCACAAACCAGCCACCTTGTGGAACTTCGGTTTTCAAGTCCTGTCACTGTTCTAGGCATAATTAGTTGCAAGTAAATTCTTAAATTGTGTAACAGTATTAAAGGAATAATGTTGTTGTTGAGTGCCGTCGAGTTGTTGCCGACAAAAGGAGGCCCTTTGGGTAAGGTAAATGTCCATCGGGTTTTTGTTGCAAGATACGGAAGTAGACTGCCAGACCTTTCTTCCGGTCAGATACTGCCGCCCAGTCTGGAGGCAGTCTGATTCACACTCAGAAATCCAGTGCTGATTTCACTATACCATCGCCTGGTCCAAAAAATAATACTGAGACAAATACTATGTTCCTCCTTCAGTAATGAAGTACTAATGAAAAGGAGAACAAATCATGCCAATAGCGATCTTGCCTCTGATTTCTTTATCTTTTCACAAAGTCTATGAGATAATTAATTAATGTTCCATTCTTCCTGACCTAGATCTAATGACCTGGACCTAAGTTTGCAGTTTTCCAGGGTGTGCTTTTGAACTGTGGTGTTTTCTGTGAAGTTCTTCTCCCAAATATATGAAAACTAATGAATTTTTGACCAGGTACATTTTCCCTTTGGGTGAAACAGGTGTTAGTAAGAATGAAGCATTTCCTATGACTGTTTCTTCTCTTGAACAGTCAACCTTACACTTCTGCACATGGTTTGTAATCTCTACACTGGTCACTGTGTCATGAACAGCAACAAACTGTTATACTCATCCACAAATGTTGTAACTGAAAAGATTGTTTGTGTTGAATTACCTTCTGAAATGGTTTAATCTGCTACACTATACTCCTTCCAAGTTTTGCTTTGATATCTTTCTTGACTTTCCACTTGATTCTTTGGGTTCACTCAATTGAGAGAGTAACTGGTAACGTTGTTGTATATGGATTGTAAGTAACTCCCTAAATTTACCCACACAGTTCAAGACTAATGACTTGCTTCACATGGATATTGAAGGATGCTGGTTCAAAAAAAAAATCATCACGGTTTATTCAAAAGGGTGATCACATAATTTCTGTTAATATTCTGCTTCCTACTTCTGTCTGACTTTTCCAGTTGCAAAGCACATATAGGTATACCATTTGGCTCACAGAAACATCAATATGATCATGACAGAAATCACAGAGTGCTTTGTCACAGGTAATTGCATGTCCTCTCCTAATCCAAGTCAAACCTGTTCATACTCCACACAATGCTTACTGCTGTTCATACTGTGCTGCCTACAGTGTCTTTACCACAATACTGTCAAGAAACCGACAATGACTACAGTACATTGACAAAACAAGATGTTGAGATGACTGATTCACCAACCCTTGTGCTGGACTTCTACATAACAGAGGGGTAAGTCTCTGAACATGACACTTTTCACCTCCCCCCTCTGGTAACTTCGTCAATTTGCAGTGTCTTCTGTATGTGGTGAATACACACATAAGAACACACAATGTATTACGAACAATTATATATTTCCATGACAAGGCTGGTCACTTAGCATGGGGAGAACATTATGACTGGTTTCATCACAGCCTGGTATGAAGCCTCCCACGCACAGGTTTGCAAGCGGCTGCCGAGGGTTGGAGACACAACCAACTTTATCACAGGCACAACCCTCCTCACCATCAAGGATATCTTCAAGAGGGCATCAAAATGGTGACATTCACCAGTAAGGACAGTCACCACCAGGACATGCCCTCTTCTCATTATTACTATCCCGGTGGAAGAACAGAAGCCTGTAAAAACTCATTCAATGATTTATGAACAGCTTTTTCCCCTCTGTCATTAGATTTCTGAGAAGTTGACAAACACATTATTCCTTTTTTTTGCACTTTTTAAATGTAATTTATAGATTTTTATGACTGCTGCTGCGAAACAACATATTTCATGTTATATGTCATTGACAATAAATCTGATTCTGATATACGATGTATGTGACACTCAATTACTTCTGTTCAGGTCCGGTGATGATAAGACTGTGGCTCTTGAGACACAAGAGACACTCTGAAGTGCAGCTTGCACCTCTTCAGGACCTATAATTTCTGCAAACGAAAATGAAATTTTACTGCAACAAAATCAAAGTGTTCTGATTGCTCTGACCCTACAACAGGCCACAACCTGCACATCAATCATCCCTTTGTATTGACAGACGCTGCTTGAGTTGCTTAGTTCCTCCAGAACATTCACTCTTTTTGGCTCGAGATTCCAGCATCTGCAGTCTCCTGTAGCTCTATGAAATTTTATTATTTTGCAGAACACTAACTACGTTATGTCTCATTGAGTGCTGCAAGACTAGGGCACCAGACAGATTTCTTTGAACAATCAAAATCTTGTAGATATTAGTAGTCCCTGCCATGACCATGACATTAAACATAGCAAAATCAATAAAGAGACTGAAATATGAAGATCGGTCCAGAGAGAGGATAAGAACATAATTTATTTCTTGCTCGCAGTAGCAGCGGTAACTGCTTAAATTGAAACAATTCAGATGGCTAGTTCAAAAATTCACAAGATTGAAAAAGGCAAACTCGATTTAAGCGGAAAAATATAAAATAGTTCCTTTAAAACGCTATCTCAAGCACAGATTATAAGTTTATGGAGATTGTTTTTCCAAAGAATTGCTATGCATCAAACAGAAAGCCAGATAATATCAGAGGAGATATAATTTAACTCTAATGTCTCTGACTATTACCAATATTAAACATGATAAAAAATATGGGAATGCATCCGAAAATTGGCCATAACCCAATTAAAAGAATCCAACATTAAAAAGATTTTTAAAGCAATATGTACTTACAATATGTTTCAAACCATTTTTCAATCCAAAGTACTTTAGAGTTGTTGTGATGCAGATAAATAACTTGGCACCCAACTATTTTCACAAACAGCAATGTGATAATAATCCATATTAGATTTTTTAAAAAAAGAATGCTATCCCTCTTTTAATGGGAACTCAGTTAAATATCTTGACTGAAAACCATATGACAAGAGCAACATTCCCTGGATACCACACTTGAACAGAGTCCTTAAAGCAAGGAGAGATTACTAAAGTCTCCAGAATAAACAAAAAAAATCAAAAAATTTGGAAAGGGATTAAAATTCAACTTCAGGCAACATGGAAACAAAATTGAAAAGAAGGTTAATTAATACAGAAGGAATTATATTCAAATGCACACATTAAGGATAACGTAGATGGTCTTGTAAAAATAAAAGTAAGAGTAAGGTAGATGATCTTGTAGTGCAGCTAGAAATTGGCAAGTGTGATGTGGGCATCGCAGAGTTGTGGTTAAGAGAAGATTACAATGAGGAGTTCAACACAAAAAGATACACATTGTATTGAAAGGAAAGACATACGGGCATAGGGGGTGGAGTGGCTCTGTTGGTAAAAATGAATATCACATCCTTAGAAAGAAGTGACACAGGATCAGAAAATGTAGAAAGTTTGTGGGTAGAGTTAAGAAACTGCAAGAGTAAAAATCCCTGATAGGAGTTATATAAAAGCCTCACTACAAATTACAATGGGAGATAGAAAAGGCAATGCTACGATTGCCATGGGGGGATTTCAATATGTAGGTATATTGGGAAAATCAGGTTGGTGCTGTTAGAGAGGGAGAAGCTGAAATAAGACATATTGGTATTACAATGGAGTAAAGGTGACTACAGAGCTACGAAAGCGAAACTGGCCAAAGCTGAATGGAAGGGGCATTAGCAAGGATAATGAGGGAACAGCAATGGCTGGAATTTCTAGTAGTAATTCAGAAGTCCCAGGATTGGTTTATCACAAAGCAGAAGAAGAATTTTTAAGGCAGGTTGAGACTACCATGGCTGAGAAGGGAAGTAAAAGACAACATAAAAACAGAAGAAAAGACATACAGTACAATATAGCAAAAATAAGTGTGAAGCTCGAGGATTGGGGAGCTTTTAAAAAACAACAGAAGGCAATGAAAGAAGCAATAAGGGTGGAAAAGATGAAATAATGTAGGTAAGTCAGACAATAATATACAAA
Organism: Hypanus sabinus; assembly: GCF_030144855.1. NCBI lineage: Eukaryota > Metazoa > Chordata > Chondrichthyes > Myliobatiformes > Dasyatidae > Hypanus > Hypanus sabinus. The sequence goes on from NC_082724.1 coordinate 40,697,753, forward strand.
TAAAGTTTTATAGATATATGAAGAGTAAAAGCTTTTTCAGATATATAAAGAGTAAAAGAGAGGCTAAAGTGGACAATAAATCTGGGCATTGGAGAGGTAGAGATGGGGATAAAGAAATGGCAGATAAACTCAATAAGCATTTTACATCAGTCTTCACTGTGAAAGACACAAGCAGCATACCAGAAGGTCAAGATTGTCAGGAGGCAAAAGTGAAAGTAGTTCCTATTACTAAGGAGAAGGTGCTTAGGAAACTGAAAGGTCTGAAAGTAGATAAGTTATTTGAACCAGTAGTTCTACACTCCAGCTTTCTGAACAAGGCATCTGAAGAGATTGCAGAGTCAGGAGTAGTGATCATTCAAGAATCACTAGATTCTGGAATGGCTCCAGAGAACTGGAAAATTGAAAATGTCACTTTTTAACAAGGGAAGGAGGCAAAAGACAGAGAATTACAGGCCAGTTAGCTTGACTTTCAGCAGTTGGCAAGATGGTAGAGTCCATTATTAAGGATGAGATTTCAGGGTACACACGATAAAATAGGTGGAAGGCAGCATTGGTTCCTTAAGGGAAAAAAACTTGCCTGACAAATCTGTTGGAACTAGTTGAGGAAATAACAGGCAGAATAGGTAAAAGGGAGTCAGTGGATGTTGTTGCCTTGGAATTTTTGAAAGCCTTTGACTAAGTACCATACATGATGCTACTAAACGAAGCAAGAACCCATGGTATTACAGAAAAGATACCAGCATGTACAGAAGGTTGGCTGACAGACTGAAGGTAAACAATGAGAATAAAGACAGCCTTAGCTGGTTGACTGCCAGTGACTAGTGGTATTCCTCAGGGGTTGGTGTTGGGACCACTACTTTTCACATTATATGATAATGATCTGGATGATAGAATTGATGGCTATGTAGACAAGTTTATGGATGACACAAAGATTGATGGAAAGGCTGGTAGTGTTGAGGAAGTAGGGAGTCTGTAGATCAGGGGTTCCCAACCTTTTTTTTGGAATGGAGTCTTACCATTAACTGAAAATTCCATGATTCCCATGTTGGGAACCCCTGCTGTAGATGGGCTTAGGAAGATTAGGAAAATGGGAAGAAAAGTCTCTGATGGAATATAGCGTAGGGAAGTGTATGGCCATGCACTTTGGTTGAAGGAATAAAAGCAGAGACTAGTTTTTAAATAGAGTGGAAATAAAGAAATTGGAAATGCAAGATTCCATAAAGGTTAACTTGCAGGTAAGAGCTGGTAGTAAGGAAGGCAAATGTAAGGTTAACAGTTATTTCAAGGACTCTAGGATATAAAAGTGAGAACTTAATGCTGAGACCTTGCAGACCACACTTGGGGTATTGCGAGCAGCTTTCAGACAATGTCTAAGAAGAGATGTGCTGGGTTTGGAGAGGGTTGTGAGGTTTGCAACAATGTTTCCAGGAAAGAAGGGGTTAATGAATGAGGACTATTTGATGGCTCTGGGACTGTACTCATTGGCGTTTAGAAGAATGTGTGAAGAGCTCTTTGAAACCTATCAAATATTGAACAACCTACGTAAGAATGGATGGAGAGGGGGTGCTCCCAATAGTGGCAGTGTCTAAGACCAGAAGGCACAGCTTCAGAATAGAAGGACATCCCTTTAGAACAGAGATGTGGAGGAATTTTGTTAGCCAGAGGGTGGTGCATCCATGAAATTCATTGCCACAGATGGCTATGGAGACCAAGCCATTGCGTTGTTTAAAATAGACGTTTATAGCTTCTTGATGTCAAAGCTTATGGGACGAGGTATGAGAATGGGAAGAAAAATAAATCAGTCATGGCAGTGAGGACTCAATGAGCCAAATGGCCTAATTCTGCTCCACTGTCTTATGGGCCTATGGTCTTAAGTATTGCATCTAAATTTAGTGAGTATTGCACTGAAAATGTATTTTGATGAGAATTTTTGAGAGCATGGCTATATGTTTAATTATCTACAGTATTACTGCATGCATATATTTGTTGGAGTGGTCTCATAATAGAACTCCCATATCCCATAATCAAATGATATGGAAAAATTTCAGATCAGTTTTGTCTCTGAGATATGGAGTGTAAGAGAGAATGTATTGTTAAAAGATGCTACTCCAAAAAAAAGCGCTTAAGACAATTCCATAATTATTTTACTGAGGAGTTAGCTAAGCTATTGTCCACAGAGGAGAGCACATTGATTGTCACTGTTCTTGAGCAAATTATAAATATTTATAGAGTAATTCAGACAAAATGCTGGAGGAACTCAGCAGGTCAGGCAACATCTATAGGAAGAAATAGATCTGACAATTTGGGCTGAGACCATTCATCAAGACTTCCTCCACCATTTTGTGAGTGTTATTCTGGATTTTCAGCTTCTGTAGAATCTCTTGTGTTTATTAATATTTAGATGCTTGATCTAATTTCAATAGAGAGCACAAATAACTCTTTCTAAGCAGATTATTTCCCAGTGCATTTAATCACAGCAGGTTGGCAAGAGAGCTTATCACTGTTAGTCTGGGATGCCTCAGCTCCCTGTTCTTAGGAGTGTGTGATATAACTGGGTGGCACAGTCGCCTCTTATGGTTAGTGCAACACTTTATGGTGTCGGCTGAAAGATTCTGGTTCAACTCTCTCCACTGTCTGTAAGGGGTTTGTTCATTCTTCCCGTGACAGCATGGGTTTTCTCTGGATGCTCCTGTTCCCTCACACATTCCAAAGCCACACAGTTACAGTTAGTGAGCTGGTGTACTATGCTGGGATTGGAAGCATAGCAACACTTCTGTCTTGTCTTGACCATATTGCACCAACCACCGCCACTGGGCTATAAACGTGTAGCTGCTGCCCAGCACACAATCCTTGCTGCTTTGATTTGACATAAAAACAATGCATTTCACTGTCTATTTCAATGTTTCAATATACATGTGGAAATAAAGCTAGCATTGATTAATATCTTCATGAATAAGTATAACAGCCACACCTACAAATGGGGATCTCTGGCTAATGACTCTCAAAATAAGAGCAGAATGGAGCAGTCGCATCTGAGATAGCACACAGAGCCTATGTCAGTAGAGGAAGGAGCACATTACTTCTCAATTTCAACAACTTTTGCCCCATCAAGAACCTGCTGCACCAATTATGGCAGAGTCTGAGAGCCTGGTACTCCTGACCCCACATAACTGGAGGGAAAGCAAGTTATCCTCTGGTCTATGGTAAAGGATGTGGGGAGTCCTTGTGCAGGATTCCCTAAAGGTTAATTTGCAGGTTGAGACTGTGGTGAGGAAGGCAAATGTGATGTTAGCATTCATGTTGAGAAGATCGGAATATAAAAGCAAGGATGTAACGTTGAGGCTTTATAAAGCACTGCTGAGACATCACTTAGAGTATTGTGAGCATTTTTATGTCCCTTATCTTAGAAAGGATGTGCTAACACTGGAGAGGGTTCAATGAAGGCTCATGAAAATGATTCCAGGATGTCATATGAAGAGTTTTTGATGGCTCTGGGCCTGTATTATCTAGAATTCAGAAGCATGACCTCATTGAAACCTATAGAATATTGAGAGGCCTTGATAGGGCAGATGTGGAGAGGATATTTATTATGATGGGATAGCCTCAGACCAGAGGACACAGCCTCAGAAATGAGGGACATCCTTTTGAATGGAGATGAGGAAGAATTTTCTTAGCCAGAGTAGTGCGTTTGTGGATTTTTTTTTCCACAAGCTGCTGTGGGGGCAAAGTCTTTATGTAAATTTAAGGCAGAAGTTGATAGATTATTGAGTGGTCAGGGCATGAGGGAATATGGCGGGAAGACAGGAGATTTGGGCTGAGAGGGAAAATGGATTAGAATGATGAAATGGCGGAGCAGACTCAATGGGCCAAATGGCCTAATTCTGCTCCTTAATCTTATGGTCTTATGATCTATGGCTGAGAAGAATGATGATATGGAGATCAAATCCGACTTTGGACTCAGTAGTCATGTCCAGCATGAATGGATCTGTAGTGTGAATGTCAGATATCTACAGGATGTGTAGTCCTGCATCCTTGAGTTTTAAAGGTGTGTTAGTGCAGACACTGATTCTTATCTTCCAAAAAACTTCCATAGATTTTAGAAAGGCTCCCATAGATTGGAAGGGAGAAAATATATAAACATTTGTAATTCCACTTTTTAAAGAAGGTTGGAGAAACAAAGGGAACTGTAAATCAATTAACCAGACCCTTGTAGCAGGGTAAATGTTGAAAGAGTTTTCAAAAGGATACTTAAAAATAACTGGATTATACAAAGTGAACATGGATTTATGGTAGCAAAATCACATTAAATAAATCTGTCAATGTGTTTTTCGTGTTTGTATGAAATATGTAATAAGTGAAGCACTAACTGCTTCATATTTGTTATTGTGTACAAGGGCATTTAATAAAGCACCTCAAAAAATAAAAAGGCATGTATTGGGGGTAGTAAACAGGCCTTGGGTGACTGGGTGTGGATAATTTAAAAGACAAAGAACAATAGCAATAAATGGGTCTTTATCAGGTTTTGAGGCTGTGGCTAGTGAACAGAATGTTTGAAGTATCAATGTATGGTTGCCAATGGTTCCCAAGCTCAATCAATGGTTTGGATGAAGAGATCAACTATATTGTATCCAAGTTTGTGATGATGCAAATTTGGGAATCACGATCATCCTTGAGGAGGTTGAGGAAAGGCTTCAGAAGATAAAGGCAGACAAAATGAATGACCAAGGACAGGTGAATTGAACATTAGGAGGAAAATTATGAGGTTATCCAACTATGGCAACAAAAGAACATTTAAAACCTTTTTTATAGGATGAGTTCTTCAAATGATGATTTTCACCAAACCTTGGGTATCTTTGTCAAGGAATTATTGACAGTTAACATATAGGTACAGCAACAAGCAGAAAGAGACATCTTTCTCCTATAACACAAGGCCAAAGCTAGACTATATCTGGTATATTGTGGAGCAGGTGTTGTCTCCCAGCCAAGAAAGGATATATTATGATAGAAAAAGTGCAGCAAATTTTGATCAGATTTATTCCTGGATTGTAAAGGTTGTTGTTTCAGGATAGGTGCAGGATTGATATTTCCCCTGGTCGGCTTATCTGGAACCAATGTCCAGAGTTCAAAATAAGCTGCCAATCATTTATGACTGGGGTAAGAAGAAATTTTCTGTCTGCAGAGTAGCAAATGAATGGAGTTTTCTACCAGAGATGCTTCGTTTCTGAGAATACTTAAGAAAAAGAATAAATGATTTTTAGCTACTGATAAATCAAGGGCTCTGCAGTACGGATGGAAAAATGGTTAAATAAAATAGCAAAGCTGGCCTGAAGGTCTAATTGGCCTACTCTAGATCCCATTTACGATCTGCATTCTACATTTTATGGTCTACAAACTCACTTTCAAGGACTCTTTACAACTCATGTTCCCAATATTATTTTTATTTGCACTGTTTGTCTTCCTTTGCACATTGGTTGTTTGTCAGTCTTTGTTTATGTACAGTTTTTCATAAAATTCTGTTGTGTGTCTTTCTTTTCCAGTAAATGGCTGCAAGACAAAAAAAATCTCAAGGATATTACAATATAAACCTCATATAGTAGCAAATACGTACTTAGATAATAAATTTACTTTGAACTTTGATTTATGTTCTTATGAGCTAGTCTGTGATAAAAGTCTGTTATTGTTGGGTTTGTTTGGTTAATGTTCAAACCAAAAATTCAGATCTGAAACATCAATTATGGATTTCAAACTTCAAAGCCCTCGTATATGTTGATCATACTTGGCTGAAGTAAATACGTAAAATTTATTTTCATGTAGGAAATGAGAAGTTTCTTTGAGTCATTACTAATCTCTTGAAAAACAACTACATATCAAAATTGTGCAGTTAATTGATTTCCATATCTTCAATATTTTCCTGGGCAACATCTTCCTTAAGTATTAAGCAAAGACAGAAAATTAAATGGAAAATAAACCCCTGGGTCAGCAATCATCAAAAAGCTGCTTTCCAGCTTTTCAATTGCTGTGTTGTTTCTGTAAATAATGGTTAGTTAATATGGAAAGAAAGCACATGAGGAATATTTTTTGTTCAAAGTGTTTCTCGTTTGTTACAGGAGGTTAACAGACCCCTCTGATGATATCTGTCAGGATCATCCCACCATGCCTTCAGGCAATGAGACTTTTCAAAATCATTTAATAAATTGTTGAATAGTCCCTTGTTTCCATCCTCCAAAGCTCAGCTGACAGTTATGTTATCTCAAATCTAATGTGTGAAGCATTTCTCCTGGAGGTATACCAATTTTTCACATCTTCAGAACTGATTGTCCAGCTATACATTTTGACGACAGTTTCCTCCTGTGCTTACTTGCTTCAGTTAACGATGGGCTGGAAGTTCCAAAAAGCAGAACCAGCTGTGGCAAAGCACATGGCAGCTTGTTCTGAAACTTGTTGCCTATACATGGCAGTGTGAAAGTACAGAACACGCTGGAGGTATGGAAACACAAATATCCTTGCATGGAAAATCCTACAAAAAGTAGTGGACGCGGCCCAGTTCATCACGGGTGAGCACATCTATATGGAGCGCTGTCGCAGGAAAGCAGCATTCGTCTTTAAGAGCCCCCATCATCCAGGCCATGCTCTCTTCTTGCTGCTGCCATCAGGAAGAAGGTAAAGGAGCCTCAGGACCCAAACGACAAGTTTAAGGAACAGTTATTACCTTCAACCATCGTGCTCTTGAACTTGAAGGGATAACTTCACTTAACTTCACACACTCTGTCACTTAACTGTTTCCAAAACCTATGGACCAACTTTCAAGGACTCAGCTGACGTTTTTGATACTTATTGCTCATTTATTATTATTATACTTTTTTCTTTTGTATTTGCACAGTTTGTAGTCGTTGGCACATTGGTTGTTTGTCCATCTTGTTGGGTGCTGTCTTTCATTGATTCTGCTGTGTTTCTTCAATTTACTGTGTATGCCAGAATGAAGACAAATCTTAGGGTCGTATATGGTGACATATAAGTACTTCGATAATAAATGTACTTTGAGCTTTGAAGTCAGAATGTGAATGCACCTGAATTCTTACTCATTCCCTGATTCTCAGCTGAATCCAAGGACAAGCTGTGACAAACTGAGCCAGGAGGCCAAATACCTTGTTTAAGTGAGTTGGAGTCACACTGTCATATTCAGAGCGTCCCTATACATTTCAACACTTAATTAATTGTAGTTTAATATTACAAAGTCACTATATGAGATTTTTGATTTTTTTTCAAAGTATTTTAATAATTTTCAGCAATTTTACAATGCTTTTGATTGTCAGTGATATTTGAAAACAGTTGAAAAAGCCTTTGATAGCATGAAGTCTGCAGGGGGAATCAGGACTTATTGTCCAGAGGTTGGTCAAAATTTGCAGATCAGAGTCCTTAATACTGTTTAGTTATATGGCTGCAGAAGATTCATAAGAATTGTGATTCTAGCATTGTGGTGAGGTGAGTGAGAGTTGAATTCTATATACTCCAGCTGACTTCTGGAGCAGTGCGAGTGAAAGTGTTTTCACCATTTTCAATGCTTTTGAATCAGTGGTGGAGAGGATGTCGCTAAGCAAACTGTTATCCATTATGGATAATCTGGCACATCCTCTCCATGACCTAGTGAATAAGCAACGAAGAGGTTTATTCTGCTCTGCTGTCACAAGGATCATTACAGAAAATCTTTCCTACCAAATGCAATAAGCATATGCAACAGCTAATCTCTGTGTGGCATGTTACTATTCTTATGTGAATGGTGAGTGGACATCAGGTGAAAGCCCTTACAGAAGTCTGTGTCCACTTATCCTTGGACATAACTCAGATATCCTTGAAACGGTTGGTTCTGCTTTATTAGGCCAATTTAATTTTGATTATTTTTGATGCATTGTGAATTACCAGTAATTTCTTTGTGTTATTGGCACTCCAGAATGTTTAGGGGTGGTGATGTATAAAGGTTGTCATGGTTACAGCCGTTGATACCAAAAGTAAGAACGAAAGCTTACATCTTGAATTTATTTTTAAACTGTGATAGCCTATGGAAAATTAAGAGGCTGAGTTGTTACTGTGTGTGTGGAGAACAGGCCCCTGTCCACTGAGGTAAAGAAGCTGCCAGTGAACATTTATATTGTAGAAAGGCAGACATTACTATCTGTACAAATCATAACAGTAACATTCATTTAAGCAGCGTTGTCTGGGTGTGATGAATGCTCTGGACCTCAGTTTTTGTTGCATGACATCTGTCATCTGCTAACTGTAATAATGCATGAAGCACTCCCATGTGTTTGAAGAAGGCAGAGTTGGCATGCTATGTCATCAAAGTGCAAAACTGAATTGTCACAAGCATAGTCACATGCTCAGTCTACACTGACAACCTAAATTTTAGCAGAAGCAGTGGGATAAATACTTGCTTGGTGCATTTTGGGAAGTTGAACCAAGATAAGACATTCGCAATGAATGGAGAAACCCTGAGGAATGTTGTTGAGTAGAGGGAGCTAGGATTCATGCTTCCCTGAAAGTCACAACCCAAGTAGACAGGGTGATGAAAATCAGCTGTATGGCATGCTTTCCCTCCTTACTGAGGCATTGTGTACAAGAGCTGGAACGTAACATTGCAGTTACTGTTAGCTGTTAGCTAAACCATACTTGGAGTGTTGTCTGCTGTTCTAGTTGTCACACTACTGAAAGTCTGCGCAAGGATATTGCCTGGATTAGAGAGCATTATTTATAAAGTGAGTTCTGATAGGCTGGGTTTGCTTTCCCTGAAGAAAAGGAAGCAGAGATCTGGCATCATAATGGAACATAAAATTATGAGAGATCATCGATAGGCTGGATAAACATAGTTTTTTTTTTCTGCATGATCAGGGGGCATAAAACTAGAGGATATAGCTTAAAATGACAGGGAGTGAATTAAAGTTGTTTTGAAGGGGTAATGTTTCATAAAAAGAGCATTTGCTATCAGGAATGAGCTGCTAGAGGAGGTGGAGGAGACAGAAGCTGAAACAGCAGGCACATGAATGAGCAAGGCACAGAATGATATGAAATTAATGCAGGCAAGTGGGATTAGTGCAGATGGACATGATAGGTCAAAGGTCCTGTTTCTATGGTGTACAGCTCTGTAAATCCTTTACCCTATTGATAACTCTGATGAAAGAAAATGCCTAGATCAAAGATCAGTTCTGGCACTGGGAAGCATGATAATAAAGGTTGAAAATATTTAAAATAATTTAATCAAAAACCAAACATCAAATCTGAAGCTGGTGCACCAATTTCTCTGCACCTCTGCTTGTTGTCTCAATCTTAATATGGTATTAAGGACATCATGGTTCTTTTATTTGACCCGAATAATTCATTGCTTTCCAACAGTCTGGAGTCTCAAGCAAACAAAATTAATTGTGGATTATTTACTCATTATCTGCTGAAACTGTAGATATAGCCGTCTACTTTTGTTTGGAAATGAACAATGTTTTCTTATTCAACCTCAGAAATGAGCTACGTATCAAGAAATGCTATGCTTAAAGGCAGGAAAATAATAATACTTGTTAATTCATTCAAGATTGTTGAAGCAGAAACAATAAACCTTTATCTCTTTTGAGTCTTATTATTACAGTAGCGACTATTGGGTCCATTGCGTCCACGATGGCTCTAAAAGCTGCTACCTGAAAATTAAGTTTAGCCATTTTTATCATTTAGGTTCTTAACCCTTTCAAGAAATGAAGGTAATTCAGCTCATTTCCTTGCATCCTTGATTTGAGACCGTTTAAACACTGTTTTCAATACTCCTGTCTTATGTTTCACTTTCTGTTAATTTCTTGAATTGAAATTACAATCACTTAACACAATCGAAGTGGTGAAACCTAAAGGATAAAATAAATCAATGACTCCCATCAGACCATAAGAAAAGACTCAAATTCACAGCCAGCAATGGGTTCAGTTTGTGATCTAGTGATAAAGGCAAGGAGATAGCACCTAATATCATTGAGTTCAAGAGCCGAGACCCTGTTCAAACCTGTGCTCAGTCTGGTCACCTCACTGCAGGAAGGATGTGGAAACTATAGAAAAGGTGCAGCGGAGATTTACAAGGATGTTGCCTGGATTGGGGAGCATGCCTTACGAGAATAGTTTAAGTGAACTTGGCCTTTTCTCCTTGGAGCGACGGAGGATGAGAGGTGACCTGACAGAGGTGTATAAAATAATGAAAGACATCGACCATGTGTCTAGTCAAAGGCTTTTTCCCAGGGCTGAAATGGCTAACAGGAGAGGGCATGGTTTTAGGGTGCTTGGAAGTAGGTACAGAGGAGATGACAGGGGTAAGTTTTTTTACGCAGAGAGTGGTGAGTGCGTGGAATGGGCTGCTGGCGACTGTAGTGGCGGCGGATAAAATAGGGTCTTCTAAGAGACTCCTGGATAAGTACATGGAGCTTAGAAAAATAGAGGTCTATGGATAACCCTAAGTACATGTTTGGCACAGCATTGCATGCCAAAGGGCCTGTATTGTGCTGAAGGTTTTCTATGTTTCTATTAGTGCTGAACCTGCTCAGCGCAATGTCCATGACACTATTCATTTTCTGGAAAACCACATGTTCTGGCAATAACATCAACATCAGAAGCTCTTTCGGTGACAGTGACAGCGTAATTGTGATATTTTGGAACGTGAGCACCACCTGATCATATGTTGTTCCGCTGAGAGTGTGGGATCCACGTGGATGCAAGCAGCTTAAATTAATGGATGTAGAGAAGGAATGGGTGAGTGGCAGATATTTAGGTGTGAGGAGGCAGGTACTGCATAAGTCTCAGTGGTGTATACGTGCCTCAGCAAATCATAGGAAGGAAGAGGAAGATCAAATAAACCACAGAATATCAAGAAAAACTAAATAGGTAAATATCTACAGAACTAAGTAAAAGCTTTAGGCACATTTACATAGCTAGGGAGTCTGATGCACCATCAATAACTCTTTGAGACGTGAGGCAAGATATAGGCTTTTATTGGCTGGAAGAAAGAACAAGCAGCAATGGACCACCACACTGCATCCTGAAGACTGAGACCGGGCCGGAGTCCCCAATTGCCTTTATACCGGGGTCCATGGGAGGAGCCATGGTCAGTGGGGGTAGCCACAGGAGCAGTCAGTGGGGGGAAGGCATGTCCAGACAGGTATATGTAATTCACCACAGAGTCTAAGGCTTGTACAGTTCTCTAACTACTAAATGTTTTCCGATGTTACCTAAAACTAAGACCCATGGATATTGATGATCCAAGGGCAAACAAACAGAGGATGGAGATGGATGTCTTTCCACCATGTGCTTCAAATCAAATCAAAATTAGCCCACACAGGAAATGAGAGTACTGTGGAAATGTCTTGGCTATCCTAGCTTGGCCATCCTTAGGCACATACAATATATGTGCCCAAGACTTTTGCACAGTGCTGTATATTCAAGAATGTCATCTTTTTCTTCCTAGTATCAAGTAGGATGATGTAAGAGGCTGCAAAATCTTCTCCATTCTGAGAATGGCAAGCAAAAACCCTAAAGTTATGTACAAGATCCATGAGGCAGGGAAGAAGAGATGGAGTGGGAAGGGGCGCAGGACAGTGTGGAGGAAAAGAAATCAGGAGAGATAGAGTGGGGGAGGGAGAGAGGAGGGATAGGGAGAAAGTGAGGGTGAGAAGAGGAGAGAGGGTGAGGATGAGGGGGAGAGAGAGTGATAAAAATTCTTTCAGGGAAATCACAGGGAAGGAAAAAAATTAAGGAGTAGCACCTCAAATATATAGTGCAGCATCTCTGAGAATAGAAATCAAAATATATTGTAGACAAATATATGATTTAAGAGACCAGCAAAGAACGGTTAGCTTTTGGGTCACTGAAAGCTATTTTGAGGTATCCCTATAAGCTGAACTGCTTGCACATTAGTTGCTGGTGCTGCTAGGACTACATTCGTATTAGCTTGGCATGGAATCGTATCCTTGACATAGATGCAGAGGGGAGAGGAGTAACATTGGGGAAAAAGGGACACAGCAAGTGAATGAACAAGTTGGGAAGATGGGAAACAAAGTCTGCAAATAGATAACAAAGAATTTTGGAAATGTAAGGAAACCAATCAGTAATGCAGATTACTTCCTGGCACAGAAAGACACACTTCCCTATGATAGAAATAAATGCAGCTTTGAGGAGGGATTAAATGCTTAGAAGGATCATCACAATGTGGATACTTGAAATTACTTATTAAGCATTCCAAACCAGCTCTCCAACTCTGTACATATATTATTTTCTTGTCCTGTATTGGCCCCAGCCCTCATCTAACAAACTGCTTACTATTCATACAGCTGTTGAAGATTTTTTGATTTCTTTTAAAATCAAATTTCATTCCATCAAATCCTCTTTAAATTAATATTCAGCTGGTTCGCAATTGCACTTTTAAATGTATTTTTCACATTTCTGCTTCATTTGCCATATAGGCATTTATGGCTTTTGGTCCTACCTTTACTTAAAGGTATTTAAAACATTTTGGTATATTCACCAGAATGATCCCAGGGAAGAAAGAATTTTAGTTATACAAACTGTCTAGAAGAAACTTCTTTCCTTAGAACTAGAAAAGGTTGAAGAGATTTGATTCATGCTTACAACATCATTCCAAGGGAATGAAGAAAACTTGCTTCCATTGGTAGAGAGTCAAGAGTTAACTGTGACAAGAATTTTCTCATCCAAACAGCCATTATGATCTGCAAGTCATTTGCAGAAGTGATGGAAACCAATTCCATTCAGTCTCTCAAGAAGGAAGGGACATCATACACCAGGGTGCTCTCTACAGTTACCTGATGAGGTAACTGTAGCCTTTGGCCAGGAGCAGATGTCATCAGGAGGTGTCCAAATATCTTCTCCATTCTGGAGAGTGTTCAAACCCTTATTCTCCAGTTGGCAGGTCAACAGTGGTAGCCAAGTCACTGTCCATCTGCTCCTAGCTTCCAGCTCAACTCCTCTCACCTGCCCCATATCCAGCAAGAGGCTTTTTCTGCTTCCTCCACTATTCTGTGTCTGCTTGGTTCTTGCTCTTTTCGTCAAGGCCCAGTGCAGATGGCAACCTCCATGCTGATCTTGCCAAGAACTCTCTACAACTGATCTCCATGAGAAATAGCCACATTGGCCATCCTTTCTGCTTGCACTGCTGGACAAAGGACTGGTAGTTTGGGGCCTTCCTCACATCCTTCCTCTCAAGGTACCGTGAATTCCACCAGGATGATCTTCTTGTCTTCGGAGGACCACAGTACAATGTCTACAATAGTGGTTGAAGGAAAACAAAAGAGATTTCTGAAAGACAGCTACTGACTGGATTTCTCTCCCAAAGAGACTATTGGTCTCAATGGCTGTTGTTGGCTTTGGAGATCATTTGATCCAGACGGTTCTTCAGAAGTCAAGAATGAGGTGCAAATCTTGTGATTGCAGTTGTTTTATTAGGGGTCATAACAGGAAAATAAAATAACTGTAATCTACTTATTCCACTGTAAGGAAGGAAGAGAACAAAGAATGGACAAAAAGCAAAGATGTCATGGTCATCTTATACTAAGAATTAGGTCAGACTCGAGACATTCCAATGGTAAGGAAAATTTATCAAATATCCTGTTTCAATGGCAGAACACAGATTGTGCTGAAACTTCTAGAAAAGTATAAAATCACCTGTACTACAGTTACTACAAATTCAATTAAGAATTAGACACATACAAGTGATTATATAATGTTTATTTAAAAATTCTAAGCATGGGAAAGCTAAACTACAAGCAAAATAGCAATTTTACATTCTAATCCAACACCTCCATGCAATGATTCTTTGCTTTTGTGATTTCCTGCAAGGCAGTTGCTGACAAGTACAAAAAACAAGAGCCAAGTAATTGGAGGCACTCATTTTTTTTCTAATATTAAAAGGGCAGAACAATTGTGGAGTGGATAAAAATACACAAATAAATGTTAAGCAGAATTACCTTTCTTTAATCAGTGTGTGATAGTACATTAGACTGCACAATGACAGTACTGCAAAGATGCACTTTCCTTTAAAAATAGAAGAATAGTCTGATTAATTGGGCACCGAGGCATTTGAAAGTCAGTGCCAGGCAGTGGGTCTGGATAATAACTGAAATTCTCATGAGGTAACCAGAAGATTTCTGAGGACAACCCATTTGATGTTAAAAATTCAAAGTTTAAAGTTCGAAGTAAATTTTATCATTAGAGTACATATATGTCACCACATAGGACCCTGAGATTCATTTTACTGCAGCCGTACTCAGCAAGTCTATAGAACAGTAACTATGACAGGATCAATGAAAGATCAAGTAAAGTGAAGACCACAAACTGTGCAAATACTAGTGTAAATAAATAACAATAAATAACAAGATAAAAAGTCCTTAAAGTGAGACCATTGGTTGTGGCAACACCAGAAATAGAATTAGCCTGAATGATGTTCTGGTAGTAACTGTTCTTGAACTTGCTGGCGTGAGTTCTGAGGTATCTTCCACCTGATGGCAGCAGTGAGGAAAGAGCAGGGTGGTAGGATCTCTGATGATGGATGTTGCTTTCCTCCGACAGTATTTCATGTCAATGTGTTCAGTACTTCGGAGGGCTTTTCCTCTGAAGTACTGGGCTGAATTGACTACCTTTCGTAGGATTTTCCATTCAAAGGTGCTTCCATAACAGGCTGTGATGCAGCCAGTCAATACTACACATCTAAAGAAGTTTGCCAAAGATTTTGACGCCATGCTGAACCTCTGCAGACCCTAAGAAAATAGAGATGCTGCCGTGCTTTCTTCGCAATTGAATTCACTTGCTGGGTCCAGGACAAGTCCTCAGAAATGGTAACATCCAGGAATTTAAAGTTTTTGACACTGCCCAGCATCAATCCTCTGCTAAGGACTGGCTCATTGACCACTAATTCCCCTCGCCTGAATTTCACAATCAGTTCCTTGGTCTTGTTGACAAGAAGTGAGAAGCTTTTGTTATTACTCCACTTTGTTAATTTTTCAATTTCCCTCAAAGTTCAAAGAAAACTTATTATCAAAGCATATATATGTTGCCATCTACAAACCTAAGATTCATTTTCTTGCAGGTATACACAGTAAATCCAAGAACCACAAAAGAATCAATGAAAGACCGTACCAAATAAGACAAAGAACCAATGTGTAAAGGACAACAAGTACAAAAGAAAAATAATAACAAATAAATAAATAAGCAATATATATTGAGAATATGATATGAGGAAATAGTTCAATGATGACTGAGCGAAGTTATCCCCTCTGTTTCAAGAGCCTTATGGTTTTGGGGTGATAACTGTCCCTGAACCTGGTGCTGTGTGCCCTGAGGCTTCCTTACCTTCTTCATGATGGCAGCAGTGAGAAGAGAGCATGGCAACATGAACTTCAGCAGACCTTTCAAAAACCCCATATGGCAGATTAAGCAGTAATAAAGAAAATATTCTGGAGTTCTCAGGAGGAGTGACAAATTAAATCTAAAATTAGCTTAGTGGTAAGAAGCTAAAACTGATATTCAACACCTGTTTCCAATGGAGTTCATTTGTAGGTTCTCCTTTTTTTTATTCTGGCAGACATACTGTAAATGATTTCATTATAAATGTAGGAAGGATGATTAAGCAGTTTGCAAATTAGATTGAGGATGAAAGCTACAGCCTGCAGGGAGACATCAGATGAGAAAGTTGAAAATAGAATTCAGATTGGAATTGTGTGTGGTGATACACTTGGAGAAGCCAAGTGTAGGAATACAAAATAAATGATAGAGTGTGCATAAGGAATAGAGAGATCTTGAATTGCATGTCTACAGATTCCTAAATCATAGAAAATGGAGTCTAAAATGTATGAAAGGTATTTTATTTATGAGGCAAGGTATGGGGTATGAGGAAAATATGAAACTCTTGTTCGTGCTATTTCTCACTTACATAACAGTGTCCCAGTTTTTACATTGTGAAGGCACATTACTCATGAAATGGAAGGGGTGTGTGATTGTGCTTAAGGACGAGGAAATATTGGTTAGATTTGGAACATAGGAAAAAGGAGAGGAAACTTATTTATTGTACATAAAGTTTCAAGTATTAGCCACTCCCTGAAAATGCTATAGGTAGGGGATTTCTTCAGCTATAATGAGTATTTAGACATGAATATCAATTGCCAAAATCCATAAAGCGAGATTCCAAAGTTGCAGGAGGTCTTCTTTTTCTTTTTACAGATTTTATGGACATAGTGTACTGAGCAACCTTCTTCAATACCTTAAGTATTTAGTCATTTGAACATTGGTCACATCAAGTCAGAACATACATGTCCCAAGGAGCCTAATTTTTCACTCTGAAATTACACAGTGACATCAGGGGTGATTGATAAGTTTGTGGCCCAAGGCAGAAGGAGATGAGTTACTAACTTCAAACTTTTTAAATAATCACTCAAAGAATTGAACTGCAGGTACATTTAATGAGAGCTGTATAACTCATCTCCTCCTACCTAAGGGCACAATCTTATCAATCACTCCTGCTGTCGACCACTTCTGGAGGTCCAAGATGCCGACTTCTACAAAGAAGGGGTACATATACTCCACGTCCGCTGGACTAAGTGTGTAAATGTAGGAGGGGAGTATGTTGAAAAATAAATGCGCTAGATTTTCTAAAATTGACTCCTTAGGCCACAAACTTATCAATCATCCCTTGTATTTACCAAGATATATGTAAATACAGAAACCGTATTTATATTTTGATTCTATCAAAGGGCAGATTTCAGTATTATGATGAGTATGCACAGTTTCATTTGCCAGGTGTAGGTGCTATGGATGAGAGTTAAATAAGAACAAAATCGAGCATGATTTCATTATTAGCTGATAGAAACAGGTCATTTCAATCTTCCTGTACCAGAAAGCAGATAGAGCAATTAAAAATTTGCCAGCAAAACTAAGAGGAAGAAGAATTGCATAATTACCTGTGCCAAAGGAAGAGTGAACAGAATGACACTGTAAAGTTAAAGAATGAGTGAAAGTGAAAGGTATCAGCTGTGCTATTTACCCCATTGGAGAAAGACCAAAGAACATTACAAAATGACTGATGAAGTCCTCATGAAGGGTCTTGGCCTAAAGCATCTGTAGTGTTTAGTTCTATTTCTTTTAGTGCAATGACTTCACATAGCACTAATTATCGACTGCTAATTTAGCTATGCACATAGATTTGTTGCTGTCTCTGCAAACCTCTTAACTTCACCTTCGAATTCCTACCTTTATTTATTTGTTATGTAGCTGTATGCAACAAATTGGCGTTGAGTATGAACCTGAATGTCAGTGAATATCACCAGCTACAACAACAGGTATGAGATGACAGAACTTGGAAGAAGGGAGAAAGTCAGTGAGAGGAAAGCATGAACCAGTACAGAGAAGACAGTCATGGATGCTAGCACAGTGATGCATGCATGGCAGTGCACAGTACACAGTGAGAAAAACATAACTAGCACAACAAGAGAAAATAACATGACAATGGCCTCAGTCAGGAATATTGACAAATTTGATGATGGACTGGCAATCATATTTTGAGAGGGTTAAACTGTAAAGTAATGCTAACACCATGGATAAGGAAAAGAATGTCTCTACATTTCTTAGCTTCATGGGTGCTATAATGTACAGTCTCTTACACAACTTAGTAACTTCTGAAGAGCCAGCAAAAAAGACATTCAATGGAATTGTTAAAATTTTACAAAATCACTTGAGCTCCAAGCTGCTAATATTAGCTGAGAGATTTCAATTTCACAATAGGAATGAATCAAAGGATGAAAGCATTTCTGAGGACATTGCAGAATTGTGCAAACTTTCTCAATACACTAACTTTAAAGATGGATTTTCTGATGCACTAAGGGACAGGCTTGTATGTGGCATGCATAATCAAAGCACTCAAAAGAGTCTACTGTCAGAAAGAGATCTAACCTTCGAATGGAAATTGACCATTTCAATATCAATAGACACAGCAGCAAAGGATGCATCGGAACCAGAGAACAGTTTAGAATGTGAAACACACAAATGTTGCAATGAGCAGCTGGAAGTGGAGGAAGCAGACCCAAGTGCAAGACATAGGCAAGGAGACTTGACACAGAGATGGACTTGTACTTGACTTGGACTCAGAGCCTGGACTTGGACACGGAGTCTTGACTGGACACTGACTGGGAGCCTTGGCTTGGATTGGGACTCAGCAAAACAAACGACAGACCACTCGCATCCTGACTTGGAGCAGCGGCAAAATGGCTGCCAACACGCAGCTGGACATAGGACAACAAAAACAAACCATGACAGGCAATTCATATCGCAGCTCGGAGCAACGGCAAGTGGTCAGCAATTCTCAGCTGGACACAAGACGACAAGAACAAACAACAACAGTCCATTCGTATCTCGACTCCGGGTAGCACATGAAGCGGCAAACGGCCGGCAAGACTCAGCTGGACGGCAGGCCCTCGACTCGACCCAGGAACTGCAAATGGCAGGCTCTCGACTAGCCTCATTCTCGGCAGCCCGGAATACGCACAGCCACACTGCTGAGGTGACGAACCAGCAGCGAGTAGCTGTAAGCCAGAGTTTTTATGCTGCCGGTTCGAATGAGGATCAGGAGCTCAGTGGAAAACGGGGAAAAGGAAATTAACTGAAAAGAGTAGTCAATGGACTGGACCATGACAACCAAACATCCCTGAATTGTGCAAAAATCCAAAAATGCTACTATGGCAAATCTTACCATGATGAAAATGACTGTTGGTCCAAAGAAAAAGTTTGCAGAAAGTGTCACAGACAAAGCCACATTGAGAGAGTGTATAATTCCCACAAAAAGCACACCCAGAGAAAAAAGAACATAGAGTAAACATTTCAAACACAAAACTAAACAAATGCACAAAATGATTGAATGTGAAACTGAATCAGACAACACAGAGTCTGACAAAGGTAAGCTGTCATGTCTAGAACCACATAGCATTACTGAAGCAGATCGCAAAATAATATGGATCATGACAGATGTTTCTGGTGTAAAACTGAAAATGGAGCTGGATACAGGATCAGCTTTGTCTGTAATTTCAGAGGCTAACTACAACAGTTTCTTTTCTAAGCTAACATTAGAAAAGATCTTGGTGATGCTAAAGACCTGCACAGGTGAAAAAGTGTCTCCCAAAGGCAAACTGAAGCTGAATATGATGTACGTAGGCGAAACACAGCAGTTAGAGCTTTATGTGTTGAAAAGTGGATGGCCAGCATTTTTCAGATATAAATGGTTGAGAAAAATCCAATTAGACTGGCGCACAATCAAAACTCTCAAATGTGTCATCACCAGGCAACTGCAGCCCAAATGGCAACACTAACCAGCGATGGAAACTGATGCTTAATACGAATGAGAACTGGATTGATGCGAAGGCCAGAGCTGAACTGGATAAAGCAGGAGTATCAAGATTTCATAAAGCAAGTCCAGTGCATTAAGCATTATGTGGTAAAGTGGATGCATGGAGACATCTGGCATTCTCTCCAAAGTTGAGTGGACTGATTGGGCCATGCCTATTGTCCCATTGATCAAGAAAAGGAAGGCTGTATCTGTTCACATATGCAGGGACTTCAAATGGAGCATCAACACTGTGCTGAGTACTGCACAGTATTTCCTTCTGCGAATAGAAGACAGTTTTGTGTCTTTGGCAGGCAGGGAGTGGTTTACAAAGACTGGCTTGTCACAAGCCTATCTGCAAGTGCAGATTGAGGAGTCAAGTAGAAGTTCCTTACAATCAATACTCACAAGGGACTATTCCAATATTATTGTCTCGTCTTTGACATCACATCAGCTCCAGCAATTTAGAAAAGAGCAATGGGAAAATGTTTTAAGATATCTCAGGAACACAATGTTACCTTGATGACATCACCATGACTGGCAGGAATGATGTGGAGTACCTCCAGAACCTTGGTAAGAGCTTACCAGGCTGAGTGAGTATGGTCTATGCACGAAGGGAGAGAAATGTGAGTTTTTAAGAATGAAATCTGATCGTGCAGACATGTCATTGATTAGCATGTCCTAGTTACACACACAAAATGCTGGAGAAACTCATCAGGCCAAGCAGCATCTATGGAAAAAGAGTACAGTTAATGCTTTAGGCTGAGCCCCTTTGGCAGGACCGGAGAAAAAATAGCTGAAGAGTAGATTTAAATGGTGGGGGAGGGAAAAGAGAAAGTCAAGGTGATAGGTGAAGCTGGGTGGGTGGAGTGATAAAGTAAAGAGCTAGGAAGTTGATTGGTGAAAGAGATACAGGGTTGGAGAAAGGGATTGCCGATAGGAGAGAACAGAAGGCCATGGAAGAAAGAAAAGGGTGAAGGAGACAAAGTGCAGGCAAAGAGATAAGTTGAGAGAGGGAAAAGGGAGTGGGGAATGGTGAAGGAGATGAGAGCGGGAGGGGGTATTACCCAAAGTTTGAGAAAAAACTTTTGAAAAGTTTGAAGCAAAAAGGGCCACTTTTCAACATAATTGTATAAGACATAAGAGTGTTGTAAAAACAAGCCTGAAGGCTTTCTGTGTCAATGCGAGGAGCATTCGTAACAAGGTGGATGAATTGAATGTACAGATAGTTATTAATGAATATGATATAGTTGGGATCACAGAGACATGGCTCCAGGGTGACCAAGGATGGGAGCTCAACATCCAGGGATATTCAATATTCAGGAGGGATAGACAGGAAAGAAAAGGAGGTACGGTAGCATTGCTGGTTAGAGAGGAGATTAACACAATAGAAAGGAAGGACATTAGCCTGGAGGATGTGGAATCTATTTGGGTAGAACCGCATAACAATAAGGGGCAGAGAACGATGGTGGGAGCTGTGTACAGGCCACCTAACAGTAGTAGTGAGGTTGGGGATGGCATTAAACAGGAAATTAGAAATACATGCAATAAAGGAACAGTATTTATAATGGGTGACTTCAATCTACATATAGATTGGGTGAACCAAATTGGTAAGGGTGCTGAGGAAGAGGATTTCTTGGAATGTATGCGGGATGGTTTTCTGAACCAACATGTCGAGGAACCAACTAGAGAGCAGGCCATTCTAGATTGGGTATTGAGCAATGAGGAAGGGTTAGTTAGCAATCTTGTCGTGCGAGGCCCCTTGGGTAAGAGTGACCATAATATGGTGGAATTCTTCATCAAGATGGAGAGTGACATAGTTAATTCAGAAACAAAGGTTCTGAACTTAAAGAAGGGTAACTTTGAAGGTATGAGACATGAATTAGCTAAGATAGACTGGCAAATGATACTTAAAGGGTTGACGGTGGATATGCAATGGCAAGCATTTAAAGATCGCTTGGATGAACTACAACAATTGTTCATCCCAGTTTGGCAAAAGAATAAACCAGAGAAGGTAGTGCACCCGTGGCTGACAAGGGAAATTAGGGATAGTATCAAGTCCAAAGAAGAAACATATAAATTAGCAAAAAAAAA
Source organism: Hypanus sabinus (assembly GCF_030144855.1). Taxonomy (NCBI): domain Eukaryota; kingdom Metazoa; phylum Chordata; class Chondrichthyes; order Myliobatiformes; family Dasyatidae; genus Hypanus; species Hypanus sabinus. The sequence goes on from NC_082724.1 coordinate 40,719,231, forward strand.
GTGGCACTACCTGAGGACTGGGAGAAATTCAGAGACCAACAGAGGAAGACAAAGGGCTTAATTAGGAAAGGGAAAAAAGATTATGAGAGAAAGGTGGCAGGGAACATAAAAACTGACTGTAAAAGCTTTTATAGATACGTGAAAAGAAAGAGATTGGTCAAGACAAACGTAGGTCCTTTACAGTCAGAAACAGGTGAATTGATCATAGGGAACAAAGACATGGCAGACCAATTGAATAACTACTTTGGTTCTGTCTTCACTAAGGAGGACATAAATAATCTTCCGGAAATAGTAAGGGACCGAGGGTCTAGTGAGATGGAGGAACTGAGGGAAATACATGTTAGTAGGGAAGTGGTGTTAGCTAAATTGGAGGGATTAAAGGCAGATAAATCCCCAGGGCCAGATGGTCTGCATCCCAAGAGTGCTTAAGGAAGTAGCCCAAGAAATAGTGGATGCATTAGTGATAATTTTTCAAAACTCCTTAGATTCTGGATTAGTTCCTGAGGATTGGAGGGTGGCTAATGTAACCCCACTTTTTAAAAAAGGAGGGAGAGAGAAACCGGGGAATTATAGATCAGTTAATCTGACATCAGTGGTGGGGAAAATGCTAGAGTCGGTTATCAAAGATGTGATAACAGCACATTTGGAAAGAGGTGAAACCATCGGACAAAGTCAGCATGGATTTGTGAAAGGAAAATCATGTCTGACGAATCTTATAGAATTTTTTGAAGATGTAACTAGTAGAGTGGATAGGGGAGAGCCAGTGGGTGTCGTATATTTAGATTTTCAAAAGGCTTTTAACAAGGTCCCACACAGGAGATTAGTGTGCAAACTTAAAGCACACGGTATTAGGGGTATGGTATTGATGTGGATAGAGAATTTGTTGGCAGACAGGAAGCAAAGAGCGGGAAGTAAATGGGACCTTTTCAGAACGGCAGGCAGTGACTACTGGGGTACCACAAGGCTCAGTGCTGGGACCCCAGTTGTTTACAATATATATTAATGATTTAGACAAGGGAATTAAATGCAGCATCTCCAGGTTTGCAGATGACACAAAGCTGGGCGGCAGTGTTAGCTGTGAGGAGGATGCTAAGAGGGTGCAGGGTGACTTGGATAGGTTAGGTGAGTGGGCAAATTCATGGCAGATCCAATTTAATGTGGATAAATGTGAGATTATCCACTTTGGTTGCAAGAACAGGAGAACAGATTATTATCTGAACGGTGGCCGATTAGGGAACAAGGCCTGGGTGTCATTGTATACCAGTCATTGAAGGTGGGCATGCAAGTACAGCAGGTGGTGAAAAAGGCAAATGGTATGTTGGCATTCATAGCAAAAGGATTTGAGTACAGGAGCAGGGATGTTCTACTGCTGTTGTACAAGGCCTTGGTGAGACCGCACCTAGAATATTGTGTGCAGTTTTGGTCCCCTAATCTGAGGAAAGACATTCTTGCCATAGAGGGAGTACAGAGAAGGTTCACCAGATTGATTCCTGGGATGGCAGGACTTTCATATGAAGAAAGACTGGATCGACTAGGCTTATACTCACTGGAATTTAGAAGATTGAAGGGGGATCTTATTGAATTGTATAAAATTCTAAAGGGATTGGACAGGCTAGATGCAGGAAGATTGTTTCCAATGTTGGGGAAGTCCAGAACGAGGGGTCACAGTTTAAGGATAAACGGGAAGCCTTTTAGGACTGAGATGAGGAAAAACTTCTTCACACAGAGAGTGGTGAATCTGTGGAATTCTCTGCCACAGGAAACAGTTGAGGCCGGTTCATTGGCTATATTTAATAGGAAGTTAGATATGGCCCTTGTGGCTAAAGGGATTGGGGGTATGGAGAGAAAGCAGGTACAGGGTTTTGAGTTGGATGTTCAGCCATGATCATACTGAATGGTGGTGCAGGCTCTAAGGGCCAAATGGCCTACTCCTGCACCTATCTTCTATGTTTCTATGTAAATCGATGTCCATACCAGACGAAATATAAGGTGTTGTTCCTCCAACCTGAGTGTGGCCTCATCACAATTACTAGAGAGTCCTAACGCATGATTACTGAGAAAACACATGGACAGCTGGTAGGATAGCTACAAAAACCGACTACTGATATAGACAGTAGTTGTTGGAGATCATACATGGAGACATGTGGACCAGAAGCTGAATGCTCAGTTGAAGAACACACCTGAGTCATCTGCATCCAATAAGAAGGACACGTTGCATTAACCGGACTTAACTCTCAGTGATGATCATGTCACTAACAGCAATGTGACACTTGCAACAGAGAAAGTTCTTTTTGACAAGATACCTGCCACACCTAATGCCACTCCACAGGTGCTATCCTGAAGGAAACAGTGCACCACCCAAAAGACTGGATCATTAGTACAATGAAGTTAGTTATGGACAGTTACTAGAGAAAAAAAAATCAAGCAAACACTGCTATTTTAAAGCATGTTTATTTGAACATGGTGTTAAAGGAAAATTAAATGCTTTGTTACATAGACAGTTTTGTATTTTATTAATCTATAAAGGGTAGCTTATGGATTTATTCCTTTTAGCACAATAACTCCCCTTAGCACTAATTATTGACTGATAGTTTACCTATGCACATTGATTTGTCACTCTCTCTGCAAAGTGAATATACAAGTTAACTTCATCTCTGAGGGCATAGCTTTATGTATTTGATATGTAATTGTACAGACACAACAGCATTAACTGTTTAGTCTTTTCCATAGATGCTGCCTGGCCTGCTTACTTCCTCCAGTATTTTGTGAGAGCTGCTCAAAAGTTCTAGATGCTGATGGAAAGAGTCAGACAAATGGATAAGGAATGGAAAGATTAAATACTTCTTTGGGATCAAATGCAAGGTGCAAATGAATCTCAGAAGATGGAAAAACAAATTTTAAATTTCAAACTGGACATAAGGAAAAAATCGCTTTTTTTTACAGGCACAGATACACATGGACATTGAATCCGTGGACACTACCTCACTTTTTTAATACATATTTCTGTTTTTGCATGATTTTAATCTATTCAACATACGTATACTGTAATTGATTTACTTATTTATTATTATTATTATTATTATTATTATTATTATTATTATTATTATTATTATTATTATTATTTCTTCTTCTTTTTCTATATTAAGTATTGTATTGAACTGCTGCTGCTAAGATAAAAAATTTCATGAGACATGCTGGTGATAATAAACCTGATTCTGATTCTGATTCTGTGTTTTTAGGATTTTGCATCTGCAGTTTTCCAGCAGATACATTTTTAAAAATCTCTAAGAATTTAAGGTCTGCCTTCTGTCATACTAATTTTCAAACTAATCTGACATTGACTGAAATAAACACTTGGCTGCCATTTGCCATACCGAACTTTTTGAAATTACCTTTGCTTGTCCCTACCTATATATCCTTAACACTACCTACAGATCAAACCCTTCTCCCATCCATGTGTATGGGCAAAACAAATGCAGGTAGATAGAATGCTTATGGGATTATTTATACATACAGCCAAAGCAGTGGAATTTCTAGCCCTTGCTGCTTCTGATATGCCAACAGTGATAACATCTATCCTTTGAAAAGATAATGTGTCTGGAAATGGTTTTGTGAAACCCTGAACTAAATTGAATTGTTATAAATGGTGACTTAATAACAAGACAGTTGGGAATCAGCTGTATTAAAAAAAAATAAAAATAACAGGTTAAGACCAGTCAAAATATAGGACAGGTAAGTGAATAAAATTATAATCCCAAGGACTCATATTTGAATCTAGTTGGAATAGAAATTGAATAACTATTTCTTTAGACAGTAAATGTCATCTTCAAGGATATCAAGGGATTATTTGTACCAGAGCAACCACCACCAGCTGTGCTTTCAATTGATTGTAACTTTCCAAACGCATTTAACTCCCTTGGTAAACATACTCATCTGTTCAGATAATATCTTGAATATGTCATGTTGTTAATCTTAGAATCCCTATATTTTAGACAGCTGTTATCTTTCCACACCATGAACATATACTCAGAACAGTGAAAAAAATTTAAGTGTCAATGTAACCATTCAAAATAGTATCCTTACACACCTGGCTTGATGTGGTGAACTACATATACCTGTCTGGACACACCCACTGCTGACTGTTCCTGTGGCTCCTCCCACAGACCCCTCTATAAAGGCGATTGGAGGCACTGCTCCTCCCTCCGTCTCCAGGATGTTGTGTGATGGTCTCTTGCTGCTGACAGTGCTTTCTTCCAGCTAATAAAAGCCTATCTCTCGCCTCACGTCTCCGAGACTTATTGATGGTGCATCATTTGAACTATATCATAAGACCATCATGGATGATTTATTATACCCATTCTCCCGCCATCTTCCTGTAACTTTTGAAACCTGTGCTGATCAAGAACCTATCAACATCCACTTTAAGTATACTTAATAATTTGGCCTGCACAGCCATCTGTAGTAATGAATTCCACAGATTCATGACCATTTAGCTAAAGAAATTTCTCTTTATCTCTGCTCAAAAGGGATATTGAATTCTAAGCTTGTGCCTTCTGGTCCTAGACTTATTCACTGTAGGAAACATCCTATCCATGTCTACTATATCTCAGCCTTTCAATATTCGATAGGCTTCAATGAGACCCACCCTCAGACTTCAAAACTCCAGTGAGTACGCGCCCCGAGTCATCAAACACTCCTCATACTTTAACTCCTTTATCCCCCAGATCATTCTCATGAAACTCTTTTGGACTCTCTCTACTGTCAGAGTATTCTTTCTTAGATAAGGGGTGCAGAACTGCTCACAATATTCCAAGTGCAGTCTGATCAATGCCTTATAAAGCTTCAGTATTACATCTTCACAATTATATTCTCATCCTCTTGACATGGATGCTAACATTGCATTTGCTTTTCTTACCATCAAATCAACCTGCAAGTTAAAACTTTAGGGAACCTTACACTGGACTCCCAGTTCCCTTGGCACCTCTAATTTCTTAATTTGCTCCCCATTTAAAAAATAATCTACAGCTTTATTTCCAAAGTGCATGATCATACACTTCTCTAAAACAATATTCTACTATATCTGCCACTTTACCTATTCCCCCAAGATGTCTAAGTCCTTCTGAAGACTCCCTGTTTCCTCAACACTACCATTCCCTCCACCTACCTTCATAGCATCTGCAAACCTGGCCTCAAAGTAATCAATTCTGTCATCCAAATCATTGATGTATTATGTGAAAAGTGGTGGTCCTGACACCGACCCCTACTGAACATCACTAGTCACTGGCAGCCAAACAGAAAAGACTCCCTTTATTTCCATTCTTTTCCTTCTGCCAGATAGTCAATCCTGTACCCATGTTAGGATCTTTCCCATAGTACCATAGGATCTTATATTGGTTGGCAGCCTCATGTGCAACACCTTATCAAAGGCCTTCTGAAAATCGAAGTAAGCAGCATCCACTCACTCTCCTTTGCCTATCCTACCTGTTATTTCCTCAAATTGTTTCTTCCCTTAAATAAACCATGCTGGCTACAGCCTATTTTATCATTTGCCTCCAAGTACCCCAAAACCTCATCCTTAATAGTGGACATTAATATCTGTAGTCAAGCTAATTGGCCTATAATTTCTTGTCTTTTACCAACTCCCCCCCCCCCACCAATAAAGAGTGAATTGACATTTGCAATTTTTCACTCCTCTGGAACCATTCCAGAGTCTAGTGATTCTTTCAAGAATCGTTAATGCCTCCACAATCTCTTCAGCTACCTCTTTCAGAAAACTGGGGTGTGTACCATCTGATCCAGATGACTTAGCTAACTTTAGACATTTCAGCTTCCCAAGCACCTTCCCCCCAGTAATAGTACTCACAGAAGTATTGCACTCACTTCTGCTCCGACACTCTCGAAATTTTAGCATACTGCCGGTGTCTATCACAGTGAAGACTAACACAAAATATTTATTCAGTTTGTCCTCTATACAATCAAATATACCTGGATATTCTAAGATCAGCATAAATATTAGATTGTGAATTTCACTCTATTCACCTCTTAATTTTGAAATAATTGATTTTATTATAAAAACTTTGTTTATAATGCTGTTCAATGACAGGTATACTGTAGGTCTCAAAGATACTTTTGGGAATAAATGGCAGAAAAGGAAAACAAGAGATACAAATAATATTATGGAACTTGATGCTACACTCATAAAGAACATCTTAAAAGCTACAGGTATAGGTGGTCAGAGTTAAAAGTGGACAAGAGACAAAAGGAGATCTGGTCTAGGGTAAGGTTCTTCTGAACCATGTTTAAAATAGGGAAATGACAAGGAGAAGTGAGTGGTTGGAGTTCTAGATTCACTATATCACCAATGTTGGATTGGATGCTCAAGGGAAAGAGTAAATTAACTTCAAATGAATTGAGGCTGGGTTGGGGACAGTGAGTTGGTTCCACCACTAATAGGGACAACACTTTGCACATGTACACACCAATATCCTTGGATGAAACTGGTAGCTGATCATATGTAAAACCATTTGAATGTTTGTTATTTTGTATATATAATTTCCAGCAAACATAGAAACATAGAAATCTACAGCACATTACAGGCCCTTTTGCCCACAATGTTGTTCTGACCATGTAACCTACTCTACAAACTGCCTAGATTTTCCCTACTGCATACCTCACAATTTTTCTAAGCTTCATGTATCTATCTGAGAGTCTCTTAAAAGACCCTATAGAATCCCTATTGGACTGTGATTTTAAATTTGATGCTAAGAAGCAATATAATTAGGAGCAACCTGTGCCATATGAGGAATCACCAAAGCTTTTTGCAAATGAAGACATCATTTCAATGATATTGTTCAAAGGCAGAGAAAAACAACACGTTTAAAATATTGATGGTCAATTTAAGTACTTGCTCCATGTATCAACAGTATGTATCACCATTCTCTGTCAGAAAGATCAAGCTGGATCTTTCCTGATGTGACTGAAAGTTTAAATACTGTTAAAGTTAACAGCAGGAATGTTTCTAACATAGTAGAGCACCTGTTTTTCAAGAAATAACACATTATGAACACAATATGGAACCAATACAATGTGAATGTAGGATTTTCATCCTCTGTCAAATGCAGTGAAGTTTTTGGGTTATAGACTTCCAGTATGAGCTTTACGGAAATAATTGTAATGTTGATGGACAGCACCTCCACTTCCTTAGGAAATATTTAGGAGGTCATGAAATAGGGGAATGGAAAAACAGATGATGTTTTAGAACTGGAGGAACCACTCTACATAGTTGTGAAATTCACACATCAGCTCAATATCAAGCAGGTTAATAACAGGAATTAACAAAACATCTCTTAAAGTGAGCTTAAAGAATTGTAAGCTTATTACCACAACACTTTGGTCAACTGAGGATGGTAGCAGAGAGCTAATGCTGGGTATTAAAGCTGCTACCGTGTCCACATCTCACCTTTTGTATATGTAGCACACATTGATGTGATCATGGTCGAGAGGAAATTAATTAATTCTAAAATTGGTGATTCCTTTCGGATAGAAGAATTGAAGTCAATGTGATCAAATCGACAAAAGAAGAGAGATGATCCAATTAATACAAGAGGGTAGAATTTTAAGGTGATTGGAGGAAAATATATGGGGGATATCAGAGATATGTTTTTTACACAGAGTGTGATAGGTGCCTGGAATGCACCACCAGGGGTAAGGGTAGAGGTAAATATATTAAGGATGTTGAAGAGACTCTTAGATATACACATGGATGTAATAACAATAAAGAGCTATGCAGGAGGGATGTATTAGGTTCATATTGAAGTTGCTTAAATGGTGGCCCTTTGTGGGCCAAAGGGTCTGTACTGTGCTGTAGAGTACTATGATCTACAATAGGGAGAAAAGTGCTCAACAATCAACTGTCAGTTCAAGAACAACAACACATTGTGTACACAATCATTAAAGACAGCACTAGTGATGAATAAACTACATCCTGAGTACAGTACTGTTTCACAGAAATTCAGAAGGTGGAAATCCTACTCCATGCTGTGCTTGGTAGCTGTTTCAGCAAGATCTCTATTTCCCCTGGGATACAGCACACAGAAAATACACTCTTATCAGCTGAATTATTAATCTAGTTAACTGGCAAATTGATAATTTTGAGGATCATTATTACATGTGTCATGATTAACTGATTTTTGATCATCATTTCTTTTAATAAAAACACTTATTTGATTTGTTTGCTTATAAACCAGATGCAAACACAATTTTAAAATTCATGAGTGGAAGAAATAGACTTGAAATGATTCTTCATAAGTCTGCCTTTACTCAGTATCTTGGAGAACGTAGTCTGATAGCAGGTCACCACTTGCCTTAACTATGAGTAAAGATCACCATTCTCTTTCAACCCCTTACTATTTCTGAATATTCTGACAGCTTATCTAACATCCAACAATGAACGGGTAGAAATTTCCTGCAACTAAATGTTGTTATGATATTATTGACTGTCCAAGCATTCATGCTGCTCCCAAAAAGAAAACAGGAACTGACAAGGTATGTTCAAATTTAACCCCAAGATGAATTTTCAAGCACAGATTCATTCTATCACCAAAACAACTGTCACCTCAGTAATACTGTTTGACCCCTCACAATGCAGATCTGAAATGTTCAAAGACTAGTTCAGCATGGGTCCTTCCACCCATCTCATCCATGCTGACTATGACACTCAATAAGTTAGTTCCATTTGCCCTTGTTTGGTCCAAACCCCATGAAACCACTCCGATTTGTGTATTCACTCAAATGTCTTTTGAATATTGTTATTCATCAGTTGATAATATACTAACACTGGTAGTATATCACAGATTCTACTCAGTAAACCAATGGTAATCCTAAACTCTGTTGCCCCAACTAACTCTCAACAGTGTTTTATCCCATCATTCCGATGCTTGCCCATATTTTAATCCTTGTTTATGAATTTTTCAATCGTCTCAATCTTTCTCCTTCCATGTATCCTATCTGTTCACATAACCCACGCAGATATTTGCAATTTTAACTCTGGCTTCTTACTTATCCACAAATGTAAATTGATGGGAATATCTATCTTCAAATTCCAATTGAAAAGTGTCTAAGGTCTCTTTTTCTCATTTGCTATCCTCCCTGTAAACACTGCTTATCTCTTTTTGATCAAACTTTTGCTGACACCTTGACATCTCATCATGTGGGTTGGTGTCAATTATTATTTGATGGCACATTCATAAAATACCATGGGATATTTTGCTGTGAGAAAGGCTCTGTTTAAATGGAAGCTGCAGTTGGTGATAAATCTGCTTATTGTGATTAATACACCAAGCTAAGATACCGCATTATAACACAATCAGAAGAGCAATGAGACAGAGGCTAGAATGAAAGAAATGCAGGTTTACAGTAAGCAGTTGTGAGGCATTATGAAATCAAGGGATGGCCATAAACATTTTGCAGCATCTGGAGCAGTAAAACAGGGCAGTGAAGCTTGAAGGTTGTGTGTAATGAGAAGGTGGCTGTAATTGGTTTAACAGAGAAGCCTAAGGGCAGGCAAGGACTTCATCCAGCAAGGTATAAATTATTTAAGGATGACAGTGAAAGTAAATAGACTGTAGGATTAATACCATAAGAGAGAACCTGGTACTGATCAGATTTAATAACTTCAGGTGACGCAAGGTCCAAGTCACTTTGGCTGGATATCTTTCACCTCTCGCTTTGGTAGCCTGACATATCCACCTGCTTCAAGCAGGTTTCAATTTTACTAGTGCCTAAGAAGATCATGGTAGCCTGCCTCAATGATTGTCGAGTCATGCTTACATCCACTGTGATGAAGTGCTTTGAGAGGTTGATGATCAAACATATCAACTGCTACCTGAAGAGCAAATTGGATCTGCTCCAATATATCTACTGGCACAACAGGCCTACAGCAGATGCTATCTCGTTGGCTCTTCACCCAACCCTGCAAGATCTGGAGAGCAAAGGTGCATGCATCAAAATATTTTTTTTATCAATTACAGCTCGGCATTCAGTACCATCATCCTCTCAAAACTAATCAATGAGCTTCAAGACCTTGCCCTCAATACCTCCTTGTACAGTTGGATCCTGGACTTGCTCATTTGCAGACTCCAGTCAGTTCAGATTGGCAGCCAGCTCTTCTCCAGAATCTCTATCAGCACGGGTACACCACAGGTTGAGTCTTAGCACCTGCTCTACTATTTATGACTGTGAGCCTATACACATTAGGGATAACTTCACTCATTCACACAACCAATGGCCTCACTTGCAGGGACTCTTCATCTCATGCTCTTGATATGTAATGTTTATTTATTTTTATTATTTCTTTTTCTTCTTTTGTATTTGCACAGTTTGTTGTCTTTTATACATTGGTTGTTTGTCCTCTTGGGTGCTTCACAGATTCTACTATGTTTCTTGGATTTAAATCATAAGACCATAAGACATAGGAGCATTCAGCCCTTTGAGTCTGCTCCACCATTCCATCACGGCTGATCCCAGATCCCACTCAACCCCATACACCTGCCTTCTCGACATATCCTTTGATTCCCTGGACTGATCAGGAAACAATCAACTTCCGCCTTAAGTATACCCATGGTCTTGGTCTCCATCATAGTCTGTGGCAGAGCATTCCACAGATTCACCACGCTTTGACTAAAAAACATTCCTCCTTACACCTGTTCTAAAAGGTCATCCTTCAATTTTAAGTCTGTGGCCTCTAGTTCTGCCCCTACCATAGGAAACATCATCTGCACATCTACCCTATCTAGTCCTTTCAACATTTGGTTGGTTTCAATGAGATCTCTTCCCCCCCCCCGCCCCTCCCCACGCCCATAGTCTTCAAAATTCCAGTGAGTACAGGCCCAAAACTGTTGACAATACTATGTGCAGATTGACTAGTGTCTTATAAAGGACCAGCATTATCTCCTTGCTTTTCTTTTCTATTCCCCTTGAAATAAATGCCAGAATTGCACTTCCCTTCTTTACCACAAACTCAACCTGTAATTAACCTTCTGGAAGTCTTGCATGAGGATTCCTAAGTCCCTTTGCATCACTGATACTTGAGCCTTCTTCTCATTTAGATAGTAGTCTGCACTACTATTCCTTTTACCAAAATGCATTATCATATATTTCCCAACACTGAATCCCATCTGTCACTTCTTTTGCCCATCTTCCAATTTGTCTAAGTCCTGCAGCAATCACATTGCTTCCTCAACATTATCTACCCCTCCACCTACCTTCATTTCATCCGCAAACTTTGCTACAAAGCCATAAATTCCATTATCCAAATCATTGATAAACAATGTGAAAATTAGTGGTCCCAATAGTGACCCCTGAGGAACACCAGTAGTCACTGGCAGCCATGCCGAAAGGATCCCTTTTACCCCCACTTGCTGTCTCCTGCCTATCAGCCATTCTGCTATCCATGCCAATATTTTTCCTGTAATGCCATAAGATTTCATCTTGTTAAGCAGCCTCATGTATGGCACCTTATCAAACACTTCTGAAAGTCCAAGTAAATGACATCTACTGCCTCTCCTTTGTCCACCCTGCTTGTTACTTTCTTGAAGAACTAACAGATTTGTCAGGCAAGATTTCTCTTTTCACAGAAACCATGCTGACTTGGACTTATTTTATCATTGGTCTCCAAGTACCCCGAAACCTCATCCTTAATAATAGATTCCAACAGTTTCCCAACCACTGAGGTTAGGCTAACTATCCTATAATTTCCTTTCTTTTACCTTCCCCCCTTCTTAAGGAGTGGAGTGACATTTGCAATCTTCCAGTCCTCCAGGACCACACCAAAATCAAGTGATTCTTGAAAGATCATGACCAGTGCATCTGTTATCTATTCAGCAACGTACCTCAGGACTCCGGGATCTGGTCTAGGTGACTTATACACCTTAAGATCTTTGAGTTTGCGTAGCACTTTTTCCATTGTAACAGCATGGCACCCACTCCTGCTCCCTGACACTCATGATCATCTGGCACACTGCTGGTGTCTTCCACTCTGAAGACTGATGCAAAGTACCCATTAAGATTGTCTGCCATTTCTTCGTCCCCCCCCCCCATTATTACCTCAGCACCATCTTTTTCCAGTGGTCCAATATCAACTCTCACCTGCTTTACTTTTTATATAACTGAATAATCTTTTGGTATCTGGTTTTATATTATTGGCTAGTCTGCCCTCATATTTCATCTTTTCCCTTCTTACAGTTTTTTTCAGTTGCCTTCCATTGGATTTTAAAAACTTCTCAATCATTCAACTTCCAACTCACTCTTGCTCCCTTATCTGCCCTTTCCTTGGCTTTTATGCAGTCTTTAACTTTTTTTTGTCAACCACGGTGGCCTACCCTTGCCATTTGAGAACTTCTTCCTCTGTGAGCCATATCTATCCTACACCTTGTGAAATATTCCCAGAAACTTCAGCCAACTCTCCTCCTCCAATCCACCTTGGCAAGCTCCTCTCTCATACCGATGTAATTTCCTTTATTCTATTGTGATACTGGTACATGTGATTTATGCTTCTCCCTTTCAGATTACAGTATCTATTGAATCATATTATGATCATTGCCTCCTAAGGGTTCCCTTACATTAAGCTTCCTAATATGATCTGGGTTATTACACAACGTGTAATCTAACATAATCTTTCCCTGACTAGGTTCAAGAACAAGCTGCTCTAAAAAGTCATTCAACATAGGCATTCAACAAATTCTCTCTCTTGCGATCTGAGACCAACCTGATTTTCTCTATTGCCTTGCATATCGAAGTACCCCATTACAATTGTGCCATTACCATTCTTACATGCCTTTTCCAGCTCCCTTTGCAATCTCAACCCCACATCTTGGCTACTATTTGGAGGCCTATATATGATTCCAGTATTGTTTTTTTTTCAGTCTTGCAGTTTCAATATCACCCGCAAAGATTCAATATTATCTGACCCCATGTTACCTCTTTCTAAAGGTGTAATTCCATCTCTTACCAACAGGGTCACATCACTGCCTATGCCTTCCTACCTCTCCTTTCAATATCAAGTATATCCTTTGATGGTAAGCTCCCAACTATGGCTTTTTTTTTGCCACGACTCAGTGATGCCCACAATGTCATATCAACCAATCTCGAATTATGCCACGAGTTCACCCATCTTATTCCGAAGGCTATGCCCATTTAAATACAACACCTTCAGTCTTGCATTCTTTTGAATTTTGCCTCTGTTGTACAATCTAACTATTTGCCTATCTGCATATGTACACATTCATTGGCTTGTCCTTCATTACATTCACGTTACATCCATCATCAACTTGTAAACCTGCTGTTCATCCTCAGTTCTATCACACTGGATCTCATCCCCCTGCCAAATTAGTTTAAGTCACTCCCAATAGCTTGAGCAAACCTACCGCAAGAATATTGGTCGCCCTTGGATTCAAATGCAACCTGTCCATTTTGTACCAGTCCCACTTGCCCCAGAATAGGTTCCAATTATCCAGAAATCTGAATGCCTGTCCCCTGTTCCAATTTTTCAGCTATGCATTTATCTGTCACCTCATTCTATTCCTATCCTCACTGTTGCGTGGCATAGGCAGCAATCCTGAGATTACTACCTTTGGGGTCCTGCTTCTAAGCTTCCTTCATATATCCCTGTATTCTTTTTTTAAGACCTCTTCCCTTTTTCAGTCTAAGTTGTTGGCACCAATATGTACCAGTACTTCTAGTTACTCACCCTCCCTTTTCAAGATATTGTGGACATGTCCAGAAACATCCTGGACCCTAGCACCTAGGAGGTAAGCTACCATCCATATTAAATCATTATGGAAAACCACAATGAATATTTTTTAGTGGTGAGTTGGCAGGTCATGATATTGATTGAGTTTAGACTAGTCGATCAAACAAGGAATAGAAAATGGTATCTCTACCTCAATTTTCTCAATCACAGTATTTGTTTGCCTGAAATATCGTTTATTCAATCTGATCATTGATTGTGGAACAAAGGTTCATTAAGTTTTTAAAGATTGCTTTATAAACACATACTTTGCAGAGAAAATGCACCATAATAATAACTATTCCTGAGATACAATTTTACTAAAACTTCTTGCCAATCATAGAAAAATATGTAATTAAGAGTAACCAATTGGTCTCCAAGATAATTACCAAGCCTAAGTCTCATATTTGTTCTTTCATTCAAATAGTTTTTGAGAATCATGCTTTTTGAGATTAAAGGCATACAATTGGAAAGCTTTTCAATGTTTCATGTGCCTTATAAAGTTGTCATAAAATTCAGTCAAAGCAGAAGCAGCTTTGAAAATGGTTATTTTAAAAAATCCTCCAGTAAATACAACACAGTTATAGTATCTGAAATTCTGTTGAAAACTTGCAGAAATTTGAAGAAAGCATGATTAGACAACTTTTATACTCAAGGCCTGATAATCTGGACTGGGCTGGAGAATGGAGAATGTCAGATGATCATCATTAAAAATTGAGTGTATTAAACTCTGAGTATTGTATTCTGAAATTACTCCTCATATCAGCTTTTAGGTTGGGTGTTTGCTTGGTACAATTTAGACATACTAGGCCTTGGTTGACATCAATTTGAGAATTTTAATTTAGACCATACTGTCAAACTCAACGTATGATATAATTAACACTATTAATATAATGGTTTAGTCATGTATCATTTCTTAATTTCCATTTACAATCTTCATTGAACCACTAGAATATCAGGGAACCATTAACCAATTTGCAGACATCTGACAAGAAATTCAATAACATGCATATCGTTTCATAATACGTGACTACTTAATGGTGGATCTCCAAACACTGAGAATAAATGAGCTATAGTTCAAATCTTTTGGTGACAATATTATTAAAAAAGGTACATCGCCATGGGAAAGTAAATGTGAATTACTCTCCTGTAATATCATGATGAAACATGGTATAGAAAATACATGAGTAAGTTGTAAATAAAGTGTGCTGAAAAGAAGCGACTGGAAACATTTTTATTTGAAATTTGCATATTTACTGGCTGTCATGAGATGGGCAGTAAGATAAAGTTGCAGAGTAACTTAATGTGCATTTGTAATATGAAGTGCGCAAGATAGAAATCTGCAATTCATTTTGTATCCAGTTGCAATAAGAATATGATGTTATAAAAACATAAATCTTTCATCCCTTCCCCCACTGGCACTGCACTTTCAAAGATTTAAATGATGTGAGTTATTTACCAGGCAGCCAGTTAGCAGCGATGTACTCTGGACCTTTGTTCAATCTGGAACAGCATCTATTCATGAAGAAGTCTCTGGCAGGTAATTTTCAGCACATAAATCCACTCATGACATACATCAGCACCATTGTCATGCAGCAGGAGCAGCAGGCATAATTTCAAATGATTTTTACAAATAACCTCACTGCTTCCACAAGCTGCACACATAATAATACTGAGTTTAACATTCCATTTCAATACTTCAAATGACAGAATGATTTTTTTAACAGTGGCTTTTATTCTGGCTTATTTCCAGTTAAAGTCAAAGGGATGATTTGCACATAAGATTAGCTTAAAATTACTGTAATACATGGCTATATGTAAATGGGTGATATTTATATATTATCACACAATATCATTGGTTTCACACAAGAACTCAACACCTTTATTCATAAGTTTCCTAAATTAGATTCAATTCTCTTTTTGCGCAATAGATCTAGTCCAAACAGTTTAGTTTCTAACAGTGTTTTCCCCAGGATAGGGGAGCCCAAAAATTAGGGGGCATAGAGTTAGAGTGAAAGGAGAAAGATTTAAAAGGTGCACAAAGGTGATAAATATTTGAGATGAGCTGCTAGAAGATGTGGTTGAGGCAAGTATGAGAGCATCATTAGAGAAAAACTTGGATAGGTATTGTGAAGGGAATGTTCTGGAGGGGCTTGGACTAACTTATAATTTTAAACCTTTCTATAAGGTCACACATCAATCCCGTACGTTCCAAGAAATAAAGGCCTAATCTGACCACACTCTCTATAACTCAGGCTCTCCTCATAAACCTTCTCTTTACTCATTACACCTTAGCGCAACAAAAGTTGTGCACAGTATTCCAAGTGTGGCCTCACCAAAGACCTTTAAGACAGTGACATGATGTCTCAGATCCAACAGGCCTTGATTGGTAAATGCCAGCATGCAAAACACTTTTTCTCTACTGTCTGTCTATTATGCTGCTTTCAATGAGCTATACACTTGTACCCCTAGGTTCCTCTGTTTCATTTTAGTCCATAGTGATTTACCATTAACCATTTAAGTCTGACACTGGTTTGAATTTTCAAAATGCAGCACCTCACACTTAGCTGTACTGAAATCCATTTGCAACTCATTGGCTCACCTCTCTAGCTGATCAAGATTCCCCTACAATCTTTGATAACATTCTTGCCCATCAACAATATCTCCGAATTACGTGATTCACAAACTTACTGATCGTATTCTCAGCCAAATCATTTATATAAAAATCTGCGGGACCTTATCAAAGGCCTTACTGAAGTTCAATTAGACAACACCCTCATCTATCCTTCTGCTTTACTCTTGAAAAAGCATCTCTTAAAAATTTGTCAAACACAACTTTCCAAACTAAAAGTAATGCTAATCAGGCTCTGTGTATCCAAATGCTGGTTAGATCTGGCTCCTCAGAATGCCTTCCAATAATGCCCCCCACTGGTGACGTTAAGCTGACTGGCCTGTATTCCTGGTTTGTTTTTACTACCCCTTTTAAACAATAGAACAATGAAGCAAATACCTCTGCAAGGGCTTCTGTATATTTTTTTTCTCTATGCCTACCACAAAGACGGTCATGCCCTGGGGATAGATCCACTTCTGGGTGTGGTTTCTCCAAACTCCTTCATAATCACAAGAAGACATTCTTAGCTCCAGTACTCAAAATATCATACAATGAGGGTCTGTGCTTCACCTCCCTACTTAACTGCTTGCTGCACCCCCACTTAAGTGTTTTCTTTCAGTGACTGTTGCACCAGGTAGCTTTGTACATCAATGACTCCCCAGCCAATGTTCTTTAAATATAATCCTGCATTTCTGTTTTTCCTACCAAAGTGGATAACTTCATGCTTATCCATATAATATCACATTTGCCAGTACTCTCAGCAAATAGGAGCACACATTCAATATTGTGAAGCTTGAATATGAATATGAAATATGGGACAGAAATGTGCAAGGCTAACATTAAAGTCCGTTCACAAACCCAGCTGCATGATTTCAAATCGCATAGAAATGAAATTGAAAAGGGAAAAAACTCACTACATTAAACCTAAAAATTAAAAGAAATGCTCAAAAAAGGACTTTGCAAACATTTCTGCTGCAATAAAACAATAAACCACACACTCTATGGAACACAATATGAAGTAAGTTGAACTACATATTTAGCAAGTAAATGAAGTAATGTTTAAATTAAAAACCCATGCTGAGACACCCACAATCTCAAGTAGATGAGACTGAAATATACAGTATCCTCCTCAACTGATCGTGAATAAAATATATGAAATTGCATGTATCCTAAGTGTCACTACTTACACTTGTTTCTAAATAAATGAAAATGGATGGAATGTAATACAGCAGAGTTAATAGCTTCCTGTACTATTGCATCATTACCAGAGGAAATTATGATCTTGAAAGGGCATATTTTTAGCTCCAGCAAAGTTTACTCTGAACTCTTTAATAATTGATGCAATTCTTATCGGTGCTAGTGGATACTAACAGCAATTTTTCATGGCTTGGTGAAAATAAATATTCTTTGCTCTAAATGAAAACTTTGGAATATTGTAACCTGGTAAAGAGACAGAAGAATTATATAAAGTTGAAGGGATGTGGACTGTAACCAAAAGAAACAACTGCAAATTTGACAGACATTAGCTCAAAGCAAGAACAATTTTCAGGTTTGCTCCTGACCCGAACTTAGATGGCAAGTACTGACTACCTAACAAGTGCTTTACTGCAGATTGTCCATTTCAAAGGCCAAGTATCAAGAAGCCACTGGAAGCAAGCACCAGTTGACATCATGCATCAAAATGGTTAAGTGCACATTCCTTTCATTGAAAATGGCATAGTTGCTCTTTAGAATTTGCAGATCCAAGATAAAATCAGTTTTTTAAGCAGAATAAAAAGCCGATAACCTGGCAGTTTTCAGATATATAGTTTTGAGAGATAATAATACCAATAAAAGCTCATGGTTGAATGTAAACTGTTTTGCCCCAGTTCTATAGACTCTGTGTCTATTACCAGAATAAATAAAGATACAAAAGTATTAATTTCTTCACATCATCTTTGGCTTCCTGCACAAATGAGCACACTGATCTTCAAGTGGACCAATTTTGTCTCTTGCTATCCTTTTGCTCTTAATTTATTTGTAAAAGCCCGTGAAGTTCTCATTTGCTTTGTCTGCCAGAACAACTGCATTCCTTCTTTTAGCCTTTCCAATTTCCCTTAAGTATTCTCTTGCATTTCATATAATCCTCAAGTGTCTCTTTTAATCCTAGCTGCGTATACACGACATGCACCTCCTTTTTATTAACCAGAGACTCAGTAAAACAACATTCCCTAAACCTGCTTGTATTGCCTTTTATTCCAACAGGAGCATACAAATTTTGTACTCTCAATATTTCATTTTTGAATGCCTCTCATTCACCAAGCATCCCGTTAATAGAAGATAACTTAACAAAATCCATCTCTTCTGATACCATCAAAATTGGCCTTTCTCCAATTTAGAATCTTAACTCAATAATCAGTCTTATCCTTCTCTATAATTAACTTGAAACTAATAGAGTGGTGATCACTAGATCCAAAGTTTTCCCTTACACATTTTGTGACTTGCCCTGTCTCTTACATAAGAGGAGATTCAGCAACACACTCTCTCTACAAATTGATGAAAGAAACTTTCCTGAACACATTTGACAAACTTAGTCTTTTTATACTATGAGAATTTCTGCCAATATGCTGAAAGTTAAAATCATCGAATATCACAGCCTTATTTTCAACTGTCAGCTATAGAAACATAGAAATCCTATAGCACTATACAGGCCCTTTGGCCCACAATGCTGCGCTGAACATGAAGAAAATCTTTCTTATAGAAGGAAAGTTAAGAAAAATCCAGCCATACTTAAATACAATAAGCATACATGTTTTTCTCTAAGTTTCAGCAGTCATATGTAAAGACAAAGGTCATTTGCAAAATGGCAACACACAAAACAATTAAAATATTCATTTCTTTTATATCTTCTGCTGAATAGGCAGCCTTCATGGCACAATGATGGCAGGACATAATTAGACAACACCTCCAAAGGACCCACAATAGTATTTTCATATGACGCCCTTAAACTTGGAAGCTGAGATTCATGATTGCTTTTGCCTGTCTTAAAGAAAATATTGCCCACAATCTTAGTCAATATGTACAGTTTGGAGGATTGCAAATTGAACCTTCCCAGATTTTTCACGTGTATTTCCTCAGTGGAGAGACACATCAAGTTGAGATTCTTTTGTACTATTTAAACTGCTGGAAAGAGCCAAGACTTTGCAAGGGAATGGAATTCTGTTGCAACAAAATTTGAGTCTGTGATCTTACATAGGTATTGCATCCAACACAAGACAGATTGTAGGACTATAATAAAACAAACATCAGCTAACACAGTGAAGCCAGTCCATGGAACAAATGCACAGATTGTAACTAATACAACAGAGGATTTTTTTGCATGAATCATACAAGCACATTTACGCTAAACAAAATTGCTAAAAATATATACCTGCACTCACAGCTTATTGCACATATGTATTCACTCTACATGGCTGAGTTGTTGGGAAGATGACTCAATTATCTTCATAGCATTGCCTGGGCAGTTTGTTCACAGTGGCCTAATATTTTTTCTCATGCTGCATTTATCTGCGAGTGTAGCCACAGTTGGCAACTACAAATCCAGCAGCTGTGTTGTCAAGTAAATCTGCTTCAGCCTGCAGTTCTAAGCATCACTTCAAGTGCTAGTTTTGCTTCATTACCAATAGCAACGGAGTTCAAGCACTAATATAAAAATTTTGATACCTATGGTGCAACCCAGGTTGAGCCATTGGCTCTTACAGCTTTAATCAAACAGAGCAAAATGGCCAGAACTGCATTTTCCTACATTTTCCAGAAAGAGATTTCTAGCGAATGGAGACAGTCCATTGATACCCTCAACAGCAGAGACTGAACCCCTTTGCATGCAAAAGTTTTGTTTTGTACCATTGCTCATAAAGTTCTAGAAGAAGCAAAGCATTCAGCTATTTCCATGGTAGAGTTACGTGAGTTTGTACAACAGAAGGGCAACATCAAGTTTTCCGGTCATTTCAGATACTACTTATAAAATCAAAGAATGCCAGCCTATGTCTTTTTAGAGTTTGCATGTTTTACAACATTATAAATTAGGTGGCTATTTCAAAGTACATCCTTTTACCACAAAATGAATATAAGAATAGATTTGAAATCCCTTTGCACAAATCTGAAGCAAAAGGCTGTTCTGCAATTGCAAATTTGCTTAACTCACAGGAGAGAGACATTTCTGTGTGGTTAATTGCCCACTATGACTCCTGATATTTTAATGGGATTTTTGTTTATCCTGGCATTCTTGTTCCTGTATAAAATTTCCCCAAATGGTCTTAACAGTAAGTGGCAACTAATCAAACTTTCACAAACAACATATGGGTGTCACACAATTATGTTTTAACACCAATACCAAGTAGTGAAACAACTTTCAATAGACTTCACACATAGCCCACTTACTAGACAGCATTTTTACACTAACCATCCATGTTTAGTTTTTATACTTCTTTTCAATGGGCTAACAGACCTCATGTTGCTGCAAGCATTATACCAGATAATTCTCTCTGTGTCCTCGTTATCTTTCTTTTCCCTGAAGCCACAACAACAAAAACAGATAACCTGCTTAAAGCCTCAGTTGCTTTGGGACCTTGCTGTGCACAGTTCATCACATATGCCTGAAGCAGATGATTCAAAGAGAGACGAGTAAATTCTGAGCAAAGCTTGGAGGCTTTATTCCTCAAGAATTGTGGATAAGTGATGGTAAGTGGTGCAGGAAAGGTCATTTGGAGTACTTATTTTGAAAGCTTTATGTGGAATGAAGGTGGGGAGCTTAGGTCAGATGAGCTAAAGTTAAATAGAACACCAAAGCCAGAGCTATGTTCTCCAAACACATACACACATATGGATATTAATGCCTTTGCTGATCCATAATTATATCCAACTAATGACTGCACCTCAATAACTGAGAAGATTTATACTTTATACTTAATGCTTTATTGTCACCAAACAATTGATACTTCATAGCAATTGATGTTAGAGCCATAGGTCGGTAGTCATTCAGGCATGCCACCTTGCTTTTCTTCGGCACTGAGATTATCATTGCTTTCTTAAAACACGAGGGGATCTTAGACTGAAGCAGTTGAAGATGTCAGCAAACACTGAGGATATTATTACAATAATTATTATATTATTACTGAGGATATAAAGAGTGTATAGGAATGCAAACTCTCTTAGGGTTTTTATTGCAAAAAAAATAAAGACACTATTGTGGCATAGCCATAGAAGATATAAATCCTTCAGTCCAACTGGTCCATCCAGATAAAAGCATCCTCTCTTGATAGTCCCAGTTGCCTGTGTTTGGCCCATAATTGCCCAACCCTCGATCCAAATGTCTCTTAAAACACTGTAAAAAGACTACGAACTCCCACTTTATCCATTCCCCCTTAACTTTAATGAGGTCATTTCACATTCTTTTGTGCTGCACAGAATAAAGATTCAAAGTGACCTACCTCTTCCTAAAGTTAGATCCTCTGGTCGAGGCACCTTCTCCAGCATGATTGCTCTTTGTTAATTCCTGAATATTCAAAATATGTTATCTAGAAGGACTGTTGGTGAAGCCAACAAATTTCATCAGCAAGATTGTCACTGAAATCTACTTCTACACAGACTCCTAATGCAGAAAATTTGAACTGAAAAGCAGAAAATTCTAGAAGCTCTCAGCAGGTCATGGGGCACTGATGTGAGGATTTCATGTTCCAGGTCAAATATCTTTGCTCAGGACTAGAAAGGAGAGAAAACAAGTTAGTTTAAAATTGCATACAGAGTGGGGAAGGACTGGATAAGACAAATTAATTGTATCTGGTAGAGTGAGGCCAGGGTTGCCATTGGCATAAATTATAGCTGGAGTCATTCAGCTGATAGGCTAATGGGAGAAGTTAGAGAGCAAAAACATGAACAGAAACATAAAAGCTATGAAACTAAGTAGTTTTTGCAGATGGATTCTATTTATCTGTCAAGCAAACAGAATCCATCTGCAAAAAATGTGAAGCCAACTGCACATTGTATTTACATATGTCAATCTGCCCCAGGAGTAAGCTGATTACAACAATTAGACTTCTCCTGCATTATTTCTGCAGCAATTAAAAATATTCATTATGTCTGGAAGAAGGTCATTTGCTATTATAGTAGACATTACTAAACTGATTATAAATAACCTAAATTCCTGATAACAAGAACTGCTCATCTATGCTTCCAGTCTTGAGAAATCTAGTCTACTCTAAGATGTATTGATAAGACTGAATATTTCATACAAAACACGCTACAAACATACAACCTGACTTTTGATTTTCTGTCTATGTACTAATTATTTCACTTGCTGCCACAGTAAATTGTATCTGTTTCCAACTGGGCACATTTACTAAAAACGAGCATGTAAATTACAGTTGTACAGCAACTCAGGACTGAGCAATTTTAATAGTTTTCTTCCTCAAACTAAAATAATAGACAAAGGCCAAAGCACTTCATGGAGTTTGCTGAATGCAGAATACATAATTTTGAAAAACAATATCTTGCTTTTAATAGACCATGGAGTTAAAGATGTTGGAAAGTCAGTGACTACTTTTTATTTCTTTCATCATTGTTGTGTTTTTGCAGCAGTGATCCTGTCGTCTTATGTGAATCTTTTCTGTTTTAAGTGCCTTTCTACTATTTCACTATCTAAATTTGCCCACAAATTGCCAACACTTCATTTATTATTAAGTAGAATTTAATATTGCAACTATATTTTTATTTGCTTCTGTACTGCCTGTTTTATATTATTGTTAAGAACACATAATAAATTGTGTAATTTTGAAACAAAGTGTTGTTTGAAAGCTCAGTCTAAGGACTGCAAAATCTGGAAAAAAGAACAATAAAATAGACTTGTGGAAGTTTCAAGGAGAAATGAGGATATTCACAAAACTTATGTCCAGGTTAGAGATACTCAATGGATCAGCCAGTACTCTTCACCAAGTACTGAAGATTTAAAAGGGTGGAGTTGGTTCTTCCGGGTGTGTAACAGAAATGAAAAATATGTTCCAAAATGTAGGGGTAAGTTGCAAGCTCTGGTCAAATGAATCAAATGGCTTCTTCTGGGCTGTAAGTTCCAAGCAAGGCTCTCGCAGCTTCCTAGTGAAGAGTCCATGCCAGGGGACGTTCAAACGTTTCTCTTTGAGTCTTCATTGGCAGTAAAAGACCTTGAGCTAGTTTATGACATGAGGGTCATAAATGGACTCATCCTGGGATTATTATGCATGTTAAAGACATAAGTTTATGAATATTTAATATTTATTTTACATGTCCTTCCAACATAGACAATTTTAATTTCCTGGAACACCTTGACCTCTCCCAGAAGTCTGAAGGAAAAGTATGATATTATTACATTTAGAGCAGCATAACTAATATTCTCAATTCAACAATTACATACTGCTTACTGCACATGATTTGCTTGGCTTCAAATAAAGGCCTGATATCCTCATAAATCTCATAACTTGAAGCTTCAGCTTCTGGGCCTTGAACCAACAAGTTCAACTTCAATGTAATGATTACGCCCTCCCAATTTGGAATTGCCAGTGTCCAGTAATATGTTGCTTATTCAATATGTTTCCACTATTAAGCCTGGCATTAAAACAGTCTCTTGCATTCTTGTTTTTTTCCAGGTTTTCAACATTTATATATGTTTGGCATATTAGTGGTGGTTCTGCTGGGTCAACTTATACCTAACCAGGCTTTGCCTAACTTAAAGGTGGAGGTTTGCTTGGATTATGGGGGAAATGCTGTTCCCAGATTATGGTTGAGCATCTAAGATACAAAATTTGCTCATGTCAAATTCTGAAATATGCAAACGGGGGAACAATAAATAATAAACGCAGAAGATTCTGCAGATGTTGGAAATCTTGTGCAACACACACAAAATGCTGAAGGTACTCAGCAAATAAGATGGCATCCATAGTAAGGAATTATCAGTCGATGTTTTGGGCTGACCCTTCATCAGGACTGGAGAGGAAACTAATCTAAAAAAAGGTGGCAGAGGGAGAGTTGTAGAAGCTGGCAGGTGACAAGTCCTGATGAAGGGACTCGGTACAAAACAGGACTGCTTATTCCTTTCCATAGCACCAGCTAGACATGCTGAGTTCCTCCAGCATTTTCTGTGTGTTGAGCAAAAAGTAATAGGGGCTATCAATCAAGACAGTGACTTCCTAAAGAAACCCTTAAAAATAACCTCATTCTAAGTGGTGTACAAATCTATTTCTCACAAAACCATTACAAGCTTTTGCGAACATATCATGTAGCCTACAGTTCTGTTCAATGAACACAAGGTACCCATTATGAGCAAGCAACTAGATTAAATAATATCATTGTTTTCACCATGACTGCTCACAATGTGGTTAGAATTTTGATCACAATTTATTGAAATGTGTTTTGTGCTTCTAATCAAATTGAATTACTATTTCCATGGGACAAGAGTTTAAAAAAAGAATGATTCCAATTTATTCCAAAGCCTTCCCATCAAATTGTCCGCCATCTCTGACAAAATGTAAGAATTATTCAGAGGAAACCAGATCAGTAGTAATTAGAACAAACCCGCCCATATTCCCACACTCACCACGTGCTGTTTAATGGGGTCAACAATTACTGGCAAGTTTTGTTAGGGACTGTGCTATAGAGGATCTTAACCTGATATTGCAGACATTGTTTCAAAGTGAGACCCTGGCTTTAGCCTTTCATAGCTCCGGTGTGACTGGCAGAAAGAAATGGAGCCCAGAGGTTGAGGAGAGACAGAAAAGAATATACTGACTTCGAGCACCTTTCCCCATTGATCTTCATGAACAATGTACAAATCAGACTGGTCAAAAGACTAAGAATTTTAGCCATTAAGTTTCAATTTCTGATATCTTCCTTGTTGTATCCTGTCTTTGCAACTCTTTGCTTTTAGACCTTAAGACCATAAGACATAGCAGAAATAGGCCATTCGTCCCATCACGATTTTCTCTGCCATTCCATCATGTCTTTTCTAATACTCTATCTAAACATCTTGACTACAATTTAGCTCACAAGCTGTGGCATCTCAATAAAACTGTAGAACGTGGAATTAAAGTCCACCCCTGCAAATGCTATTTCATGACATTTCTCCCTGTGTTTATTGAAAACCAGAATTTTGAATAAGGAAGAGAAAATGTTTACCCAATTATTACAGCAATGAGACAACAAATTATACAATTCGAAAACTATTGCGTTATCTTAGTTAAAATCCAAGGGATAAGTTTCAAACAATGTTTCTATTGCTGTACTCTGAGATTTCTAGCAGGTAGACAGCTCACTTATTAATGAAAAGATTGAATCTTTTCTATTCACTATTTCTTTCTAGGTTAACACTAAAAGGTCATGTTATTGGTTAAGGCTATCATAAATACATCACAAATAGGGCAATTTGTTCCTGATCATTCCCAAGATACGATTCCACAGTTCTGAGTATTTGATATAATGAGGCACATTTGATAGTTAATGGCCCATATCACAAGCCATGCTGGAAACAGACGAAGGCAGAAACAAGAAGCAGAATCTGTTTGCAGATAATATAATGTATTGTGTATGTGTTGTGGTGAAAAGATTTGGACTATGGGAGGATATTGATGGACAGGTTAGTTGAGCAAATCTGTTGCAAATATAATCTAATCAGGAGGAATCTAAGGTTACATATATAGGGAGTTGCAACAAGGCATTAGGTATGTATATATGTTGGAAGATATGAAGAGGTGTGGCAAAGAGGGGGAGAGGACAGTATGTTCTTAGATCTTTAAAATTAACAGTACAGAACAATAAATTTGTTCTAAAGACATAGATGATGTATTACTTAATGAGCTAGAGCGTGGATTATAGACTAGGGAGGAATGTTATGCTATGACTTAAGTGCTGTAAACATTTCTAGTCACAATGTTATAGGAAAGATGTGATTGGACTGCAGAGTCTGAGTAAGACATTCACAGGAAAGATACTAAGATGGGGGGAAAAAATCACCAATGATGGAAGACAGATAGGTTGGCATTGCTGTCTTTGAAATAATAGAGGCTGAGAGGGATATAACATTCTGAGGAACCTGGAAAGGGTAATTGGGAAGGATTTATTTTTCTTAAAATGAGTTTCAAAACCTCGAGCAGGGCTGAATCTCAAAGTTGTTGGTAAAAGGATTGGAGAGGAGGGGATTTTTTTTTCACCTGGAGAATAATGGGGATTCACTGGCTGAAAATATAGAAGAAACCAGAATTCTAATAGCTGGTAAAATCCATGTGGATGTGCACTTAGAGCCACAACATGCAGGGATATGGACATATAGAATGTAGAACATGGAAATCTACAGCACATTACAGGCCCTTCGGCCCGCAATGTGGTGTCAACCACATAACCTACTCTAGAAAATGCCTAGAATTTCCCTACCACATAGCTCTCTATTTTACTAAGCTCCACCTACCTTTCTGAAAGTCTCTGAAAAGATGGAGTTGTAGATGGACTGATGTCCCAGAGATCATCCTTGATGGCTGCACTGTCGTAAAAATTGCATGCTGGATGATAGTACCAGACTGGGCAATCTCTTTCTGACTGGCAGAGACAACGGGTCAAATAACTTCCTCTGTATTATACATTATCTACAACTCACTGGCGAATGCTACAATGCAGGCAATGCTACTATAATGAAATAGGAAACAAGTTTATATCCCACCTTCCATTATTCACAGTGAACACTAATTATGACTTTACCAAATCCACACTGTTCTCTTCAGCTAAGAAAATGAAGTGTGGAGTTTCATATTCATCTCAGTGTTCTATTTTTGTCTTGTGTATCTCCTTTTTCAAGATAAACCAGTTCTGTTGATAATTTGATACACCATGTGAGTAGAATATTAAAATAGAATATCTCAGATCATAATGATTTTGCAGGACGTGTTAATTAAGAAGAACAATATTCTCTGTGCCGTGTGTATAATTCTCAACTCTTTTTTTTTGACTGTGACTTTCATTTTTTTTCCCTCTAAGCTTGGCTGCTCTGTTAGAAAAAACTTTCTTACACATTTTCTCATCTAGGGTGTCAAACTGGTCTGGCCAGGAACTTGACAGTGAGTCATCTGACATTCATTAGCCTCTTACCTCAGCAGCTAGTAGATCTGAAAAATCAACAAATATGGCATCTATTTCACTCTTACATTCAGAGCTATCAATCATTTGGAAATTGCTCAGCAAAGTGCTCAGTAACAGGAAGAATTCAAAACAATGTATGCAACAAGAAGCAGCTGCTCTTGGTCAGTTCTGAAAATTCTGGATCTCATCACCAAGAAACAAAAAAAATCTAATAGAGGCACCGACAAATAAAGCCTGCGTCTGACATCAGTTAACCAACCATCCAGAGGAATTCAGGTGCCAATCATATTACAACCATTCCTCTATAAAACCAATGTTTTTTAAGATTGTATATGGATTATATTGTATTTGGATTTCTCAATCAGCCAAGTTTTTGACTCAAAACTCTGAGTCACATGACCATTTTGTAAGAGCCCACCACCTAGTGCACCTAGGTGGTGCACCAGAATTATGGAAAATCAATCTCCAGTGATATTTTCTCCAACTCAACACCAAAAGGTAATTACCAAAGATCAATACCAAAGGGATCAATCATATCTGGAAATATAATACCAATAATTCTGTTTTCATTATATAAATACAGAATATTATATATTTGATCAATGAAAACAGACTCCAGTGAATCAAGTAAAGGTATATTGAAAACTTCAACACAGTATTTCAGGTGGCATTATGTTTCCTGAAGTGGCTTTTCATTTAGAATTGCAATATTTTTGTACTGCTGGAGTGATTGTGCAATGGATTAAATCTATAGCACCCCAAATTTGCAAGAGGGGAGGTTATGACTCACTGCACTATTCACAAACATTGAACACCTCTGGTGGTTAGTTTAATTTCTATACGTTCTGCCTCAAGTACCAAAACATTTGCTGACCCATGCTTATTGTATTTTTCTGTCATTCTGTGTCATAACAGTGCAGCTGTGTCTGAGATTGGGTGCTGGAAGTGCCCTCCATTAGGAAAATTGTGTGCATGTTGACTTGGATCAACATGAAAGCACTGGTCCTGCAATCTTCTAAACAACTCCTCTCATCAGCTGCTTGCCCTGCTGGGAATCTGCCACTGGGGATTTAGCTTTAATGTGATTGCATCACATAAGAGGTAAAGGGGCATTTCTTTAGCCAGAGAGTGGTGAATCCATGGAATTCGTTGCCACGATCAGCTGTGGAGAATAAGTCTTTAATTATATTTAAGGCAAAGATTGATAGATTCTTGATTGGTCAGGGTTTGAAGGGAAATGGGGAGAATGTAGGAGATCAGGACCAAGAGGAAAATTGGATCAGCCATGATGAAATGGCAAAGCAGTCTCAATGGGCCTAATGGCCTAATACTGCTCCTATATCTTATGGCCCTACAGTGTGCAGCGCAACAGTCTGAGGCATCCTTGCTCTATATATATATGTGTGTGTGTGTGTCTGTGTCTAAGAAATTTGCACAGTATTGTGCATAATGAAATTCTACATTTGAGATGCAAAGAAGTATGAAAAATTAATCAGGATGAACAAGGTAGATATTAGTACATACCTCTTCAATGTGAAGTTCTAAGAAATAATTAAAATAAAATTTTGAGTTCTACTTGAGATCAGCCCACTGCAACTGAACCACATCACTTTCGTTCATCCATTTTTGAAAATTTAGAGATACAGATTCATAAATCAAAACAAATGGAACTGTTGGCACAAAGTATTTATTTCTCAGGAGAATTGCTTTGTTGCTCGCTTTGCGTCAGATAGATCAATTTGGAAATTAAAAATGTTACACTTCTTAAAAAAAATCCCTATGGTAATTGAAGCTTTAAGAATAGCTCACTAAGTTTAATTTCCTAGGTAGCTGCCACAGCTTGCTACAAACAATCAGAATAATTCCAAGGTACTTTTAAAAAATGTTAATGCTGATTATATTCAACAAACAATACAGTAAAACATACGTATGGTAAATTGTAACAAATAAAGTCATGCATTATATAACTTTGTAATTCCTTTTGTAAAAATATGGCATTTGACTTGATTAGGCTATGAACGTATAAAAGAAAAGTCAGTAAACAAGTAAACATTTTAATGAATGGAAAGATTTCACCTGCTGCTGCTGGGATAGGATTTGATCCAAGATCGATCTTGGACACCAACTTTAACTGATTCACTTCAATGTCTTCTCATTTGGTGGTCTTGTACCCTCAAGTTCCTTTTTATTATTGCTCCTCATAAAACATCGCACATTGACCTGGACTAATATCTTGAGCACATATCATGGCTAGGCAACTTTCTGGATCTCAGACATTTCAAGGCAAAGTTATGCACTGTATTTTGACTGAAGACATGGACAAGGAAAATGTTTTTGGAGTGATCTGATGTTGTGCATTAAGTGCATATATGTGCAGGCAGACACACCAATGTCATTAATCACACTTCAGTGGGGCAAGCCTGGAAAATTATTCATTCTGGCTAGTTGTCGCCCCTAATAAGATCGTGTAGCTGTACCAAGAACAGAAATGAATTATGAAACTTTCTGCGTATTAAGTGTAATATGGCCCAAGATGGTTTGTTTACTTGTGAACTTCACTGTCAACACATATTGAGAATGGTGGGTTTGTTGTTAAGTACTGCTGTCTTATGAAAAGGAGTGATTATGACCTTAAAATGTTACAGGACCACTTTATGCCATGTTTCAACTGGCTCTCTGGAGCACCAATGTTTGACAGGTGTTAGACATGCGTAAATGGAGTATGTGTCTTTTTCTGTGTGAGGAACAATCTGGAATGTGCAAACAAATTCACTATATTTGTGGAGTTCCAAAATAGTAACCACGAGGGGCCGAATGGTCTACTTCTGCACCTATTGTCTATTGTTTATGCTGCCACCGTTTGGCCATTAATACAGGCTTTAAATAGAGTATTAAAGATCCTTCAAAGGACTGTCAAAACATTCTTAAAAGTATTGAAAGATATGCATAACCAATATCATTCACAAGGTGACAGAGGAGTGGCCCCTGGATTGACATACCATAAATATCCCAGCCCATGAAATTACAATCCTTCCCAACTCCAACTCTGGCTTCTAGTTGATTATCTCTGGCAACCTGAGCTGGAGACTGGTCAGGAAGAACATAGAACAGTTCAGCACAGGAACAGGCCACTTGCTCACAATGTTGTGCCTCTAATTAATGCCTTATCTAAGTAATACAAGCCTGCCATGCACCTTCTTTACCACTCCATCAATTTGTGTGGCCACTTTTTGGAAGCTATGCACTTGGACTCCAACATCCCTCTGTACATCGATAGTGTTAAAGTTAGTGCCATTGACTGTGTATCTTCCTTTTACACTTGCTCTCACAAACTACAGCATCTCACAGTTGTTATTTCAAAGCAGCCCTTGGGTGCCAGAGTTAACCAAAGGCATTTAATTAGTCTGGTCTCCTGACAACTATAAAGATGTTGTCTAGACTTTGACACACTGCTGAAGTTGAGCTTGGGCAGGAGTAAATGGCTTTGACAGTTGGTCAGTATTTAACCAAGATTAGCTTAAAAATAGAACAAATAAAATTGAGTCAATGGAAGTCCACAAACTTCATCCATAGATATTATTATGTTATTGGAACTCAATCCCTGTAGCCTTAGAACATCATTATAAAAGTTCCTCAGGCAGTGTCCAAGCTCCAATGATCTGCCTGAAAAATGACTTGGATCCACTCCAATTTGCCTACTGAAGCAACAGGTGCATAGTAGATGCCATCATCTTAGCTCTGCACTCAAAACTAGTATATCTGGACTATAAAGATGCATACAGCAGGATGCTGTTTATCA
This sequence comes from Hypanus sabinus, assembly GCF_030144855.1. Lineage (NCBI taxonomy): Eukaryota > Metazoa > Chordata > Chondrichthyes > Myliobatiformes > Dasyatidae > Hypanus > Hypanus sabinus. The sequence continues at coordinate 40,750,554 of NC_082724.1, forward strand.
ACTACAGTTCAGCATTCATTACCATTATCCCCTCAAAATAAGCTTCAGGACCTTGGCCTCAATACTTCCTATTTCAATTGGTTTATCTATTTCAGCACCTGAACCCCAGTCAGTTCAGATTGGCAACACCCTCTTCTCCACGATCTCCATCAGAACAAGTATCCACAAGGCTGTGTGCTCAGTCCCCTGATCTACTCACTTTACGCTCATGACTGTGCGGCTACGTACTGCTCCAATGCTATATTCAAGTTTGCTGATGACACCATTGCCATAGACTAAATCAAAGGTGATAACGAATCAGCATTTTGGAGGGAGATTGAAAGTCTGACTGAGTGGTGTCATGACAACAACCTCTCACTCAATGTCAGCAAGTCCAAGGAGCTGATTATTGACTTCAGGAGGAGGAAGCTAGAGGTCCATGAGACAATCCTCATTTGAGGATAGGAAGTGGAGATGGCAGAAATTTTGAAGTCTTCTGTGTTATTATTTCAGAGGACCTGTCCTGGATAAATGTAAGTGCAATTACAAAGAAAGCATGCTAGAGGCTCTTCTTCCTTTGGAATTTCCAATGTTATGGAACAGCATTAAAAATTTTTGACAAACTTCTACAGATGTGTCCTGAAGAGTATATCGACTGGCTGCATCACAGCCTTTTATGGAAACACCAATACCCTTGAATAGAAAATCCAACAAAAAAAAATAGTGGTTATGGCCCAGTCCATCACGGATAAGGCCTTCCATACCATTGAGCACATCTACATGAAGCATTGTCGCAGGAAAGCAGCATCCATCATCAGGCACCCCTACCACCCAGGACATGCTCTCTTCTTGCTACTTTCATCAGGAAGAAGGTATGCGAGGTCTCACTCCACCAGGTTCAAGAACAGTTATTACCCTCAACAATCAGACTCTTGAACCAAAGGGCATAACCAATCAACTTCACTTTCCACATCACATCACAACCTGTGGACTCACTTTAACTATTCTTTATCTCATACTCTTGATATTTATTGTTTATTTTTATTACATTTCATTTTTTGTATTTGAACAGTTGTTATCTTTTGCACACTGGTTGAATGTTCAAGTTGGCATGGTCATTCATTAAGTATATAATGGTTATTATTTTATTATGGAATTATTGAGTATGCCTGCAAGAAAATGAATCTCAGGGTATATGGTGACTTATATATATTTTGATAATATATGTACTTTGAACTTAGTACTTCAGATACTTGATAAATGAACTCCCCTCTCGACGGGGATGCTCAAGAACAATTCAGATAATGAAGCAATTGAGTAAATTATGTCCCAAGTACTGGGCAAATCAGAAACATAGGATAAGTGTCAAGTAACATATGTGCTGCAAAGGTGCTAGATCATGCTCATCAAGAGATTTTCTAGTAATTTCCTTTGACTTATAACTACACAATCACTGAAACCCAAACCAGCAACATCCTGAAAATCCTGTCTGGTCAGAAACTTAATTGGACCAGCTGCATAAATACCACAGCGCTAAGAGGAGATCAAATTTCCTCCGAATCTTTTCTACCATGTTCAAGGTGCAAGGAAAATGGCATGATGTTCTCCCATTTCTGGATAGGTGCACTGAAATTTGATGGACTTGGTACCACGTATATCATCCAAAACATTCATCCTCTCCAGTAGCATTGCACCATAACTGCTATTCGTGTCATCTGCAACAACCTATATTTCCAATTGTATCTACTGAAAAGAAACAAAGCAAAAGACACAAACCATTCTTACCAGGTAACATAAAGTTATTCTTTTGCTCTCATTGTGTCACCCCTAGTTTGCAGAAGTCAGGTACCTGGGTGACTGTTAGAAGAGGGAAAAGGAGTATGCATACAGTGCAGACTAACCCTCTGGCCTTTCCCTTCAATGTCACATCATTGAATGTTCCCACAACTGATGGATACTGTTGGGGGTGGGGGTTGGGGGTTGAAGCAACCTAACAGGGAGAAGCTGCAGGAATCAAGTCTCTGGTATTGAATCTGGCTCTTTGACTGAGAGGGGAACGGGTGGAGAAGTGGAGTGAATAGTGATAAGGGATTCCATAGTTAGATGAGCAGACAGGAGGTTCTATGGATGTGAAAAAGAAACTCAGATAGTATTTTACCTCCCAGGTGCCAGGGTGAGGGAAGTCTCAAATTGGGTTCACAGCATTCTAAAGGGGGAAGGTGAACAGCCAGAAGACACTGCACATATTGATACCAATGATATAGGTAAAGAAATGGAGGAAGTCCTGAAAGGAGAATTTAGGGAGTTAGGTTGAATATTGAAAAGCAAGACATCAGGGTAGTAATCTCTGGATTGCTGCCTGTATCATACACCATTGAGGGTCAGAATAGGATCATTTAGCAGATGACCGCATGGCTGAGGAACTTGTGCAGAGAACAGGGTTTTAGATTTTTGAATCTTTGCAATCTTTTCTGTGGAAGGTATGACCTGTACAATAATGACAGGTTACACCTGAAGCCGAGGGTACCAATATCCATGTGGGAATATTTGCTGGAGCTGTTGGGGGAGGGATTAAATGAAAACTATTTGGCAGAGGGATGGGAAACAGAATGATAGGAGTGAGGATGGTGCAGATGGTGTACAAGTTGATGCCATGTGTAGTGAGACTGCAAGGAAGGACAAGCGGATGATAGCGCAAAATTGCAGACAGTAGGATGAGATGAACTGTAGTGTGTGAGCAAAATCAAAATGAGGGGTGAGTACAGGACTGAAGTTGTTACATCTGAATGTGCAATTTTGTGCAATTAGAGATTAGCAGGTATGCCATTGTAGGAATCATTGAGTTGTGGCTGAAAGAAGATCGTAGTTAAGAGTTTTATATCTAAGGACACAACTTGTATCGAAAAGCCAGGCAGGTAGGCAGAAGGGGTGAGGTGGCTCTGTCGTTAAAGAATGAAGTTAAATCCTTGGAAAGAGGTGACATAGATTTGGAAGAAGTAGAGGATGTTGTTTATTTAGATTTTCAGAAGGGCTTTGTAAAGGTACAGCACATAAGGCTGCTTACAAGTTAAGACCCTATGGTATTGCAGGGAAGACACTAGCATGGATAGAAGATTGACTGACTGGCAGGATGCAAAGGGGTCCTTTCCTGGATGACTGCCAGAGCCTAGTGGTGTTCCACAGGGCTCGTGTTGGAAACTTTTTGCTGGCATTATATATCAATGATTTGAAGGACAGAATGGATGGCTTTGTGGCCAAGTTTTCAGAAGATATGAAGATAGGTGCTGGGGCAGATAGTGTTGAGGAAGTGAGGAACCTGAAGAAGAAGTTAAACCAATTGGGAGAACAGGCAAAGAAGTGACAGATGGAATATACTGTTAGGAAATGTGTGCGCATGACTTGGGTGGAAGAAATAAAGATGAAGACTATTTTCTAAGCAGGAAGACAATTCAAAAATCAGAGGTGCAAAGTGATTTGATAGTCCTTGTGCAGAATTTCCTAAATGTTCATTTGTAGATTGAGTCGGTGGTAAGAAAGGCATTTGCAATGTTATCATTCATTTCAAGAGGAGTGAGGTATAAGAGCATGGATGCAATGCCAAAGCTTTATTAGGCATTGGTTAGACCACACTTTGAGAAGCTTTGGGCCCCTTACATGAGAAAGGATGAAATGGCATTGGAGAGGCTCCAGAGGAGGTTCATGAAGATGATCCCGGGAATGAAAGGGTTAATACACAAAAACTGTTTGATGGCTCTGGGCCTGTACTCACTGGAGTTTAGAAGAATGAGGAGGGCATCTCATTGAAATGTATTGAATATTGAAAGGTCTGGATAAATTGCAGGTGAGGAGGATGTTTCCTATAGTAGGTGAGCTTATGACCAGAGAGCACAGCTCCAGAATAAAGGAACGTCCATTTAGAACAGAGATGAGGAGAAATTTCTTTCGCCAGAGGGTAGTGAATTTATGGAATTCATTGCCTAGTCATTAAGTACAGTACATTTAAAGCAAAGCTTAATACGTTCTTGATTAATTAGGACATCAAAGGTTATGAGGAGGAGGCAGGAGAATGGGATTCAGAGGGATAATAAATCAGCCCTGATAGAATGGCTAAGCAGATGGGATAGCTCAACTGGCCTAATTATATACTATGTCTTATTTCCTTATGGTCTTAAATCCCAGCATTTCCTCAGCAACATTGAAGGGTGCTTCACCACTTTGATTACAATAGTTCACCAGCACTTCTTCAAGGAAATTGCAAGTAAGCAATGTAAGATCATAGGAACGACCGGTCTAAGAAAATCTCAGTGACTCAACTTGGCCCCTGTGAAATTAAAATTGCACTAACCAGTGGTTAGAATATCATATTCTGTTCTGGCCACCTCATTATAAGAAAAATACGGAAGCTTTAAAGAGCATGCAGAGAAGATTTACAAGGATTCTGCCTAGTTCAGACAACATATTTTTGGGGAATAGATTGAGTGAGCTAAGCTCTTGCCTTTGGAGAGAAGGACAATAAGTGTACAAGATTATAAGAGGCAAATGAGTAGCCAAAGACATTTTTCTATGGTGGAAATGGCTAATGTAAGGGGGCATAATTTTAAGGTGATTGGAGGACAGTTCTGGGGGGATGTCAGTAGTAATTCTACTACAAAGAGAGTGGTGAGTGCATGGAATGTGTTGCCCAGGGTGGTAGCAGAGGGAAATCATTAGGGCTATTTAACAAACTCTTATGTAAGAAAAATAGAGGGCTCTGTGGGGGTGAGGTTAGGTTTATCTTAGAGTAGGTTAATTTGTCAGCATGACATCCTGGGACCAAGGGCCTGTTCTGTGTTGTAATGTTCTATGTTTGATAGAATATCAGTAAATTCCAAAATCTGACTGGGGAACAATCCATCATTTTGCATTCTCAATCCTTTCCAGTTGATGAGATGTTGTAAGGTTCATATGAGTGCTTCTTTTACCAGTGAATAAACTCTGTCATGGGTATACACTATAGTAACTACTTATGTTACAGTTGAATGGTTAAGGGAACTTCACGAAGAACATATAAACTTTTCAATGGTATGCAAATCAAATAAACGTAAAGAGTTTGTGCTCCTGCAGTATACTTGTTCATGCATAAATCTGAGAAATCTGGCTTTGGAATACAAGTTCCTTCACTTGTCATTTGCTAGTGTTCTTATTACATATGGACAAAATTCAAAAGAGAGCAGAGTCCAGAGTTAAAAATGGGAATGTGAAGTTTGCAGAGTTCTTGTCCCTGATGCTTGATATTCTTGGCACATATTGAAAGGTGATGATAGCTGTATTTTCAAAATATGCTTTTCAAAGGTGCTCTGCTCTCTTTGGAGTAATGGACCCATGGCGACTTTGTTGTAAGAGTTAGTTGATTCATTAAGCCAATACAGCTAGAGAGGGTTTTTTTTTGTATGATAGAGCTTCAGGAAAGGTGGTAATATTCAAATGGTTAACCAAGCTTGACTTGAATACTTCACTAATGTTTCAGGAGCATGACTATTATTGTCATCCAGCACTACATGCTAGCAAAAGCTACACATTGTGTTATATACTGTAATAGGATCAAAAGACTGAAAAACCTCTAATCTATATCGAAACAGTCCGATGAAATCATAAAGTCTGGCATTTTGCTGCACTCTATAATTTGGCTTTAATGATATTAATGATGCAGGCAACCTCCACGTTTCACAGTCCCTTAAAGTTAATTAACATTAGAGTGAATGAGATGTTGGGAGAAAATGAAAATCAGTGAACTGAAATATTGCAGAAAAAAGTCAAGTAACTTTCTTCAGCTTGAGTGCACACAACACTTTAGCAATAAAGGTAGAATATACTATGGCCACAGACACTTTACAATGGAAAATTGAAAACACAATGAGACACCTTACTATGGTCTTTCTGTTTGGAATGAACTAACTGGAAGATGTTCAAGGAGGCTGCTACAAAAGGAGAAGATGCAGAGCTGGAGGAATATGCCTCAACTGGCATCTGCTACATCAGTAATGTAGTCCATGTTGGTACCTGAAGAACGGTTATCTCACGGCCCAATCAGAAGCTCTGGCTAAATGCAAAGGTGTAGTCCCTACGGAAAGCCTGAGATACTGCCTTTAAGTTTAGTGCCAACTCTCTGGGCAGCCAAGAGAAACCTCATCTCAGACATTAAGAGGGCAACCGTCTGATAACGATCCCTGAACTACATGACTAGGCATCAAGGGTATTACTGATACGCAAGATAAAACGGTGTTAATTGTACCAGCGATGCCTCCATCCCTGATGCTCTGAACAATTTTATTGCTCACTTTGAAGCATGAAAATGCAATGCCAGCCTTGAAAGCTTACCCCTTTCCAGGTGAGCAGCCACTGTCTGGAACAGCAGCAAGTGTGAGAAAGACTTTGCAGAGAGTCATCCCCTGTAAGTTGGCCAGACCCGACAAAATAGCAGACTAGGTACTCAGGCAGTGTGCATAGGAGCTCACTAACATCTTCAAAGATATCTTCAACATTTCACTCACCTGGGTTGCTATCTCCACATACTTCAAATTAGCTACCATAATCCCTGTACCTAAAGAACACTACACCTTCAGAACTTAATGACTGACACCATTCATCCTGAAGTGCTTTGAACAGCTGATAATGGCACATATCAAAAACTCCTTCCCTACCCCATTTTTGGACCCTTACCAATATTCTTATCAACTCTGTCACAGATGCCATAGCATCTGTCATGCTCCTGGCCCTGACACAATTAAAAAACAAGGAGAGTTATGTCAGAATTCTGCTTCTGGATTTTAGTTCGGCATTCAACACTATTGTCCTCCAGATCTTAGTGAACAAACCCTACTCTTTGGTCTAAATATACTACTGTGCAACTGGGTGTTGGACTTTCTAATGAACTGACCTCAGATATTCAGGAAGCACAACCACTCTTCCCTCCCCATCATCCTCAACATGGGTGCCCTCCAGAACTGTGTGCTGAACCCACTGCTGTACGCCCTGCTCACACATGACTGCACGGCCAAACGTCCCAGCAATCACAACTTCAAGTTTGCTGACTACACAACCGTGGTGGGGCTCATCATCAACAGCAATGAGACAGACTACAGAGAGGAGGTGGAAGAGCCTGAGGCCTGGTGCCAGGCAAATAACCTCTTTCTTAATGTCAACAAGACAAAGGAAATGATTAACAACTTCAGGAAAACTCGCATCACTCACACCCCACTTTATGTCGGTGGCACAGTGGTGGAAACCTACAAACGGTTTTAAACTCCTGGAGTTCACATCACACACAAGCTCTCATGGTCTCAGAACATATGCTACACAACAAAGGTCATCAACACCTCTACTTTCTGAGGAGGCAGAAGAGAGCTGCACTTTGCACATCCATGCTCAAGTCATCCTACTGATATAAAGTAGAGAACATCTTAATAAACTCCATCACTGCTTGGTACAGAAACTACCATGCAACCTAACCCTTTAATTGTTTTGTTTGTTTTTTTGGGTGAGACAGATTTACGTCTGAGTTCGACTAAGTGTCGAATATTATCTTTTGCCTCTCTCCTGGCTAGACGTTTAATCCTCCTTAGATGGAGAGATGTTGCCCCGCCCATGCATGCTCAATGGCTTAATGATATTATGTCCTGCTTAGACCTTGAAAAAAATCATTATTCAGTTCTTAATTCGGATATAAAGTTCCATAAGGTCTGGAGACCTTTTATCGAGTACTTTCATAACCTTCCTCTTAACTAAGGTTTTTTTTTCGGTCCCTTGCTTTCAGCTCATTTTTTTTTTGGTAGTAGGCATTAATATCTTCTGTTGCTAAGTGTATTTACAGTTTTGGGGGTTTGAATGTCCTGATTTATATTCTCTATATTGTGTTGTGGTTGGTCTGGAGTTTTTTTTTGTTGCGGGGCTTGGGGAGGATACTAATTTTACATGTCTTCAATTTGGGTGCTTTTTTAATTATCTTTTTTGCATTATATTATTATTGTATGTTTATTTTTGCACTGTATTAATGTTCTTCATTTTGATCTGGGTTTTTTTTTATCTGTAGCAATGTAGAAAATGTATAAAAGAACTAATATATATATAAAAAAAGAAACTACCATGCAACAGACAGGAAGCCTCTACAATGGAAGTCAAAACTGATCAACACATCACTGGCACCCCCTACCTGCCAACAAGTACGTATATACAGATTGGTGTAGGGACAAAAGCCAGTAACATCATTAAGAATTGAACCTACCCTCCCCATGGACTGTCACTCCCATCAGGGAGGAGGCTACGTAGCATCCTTACCAGGACCACCAGACTCAAAATGTTACTTTCCCCAATAAGTAAGGCTGACCAACACCTCCACCCACTAACTCCACCATTACTTTATGATTTCCTATCAGTCATTTTATATGCAGCATAACATCACTTTGTATTAGAAATATTAGAATTATTGTGTTCTTTTGGGCTGCCTCTGATCCAGAGTAATAATTGTTTAATTTTCCTTTACACTTGGGTACAGGAAATCAGGAAATGACATGAAACAATCTTGAATTCATTCTCACTCGCTCTCTCTCTCTCTCTTTCTCTTACACACACACACACACACACACACACACACTTGCCCAACCATTTCGGAAGATTGTTAAGATTGAACTGGTGAATCCTGCATTACAGCTGTGTAAGAGTAAGTGTAATCAGGAAAAGCAGAAGGAAGTCGATGAATCAAAGTGTGTTCAAACCCTGCTCAGCAAAACACAGAAGCTGCATTTTGATTTCCAATGACAAAAAACAAACTTCTAAGGCAGCAGCAAATCCTCTTGTGTTGACAGGTATTCTTTGTGTTTGTCTTAAATACAAGCAGCAACATGTCTTGAGCTTAGCAAAAATGACTTTCTCCATGAAACATTTGGTAATTCAAACACTGTAGGAAATCTGGAAAAATCACAAATGCACTACCCTCTCCAAGAGACTTAACACAAAGAATGGTGCCTCTGTTAATGATGTAACACCCCAGTGTTTAGATTTAGAATACTAAATATCCATTACTTTACAGTTGTATAGCCATAGATCTCTACAGCACAAAAAAAGCCCTTCAGCCGATCTGGTCCATGCTGTATTTCATGTAAAACCAAAATTAATTGGTCCACCCAAACTGAAAGATCTCACACTTGAAAAAAGGATCTAGTGCTTTCCAAGCGTCCATGGTGAATAAACTCTTCATGGGCTTCCAGCTGGGTACAGTTATCGATTTCAACGATGACAAACTCTGCTTTGTCTCTGATATAGGGTCCACCGCCTCTCTGCTGCTTTGCATCACCTCTATAGACTCTGCGTCCATCTCCTGAATAAATACAGATGCAAGAACTCTATTTAAGATCTCCCCCTATCTCTTTCGGTTCCACACAGAAATGGACACTCTGATCTTCCAGAGGACTAATTTTGTCCTTTGCTATCCTTTTGCTCTTAATATAAATGTTTGTAGAAACCCTTAGGATTCTCCTTCACCTTCTCTGCTAGAGCAACCTCATGCTTTCTTCTAGTCTTCCTGATTTCCTTCTTAAGTATTCTTTTGCATTTCTTATACTCCTCAAGTACCTCATTTGTTCCTGCCTATTCCTGCTATGCAAGTCCTTCCTTTTCTTAACTACAGCCTCAATATCTCCCAAGACCAAGGTTCCCCAAACATGTTATTCTTGCCTTTTATTCTGATAAGAACATACAAACCCTCCCTTCTGTACCGATCTTATTTTTTTTTGGAGGAAAGCCCAAAGAACCAAATGAAGCCTTCTCTCCTGCACTATCTCCTTAGCCATATGATCTTCCTACTTCTGGTCTAATCAGCATGTGGAATGGGTAAAAATCCTGAGATCACAACCCTAGAATTACTGACCTTTAATTTTGCACCAAACTCTCTGAATTCATTCTGCAGGTCCCCCCTCCTATCCATGTCATTTGTACCAACAAGGACCACGCCCTTTGGCTGCTCACTGCCCCCCCCATGTAAGGATGCTGAGGACTAGATCCAAGATGACCCCAACCTGGCACCCAGGAGACAACATATCATCTTACAATCCCATTCTCATCCACAGCATCTCCTTTCTATTCCCTTAGCCATCACCACAGCTTGCCTCTTCTCTCCCCTTCCCTTCTGAGCCAACCTCAGTGCCTCCCTTATGTCCTGTCCATCAACCCCTCAAAGTAAGAAGTCAAAGTCAATGTTGAAGTAAATTTTATTATCTGGGTTCATATACGTCACGACATACAATCCTGAGATTCTTTTACTCTGTAAGCATACTTAGCAAATCTATATTACAGTAACTGTAAACAGGATCAATGGACAACAAACTGTGCAAATGCAGATATAAATAAGTAGCATTGAATAATGAGTATGAAATAACAAAATAAAAGAAACCTTAAATGAGTGTAATTATCCCCTTTTGTTCAAGAGCCTGATGGATGAGCGGTAGTACTGCTCTTGAAACTGTTGGTGAAAGTCCTAAAGTACTTTTACCTTCTACCTGATGGCAGCAGTGAGAAAAGAGCATAGCCTGGGTGGTGAGAATCTTTGACAATGGGTTTTGTACCCCACAGCAATGTTTCATGTAGATGTGCTCAGTGGTTGGGAGGGTTTTACCTGTGATGCTGTGGGCCAAATACACTATCTTTTGTAAGATTTTCTGTTCAAAGGCATTGGTGTCCCCATACCAGGGGGGATTCAGCCAGTCAGCACAATTTCCACCACACAAGGTGGAAAGGATTTTGATGACATACCTAATATCCACAGAATCCTGAGGAAGATGATGTGCTGTAATACTTCCCAACTGATCTGGAGTAAATCCAGTTCCAACTCAATATGGTCCGTTAGACGCTGCAGCTGGATGCACTTCTCACAGGCGTAGTCGTCAGAGACACTATAAGTCTTCCTGCCTTCCCACACCCTGCAAGTATTATCCTGCCTAAAATCTAAATGTGATATCAGAAAGAAAGAAAGAATAATTGAGGAAAAATATCTACCTACTACCTCTCCTCACCTAAGCCTCAATCAGCCAAAGCCTCAGTTCTCTACTTTAACACAATCCCTCTTGAACAACAGCCATTCTGCTTAAAGCAAACTACTTTTTAATTGGATCTTTCCAAGTGCTTAATTATACACAATCCAATGTCTGCTCAGGAGCTGTGGTGCTCAAAAAAAAATGCTGGCTGCCCACACTCACTTCTTTTAAATTTTCTCTCACGTTACGCAATCCAATGTTTCCATGCATTTGACTCAGATTCTGTATTTGTTAGAACCATTGACTGATCTTGCAGTTTTCTGTCAGTTTCTGCAAATGGCTTTCAGGAACGAACAGTGAAAATAAATTGACAGTGCAAAAGGTATTTTGGAATACAGGTTTGGTTTGTTATATAGAACTGGGAAAAATACACACCCAGGACAACAAATACTTTTTGGGTCTTTAATTCCTTTACATTTTAGATGTTTTAATGCAGAAAGAGGGTATCAAAGTAAAAGCAACAATAAGTATTTTAGAAACACATGGTCCCTACTGTTACGATTTCAGCTTAATTTCGGTCCACACACTTGTGTATCGACTAGTTACATATGCATTATCAAAATAAATAAAACAAAATATACAAAACCAATACAATAGTGGAAATTCTGAAAAAACAATACAAATAACATTAGAATCCTGCCAACATTTTACCTTATACACAAAATTAAAAATATACATAAATATGTCTCATCTTAACCAAGAGGTATATCCACCTTGTCACACGCATGCATAATTTCCAAACACGTAGAGGCTAGAACCTAAAATGAATTCTGCTCGCTCACGCTACTAAACCCCTAAGGAATTTTGCACAACCACGCTGTACAGTGCCGATACCTTACTCTCAAAAATCTTCCCTCACCATGCCCGGGAAAAGCAGCTCCCTCATCTCAACATTCTTTCTAGAACATTGTAACTCTTTGTTACACTCCGCACATGCATAATGACATCATTGTTTTCTCTTAAAGGCAGAGGCAGGTATTTCAACAGTACCAAGGTGAATACATAAGTGCGCTTTAACAATAAAAAATAATATTCAACAGTCACCTGGTTACATTTGGAAAGATGGAAGAGTATTTTAATGAGTGGCAAAGGGGTGATGAAGGTGGGTTAGATGAAGTGAATTTATGAGGAGAGGGAATAGAAGGGGAAAGGGCATGTACATCTACATAACAATGAATTGTGAGTACATAACCAAATCCAAGATGGCGGCATGACGCAGCTTGCAGCGGCCACTTGGGAACTGATCATCTGTTATTTGTGAAGTGGGGTGCCGTGCACAATCATAATCGATTGAAAATGGACGTGGGAGCACGGAGAAACATCGGGAAATTCCAGGAAGACCTTCTTCGTTGCTGCTGCTGCTGTGAGGTCCGGGACTCTGCTGGGAAGAACAGGCCGCCAGTACTCGGGGTCGCTTTGCCGATGGCTGTTGGCAGGGCCGTCTTAATACGCTCAGCAGAGGATGGAGCTCGGAGAAGCTGTGCCGGAGGGGACGGTCGTCGGCTCGGAGGTTTGACGGACTCAGGTTACTTTCGGTGTGTGCTGTGTCTGCGAGGCTGGTTTCGACAGAGCTTTCACTGTGTGCTGCATCTGCAAGCCTGAGTCGGGCGGCACCTTGAAGTCCATCGCGGGAAGTCACCTCTTCATCTGAAATGGTGATCCTCTTTCAGAACACTTCTGTCAGGGGAAATAGCCATTGTGTATGTATGCTGTAAAATCCTTAAGAATTGAAGTATTATGGCGGCATCAATTTTCATTCTTCTAAACTATGGAGAGTAAAGACTTAATCCAAACCCTAATTCTTCAGTTCTCCACAAGTGACCTAGAAATAGGCTATTTCATTTCACATCACCCTCTTCACTTAAATCCTTATAATGTGACCACTGACCCATTGTCCCTCAAAAGAACACCCCCATCTTCATTCTCTCACTCTGTCTTTTCAAGTCCTTTGTTCATGTCACTTTCCAGTCCATTTTGCCTTTAAAATGGATATGATTATGAAAATTTGAATCTCCACAACAGGATTCTGCCCTGGTGCAGTCCAATACAAAATCATATTTTTATGAACAACATGCTCTTATTCTTCAGTCTCTCCATTCTATTGTTAACTTGATCACAGCGCCTTGATCCAAGGCATTAGTGTATGTTTTTGCTCAAGTCTTTAGTTAAGTTCAAAGTTCAAAGTAAAATTTATTATCAGAGTACATACAAGTCACTACATACAACCCTGAGATGCTTGTTCTTGTGGGCATACTTAACAAATCTGTAGAACAGTAACTGTAAACAGAATTAATGAACAACAGACTTTGCACATATAAATATAAATAAATAGCAATAGATAACAAGATCATGAAATAACAAGATAAAGAGTCCAGAATCATTGATTGTGGGAACACCTGAAATAGATTGAGTGTAGTTATCCTCTTTTGTTCCAGAACCTGATGATTGAGGGGTAGTAACTATTCCTACCTAATGGCCAGAGCAAGAAAAGAGCTTAGTCTGGGTGATGAGAATCTTTGATGCCACTTTTCTACAGCAATGTTTCATGTAGATGTGCTCAGTAATTGGTAGAGCTTTACCCATGATGTACTGTGATGAATTCACTATATTTTGTAGGATTGTTTGCATTAAGGCATTGGTGTTCCCATACCAGGCTGTAACGCAGCAGTCAATACACTTTCCAAACACATCTATCGAAGTTTGATAACATGACAAATCTCCACAAACTCCTGAGGAAGTAAAGATGCTGTTGTGGTTTCTTTACATTTACGTTCATGTGATGTGTCCAGGACAGATCCTCTGAGATAGTGACACCCAGGAAGTTAAATTTACTAACATTCTCGATCTCTGATTCCCTGATGAGTACTGGCTCATGAACCTCTGCTTTCCCTCTTCTGAAGACTACAAAATCTGACACTAATTCAACATCTGAAACAGACAGTACCTATCTACTTTTTTTTAAGCCTGCAAATTCATGATAATAATAAACACCATTCACAAAGACTCATCCAGTACATTGGTTGTGTATTTTCCTTAGTTACCAGTGCATGTGTGCATTACTGTCAAGACCAGTATTTTTGCTCATACCTGGTGCCCTTGAAAAGATGGTGATGTACTTTCTTGGACTGTTTTTAACCCTTATGCTGGAGGTAGTTATATTGCACCAGTGAGAGGGAGTAGCAGTTTTAAATTATTGCCATGATGAAAATAAAATATTTCTTTATTTTTCTGGGCTTTTGCAACTTTTGGGAAGAGATTTGAATGAAGATAATTGTATTGCCCTTCAAACATTTTCTTCATTTTGGTATCTCTTCATGTAGATCCAACAAATTAGATGGCACTTCAAGTTTTATTGATTACATGCTCCAGAAATAACTTATTCAAAATATCTCTCCTCTCTACCACCCTGTAATCTTTTAAAGCTGACCGTTGAATCCAATAATAACTAAGGTTATGAGATTGTAGGTCAGACTGAAGAGAAATAGTAATAACAAAGAGGTTGACACACAACTCTACTTATCAGATCACCACAATCTCCTTGCTTCCTGTTAAATCATCTGTTAGCTTCTGATGATTATTGCTACACAAGCACTCAGCTCATTACCATCTGTGCTAAACAAACATGCACCAGTGCCAGATGAAATAGAACACAGAATTAGGTCCAATTTAGAAAGTATAGTTTTTTCATAGATGTACTGAAAAATAGCAAATAGCATAGCTCCTCAAAAATGTAACGACACGTACATCTAAATTACTTATGTTTTCAAATTTGAAATCACAGGAAAACATTCAATTTATCTAAATATTACATTGTTAAAATTCCCAACTAGTAAACCTTCCACCTTCTCTAATAAATAAATCAAACTTTCTACATGGCTTAGCACAAGAGTTTCTTCATTATTGCTAATGTGAAAACAAGCTATTATATTTATGTTCAGCTTTTCTCTTCTGATGTGGGCTAATATTACATTAATGCTTAAAAGGTTTTTTTTTCTTTCCCCCAAATCAAATTAATATGCTGAATCTGAAGTATTTTTTGTTTTGAAGTAAAAAAAAAGCATCCATGGACTGGAGTTATCATACACTCAAAAATGGTTCCTGATCTATTTGTTCAATTGTAAAACTAACATGTGACATTGTGATAGAATGCAACTGTATGTAAAAAAATAACTTTAGAGTGCATGTGTAAGCATTATATAGAGGGATATACAAATGTGTTGCCCATTTTGATTCCAAGTTACTTTAGATTCCAATTCATGCAAGCACTCGCATACAGAAAGGAGAAAATAGGTTTAGACATTTAACGTAATTTAATCTTGATTATTGTTATTCATGACTTGACAAACTAAAGAGATAATTTGTGAATTTTTTGATCAGTGTTTTGAGAAACTAACATGGGAACGGGTTATGTTTGATCTAGGAGAGAAAATAAGAAAATGCTCATTAGTGACCTTGTTGTAAAGGGGCCATTAAGAGAGATTCTGGATTGGCATCAAAATTTAAAGTGATGCTATTCAATCAGAAACCTAGGTTTTCAAGTGAAAGATAGGAAATATGAATATATGTTGGGCAGGTTGTTGTGGTAGATGAGGAACTACATACACTTTGTTGACAGCAGACAAACAATCCAAGCATCTAAAAAATAAATAGACTTTCCGTTAGTCACAAAACACAAATGGCAAATTAGACTGCTTTAATTTACTTTAATTTAAAATAAATTAAGTGGAATTGAATCAAAGGAGAAGGTTCATTAAGTTGCAAGAACATGTTGCAAACTTGAGGATTGCGCACAGAAGATGACCAAGAAATTGGTAAGAGAAAAACAGATGAAACTTCATATTTCCAGGGGTCTCTAGAAAAAATAAGAATTGTGAGATGAATGTACATTCTTAGTAGACAGGAAAAGAAAAGTCTATAATGGAGTGGTGGGGGAGCTTAAAGAAGTACATTGAATCAGTTTTATAGAAGGATACATGATTATAAAGGAGAACCAATGATTCAGTGCAATTTAAAAAAAAGTATAAAGAGGAGGATAATGCATTTTAAAGAGAGTTGGGGTGTGGTGAAAATTTACTAATCTCATGCCTGTGACAGTGGGTCTATCATATGAAGAGAGATCAAATAGGATAGGCCTCTGTGAGCTGAAATTTCAAGTCAAGTCAGGTCAAGTCAACTTTTATTGTCCTTTCGACTATAACTGCTGGTACATTACATAATAAAAATGAGACAACGTTTTTCAGGACCATGGTGTTACATGACACAGTACGAAGCACTAGACTGAACTACGTAATAAAAAAAAACAGAGAAAGCTACACTAGACTACTGACCTACACTGGACTGCATAAAGTGCACAAAAGCAGTGCAGGTATTACAATAAATAATAAACAGGACAGTAGGACAAGGTGTCTGTCCAGGCTGTTGGTACTGAGGAGTCTGATTGATTGACAGATTTGACAGATGATTTAAAGCTTCACAAATATCTTAAAGGCATTAAAGATGTTTGGCCTGAGTCAGGGGTCTGGAAGTCATGGATGGAATGGACATGCAATCACAGTCTCAAAATAAAGCCAATTGGGAGTAAATTGAGGAGAAATGTATTTACTTAGAGGGCTGCTGAGGAGCATCAATCATTTATTGGCCTCAGAAACAAAACAGAGATTCTGGATATTACAGGATTCATAACTCTTCTTTCTTTCTTTCTTTTTTTTTCTATGGGGCAGTTAGGGGGGAGGGGTTAAGGGGAGGGGGTATGGGTTATATACATTGTTTTTTCATACTTTGTAATCATTTAAAAATGCAATAAAAAATTATTAAAAAAAAAATGAATGAGAAAATTACAGCAAAGTGCTGTTTGTGGTGGGAGATCAGCCATCAACTTCCTGAATAATTGAGGAGGAGTTGGTGGGGTGGGGGGGTTGAATGGTGTACCCCCATTTATATTTCTTATGCTCTTCTATTCTTAATTAATCCTTTGATTTGACAAAGTTTGCCTGGATTTCATGTATTGGTTGCAGCATTGTTCAGTTTCAAATATTACCCTACGTGGATGCAGCTTAAATAGTAGGCTGGGAAGTGGGTGACAAATGGTTCCAGATAGAAAATTTACAAGAGAAATCTACTGAGTCAGTTTTGATTACAGCACTGATGGGTCAACACCAAGTTTGCCTTCCACCTTCAAACTGCTATGGTGTGTTGAGTGAGGAATGCTGTTTCTACATTTGAGGAAATGTGGTAGATGATAATCAACATGAGGGTTCCTAGGTGCAAATTCCTTCATGGATTCTGTGATTTTGGCTGAAAGCAAAGGTTCTACAAGTGATGACATGAGGCTTGAGTTTGATGATTTTTCTGAAAATCTTAGAAACATAAAAACGTAGAAAACCAACAGCACAATACAGGCCCTTCAGCCCAGAAAGCTGTGCCGAACATGTGCTCACATTAGCAATTACCTAGGGTTACCCCTAGCCCTCTATTATTCTAAGCTCCATGTGCCTATCTAGGAGTCTCTTAAAAGACCCTATCGTATCTACCTCCACCACCATCGCTGGCAGCCCATTCCACACACTCACCACTTTCTGTGTAAAGAACTTACCCAACATCTCCTCTGTACCCACTTCCAAATGCCTTAAAACTGTGCCCTCTCATGCTATCTCAACCCTAGGAAAAGGCCTCTGACTATCCACACAATCAATGCCTTGCATCATCTTTTACACCTCTATCAGGTCACCTCTCATCCTCCGTCACTCCAAGGAGAAAAGGCTGAGTTCACTCAACCTATTCTCATAAGGCCTATTCCCCAATCCAGGCAACATCCTTGTAAATCTCCTCTGCACCCTTTCTATGGTTTCCACATCCTTCCTGTAGTGAGGTGACCAGAACTGAGCACTCCAAGTGGGGTCTGACCAGGGTCCTATATAGCTGCAACATTACCTCTTGGCTCTTAAATTCAATCCCATGGTTGATGAAGGCCAATGCACCATATGCTTTCTTAACCACAGCATCAACCTGCACAACAGCTTTGAGTGTCCTATGGACTTGGACCCCAAGATCCCTCTGATCCTCCACACTGCCAAGAGCCTTACCATTAATACTCCCATCATATTTGACCTACCAGAATGAAACATCTCACACTAATCTGATTTGGACTCCATCTGCCACTTCTCAGCCAAGTTTTGTATCCTATCAATGTCCCGCTGTAACTTCTGACAGCCCTCCACACTACCCACAACACCTCCAACCTTTGTGTCATCAGGAAACTTATTAACCCATCCCTCCACTTCCTCACCCAGGTCATTTATAAAGATCACAAAGAGAAGGGGTCCCAGAACAGATCCCTGAGGCACACCACTTGTTACTGACCTCCATGCAGAATATGACCCATCTACAACCACTCTTTGCCTTCTGTGGGCAAGCCAGTTCTGGATGAACAAAGCAATGTCCCCTTGGATCCCATGCCTCCTTACTTTCTCAATAAGCCTTGCATGGGGTACCTTGTCAAATGCCTTGCTGAAATCAATATACACCATATTTACTGCTCTACCTTCATCAATATGTTTAGTCACATCCTCAAAAAATTCAATCAGGCTTGTAAGGCACAATCTGCCTTTGACAAAGCCATACTGACCATTACTAATCATATTATGCCTCTCCAAATGTTCATACATCCTGACTCTCACGATCTTCTCCATGAACTTAACAACAATTGAAATAAGACTCACTGGTCTATAATCTCCTGGGCCCTTTCTTGAATATGGGAACAAAATCTGCAACTCTCCAATCCTCTGGAACCTCTTCCCCTTCCCCATTGATGATGCAAAGATCATTGCCAGAGGCACAACAATCTACTCCCTTGCCTCCGACAGTAGCCTGCGGTACATCTCGTCCAGACCTATCCAACTTGATGCTTTCCAAAAGCTCCAGCACAAGTTCTGCCTTAATATCTACATGCTCAAGCTTTTCAGTCCACTGCAAATCATCCCTACAATCACCAAGGTCCTTTTCAGTAGTGAAGACTGAAGCAAAGTATTCCTTAAGTAACTCTGCTATCTCCACCGGTTCCATACATACTTTTCACTGTCACACTTGATTCTCTCACATCTTATCCCCTTGCTCCTCACATATTTGTAGAATGCCTTGGGGTCTTCCTTAATCCTGTCCGCCAAGGCCTTCTCATGGTCATCTGTCTCTCCTAATTTCATTCTTAAACTCCTTCCTGCTAGCATAATCTTCTTGATCTATATCATTACCTAGTTTTTTGAACCTTTTGTAACCTCTTCTTTTCTTCTTGACTAGATTTACAATAGCCTTTGTACACCACAGTTCCTGTATCTTACCATCCTTTCCATCTCATTAGAACGTACCTATACAGAACTCCATGCAAATATGCCCTGAACACTTGCCAAATTTCTTCTGTATGTATCTTGTTCCCATTTCAGCTCCTTTCTGCATTTCCTTCCCTTGAACCTACAAGAAGTAGTATACCTAGTCAAATATGCAGGATGGGATTGATATTGTTATGATCATAAAATCATAAGGCCATATGACATAAGAGCAGAATTAGGCCATTTGGCCCCTCTAATCTGTTCCACCATTTCATCATGGCTGAACCTACTTCTACTGTCAGCCCTAATCTTCTGCCTTTGCCCGTATCCCTTCACTGACCCATCAAGAATATATCACACTGTGCCTTAAATATACATAAAGAATTGGCCTCCAAAGCTGTCTGTGGCAAACAATTCCGCAGATTCATCATTCTTGGCTAAAGGAATTCCTTCTCATCTTTGTTCCAAAAGGACATCCCTCCATTCTGAGGCTGTGTCTTCTGGTTTTAGACTCACGCACCATAGGAAACATTCTCTTCACATCCACTCCATCAAGATAGTTCAACATTTGATAGGTTTCAATGCGATCAGCCCTCATTTTTCTGAATTCAAATGAATACAGGTCCAGACAATCAAAAGCTCTTCATAGGACAAGCCATTCAATCCTGGAATTATTCTCATGAACCTCCTTTGAACTCCAGTTTCAGCACATTCTTTCTAAGATAAGGGGCCCAAAACTGCTCACAACACTCCAAGTGACGATTCACCAGTGCTTTATAAAGTCTCAAAATTACATCTGTGCCTTTGTATTCTTGTCCTCTTGAAATCAGTGATAACATTGCATTTGTCTTCCTCAGCACAGACTCAAACTGCAAATTAGCCTTTAGGGATTCCTGCACAAGGACTCCAAATTCCCTTTACACCTCAGTTTCTTTTTTGTATTTTCTCTCTATTTAGAAAATAGTCAACACTTTTATTTCTTGAAGCAAAATGCTTAACCGTATACTTCCCAGCACTATGTTATAACTATTGTTTCTTTACCCATTCACCTAATCTGTCTAAATCTTCTGTAATCTCTCTACTTCCTCAAAGCTATCTGTCCGTCCACCTATCTTCATATCGTCTGCAAACTTTGCAACCAAGCCATCAATTCCATCACTCAAATCATTGACATATAATATAAAAAAGGATCATTCCCAACACAGACCCCTGTGGAACCCCCCCAATCACCAGCAGCTAGCCAGAAAAGGCTCCCAATATTTCCACACTTTGCCCCTGCCAATCAGCCACAGCTTTATCCATGCTAGAGTATTTCCTGTAATACCATGGGCTTGTAGTTTGCTGAGCATCCTCAGTACAAAAATCCAAGTACACAACATCAACTGATTCTCCTTTGTCAATCCTGCTTGTTATTTCTTCAAAGAACTCCAACAGATTTGTCATGAAAGATCTTCCCTTGAGGAAACCATGCTGACTATGACCTAATTTATCATGTGCCTCCAAGTACCCTGAGACCTCATTCTTAATAATCGATTCCAAAATCTTCCCAACCACAGAGGTCAGACTAATTGGTCTATAATTTCCATTCTTCTGCCTCTCTCCCTTCTTGAAGGGTGGAGTGACATTTGCAATTTTCCAGTCTTCCAGAACCATCTCAGAATCTAGTGATTCTTGAAAAATCATTATTAATGCCTCCAGTATATCTTCAGCCACTTCTTTCAGAACACTGGGGTGTGTACCATCAGGTTCAGTTGTCTTATCCACCTTCAGATCTTCCAGTTTCCCAATATCATTCTCTCTAGTCATGCTCCCAACACCTGGAACTTCCACCATATTGCTAATGGCTCCCACAGTGAAGACTGATGCAAAGTACGAGGGGTGATTGATAAGTTTGTGCCCTAATGTAGAAGGAGATGAGTTATACAGCTCTTGTTACATGCACCTGCAGGGCAACTCTTTGAGTGATTATGCAGAATGTTTGAAGTTAATAACTCATTTCCTTCTACCTTAGGCCACAAACTTATCAATCACTCCTGTGCTGTGGACCACTCTGGAGGTCCAAGACCCCGACATCTACAGATAAGGGATTCGTATGTTCCATGACCACTGGACCAAGTGTGTAAATGTAGGAGGGGACTATGTTGAAAAATAAATGTGCTAGGTTTTCTAAAATTGACTCTTTCTACCTTAGGCCATGAACATATCAATCACCCCTTGTAGTTATTCAGTTTGTCTGCTATTTTGTCGTCCCCTTACTACTTCTCCAGTATTGTTTTCCAGCAGTCCCATGTCCACTCATGTCTCTCTTCTACACTTCATGTATCTGAAGAAACTTGTGGTATCTTTTTTAATATTATTGGCTATCTTACTTTTCTATTCCATCTTTATCTTTTTAATGACCTTTTTAGTTGCCATCTGTTGGTTTTTAAAAGTGTTCCAGTCCTCTGACTTCACACTAATGTTTGCTCAATTATATGCCCTCTCTTTGGCTTTTATGTTGGCTTTGACTTCTCTTGTTAGCCACATTTGTGTCATCCTCTTTGGGATGTCTATTTCCTGTGCCTTCAAAATAACTTCCAGAAATTCCAGCCAGCGTAGCTCTGCTGTCATCCCAGTTAGTGTTCTTTTCCAATCAATTCTGGCCAAGTCGTCTCTCATGTCATTGTAATTCCCTTTACTTCAAAGCAAAACTGATACATCTGACTTTAGCTTCTCCTTCTCAAATTTCAGGGTAAATACAAACATATTATGATTACTTGTCCCTATGGGCATTTTTACCTGAGCTGTTCATTGTAGAACAGCCAATCTAGAATAGCTGATCCTTTACTGCGATCAACCACAAGCTGTGCCAAAGAGCCATCTTGTAGGTGCTCTAGAAAATACCCCCTCCTGTCTTCGAGCACCAACCTGATTTTCCCAATCTACCTGCACACAGAAGTCCTCCCTTGACTATAGTAATATCACTCTTGGCATGTATTTTCTATCTCCTGTTGTAATTTGTAGGCCACATCCTTACTACTGCTGGGGGTCTGTATACAATTCCCATGAGGGTCTTTTTAGCCTTGCAAATCCTTAGCTCTAACCCTATGTCACCTCTTTCTAATGATTTGATTTCATTTTTTAGCAACAGAGCAATGCCACCCCTCTACCTTTCTGCCTATCCTTTAGATACAATGTGTATCCTTAAACATTAAGCTCCCAGCTATAATGTTTCAGCCATGAATCAGTGATGCCTACAACATCATACCTACCAATCTGGAACTGTGCTGCACATTCATTAACCTTTTCCCATATACGGCATGCATTCAGATAAAGCACCTCCAGTCCTGTATTCATCCTTTTCAATTTTGTCCGTCTTCTATGTTGCAACTTATCCTGCTGACTACAATTTTGCCCTTTCAACATTCTCTCCTTAGTACACATTGCTTCTCTTTGTAAACCAGCTGCCTCATCTTCAGCACTATTATCCGCATTTCCTTCGATTCTTCTTGCATTGAAATATAGGCAGTTCATGATACTAGTCACGCCGTGCTCAACCTTTTGATTCTTAACTTTGTCTGAGTTTTGATCCTTCATATAATCAATTAATCTACCACTTCCTTATGGGGGAGAAAATCAAGTTGTACAAAATGGAGTTGAAATTCAAGAGAAATCACTCTGGATGCTTTTTTTCTTCAGGTGTCAAGTGGAAACCCTATTGCAGTTCACTGGCTGGTGAAATATATTATGTCTCAGGGAGTAAAAGGGACAACACTATAGAGTACCAAATGCAAGTTCTATCAGGCTCTTTCCTGTCAAAGTAGAATCTGCTTAATGAAATTTGGGAGCAAATTAAATACTAAATAATGCTGAAAACAAAATGGGCAGAAGTTGACTCCAGAACTGTTTTTCTTTATACAGTCAATAAAAGCTTCACAAGACCTGTAGGTATATGTTCAACATATGGTCAAGTGCAAACATTTACAGACCCCTGTAAAATATTTGGATGAAGAACTGAAAGCATGAACTCAGAGACGTACTGTGATATCTAAGTTGTTCAAAGCCAGTGATGGAAGTTTGAAGTTCCTAATATTTGATATTGCATTTGACCCTCCAAACTGTCAAACTGAACTGTTACAAACAATCTTCACATCTGCATACATACTACAAATTTAATATTTAATATTACAATTCAATAGACATTTGTATTCTATGCTGTGTTTAGCATGCATCTCTTTTTGGAGAATGGATGCTTGAATATTCTGAAATCTCAGCTGTTTTACATCATGGCAAGTTAAAGGGAAAGTTCCGAAGGGTAACTATTGCAGGAAGAAATACGGAAGTTGTCTGACTCATCCAGCTCATCACAGTTGTCAGCACATTAATGTAGACTGATTTCAGATGATGTGTCACTGATGTTTCACAAGTTTTGGCAATATAAGATGTAAGGAACAACATGAGCTAAACGCCAGCCAGACTCTGCACCAATCAAACATGTGTTTCTTAGAAAATGTGAATGAAAATCAGAATTAAAATACTGCTGATGTTGAAAATCTGAAACAAAAACAGAAAATGTTGAAAACACTCAGCAGGCCAGGAAGCAACTGTGGCATAAAATCTCAATCTCTCATTGCTAGTCAGAAGTTCACGCCTGCTTCAAAAGGCCAACAATCTTAACAGTACCCAATAGCAGGGTGAGCTGCCTTTAAGGACTATCATCCAGTAGTACTCATACTTGTGGTGAAGAAGTGCTTTCAGAGGTTGGCTATGGCTAGAATCAACTTCTGCCTAAGGCTACATCCACACTAAACCGGATAATTTTGAAAACGCCGGTATCATGTAAAAAACGATAGGCGTCCACACTATGCGTTTTTAAAAATATCTCTGTCCCCAGTAAAACAGATACTTTGGCAAATCTCCTCCTACTGCACATGTGCAGGACACATCTACCGAAAACAAGCAACATGTTTGATGTTGAATCTCACCGTGAAAGTCTTGCTGCGCATTTGTCCAGTTACAGACTAGAAAAACTTGAACGACAGACAGCTGACTTCATCACCAGAAGACAACAGTTTGTACAGATTGAAAATAACATCTCCCCCTCATTGAAAAACAATGCTGGCACGCCTCAAGGATGCGCCCTTAGCCCACTGCTCCACTATCTCTACAGTCTTGACTATGTGGCTAGATACAGCTCAAAAACCATTTATAAATTTACTGACAACACAGCTATTGTTGGCTGAGTTTCAGATGGTGATGAGAAAGCATACAAGAATGAGATAGATCAGCTAACTGTAAAATCAGTTAGCTCTATCATGGGCACTAGCTTCTCCAGCATTCATGACATCTTCAAGGAGTGATGCCTCAAAAAGGAGGAATCCATCATTATGAACTCCCATCATCCAAAACACAAAACATTTCTACCATCAGGGATGAGGTACAGGAGCTTGAAGGCACACTCTCAGTGATCCAGGTGTAGCTTCTTCCCATCTACTGTCAGATTTATGAAGGGACATTGAACTATGAACAGTACCTCTACTTTTTTTTTTACTGCTAATTTAATTTGACTTTGTAGCTTGCATTATTATTATTGTAAATTACAGTAAGAAGTGTGTGTATATATATATATATAATGTCGTGGGAAAGTTTTCACTGCTAATGTAACAATTTCTCTGTAGCTGCAGTGTTTGGGTTATCACTAGAGATAATGGGAGCTTTGGAATGTTTGCTGTCTAATGAGGGGAGTTTTTTTTTCTTTCTTGTGTGCTTGAGAGCAAAGGATTTGTGGGCTTTTGTTCATCAGAAGATGGAGAGAGAAGATGCCAGAATGGAGAGGCAGTAGACTGCAGGATGGAGTGGACATGGAATGGAGCCGGGATTCGATGATGCCTTGGGAAACTGATGGAGAACGAACGGATGGGAAAACTGTACACATTAGACTGTTTCATTAAAATAGGCCCTTTTCTTTTTTTTTCTTTACTAACCCTCTAGTCAAATTAAGAATTATAAAGCTAAATCATCTAATTGCATTAGTTTGCTATTTCATGGTACTGACTTGTAACAGGGGGAAAGCATCCAGACAAATGAGATTTCACAAGTTTGGCGGGCTGGAGACTGTCCTCCACAAGACTAACACTGCTGGCTGAGCCTGAGGGTTATATATATAAATGTATATATATTTTTTTCTTCCTGTAGTTTACATTAATAATAAAGTTTTCATTATTATGTATTACACTCTACTGCTGCTTCATAATAACAAATTTCACAACATATGCCAATAATATTAAATCTGATACTGATTCTGATTCAACACATCTTGGTAAAAACATTTAAGGAAAACAGGTTGAAAAATAGGTAGTAAAGTATGTGGGGATGGGGAAAGAGTGGAACAAAGCCAACATCTCTGATAGGACAAGATCTACATTTAGTAGTTATGGAGCAGTAAAGCTCTCATCAAATTTCTTTGTCATGATAATGTGTTGCAAAAGATTAAGGCTACATCTATGTTAGTCCAGATAAATCCATAACCAAAGTTTTTTCTCTTCGTTTTGACACTCTGTGCACACTGAAATAGCATTTTCCTCCCCCAAAAATTGAACTTTTCTAAAACACCCTCCAGAGTGTGTAAATTTGAAAACACCATTTGGGCAGAGCAGTGTGGATGCGGTAACCAGAGATTCCTGAAAACGCTGTCATGACGTGCCGAAACTGCAGTGTGGCATTATTTCATTGTTTTCTTGAACGCACCCCCCTCCCCCCACACAACCTAACAATTTCAGAACAGACGGCAATAAGACTGAAGTTAGAAGAGTTAGAATTGTACTCACCAAATATGTTGATCCATAACTTACTGAATAAATAACTATACTCACTTTGCCTTGTTTTCTGTCCTTGCTTGTATGAAGGTGGTTTACCTATTTATGCAAGTACTTCTCTGACAATAGATGTGTAACAACCTACTGTAACATTGTATGGAAATACAAGATAACACTGATGGAGACATGTTTTATACATTTAACAAGTTGCTTTATTAATGCAACAGAGTTAGTCAGTTATTCAATGTTCGTCATCAGCCAGGTCATACTGTCCATGAACTCCCTGTCGGTTTCCTCCGTACACTCCAGTATCTGGTTTATTTTCAGTTTTAAGTCCTGCTGCGTGAGAGCTAACAGCTGTCCGTTGTTTCAAGTTTTCTTAGTCTCTAACTACACAAACACGCACTTCATGGTGAGATTCGACAACAAACATGTCGCTTGTTTACGGCAGATGTGTCCTGCACAGGTGCAGTGGGAGGACATTTGCCAAAATCTCCATTTCAATGTTGACAGATATATTTTTTTAAATGCTAGTGTGGATGCCTATCATTTTTATGTGAAACCGGCATTTTCAAAATTATCTGGTCTAGTGTGGACATAGCCCAAGTGAATACTTTGTGGAACAACTATACTCAATCCACTAGGGAAAATCTGTGTTTGTAATGAGACCCAGCACAAGCTTAAGAAGCAAGGAAATTCTGCTGGAGGAATTCAATGGGTCAAGCAGCATCTATAGGGGGAAAAAAATCTATCAACCTCTGTCTTAAATATACATGAAGACTTGAGCTCCACAGCTGCCTGTGGCAAAGAATTCCATTGATTCACCTCTTCTTCCTCATCTCTGTTCTAAAATCATTCCAATTCCTCTACCATCTCAGACAAGGTGCTTTATTAATGCAACAGAGTTAGTCAGTTTTTCAATGTTTGTTGTCAGCCGGGTCATACAGTCCATGAACTCTCTGTCGGTTCCTTCTATATGCTCCAGTATTTGCTTTTTTTCAGTTTTAAGTCCTCCTGCATGAAAGCCAACAGCTGTCTGTCATTTGGCAATTTCCTTTTAAGTTTTTCTAGTCTGTAACTGCACAAATGCGCACATTTACAGCGAGATTCAACACCAAGCATGTCATTTATTTTCTGTACATGTGTTCTGCTCATGCCCAGTAGGAGGAGATTTGCCCAAATACCCATTTTAATGTGGACAGGGTATTTTCAAAAATGCTTGGTGTGGACGCCTATCGTTTTTATGCGAAACCAGCGTTTTCAAAATTATCCAGTCTAGTGTGGACGTAGGCTAAGCTTCAGGAAGAACTCAGCACATCAGGCAGCATCTATAGAGGGGAATAAATGGTCGACATTTTGGGCTGAGACTCCTCATCAAGATCCTCCAGCATTTTGTGTGTGTTCCTCTGGATTTCCTGAATTTGTAGAAGCTCTTCTGTTTATGAAGCTTAAGGACAATGCCAGCAGGCCAGATTATAGAATAAAAGAAAATTGAATCAAAAAGGGCAGGCAGAAATAGCCCATTCTGATATAAGAGAAAAAGCGAGTTGTCTAAATCTGTGGAATTCCTTGTTTAAATCAGAGTCAAAGAGGGACAAAGCAATTCATTCATGTCAATTATGTTGTCAGCCTGATCTAACTTCACTTGCATTTATTCCATATCCCTCTAAATTTTACCTGCCCAAATATCATATAAACCTTGTTATTGTACCTGCCTCTACCATTTCCTCTAGGAGATGATTACAACTGTGTGAAAACATTGCTCCCTGGGTCCCTTTAAAATAATTTCCCTCGTACCTTAAACCCATGACCTCTAGTTTTATACTCTCCAATCACTGGTAAAAACAGTGATCATTCACTTTATCAATGCCCTGCATGATTTTATGTCTCTCTACAAGGTCACCTCTCAGCCATCTATGCACCTGGAAAAAAAGTCCGAGCCAATCCTTGTAACTCATATTCCTTGACTTATGATTCTTCAACTCTTTCACCATCTGGAACACACTTACTTGTCATGTGCTCAGATTGTCCACAAACCTTGTCATCTTTGGAGGCTACCAAGTGCACAATTTTATTTGCAGAGCCATCCCGAGAGTGTAGATATTATTAACAAGGCTGGCAGCATTTACTGTCCGTTTCTTATTGAACTCTGAACATACAGCCTCACCTGACCATCTCTGGAGGTATATTTCCTTCCTGAAGATGAGCAAACCATAAAAGATTTTACATCAGTTTGGCTGTTTCCTGGTCAACATTAAAAATACCAATATTGTATATACTTCTTTACAAGTGTATTTTATGCATTTAATTTAAATGTAAATTTCCTAGCTCCCTTTTGGGATTCAAACGTGTCTATTAATCAATAATACAGGCTCTTTGTTAGTCAACCAGTAATGATTTTATATACCTCTGCAAGGCATACTCCAACTCCAGCTTGTCCAGTCTTTTCTTATAACTTGCACCTTTCAGTCTCAGTCAAGTACTTGTGAATCTTTTCTGCACCATTGTGAGCTTAATCATGCCCTTCAAATTGCTGGGTGACCAGAAATACATACAAATCTCCAAGCATAGTCTTACCAACACCTTGTACCATAGTTACGTGACATCCCAACTTTTATACTCAGTGCCCTCCTTACCAGCCTGTCTACTGTACCCTCACTTAAAGGTAGTAGTGTACTTGTAGTGTACTGGGTCTGTTTGTTCTCTACCTACTGTGTAAGCGCTGCCCAGGTTTAACTCACCAAAAGTCAACAATACAAGGGGTGATTGATAAAGTTGTGGCCTAAGGTAGGAGGAGTCAATTTTAGAAAACCTGGCACATTTATTGTTCAACATAGTCCCCTCCTACATTTACACACTTAGTCCAGCGTTTGTGGAGCATATGGATCTTCGACCTCCAGAAAGTGTCCTTAGCAGGGGTGATTGATAAATTTGTGGCCTAAGGTAGAAGGAGATGAGTTATCTCCAACCTGATGACATGAACATTGACTTCTCTAAATTCTGTTCATGCCCGTCATGCCCCTCCTCCCCTTCTTACCCCACCCTTATTTATATATATATGTTTTCCTCCCTTTTCTTTCTCTCTCTTTCCCTCTCATAATAACTCCTTGCCTGTTCTCCATCTTCCTCTGGTGCTCCGCTCCCCCTTTCTTTCTTCCAAGGCCTTCCATCCTATAGTTCTCCCCCTTCTCTAGCCTTGTATCCCTTTTCCCAATCAACTTCCCAGCTCTTAGTTTCATCCCTCCCCCTCCTGTCTTCTCTTATCATTTTGGGTCTCCCCCTCCACCCCACTTTCAAATCACATAGTATTTCTTTTTTCCATTAGTCCTGATGAAGGGTCTCGGCCTGAAACATTGACTGTACTTCATCCTACAGATGCTGCCTGGCCTGCTGTGTTCCACCAGCATTCTATGTGTGTTGCTTGAATTTCCAGCATCTGCAGATTTCCTCGTGTTTGAGCTGTATAACTCATCTCCTTCTACCTTAGGCCACAAATTTATCAATCACCCATCTGTGGACACTTTCTGGAGGTCCAAGATCCGTATGCTCCATGACCGCTGGACTAAGTGTGTAAGTGTAGGAGGGGACGATGTTGAAAAATAAATATGATAGGTTTTATAAAATTGACTTCTTCCACCTTAGGCCACAAACTTATCAATCACCCCTCGTAAGCACCTGTCTGAGTTAAATTCAATCTGCCATTCCTTGCCCACTCTCCCAGTTGATTTAAATCCTATTGTAATCTTTGTATTCTTTTTCACTGAGTTCTGCTGGCTGTAATGCACCCAGATGGAAGGTGAGCTGCCATTTCTCAAACTTGCATTGGGATTTGTTACACCAGCCTGCACAGAACCAGAGGAAGAAAGGCTGGAGTGAAGGTGGGATGGTGAGTTCAAGTGTATAGCAACCAGAAATTCAAGCTCACACTTGTGAACTGAGTGCAAGTGCTCCGAAAAACTATCACTCAATCTGCATTTGTTTTTTTAATACTCCGATATAGAGGAGTCCATCTTATAAACACTAAATACAATACATTAAATTGGAAGATCTGTCTGAAAATCACATTGGCACCTGGAAACTGTCCACTATGGAAGAATGAAAGTTACAGTTTATGATGAAGGAAAATATTTCAAAGTCAAAAGTTCCATTGTGGAAGCAAATGTGATAGAGACAGAGAAAATGGAAGAATGGAGACGTTGTGTCATCTTTGAAGACTACCCAGTGATCATTTTGAACAGGGTGAGTATAGTACAGTAAAGATAACTGAAAGAGTATTACTTATTTGTGGCTAATAGATACAGGAAGGGACAGGATAGGTCAGAAACAGACCATGTGAATGTGAAAGCGGGATGCGAATTGCAAGCAAAAGTGATGATTGTTTCAAATTCAGCACAGTGCACAATGGAGCATTCACTTATGTACCAGAGAAAGATTGGGAGGAGTGGCCAGAGTAGGACTGAAACAAATATAGTTTCACATATTCTACAAAAAATCAAACATGGCTTTGCCCATGCAAGTACTCAGAACTACACCTTTAATCTGGAGTTGGTGTTCAATTTAAAGTCCAGTTCGTCCAGGCAATTAAATGGGCTGGTAAAGGGAACGAATTGCTCCTGCATTCAAGGAAGAAGTGAAGACCTCTCAGAATCCTTAGCTTTGGAATGGAGGCGTAGAGGAAAAGTGGATCAACTGCAAAATTATAATGATCAAGGGATGTATAAATGTCAAAGTGGAGAAAAGCATGTGAAGTGTTACAGATACAAATGGGAATGAACTAGATGAAGAAAGAAAGGATGGAGTCAAGGTAGGAATTAAAGAGTTCAGTGGAGCAAGAATGAGCTGAAACAATGGACCTACTTAGACAGTTTAGCTTGTAGATTTTGGGCAGAAGGCAGTAATAGGCATATGCGAGGCAGAGACACACAAGATATGGAAGGTCTTGAAAGCAAATGAAGATCACAGCCATAAGGGAGGCAATGGATGGAGTCATTACCATAAGAAGTAATGACAATGTGTGAAAGTGCTGAAATTTGACCCTTCTGAACCAAGTGCCAGTTCATCGGAAGAAAATACAGTCACACTAATTGGCAGCAACACACACAAAATGCTAGGAGAATTCAACAGGCCAGGCAGCATCTATGGAAAGGAGTTTTAGGCTGACACCATTTGGCAAGACTGGAGAAGAAAAAGCTGAGGAATAAGCAACATACACAAAATGCTGGAGGAACTCAGCAGGCCAGGCAGCATCTCTGGAAATAAGTAAGCAGACAATGTTTCAGGCCAAGATCCTTCATCACAACTGGACAAAAAAAGCTGAATAGTAGATTTAAAAGGTTGGGAAAAACACAAGGTGACAGTTGAAACCTGAAGGTGGAGGGATGACGTAAAGAGCTGGGAAGTTGTTGACAGAGATACATGGCTGGAGAAGAGTGAATCTGATAGAAGAGGACAGAAGGCCATGGAAGAAAGAAAAGGGGGAGGAGCACCAGAGCGAGCAAGCTGGGAGATAAGGTGAGAGAGGGAAAAAGGGATGGGGAAAGTTGAAGGGGGGGCATTACCAGTAGTTCGAAAAAGGGATGTTCATGCAATCACATTGGAAGATACCCAGACAGTAGCTCTTTACTTCATCCCTTCCACTTCAGGTTTCACCTATGTGTATCTCACTCCCCTCCACGCACCTTTTTAATCTACTCCTCAGCTTTTTTATCCAGTTGTGCTGATGGGTCTCAGCCTGAA
Organism: Hypanus sabinus; assembly: GCF_030144855.1. Lineage (NCBI taxonomy): Eukaryota > Metazoa > Chordata > Chondrichthyes > Myliobatiformes > Dasyatidae > Hypanus > Hypanus sabinus. The sequence continues at coordinate 40,782,447 of NC_082724.1, forward strand.
ACATTGTCTATTTACTGTTTTCTAGAGATGCTGCCTGGCCTGCTGAATTCCTTCAGCATTTTGTGTGTGTTGCTTGGATTTCCAGTATTTGCAGATTTTCTCTTGTTTTTGACCCTAATTGGTAGGTCTGATACCAATGTCAAGATTGTTTCTTGTTGAGCAGAGTGCTCTGACTTTAGAGTGTAGTAAGTTGGAGTGAATGAGGGAAGTGGAAATTACTAAATCTCATAATTTTGCATACTTTTTTAAGAAATAAGAAGCCTTTTGGCCCATTAAGTTTCTGCTGGCTCTTAGGGTAATCCCATTGGTGCATGTTTAGTCAATAAATGCCTCTGATCTACTCCTTGATCCTTCTGCTACACATCAAAACAAAGAGCAATTTTACTGCAGTCAATAAACCTGTCAGCACTTCCCAAGGACTTGAGAGGTAACCAGAGCAGCTAGAGGAAATGCATCCAATTGTACAGAGGACATGCAAACTCCACACAAACAGAAGCTGAGGTCTAGATCAAAGCTCCACATTACTATGCTGACCTTAATAAAGTACTGTTACATACCGAAAACGCAATCTAATCCTTAGAACAAGATGGTTTGCCAAAGATGTTATTGGTGAATTAATATGAATAACATGATTTTCTTTACAATTATTTCCCTCATGTACAAAATGCAATAGGATCTAAAAACATTTTGACAGAATGGATCTGGAGTGGAAGAATTTAGAACTAGTGGTCATTATTACAAAGTAAGCAGTGGCTCATGTATGATAAAGATTACATTTCTAATTTCTTGGAACACTGTTCCTCAAATTATGGTGAGAACATGGAGTATGGAGTTGAAGTTATTAGCAGATCATCTTTCTGAAAAATGGAGGGGGCTGAGTAAACATCCTACTTCTGGTTTGTATATTTTGTATGGATATTGATGGTGAAATTACTTTGCTAGAATTTCAAAAAGTCTGCAATTTGGGACCCATCAGTTCATTAGGTCAGAGTACATATGCATGATGGGAAAATGTAGGGAACATCAAGCTTGTTTAAAGGGGAATAAATTACTTTCACAAAATTACATTATGATGTAGCTGTACATTCTTGTCTAGAGCTGTCTCTGAACAATGTTATAATGAACTATGCCTCCCAGAGTACGTAGTAATGCCCTTAGTAATTTGTCGCACTGCAATAATAGAACAAACAAACTGGTTATGCTCTTAATGAACAACAAAAATTAAATGCAGTCTGTGGAATATTGGAACTGTCAGATGATACTCACCTTAACTTGAAAATGAGCAAAATAATTTCAAGCACGGTGCAAGCCCACAACAAAGGTAATTAATTAAATAAATAATTCTTAGGTTTAGAATGAATCTAGCCAGTCTGAAGGAAAGGACAAAAATACTGTCTGAGCAATTATTAATACCAAAATGTAAAAGGTCCATTAGGAGATAAGGAAGACAATAGCATAACATTTTGTTGTCAGTTCTGTATGTATGTACAGGAAACTGATAGAAGCACTATTGAAGGTAAAGTGCCAAAATATTAGATATTTGTAGTTATCACAAACATCTCTGGAAGGATTAAGAACTGGAATGAAATCAATCTTCTTAATATCTTCTTAGAAAATTGATCGGCAAAATCTTGCTCAGAGCCTGCACAATTAAATTTAAGCAGCAGCTTCTTTGAGCTCAGATTGCTTTCAAGGTTATAAAGAGATAACACACCAGATGTTCAAACAGACAAGAGTAATGTTGTAAACCTTTAAGAAAATGGTCTTCCACAAATTTCAAATCTACATATAGTTTACTGATACACATCTAAACCCATAGGAATGAAAGTCTTACAAATCTGTAGCACTGAAAGTCCTCATAAAATATAGTTATTGTTGAAATCTTGCTGTGGGTAGTGAATCTCTAGAATTCTCTGCCCTGGCAGGTAATGAAAGCTATATCATTTGAAGTACTTAAAGTGGATCTGGATAAATATTTCATAGATGGAGGAATAGAGGGGTACAGAGAAATGGCACAGAAAAGGAGCTGAGGCCAATGTAGATCAGTCAACATAATGTTAAAAAGTGAGGCAGATTTGAAGGCGTGCTTCTACTTACTTGTGTTCTTGTATCCTGTGTTGAAATCTTCTGTTCAAAAACTCAATTTGGGATAGATATGGAAGATCAGCCTCAATGTATCAAGTGAGATCCTGTGCAGACTCTCATGTTTTCTAAAATTTGGGCAGATATTTTTTAATGCAGTTGAGAAAATACAAACAGCCTAAAAATAGCAGAGTTTTAGTTCTTATGGAAGGCGGACTTGGCTTTGTATGAGGAACACAACAATATCATATCAAAGTAACAATGAAAATCATTCTTATTTTGAAATCCTTCAGCTGTAAATTTGTATGCATATCAATGTATTGAATATTCTCAGGAAAGCACAACACAGGGCAGAAATATAATCTGTGGCACTGAGAGGCAGAGTGGTGTGAAATTAGAATTGTGATACACCAGTCTAACTGCGTATGGAAGACTTTCTTTCCTGAGGAAGATGATTAGCTGGGTTTTATAAACATGAGAGATTCTTGAAGATACTGGAAATCTTGAGCAACACACAGGAAATGATAGAGGAACTCAACAAGTCAGGCAACATCTATTAAAGGAAATTGTTGAAGGTACATTTCGAGGTTTTTCATCAGGAATGAATAAAATTTAGCTGGACTTTATGAGAACCTGTAAGTTCCATGATCACTTTTATTGAATAACAGATACTTTATTGAATATCGGAAGACTGAGAGGAGGGAATTTCAAACAGGTTCACTGCCCGAGTAAAAAAATAGCAGCAGCAAGCGGGTCATGGCAGTGTAATACAGTATTAACTAGCAACCAATCGGCATTAGTGATCGATTAACATCACCAAATTGAAGAAAGGCAAAGCAAGCACAGTGGTCACGGTCGCAGTGATCATCAGCAAGAGAGTCGGAGTGGTGATCTTGTGGATTTAACTCTTTGAGGCTTCAGCAAAGAGCGGCCTCAGTCAGAGAAAGTAAAAGAAAAGAAAAGCTCTAAGAAGTTTTCTTTCCTTTCCTTCTTTATATTTGCTCAGTTATAACAGTAGGGATGTAAGGCACGATCATGGAATGCCCCTATTGTGGGATGTGGGAAGGCAAAGGGAGACCTCCAGTGTCCCTGACAACTACAAGTGTGAAAAGTGCATCCAGCTGCAGCTTCAAACAATCCATGTTGGAGCTGGAACTGGATGAAGTTCGGATCATCTGGGAGGCTGAAGTGGTGATAGAAGGACATATAGGACGTAGTTGCACCCAAGGTGCAGGACACAGGAGACTGGGTGACAGTCAGGAAGGGGAAAAGGGTTAAGAAGCCAGTGCAGAGTAACCATGTGGCCATCCCCTTCACTTTTGGGGCTGTAGGGGGAGTGGGGTAGGATGTTGGGATGATAGGGGATTGGTTAGTTAAAGGAAAGGACAGGAGCTACTGTGGGTGAGAATAAGTTTCCTGGATGGCATGTCGCCTTCTGGGTGCCAGGGACTGGATACTTTGGATCGGGTCCACAAAATTCTTAAGTGAGAGGGTGAAAAGCCGGAGGTCGTGGTCCATGTAGGTACCAATGACATGGGTAGAATGAGTGACAAGGTTCTGTAAAGGGAGTTCAGGGAGTTAGGTGCTAAGATAAAGGGCAGGACCTCCAGAGTTCTGAACTCATGATTGCTATCTGTGCTATGTGCTAGTGAGGCCAGAACTAGGAAGATTATATAGTTTAATACATGGCTAAGGTGTAGGAGAGACAGCATAAGATTCTTGGATCATTGGGTTCTCTTCCAGGGAAGGTGGGGCCTGTACTGAAGGGACGTTTTGCAATTAAACTGGAGGAGAACTAATATCCTAGTAGGAAGGTTTGTTAATGCTGCATGGTGGGGTTTAAACAAGAGTTGCAGGGGAATGGGAATGAGGGTGCCAGAACAGTTAGTGGAGAGGTTGAGGAGGCAGATGTTGGGAAGACTTTAGACAAAATTAGGACTCAAAACATAGAGATTGGTGCAACTATGTCCTGCGCTGTGTATATTTCAATGCACAAAGTATCATTGGAAAAGCAGATAATAGTGCTGAAGATAAGGTAGCTGGTTTTACAAACAGAGACAGGCTATTGATAGGGCAAAATTCCAGTCAACAGGATGAGTTAACATAAAAGGTGGGCAAAATCGAAAAGGATGAATACAGAACAGGAGGTGCTCTATCTGAATGTGCGCAGTTATCTGGATCAGGTAGATAAACTTGTAGCACAGTTACCGATTGCTATGTATAATGTTGAAGGCATCTCTGAATCATGACTGAAAGATTATATCTCGTAGTTTAATATCCAATGATACACATCGCATTGAAAGGACAGGCAGGAAGACAGAGAGAGTGGCGTTGCTCTGTTGGTAAAAGTGAAATCAAATCTTTAAAAAGAGGTGAATAGGATTGGAAGGTGTTGAACTATTGTGGATAGTGCTAAGGAACTTGAAGGGTAAAAAGACCCTGATGGATGTTTTATACAGACCCCAAAACAGTGGTAAGTAAGTACAAATTACAATGGGAGATAGAACATGCATGACAAAAAGACAATTTTACAATAGTCGTGAGAGATTTCAATATGTACGTAGTTTGGGAAAATTAGGTGCTGGAATCCAGAGGAAGAATTTCCAGAATGCCTACAAGATAGCATTTTAGAGCAGCTTGTGATTACGCCCACTAAGTTATCAACCACTCGAAATTGGGCGTTGTGCAATGAACCAGAATTGATTAGAGAGATTATTGTAAAAGAATCCTTTGGGGAGGGTGATCATAATATGACCAAATTCACCCTGAAATTTGAGAAGGTGAATCTAAAGTTAGATGTATCTGTTTTATAGTGGAGTAAAGAGAATTAAAGAGGCATGAGAGAGGAGTTAGTGAGAATTCATTGGAAAAGAACACTGGCAGGAATGACAACAGAGCAGCAATGTCTGGGATTTCTAGAACAAATCCGACAGGATATATACATCCCAAAGAGGTAAAAGTATTCTAAGGGCAAGAGGACACAACCATGGCTAGCAAGCAAAGTCAAAACCAACAAAGAGAGGGCATAGAATACAGCAAAAACTTTGTGAGGTTAAGAGATTAGGAAGCTTATAAAAATCAACAGAAGACAAATAAAAATGCCAATAAGAAGGAAAAAACAGAATACAAAAGTAAGCTAGCCAATGATGTTCAGGAGGATACAAAAGTTTCTTCAGATATAGAAGCTATAAAAGAGAGGTGAAAGTAGATACAGTATCAAATATTGGAAATTATGCTGGAGAGGTAGTAATGGGGTCAAAAGAAATGACAGATATACTGAATAAGTATTTGGCATCAGTCTTCACCGTGGAAGATACTAAATGTATGGTGGAAGTTCCAGGGCACAGGTGGTATGAAGCATGAGAAGTATGATTTTTAGAGAGAATGTTTTTGAGACACTGAAAGTTCTGAAGGTAGATAATTTTCCTAGACCAGATGGTGTACATCCCAGAGCTCTGAAAGAGATGGCTGACAAGATATTGGAGGCATTAGAAAATGATCTTTCAAGTATCACTAGAGTCTGAGATGGTAGAGGAATTGGAATGATTTTAGAACAGAGGTGAGGAGGAAGTGGTGAATCAATGGAATTCTTTGCCACAGGCAGCTGAGGAGCCCAAGTCTTCATGTATATTTAAGACAGAGGTTGATAGATTTTTTCCCCCTATGGATGCTGCTTGACCCATTGAATTCTTCCAGCAGAATTTCCTTGCTTCTTAAGCTTGTGCTGGGTCTCATTACAACAGACCTATCAAAATGCAAGTGATATGGAAAATTAAACTGTTTGACAACAGGAAACACAGATTTTCCCCAGTGGATTGAGCATAGTTGTTCCACAAAGTATTCACTTGGGCTATGTCCACACTAGACCGGATAATTTTGAAAATGCCGGTTTCACATAAAAATGATAGGCATCCACACTAGCATTTTAAAAAATATATCTGTCAACATTGAAACGCAGATTTTGGCGAATGTCCTCCCACTGCACCTGCGCAGGACACATCTGCCGCAAACAAGCGACATGTTTGTTGTCGAATCTCACCGTGAAGTGCGTGTTTTTGTAGTTAGAGACTAAAAAAACTTGAAACAATGGACAGCTGTTGGCTCTCACGCAGGAGGACTTAAAACTAAAAATAAACCAAATACTGGAGCATACGGAGGAAACCGACAGGGAGTTCATGGACAATATGACCTGCTTGACGATGAACATTGAATAACTGACTAACTCTGTTGCATTAATAAAGCAACTTGTTAAATGTATAAAACATGTCTGCATCAGTGTTATCTTGTATTTCCATACAATGTTACATTAGGCTGTTACACATCTGTTGTCTGAGAAGTACTTGCATAAATAGGTAACCCACCTTTGTACAAGCAAGGACAGAAAACAGGGCAAAGTGAATATACTTATTTATTCAGTAAGTTATGGGTCAAAGTATTTGGTGAATACATTTCTAACTCTTCTGGCTTCAGTCTCGTTGCCATCTGTTCTGAAATTGTTAGGTGGCGTTCAAGAAAACAATGAAATGGCGCGCTGCCGTCTGACAGAACAGCATTTTCAGATTTATCCAGTTACCCCATCCACACTGATCTGCCCGAGCAGTGTTTTCAAAATTACACACTTTGGAGAGCATTTCAGAAAAGCTTCGGTTTCGGGGGACGAAAACACCGTTTTAGTGTGGACGGAGGGTAAAAACGAAGAGAAAAAGCTTTGGTTACGGATTTATCCGGTGTAGTGTGGACATAGCCTTAATCTATGCCTGACTTCTCTGATACAGAAAAAAAACACTTTGGTGAACACCAAATGTCACACATTAGATTGAAAGAAATGCAAATGAAGTGCAAATGGCAGGAAACCACAAACAAGGCAATCTAGTCAGTGATTAAGATTAGGCTATGGGAACATTGGAGAGTGAGAACACAGTAAAAGGAATGTAGGATTTATGAAATACAGAACAGGATGGCATATCTGGCATATTCTTTACTTTCCCAGAAAGAAGACTGTTTGGATCCCTGGATGGTGGGGCGAGAAGAGTTGAAAGGGCAAGTACCACAATCCCTATAGTCGCAATGGCAAGTGTCATTAAGGGGTATGTTTGGCAGACTTAGGAGAACACACCAGGGAGTTATGAAACAAATGGTCCCTGAGAAATGCTGAAAATGGACGAGAGGGTGAGTTGAGCCTGATGATGGAATACTTTTGAATTTGGCAGAATTTGTGGAGAATGATTTGTTGAATGAGCAGGCTGGTACAGTGAAAGATGAGGGTCAGGGAAATACAAACCTTGTTCTCTCCCAGAGAGTCAATGCAAGGGAAATGAATGAGATGTGGTCAAATTCTTTGTTAATATTGCCGAAGTGGAAAGCATAGTGTATGAAGGATGAAATTTTAAAGGCCACTCTACAGAAAATTTCATTATTGGATCATATACAGTACAGTGTTAGCATTGGAATTGGAAGGATAGAATAGAATCCTTACAGGAGATGGTGTGTGATGACAGTGTAATATTTGAGATGGCTGTGTTAATCAGCAGCCTTATGTTGGATGGTCACAATGTGGTGTCCCCTGTGTTAACTTTGTGGAGCACCTGCATTCAATCTGTAGTGTTAACCCTGAGTTTTCCACTGCATGCTACTTGAATTCGCCATGCATTAGGCTGTAGTGTACCGTAATGTTACAATGAAGCTCAACAGAAGCATGGGGAACAGGCTTTCATCTTTCAGCTGGGCACAGTAGAGTTTTATTGACATAGAACTGAATTCTGCAACTCAGATAATTTGATTATGTCTCTATCAGTCACCGTCCTGTTAAAAGTACAAGCACAGCTTATTCTTTTCTCCTCTTTTTCATTCTTTTTTTTCGGGGAAAGTAAACAATATGCCAGATATGCCATCCTGTTCTGTATTTCATAAATCCTATGTTCTTTTTCTGCGTTCTCACTCTCCAATGCTCTCATTCACTCACTGACCAGATTGCCTTGTTAATAGTTAATAGCCATTGTCACTCCAGTTTTACCCTATCCTACGTCGTGCGCACTTACCCATTCTGCAGTTTATCAAGCTTCTCATCTCTCATTTCCAGTTCTGATGAAGGGTCTTTGACTCAAGATGTTAGTTTTGTTTTGCTTCCCACAAATGCAACCTGACCTGTTGAATATTTTCAACATCTGTTTTCATTTTGGATTTCTGGCACCTGCTTTTGTTTACTTTTCTTTTATTTTTAGACTTTTTTAAAAACTGAATATTTAGTTCGTATAATAGTGGAAATGGATTGTTTTCTAAATTGTCACTTATGGACCTGCTGGATAAGTAGCATGACCGCTACAGGACCAGGTCCCCCAGCTGAGCTACTTTCACTCAGTTGTCTGTTATGATCCCAGCCCCCACCTTTGTGAGAATCGCAAGAGCACACGTTGAAGGGGGGGGGGGGGGGTCAGTAGACCCAGTCGGAGAGAGAGAGAGAAACGTGTAAAATTGCACGTCCCACCAGGGATACAGAATAAGATGCCAGCAACTATTGTCTCATGGAGACCACATGAAAAGCCCTCGGGCAAGGTGGGCTGGTAGAGAGAGAGATCGCATCATCCCAACCTGATTGACACCTGCGACCTCGTGAGGAAGTATAAAGGAGAGTCTCAGGGGGACAGCCCCCTCAGACGCACCCAGAAGACACGAGAGAGTGTTCCCGCAGCAGCGGGAGGCCATTCTGAAGGAAGCCACGTGCGTTAGATTCCGGGATTGGAATTTGTGGCTGGAATCACAGGAGACCGCTTTTAACTAACATCAGGGAGAGGGAACCAACGGTCCCCCGATTTCACGGAAGATTCATCGAGACTCGGCAAGTTCTTTCTCTTCTCCCCCAATCTCTCTCTCTCTCGGTCGCCCCACGGAAAACCCAGCGATTTTCAAAGGGTTGAGGCCTGCAGACTTTGAGTGACTTTTATATTTCCAACTGACAATCTATTAACCCCTAGACACCAGCAGAGCTCACTTCTTAATGATGATTATTACTATACCCGCGCTTTAGATTGAGTGTTGACGATGTGCACTATCTGAATGTATGTATTAACCTTACTTTTGTGCCCCTTTATAAATAAAAACGTTTGAAAATAGTGACATCAGACTTCAACGGACCTCTCTATCTTTGCTGGTAAGTTCCCCAGTTACGGGATTCGTAACATGTCTAATGCCAATCTCTGGAAAGACAAACTCATTAAAGAAAATTAACACTGTAAAATACTTCCCTGGCATTCCCTTTCACAGCTTTTCTGTTTGAAGCCAGTTCAAATTTGAGGCTAACTGGAGCTGAGGAATTGCCTTCTGAGCCCTGAAATGGAGTTCTGCCCAAAAAGTACACTACTCCCTTCCCTCCACAGATGCTACTTGACCTGCTTATATCCTTTGTCTGTTGTTTTTATTTCAGATTCCAGCATCTTTAGACTTTTCTCATCTAAGGAATTAAGGAAATATTTCTTTCTTCTTTTACACTTATTCAAGACCTACAAATCTATTCTAAAGTTCTTTTATCAAGCACACAAGGAATTACACATTTATCCTCAAGGTCAAACGTATTTTATCTCAGACTGCAAAACAATTCATATGTTACTACTTATAATTCAATATTCAACTGAAAACATGCAAATGATTCTACAATAGAATACAATTAAATCGAGAAAAAATATAAAAGAAAAAGATCTTTTGCAGACATTTCCTTAATTTTCAAAACTATTAACAAGAAATAAATTAGTACCATAAATGTGGCCATTCAGTTACTTGTTTGGTTCACTTGGCATTGCTACCATTTTATCATTTCACTCAGGCAATAGCAACATTACTCAAGGAGATAAAATTAACCAACACCTTTGTTTACAGGTAGTATTCACTCCTTCGAGGCACAACACTGATTCCAAGAAGCACCATTCTATGTAAACAGTGAAAATGAAGCTGATGCTTCAATGCTATATTTTTCAAGCGTAGCTTTAGGATGAATTTTTAAACCAATTGAAAACAATCTGCTCCTGTGATAGGAGCAGTAAAGGCTCTTCATCTTTTCAAACCTATTCTGTTTCTCCACTTCTTATTTCTATTATTCAGGTGTCTTCCCCTTCCTTTCCAGTCCTGAAGAAGGGTCTTGGCCTAAAACAACAACTGTTTGTTCATTTCCATGGATGCTGCCTAACCTGTTGAGTTCCTCCAGCATTTTGTGTGTGCTTCTATGAATCTCAGATTGAATTGTCATCTGAGCTATCATCATCAGGTTTCAGTGAAAAAATATTCAGATTTCAACATGGTTTTGTGGAAGTGTCTCTTGACATCACACACCACATAGTTCATATTTAATATTGAAGCTGTCTCACCTTGTTTACCAAATCCTTCAATCATCTTAAACCTCAACAACATGACAGCTTAAACCTGCACCAGCCACTTCTTGTGGAGCTAATTTGCTTATGTCAGAATTTATTGTCAGAAATCTAGTGTAAAGTCAAAGCTCATATCCATACCCAAATAAAAGAAGGCCATAGCAAATGAGTTTTATATTATACCAGAGGAAGGTGAGTTCCACAGGGATTGCTGTTAAGGATATTCCTTCCTATGATCCCTGTTAGTCACTTAGATTTGGGAAAGCAAGTCATATCTTTGTCTAAATTTGTAGATAATGCACAAAATTGCTATTATGCAAACTGCATTGATTCTATTGTCTTTCTTTGTTCTACTTTGAGTGACTACATGAATATGAACCTCAGGGTAGTATTATGGCGATATAAACTCCAGGTATGTTGATAATATATTTACTTTTGAATTTTTAAAATTTTGAGTGAATAGTGATAAATCATAGCAAAATATAAACAGTAGAGTGGTATGATCAAGTTAATTATGGAGAAATATTTGGTAGGAGAATGAGGAGAAGTAATGTAGAATGAAGTTTATTATTACAAAAGAGATGCAGGAGCAAAAAGACCATGAGATACCGAGTATGTCCTGAAATCATTGACACTGGCAGGCTGATTGAGAAAGCTGAAGATAATGCAGCGACAGTTCTGAGCTTTATCAAGAAAGAGTATAAAAACAGGAAAGTTATGCTGAGCCCTCAAAAAAAAACTAAACCTGCTTCACTTTGTGTTCTACAATGGTTACCACTTTATGGGAAGGATACATGGGATTAGAGGGGGACAAGGAATGAATCATGAGAATTATTTTAGATTGAGGGACTACAGTAACAAGGTTAGATTGAAGGGCTGGGACTGTTTCTAGTGAAGGGAATACTGAGACATTTGTTGAAAGATGAGTAGTCAGGAGAGAATGGACAGTCCTCTTTGGTGGAGGGGTTAAAGGTCACATGGAGAAAATAAGAGAAAAGATTTAAGTGACATGATAGAAATAAAATTTTTATGTGACTGGAATTTCAAATGTGCTGTTTGAGTGATAGTAAGTTCAACAGTAGTTTCCAAAAGGGACTTAAATAAAGATAAGGTGGAAAAAGAAAAAAAATCCAGGCAAACATAGAAGAGGTCAATGTGTGGCACAAGAGAATTGCTTGAGTTGAGATCCTGCAATGACATGATGGGACAAATAGCCTCCTGGCCCACAGCAACAATTATATATTACAGATGTAACGGCTGGTTTACTCCTCTGCAAAAGTAAAACTTACTGCTTTTGTGCCTGGGTATTGTTGATTTTGTTTTTACATGACTTCAGGAACGCAATTGTCATCGTAGTTGTATAATGCTAAGAAGGGAACTACTACTCTCTGCTTTTGCTCTGCAACTGCACACTTGCCAACTTCATATTTCTTCATGCTGGTGAAAAGAGTAAAATGCCCTGTGCAGTAAACAAGATTAATTTGCATGCCTTCTCCCGGCTTTACATTGACCACAATTGCTAAAACTCACTTATCATTACTTCAAACGTTACGACAGCACATATAGTTTTCATTTTAGTGACTGTGGCAGGAAATTCCATAGATTTGCTTCAGTTTATTTACCACTACCTCACCAGAATTACAACAAAATTCCTACTTATACAGAAATGCGGGGTTTCCTGCCCTTTGTGTGAGGTTACACAAACAATAGAACAGCAGTTTTAAAGGAACTCTGTTGCCATTAATGCCCAAAAATAGAATTTCATCCTTTTGTTTTGGTGTGTAAGTGGATACTTTGGAAAATACCTATGCCCAATCAGGTGACCCACAAGAGGAAAATGAAATCTCAAGAAAAAAATACTGGAATGCTTTTCACCCGATCCACCAGCTAAAACTTAACCTGAGCAATTCTTAATAATAGCTCCTGCAACAACCAAAGCTGCTAAGCGATGCTGCGATGCAGAAGAAAGAGGCAGTCAGACCCTTCTAAAACTTACCCCTTGGGAGCCAGGGCGCAGCTGCCTTAGAGATGTGGGATGATATGTGAATGACCATCCTCTCTCCGCTCCTCCTTCTTGACAGTCTAGACAGATTGAGTTTGGTACCATGGTTGCCCTTGCCACTGCAGTGGAGTCAATACGTGGGCAGAGATTGCAGCCTACATCTCTGTGTTACATTGTGTAGAACAGTTGAATGCATAAAGTACGAGCAGAGACAGAGTGACCACTGAAAATCTGAGGCTTGCAGATGAAGTCATTACATGCTGGGGCTAGCATTGCATCAATAAAGCAGCCTTTAATTACAGCTCCTTGCAAATCTTTTGCATGATTTTCTGCTTATCTTTTTTTTGAGTTATAAGAGCAAGGCATTTTTAACAGCCAGTTTCTATCAGTGAACAAGAAATGCCTGTTGCACACTGGATAATTTATCTAAGTGCCTGTCTGATGCTCAGTAAATGTCAGCTGCACCAAGGGGAAATCATAACTGAAAGTGCCTGAACAATTTTCCATTTGTTGCTAATTGATCCAAAAATTAGCAGTAGTATGACCCAATGAACACTGTATCTACAATGACAAAAAATTTCATTTGTAGATATGTGTGCTCTGCTGATTTCACTTGCCCACTATCTTCTGCCATTTTGTCCTCGTCACAGAAACACTGACTTCGCTTTCTCTTATATTATTATGTGATTCTGATTCTTCTTATTGATGGAGTTTAGGCATAGTACCAGTCTGAAATTAGAGCTCCTTCAGGAAAATCTGCCGTGACTCTGTTCTCAAGCTGTGGTTATTAGAAACTTCCTTGGGAATCATTCTCCTGGTAGTCATGAAGTGAGCTGTAAAAAATTGCTCTGTTGGCAGAAATGTCAAGACTGTTAAAAGCACCTATGACAGTGAATGCTGATTACAGTTTCTTATATTTTGCTAAATCAGACCATAAATAAGATTGGAAAACAATACAGTAACTTAGTTGCTTTCACATTTTAAGCTTGACAATACTGTTCTAAGTGAATGAATAAATATCTTAATTCACAGATCACAGAAGAGTCTGGCTTATGGCTTCAGATGTTTAAGATTTAGCAAAGGTTGCATCTTTTTTGATTACAAGACAAAAATACTTCTGCTTCATATGGTAATAAAATTGAAAGAGACTTAAATGGACTTGACATTCATTTGTTGAAGGGATGCTGTGAAAACCATAGTTCATATATAATATAAATGAAGCATGTAAAAATTGCAGATGTCCTTTGTTCAGAACTTTGGCATGGTAGCACAGTTTGCTGACACAATGCTTTACAGTACCTGAAACCTGGGTTCAATTCCCTCTGTTATCTGTACGGAGTTTGTGTGTTCGCCCCATGACCGTGTGGGTTTTCCTCCTACCAGATGGTAGGTTAATTAGTCATTTTAAATTGTCGCATGAATAGGTTGGGATTAAATCAGGGAATTGCTGGGGGCGCAACTCAGGGGGCCTGTTCCACACTACCTCTCAATAAATAAATAAATAAAGTTGGGGAGGAGAGACGAAATGCAGAAAGGATTGTAAGATTCTCAATAAAAGAGGAAATGATTCTTACTTTGAAAGAGTAATAAAAATGAAGAAAGCTGGAAATTAAGACATTAAAATTACAGATTAAAGAGAAGCTTCTCTGAAATATAAGACTGCAATTAAAAGGTCATGTGGATTCATCAGGGAGATTGTGACTTTATATGGAAATGTTGCTGTGTAATAAATGTAAAACTTATGGTAACTAAATGAACAAAACAACACTTGAGGAAATTAAAGTACTCCAGATAAAAGGTTTATATGGAAGAGAGTTTACAATTATGAGTATCAATTCTCTGGTTGTTGGGGAAATAGTGAATCTACAGAGGAATATAAACAAAATAACATGGCCACAAGGGAAGAAAAATGGTTTAAAAACAAGCCTTCAGCATGAACATTTTATCCACAAGGGAATAAAATATAGAATTTTGTATCACAATGACACTTTAATGTCAGTGGCTCAAGATTAGAAACCATAACAAGCTGGAAGAACTCCGTCTTTGTTTTCAGTACTGATGTGGACACCAAAGACGTTACATGATTTCACCAAAAATTGTCCTAAATACCCCACTTTAAATAATAGCAGCAACATGCTTTCTGGGAGTGAATATATTATTGTACTCAACACTTCAAGGAAGAAATCTTCTTCAGTCGGTATTACTATGAATGGGCACGAGGTTGCAAATCTTCTCCGGTGTAACCAACCAGAGAACATTAACTTTGCTTCCTAGTATTAGAATATAAATAAAAATATTTTATCATAAATGCTAAGGATTCCGAATATATTGACTTCTCCTAATTTCTACTCTGAGTTTGTGTGAATTTGTCTCAAATTTGACAGAGAGCACATACAAATAATGTAATATCGCAACATGATTTGAGGAAGTGGAAGCCTGCCCTTGCTACTAAAACAATCTGAAGTAATTGTAGCTGAATCCTGGGCAAATATCTGACTGAAGATTATGCAGTGCTGTTAGTTGATGCAACAAAATAAATGGCTTCCCAAGTACCACTTATCAACATAATGAACACAACAAATGAGAAATAATCTCTTTATTATACAATTTAATATAATAAGTCACTGTGACATTGATTTAAATGGTAACTAGGAACCAGACTACAGCTGTTGGTTGGTCATCTACTCTATTATTCAGACACTACTCAATCAAAATAATTAGGCTACAGAATTAATTCAGCTTGGGTAGTATGCAGCAATTGTTTAACATTGATTTAAATTAGTTATGTTGAGCTTTATGTACTTCATCTAACAAGAAGCTCAGATCTGATTATCACTGAAGTTTCTTGTTACTTCAGTTTTCCAGGTCACACACAGAAATTACCTTTATACAAACTATTCCTGGAATAAGGTTAGCATGGCAGTATGAACAAATACATTGCCTTTTTAGTGGCTTGTCTGTGTATTCAGTATCAATTAGATACATACAGAATTGCTAAGGGATCAGTCAACCACAAGTTCCTTTCTTTTTGATGATCTCTGAAGTTAAATTAACTGGATTAATTATTCATTGTAATGCGAGCATTGAAAACTTACAGCAGAGCTTCATACTTTTGTTCCATTTTCTGGAAAGTCACTTGACATACATTTATCAAGAAAATCTGTATGCTATGCAATTTTAATCCATCTTTTTCATGAAGGCTCATATTTGATTATGTAGATTCAAACAACATATTTCATTTAATCTGAATTGTTTTACTTCATTGAAAGAAAGTCACCTCCCTACATTCTGTACAGTTTCTAACATCTGCAATGGATCCAAAGTAAACACTGCCAAATTCATTGTTTTCTGGGAGAAGCCTAATTACTTCAAAAAACTCTGCTTAAAAATTTTATCTATGACGTTCAACTTGCTTTCTCAATTATCAAGAAACCTTATTTGGTATCACTTCATATATCAAATAACAGTTCTAATTTATGCAAGTCAAATTTCTTTAATTTGGTTACTTTTCCTCAGTGAGGATAAATTTTTTATGAGAAAATTCAGCAGAAAAGAAAATGAGTTTGAATTTCTATTTCAATCCACCACTAGATCATTATATAGGTTGTAAATAATGATATTGCCATTCTGTTCATTTAACCACCAGAAACCCCACCCATTTCTAAATATTTACCAATTTGAACTTCCATTTATAAATCTTTATTCACATCCAAAATAAATACCCAGCATAAGTTGTATATTCTAAAGTAATCAAGAAGGAATGTTTGATACTATTTCACTTCAAAGCTAGTAATTGGGATTTTTGTACACCTCGCTCCCAATGAAAATATTCACTTCTCAATTAGGTCTGCCATTTTAGATTCATGCAGGAAATCAGGGACATTATGGGATGTCCTTACTGGTTAAGAATCTTACCTATAAAGAATTTAGTGAAGTATAAAATATTGTGTAGTTTCCAATGAAATTGACTCCTTGGCCTAAAAAAACAGCCTCAACTTGGGGAAATATTTTTCTATAAAGAGGACGCAGATTCTTCAATATGGCAACTGCAGAATATAATGATGGCTGCGAACAATCTCTGAGAGAAACTCATTAGAATGGGTGAATAAAAATAAGGCATGTGCAAGTAGGATATTTGTAGGAACTGCCATTGTGTGAATGGGCCAGAGCTGGTGTGGTAAGATCAGGTTTGGGCATGGTAAATATCTGGTAAGTTTCTCTTTTTCCTCTTGTATTCTTCATTCCCCAATGGCTCCAGGGGCAGTGTTTTGTTCCTTGTGTGAGCTGTAGGAGTTCTGGAAGACCTCCAGCCTCCCAGATAACCACAGCTGCACCAACTGCACTGAGATGCAGCTCCTCAGAGAACGGGTTAGGAAAGGGAGCTACAGTTCGATAACCTTCTGCTCATATGAGAGACAGAAGAAGTGATAGAGAGGAACTACAGGGAGCTAGTCACCCCTAGGTTGCAAGAGGCAGGTAACAGGGTGACTGTCAGGAGAAGGAATGGAAATGAGCAGCCAGTGCAGTGTACCCCTGTGGCCATTCCCCTCGATAATAACTATATCAGTTTGGATTCTGTTGAGGGGGATAACCTACCGGAGCCAGCTGCAGTGACCAGGTCTCTGGCACTGAGTCTAGTGTTGTGGCTCAGGAGAGGTAAGGAGGACTGCACTGGTGGTAGGAGATTCATAGTCAGAGGAACAGCAGTGAGATTCTGTTGGTGTGATGGAGACACCTGGCTGGTATGTTGCCTCCCAGGTGCCAGGGTCAGGGATGTCTTGCATTGGATCCATGGCATTCTGAAGGGGGAGGCTAAATAGTCAGAAGTCCTGGTACATACTCACACTGATGACATACCTAGGATTGGTGAGGAGGTCCAGAAGAAAGAACTTGGTGAGCTAAGTAGAAAGCTGAAAAGCAGGACCTCCAGGGTAGTATTCTCTGGATTGCTGCCCATGCCACATGCCAGTGAAAGTAAGGATAAGATAATCTGGCAAATGAAAGCTTTGCTGAGGAACCGGTGCAGGGGGGGCAGGGATTCAGATTTCTGGGTCATTGGGATCTCTTCTGGGAAAGTTGTGACCTGTACAAAAGAGACAGTTTGCACCTGAACCTAAGGGTGACCGATACCTTTGCTGGTGGGTTTGCTAGGGCTGTTCAGGAGGGTTTTAACTAATTTGGTAGGGGGATGAGAACCAGAGTGATAGGCCTGATGATGAGGCAGTTGGTTTACAAGTGGGGGCAGTGTATGGTGAGACTGCTTGCAAAGACAGGCTGATGATAGGGAAAGACTGCAGTCAATGAAGACAAAATTGAAAAGGGTGATGAGTACAGGACTGAAGGTGTTATACTTGAATGCATGCAGTGTGTGAAATAAGGTAGATGAACTTGCAGCACAGTTACAGACTGGGATGCATAACGGTGTCAGCTTCATTGAATTATTGCTGAAAGACAATTATAGCTGGGAGCTTAACATCCAGGGACATACATTGTATTGAAAGGACAGACAAGTAGGCATTGGGGGTGGGGTGGCTCTGTTGGTAAAAAATGAAATCAAATAATTAGAAAGAAGTGACATAGGATTGGAAGGTATAGAATCTGTGTGGGTCAAGCTAATAAAAATGCAAAAGTAAAAAGACCTCGATGGAGTTATATACAGACTTCCAAATAGTACCACAGATATGGTTTACGAATTACAATGGGAGATCAAAAATGCATGTCAAAAGGGCAACGTTATGATAATCAAGGAGGATTTCAATATGTAGGTAGATTGGGAAAATCAGTTTGGTGTTGGATCCCAAGGGGAGTGGAATTTGTATAATGCCTATAAGATGGCTTCTTAGAGCAGCTCATAGTAGAGCCCCACTTTGGGAATACTTTAAGCTAGACAATAATATTAAAGAGGATGGAAAAAAATTTCAGATGTATAAAGGGTAAAAGAGAGGTGAGTGTAAATATCGGACCAAAGGGAAATGATGCTAGAGAGGTAGTAATGGGGGACAAGGAAAGAGTGGACAAACTGAATAAGCATTTTGCATCAGTCTTCACTGTGGAAGACACAAACGGTATATCAATGGATCAAGAGTGTCAGGGGGCAGAAGTGAGTGAAGTTACCATTATTAGGGAGAAGGTGCTTCAGAATCTGGAAGGTTCAACATAGATAAGTCACCTGGACCAGATGGTCTACACCGCAGGGTTCTGAAAGAGGAGGCTGACGAGATTGTGGAGCCATTACTAATGATCTTTCAAGAATCAATGGATTTTGGCCTGCTTCTGGAGGACTGGAAAATTGGAAATATCACTCCACTCTTCAGAAAGGAGAGAAGCAGAAGAAAGGAAATTATCGGCCAGTTACACTGACCTTAGTGGTTGGGAAGATGTTGGAGTTGATTGCTAAGGATGTGATTTGAAGCTACTTGGAGGCAAATGATAAAGTAGACCATAGACCAGTAACAATTGTCATCTACTATGTGGGAAATCGTTATTACTGGTCCTTATGTCTTAGGTAACAATCAAACCTCCAGTGAACTGAATGAAAAGTTCAAGTACAGAAATTATATCATCTCAGCTTCTTTCTTGAAATTGTAAAAAAGTTTGTTATAAAAAAAATTCTCTTATTAAGACTCTGAATATTACATCAAATATGAAATTGAATGTATCACTTGAAGAAGAAGGGGTATTTACATTGGTAATCATGCACAAGGGCTGTTATTTCACCATCCCCTAGGATAATCTGAAGTATAAATTTCTGGGATAGTGTTTTGACAGTAGATTAGAAGTTGAAAGGGGGAGGAATGTTAAGACATGATCATGGGCTTGAAATGTACCTGGAGTGAATATCCATTGTATGAGGAAATATGGTTAGGATATTGTGTGAGGAAAACAATCAAATATTGTTAAGAAGACAAGGTTTCAATGCTAGGGAGGTGGGTAATTGCTTAGAACATGATGTTTGGTGTTTTTCTATTTATTTCTTTGGGACATGGACAACATTGTAAATGACAGCATTTGTGGTCCATGTCTGGGAAAATGACAAAGATGGCAGTATTGCTAAAGAGATGACAGGTAGTTTAGGTGAAAATGCAGGGAACTTAAGGAGTTACAGAGTTGGGGAACCGATTGGAGGATTTCTCTGGGGTTTTGATCATTGTACATTTATGTAGGATTAAGACATTAATCAAATTAACTGATTCAACAGGTACTTACATGCACCTCCCAGAAATGGAGAACACTCTGTCTCTTTCCATTGTCTGCAAACTATTGCTCTGAAATCAATATTCAACTAGTTCTGAAGATTACAGCCTTTCACTTTAACCATCAGCAAAAATACTGCAAGCACATCCCCAGTTTATATAACTCAAAATAAAACTCAATCTTAAAGTAACTAAGATCACTGAACAAATGTGTGGGATACGAACAAATTCATTGTCAGTCAACTAACAGTCACAGATGCCATGGCCACGTAGTCATTAGCAGAACATTATTACAGCTTGGGACATTAGAGTTTGGAGTTCAATTCTAGTGCTGTCTGTAAGGAGTCTGTACGTTCTTCCCGTGACTGTGTGGGTTTCCTCTGGGTGCTCCAGTTTCCACCCATAGTCCAAAGATGTACCGGTTGGTGGGATAATTCATCATTGTAAATTATCTGGTGAGTGGGCTAGTGTTAAATAGATGGACTGCAGGATGGTGCAGCTTACTGAGCTGGAAGGGCCTGTCTGTACTGTATAACTAAAAATATAAAATAAATAGAAAATTCTGTCAGATTTAGAGAAGGGCACAACATGTTTGCTTTGCCATATATCATTTTTACATCAGTGTCTATTTCAGTGGAAGATGATGCAGTAGAAAAAAAAAACACAATAGACTGAAAAAGCTGAATGTTTCAAGTTTACCTAACACCAAAGTGAAACCTAACCTTAAAAGATCTTTCATTTTCACTGGCTCTTACCTGCAGTGCTTGCATATGCATAACACAAATAAAAAATTTACAATATCTCCTTGACCAAAACAAAACCTTAAATGAGACTTCAAAAATAATTAGCTCATCCTCAAGAAAAAAATGGATCATTATTGTTTGTACAGCAGTTGATTGTGCATCTGTTGTTGTGTGAACTTTGACTACAGATAATAACATGTATCCAAATCACAATTTTCACAGCAAGCTTTTCTGCATTATCCATAAAATCTACTGACACCTCAGACCTAACAAAAGAGTAATGGTGCTCCTTTGAAAACATTTAAAACTTTCCTCAATGCAAGCCAAGATTTAATCATCATACTCTATTTAAATTATGGATTGGAGTCATGACTGAATCTAAATTAATCAGGAATAAAGTAGTCCACATGCATCAATTATTTATAAACTACTGGTGTTTTACTTTACTATTGTGAATTCAAAATGCATTCTGTCCTAAAATACAAAAAAAACAGATAATTCATATAATTAATTTACAAGAATATAGTAAGAAGAAAAGTTAAAAATATATACAGTCTCAAACATCAGGCAACATACATTTTAGTAGTGCCAAAATATAATTCTTAAATTCACCATGACCTGCTTCAAATATACTGATCATGATCCAATGGCAATTTCATGTGAAACATTCATATTACTCTAAAATTGATATCCTGATACTTCATAATTGAATGCTTTGGTTCACATGGTCTAATATATATGATCGTGCAATGTGCTGCAGAAATCTGCTAGAATCAAGAAATTTTCTTGTCAGGATGGGTCATAATAATCACAAGGAACCCTCGGTTTTGAGCCATTTAACATGTCATTACCACATCAAATTTATTTGATTTTTCTTTTTGAACACATCAGATAATTCCAAACAAAACTGCTCATTGGCAAATCAAACTGAGTGTAAGTACAAGTGATTTATTTTTGGATTTTAATAAATTAGGGTAACATTATTCTCAGCAAATATATTGAATACAGTCACATGTACATATCAAAAGTATTAATGATATTTTACCTGCTAGGCAGCCAATGAATGATAGCAGAAACAGTAGTTTCCATAGCAACATCATCTTCAGTTGCCAAGGGCAAATAAGCTTTTCGTGCAATCACCAGTTAACAGAAGACTTCCTTTTCAAGGTACAACCTCTAATCTGTGAGAAAAAACAATATTAAAAAAAGAATTAAAAACAAGCATTTGGTCCTTTTCCCAATCTCAGAACATACCAGTGACATTGGCACTTGCTTGGCTGATTCAGCTAAATATAATTGATTTGATGATTAATAAGTCATGTAATTATCAAAATACATTGAATAATCAAAAACACACTTTCCAAGCCATTGTAAAAGAAATAGCAGGCAGCTTTGCTTGTCTTCTAAATTTGATCCTCTTGACGAGCAGAGAGGGCAAAAGCTAACAATTGAATAATGCACAGATGTTAACAATGAAGAAACACCCAGGAGCAAAAAAAGATGAAGATTTAGCTCATTGCACTCTCAGGCTATTTGCTCCATTTATGAGTGTGACACAAACAGTACAGGGAAACAATCAATACTGACCATTCAGAAAATATCATTAAGGTCTCAAAAGGGCAACCTTGAACTATTAATAATTAATTTAGAAAGAAAATGTCACTGTTTTCATCTCAAATTTTTTTTGCCTTGGGTTCTTCAGCTGAATAATCCAGGAAACATTCAGACCAATTTTCTGTTTAGTTTGGTTCTTTTAACCAGTGGGGTGGTACAATATGTCAGTTTTCTTCAGTTTTCAAACAAATCACTGCTAATGAAGCATGCTTCACATATTTGCATCAAGACTCATGTCTTTCATCATTTAGTACAAGCAGAGTTGAAACTCTAATGTGAGGAGCTGCACATCCATTGGATACAAAATAGCTTGAAAAGAAAACATCAACATCAATGAAAATACAAAGGTTATTTTTTTTTAAAGAAAAGTAGTTACCTCAAATCACTGCTTATTTTACTGTACCTCTGCATGGTCTTATGGCAGCATTTGATTAAAGATTTACTTCTAATTGTATTATTGGTGGAAGTTGGAGGAGTTGCATGGAAAAAAAGTGTAAAGAAACAATACAAATAAAGATGACCATAACTGCCGTCAGAGTAATTGGTCCAGCATCTTGAGGAATGATTATTTGGACACTTAATTGTTTTTTATCTGGATTGGGCTGCTCCCAATTAAACAGTTCTGTTTCCAGGATGATTTTTGATCCCACTATCTCTCAACCCCTCTTCCCATTCTCTATTGAAGTATTATTCATGAAGAAGCTCTTTATAGCAATTGACTGCTTTTCCTTCAACACTTGGTTCCAATGGGTGCCTTTCTATTATTACCTCAAGACAGTAATTCCAGATTTTGTTTGAAATAATAACGTGGATAATATTGAAACTGCTACTAAACAAATAGAGTAGATAATTCCAGCATCTTATTTGTGGAATTGAGAATGAAAATTAGTAAGTCACTATATTATCTTCCTAGTCCCCATCCAAACAGTGCTCTGCAAATATTATTCAAAACTTTTGCCAACGATAACCAGGGGGTTTCTTACAAGTGTCAGCAAAACCAGTCTCAGATTCACAAATGTACTTGAATTTTCAGTCACATATTAAGTCTTAATAACCACTTTGCAACTTTCAGACACTGAAGCTTACTTCTCTATGAATAAAAATAATTGTTTATAAATAATACTTTTTCAATTTTTTCTGTTTTTCTTTCTTAACCTTATATTTCATTATTGCCTTTTCATTTTCTTTATATAAAGTAACATTGGAAATGTTTTCCTATAGATTTTTCCTCACACATTGAAGATACTTCATTCTGATCAGTTAAAATTGTTCATCCTATTTACACATTGCTAGTCTTCTCAGGAGGATATTGTACCATTCCAGTGTGTAAGCTTACAGAGAGTCCATGACAGCTCTGAATCTCTGAATGACCAATGCTAATTGTTTGCTGTGATCTATAAAATCAGGTTTCAGTAATACAGCTTGCAGGGATCACATTTGAACCTTACCTGATGTGCCATCTGCATGGGGCTTATATATTCCCTTTGTAGGTGCATGATTTCTTCCCACAGTTTAAAGATATATCAGTTACTCTAAAATTATTTTTACCATTTACCTATATTTTGGGGCAGTCAAGGGGCATTTGGGGCATTTGATATGCATATGAGAAAGAATAAATAGCTGGTATACTGGTAAATAAGGAAATGGAAATGGGATTGATGGGATAGCTCTATTGACAACTGGCATGAACACCAAATGGATTCCCATAACAAGTAAACACACAGAACTAAGTGGTATATCAATTATTTCAGGATTTCATGGACTAAGCAGATTTATGCTTCACAGTAAAAAGAGACCTGACATTTCTAAAATACATTATAAGATAAAGCAAGCAGCAAGAATAATGGCTAACGAAATAGAAAAAAAATAAAACCAACAAATGCTAGAAGCATCGAGCCTGTCAAGCAGCATCAGTAGAAGTAGAAGCCGATTAGTGCATCTAGTTAGCAACCCCTCCTCAGAACAATGGCTTGATTTTCCATTTCATTATTAAGAGGTGCTCAGGCTAACTTTTAGTGCACAATTAGTCATTACATTCAGTCATTCTACAACATTTCCTATTGATTTTATTTTAGCTGACCTATGGAAAAATGGGGAATGACAAGAACCAATGCAGTTACATAGATCTCTGTATAATATGCTTTGTATGCTTGTTTTAAATTTGACATGAAAACATTGTGGATTAGAAAAATATCAACTGCTCTTACACATGATTCATCTGTTGCATGTTGGTTAAAATATAAAATTTAAAAGCCCATCACTTCACTGATGCCACAAGCAAATTCAAGTTTAATGAGAATGCACAGATACATACATGATTTTGTTTGAATTTCTTGAACATTAATGCAGGTTTGTTCACTTGTTTACTGTTACATGGCATTTGCTCGCACACAGATAATTCAGAAACAAGAACTTTGCCAATAGTTTTGAAGCATTTGACACCAATGATTAAAAATACACAAGACTTGATCTTCATCAGGTGAACAAAAAGTTTAGATCAAATGTTCTGGCATCCTTGAATTTGTAAAGTACCAATGGTATCCAAACTCAGCAGTGATAAACTTCAGGACAAAGAATTAAGAAAAGAACTAAGGTTTATTCATGCACGTTAACTTATATTATTTTCTATGACATCACACTTCAACCTCTTTTTTGTTCTCATTTGGTCCGTCTTTATGTATTGAATTTAGCTGCAAGCATTTCCTGCTGATGGCTACATTCAGCAATCATTGAAGATTATGTATAGCACAGTTTGAAAACAAAGTGCTGCATAATAGAATATCCTAATGTGCATTAAGCAAATGCAATTTCCAGCAGAATTTTTTTTAAAATTTTACATGCAACAGATGAATTATATGAGAGCAGTTAGTATTCTTCTCAGTCAAAATGTTTTCATGTGAAATTTAAAAGAAGCATACAAAGCACCTCATACAAAGATCTATGTAACTGCATTGGTTCGTTCCATTTGTCTTTTTCCATAGGTCAGCTAAAATAAAATCAATAGGAAATGCTGTAGTATGACAGAATGTAATGACTAATTGTGTAGAACGTTACCTGTTAATCAATGTAACAATTGCTCCTTCACTCTCCACTTTTAGTTGATATTCATATTAACAGGATAGATGATAAGATTCATGATCCTCTACTTAAGAAGGTGGATGTATTTGTGACTATTATCTTTAAAACCAAGCTGAAAGCTTATTTTCAGCCACCTAGTTAAAAGAGTGATACTCTAAATCAATGATATCAGTTATGTCAAATTTATATACTGTGCAAACATGTTCTACAAAGCAACCATCTAAACCTGATCAAGTGTATCTACATAACATAAGCCTTACAGGTTAATTGGTGAAGATTAGCACCAATCAAGTATCATTTTTGTCATAGTAATCATAATTCTATTCCTCCAGGAGGACCACAACCTTGTCGTGATTTGGAGGCTTGTGTGCCAGAGAACTATGTTGGCTGGAGTCTGGGCTTTATGGTCTTGGTAGAGTCACCCATGCCAAATAGATTAAAGGGTAGATACCAAAATAAGAGTGGTCTGCTGGTCCTCCAGGTTTGGGTGTTCAACTCAGGACTAACAACTCTGAGTGGTAAAACAAAACTGTTTCAGAAATGGCAATCCTTCTACATCTGAGTGCAATGGTATTCCTGAATCTCCACCCAGAACTTGCAGACTGACAGTGGTGAAAACCAAGCTAATGACACAACAACATAAGCCCTGGACACCGCCAGAGATGGCGGACCTTCAATGCTGCCCTAAGCACCAGCAGTAGAGAGATCATAATTGGATTTATTGTGCACTGGAAAAATAATAATGAAGTAAAGGTTCCAAACTGGGATACAGTGAATGGCATTCCACTGAGAAGTGATTTAGAAGAAAGGGATGAGAGCTAAATGCAAGATGCTGCAGAGGTTGAAAATCTTGACGTTAAATTAGTCTCACTGCAAAGGAGATTCAGATTGTTAAAGGTAAACATTTCCCCACAAACAAAAAGGACAAGAATGCCAAATTTACTGTGTTCCAGATGGTGAGATACATTCAAGGAAATGGCAAAAAAAGGCTAAAAATGCAAGCCATGAATTTTCATTATGCACTAAACTTAGAAGAACATAGAAATCATTGATGTCAAATTAACAAGGAAGTCAGAAAATTCAAAAACAATCATTAAAGAATACTGACATTTAAAATAAAAACTGTTTTGCCAGCACAGAAGTAGCAAAGGGGTTTGTATGTTTAGTAACTTCAAAACATTGAACTAATTCAAAGGAAAACAAGAGAGTTAAGAAATGTGAGTGTAACTCCATTTTTTAGTTTAAGCGAGGTATGTACATATCATGTGGTTGTATTATGATGTATGCAATTCACATATTTATATATATATAAATAACCATAATGAATTATATAAACAATAAAGTATATTTAATCAAGCCATATAGTTAGAAGATTGCTCAAATAGTACTGAAATATTAAATGCACAACAGGGTAAACTAAGGAAGGTTTTATTTGTGGAGGTGGAAAATATGGGTAAGGTTTCTGTTTTTCAACAATACCCTGATTTGGAAAGATTCCTGCTGAGCACATGGCATAACATTTAAATATTTGTCTGTGCTTATCAATTGAACTATCCTTAGCCTATTTCGCCCATTCACTCCAGACGCTATTTTTCTTTAGACTTATATAATCAACTCGGTTTGAGATGGGGACATTGATGATAGAACCAAAGTGTTCAGCTTCAACTGTAGCTGGAATTCGACAATTTTGTGACCATTATTCTCTAGGGGATTCACCAACAGTACTTTTTAATACAGTTTCTCCTCAGGTTCCAAAGCTTAACTTCTGGACAGTCAGTACAGATGAGCAAGTGTTTGGGGACTGAGTACTGAATGCATGAGTAAGTCTATAATGGCCAGTTGCTGGATAAATTTTGAAACATATTGCTCCTGATGTACAATATTCTCTTTCATAATGCCCATACCAGCTGGGTTATTTCACTTAATATGCAGATAAAAATCACCCATAATAATTTTAGTTTGCTTCTTACACAAATTCAATTTTTCTCAATTTATAGTCTGTCCTTCCATGAAAAAATATTTTGATAATCTGTCCTATACTGACAGTCATGTTTTCTTTTCCCTGCTGTTCCTTATTTATACCAATTCATTTCCGCATCATGTGTCTATCACTCTCTGTCACCGCTCATTACTATGCTGATGCCCTCCTTGATGGATAATACTGTCCTGTGTCCTTGTTTTTTTCACCTATTCTTCTGAAATGTTGAATAACCAAGAAAGTCAAGTAAGTAGTCTCAGCTTACTTCTCTTTTGAGTTATCATGTCATCTACCTTGTTAGAAATAACTTAATCGGCCTTTTCTGCATTTATTGGTACCAGTTTCACCAACTTTATCGTTGCATATAAATATTTTTAGTAGATTATACCACTGGAAGAACATGAGATGTCAATTGATCTAGTTTATATTGAAAGGGTTAAGGTTGATTAGATGGTGAAAAGCAAGAAGCATGAATGAGAGTTTTAATAGCAGAGGTGCTGAGGCAGCTTTGAAAGGAAGGTATTTACAGAGGTGGACAAGCTGAACTCAGAAATGGCACAAGGGTTAAGTATATGATGAGAGACTGGGCAAAGTGCTGTAGAAAATGGCAGAGAAATGGTTCAGCCAGTTTGCTGGATGATTTCAGTGCATTGGCGAACTCCTTGCATTTGTGAAGGTGAAGACGAAAAAGTCAGGAGTTTAACACAAAAGTTTGCAGTTGAAGTTGTGAGATCTTAGGCAAGTATGACATGTTTGTTCATCTGATGTCATGCCTCCTGGGTTTGTATTTCAAATCATAAATTGATTATGACCAATTGTTAATATGATGAAAGAAGTACACTTCATAGTCTTTATATTATTGTCTACCTACGTTTCACTAGCATTTTGGACCTTATATCAAAATAACTGCAATTAAAACATCTTTTGCACATTCCTTAAATACATGATAGAAAATCTATGGCCAACATAGCATCATATGTTTCTTCATTTATTACATTTTTCAATTGAAAATGTAATTTATTATATTAATTTGAAGAAACAACATTTCTGTCTCAAAATGAAGTGTCATTAATATGGCAATAGTACACCTTAATATGTTTCTCTTGCTTCTCATTACTAACAATTAACAAGCCACTGAAAATTATCTAAATGGTACCATATATGACAACCAGAGTTTGTCAATTGTGGTATTATTATAGTTCTTTCTGTCATGATCAGTTCCATTAGACTGCTTACCTATC
This sequence comes from Hypanus sabinus, assembly GCF_030144855.1. Lineage (NCBI taxonomy): Eukaryota > Metazoa > Chordata > Chondrichthyes > Myliobatiformes > Dasyatidae > Hypanus > Hypanus sabinus. Next base: position 40,810,735 of record NC_082724.1, read on the forward strand.
ACCATGGTGATGAAAGCCAATCATAAAGTAGTCTATACAATTACAAACTTTCTTTTTTGAATTACTGCAATCATTTAACATTTTCCATGGCAATAAATGGATTACAATTTGCATCGGATCACAAAACTACTGATGAAAAGTAAACAGAAAATATAGCTTGCAACACCAATAGTCATCCATGCTGAACGAATTACAACTACTAATTTGAGATTTATGTGAAGCTTTCAATAAGATTTTATCAAATTAGGTATTTGGTGACAATAGTGTTCATATGTTTATACTATGGCTTTTGCCAACTTACAACAGCAACATAATAGAGACTATAGTCCAAATGAAAGAAGCTCTGTGAATATGTTTACTAACTGGTTGTAGTGTGTTTTTCTTTTCAGTCATTCCAAAGAAAAGTAATTCAGAATCACTGCAGAATCACCCTAGTAACACATTAGCATATCAACAGAGAGCCCAACAGTGCATTTCTGTACACACTAAGCAATAAGTCCATGGGAACTGGTCTTCGATTTAAATACTATATATTGTATGTTCACCAGTAATTTCTCTCTTTTTGGCATATGCAGTGTTGTTGAAGAGGAACTACCAAGTGCAAGTAAACATTGATCCAAATGAATTTTTCACTTTGTATAAATTATTAAACCCAAATCCACAATGATTTTATTTAAAATCTCCTCAAGTTGCATATGGCATTCTGAGAAATTTGTTTCTTTGGTCGAGTTTTGCCATTAATTCATTTGGAAGACACAGTCCCACATTTCATACTAGGGTAACCAAGGGAAATCTGTGGGCTACCTTGAGAATAATGCCGATTTCTCAAAGAGATCACAGGAATAGAAGACAAAAACAAGAACCTATTTAATTTGAAATGAAAACAGAAAGTGCAGGAATCAGTCAGCAGATTATGCCTCATCCATGGAAAGAAACAAAGTTAACATTTCAGACCATTCATCAGAATTCATTGTTCGTCTTTGTTTGAATGGATTGTAAAGTTTATTACATATCTCTCATAAGCACATGAGATTCTGCAGATGCTGGAAATCTTGGGCATATCACATAAAATGCTAGAATAACTCAGCAAGTCAGGCAGCATCTATGGAGTGGAGTGAACAGTCAACATTTCAGGCTGGGACCCTTCATTAGGATTGGAAAGGAAATGAGCAGGAGGCAGGATAAGAAAATGGGGGTGGGGTGGGAGTGAGAAGAGTGCAAGTTGGCAGTTGTTAGGTGAAACCATGTGAGGAGGAGGGTGGGTGGATGTGTGGGTGAGGGAGAGGATGAAGAAAGAAGCTGGGAGGTGATAGATATAAGAAATAAAGGATGGAAGAAGAAGGAATCCAATAGGACAGTGGACCATGTAATAAAAGGAAGAAGGAGGGTAATCAGAAGGAGATGAAGGGCAGGTTGGAGGAAGCGATGGGGTGAGAGGTTAACCTGAATAGGAATGGAAAAAGAGAGAAGGGGACAGGGGAGTAATTACTAGGTGTTAGAACAATTGATGTACATCCCCTCTCCATTTCCCTTAAGGATTGTTCTCCACATGTCTCTCTTCCCACTCATCCTTCCCTCACTGTCTCCCTCCTTATAGTTATCCCTACAAGTGTGACAATTGCTACACCTCCTCCATCACCACCATTCAGAGCCCCAAAGAATTATTCCAAATGAGGCTGGGGTCATCTATTTTATCTGGTGCTTCTGGTGCAGCCTTCCCTACATTGGTAAGATCTGACACAAATTGTGGACTGGTCCATGGAGCACCTTTACTCTTCTGCTACTAAGGTCAGGATCTTCGATTGGTTACCCATTTCAATTCAACTTCCTATTCCCATTTTGACATGTCTGTCCATGGCCTCTTCTGCTGCCAAGATGAGGCCAAACTCACATTGGAGGAGTAACACAGTTCATATTCTAGTGGGCAACCTCCCACCTAATGGTTTTAAAACAAAGATTTCTGGTAATTATTTGTCCCCTATCTCTTTATCTATTCCCATTCATATTGCCATCTCAACTCTTTTCTTCTCTTCACTTGGCCAACACCTCCCTCTGATTCTCCTCACCCTTCCCACACTTCACTTCCTTCCATGGCCCACTGCCCTCTCCTATAAGATTTATTCAGCCCTTTCCTTCTTTTATCTATCCCTCCCAGCTTCTTACTTCATCATGCCTCCCCTCCTACTTATGTTCTCCCTCATTTGGTTTCACCTATGTCCTGATAGCTTGTACTCCTTCCAGTCCACCCACCTTCTTATTTGGTTTTTCTCCCCTTCCTACCTAATCTTTATGAAAGGTCTTGGTTCAAAACATCGACTGTTTATTTCCCTCCACAGGTTAGTTTGCTTAATTTGCTGAGTTCTTCTAGCATTTTGTGTCACATATGTCTCTTTGTAAGTCAAATGTATCAGCAATTTAACAAGATTGACTTGTCCAAGCACACTGACTTTGCTCATTAGCTCAAAAACTGAACATCTCCAAGGTCAGAATTAGAATCAGATTTAATATCACTGGCACATGACATGAAATTTGTTGTTATGCAGCAGCAGTACATTGCAATACATAATAATAAAAACTGTAAATTACAGTAAGCATTTTTAATAAGTTAAATTAAGTAGTGCAAAAAGTGAAACAAAATGAGGTGAAGTAATGTCCATGAGTTCGATGTCCATTCAGAAATCTGATGGCCAATAGAAAGAAGCTATTCCTGAATCATTGACATGTGCCTTTAGTCTTTTATAGCTCTTCTCTGAAGGTAGCAGTAAGAAAAGGGCATGTCCTGGCTGATAGGGTTCTTAATGATGGATGCCACCTTTTTGAGGCATTGCTCCTTGAAGACCTCATGGACACTGAGGAAGCTAGAGCCCATGATGGAGCTGATTGAGTTGACAACTTTCTGCAGCTTTTTCTGAACCTGTGCAGTACCTCCCCTCTATACCAGATGGTGATGCAGCCAGTTAGAATACTCTCCCCAGTATATCCATAGAAATTTGTGAGTGTCTTTTGTGACAAAACAGATCTCCCCAAACTCCAAATGAAATATAGCCACTGTCATGCCTTCTTTGTGACTGCATCAATAAGCTGGGCTCAAGGTCATTCCTCAAAGATGTTGACACCCAGGAACTTGAAACTGATCACCTTTTACGCTGCTGATCCTCGATAAGGACTGGTGTGTGTTCCCTCATCTTACTCTTTCTGCAGTCCGCAATCAATGTTTTGGTCTTACTGATGTTGAGTACAATGTTGTTACTGTGATATCACTCAACCAGCTGGTCTATCTCAGTCCTGTACACCTTCTTGTCATCACTTGAAATTCTGCCAACAGTAGTTGTGTCATCAGCAAAATTTATAGATGGTTCTTGAGCTGTCCCTGGCCACACAGTCATATGTGTATAGAGAATAGAGCAGTGGACTAGGCACAGATCCTTGAGGTGTGACAGTATTGATTTTCAATGAGGTAGAGATCTTATTTCAGATCCACACAGACTATGTTCTTCCAGTGAGGAAGTCAAGGATCTGTTTGTAGAGGGAAGTACTAAGGTCGTGATTTGTATCTTTTTGATCAGAACTGTAGGAATGGATTATGTTAGACACTGAGCTGTAGTCAATAAACAGCAGCCTGATATAAATATTAGTATTTTCCAGGTGACTCAAGGCCATGTGAAGAGCCAATGAAATCACATGCCCTGCAGACCTATTGTGGCAATAGGCAAATTTCTGCAGGTCCAGGTATTTGCTTTGCCAGGAGTTGATTCCAGCTGTAACAAACCTCTCAAAACACTACATCACCATAGATGTGAGTGATGCTGGATAATAATCATGAAGGGAATTCTCCCTACTTTTCTTAGGTATTGCTATGATTGTTGCTGTTTTGAAGCAGTTGGGACTTCCGAATGTATCAATGAGAGAATGAAAGTACTTGAACACATCCACGAGTTGGCTGGCACAGGTTTTTAGAGTCTTACACCATTGAGTGCTGTCCTTGCAAGTGTTCACCCTCTTGAAAGACATTCTGACATTGGCCTCTGAGATAGAGATCACAGGGTCACTATGATCGGTGGTGGGGAAAATGTTAGAGCCGGTTATCAAAGATGTGATAACAGCACATTTGGAAAGAGGTGAAATCATCAGACAAAGTCAGCATGGATTTGTGAAAGGAAAATCATGTCTGACGAATCTTATAGAATTTTTTGAAGATGGAACTAGTAGAGTGGATGGGGAGAGCCAGTGGATGTGGTATATTTAGATTTTCAAAAGGCTTTTGACAAGGTCCCACACAGGAGATTAGTGTGCAAACTTAAAGCACACGGTATTGGGGTTATGGTATTGACGTGGATAGAGAATTGGTTGGCAGACAGAAAGCAAAGAGTGGGAGTAAACGGGACCTTTTCAGAATGGCAGGCAGTGACTAGTGGGGTACCCAGTTGTTTACAATATATATTAATGATTTAGACGAGGGAATTAAGTGCAGCATCTCCAAGTTTGCAAAGCTGGGTGGCTTGGGTAGGTTAGGTGAGTGGGCAAATTCATGGCAGATGCAATTTAATGTGGATAAATGTGAGGTTATCCACTTTGGTTGCAAGAACAGGAAAACAGATTATTACCTGAATGGTGGCCGATTAGGAAAAGGGGAGATGCAACGAGACCTGGGTGATATTGTACACCAGTCATTTGAAGGTGGGTATGCAGGTACAGCAGGCAGTGAAAAAGGCAAATGGTATGTTGGCATTCATAGTAAAAGGATTTCAGTACAGGAGCAGGGAGGTTCTACTGCAGTTGTACAAGGCCTTGGTGAGACCACACCTAGAATATTGTGTGCAGTTTTGATCCCCTAATCTGAGGAAAGACATTCTTGCCATAGAGGGTATACAGAGAAGGTTCACCAGATTGATTCCTGGGATGGCAGGACTTTCATATGAAGAAAGACTAGATTGACTAGGCTTATACTCACTGCAATTTAGAAGATTGAGGGAGGATCTTAGTGAAACGTATAAAATACTAAAGGAATTGGACAGGCTAAATGCAGGAAGATTGTTTCCGATGTTGGGGAAGTCCAGAACGAGGGGTCACAGATTAAGGATAAAGGGGAAGCCTTTTAGGACCGAGATTAGGAAAAACTTCTTCACACAGAGAGTGGTGAATCTGTGGAATTCTCTGCCACAGGAAACAGTTGAGGCTGGTTCATTGCCTATATTTAAGAGGAAGTTAGATATGGCCCTTGTGGCTAAAGGGATCAGGGAGTATGGAGAGAAAGCAGGTACAGGGTTCTGAGTTTGATGATCAGCCATGATCATACTGATGGTGGTGCAGGCTCAAAGGGCCGAATGGCCTACTCCTGCACCTACTTTCTATGTTTCTATGGATGCTACAGAGATCCTCATAGCTGTGGTTTCAATCTCCTTTTCAAAGCATGCAGAAAAGGCATTGATCTGATCTGGGAGTAAAGCATCACTGCCTTTTAAGATGTTAGGTTCTGCTTTGCAAGAAGTAATGGCTTGCAAACCCTACCAGAGTTGACATGCATCCAATTCTACCTCTAACTTCAATCGAATTGTTCATTTGCTTTTGAGATATCCCTCTACACCTAGCCTCCTTGTGTAGTCCTAGATCACCAAACTTGAAAGCCACTGATCTGGCCCTCAGCAGACCTCAAATCTCCTGCTTCATCCACAGCTTTTTCTTCGGGTATGTATGATATGTTTCCGTAGGCACACATTCATCCACATCGTTTTTAATGAGATCAGAACTAACTGCAGCATATTCATTCAGATTCAAAGATGGATCCCTGAACACTGTCCAGTCCACTCACTCAATGCAGTCCTGTAAGCCTTCCTCTGCCTCCCTTGTCCATACCTTCATAGTCTTCATTCTCTGCCTAAATTACTAAAACCATGTAATTAGACTTTCCAAAGTGTGGTAGTGGGATGACATGGTAACCATTCTTGAAGGCACCTCTGGTTCCTCAAGCAATAAATTGGTGATAATTATTTAGGGCCTAGGGAAAAAAAAACTACAAGGTTCTTGATTCTTTAAATGAAAGAATGTCTTCTTGTTTAGTGTCAGAAAGTCAATCCCTTTAGAAATATCAATACACTATTTACTGTAATTCAAGGGAAACAACTTCTTAACATTTATTCCCATCATATATTTCTGAGAACTGTGTGCATTTCAAATAAGATGACCTCACTTTTTCTTAACTTAAGAATATGGTCACTGCGCAGAGGTTTCATTCAAAGAAATGTTCTGGAGTGCCCAATCCAAGAGCGATACAACTTTCTGAAAGAGATAGTAAGGAGACAAAATCTTGGTATTGTCTTGTCAGCTCGTTGCACAACTACAGCAAGATTCTGTAAGCAAGATCTTTACTTGAACGTGCACTTACAATTTTCTTTCTAATGACTGTGAACAGGGCATGATGCATTTAGTGACCAAATATTATCCCCTACAATGCCTGGGAAAGTTTCTTCTCTTCCCACTGCCCCCTGCTCCCCCAGTTAACAGATTGTAAAAGCTCCTGTAGACTTTGTTGTCATAGAATTAAATTTCAGTTGAGCTATATTGATTGTACTTTATAAAGCCAATATTTTACCCATTTGCCAAGTGTTGCCTCATCAGTTACCAACTCACCCATTTCCAGCTGTTTATTTTTCTCTTTGAACCCTGTTGCTCACTTCAGAACATTTGCCAGTCACCCATGAGTGTTGTCCAAGAATTTCTATCCAAAGGCCACTTCATTCGAAGAATTATGGTTTTGTCTTGTTTACACAACACCAGAATTACAGTTAAGATCAAAGTTCACACCGGTGGAAACCAAACTCTCATCCAGTTGTACAAAACATTTCAGTTCATGGAAATTATGCAAGCTTTTAATAAATTATAAATAATTTTCGCTCTTAATAATGTGTAGATTGAAGTCAAACAATATAGTAAGTGTAATTTCACATGGAAGGAACCCTGTTAAGCTTGCAAATTGTCATATAACCACTTTATCCTAAACAACATATTGTGGCGACCCACTTCCCAGCGCACTCAAACCGGCTCACAAAGTGGCGCACACCGGCATCGAGGCCAGTCCCAAAAAGGGCGCGAAGCCTTCTTCACCAGCAAGAAGAAAAGCCCGCGCGCGGGACGGGACTGTGAATATGCATTCCCGCCCAGGGGGGCGGGAGCAGGAAGGCTTTAAAGCGAGGCCACGAAGTTTGAATAAACCTCTTTTGCAACTGCAGCTCACCGACTGCGTGTTTGTTATTTCAGTGCTGTGTGTAGCACACCACTACAATATGGCTAATTTGGAACAATAGATAGAATTCAAAAAAGATTTACTGCACATAAATGACTCCATTAGAGAAAAAAAATGAAATACAAGTTCATTTGTGAAAACATCATTACATTTCGTTAATTAAATAACTCAAGTTAATTAATGGGCTAATACAATTACCATTTTCAACTCAACAGTGAAGCAGGCCTAATCTGTAGGTGAGTTCAACAACATAACTGATAATTAGTAATGATTCAAAGGAATTTAGGAACACAGATCACTCATTTTGCCCCTTAGTGACATCTTGGTTAATCTTCAGGTGTGTATCAAAGACTTTTCCAATATTGGTTCAATTGCCTATCATATTATACTTGGTAATTTGCGCAAGCAGGGTGATAATTGTTCTATTAAATGTCGTTCATTAAAAGCATCGTTTCTCATAAACTGAAGGTTGTTTTGATCTTGAAATATGGCCTTAAGTTTTTAAAGGTTAATTGAAACAACTTAAATGAATGTACCTTTACCGCATGTTCTTAAGTTTAGGAGCACAGCTACATACACATAACCAGCTTCATCAATGCTCTCTGCCCCAGTGAATTACATTGAATGATGAATTTTACAGTGAAGAAAATCAATTCCTCTTTAATTATTTGTGGCTATTTATTTAACCTGAAGCCTCTCTATCATTAAATTGAACTATGACATGGGTTCTCTTTCAACACATTTAACTCCAGAACATAAAGGTTGGTCTCAAGAATCAAGTGTACAAATTCAACATTTGCAAAACATGAAACTGAAGTGGGAGCTGGTATAATTAATATAGTATTGTGGCGACGCACTTCCCAGTGCACTCGAACCGGCTTACAAAGCGGCGCACGCTGGCATTGAGGCCGGTCCCAAAGAGGGCACCAAGTCTGCTTCACCAGCAAGGGGGAAAGCCGGCACGCAGGATGGGACTGTGAATACGCGCCCCCTACAGCATTCCCCCCCGGGGAGGGCGGGATCAGGAAGGCTTTAAAGCGAGGCCGCGAAGTTTGAATAAACCTCTTTTGCAACTGCAGCTCACCGAATACTTGTCGTTATTTCAATGCTGCGTGTAGCACACCGCTACAGTATCATATACTGAAATCCTAAATGTTAGCATTTACTTCTATAATTTTATGTATGTTTAAGTCTACTGCATAATGAACACATCATTGACAGGTGATCTTGAATAAGCAGTGAAATATAGTATATTTCAGCAGGATAAATACAAATACAAATACTGAACAGCTGAATGACACTGAGACAGATTACATAATATAGGAAATCAGATTCTGATCTGATCTAACAAGAGATTTATAAAATCATACCTAAACTAAGTTTCACATTCCGATTCACACAAAATTGAAGAGCAGACAATTTGTTTTTAAAATACGCATATATATTTTCAGAGTTTGTTCTGAACGTCACACTGTCAAATAAGTATAATGTATACAGAGGCTCTGGCAAAGGTGTCGACTTGACATTCACTAATATTTCCTTACTACACTGTTGTTGGGACTTAGGTGAATTACAAATTTTCAGATCTTTGTATGGAACTTCTATTAACACCCAAGCACGCTTTTGCACTTTTTGAAACACCACACTGAGTTTTGTGAATTTGAAAAGGAGCACAAAATTGAACTTGATGAGTATCAGCTTTAAATTTTTAGTTCATCAAAGCAAACTGAAATGTACAAATATTCTGGACCCTGACTCCAGCCACAAACCTGACCCCGGTGATCCTTAGCTTTCAGTCACACATGCAGTGCACAGTTTGGATCATGGTCCCTTTGAGTATTGGATCCCTCACTCAATCCACACATTCCACTTGTATTCCTGATCCCTGGCTCACATTCTAACGAATGATCCAAAGATCAAACAATCAGGATTTTCAAACTATCAGATATTGGATTAAGAGGCACACAAGTGAATCTGCAGATGCTGGAAATAAATAAAAACAGAAAATGCTGGCAGAACTCAGCAGTCCAGACAGCATCTATGGGAGGAGGTAGTGACGACGTTTCGGGCCGAAACCCTTCATCAGGAGTGAAGTAACATGGGATGGTGGAGAGGGGATAAGAAGTGGGGGGAGGGATGAAGTAGAGAGCTGGGAAGTGATAGGCTGGAGGGAAATGGGCTAGGGGGAAGGTGGAGAATAAAAGAGTAAGAAAGGTAAGGCTGGGGGGAGATTATAGTCAGGGGGGAAAAAGAGAGAAAAAGAGAACCAGACTAAAATAATCGATAGGGATGGGGATAAGGGGGGCAGGGGTATCAATGGAGGTCTGTGAGTTGGATGTGTTATGAATGTACCACAGCTGTGAGGGGCCGAAGGGGCGGGAGCAGCCCCCTCCTTCCGGAGAATCGCAAGAGCACTATTAATTTGGTCTCGGACCCAGGCAAATGAGAGACAATGTAACGGTTTTGGCCATGGCTCTTAGAGACACCTGTGCTGTGGGCATGACCCTGCTACGTGACAGCTACCACGGATATGGACACCCTCGGGCAATATGGTGGTGGGGATTGCATCACCCTACTTTGATGGACATCTACAACTCTGCAAGTAAAGATAAAAGGGGACTGCAGAAGGCGGTACCCCAGAGAGACGCACCAGAAGGACTCGATCGCTCAACACTCCCGTGATAGCTGGAAGCCAGTCAAAAGCCACGTGGCTTCTCTGCCTGGGGAGCGGGTAGCTGATAATACCGAGAAGGACTTTGAACTAATAACAGGGAAACATGCTCCCCTGATTCAACGGAGTTGCTTCGTCAAAAACCCGGGCAAGTTTTGTCGTTTCTCCTCACTCTCTCTGAAACACGTGAAACCCAGCGATTCCCCAAAAAAAGACTTCTGAGTGACTTTTATAGTCCGAACGGACAATAGATTATCCCTTAGACAACAGTCAAGATTATTTTCTTAATGATGATTATTGCTATACCCGTGCTTTAGATTGAGCTTTGCCGATGTATATGTTCTGAGTGTTTGTATTCACCTTAATTTTGTGCCCCTTTATGAATAAAACCATCAGACTCCAACGGACCTCTCTATCTTTGCTGGTGTGTTATCCAGTTACGGGATACGTAACAGATGTTCATGCCGGCAGGTAGGAGGCTAGTCATAGCGGAGGCACGACGACAACTCGCTGACACCTCCTCTTATCTACCCCTGGACAATGATCCCATTAGGGAGCACCAGTCCATTGTCTCCCAAACCATTTCCGATCTCATCAGCTTGGGAGATCTCCCGTCCACGGCCACCAAACTTACAGTTCCCACACCCCGCACTTCCCTCTTCTACCTCCTACCTAAGATTCACAAACCTACCTGCCCAGGCCGACCCATTGTCTCTGCTTGCTCCTGCCCAACTGAACTCACTTCTACCTATCTCGACTCTGTTTTATCTCCCCTTGTTCAATCCATTCCCACCTATGTCCATGATACTTCCCATGCTTTACATCTCTTCAAAGATTTCAAGTTCCCTGGCCCCCACTGCCTCATTTTCACCATGGACGTCCAGTCCTTATATACCTCTATCCCCCACCAGGAAGGTCTCCAAGCTCTCCGTTTCTTCCTGAATTCCAGACCCAGCCAGTCACCCTCTACCACCACTCTTCTCCGCCTTGCGGAATTAGTCCTCACCCTTAACAATTTCTCCTTTGGCTCCTCCCACTTCCTCCAAACTAAAGGTGTAGCCACGGGCACTCGCATGGGTCCTAGCTATGCCTGCCTTTTTGTCGGCCATGTGGAGCAATCTATGCTTCAAGCCTACACCGGTATCTGTCCTCCTCTTTTCTTGTGTTATATCAACGACTGCATCAGCGCTGCTTCCTGCACACATGCTGAGCTCGTCGACTTCATTAACATTACCTCCACGTTTCACCCAGGCCTCAAATTCACTTGGTCTATTTCCGACACCTCCCTCCCCTTTCTAGATCTTTCTGTGTCTATCTCTGGAGACAGCCTATCCACCGACATCTACTACAAACCACAGCTACCTAGACTATTCCTCCTCCCACCCTGTCTCCTGCAAAAATGCTATCCCTTTCTCTCAATTCCTCCGCCTCCGCCGCATCTGCTCTCAGGATGAGGCCTTTCATTCTAGGACAAAGGAGATGTCTTCCTTTTTTAAAGAAAGGGGCTTCCCTTCATCCACTAACAACTTTGCCCTCCATCGTGTCTCCTGTATTTCACGCACCTCTGCCCTCACCCTATCCCCCCGCCAGCCCACCAGGGATAGAGTCCCACTGGTCCTCACCTATCACCCTACCAGCCTACAGATCTAACGTATAATCCTCTGTAACTTCCGCCACCTCCTACGTGATTCCACCACCAGCCACATCTTCCCCTCCCCCCCACTCTCGGCTTTCTGCAGGGATCGCTCCCTACGCGACTCCCTTGTCTATTCATCCCCCCCATCCCTCCCCACCGACCTCCCTCCGGGCACTTATCCCTGCAAACGGAAGAAGTGCTACACCTGCCCCCACACTTCTTCCCTCACCACCATCCCAGGCCCCAGACAGTCCTTTCAGGTGAGGACCACTTCACCTGTGAGCCAACTGGGGTGATATACTGGATCCGGTGCTCCCAATGTGGCCATTTATACATTGGGGAGACCCGCCGCAGACTGGGAGACTGTTTCTCTGAACATCGGCGCTTGGTCCTCCAGCAGTGGCGGGATCTCTCTGTAGCCACACACTTCAATTCCACAGACCACTCCCACTCTGACATGTCTGTTCATGGCCTCCTCTACCGTCAAGATGAGGCCACACGCAGGTCGATGGAGCAATACCTTATCTCCCACCTAGGTAGCCTCCTACCTGCCGGCATGAACTTTCAACTCACAGACCTCCGTTGATACCCCTGCCCCCTCTTACCCCCATCCCTATCTATTATTTTAGTCTGGTTCTCTTTCTCTCTCTTTTATCCCCCCCTCACTATAATCTCCCCCCAACCCCACCTTTCTTTCTCTTTTATTCTCCACCTTCCCCCTAGCCCATTTCCCTCCAGCCTATCACTTCCCAGCTCTTTACTTCATCCCTCCCCCCACTTCTTATCCCCTCTCCACCATCCCATGTTACTTCACTCCTGATGAAGGGTTTTGGCCCGAAACGTCATCTCTACATCCTCTCATAGATGCTGTCTGGCCTGCTGAGTTCTGCCAGCATTTTGTGTAGATATAGGATTAACTTAGTTTAATTCTATCTGAATTATCGCAGAATTAAGTGATTGTATTTAAGATGAAATATTTAAGTAAGAGCCATTCATTGTTGATGAGAAGACAGATGGGTGACCAGATTGAGGACTAAAATTAGAAACAAACAATCGTATTGTGCATCTGAACAAAGGGGAAGCAAGTAAATAGTTATTAAACTTATAGTAAGATTGAACTGTGTCATTGACACAACATAGTCAGTTGGAAATCTAATTGGGGGAAAAAGGGCAAAGTTCTATACGCAAAAATCAATTACAATGTGGAATCGACTGTCAATCCAGATAAGTGAGATGAAGGTTTTGTCATTGGACAGCGAAGACCAGGGATGTTAACTGAAGTATTTGAAACCAGATATATCAGTGGATCCATAACCCAGCTTGAGTAAACAACAAGTTGGAGGCGTTGGAGGGCTCTGGAAATGTAAATGCCTAATGTCATCCATTGTCTAGTATCTGTATGTCAAAGTTGTTTCTGCTATGTAATCAAAATGAACTAAATGTATGTCATGGCTACTTCCATCCATTTGCTTCCTTTCATACTCTTCCTCATTTTCCCCTTGTTTTCCAACATTTTGAAACACGTCCTTTCCTTAAAGTTTTCATTCTGACTCACTGGTCCCATAAATTCTCTCATCCAATTATCCAGCTACTCCTTTCTATTTCTAATAGCTGGGCAGGTGTTAACAGTGCTTCATCATGTTTCATCAATCATTTGTGTCAATCCTTTTCTAACATTTTGTGTTCCCTCTGAAGTTTTATAATTTGTCATCTAACAGTCCTGTAGCTTTCTACATGACTTCAAAATTCAAAGTACTATGTACATAAGTGTCAAAATCTACAACTGATGTTAATTTTTTGTGCACACACTCAGCAAACCTTTCAAATGATAACTGTAACACGATCAATGAAAGATCAACCAGAGTGCAGAAGACAACGAACTGTGAAAGTGCAAATATAAATAATGAGATTATTAGATAATGAGATAAAGAGTCCTTGAAAGTGAGATTGTTAGTTATGGGAACGTTTTAATGATGGGGCAAGTGGAGTTGAATGTAGTTATCTACTTTTATTAAAGAGCCTGATGGTTGCGGGGTAGTAACTGTCTTTGAACCTGGTGGTGTAAGTCCTCTTATACCTTCTATCTGACGATAGCAGTGAGAAGAGAGCATGACCTGGGTGGTGAAGATCTCTGATGATGATACAATATTCTTACAACAGTATTTCATGTAGATGTGCTTAATGGTTGTAAGGGCCAAATCCAGTGATGAAGTCAGTCAATAAACTATCCATTACACATCTGTAGAAGTTTATCAAAGTCTTAGATGTTATGCTGCTTCTCCAGAAATTCCGAAGGAAGTCAAGGCGATGCCATACTTTCTTCGCATTAGCACTTAAGTGCTGGGCCCAGGATAAGTCCTCTGAAACTGTAATGTGCAGTAATTTAAAACTGCTAACTTTCTTCAGCTGTGGTCCTCCAATGAGGTGTGGCTCATGGACCTTTGGTTTCCATCTCCTGAAGTCTATATTCAGTTCCTTAGCCTTGTTGACGTAGATTGAGAGGTTGTTATTATTACATCACTCAGCCAGATTTTCAATCTCCCTCCTAAATGCTCATTCATCACCACCTTTGATTCAGCCTACAACAGCGGTGTCATCAGCAAACTTGAATATGGCGTCGGAGCTGTACTTAGCCACACTTTCCTACGTGCAAAGTGAGTCAAGCAGGGGCTAAACACAGCCCTGTGGTGCACCTGTGCTGATGGAGGTCATGGAGGAGATGTTGTTGCCAGTCTGAACTCACTGGGGGTCTACAAGTGGGGAAACCAAGGATCCAATTGCACAGGAGGTACTGAGGCCAAGGTCTCGGAGCTTATTAATTAGTTTTAAGGAGATGATGATATTGAATACTACTGAATGGTATTGATGGTATTGAATTAACGCAGCCTTGTCCAAAGTCATAAGTAACAACCTCTGTGACTAACATACTTTTCACTCTTTCCTGGTGAAGCGTCTTTGTTATTCTAGCTTTTAGACATTACTGCATCATGTGCCTTAGCACACTGTGTTTGCATAACTCCATCCAGAGTTAACACATCTTTCACCAATGGCTTCTCCTGTGATATATTATTGTTTCACTCATCCTACACCCACTCATTTTTGTTCTTTCTTCATAACTGTATTAACAATAATTAACACCTACAGCATTGAGCCAGCTTCCATATATAATGACACTTGAAAATCTTTTATAATTTTGTTCGACACCACAACAGTTTCTATAGTTACAATGACTTTTGAAAGTCATCTCACAAAAGTCCCACCTTGTTTCAGCTGATCATTGAGAACAACAAAGCTATTGATTTTGATTCTGATTTAATAACACTTTCCTGATGCTTCACCTTGAAAGAAATAATGTGTTTAACACCGCTGTCTTGTTAGATTTTGATTTAAACTTCACACCACACATCTAGTCGTAAACTTTTCTATTTTCAGCTCAGTATACTTCTTCGTCTGCAGCTTCAACTATTTGACTTAAATCTTTGGTGGTTTCATCACCAAAGTGTTACTTGCTATTCTGCAAATGCATTTGTCTTTCCATAAGTTCTAACCCTAGATGCTACGACATATTCAACGTTCATGGTAATGACACAAATCTGAATCCATCTACCCTGGACGTCAGCAGTCCACTTCATCCATCGTAACACTACTCTGAAAAACTACTCTGCATTTTCCAGAGTAATTGCGAAATGCCATCTACAAACAATTTATCTTCATCACAGCAGAAGGGGATATTCATAATATGCTTTCTGAACCACTATATCACAAAACACCACACATAAGTAACACTGCTAACTATTATAATGTTGTGACCATTACAGAGACTTGGATGTTTCAGGGGCAGGAACGGCCTGCTGACTGGGCCAGGCTTTAGATGTTTCAGAAAGAACAGGTGAGGAGGGAAAAGAGGTGGAGGATTTGCATTGCTAATAGGGATAATATCACGGCTGCAGAAAAGGAGGAAGTCATGGAGGGATTGACTTTTGAATCATTGTTGGTGGAATTCAGAAACAGGAAGATGGCAATAACTCTATTAGCTGTTTTTTATTGACCCTCCCAAAAATAACCAAGACATCAAAGACCAGATAGGGAGGCAGATTTGGAATGGTGCAATAATAATAGGGTTGTCTCGATGTGTGATTTTACCTTTCCTAATATTGACTGGCATCTCCTTAGAGCAAGGGGTTTAGATGGGGTTGAGTTTGTTAGGAGTGTTCAGTAAGGTTTCCTGACACAATATATAGATAAGCCAACTAGAAGAGAGGCTGGAATCAATCTGGTATTGAGAATGAGCCTGGTCAGGTGTCAGAACTCTCAGTGAGAAAGCATTTTGGTGGTAGTGAACAAAACTCTCTCTCATTTACCATAGTGCTAGAGAGAGATAGGAGCAGACAATTTCAGAAAACATTTAATTGGGGCAGATGGAAATATGGTGCTATTAGGCAGGAAATTGGGAACACAAGTTGGGTGCAGATGTTCTCAGGGAAATGCATGGCAGAAATGCAGCAAACGTTCCTGGAACACGTGTTGGAATTCTGCATAGTTTCTGTTCCACTGAGGCAGGGAAAGGCTACAGAACTCGATTGAAAAGTGGCAGGTGGAGTTCAAGCCAGATAAGTGTGAATTGGTTCATTTTGGTAGGTCAAATTTGAAAACAGAATATAATATTAATGGTAACACACTTGGCAGTGTGGACGATCAGCAAGACGTTGGGGTCCATGTCTATAGGATACTGAAATTTGCTGCACAGGTTAAGAAGACAGATAGTGTGTTGGCATTCATCAACCATGGAATTAAGTTCCAAACTGGGAGTTAATGTTACAGCTATATTTACCTCAGCTAGACCCCACTTGGAGTACTGTGTTCAGTTCTGGTCACCTCACTATAGGAAGGGTGTGGATACTATAGACAGAGTGCAGAGGATATTTACAAGGATGTTGCCTGGATTGGAGAGCATGCCTTATGAGAATAGGTTGAGTGAAATTGGCCTTTACTCCTTGGAGTGACAGAGGATGAGAGTTGACCTGATAGAGGTGTATAAGATGATGAGAGGCATTGATCGTGTGGATAGTCATAAACTTTCTCCAAGGATTGAAAGGGCTAACCCCAGATGACATAGTTTTAAAGTGTTTGGAAGTAGGTAAAGGGGATGTCACTGGTAAGTTTTTACACAGAGAGTGGAGGGTGCATGGAATATATATGTGGGAGGTGGATACAACAGGGTCTTTTAAGAGACTCTTAGGTAGTTACATGGAGCTTGGAAAAATATAGGGCAATGCAGTAGGGTAATTCTAGGCAGATTCTGGAGTAGATTTCATGGTTGGCACAACATTATGGGCTAAAGGGCCTGGAATGTTCTGTAGATTTCTGTGTTTCTATGTACTTAAAATTTTCATCAGATACACATTTCTTGCACTAATCCTATGTCCATTCCTTCACCCTACCTGAATCTACTTTTAATATATAGCTCAGTGAGTCCATTCCAAAAATGTGCCTCACTTCCATAAGGCACATAGTACTATTATCTCAACTGGCCATCACCATCTTTGAAACTTATACCCTATTACAAAGTGTCATCTCCTGTGACAAACATAACAAGCACACTCTGCGATCAGAAGGATCTGATGTCAACTATGGAATATCCTCCTTCCCATTCTGGCATGTGACCTCCATCCTTCCAACCTGGAGTGTTTACACAATTGGTAATTTCCAGCCAAACTCTATGCAGTGACCATGTGACTCTGCCTTGACAAAGTAGATCAGGCTCACATAACCAATCACACGGACTCATTCTTTGATTGCATCTCAGTAACACTCCAAGCCAAACTGCTTCCATTCTGTAGCAGTGGCTCAACGACTATGTTTTCATATTAAACTGTTTCACAAAGCTCTTTCAGTTTCTGACAGTTTGAATTTGAATGATTCTGCAGAGTCTGCACTATTCTCTTTAGTCTATTTAGAACTATTTGTCTTTAGTTCTCACCAGTCATGTTTTGTAAAATATGTTCGCCGAAGTTTCATGTCTACACCTTACTGCCAACAACAGTATTTATTTCTGCTCCTCATACACAATGTTCCTCTGTTCCTTGTTTTTTGTTAAGAACTTGTTCACCCTAAGGAACGAGCTCATATGTTCCACATACCAGGGCAATGGCCAAGTCTACTGTGCTTTTTGACAGACTCCTCATTCTACTATTACTGTTCCACACAGAGAACCTTACTTTCTCATAAAATCAGTGCCCTGCTACTCCCACAAAGAGCAACATCTGAAATACAACATCAATGTATCTTACTGATTCTTTTTATGTGCTGCTTGCATAAATGAATAGACAGAGATAAAGCTACAAGCAGAATATCCTTTATTGAAGTCAGGAACTCTCACCTGTACTGTTTGACTAAAACAATCTATCAAAATCATTGCATGCTACAAGTCAATTCATTAAGATCCACAATACATTATATATAATATACATGCATTAAACTCACCATTATCTAGGTAGCTGTATGTGCTACTTAACAATGTCAAAAGAAATGCATAGATATTGGGTCTAATTTTAAGAGATTTCTTCTGTCATCCTTTCAAAGACTTAACATCTATTGCCTGCATTATCCTTCCAGAATTTGTAATGGGAGAAACACACTTTGAAGAAAATGTAGAAATGGAATGTGTTTTTAAAACTTATGTGGTTGTCATACCAACTCATGGTCTATGAATTCAACAAACCAATGTTCCTCTTTAGTTATTCTCCTTTGCACACAGTAGGGTGGAGTCCGCTTTGCAGAACTGCTGTCAAACTTCCATGATTCAATCCATGAATTAAACATCGCTTGACCTTACTGCATTATATTTTATCCCTGATTTTCCAAGGTTTTTTTTTCCAGCAGAGCACTTCCAGAAATAACTAAGTTCCATGCAACTTAGCACTGGGAAACTGCACTTCTGATCAGTAAGCATGAATGGAAAAAAAGCATGTTTGGACAAGTGCTTCATTGGAGCGTAGGGCAATAGAACATGTTGATGAAGAACAAACATTGCAAAAAAAACTGGCTGAATACTTTGAGTAATTTGCTGAATAGGAAGGTAAATGCAATGTTGCATTCATTTCAAGAAGACTAGAATATAAAATAATGGATTTGCTGGCATTGGAGAGCGTTCAAAGAAGATTCACAACAATGATTCTGGAATTGAATGACTTATTGTAAGAAGGGCATTTGGTGGCTCTGGGTCTGTATTCACTGGAATTCAGAAGAATTTGGGGTAATCTAATTGAAACTTGTCGAATGGTGAAAGGCCTTGATATGGTGAACGCAGAGAGGATGTTTCCTGTGGTAGAGGAGTGCAGGACCAGAGAACACAGCAGCAGAATAGAAGGACATCCATTTAGAAGGAAGATTAGAGGAATTTCTTTAGCTAAATAGTGGTGTATCTGTGGAATTTGTTGTCTCAGGCAGCTGTGGAGGCTAGGTCATTTTCTTTATTTAAGGTAGAGGGTAATAGGTTTTTGATTAGAAAGGACATGAAGGGATAAAGGGAGAAGGCAGGAGGCTGAAGCTGAGAGATAAATGTTTCAGCCATGATGAAATGGTGGAGCAGACCTGATGGGCCCAGTGGCCTAATTCTGCTCGCTTTATCTAACTACCTTATCTTAATTTTTTACATGGAAGATATCAATATCAGGTGAGAACTGAATCAAATGTTGGAAAGCAATTCAGTAAATGGAATTTCCAACAAGCAATTACTGTATCTAAATTCTCTTGAATATATATTTAGAATTATTGTTACAAATTGCATTGCATTAAACAACAGAATAACCTGAACTGTAAATATACAGAAGATCAGACAGGAGCTATGAAATCAGGAACAAAACTAATCTTTCATATTAATGTCCCTTCATTAGACTGAAAGCTTTCTTCAACACTTAAAACATTCATTGTTTTTCTCTTTACAAGTGCTGCCTGACCTGCTGAGAATTCTCAAAAGACTTTTCCCCCAAATTTCCTAGCATCTGCCATTTTTTCTTTTCCATTATATGAATCAATTCCCTGTGATCGTTAAAAGTAACAACAGGGATTGATTCAGTTTAATTTAATTGTTCTTGTCATATATATTTGCAGCATTTGCTATGCAGATAGAACAAAACAATTCCAACCCCACCAATTACAAGACATTGTGCCTAGGCAGTAGGAGGTGAAGAAGTAGATGGTACTTCCTATCTTCTGCAAGTTGCTATACATTGCATGGATTCTAGAATTATCCCAACAGAGAAAATAGTCCAATTTACCTGACAGTAGTATGAAAGAAACTGCTGGAATCCACAATTTCTTCAAGGATGAGCTAACAGGACATTGGAAAATTAATTATAGTATAGGCTGGAGTGAACATGGATTTTGAAAGAGGAATCATGTTTGATGAATCCTTTAGATATTGTAACTCATGGTGAAGCAGCTGGTGTGGTGCTTGACAAGACCTAAAATAAGATATTACACAAAAGATTATTAAACAAAGATAGGAAATGCGCAGTGATATACTGATCTGGAATCAGGATTGACTGATAAGCAGAAGACATAGAGCAAGAATAAAATTAATTTTAAAATTGGGGGTCTGTGATTAAAAGTGGTAGACTGGTGCTGGGTACACAGCTGTTCACATTCCATATCAATGGTTTTGTTGTGGGGATCAATTGTACCATATCCAAGTTCAGTTAGGCTACAAAGTGATTGCAGGAGTAACATTAAGGAAGACTCAGAGAATGGGTAAAGTTGTGGCCGATGAAATATAAATGGAAAACAAGAGGACTTTCAATTCTGTTGAAAGCTAGGAATGCACAGTATTTTGTTTTAAATGTTGAGGGTTTGAAAACAGATCATGTTTGGTGGGACTTGAAAAACCTTTTACCTTTATCAATGAAAATACCATACAGGTAAAGCAAGCAACTGGGAAAGCAAATGGTGTGCTATCCTTTATTGCAAGAGGATTTGAGTACAATTGTGCAGATATCTTTCTCCAATTATATGAGACTGCATCTGGAACATGGTGTACAGCGTGTCTCCCTACCGAGCAAACTACATTTTTGTGTTGTAGAGAGCGCTCAGCAAAGATTCACAGGATTGATTCCTGGAATTGTGGTTTGTCATATAAGAAGAAAATAAGCAGCCTGTGCCAAACCCTGTGGTGTTTAGAATGAAGATCTCTGAAAAGGGACAACATTGTGACAAGACTAAGAATATAGAGCACAGGAACAGGCACTTTGACCCACAATGCTATGTTAAACTAAATAAATTAGTGGTCAAATGTCCAACTAAACTAACCCTTTTTGCCTACAGAATGTTTACATTCTACCATTACCTGCACAGCCTTGTGCTTATCTAAGAACCTGTTGAATGCCCCTATCAAATTTGCCTCCACCACCACTCTTAGATGGCCTTGACCCATAGGTCACAGTCTCAAAACATAGGACTGGCTATTCAGGACAAAGATGAGTAAAACACCTTTATGCAGATGGTGCAATATCTTAGGAAATCTCTATTTTGAATGGCTGTGGAGAGTTACTCACAAAATGCATTCAAAACTGTGAAGGATATATATTTTGGACATTAAGAGAAGCATGCGTTACGGGATTAGGAACATACAAAAGACGTAAAGTGTCATGCATCCTCTCAAGTCAGTTTCAACATTCACTGAAATCATAGCTGATTTTTTACCTCAGGTTTCTGTGTTTTAACCATGCATCGGCACACTCCAGAAGTTCCTATTTGCCTTATCCAGTTAAGTCAGTGATCCCCGATATACTTGTTTTTTATTAGCTGGATAAGATATAGGCTTACATGTTTCAGTGGGAAATTTCTGGCTAAGAAAAGTGTTTAGATTTTGGGAGCAGTGGGGCAGGTCAAATATTAGTTCCCTGACTTATGGTGTTTAATTGTGTATCTGCAATTACAAACATTGTTGTTCAATTTATTCTTTCACACAGGTAGCATTGAAACTGTAATTGGACATCATTATTAAAAGAGCAATATTGTTTTTTTTAAATCATGCTTTAGACCACAGATTTAATTTGCCTCTTTGAAGTAATTATATTTGACTTTGATTCGACTCAAATGTGCCAATGTTTGTGTTTGTTTGAGATGTTTCCAGTTTCAGGGCATACAACCTATGGAAGAATTGTTCTCACTAAGGTTATGACCCTCAATTAAACCTTTGACAGAGAAATGCTCCTTATGGCTGTTTAGAACGCCAGCCAGTAATGACAAACATCGGTTTGACAATTATACTGAGGCCATTCTTGATTAATTTGCCTTTGAAGCAAAATGCTGAAAAGCTGATACAAATCAACAGTGATCAAGATCCAACTACATATTTAAAACTTAATTAGTTTTCTTAATTGAAAAATCTGACACTTACATACAAGATTAAAATAGTTTGGATAGCCAAATTGGCAGAAATCTCTGTGCACCAATGTTGGCAAGCAAGAACCATATGAAGGATTCTTTCAGTTCTATTTGAATGTAATCTCTGCACTCTATGCAGAGTAATTCCTTGGAATGAACATGATTCACCAAACCAAAACCCATATTCTCTTCTTCAAAATTTAAAATCATGAGTTATACCCCAAGTTATGAATGGTATCAAAATTAACATGGTCCTTGCCACGATAACTGGGATACCTAAAAGAACAATTTATTTTACTCCAAACTCACTATCTGCTTTGGACAATGGGCAATGATTACAAGAAAAAAGAGAATTTACCCAAATATATTATAACTATTGTGCAACTAGATCTCTGGCAGTGAAAAGTTAATTTCCCAGCTATTAAATATGATTCCTTTGAATGCAGTTCAAGTTCACGATTTTAGCAAAAATCACTCACATTTTTTTCTAGTTTTTAATCTCATCCTATTTTATGTTATGATGTCATTTTGTTTCTCTTAAAAATGTCCAAATTCCAATTTATATTGACTGGTTTCTCCTCTATGAATCTCAGTATAGATTCTTGAAACACACCACATGAAGGGGTGCTCTGTTGTTTGTCTGGTTCACAAAGGTAATAGATCCCTGTTCTATGATACTCTGCTGGAAATGATCACTAAGCCCTGTTCAAAAGCTTAACAAAGTCTGCGTGCAGTTGTCAGCATGATCAATGCAGAACATTGTACCTCTTGAATAAGGGTATAATTTGGATGAACATCGACCTATATCTTTAGTGCAATGTGGCCACAATGGCCAAACTTGGACTGATTTCTCCAGAGCGTTGGAGGCTAAGGAAGTGACCTGATAGTAATATGTAACATCATGAGAGGCTAGTTGTGGTAGATGATCAGAATCTTTTGCCCAGGGTGGAAATGTCAAATACTAGACAGCATAGGTTTAATGTCTGAGGTGGATATTTGTGAGGTTATTTTTTTAGATAAACAAACTGGTTGAAGCCTGGAATGTGCCGCCAGGCAAGAGGAATTGGTGGAAGCAGGTGCAATAACAATATTTAAGAGACATTTAGACATGCACATGAGCAGGTAGAGACTGGAAGACTATACATAGATCGTATGTGGAGAGATGGAATTAGTTTAAATTGACATCATGGCTAATGCAAACATCATGGGTCAAAGAGGCTGTACCTATGCTGCAATGTTTTATTTTCAAGTACATATGGCTTAATGGATATAGTACTGCAAATTAGCCTGATTCATTGATAAATTCACTTGGTCTACAAAGAATAAGAATAGTAATGCCATGAAAACACCATCAACATGACCAGTGCCCCAGCTCTCATCCTCATATCCTCCAACATCATCTCAAAATTGCTCTCAAGTTGCACAGCATGTTATTAAGGATGTACACTCACTATTCTTCTTTAGCTAATAATCTGAATGAAATTTCACGTTCTAAAATCATTTTACAATTCATTTTTAGGGGAACAGAATGCATATTAAACACACCCTTGTCAGTTTCACTCACAGCACCAGAACAAAAAATGAAAGAAAATCTGTTGAAGAAAAGCAATGGGAGAAAGATTTGACCAGTCAATGGACATAATTTTGACCTGGTTCATTATATCTCCATGATTTCTAAAGATTAGGTAGTCTGCATGCTCACAGAAAGAAAATGATTAAGGTTAATTTCACTCGTTGAGTAAAATCATTATAGCAGCGGCATATTTTAGTTAAGGGATCATTTTAGCTCAGTCTGTAGAACTAAGTGCTTTCAACAGGATTGTACAAAAAAAGCTTATTCTTGCAGGTACACTGACTGGATAGATTGAGAAATGATTACTGTTACCAAGTTTCAGCAGGACCCCTAATGCTGTGGATTTGTTCACCTGATTGATTGTAAAGCCAATTACTAATCATCATCTTCTCTTGTGTCTAAACATCAAAGTTATATTTCTTTCTGGTGACAAGCACATTTTAACACTCCCAAGTCAGCCTTGCCAAAATGTTGCGCTATACAGGCTGTCATAAAGCGGTGCGTGGAAGAAAGACTTATGGCATTGTCTGCCTCCTATCAAAATCACAAAGAACAATCAGGCAGAATTAGTGTGAAGACACATTTGTAGCTTCTTGTTAGTAGACTTCACAATTACCAGTGTAAGCTTTTGACTGGATTTCACGTATATGCCATGTTCAGATTCCAAAATGAGAGACAGATCCATGCCGGTCCAGCAGTACAGTAATTCTTACTGTCTCCACAGAATGCCTGGCAAGAATGTAAGCTGATTCATATGAAGTGAGTGGAAAAATTCTTTTATCTCTGAGATCTTTGGTCCTTCCCATTTGGTATATATAATATCGGTTCAAGTCAGTTGTCTCATTAAGGCTCTGTTATATTAATAACTACTCTATAGAGAGCAACAATTTTCATAGAAAGACCCAGAGTCAGTCTGTGAAGAATATCCATGCTTCCTTTTGTCTCATTAGTCTGATTAATGACTGAAATGCTAGAGAGGAAAGATTGCACAGACTGGGCAAACAGCCTGTTACTTTGAGAAAAGTGAAGTGAATTGAAACTAATAAAATTGATAAGAGTTATTGCATAAAAAATGTTTTCCATGCTGGGGTTTCTGAATTTGTGGTTGCATGCTCAACATTAGGGGTCAGTCATTTGGAACTGGGATTGGTTTATTATTGTCATTTGTACAAAGATACAGTGAAAGGCTTGTTTTGCATACTGTTCATATGAATCAAAACATTACACTGTGCATTGTGGTAGAACAAGGTAAAACAATAATACATAAATTGTAATAGTTCCAAGGAAAATGCAGTGCAGGTAAACATTAAGGAGCAAGATCACGATGAGTTTGATTATGAGGTCAAGTGCCCATCTTATTGTATTTAGGGAACCATTTAATAGTCTTATAACGGTGGGGTAGAAGCTGTTATTGGACCTGATATTACGTGCTTTTAGGAGAGGGGAGAAGAGAGATGGCTGGGGTGGGTGGGATGTTTGATTGTCCTGAGGAAGTGATAAGTATAGATAGAGTCCATGGAGGGGAGGATGGTTTCCATGATCTGCCCAGCTGTGTTGACAGTGCTTTGATAAAAATTAGTAATTGGCAATTTAGAACAGAAATAAGAAGTTTCTTCATCTAGATCTTATCTTTGGAATTCTCTACCAAAGAGTCTATGGAGACAGTATAAGCCAGTATATTCAAGATGAAATTTAGTATATTAAGCTAATTAAGGGATGTGGGATTAGAACAGCAAAACCACAATTACATAGATCATTCATGCTCTTATTGAATGCACAAGGGGTCAAGTAGCTTCTCCAAATTCTATTTCTCATATTCTCTCGTTCTAGAATTGAAGAAGATGAACATTACAGGGAATATTTTTTCAATAACAACCAGATAAGATTAAAACAAACAATGTTCAACACTGAAGTGATGGACAACAAGTAGAGTCATGGGTAAGGGTGCCATAACTCAGAGGTTTAGGAATGCATAATTGGTAATAAATGATTAAATGAGAACATATTCTTGTGAGTTCCTGAAAATATAAGGAAATGTGGATGTTTCATTCCGGGATGGGGAATATATAATCAGAGTTTTTTTAAGATTTCACGAGTCTGAGACATATTGAAACTGAGGTGAGACCCTGAGAATAATAAGACAAGTAATATTCATTTTTATGCCATTGATAAAAGGTAAAGCTACCAGCTGTAGTGGCCAATGATGTGAAAGAACAAAAATACTACATGGAACATTCTGGTTGAAGGAATTGCTGAAGTCTATCACAATAATATTTTAAGAAATTTGAAGACCTATTTAAAATATAATTTGATTCACAATATGATTGAGTTCAACTTGAAATCTGATAGAGAGAAAGTAAAGTCTGACAGCAGTTTTTTTTCAGTGGAGTAAAGGAAATTACAGTGGTGTGAAAGAGGAGTTGTCCAAAGAAAATTGGAAGAAGAGGCAGGCAGGGATGACAGCAGAGCAGCAATGGCGTGAGTTTCTGGGAAAAATGAGGAAGGTGTAGGATGGATATATTCCAAAACTGAAGAAGTACTCAAATTGCAAAATACTATAACCATGGCTGACAAGGGAAGTCAAAGCTAATGTAAAAGCAAAAGAGAGGGCATACAACAAAGCAAAAATTAGTGGGAAGATAGGGAATTGGGAACCTTTTAAAAACCTACAAAGAGCAACTAAACGAATCATTTGGAGGGAAAAGATGAAATATGAAAGCAAGCTAGCAAACAATATCAAAGAGGACAGTAAAAGCTTTTACAAGTATGTAAAAAAATAAAAGGGAGATAAGAGTGGATATAGGACCACTAGAAAATGAGGCTGGAGAAATAAGGACGGGGACAAGGAAGTGCCAAATGAATTAAATGAATATTTTGCATCAATGCCAGGTGTTGAAGGGTGTGAGAGAAGAGATGTGAGTGCAGTTACTATTAAAAGGGAGAAGGTGCTAAAAAGCTAAAAGACCAAAGGGTACTTAAGTCACCTGGGCTAGATGAACTGCACCCTAGGGTTCTGAAAGAGGTAGTGGTAGAGATTGTGAAGGCATTAGTAATGATCTTTAAAAAATCATTGGATTCTGGCATGGTGCTAGAAGACTGGAAAATTGCAAATGTCACTCCACTCTTTAAGAAAGAAGGAAAGTAACTGAGAGTGAATTATAGACCAGCTAGCAGAACCTCAGTGGCTGGGAAGATGTTGGAGTCAATTGGTAAGGATGAGGTTATAGGGTACATGGTGACACAGGACAAAATAGGACAAAGTCAGCATGGTTTCCTTAAGGAAAAGTCTTGGCTGATGAACCTGTTGAACTTAGTTGAGGAGATTACAAATAAGATAGATAAAGGGGATGTAGTGGATGTTATATATTTGGACTTTCAGAAGACCTTTGACAAAGTGCCACATATGAGGCTACTTACCAAGTTAAGAGCTCAAGTTACTACAGGAAAGTTACTGACATTAGAGCATTGGCTGACTATTACGAGGCAATGAGTGAGAATAAAAGGATCCTTTTCTGGCTGGCTGTCAGTGAAGACTGGTGTTCCGCAGGGGTTGCTGTTGAGACTGCTTATTTTTATGCTGTATATAAATGATTTAGATGATGGAATAGAACACTTTGTTGGTAAGTTTGCAGATTATGTGACAATTGGTGAAGAGGCAGGAAGTGTTGAGGAATCAGGTAGGCTGCAGAAAGTTTAGTTAAATTAGGAGAATAAGCAAGAAAGGATCAAATAAAATACAATATAGGAAAATGGATAGTCATGCACTTTGATAGTAGAAATAGAAGAGCAGTCTATTTTCTAAATGAGGAGAAAATTCAAAAATCTGAGATGCAAAGGGACTTGGGAGTCCATGTGCAGAACAACCTAAAACTTGCAGGTTTGTCAGTGGTGAGGAAGGCAAATGCAATGTTAGCATTCATTTCAAGAGGTCCAGAATAGAAGAGTGGGGATGTGATGCTGAGGCTTTATAACTCACCGATGAGGCCTCACCTTGAGTATTGTGAACAGTTCTGGGCTCCTCAATGAAGAAAATATGTGCCGGCATTAGTGAGGTTTCAGAAGAGGTTCATAAGGATGATTCTGGGAAATGTTTCATGGCTCTGAGTGTGTACTTGCTGGAATTTAGAAGTAAGAAGGGGATCTTATTGAAACCTTTCAGATGTTGAAAGGACTAGAGAAGTTAGATGCAGAAAAGATGTTTCCCATGGTAGGGGAGTCTAGGACAAGAGGGCATAGCCTCAAGATAGAGGGGTGTCCATTTAAAACAGAGATGCAGAGAAATTCCTTTAGCCAGAGGGTGGAGAATTAATGGAATTTGTTACCACATGCAGTTGAAGGACCCAGGTTGTTGGGTGTATTTAAGGCTTGATTGATAGGTTCTTGATTGGACATGGCATCAAAGGTTACAGGGAGAATGCTGGAGAATGTGCTGAGGAGGGGAAAATGGGATCAGTCATGATTGAATGGTGGAGTAGATTCTATGAGAAAATGTCTTAATTCTGCTCCTATGTCTTATGCTTTCATAGTCTAAAAGCATTCTTACATTGGCATTATTGAGCACCAAGTACTGATAAGGAGTAAGTCAAATTCCAAAGTATATTTCTCCAAACCCGGTCTCAGCTCATGTAGAAGTGCTGAACAAATTGGAGTAAAATGTAATAGTTTACATGGGAAGTACATTTGAGTGATACCACTATTGTTGTATATAAAGAAGAGAAAATGTAAATTAAAAAGTGTCTTGTAATAAAGAGTAGATGATGAATAATATCTTCTTTCTTTTCCAATCTTTTTATTAATATCAAGATAATGGATATAACATAGTATTGCTACACAATTATTGGGATTACATTGTTAATGGATAACATATATAATTATATATTCAGTTAATACTGTTATGATCCCAGCCCCCTCCTTTGTGAGAATCGCAAGAGCACCCGTTGAGGGGGGGGGGGGTCAGTAGACCCAGGAAGTGAGAGAGAGAGAAACGTGAAAAATTGCACGTCCCACAGAATAAGATGCCAGCAACTATTGTCTCCTGGAGACCACGTGAAAAGCCCTCGGGCAAGGTGGGCTGGTTGAGAGAGAGATTGCATCATCCCAACCTGATTGACACCTGCGACCCCGTGAGGAAGTATAAAGGAGAGTCTCAGGGGGACAGCCCCTCAGATGCACCCAGAAGACACGAGAGAGCGATCCCGCAGCAGCGGAATGCCATTCTGAAGGAAGCCACGTGCGTTAGATTCCGGAATTGGAATTTGTGGCTGGAATCACAGGAAACCGCTTTTAACTAACATCGGGGAGAGGAAACCAACGCTTCCCCGATTTCACGGAAGATTCATCAAGACTCGGCAAGTTCTTTCTCTTCTCCCCCCAATCTCTCTCTCTCGGTCGCCCCACGCAAAACGCAGCGATTTTCAAAGGGCTGAGGCCCGCAGACTTTCAGAGTGACTTTTATATTTCCAACGGACAATCTATTAACCCCTAGACACCAGCAGAGCTCACTACTTAATGATGATGATTACTATACCCGCGCTTTAGATTGAATGTTGACAATGTGCACTATCTGAATGTATGTATTAACCCTACTTTTGTGTCCCTTTATGAATAAAACGTTTGAAAATAGTGACATCAGACTTCAACCGACCTCTCTATCCTTGCTGGTAAGTTCTCCAGTTATGGGATACGTAACAATACAAAGGTAATAAACCTCCCAAAAATGTTTGAGTACAAATGTAGAATACATAAAAAAACATTAACATATCCAAAAAGAAAAAAAAAGAAAATATACCCCCCCCCCAAAAAAAAAACTAATCTAACCAATACTAACCAAAAAACTAAGAAAAGAAAAGAACATGGGCTGTTTATAACATCAAAAAAAGAGAAAGGACATTAGTGTCATCAACTCCGAACCTCCCTGCATATATTAACATAAGAGAATAGGTTTGGAAAGAAGTCAAATCACATCATATGAAAGTGTTGAATAAAAGGCCTCCAAGTCTTTTCAAATTAAGTAGATGGATCATGTATAACACTTCTGATTTTTTCTAAGTTTAAACACAACATAGTTTGAGAGAACCAATGAAATGTGGTGGGAGGATTAATCTCATTCCAATTCAGCAAAATAGATCTTTTAGCCATTAATGTAGGAAATGCAATCATCCAACCTGCTGTAGAGGTTATGTGGTATGGTTCTATCATTGGTAAAGCAAAAATTGCAGTAATAGGATGAGGTTGTAAATCGATATTCAAAACAGTTGAAATAATGTCAAAGATATCTTCCCAATATTTTTTCAAAGAGGAACATGACCAAAACATATGGTTTAAAGAGGCTGTCTCAGAGTGACATCCATCACACACTGCACATGCATGAGAATAACAACAAGCTAATTTATCCTTAGACAAATGGGCCCTGTGCACTTACTTCGAACTGTATCAACGAATGTTTAGCACATATAGAGGATGAGTTAACTAACTGAAGAATTTTTCCCATTTTTCGATAGGTAAAGTAAGCTTAAGTTCCTTTTCCATATCATTTTTAATTTTATTAGATGCATCTAAATGTATTTTCAGAGTTATATTGTAGATATCTGCTATTGCACCTTTCTGAAAAGGATTTAAATCTAAATTTACATCTAAATTTGAAATTTTGTCTATGGGACTTGGATATAACTTCAAGCCCTCATTGGGTAAATCTCAAACGTAAATCTGTACAAGGGTTTTCATTGGGTTCTATTTTTGGGACTTCGCTTCCCTTTGCTCTTTCTAAATTGTATAAACAATTAGATAATCCAATAGTTAAATACACTTTAAAAATATGGTTTCAATTTCAGAAATTTTTTGGGTTGAATCAATTTATTTTAGAAAGTCCTATTATATGACTTTTTTTTCTATCCCTCTGTTGTGCCCAAGCCTACTTGACTTGGAAAACTAAAGGTATATTACGATTTTGTGATTTATTTTTGGATAATTTTTTCATGTCATTTGAACAATTATCTAACAAATATAATTTACAAGATTCCCATTTCTTTAGATATTTTCAGGTTAGAAACTTTTTAAATACCATTCTTCCTACTTTCCTGAATCTATAGTCTATGGATATTTTTGAAAAAAATTTAGATTTGAATAATATCTTCTATTGTTGTCTCAAGATTTGTAATATCGAGTCAACAGTGGCTAAGATCTTCACAAATTTAGATCTGTCTTGCGCTGATGATTAAATTGAGATGAAGAAAATTAAAATTACTATAAAAGATTCCATCCATACACCAAAGTACTACATGGCATACTATTATGACCAAAACTATTTAGATGGCAATTCGTAAGATGCTGCAAGGGTTTCAATAATATTTTTACAACCATGTGGCATCCCAATTCAACTCAACATGGAAGAAGAAAGCCCTTGGATGTTTGGGCAGTTATTCAGAAGTTATTGTCAATATCACAGCAGCCATGAGAAAGTTAGCCTTCAGGTGAAAGGAAGTAATTGATTTATGTGTCTGAATAGATGACAATAGGTGGTGCCCAGTTAAGGAAATAGAGTCAGAAACCCCAACTAGTTGCTAAAATCCAGCTATTTGTCAGTCTTAACAATTATGCTCAAGTGCTACCTGACCATATTACAGTGTCCATTCCACTTTGAAGAAAAATTAACAATGGCATTAGGAAAAAGATCAGCAAAAGGTATCAGTGCAAGCAAAGTAAACTCAGTCAATCTCAGTTCATTGCAAAACCAACTTTGTATGAAAGGATGCATCCAGCTCTGATTTGGGGCAGTGATTCGCCATGTTGTGAATGCATCACACATGTACTGGACAAATTTAGAGAGACTACTAGAATGGAAGAGGAGATGCTGATGAGACTTGATTAAACTTGTGAAACCTACAAGTGCATTCAAGATGAGTGTTAGAGAATTGTTAGAGATGTGCTGGAGTTCTTGCTGAAAGGAGTTCTGCATAGTACTGAGTATACTGAGTATACTGAGTTAGTGCAAAGAAACACAATTCTGAATGTAGCTTAAAAACTAATACAGTGAATTGACAAAATTTCAAAATCATGTTATATTCAGATATTTAATTTAAATATGCTTGTAAAACAAACCCAATAGTACTAATGGCAAATTACTATTACGATTGACTCTATCAGTTTATATCTTCTGGAAATATTTCCAGCTTTTGTTAATTTCAATTACTTAAAGTCAAGGATAACCAGCTCTATTCCAATTCAGCATATATTCTACTGATGGCTCCAATAGTTTTGCACATTTTAATGAGTTTCTCTAGCAGTCTTCAAGGCTCCAAAAAAGACAAATGCAATCCTCACTTCAGAAATGAAATTCTCTGTCTCTGGCAACAGGCAGCCTGAAAGCAATATGACCAGGGTAACAACACTATTTTAAGACTTCCGAAGAGACATTTTACATAGGATGGACTCAGCCTCAGAATCTACCTGTTCATAACATTGCATCTATTGTCTGCCTGCACTGTACAACACATTCTAAGTAATTGTAACAATTTGTTCCACATTCTGTTATTGCTTTTCCATTATTTTGGCTAGATGTACTGGTATGATGATCTGATTTGTAAGGATTGCGTGAAAAGCAAAGGTTTCACTGTGCCTCAGTACACGTGAGAACAATAAACCAATTTTCATCCTAACAAATCTCCTCTACATTCCGATGGAGATTTTTGCATATTCACTAACACAGCGATGTAGGAACAGACAAAAGGATTTTCAATGCTGTTGTTTTATTTGGGTTGCTGGGGGAGAGGGGTAGTCAGCAGGGGAATGCCAGGAGTACATAGATTAGTGTGCCTTATGCAGTAAGATAATCATTTGAGAAAATTTTAAGGAATGTCATTTATGTACATTTGGAAAAGTAGGAGCTGATCAGGGATAACTGGCATGATTTTGTATATGAAAAAATCTAGTTCCTTTGAGGAGAACTTTATAACTTTATTAAACTATGCGGTGAGTTAAATACCTTCTCAAAATTCAACCAAGGTGGAAGCTTTCTTCAGGGTTTTTAATGACAATTCTTACTTGTAGAACTGCAGAAAGTTGAGTAAAATACATATTGAATTCAAATCAGAATTGTCACATTCCTGAATATACTAATATTGCCAATTATTCTCACAGTCGGTGTTAACCAAAGTAATATACACACAATCAACACTCTATAACTGCACTGTATAGACAAGGGTAGACTTGTATGTGGCAAAACAATCTTAATAACAATAAACATAATATTTCCTTCAAAATATATCTACTAAATGTTTACCAAAATTAACAAAAACCGAAGACTCATGGATATTGCTGTTGCAAGGGCAAATAAAGAAAGGGTAGAGATGGATGTCTTTCCACTGTGTGTGTTTCCAGTTGAAATCCAAATTAACCCAGTCAAGAAATGATATAAAAAAAAGCTAACATACATGAAATAATGATCATTCAAAACAGACTGCCTACAAAACAAATTGCACCTCCAGAGGTCAAACAGCATTCATCAAGAACACTTTGAGGATCTTCTAAACCAATACTTTGCCTTTGGTGCAAGTCTCCCTAACTCCATCCCATAGCAGACTATTTATAATAATCTGGGAACTCTACCTGCCCAAGATGTTTGAGGAGAGTATCTAATAGCTGAAAACATGAGTCCTTCCCAGATTATGGATGTGCAACCCAGACATATGAATGAGCATCTGGGAGGAAGATGGAATGGATTTACTTGCTGCAGGCTTCTTTTGCCATGTAGGAATTGAGTTTAAAGCAGCATGTCCAACTTGCAAACTGATCAATCAATGAACAAGTGCTGGAATATAACCCTGTCTTAACCTGGAGGATTTTTACTAATGAGTGATAGAAATCTTGCTAGCATGAACCCATGATCTTATTATCTATTTATTTCATTCTCAAAATGTAAGGTAATAATGTCAACGATTGAATGTGAAGCACATATACACAGATATTCTTCTGATACTCATATGATAAAGTTTATGTTGTTGAATTATTTAGGCCAATAGACCTTCATCACCAGAAAACAGAGATGATCATTTGTAGTAATTTTTTTATTGTAGAATACTTTGATGGTTGTATTTTTTGTTGACTGTGGCACAAAAGGACTCAGAAACATTAATGAAATATTAATGTATATAACATTCTTTGATGCAAATGATCTCTTTATCATTATGTAAAATCAAAAATAAACAATTGTGAGAATATAATTAGCTTAATGACACTTTAAAAATTGTATTTCAATGAACTCCATGTGCACAAAAGTAGAAAAATATTTGTTTTATCTTTAGACCTTGGACAACATCGGTAGCGTGGAGAGGGGAGACTTACATCATGGGCAACTGCTGGTCTCCCATACAACCCTGCCCAGTCCTGCACCCTGGAAACTTTCTAAGGCGCAAATCCATGGTCTCTCGAGACTAATGGGTGCCTAATATTATCTTTAGAATGCAGAGGCATTAAAGTACATTTCCAAATTAGTTGTGTTTTGTTTGGAGGACAAGAGACTTTGAGAATTGTTGCAAACTGAATCCTACATACTATGAAATGGTTACATTGTTTCAGAGATAGGGATAACACATGAATCAGCTATGTAACACACACGCACCAAAATTAGAGAAAACAGCATGTCCTGTGCTAAAATATACTCTTTTCTATGATAACTAAGAAAAAACAACCCTCCAATCATTTGCTATAACAATTTAGTAAATTGAAAAGAAACTTGAAGCTCAAGCATGAAATGAATCTAACTTCACATTAGTTTTTAACTTGATGGGGTTGATCAATCAACTGTCATTACGGTAGAAATATTCTGGAAGTTGTGACATATTTATGAATGGCCTTGAAATACTTAATGGGAAAATTTTTAAAAATCTTCAAAGTGAAAATACCTGACCTGTGATTTCCCATTCATGATCTAAGATATTACTGCAAGGATTCTTTAAGTCTTGCTTTGGAGCATGAGAACATACACTAGCAAAACATTGGGTGTGCAACTAAATACAAGCTGCCTGACATTTTTCTTTGCTTTATGAACAATTGACTTCAGCCATTTCTTTCAATACAGATACTTCTTTGACAAACTTGCTCTATACTTCAAGAACTATAGCCAGGTGAATATTAACAGAATATCTCAGCAACTCAAGCTGGGAATTCACCAAAGTTTTATGCATGCAAAGAGTTAAGTTGCATTTTTGGCTCTGGCTGAAACTGGAGATAAAAACAGAGTACTGTACAAATTTTTTGTAAGGGCAGAAGCTGTTATTCTATGAAACATATGAATATGTGGATCCTGATACAAATGCACTTTTTTGGACAACTCATTACTAATTCAAGAATATAACAAGCAATGTTCGGGAAATGAAGCCACCTTTGCTGCTCTGATAGTTTAAGATCTTGTTTCCTCTAATATCACAGTATTAGTCATACGAACTTAATAAGGGTTTATTTTGGGATGTAAGAATTGTATTGTACTGTGCAATATTTTTGTGTATTTCAAATTCAGACAGATAGCTTGTATTACATTTCTAGATATTTGTTCAAGGTCCTCCACATGCTGGCCGTGCAAAGACACAGAGAAAGTACAGTGTCACTAAATCAAGGCAGTAACCTCATACTAAAGGGGCTCTGATCTGACCAAGCTTATCAGAGGGAAACTGTGATATTCATAATTTACAAATGAGGTTCTCCAGCAAATGGTTTACCTTGTATTTACCCAGTTACATTCTCAAGGGTTGATAGCTTCCACACTTCTCACGGGTACACCCCAGTCAGTAGGTATCCATGTGACTGACATCAGCCCCTGAGACATTTTCACTGAATCTTTATTTCTGAATATCTCCCATCAACCTCGGATCATCTCTCCAAATGAACATGCTCCTGAGCAACAATGATCCCAACCTGATATGTAATCATTTTGATCACCTCTCTACTACTAGCAGAATTTCTCTTCCCCATCTCACCCACAATCCGTAAACAAACTAATTTCCTTCATGAATTCCACAGTTCTGGGTCAGTAGATGAAATGCTTTCTGGATGCAGTTTTGTGCCTCCCCCTTTTTGAAAGTCAACTTTCTGTCCAATATTCTTTTGATAAGATTCCTATAAAACTGCAGTGCTCTTCAGTCTCTTGGTAACTTAATACTTCAGCAAATCCTGATCAGCCAGAACATGCTGACAACAGCTTATTCTACCAGGTGCATCATTCATTGCCTTTAAAGACAAAGTTATCAAGTGACCTACTAGTTTTCCAACAACTCTCTCCAATTTTGAGAAATGCCATATACAATTAAATATAAATTATCAATTGGATCATGCTTAATTATTAAAAATATATAATACCACAGCTGTTATTACCCTGTAGTAAGGATCAGTGCATTCTGCAACAATGGGTCTCATGACTCTTGAAGTTTACATGCATTATTAATGATAATTGTAACTTAGTTGTTTAGATGTTTTTATTTGCTGTGGGGTACTGTTGGAATTGAAAGAATCCTCTTACTTTAAAAACTATGACTGAAGATGGAGGTGTGCAATTAGATGAATAATGATACAGTGCCAACAAATGTAGGTACAGCTCAATAAAAATGATCCAGACTTCAACTTGCCTTAAAACGTCATTAATCATTTCAAAAATTGCAAATGTTGTCATATGCACATTGTAGCAAGGAAGGAAAAAATGTTATTTTGTCTCTAAAACCTTTTTCTTTATCAAACCATGTACAATCTATGCTCTACTCCATCTATTTTATCTTCAAAAATGTACTACTGAAATTCCGAAACAAATAGCAGTTCATAAAGCTGATCTAACCCCAAAAAAATGGATTATTTATCCTTGGCAGCTGGTTTTCTTTGGCATGTCATATTTGGGATTATCTTTATAGCCTATTTCTAACCAATCATATTTTATTAGTTCACTTAAATCTGATTAGCTTCTTTTTGTTGGAGGATTTTCCAGTCAAGACACCCCAAAAGCAAATGCATGTTCAATATGGATAATCAAACAAACCAACATACATGCATCCTCAAGCTATGTCATAAAATAAAAATCTTCATTTTCTGAGCAAAGTGGTACAGTGAATAAGTCAACCTTGACCAAGGGAATAAGAGGACATCATGGTAAAGAATAAGTTTCTGAAGAAGACTTCATGGGAAGGAAAAGGGTCAATGTGGCTGATGAGTTATGAAGAGTAGTATACAGTTAACAGTGCAATTATCACTGATATCAACCAATCAATACTTACTAAGAATGACAAGATTAAAATACAATGTCAGCATCATTACTAGTGAATATAATAAGAAATTGCTGCATGTATTTATAACTGTTATGAAGGTACCACAGCTCTGAGGGGCCGAAGGAGCGGGAGCAGCCCCCTCCTTCCGGAGAATCGCAAGATCGCTATTAATTCGGGTCTTGGAAGTGAGAGACAATGCAACGGTTTTGGCCTTTGTTCATAGAGACACCTGTGTGACGTGCATGTCCCTGCTACGTGACAGCTACCATGTATATGGACACCCTCGGGCAATGTGGGGGTGGGGATTGCATCACCCTACTTTGATGGACATCTACAACTCTGCAAGTCAAGATAAAAGGGGACTGCAGGAGGCAGTACCCCAGCGATGCACCAGAAGGACACCCTCGCTCAGTGCTCCCGTGGCTGGAAGCCATTCAACGCCACGTGCGCTCCTAACTCCTTTGCCTGGGGAGCGGGTGGCTGAGAATACCGAGAAGGACTTCGAACTAACAACGGGGAAACAACGCTCCCCTGATTTAACGGAGTGGCTTCCTAAAGACCCAGGCAAGTTTTCCATTTTTTTTTACCGATTCCTTTAAAAGACGTGAAACCCAGCGATTCCCCGAAAGGCTAAAGTCTGCAGGCTTCTGAGTGATTTTTATATTTCCAACGGACAATATATTATCCCCTAGAAAACAGTCAAGATTACTTCTTAATGATGAACATTACTATACCCGCGCTTTAGATTGAGTATTGACGACGTGCATTATCTGAATGTTTGTATTAACCTTACTTTTGTGCCCCTTTATAAATAAAAACGTTTGAAAATAGTGACATCAGACTAAAACGGACCTCTCTATCTTTGCTGGTAAGTTATCCAGTTACGGGATACGTAACACTAAGAATGACAAGATTAAAATACGATGTCAGCATCATTACTAGTGAATATAATAAGAAAGTGCTGCATGTATTTATAACCCAATCCACAATAGATTCCAGGATAGGAAAAAAGGCATTTAAGTAAACTTTTTGGAAAAGTTCATAAAACAGTCTCAATTTCTTTAAAGAGAATGCAGGTAAAACACTTTTTTGATGCTTATTGTTCAGTTGCATTGGTTGAAACCTAAGGCAGTTGACTCATTTGAAATTCTTGTGAATCCAAGACAGAACATAAGATTTGAGAAATCATCTTGAAAATTGTGTTCTGGTTTGGTCTTCCTCTCTTGCATGGAGTGATGGAGGGAGGACGGCAAAGGTCACAGAATTGATTCCTGGAATGGTGGGTTTGCCATAGGATTGTACGGCACAGAATTAGGCCCTTAAGTGCACCATGCTAACTCTTTTGCCTATCCACAGTAATCTCAATCATTTGCATTAAGACTGCAACCCCCACCCTTTAACACTGTTTCCTTTCATATTAAAACTAGACCCTCTTTCTTTTGATTCCCTAACTATGACAAAAAATGAACTGCTCTTATAATTTTACATCCTCCATCACGTTATCCCTCCTGAGAAAACAAGCCCAGTCTATCAATTCTTTCTCCATTGAGTCCTCTAATCCTGGTGAGTTTATTCTAGATTCTCTCTGCCACAATCATATCCTTCTGATACTGTGTTGACTCCACATGTGGCCTAAACAGTGTTTTGTAAAGTTGCAACATAATACCTCAAATATTGTATTCTATACCTTAACCTCTGAAGGCAAATTGTCATATGCCTTTTTCACCACCATTATTGTTTCTTACATAAATATGGACGATCTCATATGTCTCTCTGTTCATCAATATGTTTGAATACTGTATATATTCAATCTCAATTTGACTTCCTAATAATTAATAATCTCATACTTATCAGGATTATACTGCCAATGCTACGTCAAGCTTTTCAAACAGTTTACATACTGCTGTTGCTTAAGAAGACATTCCCCACTAGGCGTAACACTATCAATCTGCATGTCTTCTGCAGACTTACTCATCATTCATCCTGCATTTGCATCCAAGTCATTAATGCATTTCACAAACAGCAAGAGTCCTGACACCAATCCCTGTGGTGCACTATCAGCCATGTGATTCCAAACTCATAAAAAATCCTTTTACCATTTTCCTCTGTTTTCATTCATCAATCTAGCCTTTGAGCCAATTGGCCAGCTCCCCATGGATCCCATGTGCCTCAAAGTATGGGACCAGTCTACTGTATGAATTCTGTGATGTGAAACAGGCTGGATCTATACTCTCCAGTGTTTAGAAAAGTTATTGGTGATTTCATTGAAATGAACAACTTTCTTGATGTTTCCTTTGACTGGGCAATAACAGAACCAAG
Organism: Hypanus sabinus; assembly: GCF_030144855.1. NCBI lineage: Eukaryota > Metazoa > Chordata > Chondrichthyes > Myliobatiformes > Dasyatidae > Hypanus > Hypanus sabinus. The sequence goes on from NC_082724.1 coordinate 40,849,801, forward strand.
GGTTACTGTACCTAATTAAAGATTTGGCTATTCAGAACAGAGATGAGAAGCAATGACTTTAACAAAAGGGCTGTGATTTTTTAATAATTTCATTCTGAAGAGCACCGTTGTGCCGCAGCTGCCGAAGAAGTTTCAGACAGAGATTAGCACATTTTATGTGGGATTAAGGAACATGGGATATAGTGCAGGAAGGAGCTGACTAAAAGATCATTCACAATCTCATTGGATGACAGAGTTGGCAATGAAAATCTGAAAGGACTCTAGTCCTTTCACTGTAACTGCAAAATCATATTGTGCCTTCTGATTTTCTTTTTATTACCTCAATAGATTGGATGACTTGTCTGGATGGTGCAGAAACAAAACCTTCTCTCTCCATTTCACTATGTGTGACAATAGTAAGCTAATTCCAGAAATTGGAGCTCTTCACTTTCAACAAAAATGTGAGGCAATTTATAATGGAAACTAAATTATAGAAAACAAATTCAGGGCAATTAAGTATGATTTTCTGAAGGTTCTGCAAAGGCTTTATAATGTTTGGGTTGAGTTATACTAAGATCTTGGCAATCCAACCCAGGCTACAGATTTTCAGCATTATTTCCAGTTTTATATGTCATTCAAAGCGTGCTTTGTCGTACATTTCAGGTAACTCTAAACAATGATGTTCAAGCACTGGATTAATGTGATTGATTACAAGCATAAAGAAAAATTATATTGAAATACTGAAACAAAGAAAAACCTAGAAATGTCACAGCTCAGGGAGCACTTTTACACTCTAGAACTACCTGGCCATAACCCGAGGATAAAGGATGTCCACTTCAGATGAAAATGCACACATCAGGAAATCAAGTTATAGTCAGAGCTTGGAATTTTCTTAAAAACAGAAAATTTACAGCACAATACAGGCCTTTTGACCCACAGTGCTGAGCCAAACATGTACTTACTTTAGAAATTATCTAGGGTTACCCATAGCCCCCTATTTTTCTAAGCTCCATGTACCTATCCAAGAGTCTTCTAAAAGATCCTATTGTATCCACCTTCACCACCATCACTAGCAGCCCATTCCACGCACTCACCACTCTCTGCATAAAAAACTTACCTCTGACATCTCCGCTGTACCTAGCTCTAAGCGCCTTAAAACTGTGCCCTCTCGTGTTAGCCATTTCAGCCCTGGGTAAAAGCCTCTGACGATCCACACGATTGATACCTCTCATCAAGTTATACTCCTTTGTCAGGTCACCTCTCATTCTCCGTCACTCCAAGGAGAAAAGGCCAAGTTCACTATTCTCATAAGGCATGCTCCCTAATCCAGGCAACATTCTTGTAAATCTCCTCTGCACCCTTTCTATGGTTTCCACATCCTTCCTGTAGTGAGGTGACCAGAACTGAGCACAGTACTCCAAGTAGGGTCAGACCAGGGTCCTATATAGCTGGAACATTACCTATCAGCTCTTGAACTCAATCCCATGGCTGATGAAGGCCAATACATGGTATTCCTTCTTAACCAGAGTTAACCTGCACAACTGCTTTGAGTGTCCAATGGACTTGGACCCCAAGGTCCCTCTGATCCTCCACACTGCCAAGGATCTTACCATTAATACAATATTCTGCTATCATATATGCCCTACAAAAATGAACCACCTCACACTTATCTGGTTGAATTCCATCTGCCACTTCTCAGTCTAGTTTTGCATCCTATTGACGTCCCATTGTAATGTCTGACAGCATTCCACACTATCCACGACACAGCCAAGCTTGGTGTCATCAGTAAATTTACTGACCCATCCCTCCACTTCCTCATTCAGGTCATTTATAAAAATCACAAAGAGAAGGGGTCCCAGAACAGATCCCTGAGGCACACCACTGGTCACCAACCTCCATGCAGAATATGACCTGTCTACAACCACTCTCTGCCTACTGTGGGTGAGCCAATTCTGGATCCACAAAGTAAGGTGCCCTTGGGTCCAATGCCTCCTTACTTTCTCAATAAGCCTTGCATGGGGTACCTTATCAAATGTCTTGCTGAAATCCATATACACTTACACCTATAGGCTCTACCTTCATCAATGTGTTTAGCCACATTCTCAAGACATTCAATCAGGCTCGTAAGGCATGACCTGCCTTTGACAAAGTCATTCTGACTATTCTGAATCATATTACACCTCTCCAAATGTTCATAAATCCTGCCTCTCAGGATCATCTCCATCAACTTACCAACCACTGAAATAAGAAGACAAGAGGATATTGAATCATTTTGCTTGTCTCACGGACCAATAGCCAACATTTAGTGGATTCTCATTTGCTTATTGAAGTTAAATGATGGTATGTTTCTATATCACTTCAACTAAAGCAATTAACTTCATATTTTCTCAAACCATACTCCATGTTCAATCTTTTGCCCACTCACTTAACTTTTACGTGCCACTTTGCAGACTTTATCTTATAACTTATTGCTACATTTAATTCTATTTCATCGGCAAACTTAGATGTATCACAAATATCCGTTGATCTTATTTAATAGAAATTGTGAACATCTGAATAGTGGCAACTCTTTTCCGTGACAGACCAGAATTAGAGATGAATAATCTATTTTAGTAGCCAGCACAAAAATCAATCTAAGGCTGCAGGGAAAAAAAATAAACATTAACACATGTGATACAATTTTGAACAGTATTCGTCATTTCACTCTCCACCTTCACCTCCACCTTTTCCCACCTCAGCTTTGCTTCTTTTTATTCCCTCTGCATTATCACCTGTGCAAGAAAATAGATTTGTATCGGAAGTAACCAGCCATAAAGTGATACACATTAGTCAAAGCACTTAAAATTACCAATGTTCAGTAGCAGTTCTGCAATTGTAGCTAAAGGTCAGAATGTTCGTTAAGAAAACAAAATTCCATTCTTACATTTGCCGTGAAACACCATGTGTACATGTAACAATTTTTCTTAAGTGTCATAAAATGCAAGAAAGTAAGTAATCAGGATGGTCAAATTAGCTGTGTGGCATTAAAATAGGGGAAATGTTAATTGATATGCACTTCCAAACTACTCTAGTATTTGTAATAAAAAGAATAATAGTTGCAGCAAGGAAGTTTTTAGTGCAAAAACCAAAATGACACAGCCATGACCACACGTGGAAGCTTTACGGCCTTTCCAGTTGCAAGGTTTTTATATTAAGATGTCGCAACAGTAAAAACCAAACCTGAGATATTTGAGCAACGTCAACACTGATAAATATTTCTTTCAAATTTTTAAACTTGAGTACTGATCAGCATTTTGAAGGATGGTAAAGGGCAACGTAATCATTGCCTCAACAGCCATGAAAGCTGATGACTGAAGGTAACAACTTAGAAGCATCTGATTCATTATCCATTGTAACATGGCAACAAATACAACAGTTCCTTCAAGGCTTCCACCACAATGATTGGTTTCTCAGCCTTTTACTTTTTTTTCACTTAGAGCAACTGCAATGTACCACTATAATATCACATTACATCTCTTCCTAAAAAAATTGAGACAATCATGCCAATGCACTGTCAACTGGGCTGTCTCTCTGTTTACTAACAGTTTGTAGTTGAGATTCCATAAGTTTCAGGAGTTAAATGTATTTATATGGCAGGCAAGCGTAACGGGGAATCAATCACTATGTTAGGATGGCCTCAGGGAAGAGTGGAGACTGGCTGCTCTGTGAAACATCTGTGAAAAAGCAGCCTACAACTAAATTGCATTCTCCAATATCAGCTCAACAATTAAGGCACAAGGGGATTTTCAAGAATGCTTGCTCTGTTTTTAAACTTGCACAAAATAAATATAAATTCATCCAACTGTAACCTGCAGATTGATGGAACAACTACAGAACAAAGGCCAGAACAGTATTGAGTTGGGTGGCTATCACTTCGATTTACAAGGAGTCTTGAAAAGTAGCAGCCACACTCCAACCATAACTGTTACTTCCCGATAAATGATCCTGTCAGCCTACTAATGCTGTGCATTTTCATCATGATTACTGTATTTTCTAGAAATATTATGAGTTATCTATCAGGGTGAGAAAAGTTTGATCAATATTTTCAGACAAATTTTGTTTTTGTTTGACAAAAACAACAGATGGACATTAAACAGCAGGTGAAGGTCACTGGTGAAGGTCTCTCCCCATCTTCCGTCGAACAAAAGACCCAGATCACCTCAGTCGCAGGCACACAACATGAAAACACACTCCCTTCAATGGACAGCTCACATTCCAAAGCCCCCGTTATCTCCAGCCATAACCCTGTAAAGTTTTCTGTAAAGTTGGCTATGCTTTCAAAACCATGGCACTAATTAAAATAAGATGCAGTAGAAAACTCCTAAATGCAGCAACCATATCATACAGTGCTTATGTTATTACAAGGAGAAAAACTTTGATTAACGGGATTAAACTGTGAAGTCTCCACATAGTATCTTAAGTTCTTATACAACTTTGTATGAACTATTTTGAAGTTTATGACACATTATACTGATAGATACACATATCATAAATGATTGGCTGTACAGTAATTACATTTAACTTCCCATTCATCAAAAATTTCAGATCCAGATCAGGGTAATAAATCCCTATTTCAAAGTAAGGCACTTCAAATTAAGACTGCAGTCCAAGTGCAAAGCCATGAAATAACTTGTCACAAGTTCTGGATTGGCAGAATAATCAGATCAGGCTTATCTTCATGTTGCTTTGACAAAGATATTCATTCTGCACTATGATAAATTATCACGGTCTTGAGGACATAACATAAATATAAGCAAAATTTGGAAGATTCTGATGAAATTGCACTGACCTAAAACAATAACATTGTTCTTTATCTCTCCTCTGTTGGGCATTTTCAACTTTTTAAAAATTTTGTATCTGAATGTTTTAAAGATTGGCAATTTATGTGCAACACTTCTGCATGCAAGACTCAAAATTTCAAAATTGCAAACTGTCATAGAAGGTTGTGGTCCTAAAATGGGTAAATGGTTTGAAAGTATAATTGTGTAAAAAAACTTGCATGAACGTGGTAGACTAAAAGGCACTTTTCCATGCAGTACAGTTCTCTGACTCATTGAAAATATATAGAATATAAATTATGTAATGTGATGAAAGAGGTATAAATTGTGCTCTATAATCATAACAGTGAATAAATTTCCATGCTGTAAAAGGTAACGTTTGTTGTGGAGGATGAAAAACACCATGACTCCATTGTTGGATCAAATAAAAATTCATATATTTAATTGTTCTGTCATCTTAAAGGAGGAGGTAAGGTACTTATGCATAAATGGGTGACCCACATACTCTCCGCTTGAGCCAAAAGATCTAACAATAAATGTATCACTATTTGACCTGAGAGTGGAAATGTATGAGTGATTGATTCTTTTGTTCAACAACAGTTGGAAAGATTTTTCTATTAAGTGGGCATATGTTGACTGTACCATCATTTGAAAGCACAGATTTAAACACCACTATAAATTTGATATAAACTAGATAAATATGGCCTACCATATTTATTAGAAATACTGCTTTATCTGCTTAACATGTGTGAGTTCAATGCCTAAGATACATATGATGAAATAGATATCCATTGACCCAGTAATTCAAAGGCTACGGTAGAAAGCCATGACCAAAAGCTTTGAGTTTCTCTAACAATACTCAAGCTGAAATTGAGGACTCTTGGTACAGGACTCAATAGTTTATTCACTAGAGAGCCTTAAGGATTTTAATTAAATTATTCCATGGACACCCAATCACAAATAATTCTTCAAATTGGCAAGCTATTGAGTTCTGAACTCATCTCAGGGATTATGTTTCGACAACATATTAAGTCAGTTTTAGTTTGATGATTTCTTAAAGTTAGTATACATTTGGTACAGAAGACCAAGCATTAGAGTTATAATTTCATACATGAAATGGTCCAGTCTGTCACTGGTAAAGCCCTCCCCCACCATTGAGCATACCTACATGAAGCACTGTTGCATGAAAGCAGCATCCATTATCAAGGACCCCCATCAATGTTCCCTCTAAAATGTGCATATGTGCATACATCTTTTACGACTAGTGTTCAAAGGAATTTAAATTACAAACAAATGGTTGTCACCCCTACCTTGTTGGCAAAGTAAGGATATTTCCTGATTATACACACTTTCCTTGTTTCTGATGTGGACGGTATTGATAATGTGGAGTTTGCAATAATTTGTTTGCAGATTTTAGAACGGACTTACTTATACAGTCCTTATTGAAGAAATTATTGATTCACTGTGTCAAATTCCAAAGAAGCAAAGGATGTGAAGTGCAAAAGAACTGTTAGTTCATTTGAAGTGGTATGGCTGAATGAAACAGTAGAAACAGCTTTTGCTATACCAAAAGCTCATGAGGTTATGAATGTGCAACAATCAGATATTATTACAATCTATGGTATAGTATATGAGAAATAAGACACATTGATGTGTATTATTTTATTAAACAATGTACAACAAACAGTACTTGGTCATTTATTATCCTTAGCATAGCTTTAGGCTTACATCCACTTAAAAATTCAGTCTGCACATGTTGTCACTGCGCTAGAAATTGTACAGCACAAGATTTTTGCACACACTGGTCATTACAAATTAGAGAAATCATTGACTCCCATCATCAAGGACTTGCTCTCTTCTCGCTGCTGTCATCAAGAAAAATGTACATGATCTCAGGACTCACACCACTAAGTTCATGATGAGTTATTACCCCTCAACCATTAGGCCCTTGAATAGCTTCACTTGCCCCATCATTGAATTGTTCAAAGAATTTATCTCATGTTCTTGATATTACTGCTTATTTATTACTATGTTTTGTATTTTTACAGTTTGTTGTCTTTTTCACAATGGTTGAATGTCCAGCTTGGTGTGGTCCATCATTGATTCTATTATGGTTATTATTCTATTATGAAATTATTGAGTATGCCCTCAAGAAAATGGATCTCATTGTTGTATATGATGAGATACTGTAAATGTATGTAGATAATAAATTTAATTTCAACTTTTGAACCAATGGAATGTTTGCCCTGATTGAAAGGGAGGAAGCAGGCTGTGGAAATGCATGGAGTACTTGCACTGAAAAATTATTCCCACCCATACAGTTACTGAGCAGTCTTATCATGATATTGTTAATGTGGCCTGAAGAGTCCATTCCCTTGAGGTGAACTGGCCTTCCCTCTCTACTGCAGTCATTAATAAAGTACTTCCCTGGTCAACCTGAGCATAAAATTGTATGTGGTTTGTTTTTGCTCCACAACAATTCATAAAGAGGACATTTCAGGAAATGATATTCAGACAAGGCACTGGAATTATCTAAATCTATATCACTTATGAAATGTTCTATCTGACATACAGAGCTAACTCTTTCATAAATTCTCAAATATGCTTTTTCTCAGAATTATTTCTGCTGTGATTGCCTTCAAAATATTCTATATGCATCTTTCAGACCAGCTCATTTGCTTTTCTTTATATAATCATTATTTTTATCAGTAACACAGATAGTTTTCAAAAATAGTAAATAAATTTTCTACTCTAACACACCCTTACAAATTAGTTGTCATGACTTATACTGATCAAATTAACATTCAGTCGGTAGAACAGGTGGTAGAAGTGAACCTGAGAAAGATTGGCAAGATGGTTGCACTTTGGTCCAAGTTATGATATCATCATATGAGCTTTATTCCTGACAAGAACTGCTTAAAAATCAATAGGAAGCAATAAAGATTTTTTGTATTGTTGATTTCTTCCTATTTCACAGAACAAAATGAAGCAACTGCAAGCAATTGCTCATAATTAAAGAAGCAATTCATGTACAATTTTAACAATGTAATGCTGAAGGTTTATTAGCCATCAATCAGATGGCACTTTATTGGGAGCAGTTTTAGGCCCCCATCTAAGAAAAGATGTGCTGGCATTGAAAATAGTCACGAGGAAGTTCAAGAGATGATTCCAGGAATGAAAGCATTAATGTATGAGGAGTGTTTGATGGCTCTGGGTGTATCTCATTGAAACCTAGAGAACACTGAAAGGCTTAGACAGTGTGGATGTGGAAAGGATGTTTCTAATACAAGGACATCCATTTAGAACAGAGATAAGGAGGAATTTTTCTAACCAGAGGGTCTTGAATCTGTGGAATTCATTGCCACAGACAGCTGTCATTAGGTGTATTTAAAGAGGAGGTTGATAGGTTCTTGATTAGTTAGGGTGTCAAAGGTTACTGGGAGAAGGCAAGAGAATGGGGTTGAGAGGAATAGTAAATCAGCCATGAAGGAATAGCAGAATAAACTTGATGTGCTGAAGATCTCAGTTTTACTGCTATGATTACGGTCTTATGGTCTAAATTTTGTATGGGGCATCAGACCCCAATGGGGTACCTAGTCATGTACTGAATACCTGTGCCTACTAACTGGATGTAGTATTCAAGGACATCTTCAACATTTCAGTGCTGCAGTCTGAGTTTCCCACCTATTTCAAAGTTCAAAATTCAAACTTCAAAGTAAATACATTATCAAAATACATATAAGTCACTACATAAAATCCTGAGATTCAATTTCTTGTGGGCAGACTGTAATGTTGAATCGGGTCCATGGGTCTGGCAAGTGAACCAGGAAATGCACTGATCTTGAATAGGTATATTAATCATTTATTGACAAGCTGTAAAAATGGTTGCTGTCATGTGTCCAGTGTGGTAGTGTAGTGGGTAGTGTTTGTCACTCTCACTTTCAGCTTCCACCGCTGGTTAGCAGTCTTGTGAAAAGGAGAGCTGAATGTGTAAGTCTCTCCCTGCCAGAACAGAGCCTCTCCAACAGCAAGACCCATGTGGTGTCTCCTTGCTAGTGTTACCCCTGTGCCCCAACTCTGATGGGCCGAAGGGTACAAAGTAGCCCCCTTCTTTTTGAGAATCACAAGATCGCTATTAATTCAGGTCAGGAGACCCAGGAAATGAGAGAAAGACACGCAGAATCCACAAGGGGTTTGGAATGTCCTGGCCCCTCAGCAATACAAAGCCACGGGAAATGGCCATTGTCTCTTGGAGACGGAATTGTGTATTGAGCACTGTGTTATTCATCGAAGCCCTCAGGAAATTACCAATAGTGGGCTGGTTGAGGGATGGCCTCATCCCAACCTGAATGACATCTGAGACCCCGTGATTAAGGATAAAAGAGGGTCTGGGGTACAGCCCCTTTAGACGCACCAGGAGAAACGATAGAAATCCCGTGACAGCGTTTACTAGCGACAGCTGGTGGGGCTCGCATGCATCCTTTTCCTTTGCCTAGGAACTGGCGGGCTTCCACGGAACGGCTTAGCTAAAGGACCAACTACAAAAACGGAACTCTTGAAGGATCGACATCATAAAAAGGAAAAGCTGGCAAGTTCTAAAATCTCTCTCTTGACTCCAACCAAAGACTGCAGCCCTAATGAACTAAGTGACTTTGATATTTCCATCGGACAATACATTATCCCCTAGACAACGATAGAGCTATTTCTTATTGATTATTATTATACCTGCACTTTTAGAGTTAGTATTGATGACGTATATTAACTGTATGTGTGCATTGATATTATTTTTGTGTATTTTTACCAATAAATACTGTTGAAAATAGTACCATCAGACTTCAACGGACCTCTCTAACTTTGCTGGTAAGTGACCCAGTTATGGGGTACGTAACACTAGAGACACATGGACTTCTTTCAGACTCAGAATAAACTACAGACGACGTGGAGGATGTTTGGCCCACGCACATGTAGCACGCAGGCCCGCTGGTGTGTGGACATGCCGGGGTGCTCGTGTATCAGATTCCCAGCTTTGAGAAAATAGCCCCACTACCTTGTGGACAGCCTTGGGAGAGACAAAAACTACGAAATTAAACTCAGACAGCAAATCAGGAGTGGATCCCCTAAGGTGGCTGGATGCCACTGAACATCCTTCTGGCATCTCCTGCAGCCAAGCTCATGCTAAACTTAATTCTTCATAAGCTTTCTTTTGGACTACACTGGTGAGGCCAAGAGGGGGATCTTGACAACTAGGTACCTCAGGATCATCATACCTTCTGATGTTGATCATCATCACTCATTGTCCTTTGAGACAGACGGATGTCAACCACCACATGCAGAAAAGTTTGATCAAACATTCACATTCCCCAAATTATAGAATCTACAAAGCTGAATATTCAAAAAACATACTTAGCTAAAAGTGCGCACAGAGCATACCTTCCCAATGAGAGCAAGCCTTTTCTACGTGCTATTTTATGTACCCAGGATATTTGTAACTGGATATCAAACAGCTATCCAATGGACAAAGCAGCTGCAGCTTCTAAACTATCCAACCACAATGGAAGTGACTTTTAACAATCAGAAAAAGGCATAACCCCACAGGACACATACTCAATAAATCCAATAGCCATAACAGAATCAATGAAAGACCACACCAACTGAGTGGACAACCAGTGTGCAAAAGGCTGAGCAAATACAAAAAGAAAGAGAAAAAAGGAGGAGGAGGAGGAGGAGGAGGAGGAGGACGAAGAAGAAGAAGAAGAAGAAGAAGAAGAAGAAGAAGAAGAAGAAGAAGAAGAAGAAGAAGAAGAAGAAGAAGAAGAAGAAGAAGAAGAAGAAGAAGAAGAAGAAGAAGAAGAAGAAGAAGAAGAAGAAGAAGAAGAAGAAGAAGAAGAAGAAGAAGAAGAAGAAGAAGAAGAAGAAGAAGAAGAAGAAGAAATAAATATCAAGAACATGGGATGAAGAGTGATGGGATGAGTAAAGTTATCCCCCTTGGTTGAAGGGCTTGATAGTTGAGAGTAATAACTGTTCCTGAACCTGGAGGTATGAGTTCTAAGGCCTCTATGCATTCTTCCTAATTGTAGCAATGAGAGGGGACCTGAATGGTTGAGATTCCTAATGTTTGTTGCTGCTTTCCTACAACAATGCTCCATGCAGATGTGCTCAATGGTGGGCAGGGCTTTACCCATGCTGGACTGGGCCATATCCATTACTTTTTGCAGGATTTTCTTTTCAAGCACATTTGTATTTCCATACCAAGCTGTGATGCAGCCAGTCAATATACTCTCCTCTACACAAGTTTTACATATTATGCCGAATCTTCACAAATTCCTAATGAAATAAAGGCAATCCTCTGCTTTTTTTCATTAATGCTCTTATGTGCTTGGCCCAGGAAAGCTCCTTTGAAATGAATATGGCAAGAAATTTAAAGTTGTTGACCCTCTCTGCCTCTGATCCCCTGTTGACTGGTTCATGGACCTCTGGTTTCCTCATCCTGAATTAGTAATCAGCTCCTTTTTCTTACTGTTATTGAGGTTGTTGCTGTAACACCATTCAGTTGAATTTTCAATCTCATATCTTTATGCTGATTTGTCACCACCTTTGATTTGACCTAGAGCAGAGGTGTTGTCAGCAAACTTAAATATAGCATTGAAGCTATAAGTCGTAAGTGAAAAGCGAGTAGAGGAGAGGGCTAAGCACACAGCCATGTGGTGATGGAGATTGTGGAGGAGATTTTGTTGCCACTCCAAACTGACTGGGCTTTGCAAGTGCGTAAACCGAGGATCTAACTGAACAAGGAGGTATTGAGGCCAAGGTCTTGAAGCTTATTGACTAGTTTTGAGTGGATGATGGTATTGACTGCCAAACTGTAGTCAATAAAGAGCATCCTGAAGTATGCATCTTTGCTGTCCATATGTTCCAGGGTTGAGTGAAAAGCCAATGAAATGGCATCTGCTGTAGACCTGTTGTGCCAGTAGGCAAACTGGAGTGGAGTCAAGACCATTCTCAGGTAAGAGTTGATATGTTTCATCACTAGCCTCTCAAAGCACTTCAACACAGTGGATGTAAGTGCTGCTGGATGATAGTCATTGAGACCGGTTACCACTTTTTTCTTAGGCAGCGGTATAACTGAAGCCTGCTTGAAGCAGGTGGGTACCTCAGACTGCCAAAGACAATATCACTGTTGTTGGCAGAATCTCAATTGGTGATGAGGATGCTTACAGAAGTGAGGTAGGTTTAGTGGTGCTCCAACACTCACCATCAGCAAAACCAAGGAATAGATTGTGGACATCAATCAGGAAGGGGAATTTGGGAGAAAACACACTAGTTATTGAAGGATCAGTGGTGGAAAGTGAGAGCAGCTTCAAGATCCACTAGTCAATATCTCAGAGGATCTACCCTGGGCCCAACACTCTGATGTAATCATAGAGAACACACACCAGTAACTCTACTTCGTTGGGAGTTTGAGCAGTTATATTTATTTATTTGTTAAGAAACATTGCAGAATAGGCCTTCCTGGCTTTTCAAGCCACACTGCCTGACAATCCCACAATTCAATCATAGCCTAATCATGGGACAATTTACAATGACCAATTATCTTACCAACCAGGATGTCTTTGGACTGTGGGAGGAAACTGGAGCATCCAGTGGAAACCCAAGCAGTCACGGGTAAATGTCCAAACTCCTTACAGGCAATGGCTGGAGTTGAACCTGGGTCACAGATACTGTAAAGCATTGTGCTAACAACTATGCTACCATGTACCCTGAATTCCTTCAGGTGGATTTGTTGCAGAAAACAATAAATATCACGTCATATATCAGTGATAATAAATCTAATTCTGTCTTACATGGATACAATCTAACTTTATTTTTGATAAGTAATAATGTAAAACAGTCCAATTAAAGGGTTTTAACAATTTCACTTGAATAAATGAAAGCTGGATTTTTAATTGTAAAGCGATTTTTGGAGCCAGTACTGTGCAGATTGAAAGTCACATAAAACGAAAAGATCTGAGCTATGTTAATTCATCATCTTCTTTTACTGCTCCCTGCAAGAATATACCTTCTGAATACTTAAAGGTCTCTGGCCAGTGCCACCTTTTTACAAACAATTCTCCCAAGTATTGTGACAAGTTCTTATCACCTGCTTCAATCCTAAATCTTGGAACTTTCAGAATAAATAAGTAACAAAACAAATCCATTCAAAAATAAAACTAATTGTTGAAGGGACCTGGTGTTTCAGGCAATATCCTAGGAGGTAAAGGATGGTCGATATCTCAGGTTGCAATGCTGTATCACAGCAGAATGTACTGAGTGATAACAGCCAGTGTAAAGAAGTGTGAGGAACGTGCCAGACAGGGGTTGGTAGAACACAATTAGAACCAGATGAGATGGAGGAATGGGGGATGATGGGTAGATGGAATCAAGGTTAAAGGGAGAGGAGTGTTCAGTAAGGAACAATAATTAATTGATGGAGCCAAATAGGAAGGATGACAATTGCAGGTAATGCAGGGGAGGAAGGGTGGGAAGAAAGGAAAGGGTAAACAAAAAGAGAGAGAAGACTGAGGTGGACCACTATAAGCAGGAAAGGAATGCTAGGGGTTAAGCTAACTGAAAATGGAAAATTCATTGTTCATTCTATTGGATGTAGGCTATCCAAGTGCAATATGAGATAATATTTTTCCAGTTTATTTTGGGCATCACCTTAGCAGTGGAAATAGCTGAGAACAGATGGATTAGTGTGGGAATGGGTGGTGGTTGAGGGAGGAAAGAAATTGAAATGACCTTTATCCAGAAACTTGAGATGGCTGCTGCATACAGGGCATAGGTGCTCATGAAATGGTCACCTAGATGGTGTTGATCCTACTGATTTAGAGTAGAACATATTGAAAGTATGGAATTCACGAGATGAAGTTGGATGAGGTACATGTGAATTTCTGCCTTAAGTGAAAAAGGTGCTTAGGACCCTGAATGGTGGTGAAGGGGTTGCATAGGTGCAAGTGTTGCACCTCCTATAGTGGCAGGGAAAAATGCTAGGGGATGAAAGGGTTGGATAAAGACTGAGTGGACCTGTGATTCTTTCCTGAAGCTCACTAAATACTCCACTTCAGCAGTTATGCAATGTAGCTACAGTCTAATATAATCCAATGACAATTTAGAATATACCTTTTCTTTATCACTTATTTGTGCTTTCAATATGGTTTTAGTGAGGAAATCATGAGCTACTTTTGTCAACAATGCTGCAATTGCTAAACCATACAAACACGTTGGCTGAATTCTGTAGAGAAAGAATGCAACACTTACTGTTATTTTTTCTGAAAATCATATATATTCATGTCAATGATAAAAACTAATACCCAATTCACCATAAAATTAATTTTACTTCATACAACTTACATTATTCACCCAGATCCCAGGGAAAATTCCAAATCTCCCACTTTGTTCCACATACTCTAAGCTGTGTGTGTGATTCTGGGTGAAATGGCTCTACTACTTCTTGCTTTCAACTCTGCCATTTGAAGTAGTTCCAGGTGTTTTGTGATATCGCCCACTTTTTTGTTCACAGGGAATGTTGTTTTGCAGTATTCAACAAGATAATCTCCGGAAAGCAATTGTCTTTTTAAGAGTTAAGCTCTTTAAGAATTATTCTCCTTGTAGAATAGTCTTTAGTGTTTTACTAAATTTTAGTGTTTTGTTTCATGAGGTGAGGAGAGTTTTAACACCACAAACACCTTTAAATGCTGGGTGATCTCTTTTCCTCACAAAGAGTTTGAAATAAAATGGAAATTTATCTGTAAATTTCAGTTTTTACCATAATCTTATGTGTATTTTCTGGTTATTACTAGGAATATAACGAATCTAAAATTAACTTGCTTATGATCTTTGGGAATTCTTGAATGCAGCAAGCTGCTTGGTCTGATAAAGACCACCTCTACTGATGATGCACTGATAAACATCAGTAAGGGTATTTGAGGGAAAAGGGAAATCACTGATTGCTGGGGATCTTTATGGGAAGTTTAATTGTGCATCATCACTTTATGACTGAAAAATAATCCATTGTTTTATCTATATCCCTAAAATATTATGTAATATTTATAAAATATTAAATAATATTAGTGTTTGACACAAATATCTAGATTTGACTGTTTTTGGAATGACATGTCTAAGTGCACATATTTAGAGATTAAAAGATTAATGTACATTGAATCTTTTAATCTCTAAATATGTGCACTTAGATATGTCATTCCAAACACAGTCAAATCTAGATATTTGTGTCAAACACCAATACTATTTAATATTAGATTATACAAACTTAAGATTTGTCTGCTTACAGGCAGCCATAATACAAGAAACCTGAAAGAATTCAATTTAAATAAAAAGGCCAACCCCCAATGAAAGAAAAAGAAACACAAATAGAAGCAAGCAACAACAGTCGAACTGCATTGAGTCCACAGACCTGAATTCCCTAAGTGCCAGAGTAGGCCCAAAGCCTCAATCTCAAGTTCATCATATAGTGGGACAAGCCACTGTGAAGCTCACAGGCATGAAATGCATAGCAGTGGCAATAGACTCACAGCCTCAGCTCAGCACTGCAGAGAAAGAGGGAACATCGCAGGAGAGCTAGCGAAATCGGCCCGACCCTTGCCTGCAGTCCTGGCACCCTGCCTTTCCTGTCTATCTGGGCTGGAATTTAAATCATCCAAACTTTGGGTCTATGCCCTGCTGAGCCCTAGTGCAGGGTTTAGACTTTGCTGCCCAGCCCAAAGCCATTCTTGACCTCGCCTAATCTGCCCAGCCATTTTAGGTGGGCAGGCACCAAAACTCCTCTGCTTCAACTCCTCTTTAAACCACTCACTCCAACTCCATCTCTATCTCCAAAGCTGCCTCAAACACATTATGCCTTGACTTTGCAGCACGCCAGCATGGTTCGTCCCTCGAGTCAGCTGTGCCTCTAACTGCCTCTTCATTGTTTGTGGTGATAGTATACCACAAAGTACCTCATTAAATGTGTAATTAATGATGTTTTTACTCATACTCCTTGCTTTCCGAACTACCAGAAAGCTGTTGCACCACTTCAGTTATGCTATCTTAAACCGTAAGTCACATGCAAATATCTTTAATATTCACAATGATTATTGATTCAGTGGATATATGTTGGAGAGGTGTGCTATCCATTTCTAGTAATCCATTTCTGTATGAAGATATAGATCCTACTTCAAACTTTCAATTTAACTGTATGGAGAACTTGCTTCTCTTGCCTTTCTTCTCAGTCTTCTATACCTTTAGCTTAATATAAAGCTGTTTACTATTTCCTTCTCTTACCATGACTAAATTCCCAATCTTACAAATAATGCTGCTGATTTGTTGCACGTCCTTTTCCAAACCAGTGAGTGAATTCTTGTTGGTCAAGTTCCCAGGCATTGAAATCCTGTCCTCAGAACAACCCAAGCATGCCTTAAGTTTAGCTTATCCGGGTGTGAAGGATGACCAGTAAGACTGGCTGCTTGGATTCTGGAGTTTAATGGTGTGCTCTAAGTGATGACAGAGTCTTTGGCAAAGTGATCTTAAGCCCAAAAATGCCCCCAACAGCCGACAAAGCCATTTATTTTATTTATTTAGAGTGTGGGACAGGCCCTTCTGGCCCAATGAGCTGGACTGCTCAGAAACCCTCCTATTTGACACTAGCCTAATCACAGGACAATTTACAATGACCAATTAAAATACTGACTGGGACGTCTTTGGAGAAAACCAGAGCACCCAGAGGAAACCCGCGTGGTTCACAGGAAGAACTCCTTTACAGATGGCGCTGGAACTGAACTTCAATCTCCAAAGGTCTTGAGCTGTAATAGTGTCGCTACCATGATGCCCAACTGCTTCACCACACTGTGGCTAAAATGAAAGCTCTGATTGCTAATCTTGGTGGTAGTGTGCCTGTCTTATCTGACGATGACTGGAAATCAGTGCCGGAGAGTACTTAAAGTGGAATTGCTGTTGCACTGGGCAGATCCATTCTCTCACTCAGAAGTCTGGGTCTAGTGGGATGAGTGGTCATCACATCTTGGGTCATCCTTGGTTGAAGAGGTTGACCATGACTCCTTCTGTGCCTTGTCATTCTGTTTGGTCTCCATGGAACGTTACAGAACCAAATCTCACTGCATTTCTTATTCACCTTGTCCACCGGAGCTGACTTCACATGCTAGGATAGGTGTCTCCCTATCTAAATGGGGTATGAATCCCACTAGCTACTCTAACCTGCCAGGCAAAGCAAGGTTCCAGGCTGTAGCTACTGCTGCATGCAAACAGCTACTTGGAGCTGCAGTTGAGAGCTGATTTTAATATTTAACTAAATGGTTCATAAATGTAAATTGCTTTTGCACTTATGTAAAAACATCAAATTAAAATTAAATTATAAGAAATTGAAAAAGGATCTGGTGCTTTCCCAGCGTATATGACCAATAATCTCTTCTAGGGCTTCCAACCAGGTACAGGTAATGATTATAACCAGTGTTTCAATGAAAATCTCTGCCAGCTTCTTCAGGAATGATGCCTGGATGTACCTTGACAAATGGTATTTATCACTTCCTTCCTGATTATCACTCCTTTCTGATTGGTTAGTCCTCATCCAATCATGTTCCCCAACTCCCACTTGTTTACAATGGAGTTCCAGTTCTTACTTAGAGTGAAACTTTTGTCTTGTTAAAGTTCTTTTCCTCTAGTTTTATTTCAAAGTCTTCCTTTACCAGGCGGTCGCAAAAGCCATTGGTGTGGCAGAAATTTTGTGTCATCAATATCAGTTCTATGGATATTGAAAATGCAATGTTCTGTTACCACCAGTTTCTCCAGGTAACCCAAACAGATACACCTTCTGTGCTCCTTGATGGGGTTTCCACCATTCATTCCATCTGGATGATATACTCTGCTCTGCATTCACAGAGAATTCTGTAAGTGCCAGCCAACCTGAGTCTCAGTTCATCTTTGACCCACAGACAGTCACTTGAGCTTCCGTGTGAGTGTGGAGCAGCGTATCTCAGCCAAGTGGGACATGGTGGAGAATCGCATCAATGGCCATAGGACTGAGTTCAATGGCACAAAGCTACTGTGCTGCACCAATGGCTTTTGGGACCACCTGATAATGGAAGCCATTGAAATAAACCTAGAGGAAAAGAATTTTAACAAAGATGAAGGTCTCACTCTAAGTAAGAACTGAAATTTGATAGTATGCAAGGTAGGAGAGCAGAAACTTGACTGGATGAGGACTAACCGATCAAGTGGGATGGACTACAGAGGCAAAAAATATCTCCAGTCTGGACATACCCAAGGATCATCCTTGAAGAAAGTGACGGAGTTTGTAATTGAAACATCAGTTATAATCAACACTTGTACTTGGTTGAAAGCCCGAAAAGAGCTTATTCATCATAAAAAGAGAATTTGCATTTCTTTGGATCTTCATTCCACATCCTACTGTTCTTATTGATAAATTGGAACTTGCATCAGATCCTGTGGTGCAGGATTCAACAGAAAGGGCATTATTGAAGAGTGGATTATTGCTATACAATTCTGTAATATCTGTCCTGATGTAATCTTTATTGAGTGTGATAACTAAAACTGAATCGATCTCAAAAAGAATAAATGAGAACCAAAGAGAAAGCAAGGATTGGAAGAGATTAGGGAGATTAAAAACAGAATCATAAATCAAAAGTAGATTCCTAAAAGATGGTGGTGGCAGAAGCCCACAACATATTTAACATTTTGTGGCATAAAAGCCAGGACCAACAGGGTCTGGGACTGCTGCTTCCACTAGACCATCAGACTGCTTAAATCATGCTGACACAACTATATTTCAATGTTACATTGATGATCCTGTTGTACATACTATTTATTATAAATTACTATAAATTGCACATTGCACATTTAGACATAGATGTAACATAAAGATTTTTACTCAGGTTTGTGAAGGATTTAAGTAATAAAGTCAATTCAATTCATTTCAATTCATTTCGTTAATTGCTGTAAATTTCAAGCCTATGCATGGAATAGAACCATAAATATACTAAAGCCATTCTATTTTTTAACAGGCTTGCTGCAATGAACTAAACCTTAATATTTCATGATTCTTTGATGATCTAAAGAGGATTTAATGCAATTCCAAACTTATACCATAGTTATACTGTTTAAGGGTCATTAGCTAATAAGTTCTATTAAGTTTCTTTTTGTTTATGTGAATGTTAATAGTTCTTGGACCTATTCCTGAAGATCACTGTTTGTTTAATATTTCCATTTAAAATAGTACTTTCAAAATGTACTGTCTTTGAGTTAGCCACATATAATTGTATTTAGTAATGCTCAAGCTATTAAAGTTAAACTATTCTTATGTAATTTCTTATTTTTCTCTTTGTAATGCAGTACATTTGCACATATGACTGTTCTATTCTTAAATAATCTATTTACAGTATGATGAACTGCAATCCCAGCTGTAATCACTGGAAAAATCTACTTTTTAACCTTTGCCAAGTCAGTAATATAACTATTTTTGCATAAAGTTTCCTTCAAACTTTATATACCTCAAAATATAAATCACATTTTTGTCCATAATAATAGTAGGTCCTTTCAAAAATAGAAAGGAAGATTCAGTCATTTTATCTTCAAAACAGAGGATTAAGAAAGCAATGAGTTTTAAGCATTAACTGTCTTACACATGAATGATACTAATGGTGTCTTCTGTCCCTTAATTAGCAATGCAGCCGATAGTAGGAAAGGGAATATTATCAAAGCCATACTGACTTTGCTTTAGCGTGAAACTTTTGCTTGTCTTTTTGAGTTTTATTTTCTAAATAAAAAGGAATTTGCTATAACATTAAAACAGAATTGCAGTAAATTTAAAATATCAAGTTTGCAATCCAGCAGTTAATATCTATTAAAATAGTAAAGACTTTGATGAAAAACATATACTGTATACATAAAAATAGTTCATAATCTACATCCAAAACTTATTTTACTCTTCTTTTGCATTTACGAAATCACATTGATCCCCTGTTTCTTGGATTTATTTAATGCTTTTAGTAGACAATCTATATGAGACTAAAATAACAAAAAGTATTTTGATTTTCCAGCAGCAGATTATAAAGAAGAGCCATGAGTACAGTTCACAGAATCACAGAATTGTAGACAGGCCCCCAAAGATTCCCAATGTAATTTAAGAATGATATATAAATTGAATATATTGTTGTACATCAAAATGTCAAAGAATGTACACATATCAAAATAGGTTACATTATTAATTTACTGAAAAATATGAATACATCTGAAAATTGCGAATATCTGTTGAGAGGAAAAAAAATAAATGATGTCACATGAATTTCCTCAGAGTGATCCTGAGTGAGATAGTTTTGGAGCAATGATCACTCAGTAGATTGTGGAGCATCTTCAAGAGAAAGGAATAGTAAATATTTCAGGAGTTGAACCTGTGTCAAATTTCAGCCCTTCCCCACAAATGCTGCTCAACTCATTGAGCACAACCAGCAGATTAGCAGATTGTTTGTTGCTCAAGATGCCAGTGCCTGTGCTCTCTTGAGATATCAGATGTATATCCTTATTCAGAGTTATTGGAATAATGGACATCAGGAAATATTCTCACATAAAGACTGAGGTTTAACAGTGTATTTAAATTCTGAAAATTTATCTCCCAAATGAAAAAGACTGTACATATCATTCAGGAATATTGAAACTGAAAATCCCTAATGCATACAATGAATTCTCAATGACTGTTGTCTAATATTTGCAGTAGCAATTGGTTTTTAATAACAAGGAGTTCAAACACTGTCTTGAAGTAAAAGATCATAACAGGGCCAGACCATTCAGACCAATATTTTTAAATCCGACTGTCAGTGACACAAAAACTGTCTTAAATGCAGGAACATTTCATTTGGGAGGAGAACTGTGACAACAGGGCTCCACAAATCTGCAGGACAATATGATTTCAGGGTCCTTACTACTAAATATCCTAATTTTTTTATTCTTTTCAAAAACCCCAGCCATACGGTAGCAGTTACTATGGTCCAGATTATCCTACTATACAAAAGTCCTTGAGGAACAATTTTCATAAGTGACTTTGTAAGACACCAAGAAAATGTATTTCTACAGTTTACTTTTGGGATAATGCAAGAATATTGCTGAATTTCTGCAATGTGGCAGCTGACTTTAACAAAAATGATGATGTGCTTCCAAGTCCAATCCCAGCTGATTCTACTGTCAGTGTAACAGCTGTTCATCCTGCTAATTCTAGAGCTGTAAATCAAGATCTCACAAATAAGAGTCTTTTCTAATCATAAACATAAGTAAACAAATTGACAATGTTATTACTTCAGTTCAATATTTTCTTTAGCTATAATTGAATTGATTAATCTACAAAGACTATCCTTTGTTGCCTATCAACAAAGGCTGAAAATTAATTCAATCCTGTTTCTTCATGCATTTTAATCGATAAAGGTTTCTCTGTCAAAAATGTATACAGTTGTTTCCCTCCTAGAAAACTAGCACCATAATAAAAGTGATTCAGTTTTAACACTGCAACAGATTCAGGGAAAAAAAAATGGAGTAGTTGTTCTTTAATCTCAAAAAATGGACTCCCAGTTGAGCCTCCTGAGTCATTGACCAGGATTATTCACTCTTCTTGTCCAATTAAGTGATGTTCTTCTTCAATTATTTACTTGTTCACATAATGAGGTCATACTGCAGATTAATCAAAATGCAACTTCAAAATTAGAATGTTGCTAAATATTGGACTTGGGAAAGAAATATGCATATTATAAGTTATTTTAATAAATAATATTCTGAACATGCCTAGATAATAATTGACCAAAATAAATGTAATAGGCACAGTTCAGACACATATACCTCAAATGTATAAACGGTACCTGCAAAAACCATAAAGACTTCTTTGAATTTCGCATTAAAGCAGGTTGAGTATTTGTTTTAAGCTCAGTCACACCTATTTCAGGATTGGAAAATCGAACACAGTAGCAGCTGTAGCTGGTCCTCAACAGCCTCATTGTTTATGTCAAAATGAGCACTACCTTCCCCAAGGAGTTTTAACTAATTTGTTGTGCTCCATTATCCTGACAATAGACAATATTATATGGTTTACTAGTCACACTTTGTAACAACTTAACCTGAAACAAATGTGTAAAAATCTGCCGATTTGAACACACTGAATTTGCATGCAAAGCTACCAACAAAAAACTAAATTGAGAAAATGTTTAAGGATGAGTTGCAATGTCAGATTAAGGTGCTAAAAGATCTTGTAAACAATTTCAAGCTCTTTTTTCTCCTGGGATAAAACTGGTACTTTAAGAATCAACTCTTGAGGTTGCATTGAACAACAAAGCTGAAATTTTGACTGAAATGTTAAACAGAAACTTCTGCTCCAGGTCAATGTGATAGATGGAACAAAGTGTAATTTAGAGGGAGTATATTTTCTGACTGACTTATTAGCATGTGTGACCTGTCGAAGTCTAAACAAGACCGATCAAAGAATCTAGGAGTTTCAGTTTCCCATCTTATCAGCACAACCTACATTAGCTGCAGGTGACTTGAGGAAATACATCAATGCCTGATAAGCCTTGGGAGTTGTGATTGGTGAGCACTGTTTTTAAGGTGTGCGACTGTGAGTACTTTAAATAATCTCGCACACATAGCCTTCGTTGCCTTGCAGCTGGAATTTTCTGTTATATGTTTTCTTTGGTAGGACAAATATGATGGCACAATATAGTATTAATGGTAAGACTTTTAGCAGTGTGAAGGATCAGAGGGGTCTAGGGGTCCGAGTCCTTAGGATACTCAAAGCTGCTGTGCAGCTTGACTGTGTGGTTAAGAAGGCATATGGTGCATTGGCCTTCATCAATCATGGGATTGGGTTTAAGAGCCAAAAGGTAATGTTACAGCTATATAGGAACCTGATCAGACTGCACTTGGAGTACTGTGCTCAGTTCTACAGGAAGGATTTGGAAACTATTGAGAGAGTGCAGAGGAGATTTACAAGGATGTTGCCTGGATTGGAGAGCATGCCTTATGAGCATAGATTGAGTGAACTCGGCCTTTTCTCCTTAGAGCGACAGAGGATGAGAGGTGACCTGATAGATGCATATACAATGATGAGAGGCATTGATTGTATGGATAATCAGAGGCTCTTTCCCAGGGCTGATATAGCCAACACGAGAGGGCACAGTTCTAAGGTGTTTGGAAATAGGTACAGAGGAGATGTCAGGTGTACGTTTTTTACGCAGAGGTTGGTGAGTGCATGGAATGGGCTGCCAGTGATGGTAGTGGAGGCAGATACAATAGAATCTTTTAAGACATTCTTGGATAGATAAATGGAGTTTAGAAAAATAGAGGGCTATGGGTAACCCTTGGTAATTTCTAAAGTATGTACATGTTCGGTCCAACATTGTTGTCAGTTCTCTGTTTCTACAATGTTAATATAATTCTGAAATTATGCTAATATAATCTTGAAGTCTATGTTAATATAATTGTGAAATATTGTAATTAATTATGGGTTAATAAATATGATCCATAAATAAACATACCATAACATTTACTTTGAAACATCTTAGAGCTTCATTATATTTACATTGTCAGTGTTTCAAGTTACAACACTGTTACCAATTGCAATCATAGACACAGAATGAAAGTCAGCAGCTCATAGTTAATAAACCACCAGCATGCTGAATGCTCTGTGTGTGTAATCACTTTGGATTATAGATTTTCTGACCATGAGCTAAGAGAGTGGCAAGTGTTTGACCATGTTGGTATTGCAAATGTGGTCAAATTGAATTAGGAAAAGTGAATGTTGTACAACTGACAAAATATACTCTGCTACCATTATGAACTATGACAAAAGTCTTGCCTCAAAAATATTACAGCAGTACTGTGATTTCAAATTTGTCATTTCTGAGAAAGATAAGATTGCTTCAATTAAGATGTTCACTGATATGTTGAACTAGATGCTTAGAAATGAAGAATTTGAAGATCTGTCAATTGTCGTTGATGTTGCTGGAGCATTTCAAACTTCTGGTGCTGACTGCGAAGGTTGATTCAGTCTTATGAATTCAATCAAATTTAAATCCAGTAATCGATTAGAACTGGATGATTTGGCTGATCTAATGAGGATTAAGATGTAGCTTTCATCTGGATGTGAAGTTAATCTGGACAGTATTTATAGACAATGGATTTGTAGTAAAGACAAATGAGATAAAGTTTACGAATCATGAAAGATTTTGTTTGTTGTACTGTATTTCATTATACTCTTCAATTAATAAGTGAAATCAAAAGTATTTGATTTTCCAATTTTCATTTTGTATGCATATTACAAAATGACATATTTAAAGATCCACACAGTTTTCAGGCCCTGTAAAAATTTCCTGCTTAGAGCAATGGTTTTTGTGCAGCTGCAAAAGAAAAAGTAGATGGAATGTGGCTGGTGAGAGCAAATGGAGGTGTGGATTGGACATGGTAAATGCACTACGGCAGAGGTGTAAGAGCATTTACTGCAACTCCTTCTTGCCTGTGTAGGACATCTTTATAACATCTATCAGCTTATTACCGACATTTTTCCTGACTATGGAGATCACACCACTGAAGAATCCAATGAAAGTTGGATATCAGTCCTAGAGTCTATTCCTTTCAGACATCATACAGAGAGGCTGTTTTACTGAGCTATTTGAATAACTTTGTGTCAGTTGAGTAAACAACATCACTGATTAAGTTATATATTATTTTGACAACAAGATGTGGCTACCTTATCCTGGCCTGAAATATTAAGTAGTCAGAGAGTCAGAGTCATAAAATACAGAAAAAGACCTGAGATCCCAACTGATCCATACTGACTATGATTCCCGTTTAAGCCCACATTTGGTCCATATCCCACTCATATCCTATACATGTACTCGTCCAAGTAGCTTTTAATATCAACATTTGGAGTTCTAAATACTGTAGATTCAAAATTCATCTGTACATCAGAACCCATAATCTAGGTCAATACTCATGGCCTTGTACCAAAGAAGTACAGCAGAGTCCGAGTTGCTGTCTTTTGCATGTAAGAGGAAGTCTGGGCTGGTCTGCTCTGCTCTGCACCCCACTCTAACACTTCCCCACCCACACCCCACTCCAACCCCACTGCACCCACTCCCCCGCCCCCCAAATGGAGAAGGTCGCAAGGTGCACATCAAAGAACAGGTGTGTTCTCCCAGAGTACCGACTGCTACTTATATGTAGTCACATCAACAAGGCTGATTAATTCGCCATATCTTATTTAAGTAAATTGACTCAACTCCTCTCTGCACTTAGTTTGGCTCTGTGTGAAAATAAATGATTTCATACGGAACTTAGGAGCTGAGGCGTGTTATGGAAAACTATTAATCAGAAAAATAAAAAAACACATTATCCAAAACAGCAGAAAGGTACTTAAATAGCAGGTGTGATGGATCATTTTAGATTACCCAGGAATTATTGCAGCCCTCATTCCCTCCATTAAATTTTAACTTTAAAAACAAATTTCTAAGCTCTTTCCATCCACTTACAGAAATTAGTAGGATAATCAGTCATTGTAAATAGTCCCATGATGAGGCTAGGGTTAAATGGTGGGGGGGGGGGGTGTTCTGGACAGAGCAGTTTGTTGGGCTAGATGGGTCTGTTCCATGCTGTATCTCTGAATTATTGAATAGATTTGGAAATGACTAGCTAATTTATATGAGACATTCCATTAACTTGGAATAGAGCAAACACGAGGAAATCTGCAGATGCTGGAAATTCAAGCAACACACACAAAATGCTGGTGGAACACAGCAGGCCAAGACCTGAAATGTTGACAGTGCTTCTTCCTATAGATACTGCCTGGCCTCCTATGTTCCACCAGCATTTTGTGTGTGTTGCCTGTAATTTGGAATAGAAGTTTTTTTTTACCTAAATGTCTAATGGTGTATATTGTTAAGCTAATGAAGCAAGCAGGATCAAATCAGTAGGTCATAGTTCCAAAGTTCAATGTGCAAAATGCTTAGGTCCTATATTACTAGGTTCACGAACAGTTATCACTCTACAACCGTCAAGCTCCTGGAGCAGAGTGGATAATATCATTCACTACTACACTGAACTGATTCTACAACCTACAGACTTACTTTCAAGAACTCATGTTCACAATATTTTTTGTACAGTTTGTCTTTTTCATATTGGTTGTTTGTCAAGTCTTAACTGTGTATGTACAGTTTTTTTGTAAAAGTATATTCTTATTTCTTTTTTTCTTACAGATGCCCGCTGTTTTTAATTTACTCAACCATTTCATGCAGTGTTTTTTTTAAACTCAAATGTCTTGCTGTGCTTTATTTTTAATTTGAACATCTCGCTGCACTTCATCTGGTAGGTAGTTATCTCGGATTCATTTAAAACTTTCTTGTTGCAATGTAACTCCAAAATATAGGATAATCAAAACAAAAACAAGGGAGCCCAAATGATGTGTGTCATAATTTCATTTTTATTTTTAGTGAGGCATGCACATACAATGTGATGTCGTGATAATGTATGCCATTCATCATGTATATATGCATTTTGTAAACAAAAAAAACTTAATCTAACAATATAGTTTCAATATTACTCACGTATTACTGAAATATTAAATACACAACAATTTTCTAATGGCAGAACACGAACCCATGACCGGTGTCATTACTTCTTGCCAATTAAAATGTCAAGAGAGATTGAAATTGACGAGGACGAGAGCAGAAGGTGAGCAGGTGATAAGCACTGTCTGCCTGCCTTTGACTGGTCTCCCTCTTTCTGCTGCCACAGGAAGGTGCAAGAGTCTTGGGTGTAATCACCTCGGTGTCACAGCTTGTGGCTGTGGGACTCTTTCTCAGGGGCATCTGTGGTCTCTCAACATTCTCAGGACTGAACGCACATGATGGACTCACTTTTGGAGGACACTTCAGATCACATTCTATGTGTTTCTGGTTATTCTCTTTTTGCATGATTTGATCAAGATGCTTTAGTTCTGCAACTGAGGTCTACAGTCTATGATGCAGCGTTATTCTGAACTGACTCAATGACTGTCACTCCTGGGCTATTTTTGGGGAATCTTCTTTTTGATATTTATTATTCTATGTTTTTTGCTGTTTGTGAGTGCTTGATGTTTTCTTTCCATGGGTTCCATAATGTTTCTTTGTTTCGTTGTTGGCTGTACATACATATATCTTAGGATTTTATACTGTATGCATACTTTGATAATAAGTGTTTTGGACTTTGAACCCTTGACCAATCCTTAAAGCATGCTGTTAGTTACCCACAACTCCATGCAATAATATTTTATGGCAAGTCTTTTATGTGGCACCTTATCAAAAGCCTTCTAGAAATCCAAGTATACAATCTCCACTTGTTTCTCTCTATTGACTGCACTCATTGTATCCTTAATGAACTCCAGTAAGTTTGTCAAAGGGAACTGCCCTTCTTGAGTTCTGTTACATCTCCTTGATAAAACTACTTCTATCCAGGTGTCTCACTATTACTTCCTTAGTGATAGCTTCAAGCATCTTTCCAAATACAGATGGGAAATTAACAAGCTTTCATTTACATCAGTTTTTAAACCGTAATATAACATTCATGATCTTCTAATTTGCTGGGGCCTGTCTTGAATACAGAAAATTTTCACAATTTATCACAAATTCCTCCACTCTAACTGCAAACATTTCTTTCAATATCCTGGGATACATTCCATCAGGATATGGAGACTAGCCAATGTTTAGGCCCACTAGTTTACTCAGTGCTTCCTTTTTCACGATAGTTACTATATTATGATCTTCACCTCCAATTCCATCCATAACATCTGTCCTGGCAGGTCAGATATGTCTTCCACTATGAAGACTAACATAAAATATTTCTTTATCGCCTTGGCCAGTTCCACATTACCCAATATTAATTCACCCTCTCACCTTCTAAAGACCTACCATTAAGAATTTTACTAGCTGCTTTTCATATTTTGTGCTCATTTATATTTATAATCTTAACTTTCTTTATTTACTTTTATAATCTTACTTTTCTTTATTGCTTGTTCAGTGGTTTTTTGTTGATTTTTAAAGTGTTTCTGATCTTCCACTTTCCCACTATACTTGGCAACTACGTTTGCATAAGCTTTTAGTCTGATGCCTTCATTTAGTTCCTTAGTTACCTAAGGTTGGCTCTCCATATCCTTACGACCCTTGCTTATAAATGGAATATACTTTTGTCGAGTGCTGTGAAGCATCTTTTTTAAAAGTCTAGCCAGCTCCTCCCTCATCCCATTTTATTTTCCCTTGTTAAGGCACAATACACTAATATTAGATTCAACTATTGCACCCTCCATTTGTATGAGATTGCTCTTTCCCATAGGATCCCTAAAGACAACATTGTTAATTTTACCTGTCTCATTGCACAGAACCAAATCTAAGATAGCACTTCATCTAGTATGTAGTTATCTTGGATTCATTTAAAACTTTCTTGATGTAATAGTTTGTAACTCCAAAATACAGGCTAATCAAAATAAATATCAGATAATATTACCTGTGCTACTGTAATGTTTTTACTTGATGATCTACCAACAGCTCCCACCATGACCCTTTTTTCCCTTTACTATTACTAATCTTGACCCAGATGAATTCAATATTCTCCTTCTTATATTTTGTATCATCTCTCACTAACACCCAGATCTCAACTAATATTAAAATCATGATCTCACTTCATTTACCTAAGTTTCTATTCATCTATAAGACCATAGGAATATTTGGCCTATCAAGGCTGCTCCACTATTCGATTATGGCTAATTCATTTTCCCTCTCAAACCCAGTCTTATACCTTCTCCCCATAACCGTTGATTTATATATTACCTGATAACTTTGGATATTTAGAAACATAGAAATCCTGCATCACAATACAGATCCTCGGCTCACAATGCTGTGCCAAATATATACTTACTTTAGAAATTACCTAGGGTTGCCCACAACCTTCTATTTTTCTAAGCTCCATGTACCTATCCAGGAGTCTCTTAAGAGACCCTATCGTACCTGCCTTTTACCACTGTCGCTGGCAGACAATTCCATGCACTCACCACTCGCTGTGCATAAAACCTTACCCCTGACATCCCCTCTGTACCTACTTTCAAGCACCTTAAAACTGTGCTCTCTTGTGTTAGCCATTTCAGCCCTGGGAAAAAGCCTCTCATCATCTTATACACCTTGATCAGGTCACCTCTCAACCTCCCTCGCTCCAATGAGAAAAGGCCAACTTCACTCAACCTATTCTCATAAGGCATGCTCCCCTATCCAGGAAATATCCTTGTAAATCTCCTCTGCACCCTTTCTATAGTTTCCACATCCTCCCTGTAGTGAAGTGACTGGAACTGAGCACAATACTCCAAGTGGGGTCTGACCAGGTTCCTATATAGCTGTAACATTACCTCTTGGCTTTTAAACTCAATCCCACAGTTGATGAAGGCCAATGCACCTTATGCCTTCTTAACCACAGAGTCAACCTGCGCAGCTGCTTTGAGTGTCCTATGGACTCAGACCACAAGATCCCTCTGATCCTCCATACTGCCAAGAGTCTTACCATTAATACTATATTCTGCCATCGTATTAGACCTACCAAAATGAACCACCACACACTTATCTGGGTTGAACTCTATCTGCCACTTCTCAGCCCAATTTTGCATCCTATTGATGTCTTACTGTGACCTCTGACAGCCCTCCACACTATCTACAACACCTCCAACCTTTGTGTCATCAGCAAATTTACTAACCCATCCCTCTGCTTCCTCATCCAGGTCAGTTATAAGAATCACAAAGACAAGGGGTCCCAGAACAGATCCCTGAGGCACACCTCTGGTCACCGACCTCCATGCAGAATATGACCCATCTACAACCACTCTTTGCCTTCTGTGGGCAAGTCAGTTCTGGATCCACAAAGCAATGTCTCCTTGTATCTCATGCCTCCTTACTTTCTCAGTAAGCCTTTCATGGGGTACCTTATCAAATGCCTTGCTGAAATCTATATACACTACCTCTACTGCTCTACCTTCATCAATGTGTTTAGTCACATCCTCAAAAAATTCAACCAGGCTCTCAAGGCATGACTTGCCTTTGACAAAGCTATGCTGACTGTTCCTAATCATATTATGCCACTCCAAATGTTCACAAATCTTACCTCTCAGGATATTCTCCATTAATTTACCAACAAATTATTTAATTTCCTATCATCTCCATCTTGCAACCATGTTTCTGTAGTGGCCACTAACTCATAATCCCTTTGTACTGATTTGTACCACAAGTTCACTGACCTGGTTTCGGATACTGTGGGCATTCTGATGAAGTGCCCTTGTGTTCATTGCCTTTTTGAAGCTAGCATCCTCTGTGTCTTTTGTATTTGACTTTTCTGTGCTTTAGCATTACTTTTGCTGTTTTCTAACTATTGCTTTGGTCTCTGAATTACCTCCCTCTGACTCTCTGTCTGGATTCCTATCCCCTGCCCAGTTATCAGTTTAAACCCTCCCCAACTCCCACTAGCAAACAACTCCCCAAGACATTTATTCCAGTCCTGCCCAGGTGTTAACTATCTGGCTTGCAGTAGTCCTTTCTTCTCCAGAAATGATTTAAGTACACCAGGGATCTGAAACCCTCCGTTATGCATCTCTGCTCAAGCCATATACGTATTCATCCTCACTGTTCTGCCATTCTACCCTGACTAGCGTGTGGCACACATATCATTTCTGAAATTATCACCTTCTTAATCCTATCTTTTAATTCATCTCCTAATTCTATGAATTCAGTTTGCAGGACCTCAACCTACAGATTGGCAAGTATGATGTTGTGTCTATCTCTGAAACTTGGCAAAAGGATGGCTGCCATTGGGAGCTGAACGTTTAAGGATAAGCAGTGTATTGGAAAGATAGGTTCGCAGGCAGTGGGAGTGGTGTGGCCCTGTGTACAAGAAATAATATTAAATCATTAGAAAGGGATGTCATAGGATCGGAAGGTATAGATACCTACGTGGACCACAACAACTGGCTGTTCACCATCCCTTTGCAGAATGTTCTGCAGCCACTCCAAGACCTTCCTGACCCTTAACTTCAGGAAGCAACACATCAAAGGGAGATCCTGTTTGTGGCCATTCTGGCTCCTTTCTATTCTCACTACTGTGGACTTCCTTAGCTCATAGCTCAGCCACTCTTTCTCCTGCTCTCCTATGCAGCCGAGCCACTCAAGGTAACACAGTCTTGGCTGCTCCTATCTTCCATTGACGAACCAATATTATCCAAAGTGGTATTGTAATTTAAACGGAGATGACTGCAGATGTCTACTGCACCACCTTCCTTCTATAGCTCTCTTCATTAGTCAACCATTCCCTATCTTTCCTAGACCCTTAAACTGGGCTGTGACCAAATCGCTGAACATGATATGCACAGTATTCTCAATATTGCAGATGCTGCAAAGTGCATCCATGTGCAGCCCCAATGCTGCTATGCAGTTCTTTAGGAGCTGCAGATAGGCATACTTACTGCAAGTGTAGTCATCAAGGATTCAAGAGCCTCCTGATTTCCTACGTTGTGCAGGAGCTCACCTGCCATATGTAACGATTTTAAGGAATAAGTTTAACTAGCTTAAGAAGTTGGAGAAAAACCTTATCTTAGTGGTGCTTTCCTTCCTCTCCAAAACCCAGCGTTCACCAAATCTATACTTAGATAACCAGCAGCACCTTGGCTAGTCAGCAGCTCCTCTCAAAAAGAGTCACTTCAAAATGGCTGCTCCATTAGATTCTATCTTCCTTTTACTGGCAAACCCACAACCTTGGCCAACCAGAAACAATCCTTTAAAACATTGTTCAAATCGGAACAAACTTTATTTTAAAATAACAGCTGTTGGCTCTTCCCCTCTGCTGCTTCGGCTACTGGGATGGCAAAAATAAAGGCAACCAGAGGTGCATTGACTAGGCAGCAGCCACTCTCAAAATGGCCAATCAAAAATCATTCGCACCAAATTAGAAATTATTTCTGGAATATTTCCAAAATTGTTCCCTGTTTGTCTTGTGTTACTGCTTTAAGAGAACTGTTAACATATTAAAAATGAAATTGTAAAGCTTTTCCTGTCTGGATGTGCTTGCTTAATCGACAACTCCATTGAAGATGCAACATCACAAATATACTTACAGTGACAAAATTATGTCAATGTCCCTGTGAATGATCTTTCCTTGATATATAAAACAATTTTATCCTTCAATTATTCCAATCTATCCTTAAATAGAAAAGGATATTCCACTATAAATGAAAATATAAATTGCCATGTAAATATCTGTCAGTACCTGACAATGTAAATTAATTTTGGTTTAATTACAAATCTCATTTTCCAACCATGTTTCAAAATTAATTTAACATTTATAAATTTTTAAATTCATAACTACATTTTTGACACAAATCTCCTTTCATTTTCATCCTTTTAAATTTAGGCATCAATAAATCACAAATTCTAAAGGCACCATATGAACGAGCAGTATGTCATACATTGTGAATTTCATAACATATGGTTGCTTCAACAGTTTCACATATTAATTTATTCTAGAACAAGTTTTTTTTTTGTTTCAGCATCAATCCTGTTATTTCCTGATCCATCTAATCAACATCATGAATGAATTGAATGGTAGTTTGGTTGGGATTTATTGTCCACCCTTAGTTTTGTGAGTAATTTCATATATCACATTGTATCTTTTTTTTGTTGATTTTGAAGAAAAATGATCAGATGACTTTATGCATTATATGGAACACAAATGTCCCCATATCTATTTATTACCCCCCCCCCCCCCCAGCCTGATGCTGCAGAAACCAGTGTAGATGATTTGGTTTGAAACTGATTTTAAGAAGGGTAACAATGGTGAGGACATGCCAGGCTGCACAGTACTTGGAACTCAGAGACAGTCTAATGAAACAAAGTTTGTAGATATAAATGTCACATTTTCAAATAATGAGTCTAAGTCAAAGGAAGCAACATTTTGGACTTTAAAACTGTAACTGCTAGGTATTCCAGAGTTCCCAGGAGTTCATATTACAACTGACCTCACCTGGACCCTTAATATTGCCTCCCTGAACAAGAAGGCCCAGTAGTGCCTCCACTTCCTGTGGAGATTGAGGTAAGCAAGGCTCCCCCACCCCACATCTTAACTGTATTTTACAGAAGCACCACTAAGAGCGTCCTGACAAGTTGCACCTCCATCTGGTACAGGACCAGCCAAACACTGGACCAGAAGACCCTACAAGTGACTGTGAGAATATCTGAGAGGATCTTTGGGGGTGTCTCCCTTTCATCCACCAGTGTTACTTATCAGGAGTACTGTTACGCAATGCCCATAGTATCATTAAGATTCCCATCGATCCTTTCATCATCGTCTTTGACCTTCTACCATCAGACCAGAGACTCTGATGTGTGAAAACAAGAATACTCAGGATGGGAACCAGTTTCCTCCTTTAAGCCGTAAGGCCTCTGAACTCCTTGCTACATTGTCTTTGAAGTGTCACTGGTCATTTTGTTCTGTACCTTACAATGTTTGATTTATGCACTTTAGTTTGTTGTTCATGAGTGATTCATCTGTAGACTTTATGATTATGTTACATGTACTATTGTGCTTTAGACTCTGGTTAAGAGAAATGTTGAATTTCTATATACAGTATATGGTTATATATGTTATATACATGTATATAGTTAAATGACAATAAACTTGACTTGACTTGACATTGGTTGTTCATGAAGCTCCCTACAGTGTGTAAATTTGCACAATGAGCAAATCGTATTGATTCAATGTGCATTATAAAACTGGCAGACAAAATGAAACTCTTCATATAAACCAAACTATTCTTCATAGCCTTCATCTTGCGGTTGAGGATGATATGCATTCGCTCCACTTCTGAGGTAACTACTGAAGCTGGTTTGGGACAGAAAAACTGATTGTGTGGCTGGTGCCTGATGAAGGGTCAGGTGGGTGACCTGAACACTGGCGTGATAACTCCCCAGTTTACTCCCTTTTGGGCTTTTTGTTGCTCTGAATAAATAGGCTCAAAATTTTCAAAGCCAACTTAAATTATCTTCTCATTTTGAGCAATCATGGGCCAAAAAGTCCAATAAGTGAACAAGAAATTTACATTTTTTAAGGCGACATTGAGCAAATTCTTGATTTGTATCTTCTGTCCACCGAGAGTTTGGAATTGAATGTCCAGTGCCAGGCATGTGAATATCACAGTTTAAACATTGAAGTCAAATGAGTCTGGGGATTCTGTGCTGGTGATATTGGCCTTGTAGAGGATGTTTCACTTGCCTTGCTGGTGGATTTGGAGAATTTTATAGAAGCAGATTGCTCCAGTGGTTTGAGTTGCTTGCTTTGGTTAATCCAAATCTCAGGGACTTACAGGAAGGTAGGTAGCACTATTGCTCATGTACCCTAGGTTTACCACAGCTTTGAGTTCTTGATCTTCAAACACTCTTTGTTACATATGGCCAAAGGTTACACATGTGCATGGAAGATGAAGGGAAGTTTATTCAGTGTTGCTTCTGATAAGAGATGTCTCCTTACAGGATGGCAAGAGAACTGTGCATCTCAAAGATTAGCCAAGGACTAATTCAATAAAGCAGTATTGTACAACAGTGCAGAACTTTAGTTTTGGAGAGTTTAAGTGCAAGATCTATTTTATCACCAGATAAGTCATAGAGACTTGGAGTTTAGCCTCCTAGCAGATTCTATCACAACTGATGTCTATATACTGCAGCTCGATGACATAAGTTGAAGTGACCTTGTTTTTAATCATAGGGTCATAGAGAAGTACAGCACATCAGTAGACAATCTAGTCCATACCAAAGGCATTTAAACTGCCTATTCACATCGACCCACACTGGGACCATGGCCCTCCATACCCCTATGACCCATGTACCTATTCAAACTTCTCAAGCATCGAATTCAAGCTTGCATGTATCATTTGAGCCAGCAGCTCATTCCATACTCTTACAACCCTCTGACTCACATGTTCCTCCTTAAACCATCTTTCACTCTTAACCCATGACGTCTAGTTGTAGTCCCATCGAACCTCAGAGGAAAAGCCTTCTTGCATTTACCCTATCTATAGCCTTCACAATTTTGTATACCTCCATCAAATCTCCTCTCAATCTTTTCTGTTCTAGGAATCAATCTTTCCTGATAACTCAGGTCTGCCAGAGCTGGTAACATCCTCACAAATTTTCTCTGTACTCTTCCAATCATATTTATATCTTTCTTGTGGGTAGAAAACCATAACTGCACCACACAATATTCCAGATTAGGCTTCACCAAGGTCTTATACAACTTCAACGTAACACCCCATCTCCTGTACTCAGTACATTAACTTATGAGGGCCAATGTGCCAGAAGTTTTCTTTACAACCCTATCTACCACTGATGCCACTTTCAACAAATTGTGGATCAATATTCCCAGATCCCTTTGTTCTATGACACTTCTCAGTGTCCTACCATTCACTATGTAGCACATATCCTGGTTGCAATACCTCTAACTTGTTTGCATTAAATTCCATCTGCCATTTTTCAGGTGAGGCGACACTTCACCTGTGAGTCAGCTGGTGTGGTATACTGCGTCCGGTGCTCCCGGTGTGGTCCTTTATATATTGGTGAGACCCGACGCAGACTGGGAGACTGTTTTGCTAAACACCTATGCTAGGTCCGCCAGAGAAAGCAGGATCTCCCAGTGGCCACACTTTTTAATTCCACATCCCATTCCCATTCTGATCTGTCTATCCACGGTCTCCTCTACTATCAAGATGAAGCCACACTCAGGTTGGTGGAACAACACCTTATATACTGGCTGGGTAGCTTCCATCCTGATGGCATGAACATTGACTTCTCTAACTTCCGTTAATGCCCCTCCCCCCTTCTTACCCCATCCATAACATATTTAGTTATTTGTTTTTTTTTCTCTCTCTCTGCCCATCACCCTGCCTGTTCTCCATCTCCCTCTGGTGCTTCCCCCCCCCCCCCTTTCTTTCTCCCGAGACCTCCCGTCCCATGATCCTTTCCCTTCTCCAGCTCTGTATCACTTTCGCCAATCACCTTTCCAGCTCTTAGCTTCATCCCACCCCCTCCAGTCTTCTCCTATCATTTCGCATTTCCCCCTCCCCCTACTACTTTCAAATTTCTTACTATCTTTCCTTTCAGTTAGTCCTGACGAAGGGTCTCGGCCTGAAACATCGACAGTGCTTCTCCTTATAGATGCTGCCTGGCCAGCTGTGTTCCACCAGCATTTTGTGTGTGTTGTTTGCCATTTTTCAGCCCATTTTTCCAGCTGACACTGATCCCTTTACAGGCCATGATTGCCTTCCTTACTGTCCACAATACCTCCAATCTTGGTGTCATCCTCAAATTTGCTGATCCAGTTAACCACATTAGCATCCAGATCACTGATGTAGATGACAAACCACAATGGACCCAGCAATAATCTCTGTGACACACCATTCAGCACATACTCCAGTCAGAGAGGCAACCATCTAGTACCACCACTCTCTGACTTCCCCCACAAAGCTAATGTCTAATCCAATTTACTATCTCATCCTGAATGCCGAGGGACTGAACTTATTTAACCAACCTCACATGTGGGACCTTATCAAATGTTGTCCATGTGGACAACATCCACTGCCTTGCCTTCATTCACTTTCCTGGTAACCGCCTCAACAAACTCTACAGGCTTGGTTAGACATCACCTACCATGCACAAAGCTATGCTGACTATCCTTAATCAAGCCATGTCTATCCAAATACTTACATAACTGGTTCCTTAGAATGCCTTCCAACAACTTTCCCACAGGTGGTGTCAAACTCATTGGCCTATAATTGCCTGGTTTGTGTTTAGAACCTTTTTGTAAACAGCAGAACAATATTGGCTATCCTCCAATCTTCCAGTACCGGTGTACCTCTGTTGCTAATGATGATTTTAAATTTTTCTGCTAGGGCCCTGGCAATTTCTAGACTTGCCTTCCACAGGATCTGAGGAAACATCTCATCAGGTCCTGGGGATTTATCCACTCTGAATTACCTGAGGATAACAAGCACCTCCTCCTCTATAATCTGCGTAGGGTCCATAAAGTTAATGTCACTTTGCCTCACTTCTTTTCTCCCCCATTTCTCCCCCATTTCTTTTGCTTCTACACATGGATTATCATGCTGATTTTCCAGAGAACCAATTTTGTCCCTTGAAATACTTTTGCTCTTAGCATATCTGTATAATAACTTAGGACTCTCCTGTATCTTGTTTACTACAGCAACCTCATGCCTTCTGTTAGTCCTTGGGTTTTCTTTCTTAAGTGTTTTCTTGCATTTCTTATACTCCTTAAGCACCTCATTTGTTACTATCTGCCTATACTTG
Organism: Hypanus sabinus; assembly: GCF_030144855.1. Classification (NCBI taxonomy): domain Eukaryota; kingdom Metazoa; phylum Chordata; class Chondrichthyes; order Myliobatiformes; family Dasyatidae; genus Hypanus; species Hypanus sabinus. The sequence continues at coordinate 40,887,041 of NC_082724.1, forward strand.
TAAAGCAACTCCTTTGTTCTCTTAATTCTTTTCTCTTCCTCAATATCTCATGAAAATCAAGATTCCCAACACGTGTTATCATTACCTTTTATTCTGACAGGCTTTGTACTCTCAAAACTTCACTTTCAAAAATCTCCTACTTACCAAGTACTCCTTTGCCAGAAAACACCCAGTCCCAATCCACACTTGCCAGATCATTTCTGATATTATCAAAATTGACCTTTCTCCAATTTAGAATCTCAACCCATGGACCAGACCTATCTTTTTTTATCATATTTACTTTAATACTAATGGCATTATGGTGACTGGAGGCAAAGTGCTTCCCTACACAAACTTCTCTCACCTGCCCTGTCTCATTCCCTAATAGCAAATCCAGTGCTGCTCAATTCTTTGTTGGGACTTTTAAATACTGATTAAGGACACTATCCTCGCTAGTCTTTTGACAGTATGAGAATCCCAGTCAACATGTGGTAAGTTAAAATCAGCTATGATGATAGCATTATGTTTTTTGCAACATTCTGTGATCTCACAACATTTGTTCTTCTAAATCCCTTGTTCTGTTGGATAGTCTATAACATTATCATGGTCATGCCTTTTTTTATTTCTCTGCTCCACCCTTAATGCCTCACTAGATGAGTTCTCTATTCTGTCCTGACAGAGCACTTCAGTGACATTTTCTCTGCCTAGTAATGCCACCCCTCCTCCTTTAATCCTTCCCACTCAGTCATGTCTAAAAGTATGGAAGCCAGGAATATTCAGCTACCAGTCCTGCCCGCCCTGCAACCAAATCTCAGTTGTGGATACAATATCATAATTCCAGGTGTTAATCCATGATCTAAGGTGCAAGTTAGCTCTAAACCCAGAGATTCAAAAGTAGTGCTGGCACAAGGTACCCCAGGCGTTTACATAGATTCCAGAGCACCAAAAATGCAATCTCATATAACACTTCAATTTGTGAGTTTATGCCCCATGTGACCAAACTAATGATGCATACAAAAACCAGTTGAGCTGCACTGAAATGTGAAGTCCAGATGCAGAAACATCGACAAGATTTTGTGGTGGTAATGAAGACAAAGCAAGTGTCACAAGATTTACAATCTTTGCAAGGTTTTGAACTGAATGATAATATCCCAAAGGTGGTGTCAAAGATTTTATTAGTAAGCCTGCATTACTTGCAGTTTTAAAGGTAAGGATCAGACCAATCATTCACAGCTGTCAATGCCTAGAAACCCTTTGAAATGTCACCAGATGGCAGCTGGCACCAAAAAAAAAAGAATTCTCACCAAAGGAAATCACATGAATTTTGAAGAAAAAATCTCTCAGTGCTGGTAAGAAGCAGGATATCAATGGAACTAAACCCAACCTGCATAGGTCGTTAAATATGTAAGTTTTGTGCTATCCTCTGTGATTGGGAGGGACTGTGTTGATTTTGTTCTGAGCTGTTACCCAGTAAATCTTTTCCTGCTCAACATGTCTCAGACTTCTACATTTGACCACACTTATGTTCCAGTCCAGGGATGAGTTGTAAATTAGATTGTTGACTCAAGCCAGCAATGAATCATTGACACACTGGACCCTGAAGGCTGACTTTCCTGTTTCCCTCTCTCACCCTTCTCCTTACCTGCCCATCAACCCTCTTTGGTGCTCCATCTCTTCCATAGTTCTCTATCCTCTCCTATCAGATCCCCCCTCCTCCAGCCCTTTATCTCTTTCACCAATCAACTTCCCTCCTGTTTACTTCATTTCCCCCCTTGGTTTCACCTATCACCTACCACATTGTACTTCTTCCTCCGTTGATGGCCTCAGCCCAAATCACCCACTGTTTATTCCTTTCCATAGATGCTGCCTGACCTGCGGAATTCCTCCCATTCTGTGTATGCTGCTGACAGGCAAACGAATAGTTACTACATTTATCTGAATAGGTTTGTTAACTCATTCAAGAAAGTTAACTTCAGATGAAGCCATTTATTCACTTCATTTGAACAAGAAGCAAAAGCAAGAATGAGCTAATCATACCACTGTGCATGTCCTGCTATTCAATAAGATCATAACTGCTCTTCCACTTCAGTGCCATGCTTTTGATTACCCTATATCCTTTAATTTTTATTATAGCTAAGAATCTATTGGAACCTTATTGACCAGCATTTTAATTACATTTACATTGTTTTTATATTTTGATTTTTTAATGATTTTCACTTTTTAAAAATCCATTATAAGATCCACTACTCAAGGTCTGCTCATAGCAAAGAGCTTTCTCCATCTCATGGGATGCTTCATGGATATATAGGGTTAGTTCAATTAGCCCACTGAATCTAAAAAATGTTGAGTGCAGGTAGCTGGACATTGTAAAAGTGAGCTTGGCAAGTTCTGTTAACTTTTATTTTCCTTAAGAAGCAGGCAAGTGAAAAATACATGTCAGCAATTTTAATCTACAGTTTTAAAGACAAATTATGGACAGTGGATTGTGAAACTTAATGCTTGACTGTTAAATATCATGGAATCAAATGATGTCAATAATTTTATGGTCCACTTCAGATTTAAACAGTTTAAGAAGTGATATCACGAAGCAATCATGCTTATACTCTATATGATAATTGAAACAAAATTCAAGCCAGTTCTTTACTAGCTGAGCAATCCTTGCCATGATGGGAAAGAGGAAAATTATCCTCATAAAATGTAATGGCACAACAGAGTTTTAACATGATGCCAGCAGTAAGATAAATATGAATAATATTTTTAATGTTTCCAGAATATTTCTTCCAATTCTGAACATGTTCCCAATGACATCTGCAAGCATTCAGTGACAATGGTGCTTGTAAATATTAAATAGATCCAATCAATCCAATTATACCAATATCTTTGATAGCTTGAGCATGAGTCTGACTGACTGGTAAACCCATTCTGTGTGGATAGTCAACTATTTGCACAAATACAGCCCTTTATAACAAAGTGCTGTGGGATTGTGGGAGGTGCAGCAGAAAATTGCACTGGGATGACCCGAAAAAATACACAGTGCAAGCCTGGGGTGAAAGATCAGCAATCTTTGGCAGGCCAAGATCTGCAGCTTTATTTTTGCAAACAGATTTCAGTGTTCAACAGCATTTCTAAAACCGAGAGCAGTTTCAGTGATTTAAATTGTGTGTTTTCAGTTTAGTCAACTGCTACTGAAATATCAAGGAACAATTCTGTATCAGATGCCATGACAGCATAGGAGTTAAAATGACGCCATTATAGCTTGGGGTGTTGGAATTCGTAGTTCATTCCTAGTGTTCTCTGTAGGCAATTTGTATGCTCTCCCTGTGGAGTTTGTGTGTTTTCTCTGGGTGGTCCCATTTACTTATTTATTTATTGAGATAGCGTGTGAAATAGGCCCTTCCAATGCTATAAGCCACAGCACCCAGAACCCTAGCCTAACCATAGGAAAATTTCCGATGACCAATTAACCTACCAAACAGTACAGCTTTAGAACGTAACAGGGAATTGGAGCAATAGGAGGAAACACACACGCGGTTTTAGGAAGAACGTACAAACTCTCTTCAGAGGGTGTTGGGAAATGAACTCAGGCGTCATCTCACAGTAGAAAGACAAACTGGTTGATAGGTTAATTGGTCATTGTAAATTGTCCAGTGATTAGGCTGGGTTAAATTGGGGGTTGCTTGTCAGTGTAGCTCAAAGAGGCGATTTTGTCCTGAATATAAATAAATAAGTACGCCTGTTCAAAATACCTCCAGCATCTTGTGGGTGTTGCTCTGAATTTCTAGCATTGCAAAGTCTTGGGTTTACAATTCAGTCCAGATACGTTTACTCACTGAATTGTTACTGTTCAAGTTTATAATTGCAACATTTTTCATGCTTTAATGAATTAAATCAAAGAAATTGGATTGTTCACCATCAGCTCTTTATGTGCAAGGAATTTTAATGATACATTGCAAAGTCCTGTGTGGCTACAGTCTAGGCACTGAATGGTCGCTACCATCAGTTAGAGTCCACACTAATATAATTGCGGAGCCACAGGTGAGACAGCTTCAGCCAAGAGAGGGAGTAGCAGGTAATAGCTAGCATAAGCAGCTACATCATGTGTACACAGAATCTTCAGGAAATGTAGTATACCTTCTGATTATCAACAGTGACCAGAGGTTGACCAAAATACCACCAAAAATGCTATAAGAGCCCTAGGACACTGAAGGCTATATTAAAAAAGCTATATTGATCTCAATTTGAGGAAGGTGTGAGGAAAAGTTCTTTCCATTCACAAACAAGATTCATCCAAGGAGACAACTAATGTTGCCTATATTGTTTCATCAAATTGCTTACAGAATTTGAGAAGGGAAGAAGCTTCTCAAAAAGCTGATGAACTCTGAGCTCTTCCCAGGAACACAAACTGAAAATTGATCATTTGTGCTCATTGCACTAACTGGTAAAGGCACCTGGATGGGCAACACAAAGGGACAAGTTTTCATTGATTGATGGTCATGGGTTTGATTCTTTTGTATCATAGAGGTGGTTTCCAGGGGAAAACCTGGGTAACACCATTGTGAGTTGTGCTCTGAATTGAAAATACACATAATAACATTGGGATTGAATTTATAGTTAATCAAGAGATAAAAGGCAAGTAAAATTAGAGCACAAAACTGAAAAAATGTACAGTACTTTATGGTAGTTTATTACACTTCTATCTCATAATTATTTTACATGATCATGGACTACAGGAGGAATGGAGTCAGGCTAGCCCATATTGACGTCCATGGGACTGTAGTTGAGAGGGTAGGTAGTGTCAAGTTCCTCGATGTACACATCACTGAGGATCTCACCTGGACTGTACATATCGGCTGTGTGGTGAAAAAAGCACACCAGCACCTCTTCCACCTCAGATAGACGGCTGAAGAAGTTTGGCATAAATCCCCAAGTGCTCAGGACTTTCTACAAGGGCACATTGAGAGAATCCTGACTGGCTGTGTCACTGCCTAGTACGGGAACTGTATTACCCTCAATCGCAGGGCACTGCAGAGAGTGGCACAGACAGCCCAGAGAATTTGTGAATGGGATTTTTCCTCTGTTCAGGACATTGACAGCAGAAGGTGTGTAAAAAGGGTGCAGAGGATCATCAGGGACTCCAGTCACCCCAATCACAAACTGTTTCAGCTGCTCTCATCCAATGAACGGTAACACAGCATTTAGGCCAGGACCAACAGGTTACGGGACAGCTTCTTTCACCAGGCCATCAGATTTATCAATACACATTGATCTGATTGCATATCTGACTGTACATACATGTATACAAAACAATGTATATACAATCTTCATGTTTGGGCAATATCCTCCCACATTTCCCTTCTTTATTGCTTGTGCATTGTGATGGAGACACAACATAAGGATGTTTACTCCCTCAAGTTGTGAGATGGATGTAAGAAAATAAAAAAAAAATCTATCCATTCTAGATTCTGTAGTACTTTTACATTTTATGAGGAATAATGTACTTAGTATCATGAGCTTTAAAAATTTCTAGGTTTGGCTGTTTCATAATCAGAATCAGGTTTATTATCATCAGCATGTGATGTGAAATTTGTTAACTTAGCAGCAGCAGTTCAATGCAATACATAATATTAATAATCAATAAATTAATCAATTACATATATTGAATAGATTTTTTTAAATTATGCAAAAGTAGAAATAATGTATGTTAAAAAAAAGTGAGGTAGTGCCCAAAGATTCAATATCTATTTAGGAATTGCATGGCAGAGGGGAAGAAACTGTTCCTGAATCGCTGAGTGTGTGCCTTTGGGCTTCTGTACCTCCGACCTGATGGTAACAGTAAGAAAAGGGAACGCCCTGGGTGCTGGAGGTCTTTAATAATGGATGCTACCTTTCTGAGATACTGTTCCCTAAAGAAGTTCTGGGTACCTTGTAAACTAGTACACAAGATGGTGTTAACTAGATTTACAACCTTCTGCAGCTTCTTACAGTCCTGTGCAGTAGCCCCTCCATACCAGACAGTGATGCAGCCTGTCAGAATGCTCTCCATGGTACAACTATAGACATTTTTGAGTGTATTTGTTGACATGCCAAATCCCTTCAAACTCCTAATAAAGTATAGCCACTATCTTGCCTTTTTTATAACTACACTGATATGTTGAGGCCTGGTGAGATCCTCAGAGATGTTGACATCCAGGAATTTGAAGCTGCTCACTCTCTCCACTTCTGATCCCTCTGTGAGGATTGGTCATGAGTAGTTGTGAGTTTTATATTATCTAGACTGGTTCATAGAGAAGGGTCTAAGGGAATTTAGACAGGCAGACCTGACAATGTGCTCCTGTAACAAATATGTTAAAAACAGTATGCCTGAGGTCTTATTCTGAACACTGAGGTACTGCAAGCACTCAACTCCATCACACCAAAGCTACACCTCCGAACTGTGGTGCTATTCCAGCAGCAGCTTTCCTGTGACGCATGCTGCGCTGCTGGCCACCATTGTCAGGTATTTATCTCCCTGTGGCACACGTCTTCCTAGCATGATCCACTCATCCAATTCAGGTCTAGGCTCGGAGACAGAGCCATAGATGAGCTGTACTCTGTGTCATCATTTTTATTGTCATCATCATCCTCAGTTCTCTTCAGAGCTTCCCTCATCTCCACCTCCTCCTCTTCTGCAGAAGGGGGAAACGTATGTTACAGCAGAAGTTAGTTGTCTTTTTAAGCAGTGGACAAGAAAAAGTGATGCAGAAGCACAGATGGCTTTTACTGTTGATCACATTAAAGGGAATGCAGTGATCACAATGCAACATTATGACTGAATATATCCGGCATACTGCAAAACCACACCTGTTCTTGAAATGATTTGAAGCTTGCATTAGGTGTGTGAGTGCCCTTTTCCAGTTAAGGTCGCCTTCATGTCTTTGTCTAAATAGAGGTGAACAAATTCAATGTGTAATCTCTTCAATATCATCATTTTGGTAAGACAATGAGAGTAAGAGTGAAAGTGAATAATCGTGTTCTTCATGGCAGATTTAAATCATTGAATTCAAATGGGTCAAATCAGTGGAAGCAGACAGATCAATTGTCTTTGTTCCTGCCATATGCTTGGAGATGTAAGCTCCATTTTGTGGAACTGTTTTACATCCTTTATTTTATGAGATGGGGTTGTTTTGGTTTCTTTGTTTCGAAGTGGACACAATGATGGTTAAGTACACTGCTGGACTGGAGATCATTTCCAAATAAGAAGTTATTTGTGGGGTGTTCTTTGATATAACATAACATGAAGGTTTGTGAACGTTGGGGTTGGTGCCTGCCTGGAGTGACTCAAGCTGCTTGCTGATTGAAAACAAAGAACCATAAATTATCGATTGTCACTTGCTAGGAGGAGGACAATAAATGGATGCTAGCCTGTAGCAGAGCCAATAAAATGTGTTAAAGATCAATCAGATGATCTACAGCCAATTGACACTGGAATGTAATATATGAATTTGTAAGGAACGAATATAAAAGTAGCCACTTTGAGTGTTCTACCAGTGGCAACTCTCTCAATTGACCCACCATTGCAAGGAAGACCCTCCCCCTATACCAGGAGCTGGACGAAGAAAGGATCAATCATCTGGTCTATGGAAATCCCCTATTTCAGTGTTATAAATTGGACAAGTGGTCTGAGTGAGTATTGGTACAGAGGGAACAGTAGAATTCATATTTTAAGCTGTTGGCCTGGGATCAACATAGTTACGTTGTTGTTTGTACAGAGAGAATAAAGTGTGAACTTCAATTAATTACGAGTTGCATAGTGAATTTCTGTTGAGGAATGAACAACAATAGTATTTCTGTTGTCTCAAACTCATCTTAAAGTACTATGTGGAATCATGAAACTTATCCAAACTTGTTCCATGGGACAGGTCTTGACATAATTGGATGTTGAACATCATAGGCATTTTCTGTCAGACACTTCTCATCTCTTCTCATCCTCCTGGTGTGTAGGATCTCACACCCAGCCTCTTGTTTCAGTCTCTAGGCTGATAATGTGTCTGTGTGAGTGTTGGTTTTTCCCTTGTTTTCCTCCAGGGCAGCTGCTGTGTGTGTCACTGGTGACCATTTACCAAAAGAAGGGTTCTCTTGAGATTGAAACCCTTCCGCCACAGGCATGCACAGGTGCTTCGAGCTACATTAAATTGCTGATGGTCCCTTTGGGAAGCAAATAGGTCTTGTTTAATGTTCAGTTCTGGGGAGAAACCACAATAATTCTATTTCTGGCATTTTTGCCCGATGGCGTGTTTTCCTGGGGATGATGCAAATGAGTGTTTGGAACATACAGAGGAACATGTTCAATGTGTCACAAAGGAGTAAAGTCAGATATCCAGGAATAGCTGTTTCACAATTCAAATGATTTGACACTGTGTATCATCTTGTCCAAGACAGAGACTTTCATGATTAGGCTATTAAAATTTCACGAATTATTAAAGCAACACTAACTTTACAAAGTCACAGTTATATAATCTGAAGTTTTTTTTGGCATCTTCTCTAGCAATTGTTAGCAAACTAAATGGACAATTGCTCCAGAATATTCATTTCTCATTACATTTTTGTTTGTTATTTTGTTTGTTGCCAGATCCTTATTTGCACTTGTCAAGTCACCTTTTAGCTGGTTTGAATGATTAATCAGGATTACATTAATCGATGTTTAATGGCATGGTTTGTTCTAATGAGATCAGATATCATGATCTAATAGTGGTGCACCAAGTGTATAAAGTGACACCACATTATCATTTCAAATGCTTTTAGTCTAAGACCACAAGTAATTAACATATTTCACTGAGAACATGTAATAATCTAATATATGATGCTTTGATGGAAGTATCTATTTCTGATATATGACATGATTATATGTAATACTTCTCCCTGCTTTTGGACTCCAGAATTACACATAGGAAGTGTTTTGCAGTTTTTCTTAAGTGCAGTTTGCTGTGTGGTTTACAGGAATATAAATTGCTATCTTTTCCATAAAGCAAATTTGGTTGGGTGTACAGTATTCACTTGTGGATAAAATCTCCATGAAACCTTTGAATTTTCTATCATTGAAAAACCCTACTTTAAATTGATATACAGATTGACCCCAGACAAGAACCAGATTTTGTTTTTACAGAATCCTTTTGTCAATTTTCTCTATAGGTCAGAAAATACACAAAAATTAGTTGCTATGTACTTTCATGACGTTCTAATGAATGCATGACCTCTAGACACCCTTATATACAAACAAGCTCCCATAACATTATTACTTTCAAAAGTCTGACACGTCTGTATGTTGGTTCTTCCATATGACAGAATGAGTTCCTGTTCTTTCTCTACCTTTAGCAAAAGTCTATTCTCCTCAGTCTTTTGTCCTTTTGATGTCATTCATTACTATACCATTAAGTACAGTTACCATATCGAGTGAGTTTTATGTTCTTTCTGACCTATGGACAAATAGCAAGAAAAGAGTGTCCGTCAAAGCAAAACCTGTTTGTTGCATGTATGGGTAATATAATTGTAGTTCTGCCTGCCTAGATCATCGAACCTATGTGGAGTGAGCATGAATATTTTTATTGTTTCATCGTTGGAAAAAATAATCAAATTGGACAATCGTCTTGGAAATACTCAACAGATCAGGTGGAACTTACGGAGATTTGATGCGAGTCTGTGAGTGCACGGGAGGAAGACAGAGCCCTGATGCATGCAAGTCCACTGGAGGTGGTGGTTGCCTATCCTGTCTGTGTGTGAGTGGGTGGACGGATGGAGGAAGGAGGCTTGTTGTGCCTTTGCTATTTTGCTGCTGTTGCCGCTATTGCTGAACATTGTGGGCATACTATTTTGTTGCTGAAGTGTGTGGCGATATTTGTGGGCTGCCCCCAGTACACCCTTAGGTGGCATTGGTCATTAACACAATGACACATTTCACTGTATGACTTGATCTACATATGATAAGTAAATGATTCCGAATCTGAGGTAGCCATAGCCAACATTTCCAGTTGGTGATCTTTCATCAGTGATATGATGCAAGGTCATTGGCCTGAAACATTAAATCTATTTCTCGTCTCGTTGGGGGAAAGCAACAACAGGCAGATCCGCTTAGCCGAGGATGGCTCTGCTGAAAAGGAGGGATGGAAAAATATTAGGAGAGCTACAGTGATAGAGGATTCAATTATAAGTAGAGTTGACAGGCATTTCTGTGATTGCAAAAAAGATTCCCTAATTTTATCCTGTGATGCTAGAGTCAAGGATGTCACAGAGTGAAGATAGGAGATTCTAAAAGGGTAAACAGCCAGAGACTGTAGTTTACATAGACATTCATTACATAGTAAGAGAGCAGACATCAATTTAAAGAACCTGGTTATAAAGTAAAGAGCAAGACCTCTTAGGTGATAATCCCTGAATTAGTTCAGAAGCCATGTACTTATGACAATAAGAATTTGAAGATAGGTCAGCCAGTTAAAGGGACATATAGAAAGGATGGCTTTGCATTTCTTTATTACTGGGACAGCTTTCAGGGAAAATAAGACCTGCACAAACTATGTGGGGTGCAGCTTAACCAAAAATGGGGAAGGTTTAATGTAATCTGGTATGAGGATAGGACCATTGTGGGATGGTGCAGATAAATGCTTTGAGAGGTTGGTCATGGTTAGAATCAATGCCTGCCTCAGCAAGGACTTGGACCCACTACAATTTGCTTATTAGCCAATAGGTCTATGGCAGACACAATCCCAGTCGCTCTTCACATGACCTTAGATCCACTGGAGAATACAAACACATATCAAGATGCTGTTCATTAACTGTAGTTCCGCACTTAACATCATCACTCCCACAGTCTTGATTGATAAGCTATAGAACCTGGGCCCCCGTACCTCCCTCTGCAATTGGATCCTTCACTTCCTAACTGAAAGACCACAATCTGTGGGGATTGGTAATAATATCTCCCCCCTGCTGATGACCAGCACTGGTGCAACTCAGGGATGAGTGCTTAGCCCACTGCTCTACTCTCTCTATACCCAGGACTGTGTGGCTAGGTATAGTTCAAATACCATCTAAAAACTGGCTGGTGATGCAACTATTGTTGGTAGAATCACTGATGGAGACAAGAGGGCATAAACGAGCAAGATATGCCAACTGGTGGAGTGGTGTCACAGCAACAACCTTGCACTTAACATCAGTCAAATGAAAGAGCAGATTGTGGACTTCAGGAAGGGTAAGAGAAGGGAACATGAACCAATTTTCATCGAGGGATCAGAAGTGGACATATAGTTGTAAATTCAAACATATAGTAGCCATCATCATCACCAAACAAGGCAGTCAGAGGGTTGGGTGTAAAGTTTACCTTAAAAAGCTCCGAGAAAGTTTGAAATACTTCTTTCCAAACTTCATCAAGCCGTAGACAGGACCAAAACATATGAATTAGAGAGGCCTCTTCAACATTACACCTATTATAGTCTGGAGAAAAATCTGAGTGAAAATGAGAGAGCTTATCTTTAGTCATGTGGGCTCTATGAACCACTTTAAATTGTAAAAGAGAGTGACGCGTACTTAACAAAGAGGTGTGAACAAGTTTAAAAATTTCATTCCAAGTATTCTCATCAATTGAAATCAGCAGGTCTCGTTCCCAGAGATTTTTAATTTTGTCTAACTGAATGTTTCTCATTGCCAACAACATAATATAAATATTAGAAATAGATCCATTATGAAAAGGTTTCAGAGTAAAAACTGTATCAACTAAATTCTTATCAGGACATTTGGGAAATGTATGAAGTTAAGAACGCAATAAGTCTCTAATTTGTAAATATCTAAAAAGTGAGCTTTATGAAGATTATATTTAATAAATAATTGATCAAATGAGGAACAAACAGATCCTGAAAACATTTAATACCTAGTCTATTCCACTCTTTAAAAACTACATCAGTCAAAGACTAGACAGTGAAAAACCAAATATCCCAAAGAATTTTCTAAATTGTACTGCATAGGATAGAAAGAGGCTATAGAAAGCTGGAAGTTTAGTCAGGAGTCCATCTTGGGTACTAGTCTCTGTAGTATCCAGGATATTGTCATCAAGAAATGGTGCCTTAGAAAGGCGGTGCCCATAATTAAGGACCCTCATCACCCAGGACTTGCCCACTTCACATTGCTACCAACAGGAAAGAAGTACAGAAGCCTGAAGGCACACACACAGTGATTCTTTCTTGCTGCCATCTGATTCCCAAATAGACACTGAACCCATGAACGCTACCTCGTTCTTTTATATTATTATTGTTTTCGCACTATTTTTGATTTAACTATTTAATATACATATATATATATATACTTACTGCAATTGATTTACTTATTTACTTATTCTATATTATCATGTATTGCATTGGACTGCTGAGTTACCAAATTTCATGACTTATGCCGGATTCTGATTCCGAAATACTACATATTAAAGTGAAAATAAGTTAAACCAATTGTCAGATAAAACATGGGTGTTATAAGGTATATGGGAGAAATACATGGCTAATTTATATTTGTAATATAAAGAGTTTGACTGGTCGGCAGATTCACTTTAGCTATCAGTGCATATGATGTTGTTGCTGTCATTGAGATATGGTTTAAGGAACAGTAGGACTGACAAAACAAAATTCAAAGTTCAAAGTAAATTTATTATCAAATTATGTCCGTCACCAAATACTGCCCACAGTGGAACAAAGAAATACAATAGAATCAATGAAAACCTACAAAGTCATTCAAGCAACCAAAGTGCAAAAACAAAAAAGACTGACAAGTAACATAGCAGGCTACAAAATCTTTAGGTATAAGAAAGGTGATACAGCCTTGCTGATTTGGGAGTCAATTACTGCAGTAATGAGAAATGATATCCAAGAATGCTCTTTAAATGACGTTGTAAGTTCAGAACTTAGGAAGAAAATGGGGGCAATCTCTTATCCGCAGGATATATTACAGGCTTCTAAGGCGTCAGTATGAGAGTGACGAGTAAGCATCCCTGAATGCAGAAGCATAGGTAGATAAGTGGATGTATAAGATATACAGTATTTATTTATTTATTTAGTGATACAGCATGGATTAGATCCTTCTATCCCTACAAACTGCACTGCCCTACAACCCCTCATTTAACCCTAGCCTAATCATAGGACAAGTTACAATGACTAATTAACCAACTAACCAGTACATTTTTGTACTGTGGGAGGAAACTGGAGTAACCAGAGAAATCTCATGCATTCCACGGGGAGGATGTACAGACTCCTTATAGATGACATTGGAATTGAACTCCGAACTCTGACGCCGCGAGCTGCAAAAGTGTCATGCTAACTGCTAATCCTAATATTAATGTTCATTAGCTGAGACATGGAATATAACAGCATGGGAGTTATGGTACAACTTTATAAAACATTGTGCACTGTTCTGTCCATCATAATACTGGAAGGATGAAACTGCACTGGAAAAATTCCAGAGAAGATTCACAAGGATGCTTTTTGAAGATGTTTCTCTTGTGGGAATATTCTGGGTTTATTTTCCATAGTGTGCAGGAAGCAGAGGGAGACGTGATTGAAGTATATAAAAGGATGAAGCGCACTGACTGTGTAGTTAATAGTCAACTTCTACAAAATTGAAATTTCAAAAACTGGAGGTCAAGGGGGAACAACTTTGGAGGAGACATGAAGACCTTTTTACCGAGAGGTTGGTTGCAATCAGGAAAACATGCGAGAATATCTGTTGAAAGTAGACACCCTCACTACATTTACTGAGTATCTGGATAAACACCTGAATAGCCAAGGAACAGACTTCTCTGGACTGAATGCTACTCAATGAAATGAGTGTTGATGGTTTGGCATTTTACCAAGGTCTGAAAGACCGATTTCTATGGTGTGTGACTGCTTGAACATGCTGAGTATTTTTAACATTTTCTGTTTAATTTCGCATACCTTGATCTGTCCAGATCTTGCTTTCATACATTCAGGAACGACTTCACCCACCGTAATCTGAAGAGATGATGCATGATATCAGTTGAGCTTCAAGCAAGCTGAATTCCAGGCTGAAGGAGATCTAGTAATGTCTGCCTTCTAATTTGAGCATCTTTGAAGTTGTGCATGTACATTAATTTGCAGGAATCCCTCTGTTTTCCTACAGATGAAAGTGACAGACTTGTGCCATGTAAGAATGCCCCTAGGGGTCACAGGGGATCTGCTTCAGTTTGCTTATTCACACTTATACATCATAAGTGAACCCTTCATATTAAACTTGATCTTCTGAGTGCATTTGCAATTTAGAAAGGGAAAATCACCTCATTCTTCTCCCCCCCCCCCCAGCGATTCTAGAAACTTAAAGAAGCATTTCATTGTTCAAGATGGAGCATAAAGGTGGGGGCTGTGTGAAAGCAACAAAATAGAGGGGCAGGAGAATGTCCAACAGAGAGTAAATGCAAATAAAATTAATATTTTAAGATACAAAATTACTGAGGACAAAATTGGAAAGGGGAGAATCTGTTGCCATTTAGTGGTCATTTGGTATCAAGGTAAATTAGTGAATGGAATATTCAAGAGATGGTACATAAATTTGTTAGCAAATAGTGTTCCAGGAGTAGCAGAAAATAAATTTAATTATCGTTCTCCTTTTTCACACTGGCCAGGAAAATTTGTAGAACAAGAACAGTTAACCCTCTAGATCAACAACACAAGAAATTCTGCAGAAGCTGGAAATAGAAAGCAACACACACTAATTGCTGGAGGAACTCAGCAAGTCAGGCAGCATCTTTGGAAATTAACAAACAATTGACGTTTCAGGCCAAGACCCTTCTTCAGGACTGGAAAGAGTGGGGGAAGACAGCAGAATAATAAAGTGGGCAGGGAGAGGGGAAGGAGATGGTTGAATCTAGGTAGGTGGCAAGAGAGGATGATGGAGAAGGATCTGATTGGAAAAGAGAGTAGACCATGGGAGAAAGGCAAGAAGGAGATAAACTGGGGGTGGTGATAGACAGGTGAGAAGAGGACTTAGTGGGGAATAGAAAAGGGAAGGTGGGGGGAGCATTTTGTACCTGAATAAGAAATCGACATTCATGTCATCAGGATAGAGTCTACCCTGACGGAATATGATTCCTCTGCCCGAGGAGGCTATAGACCAACATGTCGGAACAGGAATGGGAATAGGAATTAAAATGGTTGACCAGTGGGAAATTCTGCTTTAGGTCGACGGAGCAGTGGTACTCAACAAAGCAGTCCAATGATTTACAATGGGTCTCACCAATGCAGAGGAGGTTGAATTTTGAGCACCAGATGCAATAGACAAACCCCATACAGATTCATAGGTGATGACTGTTTGGGGCTCTGATTGGAGGTGAGGGTGCAGATGAATAGGCAGGTCTAGCAATTTAACTGTTTCTAGGGATAAGTGCCAGGTAGGAGTTCTGTGGGGAGGGAGCCATACCTTTGGAAAACAAGGAGATGGGGGGTGGGGGGAAGGTAAAGATATGTTTGATGCAGGATCCCTTTGGAGATGGTGGAATTTGCAGAGAAAGATGTGTTGGATGTGGAGGCTCATGGAGACAAGAGGAACTGTATCTCATTAAGGCAGTGGGAAGATGAGGTGAGTTGGAAGTCTGAGAAATGGAGGAGATGTGGGTGAGGGCAGTGTCAATGATGGAGGAAGGGAAACACCATCCTTTGAAGAAGGAAGTCATCGTTTGGTCAATAATGTTTCTGTACTAAATAATAATTGACTCTGTTTCACATACCACAAATGTTAGTTATCCCTCTCATTATTTCAACTGTTATCCAGTTCTGTTCTTTTTTTTTATAAATGTCTTAGTTTTCAGCACAATCTGACCTTGAACCCTGCTCAGTTAATCACTGTTCCATAAGCCAACTGGGAGTATGCTGCACATTTTTTTTTGTTTTCTCTTTTTTAAAAGCTGCTTCTGCCCTGACACAGTTCATCTCTCCAGGACACAATTATAGCTTTTTCCTGTCACCGTGCACAGAAAGCTAAGTCAACTCCAACATGGCATGCTTTCAAAGAGTTTGCCAAGGATACATTAATTTGCTAATAAATATATAGGAAATAAATACAATATTCATACATTTCCACATTCCGTTAAACAGAAATAAACTACCATGGGTACTGTTGTTGTAATTTTTTTGTTCAGTCTCTTTTTTTCAAACAAAGATAAACAATACAAATTAAGTTTATGAAATACTATTTCAATGATGCTCAAAGTGTGTGTGCAACCATCCGTCCTGTCTGACTTATAGTTGTAAACCCATTTTGAAGCAGAGTTCAAGCAAAACTGCTTCTGGATTTGCACTTTATCTCTTTCACCTCAAATCATTTTGTCAATGATTAAGAGCAGCTACGGATGTCCAATGCCTTAGTTTTAAAATGTTAACCCTTGCATTCATGTTCATCATGCATTCATTCATTCCTCCAGCAAATTTTATAACATCTAAGTTTTAAACCATCCCAGATATAGCTTTATTTGTGGTATTGCATCAATAAGTCATTTCACATCTTTCCCTTTCTGGGATGGCTCCTAAAGCTGATATCTTTGATCAGTCTTTAAGTCATGTGCTCTATATGGTACACAGTGATTGTCTTTTCTGAACAATGTCTTGAATTAAGTGCTGTGGAGCATTTTATCTTAAGGGTGAAAGAGATCAAGCACCTCACAGGGAAGTTGGAGAACAGTAATTTGCAACCAAAGCTACTTATTGAAATATGAGGATGGGTAACTAAAAGGATCTACAGAGCAAGATGATCCAAATTACATTATCAGAGTCATTACAATATCAGAACTGAAACCCAAATGAACTAACTGATAAAGTCAGCCTACTTCATATTGATATTTCTGATTTAACTGAAGCTGTTAATACATATGACCACTTAGTGCTTCCCTGACTCCTTCAATGTTGTTGAGCTGGATTTCATCTTGCTTGGCTGGTTCAATTCATTGCCATAGAACCTCCATTAGTGATTTCCTATTCCCACTCCATCCCCAGTATCTTGGGTCTCTCAAGAATCGATCTCTGGATCTTCTCTGCACCTCATTTTCTCAAAAAAAAGCATGTGAAAAGCACAATGGCTTTGATCGCTACACTTATAACTCTGAACTCCACTTCACCATTGGCTTCTTTGACTATGTCCAGTTTGTAAGATCAGGTGTCTGACATGCAGTACCGTATGAGTAGAAATTTTCCTCAAGAATTATTGGGAAGTCAAATTTGTTCCCTCGCCATCAACTTTGACCACCCACCAACCTTTTCCCCCATCTAGTGCTATATCTGACCTTAAATTAGCTTTGGACAACATAACAGCATATTCAACATTATAACCTATTTCCATCCATATAATATCATCCACCATCTTTCTCATTCATCAGCTGCTGAAACCCTGATCTATTTGATATTTATTTATTATTTCCAGACAGTGATACACATCTAGACAGTCAATCCATAAATGTAAGGTTATCCAAAACCAAGAGTAAGTCCCATACATCCATCTTTTCTGTGCATGGCCACCTTTAATGGCTCACAGATGATCAATAATTTTTTTATTATTATTGCTGTTGTTATTATTACTTTCAATCAATACTTCTAGGCCAAGCACATAGATGCAATCATAAGGAAAACATGTCATCATCTTTGCTTTCTTAAGGTTCTTAACAAACTTAGAAAACTTCTACGGATGTACTGCTGGAAGTAACCTGACTGGTTGCATCATAATCTGGAATGGAAAATTGAATATGCAGCATCATGACAATCTGCCGAGTCATTGACGATGCTAAATACATTATAGGCACATCCTTTCCCTCCATGGCATCTACATGGGGTGCTGCCTCAGAGAGAAGAAATTCCTCCTCCTCTCTGTCTGAAATAGATGTCATTTATACTTAAGTACAGTGGCATGCAAGAATTTGGGCTCTCCTGATCAAAATTTTTGTTATTGTGAATAGTTAAGCGAGTAATAGATGACCAGATTTCCAAAAGGTATAAAGTTAAAGACAACACATTTCTTTAATATTTTAAGCAAGATTACTTTTTTTTAATTTCCATCTTTTACAGTTTCAAAATAAAAAAAAGGAAAAGGGCCCAAAGCAAAAGTTTGGGCACCTTGCATGGTCTGTAGTTAGTAACACAGCCTTTGGCAAGTATCACAGCTTGTAGATGCTTTCTGTAGCCAGCTAAGAGTCTTTCAATTCTTGTTTGGGGGATTTTCACCCATTCTTCTTTACAAAAGGCTTCTAGATCTGTGAGATTCTTGGGCCATCTTGCATGCACTGCTCTTTTGAGGTCTATCCACAGATTTTCAATGATGTTTACATTGGGGGACTGTGAGGGCCATGGCAAAACCTTCAGTTTGCGCCTCTTGAGGTAGTCCATTGTGGATTTTGAGGTATGTTTAGGATCATTATCCTGTTGTAGAAGCCATCTTCAGCTTTTTTTTCTACAGTGTGATGTTTGCTTCCAGAATTTGCTGGTATTTAATTTAATGCATTCCTACCTTTACAAGTGTAATGTTCCCTGTGCCACTGCCTTCAACACAAGCCCAAAGCATGATTGATCCATCCCTGTGCTTAACAGTTGGAGAGATGTACTTTTCATGAAATTCTGCACCCTTTTTTCTCCAAACATACCTTTGCTCATTACAGCCAAAAAGTTCTCTATTAAATTCACCAGTCCACTGGACTTGTTTCCGAAATACATCAGGCTTGTTTATATGTTCCTTTGCAAACTTCCGATGCTGAATTTTGTGGTGAGGACACAGGAAAGGTTTTCTTCTGATGACTCTTCCATGAAGGTCGTATTTGTGCAGGTGTCACTGCACAGTAGAACAGTGCACCACCACTCCAGAGTCTGCTAAATCTTCCTGAAGGTCTTTTGCAGTCAAACGGGGGTTTTGATTTGCCTTTCTAGAAATCCTACGAGCAGTTCTCTTGGAAAGTTTCCTTGGTTTTCCAGACCTCAACTTGACCTCCACCGTTCCTGTTAACTGCAACTTCTTAATTACATTACAAACTGAGGAAATGACTACCTGAAAACATTTTGCTATCTTCTTAAAGCCTTCTCCTGCTTTGTGGGCATCATTTATTTTAACTTTCAGAATGCTAGGCAGCTGCTTTGAGGAGCCCATGGCTGCTGATTGTTGGGGCAAGGTTTGAAGAGTCAGGGTATATATAAAGCTTTGAAATTCGCATCACCTGGCCTTTCCTAATGATGATTGTGAACAAGCCATAGCCCTAACAAGCTAATTAAGGTCTGAGACCTTGGTAAAAATTATCTGAGAGCTCAAATCTCTTGGTCCTGCCCAAATGTTTGCATGGCATTCCTTTCCTTTTTTTCACTCTAAAATTGTACAAAACAAAAAGAATACACTAATCTTGCTTAAAATGCTGAAAAAATGTTTCATCTTTAACTTTGTGACTCTTGGAGATCAGTTTATCTTCTACTCACTTAACTATTCACTGTAACATAAATTTTGACCAGGGTTGTCCAAACTTTTGCATGCCACTGTATGTCCGTTGTTGTAGATGTCTCCACCTGGGGAGAACCTCACTTTAATGTTCACCCTTTCAATCCTCCTCACTATTTAATGTTTGAAGAAAATTATCTCTTATTTTTCCAATACCAAGCCTTTCCTGAGATGTCGGCACCATCATCCAATGTTGTCTCCATTGAAAATGCATCCTTTTTAAAATACTGAGACTAAGTCAGTACCATATCCTCCAGATGCAATGTTAGCGATGCCTGAAGAGTCTCATTAAAACTTCTTAACTTTTCAGTAATTTTTGTTTACTTTTGTCAATAATTTTTGTAATCTGCCAGCAAACAATGGACAATTAAAATAATGTTAGCAATTTTTTTGCAATAATGGTCAAATTTTCATTCACTTTCATAGATACTGGATGCATCTGCATGCCAGACTTTATTGTTTCATAGACTGCTACGTCCAATCCCATTTACTGCAATATTTTATAGTCTGTTGGATCTGACTGTTTAGTTTTTAGATTAGACTGTTTAATTGTTATTTTCCTGTAGTTTAACAATTATTTGTCTGTTTGTATTTTGAGTAATTCTTATTTGCACATAACAGTTTAATAATCTTTCCAGTGGTCATTGTTTATATATGCAGTTGTTCAATGTGTTTCCCTAGTGGTTATAATGGTATGATTCTGGAAGCTTTTCTTGGTACTGTATTGTTTGAATAAGAGTCATCTCATTGGCTGACTCCTCTTTACAAATTTGAATGGAATTTCCCTCATCTAAGGTTATAAAACAACTGCACCATGAGGTTAGTGGCATCTTAGATCTTAATTTGTGTCTCTACCTTCACTTAGTAGACCTCAATCACTGTCCGTTTTCTATTTTCTTTTATTCTACCAATGCTTAATAAAATAATGGTGAAGCAACAAGTTTTGTGCCTCTTTCATAACTTCTGAAAGAACCTTGGATTAAAACACCAGAATCCAACAATAGGCGTAGTCAATGGCAGGATATTGTAAAGTTCAAGACTTGAAACAATCACAGACTAAGTGGAAATTTTCGGTGCCTAAACATAAAGGGATAACAACTTCCTCTGCTCCATTTTGTCTGAGAGAAAAAAATATTTCTGGATTCAATATCAGATATAAATTAGGACTGAGGATTACTGTGTTGTTATTATGATTAAAAAATAACAAATCTGTGAAAATTTCAGTTGCAGAACAAGTTGCTTTCGGTACCTAGTGAAATTATTTTGCTTGTGCAATCAATTCACTTATAATCAGTTTGGTTATGATCTATTTTGGTTGCTGGACAATCTTTTCAGTTACAATCTATTAATATTTTGAGATCCCAGTCAAAGTGATAAAAAGTACTACTAAAAAGATCAAATCAAAACAATGGCCAGTGTTGTGAAATCCACTAAGATCTCCTGAGTGAGAAATTGGCAAAAAGAAGATCAGCTTCTTCCAGGCCCATTTGATTTTCCAGTTCTGATTTGATTTATGTCAAGAGGATCGGAGTTGACGACACTGATGATTTTGTATTTTTGTGAGATATTATAAACAGCCCTTTTTTTCCTCTCTTTTTTATTTTCTCTTTTTTTCTTTTTTTTCTTCTACTAGTTATTAGATTTTTAGATTAGTTTTTTTTGCATAATGATTTTTTTTCTTTTTTCCTTTTTATTTTTTCTTTTTACTCTATATTATGATACACCTAGGTTTGCCTTGTCTATTTGTATATTGTATCTTTTACGATGTGGGAATACTCATTTATACTGTAATCATTGTTTTTGTAATCTTTTATAGTTAGTTGAAATATGTACATTTGTAATCCCATTATCTATGTACCGATTTTATTTTGTTGTTATTAATAATGATAATAAAAAGATGGAAAAAGGAATTTCAGCTTCTATATATAATGATTTCTCAATAAGGTTTTGAAGCTAAAAATAATTTTAGAAACTTATGACAGCCAAGAGGATTTCTTACAGGTGTAGGAATCACAATCAAGAAAGTCCAACTATTCCAAGAACTTATGGATGTCATACAACTGCCATCAGAAGTTGTTGTATTAAATGTAAATGCCCTTCTAAAATGATTGCAATGTAAAGCCATGTAAATGCACTTGTGAATGAAATTGCAAAAAGATCAGCATAGGTAGAAATGAAAGAAACAAAAGAAGTCTGAGAACTCAATCAGTGAACCCAATACTGGAATTGTGGAAATAAAGTTGAACTCTGTATCACAGACAAAACATGCAATATATTCAATAGGTGCAAGCTCAGTCCTCTGAATGGAAAAAAAAATGGTTCTGGATGGAGAGTGGTAGGAAGTTAAGCATTGTTGGATCATGGAGATAGATATTGTTAGAGTTTGCTAGCTCCAACTATATTGCTTCCTTAACTGGCACAGCAGATACACTCATTGAAACATAATGGAGTTCAAAAGATGATCCACAGATTCACTCAGTGGTGGTAGAATCTAAAGTTCAGGGCACAAGCTCATCAAACATTTGAAAGATGCATGACATGCAGCAAAATGAATCCCAGAGCAGGAGAAAAACTACCACAACGAAGGGTTCCTGCTCACCTGAACCATTTTTACATTTACAAGTGGACTACATTTCTTTGTCAAAGTGTCCAGGATATACAAACATACTGGTAATAGTGAACAAGTTTTCAAGAAGAGTGGAAGCTATTCCAGCAATGAAAGCCACTGCCACTTGCACAGCAAAGATTCCGATCAAGGATAATATTCCTATTCAGGAGTTACCATATTACATCAGCTGTGACCAAGGAACACATTTCACTGGGAGTGTTTGCCAGAAATAATGTTGACTGATGAACATTGAATTGTCTTTTCATTGTCAATATAACCCAGCGTCATCAAATAATGACTAAGTATCATGACGAAGGTGTACCATGGCCAACAGCTCTTCCTATGGTCTTGTATAGCATCAGAGCAAACCCAAATAAGAAAATTAAACAGTGTTTATTCAAGGGATTTACGGAATGTCTTATGTCACTGCCAGGAACCCTCAATCTCAGGGAGGCTGATATACACATTATGGCAGACACTTTAGGTAACTATTGTGTGAACTTCATTCAAACTGCACATTCTGTATCTAAACATTCTGCCACTTAGAGTGATCCAACAGGAAGGAGACACCCTCGATTCCTATTGAGTGAGTCTTTATTGAGAAACTGTGTAAGTATTCACTGGGAGCTCGATGGGAAGGTCCTTATCAAATGTTGTTAATTACCAACTCAGCGATGAAGGTAGAAGGGGAAAGTCAGTGAATACATGCCAGTCACTGCAAATGAGCTGAAGTGGTAGCTGATGATGATGACAAGCGCTATGGTCAATGTGTTTGTAACCTCTTGGTCACAGTGCCTACACTGGTGGGTTACAGTGAGAAAATCACTAACCAGCTGCAGGAATTCAAACAACTCAACAGCTACTGGACATTATGAAATTTATACTAATTTTATTTGTTTTGTTGATATATTATTGCCAATTTTTCACACTCATAATGTGCCTGTTGAGATGACTCATAACGTAAACTTGTGATTAGCACATGAATCTGTTGATGCTGTTAATGCCTGTAATTGTTTTGGTATGTCAATATATACCACACACTTCAAATATTCACCAATGCTAGTCATTCTGGCAGATGCAGAACAAATATCCACCCTCTTTATTAAACATTCCAGCAATAGCGATGTTGACATCATACCTATGATTTATTATTCACAAGGGAGACATTAATATATGATAATCATGCCCCCACCTACCATTAGAAACTGGATAATTTATGAATATATTGTCAGCATGTTTTAGGGAACATCATATTTGGATCTATCCATGTCTTACCCTGGGATATATCCACATCTAATATTCATAACAAAGATTGTAAATCTTTTCAGGTGTTTATTATAAAAGCTACTTTTTGCTTGAGTTCTGAAGGCACCTTTTCAGTAGGGCATAGTTCATGTAATTACACTCTATATTGTCCTAAATGGGGTAATGACTCAGGAAATGATAAAGCTCCTGTCAAGTAATAAGAAATGTTCTAAATTAATGGAACAGTACAAACTTTATATGCAGAAATAGAGCCTATATTTCTCTTCCACATACTTGGTTAGGATCTTGTAACTTACGATATATTTTTCCTGCCATGAGACATACATACACTTTAAATTTACCTCCCAAGTCTTGAAGTAAATGAGACATTTTAGAAGGAGGTCATTTTGCAACAATTTTATTCCCACTTTATGAGTATAAGAGAAATTCAAAATGTTGCTGCAGCCTTTGAAAGAATAAGCAATGATATTGATCTTCTGGAAAAGTAACAACAAAAATGTTCACCACGTGTAAGATGGTGCTTCAAAATCATATGGCATTAGATCTTATCTTAGCAATTAAGGGGGGAACTGTTCAATTATAGGCAAGGAATGTTGTACTTACATACCTGATGAATCTGAAGACATACATAACTAATTTGGCTGATCATATTCATAAAGAAATTTTTAAAATACATCCATCTGATGGATGGGATTTCTTTGAACGGATTCATTTAATTCTCAGAAGCTGGGGTTACTCATTATTACAAGACATAATCATACTACTATGCCTTATCATAATTTCTATTTTTTACTTGTTTAAAGGTGTTCATTAACAAAATAGTTCAAACTCATGTAAGTGTACCTACTAATCTGACTAACAATGAAAAAATCTTATGAGTACATTGAAGAATATATACACTTTCATATTTTAAAGCTAAAGCAGTTTTTGATTATTTTATACTTAGCATAGATACCACAAGTTTTTTTGCACCTGAATTTCCCAAAGTGATGATTCTACATGTGTGATTTAGAATCAAAGGGCAGGGAGGATCTGACTGTTAATTCTTAAATTAGATTGTTTCATAGTCATTTTCTTTGTACTTTAACAATTAATTATCTACTTGTATTTTAAGTAGTTCTGACATGCATAAAGTTTAATATGCCTCCTATTGGTCACATGTTTATGCAATTGTTCAAAGTGTCCCCCAGTGGTTATATTGGCATGATTCTGGAAGCTTCTCTTGGTGCTGTGTTATTTGAATAAGAACCATCCCATGGGTTGACTCTTATCTACAAATTTGAGTGGAATTTTCCTTATCTATTGGTATAAACAAGCATGAACTTAGCTCCATCATAGACCTTAGCTTTTTGACTCTTCCTTCAGTTAGTAAACCTCTATCACTGTCATTTTCAATTTTCCTTTGTTTTATCAACTCCTAATACAACAATCATGAAGCAACAAGTTTTGTGCCTCTTCCCTGACTTTTGAAGGAATTTTGGATTAAAACATCAGAATCTAGCAAGTCTCACTCTTTTTTAATTGGCTCTGCGTGCATGGTAGAGACAGATACATTAGGGACATTTAAGAGGCACACAGATGTAAGAAAATGGAGGGCTATGTGGGAAGGAAGGGCAAGATTAATCTTTGAATAGATTAAAGGGTTGGCACAACATCATGGGGTGGAAGCACCTATACTGTGCTGCATGCTTTATGTTCCATCTGCTTATGTATGTTTTAAACGTTTGCATAGCTGATAATCCCTAATAAATGTTGTTATCTTTCATGCAATCAAATTTAACACCGATTTCTGGTATTCATTTCCTGATGTTATTCCAAATACTCTCAGTGAAAAAGTGTGAAGATTCACAAATAAAGCTTTTCATAGCAAGTAAGAAGTACATTATACTACAAGCAGCTCAGAATTTGCTCAAGCATGACAGATTAAAGGGATTTGGAGTGAGAGCTGAAATTCAAAGTTAAACCTTTTTCAAGGAAGAGTTTATCTGGTTGAGCCACTGGCCTATCTGTTAAGAATTATATTACATATTTTGTGCATGAGGATGTGCTATAATTTGGTGTAATTTATGTGCATACACATCAGTAAGTAAACAACTAGATACACAAATCTAAAATTGCTATTTGAATTGCAAAACTCTGTTGTTAGCTTTAGAAAAGTCACATCTTGTTTGGCTTGCTAGTGAACAGGCTTGAAATTGTGTACAGATACAAATTAAACTCATGGGATCGTTCTATGCATGTTGCTTTAACTGTGCTTGAAACAAGATTATTTGATAATTACAATAAAAATTCAGCAATAAAAATCAACTCTTTTAAGTAAGAAATTTCATTCCATAATACCAATAGTTATTAAAGAATTTGGAAAAAGACATGTAAATGTCAGTTATTTTTACGTTATCCTATCTCTTTATTCCTGATCTTGATCTAGTCTTACCTTTACACTTTATTTCTCTTTCTGTCCTTGATCTAGCATTGAATTCATTCACTGTAAATTACATGGTGTCATAATCCTTTAGTTTGATTGGTTAAGGATCTATTTAATTTTTACAGAATATGGGTTTTGGTAAGAGAAGCATTTATTATCAATCTGTCATTGCTCTAGAGATACGCAGTTGGTTGGACACAAAACCCAGATGTACTCTAACCTGACTGCACTTGAGTGTACTCTAACCTGAGTGCATTTTGTTGCACTTTTAGACAGGCAGAAGCAAGAACAATCATCTATTGATGCTATCCATTACTCTACTCTCATCAACACAATTAGATACTAAATTTGAAAAAAAAAGTTTTTGTTGAAGGAAATTTTGTCTTTTGTATTTTTTTTTCATTATTGAATTTCTAATAGTTTGATTTTCATTTACTGTATACTTTCATTTTGTGATGATCACATTGAAATGTCATTCTGATTTTTGGATCTAATCAGTTATTGTGGATCTTGGAAAATGTAAGTGGCAAAGGATGCAACTCATTAATAAGTACCAAATAACTCATTATTATGCTCAATTATTTAAAGCAATTATCACTTAGTAATAATTTAACATATTGCAGAGAAATACAAAGTACATGCTGATCATTTTTAAGATTATTAACCACTTGGATAGTGGAACAAACAAGCATCCATTTATTTACTCTTTAAAACAAAGGATCAATTTAATGTTTCTATGAAAGGAAGACTGCTAGTCTACTTTCATAATACTGACAGTTTGGGTTTACCTTTCAGTTATTATAAGTGATGGTGTCAGTTCATGTGCCAATTAACATCAATCCTATTTACTTTACTTTAACTTTACTTTGTTAAAACTGAATTCACTTTCCATATATCTTTTTAAATCTGCACTGTTAGCTCTTAAAATCAAAATAAAGTTGCACTATCCATTTACAAATCTGTATAATCTGAATAAAGTCACCCAATGCTAGCTGAATACCAATGAAGTAAATTTGAATACAGAGGCATTTGTATTTGCCTTTGGGTCAGCCAAATATTTACAGTAAATAAAAACAGTAGGAGTCCATATATTTCTTGTGCAATTCTATGATTCTGGAAGAATAATGATAATCTAGGATCTATATGCATAAACGATTATTTTCCCCCTAATCACCCAATCTTTTAATACTTCCCTTTAATTGAATGCTTCCTTTGACATCCGTAAAATGGCACATAATACCATCAATGTGGCTATCTGACCCATCATCTAAGCAGTTTGTAATACAGTGAACATCTGTAACCCCGATATTCCAGGAACCAGAAATCATGTTCTCCTAATTACAACAAATACTTGAAATCCTCATCCTTGTTACTTAACCATCAATCAATTTCTAGTCATCTGGTTTCTCACCAAATTCCATAACTTCCCTTTACCCTCATGAAATTCAAATTCAGATAAATCTCCATGCTGGAACACTTGTTTTTTGGGAGTTCCTATAAATAGCACAGACCATCCACAGTTCATTATTACTGTTATGTTTTTTTAAAAAAAATCATCAAATTTACAATGGAGGCAGTGATCATATTTTGATAGAATTTGCCCCGCAGTTTGAGAGGGAGAAGCTAAAGTGTGATATATCAGTTTCATAGTGGGGTAAAGAGAAATGCAGAGGCATGAGAGAGGAGCTGGCCAAGGTTTATTGGAAGAGGACATTAACAGTATGAGAGAAGAACAACAACGGCTGGAGTTTCTGCAGCAATTTGGATGGTCTTAGATAGATATATATGAATGAACTATCTTAAAGAGAGGATAAGGTAACCATGACATACAAAAGAATTCAAAGATAGCATAAAAGCAACTGAGAGTGCTTACAAAAGAGCAAAAAAAGGTGGGAATCTGGAGGATTGGGAAGCTTTTAAAAACCAACAGAAGGTAAGAATCAGTAAGGAAAGAAAATATAAAATATGAAGGTAAGCTAGCCAATAATATAAAAAAGGATAGCATAAGCTTTTTATCAGAATATAAAGAGTCAATAAGAGGTGAGAGTGGATAACAGACCATTGGAAAATGATACTAGAGAAATAGAAATGTGGGACAAAGAAATGGTGTTGAAACTCAATAAATATTTTGCATCAGTCATCACTGTTGAAGACACCAGTGAATGCCAAAAATTCAAGAATGTCAGGTGGTATTGAGTGATATTACTATTACTAAGGAGAAGGTCCTTGGGAAGCTGAAAGGTCTGAAGTTAGATAAGTTACCTGGTCCAGGTGGACTGCACCCCAGGTTTCTGAAAAAGGTAGCTGAAGAAATTGTAGAGTCATTAGAAGTGATCTTTCAAGAATCACTAAATTCTGAAATGGTCCTGGTGGTCTGGAAATTGCAAATGTCCCTCCACACTTTAAGAAGGGAGTTAGAAAAAAGACAGGAAGGTTGGTTGGGAAGATTTTGGAGTTCATTATTAAGGATGAGATTTCAGGGTAATTGGAGACAGGTAAAATAATCCAAATTCAGTATGGTTTCCTTAAGACATAATAGGCAAAAGAGAGTCAATGGATATAGGTTGCTTGGATTTCCAGAAGGTCTTTGATAAGATGCCACATGAGGCTTCTAAACAAGTTAAGAGCCCATGGTATTGCAGCAAAGAAACTGGATAGAGTGTTGGCTGACTGTCTGGAGGCAAAGAGTGGGAATAAAGGGAGGAACCTTTTCTAGTTCACTGCTAGTGACTAGTAGTGTCCCTTAGAGGTTGATATTGGGACTGATACTTTTCATCTGATATCTCAATGATTTGGATGATGGAATGGATGGTTTGCAGCCAGTTTTGTGGATGATCAAAGACAATTGGAAGAGCAGGTATTATTGAGGAAGCAGAGAGTCTGCAGAAGGACATAGACAGATTTAGAGAATTGGTAAAGAAATGGGAGATGGAATATATTGTAGGGAAATGTATGGTCATGCATTTTGGTAGAAGGAATAAAGGTGCAGGCTGTTTTCCAAATAGGATTAATTTAGAAATCAGAGGTGCAAATGGATTTGGAAGTCCTCGTGCAGAATTTCCTAATTTTCAGATTGAGTTGATGCTAAGGGAGGCAAATGCAATATGAATATTCACTTCATGAGGACTAAAATATAAAAGCAAGGTTGAAATACTGAAGCTTTATAAGGCACTGGTCAGGCTGTACTTGGAATATTGTGAGCAGTTTTGGTGTCCATATCAAAGAAAAGATTTGGAGTGGACTCAGAGGTGGTTCTCAAGAATGATTCTGAGAAAGAAAGGATTAATATATGAGGAGCATTTGATGGCTCCAGGCCTATACTTGCTGCAGTTTAAAAGAATGAAGTGGGGGGGGGGGGGTCCCATTCACAGATATTGGATATTGAAAGAGCAAAATAAAAGTGGATGTGGAGAGGATGTTTTCTATAGTGTGGGAGCCTGGGACCAAGGAACACAGCCTCAGAATAGAGGGATGGCCCTTTACAATAAAGATGAGGAGGAATTTCTTTAGCCAGAGGGTGGTGAATCTGTGAAACTCATTGCTACATACAGCCATGGTGGCCAAATCATTGATATTTAAAGTGCAAGTTGATAAGTAAGGGTATTAAATGTTACAGTGAGAAGGCAGGAGAATGGGGTTGAGGGGGATGATAAGTCAGTCATAATGGATGGCAGAGCGTACTCAACAGGTTGAATGGCCTAATTCTGCTTCCATATTTCATGGTCTAATTTTGGTGTCAGAATAGATGGCTTGTGCATCTTGGAAACTACAGATTTCCTGGGACTTCCATGCACAACAGTCTCTGGACTTTACAGATAATGATGTAAGCTCCAGAGACTGTTGTTATCATTACAGATAATGATGTGAAAAGCAAACAAAAAGAAGTCCACTGAGTGGCAGTTCTGTGGGTAAAAATGCCTTGTTAATGATTGAGGTCCGACTGCTTCAAGCTGTCAGGAAACCAGCCATAACTCATATATCCACATGCTACAACAGTGGTGTGAAGAAGAACAGCTCCACGTGCACAACACGTCAAACCTGAAATTGAATGGGCTGTAGCAGCAGAAGTCCACAAACATACATTCAGTGGCCACTTTATTAAGTGCAGGAGGTACCTAATAAAATGGCCACTGAGTTCATTGTGTTGCCAAAAGGTTTACACGAGAGCAAATGAGATTAATTTAATAGCACTATACAACTAAACTATGTTGCGAACTGACACTGTAATATTTAATAAGTATTGCACCATGTTTAAGCATGCATTAAAGGGAACAGAAACTCATTATGAGTGTTCTTATTCTAATTCTTTGAATCAATATTACTTTCCAAAGACAGACATAAGTGTTTTAATGGATTTCTAATTACAAAATTGCATGTCGTCTCGACACTGCTCTTTGGATATTAATAGTGTACTAATATTCCTTACTCACTAACACTTATAAGCCAGGATAAAGCTATAGGATGTGTCTGCAGCAGGGAAGTTAAAAGTTCTCAAAAACTTTGTATTGCTCTTTGGTACAAAGCTCATTTTTCATTTTTATTGTTTCAGTTTTTGAAAATTAGACAGCATTACACGATCGGAAGATGAATATTCCCTTGTCAGAAGTTTGTCAGCAGTATAAAAGCAGAATGCTGCAATAACAACGATGGCATGGCAGGGCTCTATTTTGTGAGGAGCTCGAGGACATTTGGTATGTCACCCAAGACACTTGCAATTTTCTTTCAATGTACAGTGGAGAGCATTCTGATTGATTGTATTTCAGCCTCATAGAGAGGTTCCAAAGCAAACGATCACAGACAGTTGCAGCTTCATCATAGGCACAACCCTCCCCCACCATCAAGGACATCTCAAGAAGAAGGCATCCATCAATAAGGACCTTCACCACCTGAGACATGCCCTCTTCTTCCTAATAGCAGAGGGGAGATAACATGCCCATTCAATGATTCAAAAACAGCTTCTTCCCTTCCACCAATGGATTTCTGATTAATCCATGAACCTATGAACTCTATTTTAATATTCCTTTTATTGCAGTATATAGTTCTGTAATTTAGTTATTTTTATGCCTTTGCACTGTCTTGGTGCCAATAAGCAACAAACTTCATGTCATAAATGTCAGTGAGAATGAAACTCTTTCTGATTCCATTGTGTTGTGTGCAGGTGGACATAATCCCCTGAAAAATCTATCAATAGTTGCTAAGTGGGTATAACATCATAAATCAGTTTACAATGTTATTGTATTAGAGATTCTAACTTTCATATATTTTTGGTGACTGTGCTTCCTATTTACAGATTTGGGAACTGATATCCCAGTCAGGTTATGATTAATATCCTCAAGTACACTTCCTCATTGCTTTTCATCAGTGAAATGCACACCTCAATCTTCCTAAAAAAAATCCTTCAGAAACATTAAGATATTTAAGTGTCAAATTCAAGGTTGATTCCGTATTACCACCCTCTCCAAATCCTTCGTCCACTTTACATTTGACCACAATTTGCATCAATGACCATTTTAACTCCCACTTCATCTGTGGAACTGAAATAAATCACAAAGGCTGTCTAATACCTTAATTACAAGAACACTTTCTTCCCATATCTGTCTCACACATGCTGACACTTGTGAGCTTAGAGACAATAGGATCTTCCAGTAAGCCTTCTGAGCTTCAAGAGAGAGCAGAACCTGACTGACAGTGTTAATTCTGCACCTTTTTCGCACTAATTCAATCGGTGTCAAACAGACATAAATTTATTCCTAATGTGTGCTAGTGTAATGTGTGTTTCTTCAATTGACAATGCTCAAATTTTCTACGTTAAACTGGAAGAAAAATTTGCTAGATTGAAGAGACCTTGAACCTATCGATCAGGAAATGTTTCAAACACATAGTTCAAAACGAAAAGGCTAAGGATGCTAAGGAACAATAACACAGATTCCGAGTCCGCCTTAGTAGAAATCTGTTCAAATGTGAAAGGAGAGATTAAAGAAAACTGAGAAAGTTGAGTTTGTACATTAGGATCCTGAGGATTAACTTTAATTGCTAGCAAGTTCGCATTTTCCCACTGGTTCCTGTTGTGTCTGTGCACAACTACATACCGATTAAATAAAAGCACATACATGGAAGGTAGCTTTAACTGGCGTATCCACATTGTAGCAAGAGAGAGAATAATGCACAGGCATAGACAACAGTGCATGCGCAGACAACAGATCAGTACATAGTGTTGGGGGAAGTCATTGCTCAAAAAGAAATAGATCCAGACATTACATTTCCATCCCATTTAGATTAATGCAACGTAAAACAGTAAACAGACAAAACATTCAATCACCCTTTTGTAAACCCATATTCCAAATAAACAATTTTCACAAATGCAGTCACATTTCGAAAGGTTGTCTTTTGGGTGGTGCACTGTCACCTTCACCATAGTGCTTCTGGCCCTATGGAGTGGCATCATGTTTGGCAGGTGTTTTGTCTCAGACAATAATTTCCGTGTCTGGTGTCACGCTGCTGTCAATGACATGATCATCACTGAGAGGCAAGTCGATGACTGTGTTTTGTCCATCTTGTTGGATGCAATTGACTCAGGTGTGTTCTTCAGTTGAGCATCTCGTATCTGGTCCACATAATGTCACGATGTCTGATCTACACCATCCACTCTGTACATCAGTGGTCCAGCTCTTGTTGCTATCCTACCGGGTGTCTACTTTGCTTCTTGGTAATCATGCACTAGGACTTCCTGTCCAATCTCAAATCTCCTTACTGATTTACTTGGCAACTGGCTGAACTGTTTATTCTGCACTTCCCTCCGGAGATTAGTTTCAGAAGGTTTATGTGAGATCTCAGATTCTTTCTTATGAACAACATAGCAGCTGCTTCAGATGTCATCACATGAACAGTGTTCTGATATACAAAAAGTTGTCTACTTTGTGCTGCAGAGAAATGTCCATCTTGTCCATAGCTTTAAGGTTTGCTTTTTGAATGTTTGGATGAACCTTTCAGCTGACCCATTTGCTGCTGGTTGCTGAGGAAATGACTTGATGCCATTTTTCTTCATGAATAGTCTGAACTCTTCTGGCATGTATTATGGTCCGTTGTCACTCACAGTTTGTTGCAGTAAGCCATTTCTGGGGAAGATAGTCCTCAGGGCAGAGACACTCTTTGCTGAGGTTGTTGACTTTATTGGTATAACCTCCGGCCACTTTGAATGAGCATCCACACCAATCAGAAACATGGAGTCCATAAATGGCCTAGCAAAGTCAAAATTTACCCACTCCCAAGGGTGTAACAGTGCCTGTGAGGGTCCACCTTGAAATGTTTTGCATCCCGAACAACTTTTGGCCAAGTCTTCAATTTCTCTCACTATTACCGGCCATCACACGTAGCTCCAGGTGAGACTATTCATCTTGACTGTATCCAGGTGTGTCCTTCATGCAGATTTTCTAACACTCTAGTGCACAGGTTCGAGGGAACCACAGCACAAGAACCACACATCAACATTTTTAAACATAGCGACAGTTGGTCTTGTCTCACTGAGAAATCTGAAATCATAGGATTACCATGAGCTGGCCATCCTTGCATGGTGATTTCATAGTCTTTTGACAATGTCGGGTCATTCCTTGTTTCCCATTGTATTTCAGATTTTGTTACCGGCAACTGGTCCACCAATGCGGTGTGGAACACTTCTACTGGGTCACACAGTGTGAAGACTTTTCTTCTTCAGTTGCCAATAGTTGCCAATGAACATCACCCTCTGCAACTGGATCCTAGACTTCCTGACTAGGAGACCTCAGTCAGTCCGGATCGGGAGCAGCATCTCCAACACCATCACACTGAGCACGGGGGCTCCCCAGGTTGCGTGCTCAGTCCACTGCTGTTCACTCTGCTGACCCACGACTGTGCTGCAACACACAGCTCAAACGATATCATCAATTTCGCCAATGACACAACTGTGGTGGGTCTCATCAGCAAGAACGACGAGTCAGCTTACAGAGAGGAGGTGCAGTGGCTAACGGACTGGTGCAGAGCCAACAACCTGTCACTTAATGTGAACAAACAAAAGAGATGGTTGTTGACTTCAGGAAGGCACGGAGCGACCACTCCCCGCTGAACATCGACGGCTCCTCATTAGAGATCGTAAAGAGCACCAAATTTCTTGGTGTTCACCTGACGAAGAATCTCACCTGGTCCCTCAACACCAGCTCCATAGCAAAGAAAGCCCAGCAGCATCTCTACTTTTTGCGAAGGCTGAGGAAAGTCCATCTCCCACCCCCCACCATCCTCATCACATTCTACAGGGGTCGTATTGAGAGCATCCTGAGCAGCTGCATCACTGCCTGGTTCGGAAATTGCACCATCTCGGATCGCAAGACCCTGCAGCAGATAGTGAGGTCAGCTGAGAAGATCATCAGGGTCTCTCTTCCAGCCATCACGGACATTTACACTACACGCTGTATTCGCAAAGGAAACAGCATTATGAAGGACTCCATGCACTCCTCATACAATCTCTTCTCCCTCCTGCCGTCTGGGAAAAGGCTCCGAAGCATTTGGGCTCTCATGACCAGACTATGTAACAGTTTCTTCCCCCAAGCTATCAGACTCCTCAATACCCGAAGCCTGGACTGACACCTTGCCCTACTGTCCTGTTTATTATTTATTGTAAATGCCTGCACTTTTTTTGTGCACTTTATGCAGTCCTGTGTAGGTCTGTAGTCTAGTGTAGCTTCCTCTGTGTTGTTGTATTTTATTACGTAGTTCAGTCTAGTGCTTTGTACTGTGTCATGTAACACCATGGTCCTGAAAAACACTGTCTCATTTTTACTATGTACTGTACTAGCAGTAATGGTCGAAATGACAATAAAAGTGACTTGACTTGACTTGACTAGTGGAAGATGTGGCAAGCCATCAGCGTTGCTGTGTTGTTTGGTACCTTTGAATTCTATAAGAGTGGGGTCCTAGGAATAGTGCCCAATCTTATAACTGGGTAGCAGTGATCATTGGAATTCCCTTCCTGGGATTGAAAATAGATGCAAGGGGCTGTGATCTGTCACTAGCATAAACTTTTGTCTGTAGAGGTAGTGGTGGAACTTCTTTACTGCATTCAATGGGTGGAGCACTGTAGCAATGTTTGGGAGAAACCAGTGGTACTAATTTACAAGGCCCAAGTATGACCTGAGTTGAGACACATTTTCCGGATTGGGTGCCTGTAGCACTGCTTCAGTCTTCTCTTGTGACTTATGTAAGTCAATGAGGGAACAGGTTGGATGCAGAAGGACAGACAGATTAGGAGAATGGGCAAGAAAGTGGCAAATGAAACACTACGTTGGAAAATACATGGTCATACACTATGGGAGTAGAAATAAATGTGCGGACTATTTTCTAAATGTGGAGAAAATCCAGGAATCTGAGATGCGAAGGGACTTGGGAGTCATTGTGCAGAATATCCCGAAGGTTAACTTGCAGGTTGAGTTGGTGGTGAGGAAGGCAAATGCCATGTTAGCATTCATTTCTAGAGTAAAGATGTATTGCTGAGGCTTTATAAGGCACTGGTGAAGCCTCACCTTGAATATTGTGAACAGTTTTGGGCCCCTCATCATAGAAAAAACGTGCTGGCATTGAAAAGGATCCAGAGGAGGTTCACAAGAATGATTCCAGGAATGAAAGGTTTATCATACAAGGAACATTTGATGGCTCTGGGTCTGTTCTCACTGGAATTCAGAAGGATCCGGGCAGATCTCATTGAAACCTTTGGAATGTTGAAAGGCCTAGACAGAGTAGATGTGGAAATGATGTTTCCCATTGCAGGAAAATCTAGGACAAGAGGACACGGTCTCAGTATAGAGGGGCATTCTTTCAAAACAGGGATTCAGAGAAATCTCTTTAGCCAAAGGGTGGTGAATTTGTGGAATTTGTTGCACATGCAGCTGTGGACTCCAGGTCATTGGGTGTATTTCAGGCAGAGATTGATAGGTTCTTGACTGGACATAGCATCATAGGTATGGGGAGAAAGGTGGGAACTGGAGTTGAAGAGGAGATAGGAAAAAAGGATCAGCCATGACTGAATTGCAGAGCAGGTTCAATGGGCGTGATAGCCTAATTCTGATCCTATATCGTACGTTTACCAATGTCATGTCCACAATATGAGATTTCATTCTTGAAAACTCACATTTCTCTATCTTTGCACGCAGCCTGATAAGCATTATACCAATGTTCTGGAGGTGCTCTTCATCATTTTTACTAGTCACAATGATGTCATCAAGGTAACATTGTTTTCCTGGGATATCTTGGAGCATTTGGTCCATTGATCTTTCCCAAACTGGTGGAGCTGATGTGATGCCAAAGATGAGATGATTATACTAGAACAGCCCTTTGTGAGTGTTGATTGACAATAACATTATGCTTGACTCCTCAATCTCCACTTGAGGATAGTCTTGTGACAAGTCAATGTCTGAAAACCTCTCCCCGCCTGCCAAAGATGTGAAAAAGTCTTCTATTCATGGCAGAGGATACTGCACAGTATGCAGCACAGGTTGATGCACACCTTGAAATCCCCACGTATGCAAATTGCTCTGGCCTACACTTTCTTAATCACTTTGACAATAGGCGTGGCACAATTGCTCCACTTAACCTTGGAAAGAATTCCAAATGCCTCCAAACTCTGCAGTTCAATATCCACTTTAGGATGTAGTGCATACAACAGTGGACGTGCTTTATGGAATCCTGGTGTTGGTATTTCATTCTGTTCAATTCTGGACTTCCTGCCTTTGAGTTTACCAATCCGATTCTCAAATACCATCTCATTAGCATTAAGCAGCTGTGTCAGTCTCGGATTAATCCTACCATTTGGCTGCCATTGCCTGTTGATGCTACATTGAGAGCTTTGATTGTGTGCCAGTCTAGTTGGATTTTCCTCAACTATTCACATCCAAAAAGTGTTGGCTCTCCAATATTCAATACATTAAGCTCTAACTGTTGTTTTTTTGGCTTCCATACATCACATTTGCTCTCAGATTGCCTTTGTGAAACACTTTTTCACCTGTGTATGTCTTTAGCATCACTGAGGGGTTCTCTAATGGTATCTTAGAAAGCACTCTGTTGTAGTCAGCATCTGGAATATTCGACAAAGCTGACCCTGTATCCTGCTCCATTTTCAGTTTTAGCATGGACAAGTATAATGGTCTAGATGATTTTGCGATCTACTTCAGTTATACTATGCAGTTCTGGGCATGACAGTTCACCTTTGCCAGACTCTATGCTGTCTGATTCTGCTTAATATTCAATAATATTATGCATTTGCTTAGTTTTGTGTTTGAGATGTTTCACTTGGTTGTGCCTTTTGCTTGTCTTACACATTCTCTCTATCTGATCCTGTCTGTGACACTTTGCAAACCTTTTCTTTGAATTCACAGTCATTTACATCATGCGAGGATTTGCCACTTTGATACCATCTTTGGCTTTTTGCACATTTTGGGGACATTTTTGGCATTTCACTTTCTAACCTCCTTTTCTGTAGTTCTGCTGCATCCTTTGCTGCAGTGTCTACTGATATTGCAATAGTCAATGCCTGCTCCAAGGTTATGTCTCTTTTGGATAGTTACTTCTTTTGAGTGCCTTCTACTGTGAATGCCATGTACAATCATGTTCCTTATAGCAACAGAAAGTCCAACTATAAAGTCACAGTACTGGGAAAATGTGCACAGTTCTGCAATGTATTCAGAAGTGCTTTCATCTTTGGACTGGTTCTGTTTGTAAAATCTAAAACTCTCAGCTATTGCCAATGGTTTACGGCTCAAGTAATTTTGCAACAATTCTGCAACAATTTTGTTGAACATCTTGCTTCCTGGATTTGCAGAAGTTACTAGTTTACATATGAGACTGTATGTTCTTTGGCCCATTAAGCTAAGAAGTGCAGGGGCTTTCTTTTACTCCTCTAGTCGTTCATGTTACAGCACAGTTCAACCCTCTCGATGTACAACTCCCAGCCTTCATTAGTACTATCAAATTCATCAACGTTCCCAATTGCAGCTGCCGCCTCATTATTTACACTTTAAATTCAGCGTGTCTTTCACTGTTACTCATGGGTCCTTCAGCTTTCTCGTGCTGTTTAACTCTTATTGTTTTGTCCTGTAACTGTCGGTGTAGCTTGTAGTATTTTCTGACATTCAGGTTTGTATTCATCACCAATTTGTTGTCTCTCTGCACAACTACATATATATTAAATAAAAGTACGCAAGTGGGAGATGGCTTTTACTTGTGTATTCACATTGCATTGAGAGAGAGAGAGAACAATGTGTATGGATAGACAACAGCACATGCACTGACAACAGATCAATATGTAGGCTAAGGGGTTGGGGGTCATTGCTCTAAAATACATAGGTCCATATATTACAGTTACGGTTGACTTCACTTTTATTGACTGTCAAATTAAATCTTCATTGGATCTTAACACTTGAAAGAAAATATTGTGCCAATGGCAATGCAGCCAAGAAGAAATAAAAACCACAAGGCACTAACATTTCTGACTTCATATTTCTTTCTTAGAATTACTGAGCAGCGAAACAACTCAATCCTCCAAGAGGACTGCAAACGTGTCGTTGGGTTTGGAGGCTTGCATGCCTCAACGACTCAGAGAGCTTTGAAGGCTGGAGACAGGGCATTGTGCTTTGATTCTTGGTAGGGTCACCCATGGCAAACAGGTCAATTGGGAGAGGCTGGAGTAAGAGTGGTTCACCAGTTCTCCAGGTTTGTGGTTCAGCTCAGGGCTAACGACCCTGACTGGTAAAACAAAATTGTTAGGGAAACAACAATGAAGAATCCTTCTACTTCTGAGTGTGATGGTATTCCTGAGTGTCCAGCTGGGATTTGCCTGACCAACAGTAGTGAAAACGGAGAGGAAGCTACTGACATGATGAAAGAAGCCCTATACAGCAACGGAGGACCTTATATCTGCCCTGTTCACCAACGGTATCACAAGCAGTAATGTAAAAAAAAACACAAATTAATTAAAATTATAACCCAGAACAACTCTCAAATCAAATTTCTGTTTTAAAATCACAGTGTGAAAATATAGATTTTGGTTCTACTTAAATACAATTTTACATATTTAGAAAAATAAATTAATTTTTTTTAAAAAATGACTGAAACCAATTTATTTCAAAAGTTAGATATTTTCTCTGCTATTTCTGCTGCGGCAGATTCTATTCATCTTTCCAGAAAAATTGATCAATTCCCTGCATTAGAATTGAGGCACCCAAAGATTTAAACTTGGAACATTTGTTGCACACGCAATAATGTGGTCTAGTAAACAAAGAACCTGTACGAATAATTTTGCAGAAGAAGTCAATTACCTGAGGGAGGACTCGATTGATAGCACACATCAGGAATTATGAAGGTTTTGCAGTCCAGCTACACATGTCTGCAGTCGCATCAATACTTTAATACATTGAATCAAACATGTAGACTGAATGCTTGGCAACACATTTAAGCTCTTTCCAACATGAGTTAATTCAGAAGGGATTTTTAACAACTCTGCAGTATGCCCAGGTAAAGCCTTTAAATCTTTGTTGGCACAGTAATGGGCCCATCACTCTCTCTTCTTATCTTCACATCTTTCAAAGAAAGCATCTAATTTGGTTTCTTTGTGCCAAATGACTTCCTGGGATTATTTATATCAATTTCATCAACTGTTTTAAATGGCATGCAACATACCTGTCCAATTGGTCAGTGCATCTTTCAGAAAACAAATCAATAGGGAAGTTAAAATGAGGTAAACAAGGCCAGACATGTTCGTTCATAACATTTGAACAAAAGGAATCCATAAAATAAGTTGGCATTATAGACATTCATCTCTGAGCAGAAATGGGATTTGGAAGTCAGCTCAATTAAAGACATGTTTGCAAGTGAAGCTAGAACTGAATTCAAAAGCTACAGCTTGGCTTTAGGTAATGCATTTGACATGGAAAACCATCCATTTGCAAGCTGCTTCTAAGGTGTCAGGAAATAAAATATGTGCCCAGCTAAACAAGGACGTTTTTGGAAGGGTGACCAAAAGCATTTTCAATTAATTAATTTGAAGAACCTTCAAAGGCGTGGATTGGAGACTGCAAAATATAACAGAAATGGATGAAGACTCAATTATCAATTTTGTGTACCAGAATCAATCAAATTGTGATGGAAATCTTTGAGGTTTCAAACAGGCCAGTCTCAAGACACAACTATCAAAGTTGGGGAGCATAGTTGCAGAGATGGGGAGGGAGTGAAGTTAATAAGTTTTGCAGAAGAAAGACACTAGGACTGCAGAGATGAGATTTATATCCAAAGAATGGAATTTTAAAACTGACTTGTGTTAGAATAAATAAAAACTCAAAATGCTGGCAGAACTCAGCAGGCCAGACAGCATCTATGGGGGGAGGTAGTGATGACGTTTCTGGCCGAAACTCTTCATTAGGAGTGATTTTTGTTGTGTTAGAATAAAGGTCAGTTAGTGCATGCAGAAAAGCAGACACTTGGGCAAAGGCATCAATGGGATTCTTTTACTCTGAATGTAACTAAAAAAACAATGTAGTTGAACACAGGAAACGCTATCAGATGGAGAGGTCATGAGATGGGAGTAGAAAATGTTGCAGATGCTGGAGTAGTCAGTGAACATACACTTTGTAACAGAGAGAGTACAGAAACAGTGACATGAGCTGAAGACAATTCAATTTGTACTACCTATAATACAATTGTAAGAAACTATGGTGTTATCTTATTTTTCTTACAAGAAAATACTGCTAATGCCCAAGCAGCTTCTTGATTAATCACCAAACCTAAGTGAATTTATCATGCTCTAAGACACACAACATGGGTAATGTATATGTCTTGGGTATTATTGTACAATAAAATCACACAAAGCTGAGCTTTTTAAAGCAACAATTTATTCAGTCATGCTCATCTGAAT
This sequence comes from Hypanus sabinus, assembly GCF_030144855.1. Taxonomy (NCBI): domain Eukaryota; kingdom Metazoa; phylum Chordata; class Chondrichthyes; order Myliobatiformes; family Dasyatidae; genus Hypanus; species Hypanus sabinus. The sequence goes on from NC_082724.1 coordinate 40,927,721, forward strand.
TAATCTTTGAGAAGAGCAAACTTTACATCCACTCAAGGAACTTAGATGCAACTATTTCAGCTGAAAATACCCCACAATTTAATAAGATGTAATTTCCTTATTTCATGCTGGAATTGCCAAGTGATCAAGGGCAGCGATCGCTACAGAGAAGAAATGTTATAACTGCACAGTGCGAAAGTCTGTGTAGAAGTACATTTCTGATGACAAATAAGGAGGAGCTAGTGCAGAGTAAATAGTTTCATGCTTAGAAGTTCAAGTGATTGGCACAATTCAATCTATGTGCAGAACTGTGTGAGAAAAAGGAATAAAAACAAATCCGCAGCTTGTTTCAAATGATTGTATTGTAAATATTGCATGAGTCACATAACTTCCATAATATAACATAACCTTTACTTTTTTATTAGCTAAAGACATAACACCATCACTCTAAGTCCTTTCCACCTGACTGTCAGCAAACTGAATGAGACATGATGAAAGACTGACAGAGCTTTATTTAGTGTTATTCCTCACTGAAATAAGAGTAAGGCTAAAAGTAGTGCACTGGTATCTGTAGATGTCATCGATCTTCTGGTGGCCAATTGTTCAAAATTCTAATCTGTGGACTTCAGAGAGAACAATCATGGCCTTATCCTAACAAAATGTATTTCTATTATTACTGATGACTTAAATGAACAAACTGCAGGTATGACATACACTTTAACCAGAATTAATTGCTTGAAATGGACAGATTTGACAATTTTTCTACAGATGTTGACAGTCATGTTTTTGTTAAGTTTTATTGTATTCTTTAGTCACAAAAAAAAGATAAATTGTAAGAATTCAGTTGGTTGTAGAGAAGAGAATTTGCATCCGTATAGACTGCAGCGCTCAAAATAAGATTATGTGATGTGAATTTGTTAATTTAAGCTTTATAAAATAATGAAACAATGCTATTTAGCATGCAAAATCAGCACTGCCAGTTAGTTTCAAATTGTTTAAACATTCTTGTAAGCTTTTAATTATTTACTCCAAGTTTACAATGAAGTTGATTTAGTTTAAAGCATTGTTGGATCAAAAGATATGCCAATTGTTTTAACATGTCAAGGAACAGATTGACTGAATGTTCAAGTATTTTTGAAACTGAAGGGTCATAAATAGGTGATTTAAAAATCAATATGACACTTGCTCTGTGAATAACTAATGCACAATTGCTGTGATCTTCCTAAATGGAAAATGGCTGTTATTAAATCTATGTCAGCTTATCAAGATAGAATCAGAAAGGCATGTAGCAGAATTATGAAATAGTAATACAAGGCACGGCTGGTTGATTTCTTTCCCCTGTGATGGAGAGTACTTGGTAAACATACTCCATGCAGACAGGCATTCACACACACATAAGCATTGTCTTGTCATTCTGCAGTCGTTGTGCTGAGTGTATGCACTTCAATATTCTCCTGGTATGTTCACATAATAGCTCCTATACTGCACTGACGCACTCGGGTTGGCTTTACGGTGTCTTTCCTGTCAAACACGGTGGAATATTCCATTTCTTTAATAATGGGGAATGTATAAATGTGTAGATGTTTAGATACTTCTGTTTATTTTGTAATATAATCATATCTACTTTGTGGAGTGCATCATATTCTAATTTATATGTAGTTTTAAGTTAACGTTGTTGGTAATTAAAGGTGGTACGTCCTAGTGCTGAACAAAAAGGATCTTATCTCCCTCAGTGAAGAAGAGATAGATACTGCCAGGAGTTCACACTGGACAATAAAATAAGTAGGGAGCTATTATTGTGTTTTCTGGTAGATATATTTTTGTAATATATTCTTTTCACTATTTTCACTAATTTTTTGAAGCTTGATTTTTGGGAAAGCAAAATAAACACCCTTACCTTAAACTGCTTAGCGATTCCAGCTATTTTTCCTTTGGTCATAACCCACATATCTAACACCACACAAAAGTTTCCACCTTGACCTAGAGTCTTTTGTGTGCAGAAAACACCCACCAGTATGTTATGTGTCAGAAGTGAAGAGGTTTCCAATTAATTGCACAGATTTTGACTTTATTCCATATTTCTTAGCGACATAGGTGGTTATATGGCTATCTAGTTTCCACCTGCTCTGGGAGCAATCCTCTTCCCTGCATTTTCCAACTATACTCCACACTGCTTCAAGTACCTGTGACTGCATGCAGTACAACTGCAACAAAATTGAGGCTTGGGGTGAAAACCAGACAAATAGTATTTGTGTCACCTCATCAATGAGCATTTCCAAAAACACAGCATTAAATCACATCTCACTTACTTGCAATTGCATTACCTTCAACAAACGCCTCATCATCAGAATCTTCGAGAGGGAAACTCTATTGATCATAAAATTAGAAGCCAGAGGTAAATCAAAAATGAGATCTTAATAAAGTGGTGAAAATGGGGTATCTTGACGAAGTGAATTGTTTCTTGATTCCTCTAGAGCACTTCATCAACTTCAAGACATACTAGGATTGCTATTCAAAATAGAGATGCACATGACTAGAATCTGGATCACAAAACAAACAATGCGACAAGGCATATTGGTGGAGGCAAAGAGATTTCTGTCATTCTGAATCAAGACCCTCCAATAAATTGTTATTTTGGCTTTTGAAAATTCCCTTTCTTGTCTGTATGAATATGGCCCCAATACTATTCAGAAAACTTGACATTATCCAAAGCAGTCATCTGAATGATTGGATGTCAGTTTAAAATATTCACTCCTTTAACTGGTGATGCAATGTGTTTACAAGGTGTAACACCTACATGGTGTAAAATGGTTCATCAACAATTCTTTGACATCACCTCCCACAAACAATTTGTATTTATATAGCACATCTGATGTGTCAAAGTTTCTCAAGGTGCAGTAGAACAGTGTTATCAAACAGAATTTGTCACCATGGTTTACAACGTGCTATTTGATCATGTGAGTGGAGAATTATGAGGTAAGTTTCTGACTGCAGAATAGCAATCTTCTGATATTTCCATACAGCCACATGCCTTGTTTACCTTGTCCATGTAATTTTCTGATCAATGGTTAGAGCTTAAGGACTGAAACTGAGACTCCAACCTTTGCATCCAAAAGTGCTCATCTTTTAACTCCTGACTGAATCTTGCCAGACTCAATTTCTATTCCAATATGCTAGATATTGTGGGCATAGTTAAGCAGTTTTATAATGTGTTGCTAGGACTTTTTTCATGTAAAATCAAAAAGAAATTCCCATAGGGCAGTGAAATTGGCAAATATTCAGGCTGTTTTTGTTGGCATATTTTCATGTCGGGTTGAACTTCAATTGCATTGTTGGTGATAAGCTTCCAGGAATTACCAGAACATATATACTGGGAATATTACCATTTTTAACCAGTGCCACCTTAAAGTGGTACAGGAGCAGTGTACAATATGAATGGAGGGGAATAGTAGTAAGGGTCAAAAAAGTATTAAGTAATAATTTTTTTCATATATTATTGAGTTCAGATAAAGTTTATAATTGTTTTAGTTGTTAAGTATATGTTTCTTTTATTGTACTTGCATAATTCAAAGTTAAATTTACTGTCATATCCATAAATACATCTGCCATGTGCAATGAAAATTTTATTGCAGCAGCATTGTCGGTACATAGCATCATATAACCAGTATTTATAGGAAATTATAAAACATAAATTATAAATTATACATGTTTACAACAAAGAACACAATTGGGAAAAAATTGATGCAACACACACAAAATGCTGGAGGAACTCAGCAGGTCAGGCAGCATCTATGAAATGTATAGATAGTTGACATTTCAGGCTGAGACCCTTTTTCAGGACTGAGGAAAAAAAATCAATTGTACCAAAAATACCAATGTCATTGATATTCAGAGTTCATGACTAAGTTGAAAGCTGCTTTGTCATGTTGAAGCTATTTGTCATGGTATGTTTATCACAGAGGTCAACATGTGTCTCACTGCTGATATCTATCCTAGTTTCAAGATGATATCTGTCCTTAATTGACCTACATTAATGCCCCCATTCTCAAACATGGCCAATTAAATATTGCGCTCAACCTCTTTATTAGTTTTTTTTCATAATGGTGTCCTATCCTCCATCTGTAATTGCACCCAGTACCACAAGTATCCTCTCCTACCTAATCCCAGAATGCACAGGTCCTCAGTTTATGCCTCTTGTATGTTTACCACACCTTCAACACAGAGCAGGCAGCCATGAATTTCAGTGAATTAGAGAGACCTCCACCGTCCTCTTCCCTAACCTCTATGCCACCTCTCCTCTTTAAAATTCTCTCTAGTCTGTCATTTACTCAAGGTAGACATCACCTCAAAGAATTTCCTCTCTCATTCCATGTCAGTTTTTGTCAGATTTTGTTGCTGTGGATCACACTGTGCTGTTCCCCTATGCAAGGTAGCCTTCTCTAAATTCTGGAAGATAGTATAAAAGCTTATTAAAATGACCAAAATAAAGATAGCCTTTATTTCAGGGGATGAGAATAGAGAGGAGTGGAAGTTATTTAAAACTTTGATAAGACTTTCAGTCTTGATAAGGAAACAACAGAGGTTCGTAGGGTTAATGTTTGAGATGATGTAATTGTATTTGGAATACAGCTCACATTGACAAGTCTTATGTCTGATTTTAAAAGATTAAGTAATGTTGTATTTGTTTTTTTTGGTGATTAATTGAAACTTTTACGGTCTTTAAATGATTTCAAAATTGAAGCTGATACCATTTGTCAGGTGAGGATATAAGAGCAAATGGCCCTGGGGTAGATCAAATTGAGATACAGAGCACCATGATCTAATTAAATGGTGAAACAAACTCCAGGGGCCAAAATGCTTAATCCTGTTTCTTTGTTATTAAGATCAGAAGGAGAATGAAGAAAGACAAAACAGAGATATATCCTCTTTGGAGAATAAATTTCTTTATTGTTAACAGAGAAAGTGTTTCAAAATATCACGCAAATGAATTAGCACAATGAAACCCTGATTAAGTAAATGTGAATCAATATCTTAATGAGTTAGTAATATATACTTAACAAATGCAGGTATCTCTTCTCTAACATTCAGAAGATTACATTTTTGAAACACTTAAATTAATTTTGGGTTTGGGCTCAGAATTTGTATTTAAGTCTGATTTGTCATTGAACCTAACAGTTTTGCAAAAAGCACTGTCACTATTCTACTGTCAGAAGGGGAATCGTGGTGAAACTGAGGAAAATTTCACTATTGATGACCAGTCGAAAGAAAAATCTTGTACTTAGTCTCTGTTGCATCAAATGAGAACATTTCCTTAGAGCATGCGGATTAATTTTATTCTTGCATACAAACATATCTCAAAGAACAAAAGTTCAGGTTCACTTTATTAATTAGAAGCAACTGAAATAATCACAAAACTAGTTCTAAACTTTCACAAGGAAAAAAAATATATCATGAGCAAAGACAAAATCCAATCCCCATTTTGAATTGCTTGAATTTGGGTTTTATCATTCCATCAAAGGAACATCACACATGCTCGAGGAAGAGAATCACAGTGTTATTGAAGAACTGGAAGAGAAACTTGCAATGGCGATTTCTGCAATGACATTATTGCAAAAGAGGCTTGACTGGGGACAGATGCCATTTTTTTAAATGGCAACAGAATCAGAACATGTTGCAATATGTTGGGGTGTTATATTTTGTAAAGTTCATTCCAGGTAGGACTACCACAGTGAACGACAGGGCTCTGGGAGTGTTTTAGAACAGAGGGACCATGGTTTACTGAAAGTGAAGTCATGGATTGTGGTGAACTATGTGCCTGTCTGGACACGCCCCCTGCTGACTGCTCCTGTGGCTCCTCCCACAGGCCCCTGTATAAAGGCGATCTGAGGCCTGACGCTCGGCCTCAGTCTCCAGGTCATAGTATGATGGACACTCACTCCTGGTTCCTTCTTCCAGTCAATAAAAGCCGATATCTCGCCTTACGTCTCAGTGTGAGTTATTGATGGTGCATCATGGATCAACATAATAATGAAGTAGGTTTTTGCCACTGGCCTTCATAGGTCAGAATACTGAGTATATAAGTCAGTTGATCATGGTGCAGCTATACAGGATATTGGTGAAGCTGCACTTGGAGTATTGTGTTCAGTCTTCATAACCCTGCAATTGGAAAGCTGTTATTGAATTGAAAATAGTGCAGAAAAGACTCACAGGGAGGGATTTGGAGGACTTGAGAGAATGTTATATAGACAGGTTGGACAGACTAGGACTTTATTGTTTAGAGCACAGCAGATTGAGAGGTGATGTACCAGCGGTATATAATATCATGGTTGAGGCGTGTACAATATCAACTTTTAAAAGACAGTTGGATAGGTACATGGGTTTAAAGGATATAGGCCAAACACTGCCAATTAGGACGAGTTTAGATGGGAGCATTTCTGTTGATATGAACCAGTTGGTTAAAGGGCCTTTATAACTCTGTAAATTCTAATATTTAAATGCAAAATAAATTCAACAGAGCTTGATATCAACTATATAAATGCCAAACTAAGCACTAGCTAATAATAGCTTGCACACTTTACAGCACAGTGACTCATACTTGCATACTGTAGCAGCAATGAGTCAGTACTCATTGTCTCGATGGTGCACATTTAGTTCGAAGGTCTCACTCAATCTTACTCTTTAGTTTTGAAAAGTTTGTGGTTTTGAATAAAGGTCAGCTGGAGGAATTCCTACACACTCATACACACAGGCAAAGTGCAGGCAGGCAGAAACATTAACATATATCCTAACAGTAACATATACAGAAATCTGGAGGGACTCAACAAATCAGGCAGCATCTATAGAAGGTAATAAATCATTGTCGTTTTGGGCTGCTGTCTTTCATTTGGACTGGGAAGGAAGGAGGAGGGGTTGAAGCCAAAATAAGGTTGGGAGAGGAGAAGAATTACAAGCTAGCAAGTGATAGGTGAAACCAGTTGAGGGGGAAGGTGGGTGGGTGAGGGAGGAGAGGTGAAGTAGGAAGGGACAGGTGGAAAAGGTAAAGGGGTGAAGGGGAAGGAATCTGATAGGAGAGGACAGTGGATCATGCAAGAAATAGGAGGAGGGGCACCAGTGAGAGATGATAGGCAGGTGATGAGAAGAGAAGGCGCAAAAGGGGTACAGAATGAGGAATGGTAAAAGAGAGAAGGAAGAAGGGCAGAAATTGACAGAAGTAAGAGAAATTAATGTCCATGCTATCAGATTAGAGGCAACTCAGACGAAATTGAGGTGTTATTCTATGAACCTGAGTGCGGCCTCATCACTGCAGTAGAGGAGGCCATGGACCAAAATGTCAGAATGGAAATGGGATGTTGAAATTAAATAGTTGGTCACTAATAAGTCCTTCCTTACGTGGAGGATGGAGCAAGGGATGTTTGGGGAAGCAATCTCACCATTTTGTACCCTGCTGTTCACTATGAAATTCCTACCTGGATTTGACAGTGAATGGATATGCACATTCCACATCCAGGCTCTCCCCACTGGCCTTCCAGATATCCTCCCACCCCTTTCCTACATTTCCCAAAAGAAGAGTGTGTATGGTAGACAAGGATAGGGACACATACTTCCATGCGAAGTTAAGGGTATATGCACATGCCTCTCTTAAAGCCAACAGATCTAAATCCTACATATGAACTATCACTGTTATTTTCTGCATTTTGCATTATTCCCACCAAATTATTATTTTCTTAGGTTTACCAATTTACTCTTTAAGTAGAAAAAATAGTGAATGGCCAGGGATTCCCCAAGTATGAAAACACTTAAGAAACATATTGACATGGTTAACAATATTCAGTATTAGGTGACCTAATAACAGTTCATTTCGCCTGAAGAAATGAAGTTCCTTTCAACTCAAGTGCATTTTTCTTCAATGTCACCCACATCAAGCACCTTTGTATGCAAGTCCAATTGATGCTCCCTAGGAGGGGATTTTCATTTCCTTAACCATCCACCAGCAAAAATAGTTCAAGTCAAGCTGGTTATCCTTAACCTTGCTTTATCTGCTGTCTCCAGTATTCTCGATGGACAAAAAAAAGACCTGAATTTTCATTCTGACACAACATGTTGCAAGATGATGAGTCCAAACACTAAGTTCAATTTCCACTCATACTTTCATTCATCCTGAAGTAAATTTTTTAGTATCACAGGGGAATGGGTACATTAGATCATGCTCACTATAAGTTTTCTGCTATGAATATATATGCACATCCTATTTCAAGGCTCTCCCATCTGGTTTTACAGCCTTCCTCGTTATACATTTGGTAAATCTATGACTGTCCAAACGTTCCTGAGAGAATGGAACCAAGAGCCAATCACTGTCAGCACTGTGTTCCTTCACTTGCGTTGGGTTTTAGAATCAAAATCAAGTTTAATACTACCAGCATGTGTCATGAAATTTGTTAACTTAGCAGCAGCAGCAGTAAATGCAATACATGATAAATATAGAAAAATAAATAAACCAATCAATTACAGAAAGTATATATGTATATTAAATATTTAAATTAAAAATACTGCAAAAACAGTATTACGGCCTGGTATGGGAACACCTATGCCTTTTAATGGAAAATCCTACAAAAGGTATTGGATTCAGCCCAGTACATCATGCATAAAGCTCTCTCTACCATTGAGCACATCTGTATGAAACGTTGCTATAGAAAAGCAGCATCTATCCTCAAGATCCTCACCATCCAAGCCAAGCTCTTTTTTCACTACTCCCATCGGGTCAAAGCTACAGGAGCCTCACGACTTGCTCCACAAGGCTCACGAACAGTTACTACCTCTCAACCGTCAGGCTCTTGAACAAAAGGGGATAACTACACTCATTTGAGGAGTCTTTCATCTTATCATTTCTTGATTATTTATTCTTATTTAGTTATATCTGCATTTGCACAGTTGGATTGCAGCTTACATTTCCTGATTTTTACAGTTACTGTTCTATAGATTTGCTAAGCATCCTCACAGAAAAAGAATCACAGGGTTGTATGTGGTGACATGTATGTACTCTGTCAATAAATTTTAGTTTGAATTTTGATATTAGCAAGTGAGGTAGTATTCATGGGTTCAAAGCCCATTTAGAAATTGGATGGCAGAGGACAAGAAGCTGTAGCTGGATCACTGAGTGTGTCCCTTCAAGCTTCTGTACCTCCTTCACAATGGTAACAATGAGAATAGAGCATGGCCTGGGTTTCAATGCAGAAATTACATGGGATTACATTCTCATGCTTATTTTCAAATCATTTTGTGACTACATTCATCTTTGCGTTATCGCCTTGAGCCCTAAATATCTCGGAGCTAGCTATGTGCCTCCAATTCTGACATATTAATATGTTTAATTAGTCTATTAAATGGCAGGCATCAAAGAAAGCTGCCACAGAGATCAAGGCTTGTCTAAAGTGAGAACTTCCCCATTTCAAATAAATGGTCACCACAAATCCCTATCGTACAGAAATGATGATCAAGGAACAATAAATTACATTTTACAATTAGAGTCACAGAGTTGTACTGTAGAGAAACAGACTCTTCCGCTCAGTTGATCAATGCCAAACAAAGACCATCTAAGCTAATCCATTTAGCTTATATTTGACAAACATCCATCAAGACCTTTTCTAACCAAACTTCTTTCCAAGTACAATTGAAATACTGTTAATGTATCTGCCTCAATCACTTCCTCAAATCTTCAGACAGCACAAATAAAATTTAAACATAGCGCTAACAAAAGGGCAATATATTCTGCAAATAATCAAGGAAGCAGTCAAAATATCATAAAATAAGTTGTCACTTTTATTGTAATTTCAACCATAACTGCTATGTACAGTACACAGTAAAAATGAGACAACGTTCATTTAATTTGCTGCTTTTGATTCTTTGATTTTTGACTACTTACTCAAGGAACAAAATAAGATCTTTGTTTGGGGAGGTGGGATGCAGGTAAGGATATTGTCAGAGGTTTTCTAACAATAATTATCATGCAGAACAACTGATTGACTTCTCTTGCCATAAGCCTAATGTTCCCTAAAATATTTTGATGTGAGACTGGTGCATAGATATTTTAAGTTCATTTTCACTCAAGCAGAACAGAGGTTCTGGAGAAGAGCAATTTCAGCATTGCAGCCATAAGTGCAGGAGTGGAAAAATATAAAAGCTGCTGTCAGTTTTATTTGTGTTGATAGCAAATACTAAGAGTTTCACTGTTAATGAAACTACAAAGTCGATAGGGTTTAAAACTCATTTCAGATTTTTAAAAAAGGCATCAATGTTGCAAATAGAAAACGGAGAGTTCTGTGCTGATCAGTAGATTCTGGGGAAATGGATAGTGGTTGTGACTAATTAAAACATACATTGTTCCATATTATTTAGAAGATTTAATAACTTTTGATCAAACATGAGGACTCATGCAAATAGCTTCTACTATAGTTGGTCTGAAGCTGAGGAGAGAATGACTGAGAATTAAACATTTACCTATATCAAATTATAATAAACACAATTTCTGAAACCAGTTGTGCATTTGCATAGAGTTTTCTTCAAAGGAAATATATCCTCTTCATCCTCATATATTGAAAATCTGTTCTTCACCATGAGATATATTGGTGAAATATAGTTGCAAGTGCAGAGTCTATTTTCACAGTGAATGAGCTACTTAACACACAAACAGTCTGGGTATATACTTGATTCATCTTTATGGTCAAAAGGTTCATTAACCACCCTTAATAATTAACTAGTTGTAAGAGGTGATCCACAATCAGCATTGCTTTCATAAGAGCACTATGTCCAGCTTTGAATATCAGGAAGTGCTATATAAATATAATGTTTGCAAATTCAGTATATGTAGAGAATGGACTTATGGACAATAAATTTCATTTCCCATGATTAAATGACTGCCTGCCACCATTGATACTTGGCACAGGTATTTCCAGTTTCTATTTTAGCTCCTACAGATTAGAAATAATCCTTTTGTTATTGATAAGCATGAAAGTTCTTCAACTGGAACATTAACTATGAAATTGTGGACTTTATCATGAGTCCATGCAAAATAAACCCAAGGCAGCGGATGCTAGAATGATTTTGCAAACTATATAAGGTTTGAATGATTAAAAACACACACAATTTTCTTAGCAAGATGCAGAGTTTGCAATCTGTATGGGGATGAATTATATCAAGTCTACAACAGGTAACCCCCAGAAGCCTGCAACACAAGATGCTCTATAGCATTGTCACTTTCTCTTGAGAGACATGCATGTTCTGCTTATAAATATCTCCAGCATCTGTACTTCAGGCAACAACACACACAAAATGCTGGTGGAACACAGCAGGCCAGGCAGCATCTATAGGGAGAAGCGCTGTCGACGTTTCGGGCTGAGACCCTTCGTCAGGACTGAAGTCTGTACTTCAGGCTATCAGACACTGAATAGAAACCAACATGCTGCTGATTAGTGACTAACTTATTTTTTGAAGTAAGTGGTACAATGTTATATACACTCAGTGGCAATGTTATTAGGTATACCTGTATATTAATGCAAACATTTAATCAACCAATCAAGTAGCAGGAACTCAATACATAAAAGCATGCATGCCTGGTCAAGATCAGAATATGAAATAAATATGATTTAATTACTTTGACTGAGAAACGATTGTTGGTGCCAAAGGGTGTGATTTGAGTATCTCAAAAACTGCTGATTTCCTGGGATTTTCACACAAATCAGTTTTGAGATTTTACAGAAAGTGCTGTGAAAGAGGATCTAGTGAGCACTAGTTCTGTGGGCAAAAACACTGAATTAGTAAGAGAAATCAGAGGAGTCAAGCTGGAGTGGCTGAAGTTTACGGGAAGGTGACAGTAACTCAGATAACCACACACTACAACAGTAGTGTGCAGAAGAGCATTTCTGAACATACAACATGTTGAACCTCGAAGTGAATGGGCAATAGAAGAGAAGATCACACCAGGATCCACTCTGATACCTCATTAGGTTGCCACTGAGTGTACATCAAAATAGTAAATTAACATTTTCGAAACATTGATATAATAAATTAACATTTTAGAAAATATACCCAAAAGAACTGTGTATGGTTATTGAATTTACTGTGTACTAATAACCCTTTCTATTCAATCTTTTTTTTTTGCACTGACATTGACAGACCACAGTTTTAAAGCAGTCACAAAAATTCTACTTGGTTTCTTACTTTTTTCTCATCTCAATGTATCCTTTTTGGTAAACTCTCTTTAACAACATCTTGTACCACCTGGGACAAAACACAGGTCCTGTGAGTTACAGACCTCACTTCCTATGGCACTTGCACTGTCAATCAGCTGAGAAAGACAGTTCATTGAGGCTGTGATGTACAGAATGTTGGTGTTACTCTTTGAGGAAGCCTCACCAAATGACCAGATCGAGTGTCGGTGTAGCTCATTACACAGATCATTTGAGAAGTTAGAATATCAGCATCACTTGGTTGTGAACCATACACCTCCGCAATGCCGATGTCGTCCCCTGCCTACTGTGTGACATACCATGGTAAATACTGATGAAAGGTCTCAGCCCAAAATGTCGACTGTTTACTCTTTCCCTAGATGTTGCCTGGCCTGCTGAGTTCCTCCAGCATTTTGTGTGTATTGCTTTGGATTTCTAGCATCTAAAGAGTTTCTCATGTTTCCGCTATGACACAACTTGTATGGTGCCATCAAATGTTATTTCTTTATTTTACTTAGTGATACAGCATGGACTAGGCCCTTCGGCCTCTTCCAACTGTAACACCTAGCAAACCCCGGAAACCTTGATTGTCCAACCTAATCACACAATTTACAATGACCAATTAACTAACCTAGTATGTCTTTGGACTGTGGGAGGAAACCAGAGGACACAGTGAAAACCCATGTATTTAATGGGGAGGATATACAGAAACTCCTTACAAAGCATGCTGGGATTGAACTCGGAACTCTGACACCATGAGCTGTAATAGGGTTGCACTAACCATGACACTACCTTCGTGCGAATTGCATTACCTACTAAAAGGGTTTTCATATTTTTTTCTGTTATTTTTCATCTGAATACACTGTTCCAAGTAGAAAGGCAAATTGCAAAATTTACCTTATCTTTTAGAGATCATTCATACACAGGTATCTTGGGGAAAAAAAGAATGTTATCATTGGCTTAAGAGATATAAATATCTATACTATATGATATTAAGATGAATCATTTGTTCCATTCAAATCTTCCTAAACCTATTAATAAGATTGATTTGAAATTAATAACTTGCTTTTTTTATATATTAGATTACTATTCCACATTAACGGTTGCAAATAAATATATTAGGCTAGCCTAGAGGTTAAATACTGTTTAAACAAAAATATATAAAATATTTCTTTGCTTTGATTCTGATACTATATAAACAACCAAGTGTCCTTAAATCTTCATAATGCTTCCCTGATGAATCGCTGGCCATGATGCCCCAAGCTCAGTTGCTGAACTGTTTTGAATCACTTGCCTTGGGTAATGGTTGATAGGGTGAATGCAATAGGTAATAATACATTTAAAGAAAGGGCATTCAGGGTTCCAGCTTTGATGACTTCTAAAACAAATGTCTAGGTGATGAAAATAATGTGCTGGAAACTCTCTCCACTCCATTTCTCAGGATGGATAAGCATTTGCTGCTGTGCACCCAAATTATTTCCCACATGAAGGAGTCAGTATTTTCAAGTAATGATAGCAAGAGGTAAAAATAGTGGGATGAGGCTAGAGAAAATGGCAAACAAATAAATCAAGTTAAGGATTAACTACATTAATAGCTTTAAATGCTATACTCAACAATTAACATATGTGTCACAAAATTCAGAGAATGGCAGAATAGGTTGAATATTGCAGACAGCAGCAATGGTACAGCCTTCCTGATTACATCCACCACAAACATTTATCAGTGTTAGCACCGCAACCTGTGATGATTCATAATGCACTGCAGCATGTTTAACCTCTCTGAAGTATCTGGAAATTATGTAAACAGTGTAAACACCAAAGAGTCCCTTCAAGCAATTGGTCTGAAAGATTTTCATCAATAAATTCAGCAGCCAACATTTACTAGGAGGTCAGGCTGAGGGTCATGAGCCCAAAGAGGTTCAGATATTAAGTACGGTCCTGATAGATTCAGCTGCAGGACTTGATTGATACTTTTCCTTGTCTTTCTTACTTTATGACAGTGAACTTGAAAATCTGATAGTGTTTTAGTTGGTGAGTGGGCTTTAGTTCCATGCAGTAATAGGGGAGCAGAGAAAAGGGAGAGAGCAATCAGTCAGGCCAATGGTGAAGATGAAGGGCCATGAGGGTTGGTTGAGATTAAAGACTGCAAAAGATAGGTTAAGAATGACAGGATTAAGAATGGAGTTGAGGAGGAATTTGAATCTGTGGAATTCTTTGTCACAGGCAGTTGTGAAGGCCAAGTCTTCATGTATACTTAAGGCATAGATTCTTGATCAGCCATAGATAAATTGGTGGAGCAGACTCAATGGGCCAAATGGTCTAATTCTGCTCCTTCATTTTATGGTCTTAAAATTAAGAGAAGAAGGGAGAAATGACTCTGAGTGAGAGAGATAGCAAGGGGAAGGGGAGACTGCAAGATTAGAAAAGGAAAGATACCAAAAATGGAAAAGTAACTATTTAAATGCCAGATGGAGCTTGTGATCATCTCAGTGTGGATCAATGTGGAGTGAGGAAAAATTACCGTGAAAAGATGCACGAACATAGACATTGGGTAGGGGAGAGGATGCAAAAGCAAAATAACTAAATGCAGCAGGATGTGCACCTCTACTTCTGCTGGACAGAAGGACAACCAGGAATCTGCTTGTACTATTTCCATGCAGGGGTCTTCATTTCCCTTTAATTGCCAGGTCTCCTTACATTCCTGAAAAACTGTTTGGCCAGTGGTGAACATACAGTGGAACTAAAGACTATGACACGCAGAGAAGTTAAATGATATATCAGTTTGAATTTGAAAGGCAGTTGGCTCATGATGCATCAGAACCAAGTTTGAGATAACACAATTCTCAGTTGATGCAAACCCAAATGTATTAGGGAAATAAAATTCACCCTTCAAAATCTGCACTGCAGAGGTAAAATTTAGACAATTAAATATAACCTAAAAAAATGAAATCAGCAAAATAAAGCAGGAAATGTTATTAGCAGAAAGGTTCACGAGGTGAAGTGAATAATTTAATTCTGAGAGAATGTGACTAAAAGTTGAGTCTCAATATCAAAGAGGTTCTTGGCTGCATGTTTGCCTTTATAAAACATCCTGCTTTTGAATTCAGAACTTAAACGTCTTTCTGGTGATTAGTATGTAATGAGTGAGCCATGCACTGAAACAGAATGACCAGCACTTATTTCAGTGTTATATCTCTGTGAATGACAATTGTTGCTGTATTATGTACTCTGTGATATCAGAGATGCTGTTATGGCTACCATTATTTTTATTGCAAATCTGATCCAAAGTAATCACATCACTGAAACCTTCATTAATTCTAGTTATAAATATCTTACTATGCTAATACCACTCCTTTATGACTTTCACTTGTTAGTTCTGTTTCTTTTGTGACTGCCATCTCCCAATAAAATTGCTTGAATCTGTGTTTTAGCAAAATTATTTGGCACTATCTAGTGGACAAATTGTTAGCAAAAGCTCAGAAGTTGATAATTCAACAGATAACTTTTTTCAATATGCATACTTTGACAAAAAGTTAAAATGGATGACCAGTAATGCACAACACATCCAAGCACCCATCTAATGTAGCAATCTCAGATTAGTGGCGCCAATGTTAGAGCACAGTTACACAGCACAGGAAGTTGCTGATGCTATTAGCAGGGTCCCAGATCAGTATGGGATCAAAACCACAAGCTTAGAAATGAGCAGCAATTTCATTACAGCTCATTATCTACATTAACAGATGCATTTTTAAAAATCTGCTTTGATTTTTTTTACTCAGTTAAATAATGATAGTCATTCAAATGCTAGAACAGCATATTTGTTATAAACTGGATACACAAATGAACCGGCCTTCTGAAATAAATTTCTGTCCCCATCGCAGCTGCAAACCTATTAATATCTTCAAATTAAACATTTGTATTTAAACAAGTTATCTATTTTGAGTATTTTAAATGTTTCTGTACAGGTTAACTTAAGCTTCTGTTCTAAAGTCAATAACTGCAAATATTGATAAATTTTGATTTGAACTTATACTATCATTACAATGCATCTTTCACTGTGATTACCAATACACAAAAAAAAACTTGCCTAGCTGTAATTGTATCCTGAAATGCTTAATTTTAATATCAAACATCCGTGCAATTACTGTTGCAGTATGATCTCAGTAAAATTACTGTTAATGATAGTTAAATACATGCCTTTTACTAATATTTTGTATGCAAGTTATCTCAGGTTTCACACTGCATGCACGTTTCATCTCTTGGATCCATTACTGAACCACTTTAATTACTCCTTCCTTGGCAGCAAATGCTCTGAATATTTATTCACAATTTGAAGACATCTCTTTCCATCCAAAAGACCATCCCACTGGAGGTAACACAAATTTAGGATGATATAAGATGCTGAACAGCACCACACAGACAAGTCCTAAAATAAAGAGCAATTCTAGATGCTTTTCCCCTCTTGCTTGGATCAATTCATGTCTATGATAACTAAGAATAGCTTGAATAATACCTTCCCTTCAGCCTTTTGTCTTAAAATTTACAATATCTTTTAACAAAAAAAGTCACAGTAGAATCCTTGTCAAATCTAGGTGTACAAGATATATTATTTAACAAACAGCATTTATTGTAACTAAGCCTTGTACTTACATTTAATGGAGTTAAAAAAACATAATAATTATCTCTTAAAATTACAAAAAGACTTATCTGATTCCATCATAATCACAAGACAATCAGCATCTTAACTATTTAAATACTAAAAAAAGAAATTTATAAGATAGTATAAAACAGCCCTTAGACAAAAATATTTTTTTGCACTTACCAAAGTCAATAAGAAAAATCATCAGTTCCTTTGCCACTTTCTGTTACAACAAACAGAGGTTCAACCTTATAGCTAGTCACTGCCTCTGCTACACTGATCAACCACGCATAACAGGCCCTTATGACTTGTCTATATAGCTGGGAGATAATGGAACCATTTTCTCAGCTGGGACCAGACACTTAACTGCTGTACACTGTGCGCTGTGTTTCTGTTCACTGGCACTAATCAGGAAGTGCAGTGCTTCTCAAATGCATTTCCCGAAGCACCTACACAATTAGCACATGAATCACATGTGCACACAGCAAAGTCTTCAGCTGTTCTTAACTGGGTTTCCGTACAGAGATTAGGATTAGAAAATCCAAACAGCTCCTTGTAATTTCTTGTTGTCATAGGCATCATGTTAAAGTGCAAGGCTGCTTTATTTTAACTCAAACATCAATCTCACTAACAGTACACGCTCCTGTTATGCTATCCACATGTTTATGCATAAATGCTTCAATAGCTATTCCCTTAATTTAATTTGAATATTTTATATTTAATAACAATATCACACCAGAATCATCAGGATAGAGCTAACCAGCTGTAACAGAAGACACTAACATCTTCCAATCAAATTTACCTTATAAAATTGCCTGTCTTTCATTTTGTCAACTCTTTTTTAATATAAGCATTACTGCTTGAACATAGTGAACAGTATGTATATACACTACGCGTAGGGTTTTTAAAGATTTATTTTGATGTCAAATACAGCAAGCTGTTCTAATGGCATTTAGCTAACTTACAAATCTTCTATTGCAAAAAACATCATTCATGTAAATATACTCTTAATTAAATGTTACAAAACATTCAAAAGGTTGATTATGTTATTTGCTACAATACATTAAAAGGGTTTGCACTGTAGTCTTGTTCTAAACCAGCATGGTTATTGGCGCACATGACAGTATAATTTATTTCACTGTACTGGCAGTTTTATTACTCTGGTTTTCACTGCTATAAAACAATTTCCTGCTCGGGCAAAGATGATGTTGACAAAGTGCACTCATCTTATTTTGTGATAACTAATGTACTAAAGCATCGGAGGAAGAAGATTCTGAAGGCAAACACTGACAGTGCCTTTAATCAACAGGTTATGTGTCAATATTAATAAAGGCAGCTCCCTCTGTCAAGTCTGTAAGCTACTGCAGCAAATTTGTGCTAGCAATTTTTAATACAATAGAATTTGATTATGTCTCTGTAACTGTCAATAGCTTACCATATAATTCCCAATTATACTTTTCAATTATATTTGATGTTCAGCAAAATAAAATGCTAATTAGCTTTTTTTAATGATGTCTTAACAAAATTGAAAAATAATAAAATAATAAATAATAATAATAAAAATCAGGCTGCTGCACCTTTAAAAGCCTGTTTAAAGATTATTGTACCAAGACATCTACGGCATCACAAAGGAATGATGCCTTTTCATTTTTTTTCAAACAATTTGCAGGAAGTGTTCTAAGTAGTTAATGTGCAGCACTGACCAATCAGCTAGCTGCCAACAGTCATCAACCACAGAGCAACAGGGCTCTAAAGAAAGCAACAGTTCTCATGCAATAGGAAAATAATAGTTGCTTAATTTAAGAATTTTTAAGTTTTAAGTTTAATTTTAAGACTGTGGCCATTTCACAAGTTACCCACTAACATGTACCTTATTTGGCTTTCACATTTCATGTGAAATTCAATAAGAAACACTGCTATAATTAAGAGAAACAAAGTTGAGGCAATAATTCTGATTACTGGCAACTTTTAAAGGTATCTTCTACAAGTATTGCCAGCAAGAATGTTACTCACAGAGCATCCTACGGAAGTTTGTCACACTGGCACCATGAATGGTGTGTTTTAATTAAGAATGATTTCATTGTTAAAACTGAATACTAAAATTTTATGGACTTGCAGGAAAATAAATATTTCTCCTCTGGTAGTTTTAAAATAATACCCATAGACAAATTAAAAAAAAAAACATTACTTTAGGAATGAAAGCAATTCACTGTGAATCAGAATGAAGAATCACATTACCACTGAACCTAGATTTTATTAGAAATTAATAGGTTAATAAACCCCAATGGATGCAATAACTGATGACAATTCCACAAATGAACCTCATAGTCTATTTTTCATGAGTATCATCTCTCAATGCATCATTTGCATAATTTTCTAGTCTCTCAGGAAATAAGTCAGTAAGTTCTAAATAATTCACACTTGGTGCTCCAGCATCCACTACTAGAGTCAGTATTGCTCAGTGATAGCATGGCACAACAGATCACATCTAATCCTACAAAAAGCTGTTTAAATGATAATTAATAGCAGAGGTAAGTGTTCACTTTAAAGCATGGTATGTATCAAATTGTGCAGGTCAGATAACAGATAATTTTCTTGAAAAGAAAATCAGTTTAATATAATTTCTATAGATTAGTTGAATTTTTTTTGCAACTATTAACTTACTTGCTTCGTAATATCATTTATCGTGATGACTAATTATAATTATACCGATTCTGTTCCTTCCTTCCTGTTCTTTTCTAAGCAGTTCATACAAACCCTTCTCAGAAACCTCTCTGAGAACTTGAGCCATCTACTGGCTGCATTTGAAATATCTTTCTCATGTCTCTTCTTCTCAGTCCCTTCTTCGCAGTTTTATTGAAATACCAAGCAGAGAAAGGAATGAAACAAAAGATTTCCAGTTCTCACTGGGGATAAAAAAAAATAAGAATTGTATCAGAAGCAGAATGGAATTTAACTCACTAAAATCAAGGCAAGCGTTGTGAACTTATTTGACCACATTGATCAAAATCAATTCAGTAAGCTTTTCGACAAATGCCCTGATTAAAAAAAAGTTGCAGTCTTTTTAAGATGCAGTGAATTAATTATTTCCAGTGCTAGAGATCAAATTTATTGCCTTAGCATGTAACATTTTAGATGTAGTATAGAGTGCTAAAATGGTGGTTAACAACCACCTATATATCAGCTGCATGGGTGGAAGGGCAAAACATCTACTTTAGGCATGCTGGGCAATCAGGTCACAAATTACAGCCTAATTGTTTGATTTCTGATAAACTGATACAGCACAATAACATATCTGATAACAGATCCAATCCAAGCAATTGCTTAGAGCTTCTTGTATGCAAAAATTGTCTTGAAGCATGCAAGCATTTTGCAGGGTAATTGGTTTTTACTTAGTAATTAGAACCTAAGAGTTGAGCTTGATATATTGCAGTGGTAACTTGGGGGTCTTTGATTAATTTAGCAGAATATGAATGTTTAACAAAAAAAGTTAAATTTCAGATGTAAAGTAACTTCCAAGCAAATGCCAAAAATAACAGGTAACAGGTAGATTGGTATTCAGTAAACAATTTCTGAGTGATTTAAAGTAAATCATGATAGAATGCTTCATAAACATGTCTGCTACTATTGTTATAGACTCCTCAAGGCTAGCAAATGTAGCAAATTGGTGCAAAGAAACTCCTCATAGAGAAGATTATATTGATTCGGGATAGGTCTAGAATATTGTTTGGAGATAGCATAATGATTTTAGTGGGATGAAATCTCTCACAAATTCAGTTTGCATAAGATCTAAATGATGCCGATTTACTTTGTAACATCTTTATCCTTTCAGTCTGTTATCACAGCTTTTGAGCAAAATCACCTGAACAAATCACCATTGTGGACTATTTGTAATTATTTTTATGTTAAAGCAGCTCCAATGAAAATTGCTTCAAATTTTACATTGCTGTCTGAAAAGGAAGAGGATATTAAGTCTAAGAACTGATGAAGATTAAACACTTTGAGGAAAAAATAATGGTAGAAATAGTAAGATGTCTCGCACAGACAGTGAAGTACTTTTCTCTTTTGATAGTTTTTTCCATCGCTACTGAGAGAAGCGTAATTTAACGTCTATTTGTAAGAAAGGGTTTTAAGCAGCTCTTAATTTGTATTATCTGTTTAAGACAAAGTATCAGAATCAGGTTTATTATCACCGGCATGTGACGTGAAATTTGTTAACTTAGCAGCAGCAGTTCAATGCAATACATAATGTAGCAGAGAGAAAAAAAAATAAAGCAAGACATAACAATAATAAATAATTAAGTATAGCAATTATTATTATTATTATTATTATATATTGAATAGGTTTTAAAAACATGTGCAAAAACAGAAATACTGTATATTTTTTTAATAAGTGAGGCAGTGTCCAAAGCTTCAATATCATTTTAGGAATTGGATGGCAGATGGGAAGAAGCTGTTCCTGAATCGCTGAGTGTGCGCCTTCAGATTTTTCAAAATATACAGTATTTCTGTTTTTGCACATTTTTTAATAATCAATTCAATATACGTAATTGATTTACTTGTTTATTTATTATTATTTTTTATCTGTCTCTTCTAAATTATGTATTGCATTGAACTGCTGCTGCTATGTTAAGAAATTTCATGCCACATGCCGGTAATAATAAACCTGATTCTGATTCTGAACCTCCGACCTGATGGTAACAGTGAGAAAAGGGCACGCCCTGGATGCTGGAGGTCTTTAATATCGGATGCTACTTTTCTGAGACACCACTCCCTAAAGATATCCTGGGTACTTCGTAGGCTAGTACTCAAGATGGAGCTGACTAGATTTACAACCTTCTGCAGCATTTTTTGGTCCTGTGCGGTAGCCCCTCCATACCAGACAGTGATACAGCCTGTCAGAGTGCTCTCCACGGTACAACTATAGAAGTTTTTGAATGTGTTTGTTGACATGCCAAATCACTTCAAACTCCTAATAAAGTACAGCTGCTGTCTTGCCTTCTTTATAGCTATATCGATATGTTGGGACCAAGTTAGATCCTCAGAGATCTTAACACCCAGGAACTTGAAGCTGCTCACTCTCTCCACTTCTGATACCTTTGTGAGGATTTAGTATCTAAATATTAATTTTCTTCTTTAAATACACTTGCAGTAGTACTGAGTGGTGAAAGCTAGCTTTACTTAAATATAACTGCAGGCACCAAAGATTATAATTTGGGAAAATCTCTTTGAATCTCTAATTGGTGTAAGCTCTTTAGTTGTGGGAATAGCAGTCTCTGAGTGCAGAGGATTAACAGTTTTAAAAAAAATGTGGAGTGTAACCTTACTAATGATAATGCTAGTAATGACCTAATGATAGTAACTGATTTAGGTGCTCCTGTTTAATAGCACACTCACCTTGTTACTTTTTTTTACATGTCATCTTTGGCTGTCATTATGAAGTGTTCAGTGGTCAGAGTCTGAATTTTATTGGGCTCACACACATTCAGGGTGATCTTGGCAACTAGGCAGTATGAAAGGCAAAAGGCAAATACATCATATGGCAAATGTCACAATTCCTCTTCAGAATGTGGAAAGTAATAACTGCATTTCTTACAGCAAAACTTAATTCAAACCAGAGCTGAAACCTGAGATAAGCTCATGGGGGGTGGGGTGGGGGGGGTGGCGCCGTGGGAGAGAATGATTACTGACAGCTTGTTGCCATTTTTATCTCTGATAATTTCAGAAGAACTGGTGAATTGGGTCATGTCATTCCAAGCTACAGTCCTCATGGGAATAATGATTTAAAAAAACTTAGACCAACAGAGGTGTCAATCAAATGCATAATTAAAATGATCTCTCTGATAGTTGTATCTGATGCTTGAACTGGTGGTCAAAGTGCAACCCGCTCCAAATACATCAGATAATAGAGTAAAATACTGTGTTTTTAAAGAACAATGGTGCTGGTAAACATTCAAATATCAATGCCTTTGAAACAACCTTCTTCAAAATAGACTATAATGAGTATACTCTGCAGCTTGAGGAAGCAGCTTGCAGTAATTAACATTTCAAGTGACTGCCAGACGACTCCTGAAAAGAATATTGATATCCAAGGAGTTTTTTGTTTAGGAATATGAAGAAATGACATTTTGTTTCCACTTCTGCTTTGCTAAACCTTAGCATTTCCTTCTCTTACGAACTAGTTATATCAGAACATGTTTTGAAATAACTAACTGGCTTTAAAGCACTGATACAGAAAGGATTTGAAGGGCACTATAATAAACTAAATTTGAGCTTACTTGCTAAAAATCTTAAATGTCGCATTATGTCCTGCCGTACCCAATGATCCTTCACTCCAATTATAAAAAAGGCCAATGCTTTAGAATTTTAATGCAAATATGGACGAAATTGCATAAATCATTTCATAAAACATACATTAAAAATCACAGAATTTCATGCAGTGACAAACAAATTCTACACATGACACACACTTAAGTGACTGAAAATGCATTTCAGCCAATGCAATTGCTTCTGCCAAGACATTATCTTCATCTTTTGTCCCTTTGCATGGCAGTTAATTCTTAATAAGGCAGAAGGACATCAAGGAATTCAGAATGTTTGCAATATACCAATAAGTGCATAAAAGCCAGTTGATAATCCCTTTCTCAAATAGATCTTCTTTTGCAAGGACTACTCACTGTTACCATATCCACACCTGGTAGAACTCCCGCAGAATCAGAGACTAATACAACAAAGAATATGACATCTGGCTCTTTCAAAGAGCAACCTTGTTCATCCTCCTCCAAGCTCTTTCCCTTCACTTCGACAAACTTTTATTCTCAACTTGTTACTCAATACACTTTTGCAAGCTCTTATTCAATCTGTTTGTACGATGTTATGAGACAGCACGCTTCACATTTCAGTTTGCATTACCTCCGAGCTTTCGTAACCAGTGGCTTGACTTAAAAAGCCTGCCTCCAATATGTTCTGTTAAATTTCCAGTTAAACACACTGCCATCTTCAAAGATTTGTGCACACTCACTTACATTAGGTTCAAGCTCTATAAAATGCTGTCAACAGGTACATTTAATGTACAATATTCATCCTGAAATTGTTTTTCTTCGCAAACATCCATGGAAACAGACAAGTGCCCCAAAGAATGAATGATAGTTAAACATTAGAACCCCAAAGCCCCCCTCCTCAGCTGCCTCCTCCCACACACAAACAGCAGCAAGGTGACAAATCCCCCTCTCCTGCAGCAAAAAAGCATCGACGATCTCCATCGAGTACTCAAGCGTGCAGTAAAGCATCAATACAGACACAGTCTTGCAGTACCTCAAAGACTACTCATTCACCCGGTAATTCAACATACCACAGGCTCTCTCTCTCTGCCTAGGGAAAAGAGAGGTCCTCGTTTCACAGCAAGGGGAGACATAACAAACAACTCGCTAATTTATGATGTCCAATCTTCATTATCTAAAAATATTCAAATGAATATACTGCACAAACTCAATTATTTTCCTAAAATATGAAACTACAAAACTCTATACCATCTTCAATCTCTCCTTTATTGCAATCTTAAAATATCACTTTTGTGACTGACTATGAATTGGTGATGAATTAGTACCTCAGATAAATTTACATTTAATTAGTATTGTTCAGCACTGCAGAGATTAGAATTAAATCCTTCACTTATAATATAAATATTGGTCCAGAATTTGCTGCAAGGACAATGGTATATTAATTATGCAGGCACTTCTGCACTGTGCTGGTTATCCAGGTACAAATCAGTAAGTAAAATGTGATGAGGATAAGAGGCCCTGAATTGAGTGTTACTAGAAACAGCAATATCAGCCGCTGTTGTCAGGACCATTTCATAGAGTTGATGTATTTGCACATTAATTGCTGATTAAACATCAGAAAACTAGTCAGATCCAGTAAATAGTAATGCAAAGTCTTTAACAATGGGATATTTGTTAAATATTAGCAATCAATTTTATTTGCTTTAAGTGTGGATTGAAGGATCAGCAATCACCAATATGTATAATTTTGCATCCTTTTAATGTAGTTTTATCTCTTTTTGTTGCTTTTATTCTCCTGTAGTCTATTTTGCTTTATTTCTCTGCTTCTTTCCTTATGAACAAGATTTGACATTGAATTCACCATTTTCTATTTACTTCTCTTCTGAATATTGAAACGTTACTAGATCAAGACAGATATAGCTCACCTAGTCTGTTTCCACCCAATGGTATTATTAACTTGTTCATCCACAAGCAGAACAAGAAATTCTATCTTACACCAGTAAATTTTCTCTATTGTTGACAGGGCATAAATGCTTATAGGGGCTGTAGTGTATTCCAAGGCATTTA
The DNA here is from genome assembly GCF_030144855.1 of Hypanus sabinus. Lineage (NCBI taxonomy): Eukaryota > Metazoa > Chordata > Chondrichthyes > Myliobatiformes > Dasyatidae > Hypanus > Hypanus sabinus. Next base: position 40,952,908 of record NC_082724.1, read on the forward strand.
AAACAAATTAATGTGGTATGCTAAAAACTTAACTTTCTTGTGAATATTGCCACACAGAAAGGAAATGGAAGTGGCTGGTTGTTCAATAATGATAAGCTTAAAATTATTGTTAATAAGTGAGAAAAATCATATAAATTGAGTTTGAAGAAAGCCAAAGAAGAGTATATTTAGCTGTACTTGTACCCACTAACACTGATCACATAGATTTTTTTCTTAATGCATATTTGCATTCAGATGAGCTTGGAATGAGTTTTAGAAGTGTCATGTAATGTGGATTGTTTACAAATGAGTTCACATACCTTTGCCCAGGTTAGCGCAGGTTACTGAAAAAAAAGTTCTTAGATTGTTCACAACTCTGAGCTGATTAGACATAAATCTATGGATGGTATATTCCCAGACTGCATGCCTAGGAAACTGTTAAAAGTTCTACATAATTATAGAAAGTCACTTTTGGATTTGAATTCAAGGCTATCAAACCTAACAAATTAATGTAAAATTAAATATTGATTTATTGCATCTTAAAACCTGAATTGCTTGAATCTGTTTATTAAATGGTTTATTTTATAAGATGTTACAAATGCATATTATTTGACACCAGTGGTATTATTTTAAATATTAATTTACAAAATTGCAATTCTCCTGGAAATTAACTGATAGTCACAGTAAGTAGCACTTACTAGGTGGTAATTAAAACAATGTCTTTTGAGGTTGACTGACAAATTGAAAGTGGTTTATGACTTACATGCATAATATGAAAGGAGAGTCAGTAGAAAGACAATGAGAGTAAAATGGAAAAAGTGAAACTGGATGGGTTCAGAAGGAATGCAAGGTGAGGAGGAGTGAAGCTTCTATGTTTGGAATTTTTTTTAAGTGCAAGAAACTAAATACATCCAAAAATGTCATCAGCAGCAGGAGGCCAGTGATGTGTTATCCCCGTAGCTTATGAGAGCTTCAAGCACTAGGTGTTGACTCAGTCAATCATAATTGATAGAAGCTCAGGTTCAAAATGTTGGAACTGAAGGAAAACACAATTGATGGATCATGGAGAGCAAGCTGTTTTTGGATTGATACCTTGTGACAGAGAATTCATTTTTCAGACAGTGGAGGAGGCAGGTGTGATGACCTAATCAGAAAGGAAAGGTTACACAGGAGTGCTCAGAATAGAAGTTTCACCTGAATGAGTGAAAGGACTCATTTGAAGACAAGAACAAAGAAAGGGTGATCTGAGATCAGAGTTAGGACCACCACCACAAACTACAGAAAGGGAAAAATTTGTTGGTAATGTCTTTTGAATTTAGGACCAAAAACTCACAGATATTTATTTTCTTCCTGGCTACTGAATTAAGGACAATACGCTGAGTGCTGGGAAAGTTATAGCCAGGAAAAGAACACGTTCAACTGCCACACTTCATCATCTGCTTAATTGCTCTCCAATTTCAGTTCAGAAGTAAAGCAAATAGTACTGCTGTCTCAACTCTGGACTTGCTGATTCAATCCTGATTTTGTCCAGAGTAGACACTTCCACTTTGCGATCACTCGGGCTTCCCCTGGTCCCCCAAGTCAACAATGACACTGTTGCCACTGTTTAATGTGCAGACGTGCCAGAAGCGGCATGGAACGATGGACACAGCCTAGTATATAACTCGCACACCCGCTCTCCACCACTGGAAGTATCTACAGTACATGAGGTGCTGCCTCAAGACTGCAGCAGCTATCATCAAAGATTCCCACCACCTGGGCCATGCCATCTTTCTGGGTGAGAGGTACAGAAGCCTGAAGACGCACACCAGCAAATTCAAGAACGGCTACTTCCCTTAGAACAACCTGCACAACACTAATCACTACCTCCGCATAGCAATAGTACGACACTTAGCACTAAAATGGATTTTATTTTAATTACACTCTATAAATCCTTCGTATTTTATGTTGCAACTGATGATTTTTTTCTTATGGATGTTGTGTCTCTGATTATATGTCTCAGTGATGTTGTTATAAGTAAATTTTGTTTCCATTGTATCTGTGCAGATAACACTAAACTTGACTTTGATTTGACTTGGTAAGTTACTCCATGTGCAGATGGGTCACAGTAGAACTGGAGTGATGGGGTTATTGTGCCTCTGGGTGAATACAATAAAATGAGTATATATGGGTGCCTAACAGTTGGTGTAGATGTGGTGAGTCAAGGAGCCTGTTTTCTTGCAACATGCCTCTGTGAAATCTTCAAAGAACAGGGGGACAGGAAAGTGCCCTTTCTTTGGCACCAGTCCTGTCAGAAGTGAGAGTGGTTTGCCATCGATCAGCTTTTCCTAAAAAGACTGAGCTTATCAGCAGGCAGAATAGTGTAATATCAATAAATTTGAAAGTAGAAGATGTGGGAATAGGACAGAGGAATTGGTGGTGGGACATGGATGCAAAATTGAGAGAGTGGGAAATTTTGCAAACCTGAAATTATGCAACAAGCTGCTGGAGGAACTCATGTCAAGTAACATAACTGAGGAGATAAAAATGGCCTGTCCCCTCACAGATTGCTTGCTGCTCCAAATTCCAGCATCTACAGTCCCCTGTGTCTTCATAGGAGAAGCTATTTACATCTATTGCTCTTCAGTAATAATGGCTCTGCATAAATGCAATTGAGCAAGAGGAATGTAAAGAAGATGAATGAAGCTAAATGAACTAATTATACACAAGGTAGGGTGAAAGGAAAGACAACAGCAGGATAAGTGTAATCATGAGGAGATAAGTGGCAATTAAATTAGGCAAAATTTCATGAGGGGATTTGGACTTAATCGTCTGTATTGAAATTTAGTTGCGAGTTAGACAATAATGAACCACACACACAAAGAATGGTTTTAATACAATTAACAGAGGCAGAATGCAGAGAAAGGAGTGACTTCAAACAGAAATGGGAATGCTGACTGAAGAGTGGTCTCATGTGGATGAAGAAGAAACAGATGGATTTGGCATCTTCGGAATGAAAATGCAACATGAGAAGTCATGTAAAGCAAAGCTATGTTTCAGATTTCTGATTTATGTGGAAGAAATCAAAGGGAAAATGTGCTGCTTAAGTAAATAAATTTATAATCAAAGAATATATATGTTATCATATACTACCTTGAGATTCATTTTCTTGTAGGCAAAAATAAATTGAAATACAATAGAATTTATGAAAAACTCTACATAACGACAAACAACCAATGTGTAAAAGATGACGAAATAATGCAAACATTAACAAGAATGCTGAGAATGTGATCTTAAAAGTGAGTCTGTAGGTTGTAGTAGTAATGCACAGTTGTGGGAAGATGAAGTTCTCCATGCTGTTTCAGGAGCTTGATGGTTGTAAAGCAACAACTGTCCCTGAACCTAGTGGCTTCTGTGCCTCCTGGCTGGTGATAGTGACAAGATGGGAGACATAGAAATCTGGTTATGACTAATGAAATATAGAGGCAGTTGAGCATATTGAGAGCAACAAGAATCATTCAAGAGATGGAAAGAAAATTGAGATGTTGAATATTTTAGACAGTAAATTAACTGAGGCAAGATGGCAGGGCAAAAATTTGTTGAGCAATAATGGAATGTATGCTTTGAAAAAAGCATAGCAGATAAACAGAATATGCAATACGTTCTGTTACATAAAATAAAATGGGATGTCACGACTTGATCGAAATTACATAAACCATTTAAAATTGAAGAGTAACACCAAAAGTATTACGATGTAATACTTCGGAGAAAACAAGAGAGAAAATATAATAATTCCTGAAATAAAGAACCACAAATACAAAACAAACAAAGTGAGGCTGATAATGGAAGGGATACTGCTACAAGATAAAGTAAAATATTTTAAAATGTACAATATAACAGGTGAGAGAAGGAAACAGTTCAGACAAATGTGAGAAAGAAAATTCCTTGTATGAAGTTCACAGCTGTGAGCGACAAGCTGGACCCTATGGCGAGTGCTATCAATTCATTGTATTCTAAGTCTGACAAAGCCAACAGCCTTTTTGCTTCTCTAGGCCCTTTTTTTCTGTTGTGCTCAACAACACCAAAGAAGTGCACAAGATCAGAGCAGACTGATTCACTTCTTTCACCTTTTCTCAGTCCTGAAGGAGAATGTTCTTGCCCTTCACTCGGCACATTTTTCAAACCTCCATTCTTATGAGGGAATTTACTGTGCCGAGAATTAAAAGTGCACAGCAATATATTGCAACCGTCTGGTGCTTAATATCATACCAGTACAACAATGAACTCTTTGAATAATTTTTGAAAAATGACATATTGCAATATCATGCATAGCATTCTGTGAGATTAAATCTGGTTGAAGGACAGGCAGGCTGGCTTTAAAAATGTTTTCCTGGAAACATGATATATATATATAAACTTTCCATGTTTACAGACAGTAAGGTACACATACTTCTGGTATTCACCACATTGTCAAGTCTCTGCTACTCACCTAAACTAGGGAAACAGCTTGTAGCAGATCTTTCTGAATATTTGCACTCAATAGATGAAAGGTTATCCATGTTATGATTGGTTTAAATTTCTTTTTCACCTATTTGTACCATCCTGATCATAAAAGATGTCAGAATAAGTTACAAATCAAAGTGTTTGGCCAGGGAATTCTGTTGAATAATGACAAAGCTGTCATTGTCATTGTCTTGTTATTACAGGGTGAAACTCACATCAACTTCCCACATCTGCAAGGTGTAGTTATTTGCAAAAATCTTTATTTTGCTGTCATTTCCTTGAGAAGCTACAATACTACAATTTTTAACAGATACAATATTCACAGAAACATTGTCTCTGTTAAAATACAGACCCAATATGAATATATAAATTCTGGGCACCACGGTAGCATAGCAGTTAGTGCAATGCTGTTCCAGCTCAGAGCGTTATGGAATTTGAAGTTCATTTCCAGTGCCATTCTGTAAGGAGTCTCTGTACATCCTCCCCATGGAAGGCATGGGTCTTCCCCGGGTGCTCCAGTTCCCTCCTACAGTCCAAAGACGTACCGACTAGGTTAATTGGTCATCCTGATTCGTTTAGGGTTAATTGGGGTTGTGTGGATGCTGGGGCAGCACGGCATGAAGAGCTGGAAGGACCTACTCCACTCTGTATCATGGAAAAAATATCATAGCAGAAGTGTAAACACGGGCCAATTACCCACAGTTACCATATTGGATGACATTAGAAGAACTTCAACATTCTCAAATCTGTTATATCTGAAATAGTGAGAAAAGCGGTTACTACTAACACAAAAACAACCTAGCCCTGGAAATGTCTATTAGCAGAAACTCAGAATAAATTTGCTGTGAATTATTTTCAGAAAACAAATTAAAATTCAGATTGTTTTTTTTCCTCTTTGCTTATTTCCACATCTTTACTTCACTTCTTGTGCATTTATTAATGTGGAATTAAACTGTTTTTCATTTCTTATATATGTCAAAGAGAATGTTATTGTATAAAGTTCACAGCCAGCAGTGATCTCATGCAATAGGTACAGCACTGCTAATTTTCAGGCAGCTGAGTGAATTTTCCCCTGGCATGGTTGAAGACAACCCTATGCATCTCCACACAAGTTGAACTGCAATATCCCTTCTTTCACCACTCACAGAAAATTGAATATAAGTAAAACAGGAAAGCATCAGAAAAGGTAAGGACAACACAAATTCTAAAAAACAGTGATGGAGACTTTCTCATCAACAACAAAGGGACATCATTCATCATTACCCTTGAAGATGGGGAAGATTTGAGAGGTATGTTTTCCTTTCCCAATTTGACTGCAATCAGATGCCAGCTAAAGGAGACCTATTATCTGCAAAAGTAACTTCTTCAACCACCCATTCAAGTTGAAGGATTATCACAAATGACAAACTAATTTGGTACAAATTTTATTTAATCTTTTGCAGAAAGCTAAATATATTTTGGCAGCCAAATTAATTTTAATTTTAATTCATTGAAATGGCTGCCTACTCCTGCACTGACCCATAGAGATCCTGGATGTCACATGGAAGATAAAACACCGTATCAGATGACTGGCAATTTGATAGTGCCAAGTGCAACTTTATGTAAAATTTATGAAAAAATAGGTTTGAGTTTCTCAATTGTACAAAACTAATTATTTTTAAAAAAGTACCTGAGGAATTTTCTTAAATGAAACTCTCTTATAACATAAATTGTTCAGCTTCTGGGAAGTCATTCAGCAGCAATTATAACAGAAAGTTTCCAAAATCTCAGTTGCAGTGTGCCTTATTCTTCCAGTAACTATATAAAATATGAACTGTATCAAATCATTGGTTCTGACTTGTTTCCATTACAAGGATGAATCCTATATAAAGGAACAGGGAATCACAAAATTAAGTTTGAATTTCCACGTCTAATCACACTTGCAGGCAAGTTAATACAACTTGTCACTTAAACTGCAAATGCCTAATCATTGTGTTATGGTTCTGATAGGTAGTGTATTCATCTATATAATTATTAACTTCCAATAATTTTATAATTGTGCTGCAAAATCACTCTAAATTCAGCTTGAACACCCAAGCACCATAACATGTTTAAACTTCATAAATACTGAATACATTGAGTCCAAAGCCAAATTTTGCTAAAATAAGCTCAGTGAATGAAGTGCATTGAACATACCAATCTATAACTTCATATGAAATAAAACACCTGCACTCATTTCTTAACCAGTTTTCATGAAATAGAAGAATAAATTGCACTACTGCATTACGAGGGGTGATTAATAAGTTTGTGGCCTAGGGTAGAAAGAGTCAAGTTTAGAAGTTTGAAGTTAATAACTCATCTCCTTCTACCTTAGGCCACAAACTTATCAATCACCCCTGATGAGTTATTAACTTCAAACTTTCTACATAATCACTCAAAGAGTTGAACTACATGTGCATGTAACGAGAGCTGTATAACTCATCTCCTTCTATCTTAGGCCATGAAATTATTATTCACCCCTGTTGTGGACACTTTCAGGAGGTCCAAGCTCCGTATGCTCCACAACCACTGGACTAAGTGTGTAAGAGCAGGAGGGGACTATGTTGAAAAATAAATGTGCTAGGTTTTCTAAAATTGACTCTTTCTACCTTAGGCCACAGACTTATCAATCACCCCTTGTATGTTTGTGTCTTCTCCATTTCTTTATAAAATCTTATTAGGAGGGCTCCACTTCAAGTTTTGTAACATCAAATCCTTTATATAGAACAGGCCTCTTACAATAACAATGGACCTTGGAGTTCTGTTCAGTGTCTTTGCATCATCAACTTTTAAGGTTAAGTGTTAGCCATTCAAAACCTCCTCTGCTATAGTTATGAGCAACTACATGCAAAATGCTTGTCTTCTTATTTATCAGTCACTGATACACATCTATCAAAGCTTCCAAATGGGATGTTATCTTCTTACAGTTCAGTTCTGAGTGGGAATAAGCAGAGGTGTGATTTAGTTTTGAAGTCATTCAGCCCAGAAACAGGCCCTTCTGCCTAATATATCAATGCTGACCATCAAGTATCTATACTACCCTATTTATCAGCACTTGGTCCATAGACCTGGTGACTAAAGAGCTTGTAGAGATACTTCTTTAAATGTTCTGAGGACACTACCAGCCACCAGCCTCTCAGACATTGAATCTCAGATTCCAATAATATTCAGGGTGCAAAAGAAATCTTTCGTCAGATCCCATCAAGACCTATCACCATTTGCCTTAAATCAATGCCTTCCAGTTTTAGATGTCCTGTCCTATTTACGCCTCTCAATTTTGTACAGTTAAGGCCTTCCTCACCTTTCTCTACTGTAAAGAAAATGAAACACTGTTCATCCAGTCTCTTCTCAAAACTGAAATTTTCCACCCCAAGTAAGATCCTGGTTGGATGCTATGGTAGTCTAGAGGTTAGTGTGATGCTATTATAGATCAGGGTATTCAAAAGTTTGAAATTCAATTTCATCGCTGTTTTGTAAGGAGTCTCTGCACATCTTCCTTGTTGAAAGAGTGAGTTTTCCCCAGGAGCTCTGGTTTCCTCCCACAGTCCAAACGTACCAAGTAGGTTTATTGGTCATTGTAAATTATCTTGTGATTAGGTTGAGGTTAATCAGGTTTGTAGGATTGCTGGGTTCATGGCTGCAAGGGCCAAACTGACCTACTTCACACTGTATTGCTAAATAAAATAAAATATAATAGACATACCTTCACTGCATCTGCTCCAGTGCAATCAAATTCTTCTGACTGTGTTGTAACCAGAACTGCATACAATGCTCCAGCTGTCACCTAACTAAATTTCTATAAATTTGTACAATAATCTCATTGACATGGCCAATAAAAGTCAGCACCCTGCTTGCTTCTTCACCACCTTTCCTGCCAGTGCTGCCTTTTTCTTTAAGGGAACAATGTACACCTCGGCCCCGTACTTTCCTCATAATCCCAGCTGCTCTACAATTCATGGCGTCAACCCTTATAAGACTTTCCAAAATGCATGATCTAATATTCACTAAAACTAATTCTTGTACCATTTTCCACATGACTTCTTACTGACCAATATCATCCTGCAGTCTAGGCTATCGTCCTCATTATCATCACCACCAGCAATTTTCATGTCACGACAAACATACTAATTGTATTTCCTACATTGATATGCAAATTGTTAATGGGTTGACAAATGGTATGGGTCCTAGTGCTGACAGCTGTGGTGCAGATACCTACTGGTCACAGGTTCATAAAACCAATGCTCTGCTCAACCCTAGCTCATATTACTAAGATAACCTTGTATCCAGTTTGCTAACTTTTCCTGGATCCCATGGCTCTGATCATTTGGATAGTCTTCCTCGTAAACTTTGTCAAAGGCCCCTGTGATGTCCATGTAAACTACATCAATGACTTTACCTTCATCAGTTTATTTTGTTATTTGTTCACAAAGATCAGCCTAGTTAGCCAAACAGTAATGCCCACCACAAAGCCCTGATAATTATCACTGATCAATCCCCAACTTTCCATTTGCAGACTAATCCTGTCTCTGAAAGGTTTTTTTTTCCAAGAACTTCCTAAATATTAAAATTATGGACTCACTGGCTTGAAATTACAGGTTTCTTATTGCTATCCTGCTTCACTAAAAGTCCTACTGTCCTCCTGTCATCCCACATTTATCCAGCAAAGACTTAAAAATCTCTGTCTAGTCCCCAGCAATCTGCTCCTTTGTCTTGCTGGAAGCCTGGGAAACATCTTGTCAACCTATGGGGATTTATCCATCTCTACAGACATCAGACATATCCTCCTTTTTAATTTGAACCTGCTGTCAAATATCTTTATCCTCCCCAAGGTGTGCAATGCCAATGTATTTCACAGCAGTGAATGCATTTGAGAGCTATTCATTTAGGACCTTGTTCACATTCTCCATCTCCATGCATTTATTGATGGTCTCTAACAGATCATAGTCTTTCATTGGTTACCCCTTTTCTCCTAAAATACTTATAAAATACCTTGGCATTTTCTATAATTTAGTCCACCAGTGATATCTTGTGGATCCTCTTTTTTTTCCAAGCACCCTGCCACACATTCTATATTATCTATTTTCAGTTCTCTAGACTTTCCATATATCTCTTTTATTGTCCTTCTCAAAGCCTTGATACTCTTAGCATTCAGAGTTCACTTGAGTTGCTGTCCCTACATTGTACCCTTATAGAAAGACACTGGTCCTAAACTTCCATGAAATTCCAGGTGTCCTATGTAGTATTACCTGTAGGTAACTTCACTCAGCTTACAGTCAGCACATCGCACCTTACAGTATTGAAACTGAACATCTCTCAGACCTCTCACTCTGGGTCTTTAATTTCCAGACCACCCCTTATCTCTTTCCGCAACCTCCTTGAAACTTAATAAGTTGCGTTTGCTCTCCACAAAATGGCTACACCCACACTTCAGTAGCTTACTCATCATCATTTCACAAGCACCAGAGAGTCTCCTGGAGGAACTCAGCAGGTCTGGCATTCAGTAAGAGAAATGGACAGTCCATGTTTCAGGTCAAGGCCATTCGTCTGGATACTGCTCCAGATGAAGGGGCTTGACCCAACACATTGTTCATTTCTCTTTACAGATGTTGAGTTCCTCCAGGAGTTTTTTTTTAATTTTTAGCTCCAGGTTCCAGCATCTGCAGTCTGTTATGTTTTTGTTTCTAAGTCTCGGTGTATACTGTCTCTTTGAACACTTATCTACATGCTGGCACAAAGAGCTTTCACATTACATCTCCATCTAAACCTTTCACAGTGAGACAATTCTAATCAGCATTGGGCAAATTTAAAGCCTTTACTACTATACCTCCATTGCACTTCTGACTTTCTTTGAATTGTTTGCATTTTTCTCCCGTGTCCCACTGAATGTCATCTCAGCAAACTGAGTTTTTTATTTAATTTCTAAGCTCTGCCTATCAGCCTCATTTGAAGAGACTTCAAGGATATCTGCCTTCATTGCTGCAGTAATAGCCTCCTTAATCAATAATGCAAAGCCTTTTGCGCTTTTACTTCATTAATATACCCAAGTCTTCTGTGCCCTGCAATATTGAATTGCCCACCAAATCCTTCTTTCAATCGTCTCTGCTGCATTGTGACTGCTGAGGTACACATTACAGGTCATGGGGGATTTCAATAGGCATATAGATTGGGAAAATCAGATTGCTTCTCAATCCCCAGAGAAGGAATTTGTAGACTATCTATAAGATGCCTTTTTAGAGCAAATTACGGTTGAGCCTACTAGGGAAAAAACAGTTCTGAATTAGGAGTTGTGCAATAAACCAGATTTGATTAGGGAGCTTCAGGGGAAGGAACCCTTAGAAGGCAGTTATCATAATATGTTAGAATTCACCCTGTCATTTGAGAGAGGGAATCTGAAATCTTTATATCGGCCTTGAAGTGAGTGAAGAAAACGACAGAGGCCAAAGTTGATAGTCAGGGTATAGTAGTAGGGATGATGACAGAACAGCAATGGTAGGAGTATCTGGGAATAATTTGGAAGATCAGTTCATCCTAAAGAAGAATCTACATTATAAAGGGAGGATGAGGCAGCTATGGCTCACAAGGGAAGTTAAGGATAGCATAAAAGCAAATAAAAGGATTCATGATGTATTACAAATTAGTGGGAAGCTAAAGGATTGGGAAACTTTTAAAAGCAAACAAAAAGCAACTAGAAAAGCAATAAGGAGAAAAAGGATATAATATGAAGGTAAGCTAGCCAATAATATAAAAGTGGATGCCATAGGTTTTTTAGCTAGATGAAAAGTAAAAGGGAGGCAAAGGTGGATGTTAGACCACTGGAAAATTATGCTGGAGAGATAGTAATGGTGAACAAGGAACTGACAAATGTTAGCATTCATTTTGAAAGGTCAAGATTATAAAAACAAAGATATAATCCTAAAGCTTTATAAGGCATTGTTCAGACCATACTTGGGGCATTATGAGCAGATCTGGGAATCTTAGCTAAGAAAAGATATGCATTGGTGAGGGTATAAAGGAGGATCATGCATATGATCCTGGGAATGAAAGGCTTATCATGTGAGTAGTGTTCGATGTCTCTGGGTCTGTACTCGCTGGCGTTTGGAAGAATGAGGCTCTATCTCATTGAAAGCTATCAAATGTAGAAAGCCCGAGATAGGGTGGACATGGAGAAGATGTTTCATATAATGGGAGAGTCGAGGACCAAAGGACAAAGCCTCAGAATAGAATAACATCCCTTTGGAACAGAGATAAGGAGGAATTTCTTTAGCCAGAGGATAGTGAATCTGTGAAATTCAATGCCACAGTGGGTATGAAGGCCAAGTCACTGGCCATATTTAAAGTGGAGGTTGATGGTTTCTTGATTACTAACAGTATCAAAGGTTTTGGAAGAGGTAGGAGAATGTGTTGAAAGGGACAATAATTTGGGCATAATGGAGTGATAGAGCAGAACTGATGGGCCCAAATGGCCTAATCCTGCTTCTAAGTCTTATGGTCTTACGTGGAGAACTCACAAGTGCCTCCATTTCCTAGATTTTTATAAAAATGCATCTGATTGTTGGGGAACAAGATGTTTATCCAAAACTGAAATAAAAAGAGTAAAATAGTACTGTATGTCATTACTATGTCAGAAGAACAGTATGTCATTCAATTCATTTTGCAGCTCTCAAAATTTAATGCTTTTACTTCTGTGCACCTTTCCATACTAATTCCATATCCCTTGTCTACTTTAATGTCTGAAATCACCATAGTTCTCATGTGTGGGGAATTCCTATGAGTTATTCCCCTTCAGGCGAAAAACATTACTTCTCATTTTAGGTGACCAAATAGGTGACCATTATTTTGAAATAGTGCCTTAGGTTCTTTTTTTATAATTAAAATTTTTATTATTATTTATCCTTATTTTACAAAGCATCACAGCATATCTTAGAGCAGATACAGTACAGCATAGTTACACAACCATCCCATGATAGGAAAACATATAAAACTAAGAAACTGAGTAAGGGACATGGGTGGGCTCAGTCTACCAGATGTCAGGGCATATAAATTATCCTTTGAAATGACCAAGTTAGCTAAACATTGGGACAGGGCTGATGTTGATTTAGATTGGGTAGTTATAGAACGAAGCTTGGCTGCACCACATTCTCCCCTTAACATTCTCTCACAACATGTGGAAAACAAGACTAATCTAAATCCTATAGTATTTCACTCAAGGACTGTGCATGGAGTACAATTCATAAAGCTTGTAAAATGTCACATTTAAATCAGTTATACTCCTCGCTCTGGAATAATCCTGCGACATGCATTGGGACAAGAATGGTGTCACTGGAACAAAAGGAAGATTAAAGGTGTAAATACAGTAGGTGATCTCTATGAGAATGGGATTTTTATGTCATATGTGGATTTGCAGAGGAAATATAACTTTGTAGATAAAGGGAATTTCTGGAAGTATTTACAAATAAGGCATTGCGTTAGTAGCATATTCAAGAATGGTAGCCCACAAAGTAACCCTTTAACTGAATACTTTACACTACCACAGGAAGTTCATAAAGCATCAGTATTTTATAAAATGTTAAAACACTCTGTGGGTGAACCGTGTAACAATCTCAAAGCAGTATGGCAGAAGGATCTTGAAAGCGATATTGAAGGTAAAGAGTGGTCAAATATTTTATCAAATGTGGGTAGACATATTAGGGAAGCGTGAGAGAAATTTATTCAGTATAAGATAGTACACAGATTATTAGTGGACACCAACTAGACTCTACAAAATGGGGATTGTTGATAATCATTTATGCTGCAAATGTAAAAATGAGGTGGGGACATATTTTTACATGATCTGGGAGTGTTCCATGGTTCGTCCATTTTGGTGTAAAGTTCTTGATTTGTTGGGGAATTGGTCGGGTCCTACACTGCCCTTGTGCCCAGTGCTTTGTCTGCTGGGTGACAGGACAATGATACCTAATGTAAACAATGACAAATTTACTATTTTAAAGGTGGGCCTCATCACAGCTGCAAGAATTATATTGCAAAACAGGAAAAAAACCCAGATGCCCCACTGTGAGGGAATGGACTGAGGAAATGGTTAAGATTTCATCATATGAACAAATGTTGGGAAGAATTAACAGTGAGGGAAAAGTGCAAGACGTGTGGGATCAGTTTTGGTTGTATGTTAATTTAAACTTAAATTAGAAGCCTTAGGTTCTTTTCATCCCACCATCTGCCATGTAAAGTTCAATAAGAATGTTGCCAAGTTGCAATGAGATCACCTGGCACCCAGAGAATATTTATTAGATATATATGACCAAAACAAAGTGGCTGGAGTTGCTTAGCACTTTGGTGCAAGAGTGTTTATTAGTTGCATCAAAAATCAAACTTACGAGAATTAGTAAAAATACTGAAAGGAAAGTGCCAATACTTACAAAATGATACCTATAAGAAAACACAATAATATCTCCATACTCATTCTTGTCCAATGTGAACTCCAGACACCCTAGCACTCTCCCACAATGAGGGCAATGAGCCTCATTTATAAAGCACCAGGACAGACCATTTTTAATTACCCACAAAGTTAATTAAGGACTATATATGAATATAATACTGCACACGGCAAGAAAGGCACCATAAAGCCAACCTAAATGCTTCAGCACCATGTGACTGCTGGGACATGACAGTGTGAAACAGCAGAAGGCTCAACACAATCACACAGTTACAGTTAAGTACAAATGAAGAATGCTAATAAACTAAACTTTAACGTCTGATCCTGAATATATATAGCAATGTGGAGGGAAGACAGTGGGGAAGACATTTAAGTGTGTTCACTCACTACGACAATAGCAGTATGACAAGGCAAGGTTTATAAGGAGTGTGTTTATCAAGTGCTCTCCATCACAATAGTGACAGTATGAAATCTCATTAATCAATCTGATTAACCTTCATTACATTTCTACTCTCCCTTCAAAAGGGAGACCAGACCTTGACAATATTCTAACTGTTTTGTCAGCAGAAACCTGTAGACCTGAATTGACTTATCTTTAATCCCGGATTCAAGTCTTGTCTTGCATGTGGCTTCCTAGGTGTGCACTTCCTGCATACTAACTTTCAGTGATTAATCTACAAGGACATCAGGTCCCTCTGGTTATTACCACCCTAAATTGCTCAAAATTTAAAAACAAATAGTCCAATTTTCAGTTTTCTCAAGCAAAGTTGGTGTGTGATCTTGTATTTTTATATAATACAGTACTGTATATCCCTTCCATCGTGCTGTCATCCATTCATGTTGCCTGTCTATTTGAAAATTCCCATAACTCTTATCACTTGCCATAGCACAACATGCTTGGATATTTGATGTTTGATATTTTCATCCAAATCACTGACACAGACACCATTCAACTGGGGCCAGCAGTGATTCTTGTGGCAACCAATGGTCATAACCTGAAAATATGAAAATGATTCCTCTATTCCAACGTCCTTTGTTCTGTTCATCAGCTAAGGCAAAATCCCAAATCACAATTTTCCCCAATCTTATTTGCTCTATCTTATTCTTAGACCCTTAAATTCCACAACACCTGAATACACCACATCCAGTTAATTGACTTTTCTGTTCAGGGAGTTATAATCTCAACAAATGTCAGAATGATTTCCTATTGATAAATTCATTTGACGGTCCACAATCCTGTCATCACTTTCTAACTATCCGGTTATCACTTTCTTAATGATATCCTCTTGCAATAATGTTAGGCCAACAGATCTATTAGCCATTTACTTTCTTACTCATTCACAAACATTGTGGTTATATTTGCAAATATCCCATAAGTGGAAACTATTCTAGAATTAATGGAATTTTGGAAGATGGCAACCAATACATCTATTACTTCTTTAAACACCTCTTTCAAAACTTTGGGATGAACGTCTCAAATCATGGGAACGTTTACTTGTGGTCCTATATTTTAAGAAAATGATTTGAAAGCTGTGAAATTGAATGCTGCACTATGCCATTTGATTATAACTGAGTCGTTGACAAAGGCCAGGAAATTTTACCTAGAACTTGCAGCGGCAATAGCAGCAAGGCTCACTGCTTGTAATTAATCTGTATAAAATGGCCGTAAATTCTTGCATCTGCACAGCTACACCTGAAATAACAAGAATTGTGGCTTTGCGTCAAAAAAAGCTGCAATGGTGAATCTTCAATGGAATTCATTAAAATCCCCATTTGGTTCTGAGCTTCAATATATGCCTACTATACTTAGGCAAAGAACCACAACTAAAATCTAGCTTAATCACAAATAAAAACACAAAATGCTGGCAAAACTCAGCAGGCCAGACAGCATCTATGGGAGGAGGTAGTGACGATGTTTCGGGCCAAAACCCTTCATCAGGAGTGAAGTAACATGGGATGGTCAACGGGGGATAAGTAGTGGGGGGAGGGATGAAGTAGAGAGCTGGGAAGTGATAGGCTGGAGGGAAATGGGCTGGGGGAAGGTGGAGAATTATGGGAAATAAAAGAGAAAGTAAGGTAGGGCTGGGGGGAGATTATAGTGAGGGGGGAGAAAGAGAGAGAAAGAGAACCAGACTAAAATTATAGATAGGGATGGGGTAAGGGTGGGGGTGGGGGGCAGGGGTAGCAACGGAAGTCTGTGAGCTGAATATTCATTTATAACTTAGCCCAGTCATATAGAAAAGAGAAATTGCCTTTCAACTCACGAGAGAGCATAAGCCATCAACTTTTTGCGGTTGATGTTTCAACTCACAGACCTCTGTTGATACCCCTGCCCCCCCCCCCCTTACCCCATCTCTATCTATAATTTTAGTCTGGTTCTCTTTCTCTCTCTTTTCCTCCCCTCACTATAATCTCCCCCCAGCCCTACCTTTCTTTCTCTTTCAGTGTTTCAGTGTAGTTTTATGGTAATTTGTGAGTAATCTTCAATCTGCCCCATTAATCACCTATTAGTTGTCTGCCCTGCTTCTGGATGCACAAAGGCTGCTAACAGAAAGTGCCTCATTTCAAGTTAATTAAGATTAAGTTAATTGTATCCTGATACAGATTTGCAACTACTCAACCAGTCTCTCCTTCAAGTTAGAATATCCTTTCTTCCTTGTTGATGATAAAATCTATTCTTTTTTATAACAATCCACCTGAAAATGAGAATACTTACAGCATCTAGCTGGGAATCTATATAATCTAATTCAAATAAAAGATGAACATGATCTCTCTATTTAAATAAAATTGGAGTAATATGACTTCTCTTCTAATATTTTTTTAATAAACTGAAGAGAGTTTCTTCAGTTTAATAAAACATATTGATAACCGCCCAGTGGTGATTGTTTCTGCATTTACTGCTGGTGGTATGTATTATTTCTTTAGGATTAACTTTTCAATTGCACCAAATGATTAGATTCATCCTGAAAGGTGATTGAAAGGCAGTGAACTTGTATTCCTAGAATAGTACCAACAGTGAATAACTGCAGTTGTGTGATAACTAAATAAATGATAAGCAAATTATTGGCAAAATAAGTTTTGTTTCATCATATGACTGGGCCCACCAGCTAGTGGTGTAGTGGCAACAGTGCTGGACTTTGGGGCGGAAGGTCCAGAGTTCGAATCCAGCTGGCTCCCGCGCACGGGTTGAGTGCTGAGCTAGCAACTCGACCTCGTAAAATAAAAATTGCCTGCGACAGAAACATCAACAGCAAAAAGTTGATGGCTTATGCTCTCTCATGAGTTGAAAGGCAATTTCTCTTTTCTATATGACTGGGCTAAGTTACAATTGAATATGTTCTTCCTTTAAAGGCTTGGAGACCTGTATCACATTGTGTACAGAAGTAAATTTGATTCCATAAGTTCTGTCCATTTTCTATGAAGGACAAGTGAAGCATTAGGAAGTGGAGTGGTCAGAAAGGATGGTGGAGTTTAGTGCATTTAATATGCCAGTAATTTTTGAGAAATATTGTAAATGTATTGCTTGATTAAGCATTCTTTGTTTACAAAATTCATTACAGGTTTTATGAAAAAACACCATGAATAGAATACATCATTACACCATTATGTCGTATGTGATTATTCACTAAATAATACTAAGTACGCATGCATCCCAGCCATTTAGCCATTAGCCATATCAGTTTAAATGGCTAAATTGAAAAAAAAATCTGAGCATTGTCAGTTCTATTATGAGCTTAAAGATGCCCTGAGAGCTCATGTTGTTTGTAGAATTTTACAAGATAGCATTCAAGTATGGCTGCTAACTGAAGCACAACTCACATTTAAAAGAATAGTTGTAATTTTTGTATCAATAGAAACAGAAACCAGATCCACAATTGAGTTGCAGTCAGGAATGAAACTGAGCATCAACAGAATTGCAACATCTAAATAGAAACCTGCTTGGCTGAACAAATTGTGTTACCATTGTGTCAGGGGCACACGCACACCAACAAATGCAGGTTTAAAGATGAAACTTGAAAGAAAATGTAAAAAAAGTAGGGCACAAACAAAGAGCATGTTGGGTAGACAAAAATAAATAGACCACAGGGAGAGAAGAAGATAAAATGTCATGTTGCAGTTTTAGAAACAGCACTAATCTGCAACCTGTTGACAGAATATCTGTTATTGATGAGTGTGATACAGTACTGTGTAGCCTTGAGATTTACAGTATGAAAGTTAACAATAGACAAGCAATATGGTTTATGCCAGAAGTGAACAGCAAATTCAGTAAGTTAGAATTGCACACTGGTTCAGTGGTTTCATTCATTTCTCAAAATGAGTTTGAATGACATTTCAAAGATACCGAACTAAAGCCTGCAGGTATCTAACGAAGAAAATATACTGCAAAAACGATAACTCCTGTGGGAATGACATTTGTAACTGTAAAATACAACAAGTAACATTGAGCTTGTATCTGGTAAAAACAGAAGGACCAGCATTGTGGGGACATAATTAGCTCAGATAACTTTAATTTGATTGGAGATCCATCCACATTTGTCTATCATATTGCCTACAATAGAGCAACTGAAAGTGAATTAAGAAAGGTACTGGATGATGCCACAGTAGTGTTCAGGAATGACATTAGAAAAGTTAAACATAACAATGCTAAAATAATGTTGAATGAAAATCACATCCAAATTCTACAAAACCTGTCCTTACACCATCTGTAATAAAGTAGCCAGTGAGCTAGAACACACAGAGGCTGAAGGAGTTCTTTCCAAGGTTGAGTGGAACCCATGGTAACACTAGTGTCCTCGTAGCAAAGTAGAATGGGTCATCTGCAGATGGAAATGGAAGAAGAGTTCAATGTGTTTCTCACCATTAACACTCATAAAGGTTTCTATTGCTATAATAGGCTTAGTTTTGATGTAGCATCTGCATCTGTACTCTAGTTGAAAGCTATAGACCAGGTGCTGGAAGAGAGCACAGCCACTCAGTGTTACCTGGCTGACATCATTGTTACCAGCAAGGATGATCAGGAACATCTCTAAATTCTCAAGACAGTGTTAAAGTGATTAGAAGGTTATGGCTTCAAGGCACAATGCAACAAGTGTGAATTTTTTCAACCAAGCATCGTTTACTATGGTCACACCATTGAGGCAAAAAGATTACACTAGTTTCCTGAGAAAATTCCAGCAGTGATGGATGCTCCAAAAACAACATAAGTGTCACAGTTATGTCTATTTTAGGATTTATTAATTACTATCACTTGTTCCTGCCAAACCTGGCTACTATGCTTCATCCCTTGAACTCATTACTAAAGATCAGAAGAAGTGGCAATAGCCAAAGCAGTATGAGGTGACTTTCAAACAGGGAAAGGAAATGGTGACATCAGACACTGTACTCACACATTATGATCCACATCATCCGGTGAATCTTGGTATGATGCGCCGCTTGTCATTTGAAGTTCAAAGTTCAAAGTAAACTGATGATCAAAGTACACATATGTGACCATGTACAACCCTGGGATTTATTTTCTTGTGGGCATATTCAATAAATGCATAAAAGTATAAAACCATAACCGATTCAATGTTAGTGTATTGTGTTCTGCTAGCATTGCTTACAGTACGTTCTTTAGACGCTGAACAAACCTTCCCTCCAGGCTAGGTGGTACAGAGCAGATGTAACATGTCTTATTCCATTCTTTTTCCACAACGAACAGTTCATTGTCACTGACTAAGTGATCTGGAACACCAGTCCTTGAGAAGAGTCTTCTCACCACATCAGCAGTGTGCAAATCTGTAGCCCGGGCTGTTGTGAACACTTCTGGCCACTTTATAGTTGCATTCACTACTGCCAAGAAAATGTGTTCATGAATGGTCCAGCAAAATGAACATGATGCTGCTGAATCATAACAATAATGCCTTTTGAGCAGAGTGTCTATTGGACCCTAAACAACCTAAATATTTTCTTTTGTCTTTCCTACAAACAAATTGGTTGCATACCATTGATTCATCCAACATAAACAAGCTAACAATCTTTGCCTGTTTTGGCTGGTACTCACTGCCAAAAATCACTGTGGTTGAATTTAATTGCCAATCAGATGGCAAATGACAATCCTGGACTTTGGGAATGAAACAGAAAGTTCTAGAAACTCTTAATGGTACAGACAGCATCCATTGTGCCTGATCTACCAAGTCTTTCCAACATTTTCTGTTTACTTTCAGATTTCCTGATGTATAGTATGTCTTTTCAAGTAAACAAATCTTTGGAATGAAAATGTAGAAGACTAGTTTTCTTGATTGTGCAGAAATGTTAGAAAATTGTTGTATTTAACACCTAAATAGCGCAAGGGACATATAGCATATTTTTAATTAACATTGAAACTCAAGGAAGTGAAGATCTTGATTACAGGTCTTGGTAGGTCATATTAGTTTAATCGTGCAGCAAAATACCACAAAAGCTTAAAATCTCATGAAATAAGCAGCTGGAGAATCTCAGCAGATCAGGCAGCGTCTGTGCATAGGTAGAAACAGAGTTAAAATGTCATAATCCTTAACATTAACTCTGTTTCTCTCATCCAATTTTTTACCTGATCTGTGGTATACTTAAAGCCAGGATCAAAGTCTCCAAATAAGCAGCAAGACAATTGGTGCTAAAATGTGATGGTTAATCTTTGGAAATTTCTTTGCAGAGGCTATTTCATTGATTGCAATCACAACAGGTGTTGATAATGTTTCGCATATAAAAAAAAATCAAGGGATATGGAAATAATGCAAGAAATAATATTTGAGGCAGCAAATCAGCCGTGAATTGAGAAGGAACTTTGAAAACCTTATGACCACCTCTTGCACCCATATATTTTGTCCTTATGCAATTTGTCTTGTGAAAGAAAATCATGCATTCAGATATTGTAGCTTCTACCACAAATCTCAAACAAAAAACTGAACCAAAAATTCAGTGTTTGGGAAACATTATGAACAAATTAAAAACTCAATGAATATTGATAAACTAACATAAAATGAGTGAATGTACTCATTTCTTCATGTTAACTTCAAACAGAATTCATGACTTACACACCAGCATCACTGTGAAAAGAGAGTAAAAATGTATTATAGAATGCTTACAGCATTGAACTAGATCACTCATCCCAAGTGAAATATGTTTGTTTCCACTCCTCTATATTTAATCAAATCATCTTATCTTTACCTTTCATTTTTTTGCCTCAAAGGCACTTGTATTCCATCGCAACCAGCAGGTGATCCAAATGTTTACAATCCTTTAGTGAAAGGAGTCTGTTCCTAATTCCCTATTGAATTTATTAGTGACTATCATAGAGTTAGCCCCTTGCTATCCTCATCAGCAGGTGGAAACATCTGGCGCTATATTTACAAACTTGCACCAAACCATCTCAGGTTAATTGCAGTGAAGGTGAGCTGGAAGGTTTCTCTTTAACACTGAAAATTAATTTACATTCATGATGTCCTCATCATTCTAATAGTGCTAGAAGGATGAAAATTGCTGTCAATTTGTATCAACAATCATCGCTGACATGAGAGATTTACTTGTTGCTGTGATAAAACAAGTGTAGAGACGATATGGAAAAACGCAAAATACTATGCATTTTCAAAACCCTGCAACAAGTATTGAAGGCTTCAATAATAATTATGCAAGGAAAAAGACTGAATCAGCAATATTGTCCTCATTCTCCATCTTGTGTATAATAACACACTAAAAGATATAAAATTCCCACATCAGTTGTTCATAACTTGAATACGCAAGTTGTTCTAAAGCCAGATCTAGCACGTTAGGATACTTCTTGGGCCTCTGCAAAAATTGTAACCTTGGAAAGCTGCCAGGCTGTTACTGAAAATATTAAATTATTGGATGATTTTTGACATTCTGATTAAGACAACTCAATATTTTCTTCATCCTTTTGAATTAAAAGAAATAATACCTTCCCTCAATTTGCATGTAACATAAAATAAAAACTGATTGATTTAACTCATGAATATTTTTGTGCTTTTATTACATGTAATCACTTTATAAATATAGTATATGTTGGTCTTGTAAATTCCAAGCAGAAAAGTAATTTTGTTTTAACAATTTATTTTGCATTGTTATTGGTCGACTTTACTCAAGTGCAATGCACAATATAATGAATTTATCTGTATGAACAGTATTCAAGACAAGCTTTTCACAGTATTGTGGTATGTGTAGCAATAACAAGCCAATTGCAATACTAAATGCTATACTTTGAACACTGTCCACACTTTAAAAATGACAATTTTGGGATTAAAATGACAGCCAAGTTCTAACCACTATGTTTGTGTTGCATTTCAATACTGAAATTTTAATTGCCAGGCTTTCAGGATCATCAGGCAGAGCCTCAGATATTAAAACATTTCTAGTCTAATTATGACATCCAGATCCTGATGCCAAGTGATATTATTTGCCAGTGTGAACAAAAATTAAGCAGCATCAACTCTGGCCCAGTGATCACATGCACTTGTGATTCAAGATTGCTGAGTTAAAGCCTTGCTTCACAGACCCAGGAAGAATAACTTAAGCAGAATCTTCAGCTTAGTACTATGCAGGAGCTTGGAGAAGTCTTTTCTATAGTTATTTGACCAAGATCCTGTCCATCCAGCCAGATAAATTAGGAAAAGGCTATTCAAGCACTTTAATATATTTAATACTTCAGATCTCCTCTGTCTCCAGTGTCAGAGAATATTCCCTCATGGCAGTCCTAATTGGCTTTACTGCTTCACCTCCAAGCTAGCCGATATTTCCTGGTGGCCAGTCATTTTAATTCTACTTACTCATTCCCACATAGATATGGCAATAGAAGCAGCCTTGGATAACCATGTCAAGTTTACATACAGCTAAGTGGGAAAACACTCATATGCTGCCTTGATAGTCTCCAACCTGATGGCATTAAACTTCTGTAGCCACTCCCTGCTGTCCCTTTTCCCCCTTATCCCACTGACCCCGAATCATCTGATCTCTCTCCTATCTTCTCCTATCTTCCATCATCCAAACTTTCCCTTCCCTGGTTTCCATACTCATCCGCTTCCCTTTATTCCATGGTCCATTGTTCTCTTCTATCAAATTCCTCCTTCAGCCCTTTGTCATTTCCATTCATCATCTCACAGCTTCTTACATTACTTGTATGCTGTCCCCTCCATCATCTGCCTATCATTACCATCTGCCTGGATCCACCAATTATCCACCAACTCTTGCTTTATCCCTTCTCCCCACCTTCTTATATTGGTTGTGTCTCCTCTTTGTTTCCAGCCTCGATGAATGATCTTGTACCAAAATAACTGCTGTCTATTTCCCTCCATAGGTGCTGTTTGACCGGATGAGTTGCATTAGCTTTTTGTGTGTTACCTTTTATCTTACGTCTTTGATCCATGAGCTTTGCACTTCCCCATTAACAGGAGCATCCTTCTTGTGTTTTATCTGTCCAGACTCATCAAAACTGTATCAATTTTAATGTGATCTCCTGTCATTCTTTTGAACTCTAGTAAATACAAATTATCCTAAGACCTCTGACTTAGTCATGTTCAGAGCATTTGAAAAGTAATGATGTTCTGCAGTGTTGTGAAAGACACATTGGTTAAAAAAAACTCACAATATTTGTATAATATTCTGCAAGCACTATCTACAATAATCCGTAAGATTGAGATTATAAAGCAAAAGACTAGCTTTAAAGTATTTGAGACCAAACTATGTTTCTTTTTAAACAATGTGGTAGAAGTGCTGAATACATCAGTTTTAAGGCATTTATTCCATTAACTGCTTCTTATATATTACTTTATTTCTAGTGGCCAACTCATTTCCGGCAGCAGAGTCAAATATGCAAAGATCATGTACTGCCAGTTTTCATATTATCAGTGAAGTAAGCCTTATCGGATAAAAACACAGCCAATGAAAATATTGTGAAAATAAGCTAATTTGTACTGAAGTGAGTTAGGAAGGCAAGTTGGAAGTCACCAGCTACTCTCAGAGTTCTAAATATATTTGAAAACCAGCTGAGTAATTGACACTTATTGTTCATTTATAATGTATTGTCACAGTTGTATAATCCCTGATTCTTCCATCTGCAAGCATCTTAACTGTCAATAACTTTCCAATGATAACAGATTGTTTGGATAGTACATAGCAGTGCAAACAGCAACTACATGATGGTTGCATTCTGCATAATCTCCAGATGCTCCTAGATAATTACTGAGGTGAACCATGTCCAGATTGCACTGTTTGTATAATCACCTTGTGGCGAATGTTATTGTTTAATAACTTTCTCAACCAGGACTTTTAAAACAGGTGCTGTCCATTGTCCCCAGGCAGTTGCAATTAAAATCTGCCTCTAAACTTGAAGGAAATAGTTTGTCCAATGGTAAAATTCCATTCAGCACACTGATTCCTTTAGTCTCATAGGTCAACAGATAAACTTCCCACAATGTCAATTCCAGAAGTGTCAAGCTGGTTTTGAATGAATGCCACCATGTTTTTCCCTTGGCGGCAACTCAAATGTGAAATGACTAATGAGAGTATTGTGCTGCACCAGGCAACCAAAATGATTACAAGTGGGCAGCAAGGAAACAAATTTTCAATGAATTCAAAGCCTGTTAATTAGAACTATGCAATTAACTATCACCGCAGACTGAAATCTTGAACAATTCCATATTTATTGATGACGCCATGTGAACAGAGGGCAAATCAGGGTCGATCATAGAGTATGTGAGCAACATCTTCTTAAAAATATAGCAACAACTAAGGCTACTAAATTATACAGGGGCTGTTTCTCCAGTACAGATTGTGTTCTTTATTTTATTATTCAACGATATTCCCTGTTCTGCCCACAAAGACATTGTGTCCTTGCTGTAGAACATTTGAATTGCATTAGGTGCCCTCTAATATCTCTAATAAATGATCTTTATTCATGTACAACATTTAATAATGTGACGGCATGATGTTAGATCATGGATATGCAACAACCAAAGTCAATTCTGTACCTACCTGATATTCAAAACTGTTTAATTTCTCGCATAGACTATTAAACACTGACAAAATAAATACTGCCTTTATCTTTTCTTTCATAAAATATTTGAAGTAAGAATCATTATGTTTGCCTTACAATGATCTTGGAAACATGCAACTGAGAATAGACATGAGATCCAACATGAATCCTACTGATCCATATGTCTCACTGATGAGGTAATTTAACTTCTGAGCTGTCAGCTGTTCCAAGCTGCCTTGATAATCACTGGAGTCCTCAGCGAAAGATTTTACTATTTTTTCTGAGCATCCACAGTTTTTGATTTTGCTACTTGTTGTAAATGGTGTAAGCTCTTAATACACCTTATTGAGCTATGTAAAATGCTTTGCTAATCATCCATCCACGACGTCCAATTGAAAAGGGCAATACCTTATCCTACCTCTTTGTTATTGTTATGTGGACAATTTGTTGATGTCAAAATGCCTAATGTGGTTCATTGAATAGCAGTGATTAACACTTGCACCTTATTCCTGTTGAATTTTCTAATTATCACCTTTTTAAAGGAGTATATCAGTTCATAAAAAAAATTACTAAAAGGTTACAAATTAATTTATGCAGTAAAGGTGTTGCATTTGAAGGTTATATTGATACTTGTAAATGACATAACTTCATTGCATTGTTGTGACATTCACTGCCAGAGCAATAGCAAAGAAAGTGGATGCTTTAAACAGCTGCTATCATGTGAAATAATTGTACTAGATTATTTCTACACAAGACAAGATGATAATTAATCACCTTCACTTTGAACTCTGCTATTAATAGGACCCCATGACTCTTTATTTTACACACACACACACACACACACACACACGTACGTTATTCAAATTTAAAACAACTTCAAATCTGTGTCTTTCACTCCAGTGAACTTGCCCATTTTTACTTTATGGTTGATGATTCATACGGTACATGAGGTAGACCTACTTGTTGTGATCAACTAACTTCACAAGTCAAATTAAGGAGGCCTCCGACCAAATCTGTTCCTACATGTTATTTGTGTCTCAGTCATTTTCAAATCCAGATTAAAATGCAAACTTAACTTTTTTGCACAGTTGGCACAATTTGCATAACTGGCTATACTGTTCAGAGATATCCCTAATCTCTCGCTTCAGCAGTCTGAGGCGCTGATCTGCTTCAAGTAGGCTTCAATTATACCAGTGTCGAAGAAGAACATTGCAGTCTAACTCTGTAACTGTTGTCCAGTAACACTTACAACCACAAGCCTTTTTGAAAGATTGGTGATAAAACTAAACAATTCCTGCCCGATGAGTGACTTGGATCCATTCCAATTTACCTACCAGCACAATAGGTCAACAGGAGATGCCATTTCATTGACTCTTCACTCAACCCTGGAATATCTGGGCAGCAAAAATACATACATCAGGATGCTCTTTATTGAATAAAGCTCAGCATTCAATACCATGGTCTCCTCTAAAACTAGTCAATAAATGTCAAGTCCTTGATCTTAATTGGATCCTTGATTTCCTCACTTGCAGACCCCAGTCAGTTCAGATTGATATCAACTTTTCCTCCGCAATCACCATCAGCACAGGTACACCATAAAGCTGTGTGCTTAACCCTCTCTACTTCTCACTTTACATTTATGACTGTGTAGCTAAGCACTGCTTCAAATTCATATTTAAGTTTACTGACAACACCACTGTCCTAGGACAAATCAAAGGTGGTGATGAATCATCTTATAGGAGGGAGATTGAGTGGTACCACAGCAACAAACTTGTTCTCAGTGAGCAAGATGAAGGAGCTAATTATTGACTTCAGGAGGAATACACTGGAGGTCCATAAGCCTGTCCTCATTGGAGGAATCAGAGGTGAAGAGAATTAGCAACGTTATACTCCTCGGTGTTAATTACAGTGTTAACCAGCTCTAATTGTTGATTATGCACCATACGTTTTGCCATCACGAAGCACTGCAGGTTATTAGTTAACCCTGATTAGGAGGACAACTATAATTTTATTTCATATTTGCTCACCTTTATAGATCCAATATTGGCTCAAACAGTGAAGTTAGATCAATCTGATTAAAGCTGAATGTGACTGTTCATTTCAGCATGCATGATGCAGTGAATCTGCTCCTGAACAAACCGCTGTTCCTGTTCCAGTGCTAAATCAGGCAATCAAATCTTGCCCTCTAGTCTGAGGACATTAGGATTAGTTCTTGAAGAAGCATCGCTATTAACATTATTTTCTGATTCTGTAGCTCATGTATCAATAAGCATTCTGTCAAGAAGTCAGCAGTCTTTAGCTGACTGGTAGAAGACAGAAAGTGGGAATAAAGGGATCTTTTTAGGATAGCTGTTGGTGAGTAATGGAATTCTGAAGGAGAAACTGTTCGGACCACAACTTCTCACTTTATACGTTAATGATCTGACTAAATGAATTCATGGGATTGTGACCAGATAGCTGGAGGGATAGTAGTGTTGAGGAGGCATGGATTCTGCAGAAGAACTTGGGACAACTTAGGAGAATGAGCAAATACAGACTACTGCAAGGGGAAGTGTAGGATTTATGTACTTATGCACAATTTTCTAAAGGGTGGGGGAGAATTCAGAAATCAGAAGTGCAAAGGTATTTAAGAGAATCCAGAACTTGGAATCACAAGGTTAACTTGCATGAGCTGGAGGTAAGTAAGGCAGATGTTATTCAGCATTCTTTACAAGAGGTTTAGAATGTAAAATTAAGGATGTACTGCTGAGAATTTATAAGGCATTAGTCAGACTGCATTTGTAGTAGTTGAGTAATTTTGGTTCCTGTATCTCAGGAAAAATGTGGTGAAACTAAAATTGGTCCGCAGAGAGTTCAGCAGATGATTCAGGGAATAAATGTCTTTATACATGAGGACTATTTGATACCCCTGGGCCTATACTTGATGGAGTTACAAAGGATGAGGGGAGATCTCACTGAAAGAGACCAAATACCAAAGGTGTGGATTGGCTGGATGTGGAGAGGGAGTTTCCATTATTAGGAAAGTCTATGATGTGAGAACCCAGCTTCTTTTCAACTGACATGAAGGAGACTTTTTTTTAGACCAAGGATGGTATATCTGTGGAATTCACTGTCACAGATGGCTGTGGAGTCCAAGTCATTGAGTGCACCTAGGGCAGAAATTGATAGTTCTTGATCAGCAAAGGGATTAATGGTTATGTTAATGGGAAAATGGGTTTGAAGAAAATTAAGTCAGCTGTGATTGAATGATGGAGCAGACTCAGTGGACAAATGGTCAAATTCTGCTCCTATATCTTATGATCTTAATGAATGCTCTGCTGAATGTTGCTCTCCCATCAGAAGAACAACCTTTCAAATCAGGTATCACATCTGGAATCAGACAAATTTCTAGAAATAGACTTCAAGTCTGAGGCAATTAATGAAGAAACATTGCAGAACTATATTTATTTTATCCTAACTCCCGAACATCGAACCATCCAAATATCCTCATTTGTCCCAATTACCATCCTCACCAGGCTCCAATGCCTACCGTTGACCTTTCTTTGATATACTGTATGTCTGATGAGCCCTAATTTTGATCACCTCTTACCCCACCTCCACGTCTAACCAGAGCAGTGGTTGCAAGCAAACCTGACCCAGACTTAAAAATGAGTAACAAGAGGCACAATTTGAACCTCAAAGTATGGAACAACTGTTCTGATATGCAATTAGGATGCATAAAATTTCAAGATTTAAAATGCTCTACTCATAGGCCTCCACTTGCTAAACTTCATTCTTTTTTTCATAGGCATGGCCAGAAATTCAACTTTAGTCCTACCTCATACCTTTTGGTTACTCCCAATAATTTCAATGAACTTTGACACCACTTTCTTATCTATATACTGTCAATGTACATGCAGAAATTCTGACTATAGAAACCAGATGCATTGCCAAACTCCACAGTATCCTATTTCCCTTTCACCTCTCTTGCTATTTAGTCATCTCAAATATTATTTCTCTCCATTAAATACTCTAAATACCAATGCATCATCTTTGACTCCCATCTCAAAGATCATTCCTGTATCACACATCAGCTTGGGAAATTAGTCCATAACAAATCATTCAACACCACTTCTGGCCCAAAGTGAATTATTAATTACATATCCATTTCATCACATTTGGCATAGCTACCTCCATACAGATTTAATTTTGACAAGACACTATTGTCTGGATTTTAACTTGACCAAGTACAATAAGCATTTGCCATAACCTTTTTCAAAGAAGGAGAATTAAAACATGAATTGTAAGGTCACTTAGTAAACTCAATGAAGACTCAACCTTGGGATTCCTGCACTACATATATTTCAACAACATTATGCATTCTTCCTTGGAGTATTCAGCAACATGACTGCATCTCTGCAGAGCCTCAATAATTTTAAAAAGCAATAAGAATCAGCAGTTATATTATCCCCATATGTAAAGAAGTTCATTGTTTTTCCTTTCTGAACCAGCTGCTTGAGTACAAATCAATTTCAAAAGAAGACATTTTCATGCAGAATTCTGACAGACAGAAATAATTCCAGCAAGAATTACAGGACGAATATTTGCCTACATAACTGAATAGTTGCACAGTGGCTTAAAAAAAAATCATAGGTTGTGTGCACAGACTCAACACAAGGAACTCAGACTCTCAAAGGTTGTGACCTGGAATGTGAGCTCCAAACATTGTGATGCACCAGGGAGGGCGAGAGCTCTTGGGCACTGTGTTTCAGGAGGCAGCCTCACTCATTAGATTAACTGGTTCAAATGTGGTCTCTGGACAGAGACAGGAGGGTGTGACTGTGAGTAAGGCAGGTAGAGGGATTCGAGAGGTAGTGCTGGAAGAGCCACGGGACTTGAGCTTGACCAACAGGTCTGAGATTGTTGTTCCCTGTGAGGATGAGGGTGGGTGCTGTAGGAAGGATGGAGAACAGAACCCTGGCAGTATGGTTCTGGGAGCCGTTCAAGAAGAGGGAGAGAAGAGAAATGTAACTGTGATCGGTTTAGTCAGGGGTATAGACTCAAGTGTCTGTGAAAAGGATTGAGTGTCCTGAAGGCTGTATTGTCTGCCTGGTGCCTGGGTTCGGGACATCTCATCTGACCTGCAGATAAATACGGAGTTAGAGAGGAAAGATCCAGTTTTCCTGGTCCATGTGGGTACCAAGGACATGGGAAGAGCAACAAAAGAACAAAAACAAGGTTCTGCTGAGGGAATTTGAGAAGCTAGGGACTAAATTAAAGCCCAGATCCTGAAAGGTAATAACCTCTGGATTGTTAACCTAAGACATGCGCAAATTGGCACAAGTTGCACAGAGTTAAAACTCTGATTGATTAATGTGGGAGAAATGAGTTTGAATTCATGGGACATTGGCACTGGTATTGGGGAAGGAAAGTGGGGCCCTGATGGGACAGGCTGCACTTGAACTATGCTGGAAGCAGGGTTCTGGAGAATTGTATAAAAGGGGCTGTGGACAGGGCTTTAAATTAAATCGTAGGGATATGTTTTCAACAGCTTGGACAAATATGGATAAAGTAAAAGTGACGGAGAATGCAGGAAAGTTTATTGAAGTCCTCAGAACAATGAATAAGACAAAAAGCTTTGAAAGGGATATGAATTTAACTTCCACAATATGGAGACAAAATTGAAAAGAAACGTTGCGACTACAAGACCTATAATGTTGTATTTGAACTCTCACAGTATTCAAAATAAGATAAATGATTTTGTAGTGCAATTAGAAATTGGCCAGTATAAGAATGTGGGCTGAAAGAAGATCACGGCTGGAAGCTTAACATCATATTGAAACTGTAGGCAGGTGGGCAGAGAAGATGGGGTGGTTTTGTTGGTTAAAAAAAAGTGAAATAAAACCCTTAAAAAGACGTGACATCGTATCAGAAGATGTAGAACCATTTTGGGTAGAATTTTTCTTAACCCTATCAACAAGAATTTTACATCTTTTGATCTTAGGTTAGAAAGACCGTGATGTGGGTTATATTCAGGCTTCTGAACAACAACCAGGAAATGGAGTTCAAATCATAATAAGAGATAGAAGGCATGTAAAAAGGGCAATCTTATGATGCTCATGGGGCATTTTAATATGCAGGTAGATTGTTAAAATCAGGCTTATGTTGAAAAAGAATTTTCTAGAATGTGAGATGGCTGTTTAGAATAGCTTATGATCAAGCCAACTAGGGAAAAGGCACTTTGGGATTAGGTACTGTAAAGTGAACCAGATATGATGAGGGAGCTTTAGAAATGGAACTATTAGGATATAATTATCATAATGTGATAGCATTCGTCCTGCAATCTGAGTGGAAGAAGCTAAAATCATATGTATTAATATTACGGTTCAGTAAAAGTAAATGCAGAGGCATGAGAGATGAGCTCGGCAGAGCCAATTGGAAAAGGACACCAGCAACAATGATGATAGAGCATCTACGGCTGGGATTTCTGGGAATGATTTGAAAGATGGATAAGTTCATCCCAAAAAAAGGAGCAGTACTCTGTAAAGGGAAGATGAGGCAACCATGGCTGACATGAGAAGTCAAAGTCA
The DNA here is from genome assembly GCF_030144855.1 of Hypanus sabinus. NCBI lineage: Eukaryota > Metazoa > Chordata > Chondrichthyes > Myliobatiformes > Dasyatidae > Hypanus > Hypanus sabinus. The sequence goes on from NC_082724.1 coordinate 40,984,391, forward strand.
GCATAAAAGCAAAAGGGAGGGCGTACAGTACAGCGCAAAACCAGTGGGAAGCTGGAGAACTGGGGAGTTTTTGAAAATCATCAAAAGGAAACTAAAAAAAGCAATAAGGAAAGAAAAGATGAAATATGTCGGTAAGCTAGTTAATAATATAAAAGAGGATACACAACATTTTTTTTTCATATATATATGAAGTGTAAAAGAGAGGCAAAAGTGGGCATAGATCACTGGAAAATGATGCTTGAGAGGTAGTAACGGCATCACGGAGAAACTCAGAAAGTATGTGGCATTAGTGTTCACTGTTGAGGACACCAGCAGCTTGCCAGAAATGAATGTCAAGGACCAAAAGAGGGTTTAGGTGTTATTACTCAGGAGAAAGTGCTTGGAAAGCTGAAAGGTCTGAAGGTAGATAAATGGAAAAAGGAAGTGCGTGGTCATGCACTTTGGACAAGTAATAAAGGTGTAGACTATCTTCTAAACAGACAGAAAACTCTGAAATTGCAAAGGGACTTGGAAGTCCTTATGCAGGATTTCCTAAAGGTTAAGTTTGCAAATGATAGCTTTCATTTCAAGACATCTGCAATAAAATAGCAAATAAATAATGCTGAGGCACTGGTCAGACCACGTGGAGTATCATGAGCAGTTTTGGGTCCCATATTTATGAAAAGATGTGTTGAAATGGAGAAGACCCACAGGAGGTTTACAAGAATTTTCCCAGGAATGAAAAGGTTAACACGTGATGAGTATTTGATAGCTCTGGGCCTGTCCTTGCTTGAGTTTTGAAAAATGACGTGGGGATTTCTTATTGAAATGTAACAAATTTTGGAAGATTTACATAGACTGGACATGCAGAGGTTGTTTCCCATAGTGGGAGAGACTAGGACAAGAGGGCACAGCCTCAGAATAGAAGAAAATCCCTTTAGGACAAAGATGAGGACTATCTTTAGCCAAATGGTGGTGAATCTGTGGAATTTGTTGCTACAGATGGTTGGTGAAGGCCAATTCATTGGATATATTTAAAATAGAAGTTGACAGGTTCTTCTCTAGTAAACGTATCACAAGTTATGGGGAGAAGATTGAACAATTGGGTTGAGAGGGAAAATAAATATGCAATGATTAAACAGCAATGCAGACTGAATAAGCTGAAAGGCTTAATTCTGCTCCTATGTCTTATGGTCAAGCAAAAACCTCTGAACAATTTCATGAATCAATTCTCACCTATTATTTGTTCAATGCCTAAAACTCTATACATCTCAGCTATGAATAAATTCAAAGACAAAGAATCCACTGCTCTGAGAGAGGAATTTAAATTATTCACATTTGTCAGTCCTAAATTATTCACATTCCCCAGACCAGTCTTGTATCAGAAATCGTGTTCTAGATTTAGATTGTGAAGTCTTTCAGTTTTTTTCCCTGCCAATTCCTTTCAGAATCATAAAAATGCAAACTCATGGAAATAATCTTTTCAGCAACATTTGTGCAGCTCATCCATTCTGATGGAAGGTTAGCAACACAAAGGTTAATTATGTTTCCCTCTTTACAGTTGTTGCTTTGCATGCAGAAAATTTCCAGCATTTCCATCATGTGCATTTGCTTAAACTGAGAAAATAAACCTCAGATCACCTCATTCTTCTAAACTGCTGGGTGTACAGAAGGTCTACTTAATATCTCTTCATAGGAAAAATATCTAATTCCAAATATAAATTCACGAATCTCAGCCACAATTCTGATGTAAATATATTTTCTTTTAGCTCCTAAGACCACCAACCTGTATACTAGTCTAAGAGTAGCCTCACTCAAGCCAAATAAAATTTCAATATGACACTCATCAATTTCAATATTTGTACTCCAGCCTGCTTGAAGACAAAATCAATTTACCATTTTGCCTTCTATGCTCTTATCCTGACAAATAGTCTAAAAGTTTAATGGATCCAGTTTATTTCACTTAATCAATAACTTGAATTAAAGTTACTGTTAATCTATTTCATAGAGCCAAATCTGGTAAATTCTTGCAGTCTTTAATAACACGTGGGAAATGAACACACTGGGTTCTAGCAGTAGTAAAATTATCAACCAATAAATTTAAAAAAAAATACAACAAAGGCCAGATTTTATTGTAATCATGATCAGCATCATTACAGAGTAAAATATACAACTTCAATGCTTTCACATGTGTACTCCCATGGGGAATCCCACAAGGTGACAATTAAATTTCACTGGTTGAACTGAAAAGAATTTTAATATATGTAGACGCATCTCCATTTAAAATATAATTTGTCTAACTGAGTTTTCAATGACAAATTAAGGGAAAATTATTGTTTAGCAAACTCCATGTACTCCTGAAACTGATTCATTTGATATGACAAACAGAAGAAAATATGCAGAGGCTGGAGGAACACAGCAGGCCAAGCAGCATCTAAGAAAAGAGTACAGTCAATGTTTCAAGCCAAGACCCTTCAGTAGGACTGGGGAAAAAAAAAGCTGAGGAGTAGATTGAAACGGTGGGGGGAGGGGAGAGAGAAACACAAGTGAATAGGTGAAATCTGAAGGAGGGGGATGAAGTAAAGAGCTGGGAAGTAAATTGGTGAAAGAAACAGAAGGCCACGGGAGAAAGAAAAGGGTGGGAGGAGCACCAGAGGGAAGAGGCTAGGAAGGAAAATAAGGTGAGGGAGGGAAAAGGGTTTAGAAACTGGGAAGGAAAAGGCAGGTGGAGGACACTACCAAAAGTTTCAGAAATTGATGTTCATGCCAACAGGTTGGAGACTACCCAGACACTGGAACTAAAACGGGAGCCCATTGGGAGATCCCACTTTTTCCCATGGATGGAGCATAGGTCCAGCACATAACTCTACAAAAATTGCACCACACCGCATATCTTTCCCTCCCTCTCACTTTTTGGTTTCTGCAGGGATTGCTCCATTGTCTATTAGTCCTTCTCCACTGATCTCCCTCCTGGCACTTATCCTTGCAAGCGGAACAAGTGCTACACCTGCCCTACACCTCCTCCCTCACCACCATTCAGGGCCCCAAATAATCCCTCTAGGTGAGGTGACACTTCACCTATCAGTCTGTTGCGGTCATATACTGTGTCTGGTGCTCCAGGAGTGGCGTCTCTATATTTGTGAGACCCGACGCAGAATGAGAGACTGCTTTGCCGAGCACCTACGCTCTGTCCTCCAGAAAATGCAGGATCTCCCAGTGGCCTCCCATTTTAATTCCACTTCCTATTCCCATTCCGATATGTCCGTCCATGGCCTCCTCTAAAGTGATGAGGCAACACTAGATTGGAGGAACAACACCTTATCTGCTGTTTGGGTAGCCTCCAACCTGATGGCAAGAACATCAATTTCTCAAACTTCTGGTAATGCCTCCCCACCACCCATCTCCTTCACAATTTCCCATCCCTCTTCTCTCTCCTTGCCCCCCTGTCACCTCCCCTCTGGTGCTCCCACAACCCCCCCCCCCCCTTTTCTTTCTTTCATGGCCTTCTGTCTCTTTCATCAATTTACTTTTCAGACCTTTTCTTCATCCCTCCCCATTCAGGTTTCACCAATCACCTTGTGTTTCTCTCTCTCCTCCCCCCACCTTTTAAATCTACTCCTCTGTTTTTTTGTTCCTCCGGTTTTGGCCCAAAATGTCGACTCTACTCTTTTCCTAGATGCTGTCTGGCTTGTTGAGTTCCTCCAGCATTTTGTTTGTGTTGCCCAATTTGATATGTGGTGGCTTGAAATTTGGTCACATAAAATACTTTTAACTCCAAGCTAAATCAGGTGTTATGGAGACATAGAGAGTCCAGGTGTTAGAATCTGAAGCAACAAACAATCAGCTGAAGGAACTTAATGGGGTCAGCAGCATCTGTGGGGGAAGTAGATTTGCATTAGGGCTAAGAATGGGGAGAGACATAGTATAACGAGAGGAGGCATGGAATGCTGTGGATGAGGTTATTTATTGATTGATTTATTTATTGATGTACAGCGTGGAATAGGCACCCCCAGCCATTTGAGCGACACCGCCCCACAATCTCCCGATTTAATTCTAGCCTAATCACGGGACAATTTACCATGACCAATTAACCGACCAACTGGTATGTCTTTGGAGCGTGGGAGGAAACCCATGCAGTCACAGGGAGAATACATATGCAGCAAGGGGAAGTGAACTTAGATCACCTGTGCTAACCACAATGCTATTATACCACGATTCTTTGCCTCACTTGGAAGGCCTGAAAGGGAGAAGGGAAAAGAGCAAATGTTGCACATCCAATAGTTGCAAAGGGAAGTGTCAGTGACTAGGAAGCTTGGATGGGGAATGAAGCAAAGAGTCATGGAGGCAGTGTTCCCTGTGCAAGGTGAAAACCAGTGGGGAGAATAAAAGATGTGGCTGATAGTGGGATCTCATTACAGCTGGTGGAAACAATAAAGGATGATATGCTGAACTGGAGGCTAGTATGGTGAAAACTGAGGACCAAGGACACTCCACTTCTGTTCCCTCTGGAGGGGTGGGGATTGGGTGAGAGCAGAAGTTCACAGAGCAGGAAACTGAGGGAGGACTCCATCAATCACAGTAAAATTAAGCTACATTTTCTGAAAAATGGTAATTCAAATGTCCTGTCATCGAAGGTCCGGCTTAAGGACAGATGTAGTAGAGATGGACAAACAGTGAGGAAGGAATGGCATTCTTACAGGAGACAAAATAGGAAGCAATATTGTTGACATTACTGGCCCAGTAAGTTGGGATACAGGAAATACCAAAGGCTAGATTGTCTCCCAAAATGGAGACAAAGGGTTCTAAGCACAGAGTTGTTGAAAATGGTTGAAATTAATTTGAAAGTAGGGTGGAATTTAGTAGTTAAGGTAATAAAATGTATGAGTTCCTTTTGGGAGCAAGTATCAACACCAAAGCAACTGTTGATTTTATGGAAGAGTAAGTAGTGGTAGAAGAGATGGTTTGGAACCAGGACTGTGTCATGCTGAGGCCAACCAGGTGCCCATAGTGAGACTTTCAACTGCAGGAGGAGAGAGAAGTCAAAAGAGGAGCTGTTCAGGGCAAGAAGAAATTCACCTAGTTGATGCAAGTGTTTGTTGAGAAAAGATCACTGTATCTCTGTCACAGCAGCATGTGAGGGCTTGACCACCTTGCTGATTGTAGACGTAGATGTATAAGGAATGGAAATCTAACATTAGATGAAGCAGTGAGGACTAGGGAATCAGAAGTTTTCAAAATAATGAAGGGTATATGAAATGTCAAGGATGTAGGTGGGAAGGGAGTGGATAAGGGAAGGCAGGATAGAGTTAAGTTATGAGGCGATAAAATTGCATTTTAAGTTCTTACTACTTTGTAAAAGATTAAGTGAACATTGTATTTTTTCTTTCTTATTTTTTGGTGCAAATTTTAAATCATGTCTCCAGGATTGTGGAATCTCCTTAAACTAATGTTTAGAAGCAGACAACATCAAGAAAGGAAAGCTTTGCAGTAGAGGATACATTCAATTTTCATGGGTTATCTTCTTTGAAAGCAACATGAAGTCCATGCCCATATGTTGCAGCTAACCATAAAAGAGTGCATCTTCAAACATTCTGCCCTCACTCTATTCTTTTGAAATTTGCCCAATTTATTCTGGCAGTGGTGCATTTAAAAACTGGGCACAGCAATTTAAGAAATTCACCTCATATATCAACATAAAATTCTTTTTGTTATCTATATTCCACTCAACAATTAATTAATACATTGAGCCAGAGGTCAGTCTAGCTGAATTGTAAATAAATGATCTGCAAGGATAATTTTAACTTCTTCCTTGTCAAGGGTGATTTTCCTTTCTTGTTTTAAAAAAAGTTTCTTGACCTGACAAGAAAGTATAAGAATTCTGCTATTTCATTCACAACATGTGCTTAACATTTTGTACTAGACTATTTAAGTAATACCAGTTTCTGTATTGAACAAGCATATCCATTACCTGGAGCTAGTGCATTAAATACCAAAAAAACAATATAACCAATTACATGAATTAAGATTTTTTTACGCTTTTAATAACTTGCTTTCAGAAATGAAACAATTATTTGCTGCCCCTGCAAGTCAGGATCTCTTCTTAAAAGCAAATTAATAGAAACACAGCAATTACACATCTTGCGACCAAAGAACACAGATATTTTCCTGTTAGTTTAATATTAATTCATTGTTGTAGAAAAAGGACAAACAGTTTAAGCTATTCCGACTCTAAAACTTATTCATTCATTCATTTAGGTATCGGGGTCAGCACTTCAAATCCATTGGCTTATCTTTTTTTTCGCTTATCTACTGATGTACTTACTGAGCAAAAAATTATTTTTCACAGTTCCAAAAATTCCAAGTCACCCAGAGACAGGAAGACCTCTTGTTAACATTGCTTATTGTATTGCGTTAGGATAGTTCTCAAACAGTGGATGAGATCATGAGAAATGTTATTATTTATGTTAATTTACAAAATATCCAGATGTATAATAGTTTAAGCTGTGGAAAGGATAATCCTTTTTTTGAACATGGAATATTACAGTACAGGCCCTTCAGCCCATGATGGTGTGCTAACTTTTTAACCTGCTCTAAGATCACTCTAACCCTTCCATTTTCCATGACCCTCCAATCATCTTAAAATTATACTTCCTCATATTAGCCATTTGAACTCTGCCTATCCACTGGATGGTGCATCTTATTACCTTGTATGCTTCTTTCAAGTCACCTCTCATCCTCTTTAACTCCGGGAGAAAAGTTACAACTTGCTCAATCTATCCTCATAAAGCATGTCCTCTAGTCCAAGCAGCAACCTGGTAAACCTTCTCTGCACCCTCTCTGAAGTTTATATAACTTTTCTATAACGAGGAAACCAGAATGGAGAATAATGTTCCAAGTTTGGTCTAATCAGGGTTTTACAGAACTTCATCATTACCTCATGGCTCTTGAACTCAATCCCTCAACTATTGAAGGCCAACACACAATGTGCCTTTTTAACAAACCTATCAACTTGTATGGAAAATTTGAGGGATCTATGAATGTGGACCCCAAGATCCATTTGTTCCTCCACACTGCTGAGAATCCAGACATTAACCTTACATTCAGCCTTGAAATTCAACTTTCCAAAGAGAACCATTTCACATTTTTCCCTGTTGGACTCCATCCCTAAATTCTCAGCCCAGCTCTGCATCATGTCAATGTCCTTTTGCAACCCATGGCAACTTTTCACACTATCCTCAATTCCACCAACTTTTGTATCATCTGCAAACTTACTACCCATCCCTACCACTTCCTCATCCAGGTTATTTATAAAAATCATGAAAGGTGGGTGTCCCAGAATAGATCCCTATAGAACATCACTGGTCACTGACCTCATGGTAGAATATTTCCCACCTACAACCTTCTATGGGCAAGCCAATTCTGTATCCACAGAGCCAGGTTTCTCTGGATTCCATGCCTCCTGACTTTCTGAATGAGCCTATCATAGAAAACCTTATCAAATGCCTTACTGAAATCCATATACTCTATATCCACTGCTCTACTTCAGCAATCTGCTTTATCACATCCTTAAAGAATTTAATCAGGATTTTGTGGCGTGACTTGCCCTTCACCAATGATTCTCCCTAATCAGACTGTGTTTTCCCAAACGTTTGTAAATCCTGCCTCTAAGAATCTTCTCCAATAATTTTTCCACTACAGAAAAAAGGCTCACTGGTCTATAATTCCCAGGGTTATCCTTACTCCCTTTCTTGAACAAAGGAATAACACTTGCTGCCCTCCAATCAACTGATACTTCTCCTGTTGCCAGTGAAGACACAAAGATCTTTGTCAAAGGTGCAAAAATCTCTTCCCTCACTTCCCACAATAACCTGGGACATATCCCAACAGGCCGCATGGACTTATCTATCATAAAGTTTTTCAAAAGTTCGAGCACACTCTCTTTCATAATGTTGATGTGTGTTTAGTATATCAACCTGTTTTACACTGTCTTCAGGAATATTAAAGTCCTTCTCACTAGTGAATACTGAACCAAAGTATTCATTATGAACCTCCCCTACCTCTTTGGACTCCAGCCACTTGCTTCCTTTACTATCCCGGATCGCTCCTATGCTCACTCCACCATCCTGTGTTCTTCACATACAAATAATATTGTGATAAACACTTTAGTGATGCATGGGCAGAATGAATATTAACGAGTGCACTTGACAAACATCAAGTGAACCTGCATTTGTAATGAATTCCATTTACTTCAACTTAATTGCAGTCTCTCATGTCAACATGATTAGCTATACAAGCAACAAATTAGTTTAGCTATCTTGGATTTAGTCCATGGAATCTAATTCTAAGTGTCACATTGGATTTAAAAGCAAAAGGTAATATGTTTTTGTAACTATAGCACCTCTACAATTGGACTCTGCTGGGCTTACAAATTGGTAGTTTGGTTTTTCTGATGTTTGTTGATAGTTACATGGAGGAACTATAATAATCAATTTGAAGATAGTACCAAAGTTAGCAGTGTGGTTGATAGTGAGATGGTTGTCAAAAGAGTGCAATGAAGCTCATATGTCCCTTCATTGATTAGATTGGTCAGGTGCATACTAATGTAGCACATGGGTTCTAATCTAGAAAGTGTGATAACATGCAAGCTTTTACAACAGAAAGGTCAGATTACTCAGAAATGCAGAATAATCAAGGTTTTCCATGTCCACAGATCTCTGAAAATAGCATGTTTGCAGATTCACTTGTTGTTATTAAGTAAATTAGATAGTTTATAGTTCGCCTATGCTTCATTGACTGAGAAACGAGCAAGGCTGCGGTGTTAGAGCTTTGTGTAGATAAAAACATAGGTAATTCTGCTCAGTTCACCATTTCTATTATTTAAAGTTAGACCTAAGCTTTGAATTCCCTTCAGTTCCTTTGTCTCAAAAGAAAACAAGTGCAGTCTCATCTGTCTCTGCTCTTATGTAAAATTCTACAGCCCAGAGCCACTCTCGTGAAGTCTGCAGTGTCATAATCAGAATGGAGATAGAAACATGAGTAGGTTATTTGTCTCTTGCACTTGCAATATACTTATGACTGATCTTTTATCTTAACAACACTTTCCTGCAAGGACCCAACATCACTCGGTATCCTGAAGGTTATCCATCTTGAATATATCATACTGCCCAAGCATTGTGTATCCAGACAGCTAGGATGCAATATCCATGGTCAACTCTGATTGACAGGAGCTCTCACCTCACCTGCCAGACTTCTTGCATTGAAATAAATGCATTTTAATCCAATAAGCTTTCTCCACAAATGGTTATTTTTTTTGTGTCTGTAATGCCAATTCCATTTGTTATTACTGACTTCTGCCTCACTTATCGGGGTCTTATTTGTGATCCCACCCCTGCCACCATCTAGTTTAAATCCACCCTCGTATCACCAGGAGATATGTGTACCAGGATATCGGTCCTTCTTTGGTTCCTACAGTGCAGGATAGTCACAATCAAATCAATGTAGGTGCCCACTAGAACTCTTCTCCAAGTTCCTGTTATTTGTGTTAATCAAAGGGCGGTTTAAAAAAAAATCAAAATTCACAACTGACTCCTGAATGGCCTATATGAAAAACTAATCCCAAGAAATAACTACATGTCTGGAATATCAATAGGAATTAGTTTATTCACAATCAATACCCAGATAAATGTGCTCTCATTGCTTAAGTTGTGAAAACTTGAATCTAAATCAGAGGACTAAGTACAGGAAGGAAAAAAAAATCACCAACTACGGAGAAAAGGAACCATTGATGACAGTTCTGCTCTGTCCTATTTTCAGTATGCTGATCAGGAGTTGCATTCCCATTAACCATAGGAATCATGGTTATCTTCAAAATAGTTCCCTGCCATGCATTATGTGAATAGGATTGTTGGTAAAGGAAGCAAATTCCATCTGATGTAGTAGTTAGAATGTTGTGAATGATTCTGAACATGAGGTAAAGATGTTGGTTGTTGCTCTTGAGCTAAATCAATAAACAAAATGCACTAATGATTTTTCTCAGGCTGGTTTATTGTCTGTATGCTTCATAATGGGGAGCAGTGTTTGGGCATTTACTTCAGTTGCTCTGATGTCATCTGCATAATTTAGCTTTTGACAACATTTTCAGATAGAAATTTAGGATACTCAGACAAAATCAAACAGCAGTGAATATTACCAAAGAGGAAATTATTTTACATGGCATGATTGTTTACTTCTGAAGCAAAAATGTCAGTTATATTTTCTGCTTCCATATGCCACTCTTTCCTGAGCCTAAAGTCAAGGAAAGCAAAGAGATAACTCATAATAGATATGAGTCAATGGGCAGGCAGCAATGGATATTGTTGAAACAGTGAACTAGATGAGGAGCAAGTGCTGAATAGGATCAGTTTTTGAAGCATTTACAATTCAGGTTTTCACTTAAAAGCAATTTTCATCTCAAAGTCTAAGTCATTTATGTGAAATCATTCAACAGCAGCACTGCCTTAAGTTGCTGCATTTTGAAGAATACTGAACACGCCATCTCTCCAAAAATCATCCAGAAATAAACACTGAAATATTGAACATGTTCCAACTGTTAAAGCTTGAAATGAACTCTGTTAATTTACCTACTCTTAATTCAAATATGCCATACAAGAAAGAAAAAAAAAACAGCTTAAGGGGCCACTTTTACAACAATTTGATATGATGATTTTCATATTGAAATAATTGACTGCAATCACATGGCACAACTTTCATCAAAAATTTGCAGTACAACATTCACCTGTGTGAGTTTTAGAACAACTCCATCTAAAATGGCAAATGAATAAATATCAAGTATTAAGCTTTGTTGCTGTGGGCTGAGGCACAAGGCCAGGATACCAAGAACATCAACCCGTTCTTTAAAAAGTTCTACATATTCTTCTGTATTTACCAAGGTCAGACTGAATCATGGTATGACATGCCAGTAATAAAATTAATTTCAAACAGTGTAGCATACTTTCAGTACTGTGCTTAACTGTGAATGGATTTTTTTTGGCTATAGCAATTAAATCTAGCATTGAAAGACCATATGACCATAAGATACAGTAGCAAAATTAGTTCATTTGGCCCATCGAGTCTGCTCCATAATTTAATCATGGCAGATCCAATTTTTCTGTCAGCCCCAGTCTCCTGTCTGCTCCTCATATCCCATCATGCCCTGAACAATCAAGAATATATCAATCTCTGTCTTAAATATACATAATGACTTGACTTCTACAGCTGCCTGTGGCAAAGAATTCCACAGATTCACCACTCCCTGGCTAAAGAAATTCCTCCTCATCTCCCTTCTAAAAGGATACCCTTCTATTCTGAAACTGTGTCATCTGACCTTAGACTCTCCCATCATAGGAAATATCCTCTCCACTTCCACTCTGTGAAGGCTTTTCACCATTTGATAGGTCTCAATATTGTCATCTCTCATTCTACTGAATTCTAGTGAATTCAGGGACAGAACAATTAAATGCTTTTCATAGGATCCTGGAATCCTATTCATGAATCTCCTTTGAACCATCTCCAGTTTCAGCACATCATTTCTCAGATAAGGGGCCAAACCTGCTCACAATGCTTCAAGTGAGGCCTCACCAATGCTTTATAAAATTTCAACAGGTAAGGACTGAAAATAGTTGCTGTTAGATTAATGGTGAATCCAACCATCTCTCATCTGTCGAAAGGTATTGATTAAACTACAATTTCTGCTCTCCATTCATGCACATGAAATTTACTGATCAAGTTACACCCCTCCTCCACAATTATAATTAAACATTTATAGAGCTTCAGTGCTTTAGATCGTAGTTAGTCAATCATTGAGTGATACAACAAGGAAAGAGGCCCTTCAGTTGAACTCATCTATGCTGACCAATGTGTCTGCTTAATTCAGTCTTATTTGTCTATATTTGGTCCATGGCTCTCTGAACCTTTCACATCATGTACTTTTCCAAATGCACTTTTAATGCCACTAATATACCTGCCCCAACTATTTTCTCTGGAAGCTTGCTTAATATAGACATCACCATCTGCATGAAGAAATTATCCCTTAGGTCCTTTTTAAATCTTTCCCCTCTCAACTTAAATCTGTACCCTGTAGATTTTCATTATCTTTCTCTGGGCAAAAAGTCTGTGTGCATTCATCCTATCTGTTACATACTAACTCTTGTAGAACATTGAATGAATGCCTGGCAGGTCAAATAATGATTTTGCTCTTTCTGATCTTGTTGCATATAGGGTCTGTTAGTGAATAATGTTAGTAGAGTGCTTACAATGCAAATACTGTAGGTCTGTTAATGTCTTTAGAATGTTTGTTGATAGTAGCTGGTTTCTTTCTTAATCTCAGGACCATTAAAATGTGAATATCCGTCTGAATTTGGGCGTATTGTTTATGTGTATGAACATTAGTGTGCTCTTGAAAGCATGCAAGGAGTGGCTAATAAAGTGTCTGATTAATTAATGAGGATATCTTGAATGCTGTGTTAATGGATACACAATATATTATTTAGGGAAAACAGACTGTAGCGAGAACAAAGAATTTGTCTGTCTCATGGTTGCTCTGCACTTGTGGAACTTGTAAAAATGAAAGTTTTTCATTCATTTTTTGGACTACATCAAGGGCTGGAAATCATGATCAGTACCTAAGACCTAAGTAACTAAGATGTTTTCTTGAGTGACTCAGTATCTGGAGTTTCCCTGAAAATAGCAGCAATCAAGTGGTGGCTTAGAATTGTGAGCCCTCAAAACCTTTGTGACTTGCCACGTAGTATATTGTGTGGTTCATTTGTGCTTTCCATTTTATGGTAACAAATTCAGCTTAAGTTACTTTGTTGTGTTTGTGCGCTTATTAACACATCTCCTGGACACTCGAATAGTTAGATCTGATTAATCCAGCTCATTACACACTCTGACCTCCTCAGGGTTTTATACATCTCCATAAGGTCACCCTGCATTTTCCTAAAATCCAAGCCTGCACAACCTCGCGCTGTAATTCAGACCCCAGGGTCCTGGCAAAAATTCTTGTACATCTTCTTGGCACTCTTTCCAGCATAATGACGTCTTTACTATATCAGTTCATAATATGCAAATATGGCCACATCAATGTTGTGTACAACTGTAACAGGAAATCCCAACTCTTTACCTCAGTATCCTGATTGATGAAGGCCAGCATTTTTTGGTGACTATATCACCACTATGTATGCTTGTGACGACAATTGCAGCTAACTATATACCTGTACTTCTAGGTCCCTGTCTTTCTTAACACCCCCCCGGGTGTTACCATATTGTGTAAAAGTCTGACCTAACTTTGGTTTCCGAAAATGCAATACCTCATACATATTTGTATTTGATGTTATTTGCTTTTCCTCAACCCATCAAGGCATCTTGTGATTTTTTTTACGAATTTCTTCATTTTTCAACAATACTGCCTATTTTAGTATCATCTGCTAACTTACTGTATTTCTTCTACATTCTCATCCAAGTCACTTATACAAATGAAGAAGAACAAAGTTTGCAGCACCAATCTCTGAGGTGGAAGGCTGTTTCTCAGTCTTCCAAAAGCAACATCCCACCGTCAACCTCAATTTCCTACTGTCAAGTCAATTATGAATCCAGTTAGTTAGCTCTCCCTGGATCACTGAAAATCTAACTTTGCAATCTAGGCTACCATGTGCAACCTTGTCAAAGCCTTTTTAAAGTTCAGAGATGTAATGTCTATTGTTTTAACCTCACTTTTGCATTTGGTTACCCCCTCCAAAATTTTTTAACACATTTATCAGATATAATTTTCTATGCACAAACTCTTGCTTACAAACCTCGTCTACACAAATGTTGACTAATTCACTCTCATAAAAACCCTCCAATACCTTAGCCATGTGTTATATCCACCTCTCTCCCCGTTGATTCTTGGCTTGTCTTTACTGCCCTTCTTAAATAATGGTACCGCAATAGCTATTCTCCATTTTTCTGAAATGTCTCCTGTGCTAAAGATAAATCAAATATCTCTGCAAGAGCTTCCACAATTTCTTCCCTAGCCTTTCACAAGGTTAAGGATGCTCTTGGTCATGGCCTAGGGATTTATCTATTTTAAGATGCTTTCAGGGCACCAATACTTCCTCCATATAATTTTTATGCACTCCAAAACATAAGAACTTGTTATTAATATATTTTATTATATCCATAAATATACATTCCTTAGTATCAATTTAGAGATTTTTTTTCTTTTTTTCCTCTTGATCAATCTCATTTTTCTATTTCATTTTAGAGAAAGTCTATTTTATTTCCTGCAGGATGTTATCATGCCACCAAGCTTCAACAGGCTATAGGCTACAAATGGAATGGAATTGAATTAAAACTACCAATTAAATTTATTAAACTTGCCTTTAATACTTTAATAGCACACTATCCTCTGTCTGTGAACTTAGTAGATATATCAATCTCACAGCATAGGTTAAGCTGAGTTGCTTTTTTCTATTCATAATCAGATCTGTCCATTCATAAGTCTATTCATCAGATTTTTTCTCTCCTTTGGAACTGCTTTACCACCTGGGCATTTTGTGTTCCTTTGTAAAGTGTTCTCTCTTTGTGCTTTGTGAACCTATAAACCAGCTGACTTCATCTACAGTTTATGCACTCATTATTCATGGTGACATGTGACCATAAAGCTTTTCATCTCTCCCTCACCCTCTCAACAACTTAACAGATTAGCATTCCCTTTTCCCTAGTTCTGATGAAGGGTCTTTCACCTGAAATGTTAGCCCTATATTTGCCTCCCAGCTGATTCCACCTGATTTGCTGAACGTTCCTGGTATTTCTGAGTTGATAATTAATAGACCTCAGTGAACTGCTAAAGAAAGTGATATCTCAAGGTTGGTTGGTTGCTACTGCCTTATCGAACTATGCCACATGGTGTTATTTTGTAAAGTTGTTTTCACCAGACTTCAGTGTTCACTCAGAAACTAGCCAGTACAACAAACAGATGCAATACAGCTGTAGGTGAAATCATTCAACAACAGCCTAGCATCTTTTGAACTCAAGCATATAAAATTATATGCATGCACATGCTCATCCGAAGGATTACAGAGGAAATGAGTGTTGGCAGTATTAATATATTTTATTATACCTGTAAATATACATAATCAGAATGTTTACAGTGACAGTCAGGTCAGTTGATCCAAAAAATTTCAAGTTGGCATAGTTACTACATGGGAGGGGAAGTGTGATCCAGATGGTCAGATAAACAGAGAGATGCAAAGGGAAGGTCAAGGGCAATTCTTATAATAATGTTGGAT
The DNA here is from genome assembly GCF_030144855.1 of Hypanus sabinus. Taxonomy (NCBI): domain Eukaryota; kingdom Metazoa; phylum Chordata; class Chondrichthyes; order Myliobatiformes; family Dasyatidae; genus Hypanus; species Hypanus sabinus. Next base: position 40,999,678 of record NC_082724.1, read on the forward strand.
TTATTTTTGTGATTCCTAATCAACATCATATGACTGGTCATTACAGTCCTAAATATTTATCTAAAATATAATAATATTAAATATAATAAATATAATAAAATTAAAACAGGAATATGTTATTTAACAACCTATCATTTAAGATCATTGCTGATCCTTTAGTTCAAATTTATGTTTGCACTCCTAAACTTCCGAAACAACATTATTCACCAGCATGTATATAAATTTACCAGAAGAGTTAAATGGAAGGGAACATACTGCTCATTTCATCCAGTTTCAATGGCCTCTGACAATACATGTTCAACCACCCTGCTTTAAAATAACTCAAATACCTAAAGATAAATAATCTCACTGCCAATTAACACAGCTTCACTAGAATGGTGAAGCCCTAATTGTATGCAATAAAATCAGTCAATTACTAAGAAGTATTTTTTTGCATCATTACATGCTAAATATCTGGAATGGTTCATATAATGATAAATAATATGAGACTTCCTCCTCTCAAAACTAATGAACTTCCAACCAAGAAAGATGGTTTCAATAATAGCAGTTTACCAAGATCAGTCATTAAAAGGCACCAAGGCTAAAATTAACAATCTGTAGACCTTTATAATTGGTCTCTCAGGGGCCAGCCACCATTTCTATGAATACAGGAAAATCCCAATCCAAAGTTCCAAACATCAAAATAACTGTAATTTTTGCGTAATGCTACAGTAGCAGTAATTTACATATTTATGAAAAGACAAATCCAGGGAGGAAAATAACAGTTTATGTCATTCCAATTTTTTAAATGGTGAAAAAGAAAAATGGTTATTTTATTGACAGCTACTGATTTTAGACCTAAAATACACTAATACAGAATACAACTACCTCAGCTGTAGTCTTATAAAACAAATCTATCTCCTATCTTTGTCAGGAATCCAGTAAAGAGAACGTCAGATACATTGTGCCACAATTAATTATTCATGTAACCTTTATTTTGGATCATTTGTACTAAATCAGAAATACAATGCATATCTTATTTTAATTAAGTTCCTATTTGCAGTGACGTAGTTTAACACTGTGATACCAAATAACTTCCAAGACTCGATGCAAGAGGTCCCCAGGAGAAAATATTTTCAGATTATCTTGCAACAATTCATAAAATAAGCTAACACTTATCAGGACATTTATAATAACTACCAATCATAGCTTCTCCTTTGATAATGTGTTCTACTTTACTTACGGACTTAGCAGTGAATTGATTAAACTGTATCATTTCAACAGAACATGCAGGAAACATCCAGTTAGTCAGACAACACCAGTGGAGAGATGAAACATAGAAACATAGAAAACCTACAGCATAGTACAGACCCTTCGGCCCACAATATTGTGCCAAATATGTCCCTATCTTAGAAATTACTAGGCTTACCTGTAGCCTTCTATTTTTCTATTTTTCAAATTGAGTTAATTCTGCAGTTTAGAAGTGAGAACTACTAATTTTTTTTTCTGTTTCAACAGATACTGCTAGACCTGCTGAGTATTTCGACATTTTTTGTCTTTATTGCAGATTCTCAGCATCAAATGTTTCACTTTTATAGATTCTCAGCTACTTATTCGACTGCAGCAACAAAGGCCTGAGTAAATGCTGAAAATTCATTGCCTCATTTCAGAGACTAAAAACGTCAAGAACTTTTCAGATATTCAAATACCCAACTTGCATGGAATTTAAATAAAATTGTTTATTTGTTATGACTGAGTCATTTGAGAATGGCCAAGATTTGTGACTGACCTACTAAAAAACACTGATGATATCTGGCCAGATATGAAAGATGACAGGATAAATTCAATAATCTGTGAAATACGTTTGTGTGAGAAGAGAAAAGATATCAGCTGAATGCTGCTGCTGTGTGGGTGTGTGTGTGTATACCCAGACTGTATTCCAGTTGATTGAGACACACCAGGTCAAATACATATTTTGGTCCAATTAAGCAGCTGCCCCAATTAGTCGAAGTTTCATGGAAATATTTAGTAAGGTATATATAAGATAAACTACCATTTAATGGAATAACAAATTATGTATTTAAATGAAACAAAGAACAAATTAGAACACTGTCAATACTAGTACAGTATTATAAAACAGTGTATTAGTTAATGATGGAGGAATTATACAGCCTTGTTCTTTTGCAAAATCACTGCAAGCACATAGTGGAGATAAAGGGACAGCCTGCATACAATTTTTGACAATTGCATCTTCCAAATCTTCATTTTTATTGTATCATTCGAGATGATTTTCAATACTTTTTAATTCCATAGTTCCTAACTTGTTGAAGTAGTGAAATGGTTTCATTTTCACTCCTGGCCATTTCTGATATCTCTAATCCTGAATACTTGAAACTACAGTGAACAAAACTGTCTTGAATTGCCTTACTGCTTATTTCTCGCCAACTGTCAGTGACAAAAATCAAAGACATGCATATACAACTAACACTATTTAAAATCTGTTTGCTCTAAGCATGATGTAGTGTTAACAGTTGCGCAAGTGCACACATTTGACGCTAGTTAGAATTTGTTCGGAACAGTCTCCTGCCCCAGTTAGGTAGCAGAGAGTCTGAAATAAACAAATGGAATTCTAACTATTTCCTCAATTAGTTTTTGTTCTTTAAGGGTTATCCCAAATGAACGGCTGTCCCGGTTAACCAATAGCTCAATTAACTGGAAGTGTGTGTGTGTGTGTGTGTGTGTGTAATACATTATATATATATAGATCAATCATGTTTCACATCAGATGAGCTTGACTACTAATTCTTTTGTTTGAGGTGACTAATAATCATGCATAGTACTATGCATTCAACCTCAAAGGCACAAATGACTGAACTGCTGGAATCTCAAACATTGGTACTGCTAACTTCCATTTTTCATATACATGTCTCCAACAAATTTATGAAAACTCTAAGTAGTTGTCAAACACTTACCATAACATAGCATCTAAATGAAGTTATAGTCATCTCCTTACAAGAAGCCTTGAAAAGATCAATAACCACTTTCTGCTTAGGTGCACGTAGATGTGATCGAATGGAAAAATAAAATCAGGACTCCTTTATGTAATCTTAATTAGTCCTTCCAAATGTTTAAATATCATATTATATTACATTAAGATACACTAGCAGGTCCTAATGGTTCAAATTTCACAGCTGCTTTTTCAGAGATTATGGATGATATAGCAAGCCTTTTACTGGGTTCTTGCTCGCTGATGCTGTATCAATTTGGTCATGAATAATTTATGCAGTCAAAGTAGAATCCCAGTAAGATAGTACAGGTCTTTTTTTATCAGCTCTTCTATGGTCTATTGATTTCAGAGTACAACACATTTAATATAGAACAATAACCATGCCTATTAGGTGAATTGCTTAGATTAAAATAGGTTAGTGTTCCCTTTTAAAATGTACTGTAATATCAATATCAAAATAATTGCTTGAAGAAATACACTGTTCCTATGTCTCCCTCATCACTCTTCTGTCCTTCAGTAAAAGATTCCTCAAAAGTCTACTTCTTTATGCTGCAATATTCATGCACCATCTACAAAGTTTGTATATTGTCAACAAAAATAAAACAATAAGATAATATATTTATAAATTTACACAGAAGAATCTTTCACTGTTCAGTGAATATAAGAAAAATATGGATGTCAAAATATCTACCATCACCTATCAGTGTATGAATGGAGAATTAGTTGTCATTCAGCATTCTGTTTTATTCAAAACACCAACAAAAGCATCCTTAAACATTTCTTATGAATAAATACCTATCTCTGATGTTCATATACATTCCATCCGCTTGAACAGTTTAAATGCAAGCTTGTGGCTGGTGAGATTCAATGGCTGGATTCAACCCAAATCAATTTAATGCAAGTCAATTAATCCTGAAAATAAAGGCTCCAAAAGACCTGTAATCAATGGTATAAAAGTCCATAATGAGACTGCACCAAAATTATTGAAAGCAAATTACACCAATGTTTCCCACCCAGATACAAATAAAAATGAAGGATTAAATTCAAAAATAAATATTTTATCAGTAAGCATTAAGAAGCCTTATTATTAGCAATGCTATTTATATATATTGCATATACAACGTATAACTAGCTGTCATTGTTATTGTTACAAATGATATGTATCACATTTGAAGTTCAGATAAAAGAATGAAGTGCCACAACAAAGAGTAGACCAGAAAAGTAAATTTAATTCAAGAAGAATAATCTGCAGTCCAATATATGCTCAGTTGCCATTTTATAAGGTACGTCTTGTACCTAATAATGTGGTCACTGAGTCTATGGTTATGGTCTTCTGCTGCTGTAACCCATCCACTTTAAAGTAGGACATGTTGTGCATTCAGAGATGCTCTTCTGCACACCACTGGTATAATATGTGGTTATCTGAGTTACTGTCACCTTTTTGTCAGCTTGAAGCAGTCTGGTCATTCTCTTCCAACCTCTCTCATTGACAAAGCATTTTCATCCACAGAACTGCCACTCACTGAATGTTTTATGGTTTTTGAATACAATCACTGCAACCTATAAGGTTTATATTAAAGAAGGGACCATTCGAGCCAAATTAAAATAATTTTTTAATATTCTTTTGACTTGCAACTGGTCTTTTCTTTAGTATTGTCTTTATAGGTTGCAGTGATTGTATTTTCATCCTTAGTGTGGTAGTCATGAAATCACAGTCCGGCACAGGGCACTCAGTGCAGCAAGTACCATATAAAATAATGCAAAGTTTTGGTCTCCTTTCACAACAAAAAGTGTATTTATTCTTGGAAATGGCATGGCTAAAGTTTACTGGATTGATTCCTATGGTGAGAGGATTGTTATAAAAGCAGATATCAAGTAGAAAATTCTTATATTCCACAGAGATCAGTAAAATGATAGATGATCTCAGTGAAAGGTACAAATTTCTTTAAGCATTTGTTAAATTAGGTGCTAAAGGACTGCCCTCAGTTAAAGAATCTATACCTAGGGAGTCACAATCTCAGTCAAATGGCTGGCCATTCAGGATTGAAGTGAGAACTTCTTCACTCATACAATTGAGAATTACTGGAATTCTCTATCTTGGATGGCCACTGAAAGTCAGCTGTTGAGTTCATTCAAGAGTTTGATCAATGCATTATTGCACACTGAGGGACTCAAAGAACATGGGGACAAAGTGGTAAAATGGGAATGGGGTAGAAAATCAGCTCAAGTTTTATTACATGGCCACAATCTTTTCTACTCATGTATAGGCAAAAACTCATTTATGTCACATTTTCTGTCTTCGATGTTAGAGTTTAAGCTTTGGCCATCCATTACAACAATATCAAAATTACTAGACAATTCTCCACTATCCAATTTTGATTTGTAACAGATCAATTTCTAATGACTATACTGCACACAGTAACAAATTTGTGGTGAAGTGCTTTAGGACAACTAAAGTTAAAAAAAGTAACAGATATTCCCTTATGCAATTTAACTATACCATTTCCAGGATTTTGGTGGATGCCAATTTAGAATTTTAAGATTCTGACACACACATTTAAGAGGTCTGTATGAAAACACCATTTTTTCATCCAATGAGATTTATTTCCCACAAAGTAGGTATATTAATTTTTTTCCTAATAATGGAATCTGGGAATAATTAGGCAATAAGAGCAAACTGACCAGGAACCAGTACTTTTGTAAAAAGTACTTTTTATAGTACTTTTGTAAAAACAAAGCTAAAAAACATTAGTTTTACAATAGTATAGTTTCTGTAAAGTCATCATCTTCTTTGCACAGTTTAGGAGGATGAAATTTAGTTCTTGTCTGTGGTGCATAACCTGGAAGCAAATAGAGCAATCTATGCATTTGAGACATGCTGACATTTGCAAGAAAAACTGATTAAGAATTAAAAACTCATTAAGAATCTCTTGGAATTAGAATATGTAGATGGTTATTTGTTATAACAATAACACTATATACTATATACTTTGCTAATGGAAACATTCATATTTATTTTGATCCTGCAGGAGTTTTTCCAACCATCACCAATGGAAAGAGCAGTTGTTAAAGAAAAATTCTCCATGCTTGAAGTTGTGCAGTCTGATAATTTAATCAGTTAAGAACTGAACTTACTAATTCAATAACAAAGTAAATTTTAGATATTTTCTTCAGGGTAATATTAGAAATAAAATTTGCCTGAGAAAATAAAGCACTTTTTCTTTGAGAATGATACTTGAGTTAACTTCAGCGAATGTACCATTTTGCTCTGCAAATAAACCATTTTATGGAACTATCAGAAAAAACACTAATTAGAAGTTGATAGTATAATTATAAGGGTTCCACAGTCAATCTGATATCCTTTATTTTATTCCCAAGACTACATTTTATAGTTATTATTTCCTACCACGTATTATTACCATAAAATGCAAGAGCAAGTAATCAGAGCAAAACAATCTTGGCCAAAGGATTGCAGACATGTCTATTTTTAAATACCCTGAGACATAAATCATTGCACAGTACAATTTTATTATCTGCTACAATTTAATGGCTTCATTATATTAAACCATCTTCCTAATTTTATCAAAGACAATAAAATTAATAAGCTAAATTTACACCTTTTCCACTTCCCCTGCAATGATATATGGCTGGAATTTAATATCTTTTTATTTGATCTTCCAAGAGAGGTTCTTGAACTCATAATGCAATTGTTTCAAATTCAATATGGTAGGAAACTACCTAGTCAATATCACACCTGTTAGTCATGGATCAGTCATTAATCCAATGATCGACAATGGACATAGCTTTCTTCAGAGCAATGAAGTTCAGCAAAAAAGCCAAATATAAAGCAGAAAAAAGTCAAACTCTTACTATTAAGCCTTTCTGTTATAATATAAGAAAGGGGTCAATGTTTGAAAATACAACAAATTATTGGTTCTTTCCTTGCAACTAAAGCAACACACTATTCTTCTGACAGGTGAAAAGCTGATCATTGCACTTTCCTTGGAATTGATCATTTATTTATCAATGACTTGTATTGATCTTCCTAATTATTCCATTTCATTTTTCCCTATATGGGAGGTATCATAGCACTCTTTACGGTATATTCTAACTAAGAAGAGCTGGCAAACAATCAATAATCCCATCATTTTCAAGGGGTTATTGGCCTTCTGGAAAAAACAAAGTATTGAATCTAAGCTATCTTGTTTGAATTTTTATCTCCTTGTTTTGGATCTTTAGAATTTTTCTCATTGTAAGTATATATTCTTTAATTCATAAAATAGGAATTTTATAATTTATTTGGATAAATGAATATCATGAAATGCTTCCAAACTCTTTGCTAATACTGTCAGGGCACTCGAAATGATGGCTTTATGCTATGTTGTCTGGGATCCAAAGATCGCTTTGAGCCTGTTTTAATAGCATGTCTAGTAAGTGTTGAGGTTAACTTGTTCAACTTCCTCATCTAGAACAAGTCTGCAAGAATGGGAAAAACTGACAATGATTCTGGACAGAACGTGGAATAATCCAACTCAACATAGTAACCAAATTTTCTTCCGTATGAAGAAGACTTCATACAAATCTGACCTCAACAGTTTTGTATACCTTCTGCCAGAAAATATCCCTTCCTCAACATCATTTCCTGATTGAACAACGTAACATAACAAATACAAATGAGGAAATAAAAGGCATTTTTATTAAGCTGTTATATTTGAGATAGTGGGATTCAAACAATCATGAAAATAAATTAAAGCAAATCTAGCTGAAGTCAAAAGCATGTTTTATTTTAAAAACAATGGTTATATTATTCTTCCGTAGGAACTATATTCAATATACAGTGCCAATGAAAAGTATTCACCTACTTGGAAGTTTTCATGTCTTATTGTTTTAAGCATTGAATCACAGTGGATTTAATTTGGCTTTTTTAACACTGATCGCCAGAAAAAAGATTATTTCATGTTAAAGTGAAATCAGATCTTTACAAAGTGATCTAAATTAATTACAAATATAAGATACAAAATAATTAATTGCTTAAGTATTTGTCCCCTTTAATATGACACACCAAATCATCACTGGTGAAGACAATTGGTTTTAGAAGTCAGAAAATTAGTTAAATGGATATCTGTTTTTAGAGATCACCGTGTGCAGTCAAGGTGTTTCAATTGATTTTAGTAAGAATACACCTGTATCTGGAAGGTCTAGCTGCTGGTGAGTCAGTGTCCTGGCAAAACCTACTCCATGAAGACAAAAGAACACTCCAAGCAACTCCATGAAAAGATAATTGAAAGCACAAGCAGGAGATGGATACAAGAAAATTTTCAAGTCACTGAATATCCCTTGGAGTACAGTTAAATCAATCATCGTGAAAAGGAAAGAAAATGGCACAGTTGTAAATCTGCCTAGAGCAGGCCATCCTCAAAAACTGAGTGACCATGCAAAAAGGGGACTAGTGTGAGAGGCCACCAAAAGACCTATGACAACTCTGGAGGAGTTAAAAGCTTTAGTGGCTGAGATGGGAGAGACTGCACATACAACAACTATTGCCCGGGTGCTTCACCAGTCACAGCTTTATGGGAGAGTGGCAAAGAAAAAGCCATTGTTGAAAAAAACTCACATGAAATCTCAGCTGGACTTTGCCAGAAGACACATGGGAGACTCTGAAGTGAGCTGGAAGAAGATTCAATGGTCTGATTAAACAAAAATTGAGCATTTTGGCCATCAGACTAAACACTATGTTTGGCAGAAGCCAAACAGCACACAGCATCAAAAGCACACCATACCCACCGTGAAGTATGGTGGTGGCTGCATCATGCTGTGGGGATGCTTTAATGCAGCAGGCCCTGGAAGGCTTGTGAAGGTAGAGGGTAAAATTAATGCAACAAATACAAGGAAATACTAAAGGAAAATGAGGCAGACTGCAAGAGAACTGCGACATGGGAGAAGATTTGTTTTATAGAAAGACAATGACCCTAAACATAAAGCTAAACCCAGGAATGGTTTAAAAACAACAAAGTTAATGTCTTGGAGTGGCCAAGTCCGAGTCCAGACCTCAATCCAATTGAGAATTTCTGTCTGGACTTGAAAAGGACTGTCCATTCACAATCCTCAAGCAATCTGACAGAGCTTGAACAGTTTTGTAAAGAAGAATGAGGAAAAAATTGCAGTGTCCAGACGTACAAACCTATCCACACAGATTCAATGCTATAATTGCTGCCAAAGTTGCATCTACAAAATGCTGATTTGAAGGGGTTTAATTATTCTGTGCCTTATATTTGTAATTAATTTAGTTCACTTTGTAGAGATCGGAATTAACTTTCATACAAAAGAGTCTTTTCCTGTTGATCAGTGTCAAAAAAAGCCAAATTAAATCCATTGTGATTCAATGTTGTAAAACAATAAAACATGAAAACTTCCTTGGGGGGTGGGGTGGCGGTGGTGAATACTTTTAATAGGCATTGTATGTGTGTTTTGTTCCCCAGAGCTCAGGGGTGCTGATCTGCAATGGTGCCGTAGAACACTGTTTAGAACTCAGTTACACTCTTTTCAACAATGCATAACAATTTCAGCGGATTTCTATATTAAGAATAGTTCAAAGAGTTGAAGTTCATTTCAATTCATTGATTCAGTGCTGTTTAGCATAGCACACATGGCAAGAAGAGCACGATATCACTGACAGCAATCTTTGGATTACTGCACTTAATTGCACATATTTAAATGACAGAAGTTGCCTTCAGTATCACAATGTAAAGACAGGAAATAGTGTTGGCATCCTTCGAACTGCAAATTCCTGTTCATTGCAAAGTACACTTCCTTCTTCACATCAAAGGCTGAAACTGTAAAACCGTTTGAAATACTTAAGGCAATTGTACTCAGAGAAATACTTAAAGTACAAAAATGCAATGCAATTGTATCAGCTATATAGTGCAACTGACATTTTACCTATTTTTTCACTGTGTAACAAAATAACTGCATGATCTGTGTTGTCAGACCATAATAAACATGGCATTTTAAGATATATGATAAAGTATTGGAAGATGTAGTCCAAGCAGGTGCTGAATTAAGCCATGAGGCCACAAGAACAAAAGACATTCATCAGGAGCAGAATTCGGACATTCAGCCCATCCCCATCAAGTCTGTTCCTCACACCATCATGGTGGATTATTATCCTTCTCAACCCCATTCTCCTGCCTTCTCCATATAACCCTCAATGCCTAGAATAAAGAACATCCTACCAACATTGATTATTTTTGTAACTCAGATTTTTATTATTATTTGTTCTTATTTTACAAAGCAGCACAACATATCATAGAGCAGATACAATACAACATATTTACATAGCCGTCCCATGACAGGAAAACATATAAAACTAAGAAACAGAAAAAAAATTCTAATTTAAGTTTAAATTAAAATACAACCAAAATTGATCCCACACGTCTTGCACTTTTCCCTCACTGTTAATTCTTCCCAACATGTGTTCATATGATGAAATCTTAACCATTTCCTCAGTCCATTCCCTCACAGTGGGACATCTGGGTTTTTTTCCTGTTTTGCAATATAATTCTTGCAGCTGTGATGAGACCCACCTTTAAAATAGTAAATTTGTCCTTGTTTACATTAGGTATCATTGTCCTATCACCCAGGAGACAAAGCACTGGGCATAAGGGCAGTGTAGGACCCGACCAATTCCCTAACTAATCAAGAACTTTACACCAAAATGGACGAACCATGGAACACTCCCAAATCATGTGAAAATATGTGCCCACCTCATTTTTACATTTGCATCATAAATGATTATCAACAATCCCCATTTTGTAGAGTCTAGTTGGTGTCCAATAATATCTGTGCCAACCTTAATTTTAACCAATGATTGGCCTCCATGTCCACCTATGGCAATGAATTTCACAATTTCATTAGCTTCTGGCTGAAGAAATTTCTCTTTATCTCTGTTCAAAATGAATGTCCCTCTATTTTGATGTTGTGCCTGCTGGTCCTAGACTCCTCTGCTATAGGAAACATCCTCTCCATATCCATTCCATCTGGGCCTTACAATACTCGATAGGTTTCAGTGAGATCCTCCCTCATATTTCTAAACCCCAGTGAGTACAGACCTGAATGATCCTCAAATGCTCCTCATATGTTAACCCTGTCATTTCCAGAATCATTCCTTTGTATGTCCTCTGGGCGCTCTACAATATCAGCACAACTTTTCTTAGATAAGTGTCCCAAAACTGCTCATAATACTCCAAATCCAGTCTGGCCAATGCTTCATATAGCCTCAGCATTACATTCATGTCCTCTTGAAATGAATGCTGACAATGCATTTGCCTTCCTTACCTTCAGCTTTACCTGCAAGTTAACCTATGCTGAATCCTGCATGAGGACTCCCAAGTCTCTTTAGATGACTAGGTCAGGTCACCTGGGAGTCAGCATATCATCCTGGTGTCTTTTTCACATCTACAGAATCTCCTGACTACTTCTCGAAATACAAAACATCCTATTACTACTGCACTCCTCTTCCTACCTGCTCCTGCTGACCTGCAGATCCACACTCTGTGCCAGAGACCTGACTGCTGTGGTTTCTTCAGTTTGTTCATCCCCCTCCCCAACAGTATCCAAAGCAGTATACTTGTGACTGAGGGGAATGGCCACAGGGGTACTCTGCACTGGCTTCCTATCTCCTTTCCCTCTTCTGGTGCTCACCCTGTTACCTGTGTCCTGCACCTTGGGTGCAACTACTGTACCTCCTTCTATGTCCTGTCGATCAGCCCCTCAGCCCCCATAATGATCTGGATTTCACCCAGTTCCTGCTCCAATTCCTTAACACTGTCTGAAAGGGTTTGCAGCTGGATGCACTTCTTACAGGTGTAGTCATCAGAGACACTGAAAGTCTCCCTGCCTTCCATATCTCAAAAGATGAGCATTCCACTATCCTGCCTGGCATCTCCACTGCTCTAATTGTGCAATAAGGAAGAGAGAAAAAAAAAAGAAAAAAAATCTTCCTGCAGACTTTGCCCTTCCTCATCACTGCTTCTGTAAGCCAAAGCCAGAGCTCCCCACTCTAACACTGGTCCACTCACATAATGGCCTCTTCAGTTAAACCAAGCTTCATTTCACTGGCCCTTGCCAAGTGTGTAATTATGCACATTGCAACACCTCCTTGGGGACTGTGGCACACCAAATGTCTCCACTTGCTTTTTTTGAACTCTCTCTCCTGCTACGCAATCCAATGTCTTCTCCGAAACTGTGGCATACAGAATAATGATGATGGTGTAACTGCTTTTAAACATCAATTTCCTCCATTACAAAACTTCAGTGACTCAAAACGGTACTACAAATTCAAACTGCAGCAGCCAAAATAAATCATTAAGTTTTTAATAGGAGCTAAATAATGCCAAACCCTAATTATTAAAGACTTTAATTCTCATGGAAAACAAGACAGGCTTAGCAAATGCTCAACTCAAATTGAATCTCACACAACAATCACTAATTAAAATATTGCTAAATTAAAACTGTCCAATAAGTATTGATTTTTGGAAGGATAGGGAAATTATTAGATCAATGAACCCTGCTTTATAAAAGTCTTCCTACAATGGTTAGAATGAGCATTGCATTATATGATCCTTCTGATTCATACATTTTGATTTAACTGATCCACCAGCATTGTTGTTCAGCACAGGAATATGCAAAACAGCTAAGAAAATAAATCTTCTTGCACATTGCTTGGAATCCAATGTAATAGTTAATAACCAAAACAATATTCAACTGAAAGAAACAATACAGGGCTTTTGTTTATGTATGATAATTGTCATCGCCTTAAAAAATCAAAATGAATGAAGAGTATTTGGAAATATCACTACATTTAAAAGAATGGAAATAGCCTTTGCAGTTGCAAAGAAAATCAACTGCTTCTTAAGGAACATGGGTTTTACCTGTTATAAAATATAACATCAGTTTCAATGCAGGTTGAAAAGTGCCTTACAAACCAGGCCAGTTTACACCGCAAATGGATTGAATCAAGGCAACCTCAAGTACATTAAGTAATAAGAACTGAAGCAAAAAATGATGGAGACTTTTTCAAAAAAGATTGGTAGTTGCCAATCACTCAATATGCAAACTTAACTGTGGGTATAAGTGGATGTTTGTCAGTCAACAAAAGGTACACAATACTTCTGCCACTTTGACTTTGATCAAACATGAACCTATATACTGGCTTGAATGAAATGCCTCCAGGCCAGCATTACCCTTAGTTTAGCTTCAGATTTGCAATCTAATCTTGTTGTGCACTGAATGGAATGTTACATCCACATGGATTTGTACAAGTGAACAATATTCTGAACAGATGTAATTCAACATCTACATGAGAAAAACACCATTTTACAGTAAGAATTTCTGTTATAAAAGTAAGTCCTCCTGAAAGTTACCATCACAGTGGTCATAGTATATCTTCCATGGAACAGGTAAAACAGAAGACTAATGGTGAATTGCAAAAGAAGATTCTTTAGATCATGTAATAATCAAAATAAATGCTGTGAATAAACTATAATTGATTGAATAATATCTGATGGGAAATTGAGGAACCATATGTCTCAAACAAATTTCTGCACAAAATAGTACAATTTACACTCCTCTTTTTATTACTTTAGTCTAGAATTATACAGATATATTCCAGAGTTTATAGCAATGGAGGAAATGTAGGATACTGTATGGAAATGTTTACATAATTGATTAGTTATTGATGAATCACCATCATCTGATTAACTCGTGTGTGCTTGAAGTAAATGAATGAATACTTAATTTCCAAAATCCATTCCTTTACACATTGATTCACTGTGCACGTGACAGCCAGAATCTATTGCAATGAGCAAATGAATAGTGAACTGATGTGCTTATTTAATTTCAATGAACTTTACATGATGTGTTGCTGAGTGCTGGAATTTCTACAGGAGATCTGGAACCTGTATGTTCAGGATGCAATGTTCAGGAAGAGAGCAGACACTCTTTGAGTAAAGCAAAATAACAGGGAGAAAGTTCGGTCTGAAAAAAAAACAATAGGTAGGAGAAAGAGGTAAAAGAGGCCGAAAATATTCATGCTTTGTTTTTCAGATAATTGCTGGGGGAGTAAAACTTAACATTAATAAGTATTATTTTCACTGCCAGAGATGTTTGACAGGGAATTAGACAAAAGAAACCATCGGGTTGAATGGACTTCAGTGAGCAAGCACCAAATTTCTGAGGCAAATATAGTTTGTACATGTTATATAGATACAGGAAACTGTATAAGTGGAAGAAAATATGTTGAATTAAAATAAAATAAACAAGCTGAAGGGTTGAAATGAAGGTAGGCAGAGTAGAAATATGCTAATATAGAGTACAACACCAAAGCAAACTAGACGGACCATTTTCTCTGCCACTTTTTCCATGAAGCAGCCTCAGAATGGAGGGCTGTCCTTTTAGAATGGAGATGAGGAGGCAATTCATTAGCCAGAGTGTGGTGAATCTGTGGAATTCTTTGCCACAGGCAGCTGTGGAGGCCAAATCTTTAAGTACATTTAAGGCAGAGATTGATAAATGTTTGATTGGTCGGGACATGAAGGGATATGGAGAGAAGGCAGGAGACAGGGGCTGAGAGGAAAATTGGATCAGCCATGATGAAATGACAGAGCAGATGTGATGGGCCAAATGGCCTAATTCTGCTCCTATATCTTATGGTCTTATGGTAATTCAATGAATCAGCACAAGCACTGATTGAAGACAAAAAAAATAGAAGAAGAAATGTGTCATTCAAATCTGTCCCACCATTTAATGCAAATGTGGCTAATCTCAATCTTCCTGCTTTACACTAATTATATAAATTATATGGTCTGCATGGTACTGCCACCACAAAACCTTCAATTTCATGATAATAAATCCAATACTAATTTTACCCCAGACTTGAATATATTGTAAATAATGAAATAAAACAAAAATGTTTAACACAAGTAACTAATGCCTGGCAGCTATTTAAACGTTAGATGCTCTGATGTTTCAATTTTATATATATATATGTATATAAAAACACCCCTCAATTAATTTGCTGACAGCACGATGAGGTAGCAACAGTAGAGAGTTGAATCCTTAAGCAATTTAATCAGAAGCATTATTATTCCCTCAGTTCCATTGGGACTCATGAATCCAGGAAATGTAAGGAAAGGAAAATTAATAGTTGATTATTTTTGTATCTCTTTTCAAAGCTAATTAAGTTGAGTTGGATGTTCTTTTTATTGCAATCAATTCTCTTTTAAATTCCATGAGGTTATATAAGCTCATGAAAGGTGGTATGATTTTGATTTCAGCTCTGGCAGATAATAGCAGTACAAAGCAAGAAGACTAGGTAATAAAGGATTAGATAAACATTTACTCATATATGATCCAAGTGCACTCACTTTCAGAAGAAACCATAGCATCATCCAATTGGCACTGTTATGGTGATTTAATGACACATGCAATTATAATGATAATCATCATCACGGGGAAGAAGAACTAGATCCAATTTCTACCTCAAATGTATAACCCAAGTGCAATTCAATCTAAAATGAAATACTGAAATCTTACTGTGCTTACATTTTTGACTACTGTGAAACTGCTTTCAGACAGGCTACAAATCCAGGCCATAAATATTCTTTTTATTCAGTGAGAAATCCATTGCTTGGAATAAATAAGTGATTAAAAATAACCATGCAATGTTAACTCTAATTGTGGTAATGAAACTGCAGTTGACTCATAGATCAGTATCATATCCCTGTTACACACTATACTCTATCCTTCATAGATAACTGATCATGGCATTTGGTCTCTTTTAAAATCACATTCTCTTTGCTATATTCTGTTGTTTCTAGGGTGTATTTTGGTGTGTTTTAATTTTTTTTTCCCAGTCTATAGTTCCTGCCGGGCAAATACAAACTGACTGAGGCACATGCATCAGAGAGGATTGGAGGAGAATAGAGAGGTCAGAGGGAATCTCTGTAGGGTGAGGCCCAGGCATTGCCATGTTGATAAGCTATTAACAAAATCATTTCCTTGATAGGTTAATGAGGCAAGTTGGAGAGAAGAAACAACCTCCAAGCAGATGACAAAAAGCTGTGAAATACAGATGTAGAAACAGCACTGAAGTTCAGAGTTAAGGTGGAAGGATTTAAAAAAAACACAAAAGCAAAAATGCCAAGCAACTTTGCAACAGGGTAATGAAGAAGTCAGGAGGTTAGTAACTCTGATTAGTCCTATACAAACCAAACATATGAATAAATAAATGTGAAAAATATATCTAAATCTTCAAACCTATAAATTCCAAATACAGTACATATTAAGTGTGATTCTGTGAATGAAAATATTTCTTGGAATGCAACTTAACTATTTCCTGATAATATGTCACCCACATTTACTTTTTTTCAACCATCTTTAGCTATTTCTAATAATCTACACAACTAAATTCAAACAGCTTCATCATTTAAAAACAATTATTTTCTTTTTATATACATATAAGGTAGCTACTGAACCTGATTTTGTACTTGTTCCACTGAACAAACTAAACCTGCACTTAACTTCTCAATAGTGCCATGAGATTGCATACAAGCAATCAATAATTCCTCTCAGGAATCTTTCACAAATCTTACTCCCACAAAGCAGTAAAATAATGAATAGATTTAACTGTGATAAAAAAAACCATTTTACCCATCAAATTCATTGCCCTTGTATCTTAGCATTTAATACTCATAGGTTTCAAACACTTCAAATCAATTTTTATGTAAAATGGCTGCCGACTTATTCTTACTTGACAGAATATGAATTTTCCATTTTCTTTCCTCATGTACTTCCATTCAATTTACAAATCCATTTTAGAGAGATGGGCACTGCTGGTGGTGCCATCAACTACCCATGGAAAACTGTTGGTGAGCCTTCTAGAGAACCACTGCACACCTTCATGGGGAAGGTACTCCTAGCACAATCCAGTTCTGGTCGTCTCACTACAGGAAGGATGTGAAAACTATAGAGAGAGTGCAGAGGAGATTTACAAGGATATTGCCTGGATTGGAGGGCGTACCTTATGAGAATAGGTTGAATGAACTTGGACTTTTCTCCTTGAAGTGACGGAGGATGAGAGGTAATCTCATAGAGGTGTATAAGATGAAGAAGGGCATTGATTACGTGGATAGCCAACTGCTTTTTTCCCCAGGGCTCAAATGGCTAACACGAAGGGGCATAGTTTTAAGGTGCTTGGAAATAGGTACCAAAGGGATGTCAGGGGTAAGTTTTTCACACAGAGAATGGTGGGTGCATGGAATGCACTGCCGGTGGTGGTGGGGGAAGTGGGTACAACAAAGTCTTTTAAGAGCCTTTTAGGTAGGTACATGGAGCTTAGAAAAATAGATGGCTATGCGCTAGGGAAATTCTAGGCAGTTTCTAGAGTAGGTTGCATAGTCGGCACAACATTGTATGTTGTGCTGACTATGCAACCTACTCTAATATGCTGTAGATTTTTATGTTCTACATTCTATGTACTGACAACACTGGACAATGATTTTTTTGAAAGTATTGTTTCCCCAGAATTATTTTATGGTTATGATAGACGACTTGAAGCTGAACACAAATATAATTTCAAATTACTTGTATCACGTGGGTATTTGGAGAAACAAGAAATTAAATTTTATTGAATTTAATGCATTTAATTGCATAATGGTGCTGTTGCTTTGCAATAATTCAACTAAGCTACAAATGTTTTGTTGATGAGTTTTATTTGTACACAGTGTTTGAGGCTTCTTGCTTAAGTGACCAACAATAATCAAGCAGCATTTTTGGATTTCAGTTCCCCTGATACTGTTTCTGGCTCCAAGGGTATTAATAGCCGAAGGGTAGTAGTGGGAACGAGCTCCCACTGCTAAACAAATGCTCTTCACGCCATGCATCTCAAGCAGCCTCTGACAACCAAGTCCAACTCCTGGTCTTCACGTGTGACATAGTTCTTATGCCCGGTGGAGCTGTTCTCACTGACAGGAGAAGGGGCAAAGAAGGACCACTGGCATCTTAAAACCAGTTGCTCTGGGCAGATGGGGCTCGTTAACCACGGACGGTAGCTCATCTAGTGGAGGGAAAAATCCGCTGTCAGACCTCCACTGCCTTGCGGCTTTACCCACTCACGGGCAAAGCTTTGAGAGTAAATTCCAGAGTCGGGGTCCTGAAGGGGGCTGACTGCTGTACCCAACACCGGCACGGCAACTCCTGCGATAATTCTGGCACCAAACTGTATCGACATTCGTCATTCCTTTGGACCTGTCATCAGCATGGTGGGGGAGGGGGGGGGGGTTCCCACCGCAAGGGCAACAGACAGATCTCTATATCAACTCTGCCTTGGCTTGTGCCCTGGAGAAGCCACTCCCAGTGGCTACCAGAGGCGCAGTACCCATGGTCGATCACGACCGATAGAGGCCACACACTGATACCGTTTATCCATGACCACAATGTTCTGGTGAAACTTCCATTTCACCATGCCTCGACACAGACAATGCCAAGATTTGCAAGGAAAACTTCAAATTGGGAATGGAAAAAATGAATCGTTAGTGACATGTTACACTTCATGGTTTTGTATGCATGAAGCACACTGTCAACCAAGTGAACATAGTTTGGTCCTATGCAGTTGCCCAGAAAATTTTCAACAACATCTTTGAGTGCCTTCTGTGCAATTTTCTCTGGTCCCACTAGATGTTCTTTGAATTGCCTGCCATTAATGACCCACGTGGTTTGTGGACCAACAAAAATGCCTTCCTTAATCCTGAGATCAGTTATTCTGACTTAAATATGAATTGAAATAACAAACATATGCAATTTCATTAAAAAATGGTGTGTGATAGGGAAATTTCATGGTGACTTTCATGATCAATAGCCCAAAATCCATAAAATACCCATAAGCATTCAGGAAACAAAATTTCTGTTGCCCAGTGTAAGCAGTTCAAAATTTAGATCCTATTATGAAGGACCAGAAATCTACTTTCAAGTTAGGATGGTTGGCATCAGCAGCATTATGCAGAAGGTGATTGTACTTCCTTCAGCTTGCTTCCCTTGTCCTTAATAGTGGTAAAGATTAGAGATTTAGGAAGTACTGGTCGAAGAATCTGGTGAATAACTGCAACACATTGTGGCAGGTGGTATTTACTGTAGCCATTACATACCAGTAGAGGGATTGAATGTTCAGTCTGATTGATAAGGCGCCAATTGCTTTGCCTTAGATGGTGTCAAATTTCTCAAGTAATGTTGGCAGTGCACTTATATAAGCAAATGAAGCATACTTCATCACACAAATGGTGGAAAAGCATTTGGATATCATGAGATAAGTTACTCCTTGCAAGATGCCCTGCACCTAACTTTCTCTTGATATTTGCCAAGTTAGTCCAGTTCAGAGTCTATTCAACAATAACCTGATAATGCAATTCAACTGCATGTCAAAAAGAGCCTGATCAGTTTCAAGTTCCTGGGTGTTAAGATATCGATGCAGTTATAAAGAAGGCAAGACAGCAGCAATACTTCATTAGGAGTTTGAAGAGATTTGGTCTGTCAACAAATGCACTCAAAAAAATCCATAGATGCACCGTGGAGAACATTCTGCCAGGCTGCATCACTGTCTTGTATGGAGGGGCGACTGCACAGGACCAAAAAAAGCTGCAGAGAATTGTAAATTTAGTCAGCTCCATTTTGGGTACTAGCCTACTAAGTACCCAGGACATCTTCAAGGAGTGGCATCTTAGAAGGTAGCGTCCCTTATTGAGGACCTCTAGCACCCAGGGCATGTCCTTTTCTCACTATTACCATCAGGTGGGAGGTACAGAAGCCTGAAGGCACACACTCAGTGATTCAGGAACAGCTTCTTCGCCTTTGCCATCCGATTCCTAAATGGACATTGAACCCTTTGACAGTACCACACTTTTTTAATATATATTATTTCTGGGTTTTTTTGCATGATTTTTAATCTGTTCAATATATGTATATTGTAATTGACATATTTATTTATTTATTATTTTATTTTGCTTTTTTCTTCTACAAACGTTTGTATATTACGCATTCCATTGAACTGCTGCTAGTAAGTTAACAAATTTCATGTCACATGCTGGTGATAATAAACATGATTCTGAGGACTATCTTACTGGAGATAGTTGTTGCCTATCACTTTTGTACAAATGTTACCTGCTATTTCTCACCCATGGAGGATTTCTTCCAGTTGAACTCTAAACGGACATACATTATGTATTTGCTGAAGAGTTCTGAATGGCTTTGAACATTGGGCAATCATTAGCAACTATCCCATTACTGAATTTATGATGGAAGGAAAGCCACAGATGCATGAGATCCAAATACATTACTCTCAGGAACTCCTGCAGTGATATTCTCAGATTGGATTTGATGATCTCCAACAATCACAAATTTCAGTCTGACCAGTGACTCCAAACAGCAAGCCTTTTTTCCGCTTTGTTGACCACTGAAAACTGCTTTGTCTGTGTGCTTTGGTACCATACTAGCTCAAGTATTTTCTTGATGTCAAGGGTAATCAACTGGCAGACCATCCTTGGAATCTAGATGTTTCATCTAGATGGGTGTCTGGACTGTGCACCCAGGGGAAGTGGTAGAGGCAGATACATTAGGCATTTTTAAGAAATATTGAGATAGGCACAAGAATGTGAGGGGAATGGAAGGATATGGACATTGATTAGGCAGAAGGTATTGGTTCAGTTCGCCATTTGATTACTACCTTAATTGGTTTGGCTCAATATTGAGGGCAGAAGAGTCTGTTCCTGTGCTGTACTGTTCTATGTTTTATCCATAACTGAAGTAAGGTGCCCCTCATGAAACTGAAATTGGATATTGGTTAGTAAGTATGACTGACTTTGATAGCTTCCACAAATTTATTGTTCAAATAAACAGATTGTTTTACAAAATATGTTCCTTCACAACATTTCCAAATGCAAGATCTCTCCAAGATTCCTTTTCTCACTTTTATGTTCAATTTTATGTGTCAATTAATATATTGAGCATTGCATATTTTTTATATTATCTTATGGGAAAAGTAAGGCAAGAAATACATATATTGGTAGTAGACCACATAATAACTCACCTGATATAAATCTATTAACTGAAGAGAGAGGGGCAATAGATTTAAGATGCTGCTGCCTCATGTGTAGCTCTTTTCATACTACATTGATAAAGAAAATTCCCTTCAAGTTCCTAGTTGAGAGTTGACCAATGAGAAAGCTCTTATTCAAATAATATATCACCAAGAGAAGCTTCTTGAACTTTCCAGAATTATATATCTATATATATATATATATAGAAGCACTAGGGGACACACTGACTTGCATATTCATACTGTGGCCACTAGGAAGCCTAGTAAACTGCTACATGTAGATAATGATTACTTAAATACAAGTAGATAGATAACTGTTAAAATGTAGAGAAAACAACAATTAACCAGTCAGATCAAACAGTGGTATCTTCAGGAGGCACTGCCTCAAGAAGACATTTATTGAATTGAATTGACTGTAATACTCATATCCTTCATATACATGAGGAGTAAAAATCCTTACGCCATGTCTCCATTCAAATGTGCAATGTGCAATTAAAGTAATTTATAATGAATATTATGTACAACAGGATAGTCAATATAACAGAAGTAAAGTTGCATCAGCATGAATTAATCAGTCTGATGGCCTGGTGGAGGAAGCTGTCTCTGTGCCTGTTCGTCCTGGCTTTTATACTGCAGTACCATTTCCCAGATTATGGTTGGTCTCCGATGATCCTTTGGGCCCTTTTGACACACCTGTCTTTGGAAATGTCCTGAATAGTAGGAAGTTCACATCTACACATGCACTGGGCAGTCCGCACCACCCTCTGCAGCGTCCTACGATTGAGGGAAGTACAGTTCCCATACCAGGCAGTGATGTAACCAGTCAGGATGATCTCAATCATGCCCCTGTAGAAAGTTTTTAGAGCCATACCAAACTTCTTCAACCATCTAAGGTGAAAGAGGTGCTGTTGTGCCTTTTTCACCGCACAGCCAGCATGTACAGACCATGTGAGATCCTTGGTGACGTTTATGCCAAGGAACTTACAGCTGTTCACCCTCTCAACCTCAGATCCATTGATGTCTATAAGGGTTTGCCTTTCTCCATTCCTCCTGTATTCCACAACCAGCTCCTTTGTTTTTGCGACGTTGAGGGAGAGGTTGTTTTCTTGACACCACTGTGTCAGAGTGATGACTTCCTCTCTATAGGCTGACTCATTATTATTTGAGATTAGGCCAATCAGTGTAGTGTCATCAGCAAATTTAATTAGCAGATTGGAGCTGTGGGTGGTGACACAGTCATGGGTATACACAGAGTAAAGGAGGGGGCTTAGTACACAGCCCTGAGGGGCACCTATGTTGAAGTGTCAGAGGGGCAGAGGTGAGGGAGCCCACTCTTACCACTTGCTGGCAATCTGACGGGAAGTCCAGGATCCAGCTACACAAGGGAGAGTGAAGGCTGAAGTCTCTGAGCTTCTTGTTGAGCCTGAAGGGAAATATGGTGTTGAATGCTGAACAGTAGTCCAAGAACAGCATTCTCACATAAGCATCCCTCTTCTCCAGATGTGCAAGGCGGTATGTAGAACTGTGGCTATTGCTGATGCACCATCAATAACTCACACTGAGACATAAGGCGAGATATCGGCTATTATTGACTGGAAGAAGGAACCAGGAGTGAGTGTCTATCATACAATGTCCTGGAGACTGAGGCCGAGCGTCAGGCCTCAGATCTCCTTTAAACAGGGGCCTGTGGGAGGAGCCACAGGAGCAGTCAGCAGGGGGTGTGTCCCGACAGGCACATAGTTCACCACAATTGCATTGTCTGTCAATCAGTTGTGTCAGTAGGTGAATTATCAAAGATTCCTACCATCTTTCACAGTTACAGAAGCCTGAAGTCCCACATCACCAGCTTCAAGAACAGCTACTTCCCTTCAACAATTTGATTCTTGAACCAGCCAGCAGAACCATGATTACAGTTTAACAAGAGTGTTAGCATTGTTTTCTAGCATTATTTTTTTTTTTGTAAAAATTGTGTATAATTTTTTTTAGTCATTAATGCTACTTACATGATGCCAGGTGCCTGTGATACTGCTGCAATTCAGTTTTGCATTGTTCCTATGCACTCATGAACTTGTGCATATGACGACAAGCTCAACTTTGACTTTCAAAGGCATGATGTGGCTTCCAAATTTTTGATATCTTCAGAAATTTTAATTTCAGGTAAGCATTGCTCTTATCATTTTCTTTCACAATTTCAATCCAGCTTTTTGTTAAAGGTGTAACTTAAAATTCTACCATTTTCTAAATGCAAGAATGTTTACATAATTGAACACATTTGACCAGATGTTCATATTTCAATCAGGTTCTAAACACAGAGCAGATTGACCGGGTTTTATTCTATTGTACAAGTCTCACAGTTACAAAACAAAGCAAAACATATTTTTAAATTTTATAAAGTTGTTTGAATTCACAGATGCTTTTAATTACTGTCCAATGATTCCTACTGGAGAATGTAAGGAGAAAGTTACAATACACCATACATTAGCAAAAAAGAAATCTCTTGTTAATTAACACACAAAATCCACTCCCCACTGACAACTTAATCTTTCTCCATGTTGAACAATATCTGCAAGAAGATCTGTGAGTAGCAAGACCCAGCAATGTTTAATGAGCTTCAATGCCGATCATAAAGTTTTGCTTTATAGCATTACCATTGTCAAAGCAAGTTGAATTCTGAAGGGTATTCCAGCAAGACTCGGGATACAGAAATAACAAAGTAATAGCATAAATTAATCTACTTCTCCCAGATAGTTCATTCTTTTTAATAATAGAATACCACTGCTACTGGGCAATGCTATTACAGTTTGGGGCATCGGAGCTTGGAGTTAAATCCTGGCGTCCTTTGTAAGGAGTCTCTTTACATCCTCAGGAAATGCATAGCTTTTCTCTGGACCCACCGGTTTCCTCCTACAGACCAAAGGCATATTGCGTAGGTTAAATTGGTCACTGTAAATTGCCTGAAGATCAGGTTAGGATAAAATTGGGGTTGTTGGGAGTTGCAGTGCAGCTCCAAGGGCCGGAAGCTGTATCTCTAAATATTCTGTGCAGTATCTCTAAGCAAAATAAATATATTATCAAGTACGGAGACATTCCTAACTCCACTTCACAGAGTGACACAACAATCATGCTGTGAAAGAATGAGAACAGATCTGATAATACAAAATTGGATACTAATAAAACAATGTGGACCATCAGCCCTCATCGCCCAGAATCTTTCCACAGTATACCACTAACATCAAGTCAGAATGCCAGTTTGAAGTGTGTAGAAGAACATGCCAAGGGCCATGCCAGACTTGCCTAAAAATGCTATGATCAGGACTGCCTGGATGTCAAAGAGGAGAAGCTGTTTGAGAAAGAGCTAAGTGACTAAAGAGTTTACATATGAGATGAAGGCTCCTCAGTGCTATCGCAGTGAAAGGGCTAACAGATGGCAGGAGCTCCAAAAACATCCCCATCCTCGATGTCTTGGAGGCTGTCCAGTGAGTGGTGAAAACAAGCCTGAAACATTTTCAGTCACCTTCAGCTCTAAGTAGTGAGTGGTTGATCCAGCTGCTGAAGTATCAAAGAAGCCAGACCAGTCAGTGAGGTTTAATCCATATATCAAGAAACAGCTCCAAGTGCCAGTTAATGCAAAGACTGCGGGAGCAGACAGTATTTTTGTTGTGGAGCCAAAAGCTTACAGCTAAAAAATGTGAAATGCATCTCTTGCCAAGTTGTTCTGATGCAGGAAGAACACTGGCAGCTGATTTACATTGTGGATAATTGCCTTGGTATATTCAGCCCATCTGGCTTATTTCTGCCCCATAATTTCAATCATAAACACGTTTGCTGATTATTGCACAAAGTGTAGCTCCATTTACAAATGCTTTAGTAAGTTAAATAGTCCCGTTGAAGGGTCTTGGCCCAAAACATTGACTGTTCATTTCCTTCCATGGTTGCTGCCTGACTTGCTGAGTTACTCCAGCATTCTGTCTGTGTTGCATTGAGACCAAACAATGCTGATTAATGGCAAGTGACATTATTGATAAAGCCCAGTGATGACTATGGACAGAAAATGTGTATTGCTGCATTAGTCACATAAATAGTGTTAAAAGGAGATTGAATCCTGGGTATCTCAAAGCAACATACAGAAAATGCTGAAGAAGCTCAGGCAGCATGTATAGAAATGAACAGTCAACATTTTGGGTTGAGACCCTTCTTCACAAATAACTCACTTTTTGACTCTTCAGAACCATTATACTATTAGTGCAAGGCATTTCAAGCATATAATGGAACTGTCACCTGTTGTCCAGATAAGTCTCGCTTATTGTGAACAGTTTTGGGCCCGTTATCTAAGAAAAGATATGCTGCCACTGGAGGGGGTCCAGATGAGATTCACGAGAATGCTCCCAGCAATTAAAGGATTAATGTATAAGGAGCCTTTGATGACTTTGGGCCTGTTCTGAAAAATGAGGGGAACATCTCTTTGAAACATACCAAATACAGAAAGACCTAGATAGAGTGGATGTGGAGAGGATGTCTTCTGTAGTGGGGGAGTTTAAGACCGAAGGGCTTAGAATAGAAGCATATCTCTTTAGAACAGAGATGAGGATGCATTTCTTTAGCTAGAGGGTGGTGAATCTGTGAAATTCATTGCCATGTACAGCTATAGAAACAGTCACTGGGCATACTTAAAGTAGAGGTTGATTGGTTCTTGATTTGTAAGGACATCAAAGGTTATGAGGATAATGGGGTTGAGAGGGGTAATAAATAGATGGAATGATGGAGCAGACTTGATGGGCCATATTATCTAATTCTTCTGCAATGTTTTATGGTCTTATCAAATCTCAAGAGGCTACACACCATCTATTCCCAAAAACACATATTCCATCCTGCAAAGAGTTATGAAGGATACTTTGAGAGTAGCTCCCAATTCCAGGCACCCTAATGGACAAGGGAAGGTGAAGCATGGAAACTTTGCTCCTTGCAGGTTATCTTCAGGTAATACATTTCCATACTGAATACATCTGACCATGCTTTAATTATTAAACCCTTTCCCAAACCAGGGAGAAAGATCCTTCACTACCACCTTCATAAGCAAAGTTACAGATGGACAATAAATGGAAGCCTTGCTGGCAATGGACATATCTCACAAATTAGTTTAAAAATGTTTTCACAGTACAGTGGAAAATATGTACACATCACCAATTCACAAGAGAGGTAGTAACCGAAGAATTATGACATGTTTGAGTATTTTTTCCAAATGTTCAATAACATAAAGAGCTTTGTGTCATAACCACTTATGCATACAGTATAGTTATTACACACCATCATGCATCAGTTATTCTCAAAAGGACACCAATTCAAAAGGTCTCATAAAATTTTATATACAAGATGAATTATCTTAAGAAAATTCAGCATAAAAATATTGCACATTTGAGTTTTTCAATCTCGTATTCTTTCAAACTAGGCAGCCGTAACAGGACATTGGCTATACTCGGCAATTTACAAAGGTCCAAACGTGAAGAATAACAAGTTCCTCCAATGCCTTGTTTATTTGCTCTGGAGTCCAGTGCCTCCATAAACAATAGCTGCTTGAGAAAAATACAACAGTCTGTGGACAAACAACTGCACAATTCAGGCAAAGCAGTTTGCTTGATTAAGACTCATTCCACAAGCATCCTTGACCATTAACACACCATCTGTACACAAATGAATCACCTTCATCCTCTTGTAAGAGTGTATACTCAGAGATCCAATGGGAAAAGCAGCAGCATTTTGCAATTCATTCACCATATTTTTAAAGATACAAATATTCAGTATGAATTTCATTATTAATTCTATAGTTGTGTTTTAAGATGCAGCCTGAAGGCCATGAGCACTTATCTCTGGTTTCCACCCTGGTTACATTCCCACAAGGTTCGTAGGCGCAGCTGCAGTGCAATCTGCACACCCATTGTAAACTGGGTCCAAGAAGGTGACTTTGCATGCAGCTCTGATGGGAATTATCAAATATTCCCAATTAGGAATACTACAGTTGAAATCTACAGTCACAGCCATGGCTACTTCAGTAAGCAGCATCGATTTAAGACATTTAAAAAATCTATCAATATGCATAATTGACAAATCTTGGACAGCAGACCTGTATTGCAAATGGAGTTCTCCTTTAAGTAAACAGGAAGCAGCGACGTTGTGCCAGTCTACAAGTTTGATTGAAATGCAAATACTTTAAACTTCTACTCCTGACTATCCCACTGGTGAATGTGGTCTCTGGAAAATAAAATTGAAGCCCTCAGTGCAAGCTTGCAGGACCAGAGGGACTTCAGCAGCTGCTGTGTTCTTCGTTTCGCAAAACCATGGCTCACACCCGTCAATTCAGATTTAGCACTGCAGCTTGATGGCTTCACCGATATCAATAAAGACAGGACAGCTCAGTCTTGTAAAGGCAGAGAGGTGGGGAGTATACTTTATGATTAGGTCATCATGGTGCACAAACATGTCTCAGTCCTACTCACCCGACCTGGAGCATCAAGCGGTCAAATGTCATCCATTTTATCTGCAGAGGGAGTTTTCCGATATCATCCTGGTAGAGTTGTACATTCCACCTCATGCCAATGTCAGGCAGGCAATGAAATAGCAGGCATGAAACAGAACACCCTGGTGCCTTTCATATCATTGTGGGAGGTTTCAACCAGTCCAGTTTGAAAAAGCCTTTGAACAACTAACAGCAACATATCACCTGTGGAACCAGAGGAGTCAACGCACTTGACCACCATTATACCACAATCAAGATCACTCGTGCCATCCCACGCCCACACGTTTGAAAGTCCAATCACCTGGATACACTTGCAGTCCAAGTGTATAGACACAGACTAAAGACCGCAGTACCAGTAGTGAAGACCAGGAATGTAAGTATGGTCAAGGGAGGAGGACTTACAGGACTTCTTTTAGTCAGTGCATTGGATGATATTCAGGGATTCATGTCCGTGTCTCAATGACAACATCAACAACTTCCTGTGCGGATGAGTATGTGCCTTCAGCTACACATCAATTATACCTAAATCAAAAGCCATGGTTGAACCAGGAGATTCGCAGTCCAATCTAAATCGGTGGCATTAAAGATCAGTGATCCCGAACTCTCCAAGAAGTCCAGGTATGACCTATGAAAGGCTATCTTAAGAGTGAAAAAAAAACAATTCTAATTGAGACTATAGATGGAACCAGATACACATCAGCTATTGCAGAGTTTGCAGGACAAGCAAAACCTAACATCATCAATGGTTGTGATGTTTCACTCTCAGAGGAGCTCACCGTCATTGATGTATGATTTGAAAGTGAGAATAAAACAACATCTAAACAAATTCTTGAAGCACCTGCTGACTCTGTGATCTCTGTCTTGGAGGCTCACATCTGAACATCATTCAAGGAGGTGAATCCTTGAAAGGCATCAGGCCCTTATGGTGCACCTGGTAGGGCTCTGAAAACATGTACCAACCAACTGGAGGTGAGCACTCAACAATGTCTTCATTCTCTCATTAATACCGTCAGAGGTTATCACTAGCTTCAAAAGAGTATCAGTTATACCAGTGACCAAGAAGAGCAAGGTGAGCTGCCTCAAAGACTACACATCTAGTGTGATGAAATGCTTTAAGAGGCTGGTCATGCCCAGAATCAACACCTGTCTAAGCAAGAACCTGGACCTGCTACAACTTACCAATTGCCACAAGAGTTCTGTAATGGATATAATCTCACTGGCTCTCCAGCTGGCTTAGGACCACCTGGACTACAGCTCAGTGTACAACACTATCATACCATCAGTTCTAACCAACAAGCTACAAATCCTGGGCCTCTGCACCTTCTTCTGCAAATGGATCCCGGACCTTCTCAACAGGGGACCACAGCCTTTGTGGATTGGAAATAACATGTCCTCCTTGCTGGCAATCGGTACTGGCATACATTAAGCATGCATACTTAGTCCACTGCTATACTCTCTCTACACCCACAATTGTGTGGATAGGCAAAACTCAAACACCAGCTAGAAATTTGCTGGTAAAACAACTACCATTGGCCGGATTTCAGATGGCGATGAGGAGGTGCTCAGGAGTGAGATAGATCAGCTGATTGAGCGATGTTGCAGCATCATCCTTACACTCAACTACAGTAAGACCAAGGAATTGATTGTAGACTTCAGGAAGGATAAGTCGAGGGAACACACACCAGTCCTGATCAAGGTATCAGAAGTGGAAAGGGTGAGTAGTGTCAGTTTCCTGGGTGTCAACATCCCTGAGGATCAACAGTGTCCTGAGCTCAACATATAGTTGCAATTACAAAGAAGACACAACAGCGACTATATTCCATTAGGAGTTTGAAAATTGGTGTATCACCAAAGATACATGCAGATTTCTACAGAAGAACTCTGGAGGGTATTCTAACTAGTTTCCTCACCGTTAGGTATGGTGGAGCCATTGAACAGGATTAGAAAAAAGCTGAAGAAAATTGAATTGGAATTCCAATTCATTTGAATGGGGATGACTAATTTGGAGATTGAAAATAATACGTTACTTTTAAATTTTCCTTTTTTAAATTGTAAATATTTCAAATTATCTAGTACATTGAGGTACTTAAGATCCTTTCTGTGTTTAATTTATAAGTAATTTTTTGATCAAAGGTAGTTTTAATGACTTCTAATCGTACTTGAAAACTGTTGCAAAACCTGAACAACCACAAGATGAAGAGAGGTTCTGTCCTTTGCTTCAAATGTTGTCAAAGGCTGCCAGCTCATTCTGAAAGCTGGATTTTATGGGTACGTTGGCTGAGGCTTTACTCAGCTTGCTGATCACTCAAAAGATGGTAGTCAACTTGAGGAGACCTGGTGATCAGAGAACATGGGCTGCGGACTGAAACCAGCTTAGTTCAGCTCTTGGCCATGCTCAGGAGTTACTGAAGTGAAACAGAGACGTAATTTAAGAATTGTACAAATAACAACTCCAGCCACAGAATCATTTTAAAATTTGAATATCTTTCTGAAGTACAGGTAACAAGCCTAAGATTTGTATGACAATAAATAGTTAAGACTCTTTAACTGACCACCCAGGCTAGGAAAGAAATTGCCCCTTAGTTTCGTACTCATTGTATACGAAAAAGCAATTTATTCATGTATAGTGATTCTTGTGCATAGGTCAACCTTAGTATGTGTCAAGAGCTTTAGGAATATAAGCAATCAAGAGAGAAAAGTTGAATCTGTGGGTGAAGTAACACACCTGTAAAAGGTAGATAAGCGTATGCATTGCCGGTCAAGGATAATGTTATATTTACATAATCCTTGAATAATCTATTATTAGCCAATGTAAATTAACCAGTTCTTGACAAACCCATTCAGAATATGAAACAAAGAAACATAGAAAACCTACAGCACAATAAAGGCCCTTCAGCCCACAAAGTTGTACCAAACATGTCCCTACCTTAGAAATTACTAGGTTTACCTATAGCCCTCTATTTTACTAAGCTTCTTGTACCTATCTAAGTTTCTTAAAAGACCCTATCATATCCACCTCCACCACTGTTACCGGCAGCCCATTCCACGCACTCGCCACTCTCTGAGTAAAAAACTTACCCATGACATCTCCTCTGTACTTAGTCCCCAGCAACTTAAACCTGTGTCCTCTTGTGGCAACCATTTCAGCCCTGGGAAAAAGTCTCTGACTTTCCACACGATCAATGCCTCTCATCATCTTATACACCTCTTATCAGGTCACCTCTCATCCTCCGTTGTTCCAAGGAGAAAAGCCTGAGTTCACTCAACCTATTCTCATAAGGCATGCTCCCCAATCCAGGCAACATCCTTGTAAATCTCCTCTACACCCTTTCTATGGTTTCCACATCCTTCCTGTAGTGAGGTGACCGGAACTGAGCACAATACTCCAAGTGGGGTCTGACAAGGGTCCTATATAGCTGCAACATTACCTCTTGGCTCCTAAATTCAATTCCACGATTGATGAAGGCCAATACACTGTATGCCTTCTTAACACAGAGTTAACCTGCACAGCTGCTTTGAGCATCTCTATGGACTCAGACCCCAAGATCCCTCTGATCCTCCATACTGCCTAGAGTCTTACCATTAATACTATATTCTGCCATTATATTTGACTTACCAAAATGAACCACTTCACACTTATCTGGGTTGAACTCTATCTGTCACTTCTCAGCCCAGTTTTGTATCCTATCAGTGTCCCACTGTAACCTCTGACAGCCCTCCACACTACCCACAACAACTCCAACCTTTAGTGTCATCAGCAAACTTACTAATCCATCCACTTCCTCATCCAGGTCATTTATAAAAATCACGAAGAGTAAGGGTCCCAGAACAGATCCCTGAGGCACCTCACTTGTGACCGACCTCTATGCAGAATATGACCCGTCTACAACCACTCTTTGCAATCCCATGCCTCAATAATATGTGGTGCAAGTAATTTTAGGTATGACAATTACAAGTCACAGCCTCAGGTATCTTCCTTTCTATGAATTTATCAATAGTAACCAATTCTGCTCATGACATTGTGCTAAGATATTGGCTCAGTTTTTTTTTACTTCATTAACATTGCCTTTCCTGGTAAGCATGTTCCACAATGCCACATTTTTGAACATTTTGTAATTCATTGGATTTTTGCTCTGTAGTTGATCCCATGAACCCACTGACCAAAAGAATTCTGCAATCTACTCTAATCTGAATCCTCTTACCAGTGTTTGTTTTGTCCTGTACACCCATCTCCTTATTTTCTCTGCAACTTAAAACAATCGTGTTCTTCTTCCTTCCCTATTCTGAAGAAATGTCTTCAATTTGAAACATGAACTCTGTTTCTTTCTCTAGAACATGGGTTCCCAACCTTGCTTAATGGCATTGGTCCATGGCATAAAAATGGTTGGGAACCATTGTACTGGAAACTGCCAGACAATTGAGTTGCCTGTTTTTGTGACAGACATATGGATGGGTGGCTCACCACTCACAGTGACAGGTGAGGTATCATACTACCGTGTAGGCTACAAGTTAATAAAGACCTTCTTAAGAAAGATGTTGCAAGAAACGTTTTGTGGAATTCACACATACTTAATGATCAAAATTGAATTACTGGCCTGAAGGTGCTAAATGAAGTTTATAGAAGCAACAATGAGAAGCAAGTTTAGCTAATGCCTGGATATTTGCTGTTTCAAGCTGTATGAAAGGCAAAACATCCTGCTATTTTTAAGATAAACAGATTGGGACTTTGGCTTATGGGCAGAAATGACAGGAGGAGATTGAAGAGCATTGGAAGGAGAGAGAGGATTTTCTGAGATTGTGATAATTTTCACCAGTTTAACCAAACAGAATTAAAAGAAAATCCAAGGATCAACCATTGGTCAGCTTTGTTTGCCATATACATTTAGATGTACAGTATAAGGAATTTGCTATGATGTGTTGGCGCGACGTACAAGAAAAAACCATTCAACTATTATAAAGAATAAGAATTATGTAAAAATTAGGTTAGAGGTTGAAGTACAGACATGGACAAAATGTATATAAATGCATAAATACATGTACTTACAATGTTAACAGCTTTATACAAAGTGTTTTAATGCCCTGTCTTCAGAGACAATGGCCCATCCAAATGGTTCAGTAAATTTCCACTAATCTCAGTGTGAGTTCTTACAATCAGTGCTTTGTAAGGATTTTATTATCAAATAAAACATCTTCTGAAAATTATCATAACAATATGCTTCACTGTTAACATCTCAGGAGTCTCTCAAAAAGAAATCTTCACTTAAAAGTTCACAAAAAAGTGTCTCAATTTCTTTTCATTGAAATTCTCTTATCTGAAGTCCACCACTGCTCAAACTTAAAGAGTCACCCCTCCCCCACTCCACAGCATTTGTTTTCTACAAGCTGAAGGACAATCATATATCTAAAGAGGTTTATATTCTCAGAGTCTAAACAACAGTGCTATTAATATAATTAGTTTTTATTTGTTATTTCTCCAGCACCTTTGAGTCAGAAAGGATCAATGAACAATAGTTTTTATCTGAAGTATAACTTCCCAAGTTCAAGCTGAAAGGCAGGAAATCAAAATATGTCTGTTTCAAATTTGTTTTATTTGATAATAAATTTCTTACAATGCACTGATTTTAAGAACTCACACTGAGGCAAGTGGAAATTTGAACAACCTAAGGTGATAGATTCTTCAATCTCAACAAAACACTGGACTTATATTTTATGATGCTTGTCCCATTCAATCTACTGACCAAAATAACTAAATAGAGGTGCCTTTAGATGGCTGATAGTTCAACAGTAATGATTCAACCCTTAATTATTTTTGTAAGAATGCCTAGCATGCATATTGTTGTGAGAGAAAAAAAATGAACAGAATATTGTTTTTCGCTGGTCTTTATATGCCGTATTATAAAGATGCCTCTGTCTTTATATCTGGATCAATTTTCATTGTTGTGAATGATAGCATGTCATACAGTAGATATTCATGAAATTAATCTTTCAATTATGACTTACTGAATATTGCTCAGGGAGGTTCATTGGCATTACCAGCAATATTTTAGATCCTCCTTGTCTTAATTTTCATGCATTCACCAAACTGCATTCAAAACTGGCAGGTACAAGAATAAGATACACCTTATATTTCATTAGAAGGCAGTGGGGCAGATCTTCTCCTGTCCAATATTGCCAGTGCAATGTACCATGATGACCCTCCCAGCATGGTCCTAGGCATAGTTTTCCACTCGGAAGCCAAATCCCAACTCATTTGTGAGGGACAGGGCAGCACATGGACCATCCAAGAACAGGGACCTGGCTCTGCTAATAGAACAACTTTGACAAGTAGTGAAAATTAGCCCTTAGGCTCACCAGCTGTCAAGGCTGCTGTTTGAATTGTCATCCACTAATGTTCATACTATTGGTTTCAAAAAAATGGTAAATAAGTTAAAATTACAAACAGGGATTTTCAAAGTTAAAATTTTTAAAAGACAATCATGCACTAAGAAACTGTTGGAAACCATGTGAACATTTTAAACAAACATTTAAACTAACTTAACAAAATCAAATAGAAACCAATATTTGCCTTTGTCTCGTCTGTTATAGCAGTGTCACTGCCTGTCAAGACCTCGCAGGCTCATTGAGTCATCTCACTTCCTTCATTGAGTCAATCTCTCCTGTAACCTGTTCTCATCAACTGCCCCTCATCCACACTAAGAAACTACCGTCCACATATACAAAGCACTATTTGTTGTGTCCAATTAACCTATCATAACATGGTGAACTAAAGATATTTTATGGGGTACTAAAATATTGGTATTTCATTTTTTAGCACATTCAAATTCTTTCGTCTCAGTCAAATAGATGAATTTGGACAAATCCTTTCACCAGATAGCTGTTTTAGACAGACTAGCTTTTGATTAGTATTTGAGCGGTTGAGCCCACCAGGGAATAATTGGTGAGAATGAGGATAGGGTTAAGGGAATGAATTAGGAAATGCATTACCAAGTGTTATTACTTTCAGATATTCTCCTCTTTTATTTTTTTCCCTCCAGAGCTTTGCAGCTGTTACCAAGTGTTAAATCTCAGTGATAATTTGCTTCTTTCTCGTATGACGATGAAATATTGTACTTACTTTTCAGAATTTGCTTGAGCCATTTTTGTTGCCTGTATCTAAAAATGGAGCCCTTAAGACAAGTTACATTTTACAGATAAAAATGATTCCAGCTGTGTCTCTTTAACAGCACAGCCTCATCAGAGTAATCTCCTGCTTTTCTTGCGTCTCGATAAATTACTCTTGTTTTAATCCAGTCTCGTACTCCATTTGAACCAATAAAATAAGATCAGCTTTTGGTCTGTCCTAAAGACAAAGCAAAGGCTCAGTGGATCTGTCAAATTAAATCCAACAACTTTTCAGAACAGCTCCAAGGCAGGACAGTAACTAAATATCTGAGCATAGCACAACATTTCATCTCATCATAGCCGTGAATTTCAACATGCATTTTAGTAAAAAACAAATTGGTTTATATTTCTGACTGACAGGTGAGGCATAGTGGGCAGATGTGATGTTTGTACTTAAATTAGAAGTGGGAAGAATGTGATAGACTAGTGAATCCTGGCACAAATA
The DNA here is from genome assembly GCF_030144855.1 of Hypanus sabinus. Lineage (NCBI taxonomy): Eukaryota > Metazoa > Chordata > Chondrichthyes > Myliobatiformes > Dasyatidae > Hypanus > Hypanus sabinus. Next base: position 41,034,923 of record NC_082724.1, read on the forward strand.
TGTAAGAACTTTAAATGAAAACAACAAGAGTGCAGGGAAAAGGCAATATATTGCAAATAGATACTCTGGGAATGTTTGAAAATCTCATCAAAGCTTTTCCAAAACTACTTTTGTTTTAATCATATTATGATTGAATTATTGCAGCATTTAACCGAACATACTCCACAAATATAAAACAATTCCATTTAACGATCCACTTCATCCACACTCTTTTCATAGATCCCTGCATTTTTATTCACTTCCATTTCAATTATGCACTCTTTATGTTATCAGACTGCACACTTCAAATTTGCCAATAACACCACCATTGCGGGAAGAATATCAGACTGGGGACAAGAAGGCATATAGGAATGAGATAGATCAGCTGGTTGAGTAATGTCTCAACAAAAGTGGTTGTGGACTTCAAGAAGGGGAAGTAAGGAGAACACACGTCATCCTCATGGAGGAGTTAATAACGGAAAGGGTGAGCAGTTTCAGGTTCCTGGGTGTTAACGTCTTAGAAGGTCTATCCTGGGCCCTACACGGTGAAGCAATTACATAAAAAAGGCATGCCAGTGCCTATACTTCATTAGGAGTTTAAGGAGATTTAGTATATCACTAAAGGCTCTTGCATATTTCTACCGAGGTATGGCGGAGAGAATTCTGACTGGATGTATCATGGATGGATATAGAGACTCCAATACTCAGGATCGCAAATGAGTCTGCAGAAGGTTGGAGATTCAGCCAGGTTCGTCACGGGGAACAATGGTCTTCACCATCAAGGACATCTTCAAGGGGCAGTGCCTTAAGAAGACAGCATCCATATTAAGGACCCTCTCCATCACTCCATTGGGGAAGAGGACATGGGCCTGAAGACCCACATTCAATGGCTGAGAACAGCTTCTTCCCCTCCACTATCAGATTTCTGAACAGTTCATGAACCCACATTATCCCTCTTTCCTATGATTTATTTATTGTAGCTTATAGTAATTTTTATTTTGTGCTGTATTTCTGCACAAAACAAATTTCAGAGCATATATGGTAACAAACCTGATTCTGATCATTCAGACTTTGTGACCTCGTGTTAGTATCATTCGGCTCCTTTATTTGGCTACAATCCATCGTGGTTTTAAACTTACTGATCAAATTACTTCTATGATTTTTCCATTCTAAAAATAATCCAATCCTGCTTCTACAAACATCATGTATCTGAAACAAGTGTAGTTAATCTTTTCTGTTTTTTTTTCTAGTCTTCATATCCTTCATAAAAGTGTGGAAGCCACAATCATCCAGCTTGGACCAAATTGGGTTTCATTAGAGGTTGTATGTAACTTCCTAGTTCTTATAATTTTTGCCTCAAGTCTAATACCCAAATATATCATCCGCACCTTTTTTTTTAACCTGCCTTGTCAATTTCAAAGAAATACATTTTCATCGGCTATGTGTTCCTCTAATACACCAGATTATGTATTGTTCAAAGGTGGTAGAAACTTTGTCAGCATGTTAAAAGACCAATCTCCTGCCATATATCAAAAATCAGGCATTGCCCTCATACTGAACACTGGGATTCAGCATTATTCTGTAAAGCTCTCTTCAGTCTGCAAAACAGTCCATTAGAACATAAAGACCATAAGATATAGGAGCAGAATTAGGTAATTTGGCCCATTGAAACTACTCCGCCATTTCATCATGATCCAATTTTGCTCTAAGCCCCAATCTCCTGCCTTCTCCACATATCCCTTCATTCCCTGACCAATCAAGAACCTAACAAACTCTGCCTTAAATATACATAAAGAATTCACCTCCACAGCTGCCTATGTCAAAGAATTCCATTGATTCAGCACCCTCTGGCTAAAAAATTTCCTCCACATCTCCATTCCAAAAGTATGCACCTCTATTTTGAGGTTGTGTCCACTGATCTTAGACTCTCCCACCATAGGAAACATCCTTTCCCCATCAACTCTATCAAGGCCTTCAATTTTTTGTATTTTCTCTCCATTTAGAAAATACTCAACCCTTTAATTTCATTTACCAAAGTACATGACTATCCACTTCCCAACACTATATTCCAACTGCCATTTCTTTGTCCATTCTCCTCATTTGTCTAAATCCTTCTATAGCCTCAAAACTACCTGTCTCTTTACCTATCTTCATATCATCTGCAATCTTTGCAACAGAGCCATCAATTCTATCATCCAAATCATTGACACATAATGTAAAAATAATTGGCCCCAACACAGACCCCTGTGAACCACTAGTCATGGCAGTCAGTCAGAAAAGGCTCCCTTTATTCCCACTCTTTTCCTCCTGTCAATCAGCCACTGCTTTATCCATGCTAGAATCTTTCCTGCAATACTATAGGCGCAATAGCTTATAACGCAGATTCATGTATGGCATCTTGTCAAGTGCCTTCTGAAAATCCGAGTACACAATATCAACTGATTCTCCTTTGTCTATCCTGCTTGTTACTTCTTCAAAGAGTTCCAACAGATTTGTCAGGCAAGATTTTCACTTGAGGAAACAATGGCCTATTTTATCATATGCCTTCAAGTGCCCTGAGATCTCATCCTTAATAATTGACTTCAATACCTTCCCAACCACAGAGATCAGAAGAACTGGCCTATAGTTTCCTTTCTTCTGCCTTTCTCTCTTCTTGTAGAGTGATATTTCCAATTTTCCAATCTTCTGGACCTACTCCTGAATCTAGTCATTCTTGAAAGATCATTACTAACGCCTTCACAATCTCTTCAGCCAGCTCTTTCAGAACTCTGGGGTGTACAGCATCTGGTCCAGGTGACCTATCTACCTTCAGATCTTTTAGTTTCCTAAGAACCTTCTCTCTAGTTATGGAACTTCACACACTTCATGACCCCTGACACCTGGAACTTCACCATACTGCTCGTGTCTTCCACAGTGAAGACTGAAAAGAAAAATGCTTTTTCAGTTCATTTGTTATTTCATTGTCCCCATTACTACCTCTCCAGCATCATTTTCCAGTGGTCCAATATCCACTCTCTCCTCCCTTTTACAATTTATGCATCTGAAGAAACTTTTGGTATCCTCTTGAATATTATTCTAGAAAATCCCCCTCCTGCAATCTAGCACCAACATGATTTCCCCAATCTACCTGCATACTGAAATCCCCCATGACTATTTTAACATTTCCTTTTTAGCGTGCACTTTCTATCTCCCATTGAAATTTGTAGGTTACATCTTTACTACTGGTTGAGGGTTTGTATACTACTCCCATCAGTGTCTTTTTACCCTTGCAGTTCCTTAACTCTGTCCACACCAATTCAACACCTTCTGATGCTACGCCATCTCATCACAATGATTCGATTTAATTTTTTACTAACAGAGCAATGCCGCCCACTCTGCCTTTTTGCCTATCCTTTTGATACAATGTGTATCCTTGGATATTATGCTCCTCTTTCAGCCATGATTTTGTGAGGCCTACAACATCATACCTGCCAATCTGCAACCTGTTCTATGAGTTCATCTACCTTATTCCAAATACTGCACACAATCAGATACAACTTCAGTCCTGTATTGGCCCTTGTCAATTTTGTTGCACCATGCTCAACCCTTTGATTCATAACTTTGTCTGGTATCTTACCAATATCTGCCTCCACAGCCTCTCTACTAATTAACTGTTCTGGCACTCTGGCTCCCAGCCCCCTACAACCCAACTGTGTAACATTAACAAACTTTCCCACTATGATATTAGTCCGCCTCCAGTTCAGGTGCAAACTGTCCCTTCTGTACAGGTCCCACATTTGCTGGAAAAGAGTCTAATGATCCTAAAATCTTTTGCCCTCTCTCCTGTACCAATCTCTTAGCCATGTATTAAACTACATAATCTTCCTAGTTCTAGTCTCAGTAGCATGTGGCATGGGCAGCACAACCCTGGAGGTCTTGACCTTTAACTTAGCACCTAACTCACTGAACTCCCTGCACAGAACTGCTTCACTTGTCCTATCCATGTCATTAGTACCTACATGGACCACGACTTCTGGCTGTTTGTCATTCCTCTTAAGAATGCTGAGGACTCAATCCGAGATATCTCAGGCCTTGCACCCGGTAGGCAACATACCACCTAAAGGGGTGATAGATAGCACAGAGAGGTAATTACAGAGAGGTAATTACACCCAAGGTGCAGTACACAGAAAACTGAGTGACAGTCAACCTCTGCAGATATGGTTTTCTAATCCTGAGTGAAATCTGTGCCTGTGCCTTTTTATTTCTTTTTATACCATGGGTTTAGTTTTGTTAACAAGCTTAATTTGGAACTTTTACAAACACATTGTCTTCTGCATTGTAATTAACCACCTATAGCTTCATCTCTGTCATAAATAAGATATGACTTATCATGAACTTTTAATGGTTCCTACATATCCCACTGATGACATGTCTTTTCTCAATCATTGTTTCAATATTCTCGCCTTTTTTTCTCATGAGCTCTAGCTATTTCTTTCTCATTAACTTTCATCTATTACATACAGGTATAAGAGAACATTTAAAAAAATTACTGACCCCACCTGTCCAAAGAAATGTAAATAGTCTACATGCTTGGTCATAGTACAGTAAAAAATTCTTTACAAATTAATAAATATTTTAAATTGTGAAGACATGATTTGTTTATACAGTTATGATTTCAATAACCTCTGATGGGACTTAACTTACATATATTCTTTCTTCATTTTGCAAAACTATAGAGGAAATAAATTAAATAAGTCTATGAAAAATAGAATGCTGACATGCTAATGTAAAAATATTTATGTAGGAAAAATAAAGCAAAATATTTTTTTCATAGAGAATATTGGCAATAGTATCAGCATCATATTCCAATGGATAAGGCGTTCAGACTTTAGGGCTTAATACTTTTCAGTTGAACAAATGTACTATATACTGGAGTGTTGCGATAACAAAACTAATACAAAATAAATGGGCTTATAAAAAAGACTTTGAAGGGGAATTAAACCTCCAGAGACCCCATACATTGGCTGATCTGCAACTGGCACTGAAAGGATTATCACTCAGCATTAATAAGCAGGCAATTGCAATGAAGAACAAAGCAGTTACTTTAATAAAAGAGACAACCATACAAAAACAAATTGAACAAATAAAGACTAAGTATTCCTGAATAAACTGTTTGCACACATACTTTGTTAAACCAAGCTATCATAGATAGCATCCACCCCCTCTCTCACACGTATTCACTGTTGGATTCAACAAGATAGTGATTTGAGATGGTCTGTGAACAACACAGGTGAAAGCAGTTCCTTATGACTTGTCTATTTGTAGCCATTACTGATCTCTTTAATTCCACAAGGTTTGATCATTGACCCTCAATTAAATGTGCATTTGTCCTGGGTGTACTTTTGTGTCCCATTCTGCTTATCACTAAATTTGTGGACTAGGATTAAAGGACAATGTAAGTATCGATCGTCTTCCCCGGAAGGTATCTGAATTTTAATCCTTCAGTGCAATCGTGTCACTCTTCCTCGCTGATAAGTAGATGCATTTATGGTAGTAAATGCAAAATGTGTTTGCACACGTTTCTGTTTAAATAGATAATGACTGCATTAGATGAACAACATAGATTTTCCGGCTGCTGCAGGGCTGCACGATTCTTCTGGTGTGGGAACTCAGTTTGAGGCAGCATTTTCTGACCAGCTGTTTGCAAATGGTTAACAGAAGTGTAACTTTGCCATACACTGGGGAGGGCCTGTCATCGATTATATAATTAGTAAAATAAAACACTCAAGAATATAAAACCCATGCCTCAATAAATTATGCCTCACTTTCAAATATCAAAATGATGTCAACAATTGCTAGAGGTTCTCCACCGAAGCATTACACATTGCCCAGTTACACATACAGTATGCAGAGAGATTTCACATAGGCGCTATCCTACTCCTTCTCTTCCCTATTACTCCACTGCACAGGGCTAACTTGCAAAATTCTCATGCAAGGTTCAGAACCGATGCATTGTGGAAGCAAATGGGAGTTTCGGATAATTAGCTTCCACTGCTGAGCTGATTTAAAATGAACAATGCATATGCAGAACAAGTCGTAGAGAAAGGAAGAACATGAGATGCATTTGCAAATAAAGTTCAAAATCTAAAACTAAATCTTTTGAATTTATAGTAATTTTCATAATGCACTGAAATTTTAGATACAAAATGACCAAGTTCAATTGTGTTGAACAATTCACTCTTGGAATGTATTCTACAGTATTGGAATGGATTAACAAATCTTGGACCACCCAAGCTGGATTTTTTATATATTTCCCAACTAATTAAATATAATCTTTTGAAAACTTTGCTTGTTGTGTTCGTGTTCTGTTCTTGTCCCCAGTGACCATTGACAACAACAAAAATGATTACCAACTGCTAATTTACCACAGGAGTGAAAAATTTTAATGCCATAATTTTAAACACCCTAATGGGAAATCAGTTCTTTATTAGATTGTGTGTCTGTCAGCGACATCCAAAACCCCAAGTCTAAGCAAAACAGCAACTGTGAACATCATTAGCATGCAGATAATTAATACAATAAAAATTCAGTTATCTACCCATAAACCAAAAGACCAAATGCTCTTTCAAGGTTTCACACTGTGGTTGTGATTATTCAGTGAAAGTATAACTCAAAAAACTTGTTAGTTCTAACAACTCCCATGATAGCAGAAGGAGCACGAACAAAGAAGACAGCACATACAAAAGGCTACAACATTAACCTGCATTATATTGCATGAAACAACCATCCATAAACTTTGATGGGAGATTCTGTGCTCAGGGTTTACACTTTAATGCTCCATTGCAACCCCATAAGGCAAGGAAACAAATTGCTGGCAGCATGACATTGTCTTTATTACTAAATTTACAGTTTTATGCTTGCTGTGGATCCTCATAATCTTAAAATGTAAAAAAGTATTAAATTTTTATCCACGCACCATCACATGAGTGCAAATTGATCATTTCCAGCATAAGCTGGAAGCATTGGTATGCTGAAGTAATTTTCCCTTCATAAAGTGAAGAAATTACAAATGGGCTGATGAAGCCATGATGGCGGTATATTTGATATAATCTGACATGTATCTACATTTTCATGAAGAAATCCTCATCAAGGGGTCAGGGCCTGAAATGCAGCGACTAAAAAGAATTGGATTTGAAACAAAATAAATAAGGAATCAAAGATGACATAAAATTTAGGTGTTAAAATCTAATACAGAGCAAAAAAAAACAAGATTATTTAAGGATAGATATTCCACAATTGTGATGTCCTCAGAGAGATTTAATTAGGATCAGAGATGGTCCTGTAGGATTTGGCTTCCAACTTATGAAATTAAAGAATACAACAAGAAGGGTGGTCAAGAGACAAGAGTATGTAATTTAGAGATACAATAACTAGAAAAGAAATAGACAAATAGACAGATCTAAGCAAAAGGAACGTTTCAGCATTGAAATAAACATTTACTTCTAACCTGTTCAAGAACATAGGAGACAACACAGAGATAGAGAAAGTTATTTGAATAAATGTTTTGATGCTAGAAATTTCATATTTGAGACATATAAATTGTCAAATGGTGGCTGTCTCCTCTTATAAAGGGATTTAGTTGTTGGTGTCAGCAGGTCATTGATGGGATTATTTAACAAAACCAGCTTTGCAAGCCTTATTTAATTCATACACAAGTTATGTTTGACAAACATCAAACAACCTCAGCACATGAAAGTTTTCACGTGTATATCTTCTGTAGGCCAGTTAGCCTGACTTCAGTACTTGGGAAGATGTTGGTGTCTATTATTAAGGCTGAGGTTTCAAAGTACTTGGAAGCATATGATAAACAATGACAATATCAGCATAGTTTTCTTTGTGGAAAATTCTGCCTGACAAATCTGTAGGAATTCTTTCAGGAAGTAAAAGGAGAGACAGTGCATATTGTTCACTTGAATTTTCAGAAGGTCTTTGATGAAGTGCTGCACATGAAGCTGCTAAACAAGATTAGATTCCATGGTATTGCAGGAAAGATATTAAAATGAATTGAAGTTTGGCTGATGGCAGGAGGCAAAGACTGGAAATAAAAAAAAGGCCTTTTTTGGGTGGCTACCAGTGATTCGTGGTGTTCTGTAGGGGTCAATGTTGGGATCACTTTTTGGATGTCAGAACTGATGACTTTGAGGCCAGGTTTGCAGATGACACCATGACAGGCAGAGGGGCAGGTAGTGTTGAGGAAGCAGGGAGTCTGCTGGTGGACTTAGACTGATTAGGAGAATGGGCGAAGAAGTGACAGATGAAATGTAGTATAGGGAGTTGTATGGTCATGCATTTTGGTAGAAGGCACAAAGGCATACACTGTTTTCTAAACAGGGATAAATTTTAAAATATGAGCTGCCAAGGGATGTTGATGTCTTTGTTAAGGATTCACTAAAGTTAATGTGCAGGTTGAGTGAATGGTAAGGAGGCAAATGCAATGTTAACATTTGTTTTGAGAGGACTAGCATATAGAGGTAAAAATGCAATTCTGAGGCATTACATTGGTTACAGGTCATAAAGCATGGGTCAGAACACATTAAAGAGTATCGTGAGCAGTTTTGGGCCCCTTATCAATGAAAAGATGTGCTGGCATTGGAGAGGGCCCAAAGGAAGTACACAAGGATAATTCAGGGAATGAAAAGTTTATATATGAGAAGCATTTGATGTCTCTGGGCCTGTACGTTCTGAAGTTTTGAAGAATGAGGAAGGATCAAATTGAAACCTATTGAATATTGAAAGACTAGATATATCGGATATGGAGAGGATGTTTTCTATAGTGGTGGAGTCCAGGATCAGTGGGAACAGTCTCAAAATAGAGGGACATCTATTTAGAACAGAGATGAGGATGACCTTCTTGAGCCAGAGGGTGGTGAGTATGTGGAATTCATTGCCACAGATGGTTGCAGAAGCCAAATTATTAGGTATATTTAAAACAAAGGTGGATAGGTTCTTGATTAGTAAGGGCATCAAACGTTACGGGGAGAAGGCTGGAAAATGAAGTTGAATGATAATAAATCAGCCATGATCGAATTGCGGAGCAAACTCAATGGGCCGAAAGGCCTAATTATTTTCCTGTACCTTATGTTCCTATGTTTTTTTTAAAAATCAATGAAAAATGCAAAACAGAACACCTTTTGTTTAAATCATCGTTTGAAAAGAAATGGACTGTTTTGAATACTTGATTAAAAACAAATCTTGATAAAGGTACTGAAATGTTGACAATGCAAAGTAGGCTGATAATACATTATTTACATTTTTATCATGACCCATGGAGAACAAGAGAAGACAATTTATTATTAATCTGATAGGACTAATGGCATCATCACATTTGTTAGATGTCTCAAGTTTAACAAAGACCTCCTAAATCATGCAGGGAGAGCACATTTCCTTAAGTACTCTCTGAGGTTGCTTGAATGGTTGAAAAAAAAACATTTTTTTTAATATATTGATTTTTGGTGATCTGGAAATTACTGGCAAGATCAGCATTTGTTGGCCATTTGAATTGTTCATGAAATCATTGGTGTGAGCTGCCACACTTCTGGTAAAAGTACTTCCATACTGCTGTTTGGGACAGAAAAATGTAGTAAGTGAATAGTGATGACTAAGGAAAGACAACTTTTTATTAAGTCAGAATCATGAGTAATATGGAGGGGAATCCATGAGACTTGGTGTTCTAATGAGCTTGCAGTCCGTTTCCTCCTTATTAAAACAAGGCAGGGATTTGGGAGATGCTGTCAAAGTGGACTAGATAAAGTACTGCAGTGTATTTTGTACACTGGATACATTGCAGCCAACATATGATGGTGATTGTGATAATCACCATTATATGTTTCAGGCACAGAATCGGGAAACGACGACCAGGCTCTTTTCCTGAATGGTGCGGAACTTCCTGAAATGTGATGAAGCTGCACTCATCCAGCAAGTAGGAAGTATTACATTTACTCCAGACTTGACCCTTGTTGATGGCTTTGGAGCATCATGTGATTAACTTGGTAGGATATCCAACCTCTAATCCAATTTTCTAGCTGGCACATCAGTTTAATTTATGGTCAGTGTTGGCCAACACGATTTTGATAATGTGGGATAAAGTTATGGTAAATAACTTCTTTAAGGGTAATGACTAATAGTGCTGGTATTTCAGCTCATGTTTGAATGTTGTCTTGATCTTATGGTAGGTGTAGTTGAAAGCTGTTTTAGTTTTATATGGGAGTGTTATAGCTCTGGCAGAGATCTCTTAAATCTAGACCAGCCTTCTTAAAATTCAAAAGTGCACCACTAATTAAAGAAACTGTGATGTGGAATAACATTTGAAAGATACTTTATGAGTTCAGAGGCTTAAACAGAACGAAGTCCGGTATAGGATTGTGGTGACCATTGGTAGCTTGGCTTGAGGCGTTATTGCTGTGTTCGCTGTGTTTGATTTTTTTGAATTCTAAGAGCCAAAGAAATGTAAGCCAATAGATTTCAAATATCAGCTGAAGGGGTCGCCAATCAGGACTAAGGCAAGTGAATGGGGAGGAGGGGTTATTTCAACACAAGTACTCCCAGAGAGAAACTCCAACAACTGTGCACTGAGGATGTCACCTTGACTGGTGATGAAACACCTACAAACTAATTGCCAAGCTCGGTGAACACCATAACATCAAATTCTTGTATATTTAAGACTTTAGGTATGTCAGAGGAACATTGTGCTTTGTCAGATTTCCTCTGGCATTTAATAAGATCATGGCTGATCCTGTGCCTCATGCTTATGTTACCCAAATACTTATTCAACGATATAAAAATACATTGATGAGAAGCTCACATATATTATGGAAAATGCTCAACCCAGTATAGCACAGAATTCCAAATTTATCAAAATTGCTTCCACCCTTCATACTCAGCTTGATCTAAATAGACAAACCCCTATACTGAGATTGGGCTCTGTGCCTTGGATTGTACACGTAGTTACAAAAAAACATATACTAAGTGAAAATTATCAAAGCCGAAGTTAAAAAAAATATCTGCATGAGTTCTGAAATTTAAGGGTGGAGAGTACACCTAGTCAGCTATCTATCTACTCCTGCCTTTTCACTTATTTCTCCTAGATTCAATTTGTCTACTCCACCTGAGAATGCTCATCACATTGGCACCAACCTAATGGCATGCCCAGAAATGAACTAGCCTGTTTAAAAATCATCCAGTTTTTTGTCAATATGATGAAGAGCTCTCCTTATCAGCAGGAAGTCAAATGATCCTGACTGGCATTTTCAACTGTCAGATGAGTATTATCTGCCCAACAGATATCAGCTGGAGGACCTTTAACTTTTCATTCAGAAACTGCTTTTTATCCAGTCTTGAAACACTAATTTGCATCAGCACAAACAGCTCAAACCACTGCCTTGAAGGAATGTGAGAAATTGCTTGTCCTCCTAATGGAGCAGCAAAGACGTATTTTCAGTAGAAGTGAATATGTGGCTCTAGTTACAAATGCCATACATGGCAGAGCCTGACCAGAATAAAAGTGGAATTTATGGACACCATTCTCTTGTGAAACTAAACAAATTAGACTACAATGCATGAATCAGTTCCTGAGATGCCATACAATACTACAATACATTGCAGATTACCTGGTATGACCTGTGCAGAATATTAGGAAACTACAGGGAAAGGCTAGAATAGCTGAAGAGTAAACTATGAGAGTATTTTGCTGTTCATGTTTAAGTAAATTTCTTTCAGTAAACATCCATCTGCTCTTTATAACTCATCTTTGAAGAATGATGTAAATATTCAATATTGTTCAAAGTTTCAAGTAAATTTATTGTATAATATATATATATATATATATATATATATATAAAGCCATATACAACCCTAGGATGCATTTTCTTGTGGGCAATCACAGTACATAAATTAAACACAATAGAATCAATGAAAAACTACCCAACAGGATAGACAACTAATAATATTAATAATAATAATAATAAATAAGCAATTAATGTTGAGAACATGGAAAGAGTCTTTGAAAGTGAGCCCAAAGTTTGCAGAAACAGTTAAGTGATGGAGCGAGTGAAGTTGAGTGAACTTAACCCCTCTAGTTCAAGAGCCTGATGGTTGAGGGGCATTAGCTGTTCCTGAACCTGGTGGTGTGGGTCCTGTGGCTTCTGTACCTTCTTCCAGATGGCAGCAGCAAACAGAGGGCATGGCCTAGAAGGTGGGGGTCCTTGATGATTGATGCTTTTTCCCCGTTAACAGTGCACCATATAGATGTGCTCAATGGTAGGGGCTTTCCCCATAATGGACTGGGCCATATCCATTACTTTTTGTAGGCTATTCTGTGCCAGGGCATTGGAGTTTCCATACCAGGCCACATAAGTTCAGATGAACACTGATCATAATGTGAGCAAAAATAAAATCCTTAGCTGTGAACTGCAGAAGTGATGCTTCAAGGTGAGGAAAAACATAGTAAACAAAAGAGGAAAAAGCAAGAGAGTATGTTGAAGGCTCTAACAAGCTATTTTCTCTATCTAACTACCAAACTCAGAGAATAAAAAGCAAACCACTGGACCTCAGCAGGTCAAGCAGCATCTGTAGAAGTAAAGGAATAGTTGAAAATTTGGATCAAAATCCTGCATCAGTCATGAATTTTAGTGTTAATACCTCTTCAAATTGGAATTGTCTCTTCAAATAAGGTCGAGACTCATTGGTGTCACTCATACCATTCTCATACACTAAATTTCCCTCCCTTGGTGGCATTATGTCACACCACTGCACATTGTCAAGGCTTATCTTCTTTGTTTTCATCCTTGACATGTGGGGCCAGCTTCACAGGATGATGAACACAAAAAAATTCTGAAGATACTGGAAATCTAAACCAAACACACACAAAATGCTGGAGAAACTCAGCAGGTCAGGCAGCATCTATGGAAATAAACAAACAGTCGACGTTTCAGGCCAAGACCCTTCTTAAACCCTGAAGAAAGGTCTTGGCATGAAATGTTGACTGTTTTGCTTTTCCATGGATGCTGCCTGACCTGCTGAGTTCCTCAGGCATTTTGTGTACACTGCAATGGTCAGTTATCTGTGTCTCATCATCACACTTAGGTCTGTATTGCTCTTTAAACCATTCAACTCCAGTGTAATCATCTTTAAATTAGGGAGAGCTCTTGCCTTGATGGAGAGTTTGTTGAGTTTTTAATGAAGTGCAAGATGAGAATCAGTCACATCCCATTTGTATTGGTGCTCATAGGTTACTGCTCCCACTTAACACCGTTGTCTGCTCTCTGAGGAGTTTCTCAAGTTTTGTTGCTTCTCTAATGATTACACCAAAATGTTTTGAAGCAGATCCATTTTACTTTGTTGGACAGGCTGAGCAACAACATAGTAATATAACACCTAGAGTAAAGCTATTAAACCACCAGCTGTAAGATCAGGGTTCGATTCCCATCACTGTCTGTAAAGAATTAGTACATTCCCCCGTGACTGTGTCTATTTCTTTCTGGTCTCTGGTTTCCTCCCAGATTTCAAGGATATAGGCTTAGGAAGTTATGGGCATGATATGTTGGGGTTGGAAATGTGCAACACTTGCTGGCTGCTCAGCACAATTCTCAATGATGTGATACAAATGATACATTTCACTGTATGTTTCCATGTACATATGACAAATAAAATCTAATCTCTAATCTTCAATTCCCTATTCTCTGTTAGGAAAGGGAGTTGGTGGCACTGTTCCAATGGACAGCAACATGTGTTACATGTTTTTACTGGTCTTTTGTGACTCAAGGCAAGCACTTAATGATTAGCTTCTGCAAATACTCAGGCTAGAGAACTGTGTTCAAATATTACTTCCCTGTGTACCCCTGACAGTCATCCTGCAGCACTGATGTGATATTTTATCAGCTCCTTTCAGCAAGTGTACGCAGTAAACAACATATGGCTAAGTAAACTGTTTCATCTGAGATGGGAAGTTCAATACCATTGAGCTATCTTGTTTCTTCAGGCAAACCCCATCATTGTAGTAATCAACCTTGGTGCACTTACCTTCATTTGACTGAGCTTGATTTGGGTGGGTCTCCCATTATTTTCAACCAGACCAGCAATGAAGGTTCTCATAGTTAATATCTTTCACATTGGTCTGTCGTTGTAGGTCTTTTGGCAGATTTTATTGAGAAAATGTTTGCATTGTGCTTTTCCAAAGCTTTATACCGGGACAGAATAAGGTTCATTGATTGTAATCAGAGAAAAGTAGTGACAAGGTTTATACCTGTAAAGCTCATGTATCTCTTGAAATTAGGAATGATCTTTGGCTTGCGATATGCATTGCGACTCCAGAGAAGATTCACATTGCTAACCAAAGCCCTTTAATAAAGGAAGTAAAAAAGCTATCCAGATTGCACTTAAATCCATTTATTATAATGATTGTTCAAGTTGACTCTTCTAAAAATGATGCTAAATTTTAAATCTCAAGGGAGTTTCTTGGAACTTAACTAAGAATGATGTGTAATGGCTATCAATAGACACACAAAGCCCAATAAATGATATAACTGTATGGGTCCTATATAATATATAACATCATCAAACTACCAGCTGATGTTTGTAAAAAACTATAATTGGAAGCATGATTTGAACCTCAAGAAGATTTCATGAACATTAATCACATTTTGTAGGGGGTGGTATTATTTTATGGCAACAGCATGACTCTTCTCAGCATGACAAAGATCATCCACTTGAGACATTTATTACCAATCAAGTTCATTTATATGGCTTATTTTTTGCAGCAGGAATAAAATATAGTCAGTTGCTGACTTATCTCAATAACATGAAGGATTAGAATCAATTCATGAATGAATTAAAGAGGGAGACCATCAATTTAAGTTGAATTTCCTTCAGACAAATCAAGTATTTCAAATATCCTGAATTATTTTGTTTGTCAAAGCATTCTTGATGCTAAATGCAGTCCTATCAATAATCTTGACTATTAAGATAAACATGTATTATAGTCAGTATTTGCTAATAGGTACAGCAGTATTTTTATAACTATAGCCTGAAAATTATAGATTGATGAAGTTATTTCAAATAGAATGGAAGTATCATGCCTCAGTATCATTTATGTTATATCATAAAACTACAAAACTGTTGTAAAAATCCACCATATTTTCAATTTTCCTTTAGTCTCACTTATATATAATTTAAACCCATATGAAATTGACTATACTGTCAATTCTTCCTCAAACATACCAGAAAAGGCAAATGAGCACAATAATAGTTTCAATTATCTCACAAGTTTGTCCAAGATAACTAAAGGAATCAGATGTTCTACAATAATGTTGAAAGCATAGAATACTTTCTCACCAGCCAAGTCCATGAAATAAAAATGAAGTAGTACAAATTGACAGAACACCAACAACTTCATCAATAAATGATTTTCATTCCATTTTACTTCATCTTTTCACAGACAACGAGGTTGGTAACAATTTAGTTGAGAAAAAAAATGTTTTGCACCTCAAAACAGGAGGGCAAACACTCAATGGAAAGGTCAAAACACTTGAAAGATTTAAAATTAATTAATTTCCTTCCCGGAAGGTAGGCTTAATTAAAAGCAAAGATATGGATGGAAGAATCGTTGAAGCTGAAGATGGCTGGAGGAAGAAGAACTGTAATGTGTCAGCAGTTGTACTTCTGTGATAATTAAAAAGATTAAACAAATTGGGTGAAGCGTCAATATTGGCTGACAGTTGATTGAAGTACAACAGCATTGCAAACCATGATTAATAATTTGATCTCTGAATTTTTGCTCTCTCACTTCAAAAAAAAACTTGTAGAAATGATCAATTTTGAAGGAAAAATACTGTTGAACTAATACCATCTTCTTGTCACAAATAATCTTGCAGATCAGGAGAAAGATGTGGCAGTGGTACAGAGTTGAGATGTTGGAACCAATAGTTATTGACAAGCATTTTTTCCTCAGGAAGCAAAATATCTTTTCCAAAAGATATTAATTTCATTTAATTATATACACAGAAAATTTTCATAAGCCAAGGCCAATATTATTTTTCTATTAGTTCAATGTGATACAATTATAAAAAGGCCAGACACTCTGGTGAGATATTTGAAAGGTTATTAAATGAAACATAATGTTTGTATCGATTGAATCAATAAATCTGTTGTTAAAAAAAATCACTCCCTACTTGTACATAGTTCTTTCCTTTTGCTTGTTTTTTCTTTCCACTCTTTTCTATAAGTGTATACCTCAGATAAATACTTTGTGGAGATTTGTGACATATATGATTATATTATATATATGTACAATATCTGAAATACATCTTATGGAAATGTTTGTTTGATGATGAACTTCAATAAAAAAATAAATTACATAAAAAAAGAAAAGGTTTGTTTCCATACACACACTTAGCCATTTGTGATGTCAGAATGATGTATGTGTAATAAATATTAAGACTCTGAGAAGTGCAAACCTGTCTTGAATACAGAATCTAACCAGGTATTCTTAAGAAAAATTTATCAAGATACGAAGTAACTGGTGGTGTCATAACAACAACCTCTCACTCAATGTCAGCAAGAACAAGGAACTAATTATGGACTTCAGGAGAATAAACCAGGGGTCCATGAACAGGTCCTCATCTGAGGATCAGAGATGGAGAGGATCAGCAACTTTAAATTACTCAGTATTATGATTTCAGAGGACTTGCCCTGGGCCCAACGCATGCTTAATTATAAAGAAAGCACGGTAGCACCTCTACATTCTTGGGAGTTTGTGGAGATTTGGCATGACATCCAAAATTTTGACAAACTTCAATAGATGTGTATTGGAGAGTAGATTGATTGACTGCATCACAACCTTGTATGGAATTACCAATGCCCTTGAACAGAAAATCATAAAAGAAGTACTGAATTCGACCCAGTTCATCACAGGTAAGGCCCCCACCCCCCCAGCATTGGGCACAACTACATGAAATGCTGTCCTAGGAAAGTAGCATTCATCATCAGGGACCCCTGACACCCAGGACATGCTCACTTCTTGCTGCTGTCATTCTGAAGAAGGTACAGAAGCCTTAGGGTTCACACCATTGATTCAGGAACAGTAACTACCCCTTGACCATCAGACTCTTGAACAAAAGGGGATAACTTCACTCAGCTTTACTTGCCTCATCAATAAGATGCTCCCACACCCTATGGACTCAATTTTAGGAACTCTTTTCATTTTCTTGATATTTATTGCTATTTATTTATATTTGCATTGACAGATTGTTGGCTTCTGCACTTCGGTTGAACACCCTAATTGGACAGACTTTCATTGAGTCTGTTATTGTTATTATTCTATAGATTTGTTGAGTATGCCCACATGAAAATTTGAATCTCAGGTTGTATATGGTGACATATATGTTCTTTGACAATACAATTTACTTTGAACTTTTAACTATTGCATCTAATAAATTAATTGTGAAAAAATGATACTCTTTTGCCGATCTCAATTGATATGAAACTACTTTCAGTTGATATGCAACTTTTATAGATGGCAATAACCTATTCTTCCTCACATATTTTGAATCACATTGGGTAAAAAGATTTCAAATTTCTTTGGTCCTTATGTTTAGCTTATATCTGGTCATTGCGACAGAATGACTTGAAGGAGATAAAAGGGCATATAAAGACAACCCTTGAAAGCACATATGCAATCAATGTAAAGTTGCTATTTTCTCTTCAGAAACTGCCCAACTAAGATGGATTGTAAAGTGAGGAACAAAATAGAAGAGTGTGTGTGTGTGTGTGTGTGTGTGTGTGTGTGTGTGTGTGTGTGAGAGAGAGAGAGAGACAGACAGATAACATTTTCAAGATATCTATACACGGTAATTATAAACCTCAGTTCTGAAGGAGTTGTTGGGATCACATACATAAAGGGGCTTGCAGTAAATAACTGATTTAATGGATTCATATTGAACTGTTTTTTCATGTGGCTCTTAAATTAGTTCTTCTTTCAGGAGGTATTAATGACAGAGGAACTGAAGATTTACCATCGTAACACAATCCCTATTCTCAGTATTTTTTGTAGAAATCATCAGCTCAGACTGATATTCCTGATGAAGGGTTTCGGCCCAAAATGTCGTCACTACCTCCTCCCATAGATGCTGTCTGGCCTGCTGAGTTCTGCCAGCATTTTGAGTTTTTATTTATTTCCAGCATCTGCAGATTCACTTGTGTTGCCTGATAAATTCTGACTGTGGTTTCAAGCTTGAAGAGCTAATCATACATATAAATATCTCTGAATTGTAGCTATTTACAAATTCCTCTGGATGGTGCAACACCGGTAAAAGTTAATTTATAGAGTACTTAGAAGTCAGTAAGTTCAAATACAAGCACAGTCTTGCTCCATTAGCAAGTCTTACATCTCACAAATCTCACATTTAAAGAAAACTATCATTATTTATGTTGAAATGTTCTAGCGAGCAGTTTACTACTTCCGTTCTGAAGGTGGATCCATTTTGCTAAAGTATAAATTAACAAATATTGAGCATCTCTGTTCACTTTCTGTGTGGAAATTATCACAACACCTTTTATATCTTCCTAGATAGGCTGGTCATGACATGCATCAATTCTAGTTTCCCTGAGAACCCTGACCTTCTGCAATTTGCCTCCCACCAAAACAATGTTTACCCTGTCCCTGGAACATCCAGACAGTATAGGCACTGATGTTATACATTTGTTTATTGACTACAGCTCAATACTAAAATTCCAAACAAACATATTTCCAAGCTACTCGCCCTGGGTCTCAATTGCAAATGGATCCTTAGTTTTGTCCAACAGACTGCTATCAATGAGGAACTGCACCAACACCTCTACCATATTTTTTTTTCAAGTGGTGCCCCACAAGCTTTCTACTCTATTCCCTATATACACATGACTGCATGGCCAAATGCAGAACAATGTATTGCACTGTTTTGATGTATATGTGACAATTAAAATAGTCTTTAATCTTTAAAATAGCCTGTCTTGCTCCAACCATGTAGACACCATGGCCAAGAAAGATGACCAAACCATTCTCAGGAGGCTACAGAAAGTTGGCATATCCATTAGTGTGTGGACACAAAACGGCATATTACGGAATCCAGTCTCCATAGAAGTTTGGGAAACTCAGTAAAACAACCAGCATAATCAAAGACTGCATCCATCCGGAATTCTCTTTTCTCTCCTCTCTCATTGGGTAAAAGAAACTGAAATCTAAAAACATGTACTATCAGGCTTAAGAACAGCTTCTACCCCATTGATATAAAATTATTGAATGGTTTCTTAATATAATAAGATGGACCCTTGACCTCACAATCTACCTCATTATAACCCTGCACATTATTGTGTATTTGCACTGCACTTTCTAAGTTGCTGTTGTACTCTACTCTGCATTGTTATTGGTTTTACCTTGTACTTTCTCAAAACATTATGTAATGAATTGATCAATATAAACAGTATGCAAGGCTTCACTAATTCTAGAATTGGTTTATTTTCACTGTACCTCAGTACATGTGGCAATGGAACATAGAAATCTGCAGCACATTACATTCGCTTCAGCCCGCAATGTTGTGTTGACCATGTAACATACTCTAGAAACTGCCTAGAATTTCCCTAAAAATAGCCCTCTATTTTTCTAAGCCCCATGTACCTATCTAAGAGTCTCTTAAAAGACCCTATTGTATTTATAAAATGATAATAAAACAGTTCCAGCATTAGTCTAATCCTGCCTTCAGTCAACATAAAGATTTCCACCGTGTACAGAAGCAATCGAAACACAACCCAGAGTGAGATTGGTCTCTGCAGCAAGAACCAAAGGAAATAATCCCCATGACTGCATAGGTTGTTCAGGTTCTCTGGTTTCCACCCACAGTCCAAAGATGTTCTAGTTGGTAAGTTAATTGATCATCTTTGTAAATTGTGCCGTGATTGGGTTAGAGTTAAATCAAGGGTTGCTGGGAGGTGCGACTCGAAGGGCCTATCCCGTACAGTATCTCAATCAATCAATAAATAAATAGATCTAACACAAGATTGAATTAAGCATTGTCTCTGATTTCTCCAGTCATTTCTGAAATGATCAATACTGAGTAAGATGCTGCCAGGGATGAAGTATTATCACTAAAAAAACTGACACTGAGCTGGGATCATTCAAATTGAGTTAAATAAAATTCTGAGAAGTTTAGTATGGGTGAATAGGAAAGACCGTTTCTCTATGTCACAAATTTCCAGGCTTTGGATTTATTGAAAACATTTCAGGTTATGACTTAACACTGAAGCACACTAGATCCCATAACTTAGAAAACAGAAACTGAATTGGGACAAGCATGAGTTAATGAAAGTAGAGCTCATGGAGAAAGGAGTGGAGATCTAGAACTCATTTTCTGTCAGAGAGAGGGACCTTCCTTTCATTTCAAAGGTGCCTGGATGGCTATGTAAAGAGCCATAACTCACACTGTCTTGGATCAAGAGCTGAGTAGTGGGATAAACCTCTCTGGCTCTGATTATGACTACACCTTGTCCTTCTGTATTGTAAATATTAATGACTTTATGTTGCTTAAAATTCAAACTTACTGGTTTCATGTTTCTTTTTAATTTACTTATTCTGGTACAGTGCAGAATAGGCCCTTCTGGCCCCTCGAGCCAGACTGCCCAGCATCCCCAATTTAACCCTAATCTAATCACAGGACAATTTTACAATGACCAATTAACTTACCGACTGTCACCTCTTTGGTCTTGGAAGGAAACCCGAGCACTCAGAGGAAACCTATACGGACACAGGGAGAACATACAAACTCCTTACAGGCAGCAGCAGGAATTGAACCCAGGTTGCCTGCACTGTAAAGTGTTGTGCTAACCATTACGCTACTATGTCAAGCACTCAGGATCACTCAGGCCAAAGTAATCCCAACAACCTAACCCCACAGCAAATTATCTAACACAGTGTCAGAGGGTAAACAAGTATGTATGCATGAACAAATAAAAAAATACATGATTTAAAATGAATGTGTAATGTAAATAAATGATATTTGGAATTGGATTTTTTGTTAAAAGAATATGATTTTTTTTTGTTTTTGATGTGACGATTGACACCAAATGTATTGTTGTATAAGTAAGAGGGGTAGACGTAATAAGCTGCAGCTTCAACCTACACCCTTTTAAAGAATATCTATTTTTTTCTTGTAATTTTGTCCTATGAAATTATCGTTATGAAATCATCATTGTAAATGACGCTTTTTGTTATGTTTGTACTGACTGAAATAAATTAATTTCATTCATTCATTCATCCATTCATGGCTAAGAAATGTAACCAGAAGCACATGTTTTTTTTCTGCTGTTGAGAAAGGTTCTATATCACTAATATAAAAGACTCAAACTGTGCAATAATAATGGACCAGTGTCATTGGATTCCTTCATCAAGAAATACTCAACTCATGGCAAAGAAATTTGAGCAAAAAACGAGTGAAAAATTTACATCTCAGCATGCTGTAAGGAAAGAAAATGGTTTCTGCCAAACTTTTCAAACAGGCCATAAGCAGAAAGGAAATCTTGAATAAACAGTTTACACGTATACAAGCTTGGGTCTGTGATGCACCATCAATAACTCTAGGAGACTGGAAGTGAACGATAGGCTTTTATTAACAGTGAAATGGGAGCACGACATCTCGAAGACTGAGGGAGGAGCAGTGCCTCCAATCGCCTTTATACAGGGGTCTGTGGGAGGAGCCACAGGAGCAGTCAGCAGAGGGGCGTGTCCAGACAGGTATACATAGTTTACCACAGTCTGCACCCTGAAATATAGCAATGTCACAAATATTCATCCAGACCTATCAAGAGTGCTGCTAATGCATTTTGCTTCAGCTCACAATGATCATTTGTGCGGAGAAACTTGGGAATGTTGAATTGAGTGAGGCCCTTATTCAAAACTTCCAAAATGGAGCAAAGCTTAAACATTTATTCCTCTTTCAAAGCATCCTTGACCTTTATTGTGCTAATGGTTGAAGATCAAACATGCCTTTATTGAATGATTCATGATCTTGTAGCAGGGAAACAAGGTAAGAGGGATAATCAAAGGATTAAAACACTACCACAAGTATGATTTTTGGATCATTAAGTGAAGGAGTTTCAGGACAGATCAGCAGATGATGCAAGAGAACATCAGTACACAAAATGCTGGAGGAACTTGGCAGGCCAGGAAGCATCAAAGAAAAGAGTACAGTTGACATTTTGGGCCAAAGCCCTTCGGCAGAACCGAAACATCGACTGTACACTTTTTCTAGATGCTGCCCGGCCTGCAGGCTTCCTCCAGAATTTTGAGTGTGTTGCTTGGATTTCACATCTGCAGATTTTCTCTTGCTTGTGAGAGAACATCAGCGTTTTTTAGCAGTATAAAATGAAAGATGGGTGTATGTGAACAGTTGTCACATACAGTATACTTATTGAGAGTTAAAAGCTTTGTTAGGTACAGAATACTGAAGGCATACTGTATTATATGCAATGCTTTTGCTATTCACATCATATAGTATTTTCCAACTTCAGATAGCATCTTATGTCATATTGTTTGCAGTAATTTGACTCAATCTGTGTCATTTAATAAACTTTTAAAGGTGTTCAGAAGAGTACTGCTCGGATCTTACCTCCATGAATACGTTCAGGTCAAGCTCAGAGGAACTGCTTATAGCAGAAGTGTTGTTGACCACATCTGAAAGCAAGAGCTTGATGGTGTATACCATCTTTCTAATAAGCCTCCAGCCATAATATGCCACTTATCATCCTGGAGGAAGGAAGTACCACAACCCAATGTCATTTTAGCTTTTGGACCACCTCTGAACTACACTGATGTCTAGAAATTTGTTCCATATGAGATGGTGCATTTTTTTAAACAATGCAACTTCTTTTGTCTAGCATTGGGAAGAATTCAATTTATTTTTGATCACATTCAAGGAAATACATTTAAATCTCTTTAGTGGGATGAGAAATATTTTGTCTTCAGTTCTTAGGCCATTTATAGATTTTTGTGTGCTCAAACAGACAGAACATCAGGGACGGTGAGTTCATACAGTGCCTTGAACCTGCTATGTCATTCCAGAGAATCATCATCATAAATCCAATTTCAATTGATCTTGATTTTAATTCTACTTTCCAACATTTGACACCACCATTCTCATGGTACATAATGACTTAATTCATCTAAAACTAAATCTATATTCCAGTTTCTTCTGTATTATGTTCAGTTTTCTTCAGAGTTGTGCTACCCAATGGCCAATTGGACATAATTTATTATCTTTTAAAATCAAATAACTATGTTCTTTGAATTTCACAACAGTAAAAGAGTAATAATTGGTAAGATATTTTATTGTTGCATTACTTATCCTTGTTAACATTGCTTTTGACTTGTTTACTTCAACTATTGAATAGTCTTCAAATTAAGGAATTATTAACAATGTTTTGGTATCATTCTTTGGAAATTCATATAAAATGAATTAATTAATTGTTAAATATATTTAGTGACATGATAAGGGGATGTTTAATTCAATGATGGGAAGTACAAAAGTAAATACATTTAGAATAATACAGCTCAATTAAGTGTTAATTAATTTCACACCAATTAATCAACATGAAGAAGAACTACGTTCATAGTTGGAGCAGAATTAGAGTCAACCAACTTTTATCATTGCAGTATTTGTTAGAAAACGATTACCATACATTAGCAAATAATTTTAGAGTTGCTGCATCTATGATGCATAATGGGAATGAAAAGAAAATATGTATTTCAAAGCAACGATACAGGAACAACATATCACTGTCTAACTCTGGACATAATTTTCAAGTGAATTAATTTGCTGGTACATTCTGTATTAAGTTGCCAATGATTGTGTCCATTGCTTTGCAATTAACAGATTACATTTAATTCAAAATCTATTTACAATTTGTCCACCACAAAATTATAATGTCTTCCAAATTTATTTGTAAGTGGGCTATTTTTCCTCATAAGGAGAGATATATTTATTACATTTGAAATTTTAGCTTTCCATTGAAAAGTTACGAATTTGAAAATAGGAAGGCAATAAATCAGAGGGAGTTTCATGTAGAATGAAGTCCAGGATTTATGTGTGTGTGCTGCCAAATTCACAAATTCTGAGATTTCTGACAGATTTGGAAGATTAAATCGATCAGGTTACTTCATTGACTGGAGCACCCCCTTGCTGGGAGTCTCCAGCAGTTTTACTGGGGAAATTACATCTAAGATCAAACCATGGTACATGATCCAGATCTAAGGATTTTAATAGAGATTACACGGCTGCAAAGAGAGAAGGGAAGTTTCATATTAATGAAGTACATTTGTTGTAACTTTTAATTAAGTGATTGCCTTGTATTTTATAATCCACTAATAAATACATTCATAGAAGAAAAAAGTGAATGCCTTTTAACATCCAGAGCAATTTAAAATTATTAAATGACCCTTATAAATGTGATAGCTAGTAAAACTGTGGCTGTGACTTTGGCAGCTATCAATGCTGTCAATAGTGTTTCTGGGTACACTGCTAATGGCTGTTCAGATCGTACTGCTGGGAGTCAAGGGTGCTTCAGTCCAGTAACATAGGCTGTCTGCAACAAGACCACTTGTTGAGACTTCACACACCATTTTTGAATGCTGGTCTGAGCCAGGAAGTTAGCTATTTACTTGAAAAGATATGCAATATTTAATGTTTGGAATTTGAAGTTGCGTGTTTATCATTTGTGAACCAAAAAGAGGAATCGGTCATCTTCACTACTGCCGATTTGGATATGCTGATACAGTATGATTCAGCTGCAGAAGTTATTTCATACCAGACAGATTTGGTATTTTTAAGTACCATCCCTGCTGAACAAGTGAAAAGCAGAAAGGCCAAATATTAATCTGATTATTCATCATTGATCCCCTAATGCAAAAATACTAACTACTCTAATACTCTAATACTAATTACTCTAACTTCAATTTAATGCATTTTGAAAATGTATGTCCAAAGAAAACAATCCTATTTTTGAATCATAACTTGTTAAAGATCATACATGATTTATTAATTCAATCAAAACAGTTTAAAAGGAGTCCTAACTTTAGTAAGTGCTTTAGTGGAAAACTATTTGTTAGGACTCTTAAAGTCTCATTGATTTCAATGTCAAGTGTACCCAGATGATTGCTAAAACACATCTTTCAAGGAGTCAAGCATCAATAAAAGCATGGGTGCATTCCAGAAGTCACTTTAAGATTGTGATATCTGTGAGCACCATTAATGTCACCGTTCACACATCTCCAAAGTCTGGTTGCAATACATTTTCATATGTAGTATAGTCACGTAGGGGTAGTGTGCTTGTTATGGCAGAGTAATGTTCAGCATAACACTTTACACCATCAACAATTAGTGGGCGGGGTTCAATTTTTACTGCTGTCTGTAAGGAGTGTGCAAGTTCTCCTCTGAATACTTGGGTTTCCTCTGAGTGTTTCAAAGACATATAGATTAGGGTAAGTATGTTGTGGGCATGCTATATTGACATTGAAAGCATGGAGATGTTTGCCAGCTGCCCCCAGTACATATTTGGAATGTGTTGATCATTGACACAAAAATAATGCTTTTGTTTTGATGTATACATGACAAACAAAATTGCTCATTGAATACATCTGTACACATTTTAAATACAATGGATTAAAGTAATAATACCATGGTCGCCATGGTAGTGTCGTGATTGGCGCGATACCATTGCAGCTTGGGGGTCGGAGTTTAGAATTTAATTCCAATGTCATCTGTAAGGAGTCTGTACTTCCTCCCTGTGGAATACATGGGGTTTCTCCAGGTGCTCCAGTTTTCTCTCACAGTTTAAAGACATGCCGATTAGCAGGTAATTTAGTAATTGTAAATTTTCCCAAGATTAGGCTAGGGTTAGATCAGGGGTTGTTTGGTGGCACAGCTTGAAGGACCAGGACAGCCTAAAGTGTGTGCCATCTTAATATGTAAATAGATAAATGCATACATACATACAGATAATTTAATATTAATATATGCACCTTTTTTGGAATTAATATCAGGTGGGCTAAGGTTCACTCACTATTGTTGCATTTTATCTGCTGTTGTAAGGCACACATGATAGCCTTTGCTGCTTGTAAAGAAAAATCTATAGATAAGGAATAACTTAAGTCAAGTGCTGTATGGATTACAGCATATTGCCACAGCATAGGACCAATAAATCAGAAGTTCATAAAATTCACAAATCTTCAAGCTCTAGGTTTAGCTTCAAATTTTTAGACTACAATGTAGCATTGAAATATATTGGATAATACAGTTTTATTTTTCGACAGCTGGTTATAAATGATTATATTAACCCAGATGCATCCAATCTGAGACTAAAATGCACACATGAACCAGTCAAGCTTTTTATTTATTTGAATTTAAATTACTACTTCATGACTAAATTTCCAAAAACCTTCATGCATGAAGTCACACAGCACTCTTTCTGTACAAATTGTCACATCTTGCCTGTTAAAATAAATGGCAATCCAAAAAATCAGGCATAAATTATAGACCTATGAGATGAATTTGTGTAGTCTTTTATAAATATAAAATAATTGAAACAGATGTTTTAATTTTACTCAGTTTAAAGGAGCTGATTTACTCAGAAATTGTTCATTTGTTTTGCTGAGTTTATGGAGATTGATGGTCTTTAGAAGATTGAAGCCTGCCTAATTCATTAAGGTATAGTCAGGATTTCTTGACAGACCAGTGATCTTGGCTCTCATAATCCCCTGGGAGGAATCTCTAAAACTGGAGAGACATTTACCTACTTCATTTCTATATGGGCATGTTTGACATACCATCTACTCAAATCTGGAAGTGCTGAAAACTCACCAATAATCCACCTTTCATTATTTTGAACTTGCTATTCTGCAATATACAAACTCAATTATGGATGTGATTCATCTGGTTTCAGACTAATGGCTGTATATCAACAAATCTCTTCTTAACAGTGATTCAATAGAAGAACAATTCCCTCTGAGAAAAAAGGCTAAGAATTCAAGACCTTTTAAACAAATATAGACTGTGAGACAATTGGAGAAATGCATTGTTTGACAGAAGAGGTACTTTCAACCCAGAGCAATGATTCAAGGAGTGTTGGAAGATTTCACATGAAATCCTGGTCATGATATATTCCTCAAACAAGATAATCAAAGGAGATTTCATGGACACTTGTCCTACTGATTATGACAGAATATGTGTGATAATATCTCAAGTGCAATGTTGACAACATATCAACATTACTTTGTAGACTGTTGAGTAGTCTTGAGCAACCCAACGCCATACAAGACCTTATTTCTTTGTGGAATATTAAATGTTATCAGTAAGATTAAATTTAAACAGCAATGTGTGAAACTGTTAGCATATTTCTCATGTAAAGCAACCATCACTGAGAAGGCAATGTAGGCAACCAAGAGGAAGAGAAAATGTCAAAAGTTCAACCGTTTGTAAAATTGAATAAGAACTCTTTATACTAAGTTTTCATTCAATTCAAGCTAATATAGTACTTACCTTTATAACATGAGGACAACGCTTAATTAGTTAGAAAATAATTGAGTATTGTTAGACTAAGGAACAGCTTTAAGTCACAAGTGTATTTTTCTTGCAAGAGTAATCGCAACATGGCATTTACACAAGGTGTAATTTTTTAAAGTTGGATTTGTATATTCCCATGAGATGCTTACAGCAGTTGAGAAAATAATTTTCTTCTGTGGAAGCAAATTATTTAAAATAATGTGTAGGAATTGTTAAGGTATGTATTGATTGAGACAGTTATTAAAACTATATATTCTTAACTTTCCATATAATACGTGGTTATTATGCGGCTCTGACACAGTTCAAGGCAATTTAGAAGGCTTAAGTGTTCATATTTCTTATCGGCGTGATCAATATTGCAAATTGACAAACATTTTTCTCATCAAATAATCACTGGGGCATTATAAGAGTTAATCATTCATTCTAATCTCTTGCAACAATTTGCAACATTTGTTTGTTCACAAGATTTAGCAAAGTTCAAATACGTCCTTCAAGTAAGTGGGATAGCATATAACTGAACATCTGTTAATAATGTCTGAAGCTGAATTTTCCAGAGGCCATTTCATTAGTTGAAATATTAAATATAAGAAGAAATTTTAGAAGATTTAAAACATTAGTTGAAAACTATAATCAAGTTTGTATCTGCTATCAGTTCACTGATAATTTCACAACAGCAATCTGATTATGGGGGCAAACTTGTTGCGAGCCTCACTTATGCTGAGGAATTCCATACTGCACCAATACTTGGAGTTGTGCCCCCATTTTACTTGTGGAGAGAAATAGTGGTGACAGACTTCTTTAAATTAATTTAGTTCAGTAAAATATTTCTCATGAGTATTTTGATTTTTCAAGTGTACTGATTTTGATATTTTGTAATATAATTTCTTTTAATATTCTTGAGAAGTTTTAAGTAACCATTTATCAGAGACGTCGAGACACATTCAGAGATTATTACCAGATTTGGCAGCTGCCTGAGGCAGAAGGTACGGCGTAACCTACAGTCAAAGCATTCTTACGTGCTTTGGGTCAAGGTTTATCATGTCAGCGAGATCCCTCTCAATAAGACACACTGTGCATCATGCACAGCCTTGCCATTCAGTAGGCTTTGCATCTGAGACTTGGGAATGCAATTTGATCACAGATGATTCTAGAGGAAAAGCAACCGCTGACTGACTGCAAAGGAAATACGCTGATACTATAGCACTGCTTTGATTGTTCAGATTGTTTAAGCCAAACATACGTTTTGGTTTTAAGTGGGAGAGGAAAGGAGTGAGGGAGAGGAAGTGGGGAAAGGGAGAAGGGGGGGGAAAGGAAGGAAGAAGGGAAGGGGGAGTTGGCACAGGAAATGAGAGGTGAAGAGAGAGAGGGGGAGGGAAAGGGAGAATGAGAAGGGGATGGAGAGTAGAAAGCAGAGGGAGGAAGAGGGAAAGGGAAGGGAGAAGGGAAAGAGTGGAAGTGGGAGGGAGGAAATGGTGTAGAGGGGAAGAGGAGGGAGAAACAGTGTGTTCTCTTTTGTAACATAGAACTATTTGGGAGATAAACAAGGGAATCCAAAATGTGAGCCTAACTTCATTTTTACGTTAAGTGAGGTATGTACTTATGACATGGTGGCCTGATGGTGTATGCCATTTACATACTTTTACATATAACCCATAATGAATTACTTAAATGAACAAGAATGCTTAATCAAACAATATATTACTATGTTACTGAAATACTACTGAAATATTAAATATACTACAGAGGAAGTGCTGTTGGGGTGCGTGGGAGGGCAGAGGAGCAGGTAGGAAGAGGAGTAAGGAGAGAGGGAGGGACAAAGGATTGGACACTAATGTGCCACATCCACATCTTACAGGAAAGAAAATACACAATCTGTTGGTTGGTAGAGTTGTAAAAACTGATTTCCAGCACTTGCAAAAGTTTAACAAGTATCAGCACCTGTCACACACCATCCAGAGCATGGTGAAAAGAATGAGAAGAAGCAAATGAGAACTTGCACGGTGGTAGAACGAGAATATGAAGAGCTCCACCAAAACAAAACAAAATCATATATCAGTCTTATTCAACTATTAGATAAATCAGAATAAGTATACAGCATTTCCTTTAATGAGGTGCAGGACAGATAGACAGGACACCCTGCAACAGAAATGATCCTTGAGCAAGTGATGTGAAATAGCACACCTCAACTCTTTAAAACTCCAATTGTATACAAAAATTTTCAAACCTCTAAGTATAGTTTTCAATCCTTAAGGCATTTGGTTATAAAGGAGAAATCTATATAATAAAAATCATAACACTAAAATATGAAAGAAAAATGTATTCTCACACTTCCTCTATTGCTCGTTCATCAACTGTTCCAGCTTCTCACTTTTCACCACACAACTACTCCTTCCCACTTTCATTTACAGCATCACCAGACCTCACATGCTGCCCTGGATCACACCATTTGGTACATCTGCTTCATTGCTTTACATAGTACCAATTTACAAAAGACAAGAATACATTAAAAATTGCACAAATTATGGACAATCCATTAAACTTGGCAAGTACAGAAAAGGACAATTGTAGTTAAAAGCTTAAATGGTCTGAAAGCCTTCCAGAATTTGGCTGTCTCTAATCTAATAATTTCTTTTAATTTTCTTTAAATTACCCTTACACTTCAAAAATTTTTGATAGCACCCATTCCAATCAATTTAACCATGAAAATGTGCTGAATCAATTTGAAACTATACAATTGCATTGGAATCTCTCCAAAAATGAGTTTTGTGACTCTGAAGTGCGCCCATTCAAGTAAATCTGGTCTAAAGGGTACATAACAATTTATATCTAATAGGGTTTTTATTGTACAATTTGTAATATTCAGTGAACCCAATGAAGAGATAGGATTCCTATTCTATTTCATTTGAAAATGTCACAGTAGTTCAATCTTTGAAGATTTATGGAATAAATTTTAATATTTTAAATACAAATGCAATGATCTCAGATCACAATTAGACTATCCCTGTAGAATTTCTACATTTCCACCTACAATGTAAGGCTATACAGATTTTCCTGTAGTTTCCCTTTGTGATTTAATGTGAGAATACACCAAGGAAAGTAAGGAAATAAATTAGCCTGCTTAAGCCATGGCAATTACACCGATTGAGAATTGAGCCACTTCTGCAAAAGGTTTCATTTATTTAAACTTACTAATTTAGCCATTGCTATTCCATACACTTGTTCAATTTATTTAAAAATGATTGGACTGGCTTACCTTGATCAACTGAAACTGAAGCAAAATTGTTCCACCTTCAATTTTTGTTTTGAATTCCCAACAAAACATGGAGTAAATACTACACAAGCTAGCATTAATAGACAAATTATAATGGTCACTATGGAACACAGACTTGTTGAACCTTCCCAATCACTTTTGTCCATTGGGTTCAATGAGAATGATTGCAGGCCACAATGCATACAGTGAGAGAGCAGGAATATGGCGGTTAGATAGTTAATAGGCCACAATAACACTGAATGGTGGGCAAACTTGAAGAGCCAAATGGCTTCTTCTGTTGCATTATTTGTATGCATCTCTACATTAAGTATCTCAGTACGAGATGACACAAATGCGTGAGTTTGCATTTATCTGTGTCACTTTCTTTCACTACCATCTCCACCTTTGTCAATATCTTCCGTAACTCCACGGTAGCCTTAGTGCAAGAGTACCAACTCAGCCTTGAGTACTTCACAGTGGAGAGTGTAGGAATGACAACACTGTTGTAAGTTTGTAAAGAGACATGATCTGAAGAAACATGTAGGTTGTATTTTAACAAATACAGTTTGAACCTCTTTTGATGAGGTTTACACCACTTCCTCGATTTTCTTTTTCAAATGTCACTCATTTGGATATTAATACTGAAAAGGGCGCTCATTGAGTGTAGCAGAAATAAGCCAACTCCAGTTTCAGGTGTCTGATATGTTTAAGAAATATTGGAAACAAACTAATATTTGGATTATTTTTATTATTAAAGTTTCATTCTGGAGCCCTTATAATGCAATATCTTACACATAATGTGTGCTTGTTTCCTGAGGCTGCAAGGAACATGGAAAAATAGGTTGTAGAAACACTGGGAGCTTTGTGGCAGCATTCCTCAAGTGGCTGCAAGTCCACGGTCCCCATTTGAATGCTGAAGTCCCAAAATGCCCATCTACACTTTGGCAGCAATTGCCATCAACGCTCTCAACTCAGTTCCTCATGGAAACAAATTGTCAGAACACTAATTTGTTGCAATTCCCTTGCAGTCACGCTGGGATGCCTGCCAGCTGAACCTGAGCCAAGTTAGCAGGATCAAGCAAGTCCATTCATTAAAAAAGGGAGGACAAACTTAAATGCGAGATAACTTCAAGATCAGGGATTTAGTTTACTTGATGTCTTTCATTGTTTGAAAGCATTCATTTGCATTTGTATTTTAATTTCTTGAAAGAATTATTTCTACTTAGATTAATCTTAAACTGTTTGTAAAGATACTCAGTGAAATTTTATATTTTATATTATAAGGGTACTAACTCCTTAATGTCTTTGATATGTTTTAAAGTTTGCTAAATCCAGTGTGTCTAAGTCAGCTGTCAAAAGTTATTAGAATAGAGGGAAATGCTTGAAATATTTAGCAGGTCAGAGAAATCTGCAGAGAAAGTAAAAGATGTAATTTTCAAGGTCTACAACTCCTCATCAGTTGAAAGGTTACTGACTCGAGACCTTATTCTTTGATGTAAGACATAGAAAAAAATTAGGTTTGCCTTACTCTCATTAATTCTCACTTTCGCCTCACATGCATCTCTTGATACTTACCACAGGGTAGATACAAACTGGATGAGTCCCTGATCATCAGTGATTCATCCGGTAACTGCCTCTTAAATCCCTGCCCACATATCACTGATAGAGCAAACGCAATATTTATTTCCATTGACACTCTTTCAGCTTATTGTAATAATAGCAAAAAGCTGAATAGCTTTTGACTTTTCTTCTATGTGGTTCATGAGATATCTGCCTATTTCATCTTGTTCATGTGTACAAGTGCCCTTCACTTTTTTTCTCACTTGGCTTCAAGGTGCTTGATTGCTTAGCTTTATAATACTCATGTTTTGATGTTGCATGCAATGACACCTTTTCACTGGGCATTTCATCCCTTTTCTTGACACTGCTGTGAAGGTGGGCACAAACTTGCTAAAACTGAGCCTTTTTTGATCAGTGATGCTAGCTGTGTCTCCAGACACATGCCATCAGCAGAAACTTCCCATTGCATACAATTGGACATATGGGCTGGGATTTTCAGGTCATTTTTTCAAATCTGATGTTAATATTTTTTTCCCAAAAATAGCAGAATAAATGATGGCAGAGTATTAATTTGAATCAAATTAAGTTTCCAAATAATATTTTACAGATTTGTGACTGGTTCAGGTAGATTCAGTTATCTGAAAATAAATGACTTACTTATCAGTACCACCCAGTTGATGAATTTACAGTCAATTAATAACCTCTCTAAATTCATTCCACAAGCATAAATGTTGAAAGTTATTCAAATAATGAAGCCCATTATTTAAATAATCTGAGTCTTCCCTATTCCAGTAAACATGTTTGTCTTGTAAAAACATTCATTTAATTTGCATTGCCCCCTGTATAAAACATGCAGGCTCAAAAAATTGCATCTCTCCTGATCCCATAGTGTTGTTACATTTATGAAAGAACATTCTCAAATGGTATGAAATGGTAGTTTCTGAAACCATTTAAATCATTTTGAAGCTAATCATCCAAGAAACTAAAGATAATGTTGTTGCTATTTTTTATTTTAAAAAAACAGATTTTTCGAATGGCAAAGACCAGTGGTCAGATCAGTGGCTTTTTTGAGTGTTAAATTTCTGTAATAGGCTTTTAGAATAGTTCAAGGAGTTGTCCAAGACCATTGGGATGTTTTGGTGATGATAGTGGGGGTTTGAGTGTAGTACAAGGCCTCTGAATATATCATCTGAGAATTGTTGACACTCTCAGCCCAATACTCCTGTTGAATATCTGTGACAATAGTGCTCTAACTTGCTCAGTCTGGCCTAGCTGCAACAATTGTGTACATATATATATATATATATATATATATATATATATATATATATAAATAGTGGGTACGCTCAAGGGGCAAGTGAGAGATGTGGGTTTGATCAAGCATGATTCCAACCATTATAAGGAGAACTTACAAATAAATAAATGGAAATATAACATAAAATTTTTTAGTTTCCCATTCCTAAAATATGGCATTGTTTTAAAGCAATTGAAAAGTAAGTACCAAAGTATCATTAGCCACTGGTGAAATTCCAGAAAACTGGAAGGTGGCTGGTGTGGCCTGTTTCTTAAGAAGGGGAGCAAGGATATTTCAGAGAATTACAGGTTTGTCTGTGTTGGAGAAATTATGTGAGAGAATCCTAAAGAAGAGGATCTACCAGTATTTGAATAGACAGTGCCTAATTAGGAGGAGTTAGCATGGCACTGCATGTGGAAAGTCATGCTTAATGAATCTTTTAGGGATTTGGAAGAGGATACCAAAAGAGTAGATGAGGAATGAGCAGTGGACTTCAGCAAGGCCCAGCATAGTAGGCTAGTCTGGAAGGTTAGCGTCCATGGAGGGCAAGTAAGGTGAATTCAAAATTGGCTCAAATGTAGCAAGTAGAGGGCGACAGAAGACGACTGTTCCTTGAATGGAAGTTGCTGACTAGTGGTGTGACACAGGTATTGGGACCCATGTTATTCATTGTGCATATAAATGCATTGGAAGCCAATGCACAAAGCTTGATCAGTGAGTTTGTGGGTTACTTGAAATTAGATGGTGTTGTTGATAGTGAAGAAGGTTACCACAGTAGAGACAAATGGACTTCAATGCAGATAACTGTGAGGTGATGCAGTTTAGAATGTCATAACAATGGAGGACCTAAACAATTAATGGTAGGAACCAGAAAGTGCAATAAAACTGAGGGACCGAGGATTACAAGTCCATTGCTCAAAGGTAAACAAAGCAGTGAAAAAAGGGCATTTAATATACTGACATTTATCAGTCAGGGCATTGAGTATAGAAGTTAAGACATTATATTGCAGCTATACAAGTGATTGGTGAGGCTATACCTGGAGCACTGAGCACAGTTTCGGCCACCCTGTTATAGAAAATATATGGTTAAACTGAAAAGAGTGCACAAAAGATTTACAAGGATGTTGTCAGGACTGGAGTATGCAAAATATAGGGAAAGGTCAGCCAGACTAGGTCCTTATTCCATGGAATGGAGGAGAACGGGGGGGGGGGGGGGGTCTCTTCTTAGAAATGTTTAAAAAATGATACAGTAACAGTCTCTTCCATGGGAGGGCTGTCGAAAATTAGGGACCATAGATTAGGCTGAGAAGGGAGTATTTAAAAAGGAACCTGAGTGCTAACCTTTTCACCACAGGGTGGTGAGTAAATGGATTGAGCACCAAAGGAAGTGCTTGAGGCAGGTACAGAAGTATAATTTAAGAAGCTGTATATGCAAGGATGGATTATAGGCCATATCCAAGGTACTGGGACCGTACTGTAGGCGGCATGGACTCTTGGACTGAAAGGTCTGTATCCACATTATACTGTTCCTAAAGGTCACATTCCAAACCATCTGGAAAAATAATTAAGTTTTCTTTCTTTATCTGGCTGTATATATGTTCCGCTGAGTCACCATCCATTCTCCACTTCCCTAAATCAGGAAGCTGGCTGCAGTTAGTTCTGTTCACTCTCTATCCATTCCAGCAGCATCAGATTCAGCTGGGAATCTCTCAATTTCAATCTCATTCCCTCTCATTGGTGTAAAGAAATCTAGAGCCCATTGTGATTGTCTCATCTCTTCATAAGTGTTCTTTGGAATTATATCTCTGTACAGGAAATGAGTATTATAATGTGAAAACCGTGTACACTAGAATAATCCTCAATTGTTTATAATTAGATATTCAGCCAAAATGGTCCTCAGTTTCAAGATTACAAGTATAATCAAGTCCAAGATATTAGGTTCGCGTGTTAGCTTGCATTTACTTTCTCTCTCTCTCTCTCTGTCTCCCTCACACACACACACTCAAACACGATGTGCTTTGATAATGCATCTTATTTTGGTTTCATTAATCACTTACTTTTGGTTCAAAACAACCCTTTATAGTCCATTGTGCAGTAATGTCATTATACATAACCAAAAGCTCCAGCTGAGGAAAAGCAATGAACAGCAGTGCAGAAATACTTAATTATTAGCTGCATATTCTTGGAGACCTTCATGGAATGGTTAGATAAACACAGCTTTAAAATTACTATTAATTCCTTCTATGATCATCGAAAAGTGCAGTTTTGCAAATGTTCTCTTCCTGTAACAAAGACGCTTCACTGGAATCCAGAAAAATACTCATTATGTCAACTTTGGCCAGGCTAGTAGCAAGAAAGTTTTTAATTGAAAAAGAAAACTTTGCAGTAAGGTTATTCAAATAGAGCAATGTTTGTTGATAATCAATTAAACCATCATGAGTAAAATAAATAGTCTGTTATTTGTTCCTGATTAAACAAATCCATTTGGAGACTAATCTGATATTATAGAGTCAACAGACTGAATTATGATTTCCCTGAACAGCAACCTCTTGTCATATAACAATATTGCAATAACTGCCATGATTATAAATCCTATGATTTATATCTTAAATTTTGTTCCTATGATGAAACACATCCTTCCTCTCTCTTATGATTTATCACAGGGTTAGAAGAGGAACACAGTATTGTGGATTTTTACAATGTTAGTCTAGAGGCAAACTGAAAAGCAACACACTATAGCAAAAAAAATGAAAGAATTAGAAATGCCAAGGAGGAATATGCAATCTTTTGCACATTTAAAAATAAGATAGGATTTAGAACTAGCCTGAAACCCAAAATTGACAATGCTCCATGATCATCTTAATCACCATGCAACACATACAAAATGCTGGAGGAAATCAGCAAATCAGGTAGCATTTATAGAGGGGAATAAAAGGTAGATGTTTCGGGCCAAAAACCTTCATCACGACTGAGTTCCAGCAGCTGCAAAATCTCTTGATCTTAATCACCTTAGCACTCTCGGCTAATCATGACTTCCATATTATTTGCGAACTCTGACTTTGGCACAAGGGCTCTAGAACATACTTTTTAAATATGCTCTTGTAGATTACAAAAAGAATCTCACCACCTCACTTTGTTGAAACTGACAAAATGATTCTATAAAGTTTCTACAAAATTACATTGTTTTGTTACTCGTGTAACTCTCAGTTTGGCTTGCAGCTTAATATAGGGATGATAGCCCCTGGACAGGCCAAACTTAAGAAATCTCATTTGGGTGGATTCTGCGTGATGTGGCCCCTGTTACAAATCAGTACCATGAAATTGTAGCGGTGTGCTACACGCAGCGCTAAAATAACGACACGGAGTCAGTAAACTGCAATCAAAGATAATTTTATTCGAACTTCACAGCCTTGCTTTCAAAGCCTCCCTCATCCCGCCCTCCCCGGGCGCGGACGCTCCAAGAGACATATACTCACAAACCCCCCAGGCTTTTCACCCTTTGTTGCGGACCTGGCCTTTGTGCCCGCACACTGGCTAATTATGAGCTGGTTCGCGTGTGCTAGGAAGTGGGTTGCCACAAAATAACAAATAGTACACAATATGGGATTAAACGATTGAGCTTTATAATTCTTAATTTGACTACATGGTTAGTAAAGAAGCAAACAGAAAAGAAAAAAGGCCCATTCTCATGAAACTCATAAGGAATGGAGCAGATTATCATAATCAAAAACATTAAGAAATAGTTTGCTTCCACTCAGAAATGCTGGTTTATTGCCTTGGTGAATGAAATATTGTTAATTGTGATCATGTGCAAATTAACTGAGCACCAACTCAAATTAAAAAAAAATGCAAGCTAGCACCATTTACACTCAAGAGTCTAAAACAGGAATTCTTGCTAAAAGCATTTTATGAAAATAGATAACTGTGTGAAAATATTTCTGCTTTAATGAAATAGCTTTTAATTGCTTAAATAAAAATGTTTTCACTTTATCCCAAAAATATCAAAAGATGCAAGCTCTTTCCCACCCAGAATTGCAACACCTAATCCAGTCAGAATTTTTTTTTTAAAGTGCAAAGTTTCAAGGAAATGAATTAACTGTGCAAATTACACATGGAAATGCAATAGACAAAACAATGTCTATTCCTTTTAGTTATACATTTATATTTAATGTTACTGAATCAATTACATAACTGATTAATTATCTGTTATCAGTCTGAAGTTGTTTTTGTGTGATAATTTGGATCAGTAATCACTCTCAGAGTTCAGTCTCTAACATGGACTTCACCACATATATTCTATTAAGGGGCAATGTAATGCACACACAAGGTGTTTCAGTTGAAATATTAAATCAAGACCCCATTGGCCAATTTAGAAGTATATAAGAGGTTCAATGCACAGTCAGCTTCTCTCTGTTATTCAGTACAATCACAAACAGATTATCTAGTATAGAAAAAAATCATACACACGCACAAAACACACACACATACATGGATATGTACATGTACTCTAAACTCTTATTTTATATTTAACATATAGATAAATATACAAGGGTGCGTGCCCAGGTTTCACAAAACTATTCACTGAGATTAAATATAATAAATTGCTGATAAGTTTTCTAAGAACCCGACTATCATCACATTTATTTCACTTCAAACATACCAGGAATCAAGCTTTAATTTACTAACTCAAACAATTAGTAGATAAATGTGTGAGGACTCTTATTTTTGTGGCTTTTGTTGCATCATCCAAGATCCATACCTGAGGGATAAGGGTCCGAGTGAGGAGGGAATGGCAACGAGATTTCAGGCATTATATCTGGGACTCTCACTGTGAAATTCCCGAACAGCTCTTGAGAAGTCACTGTTCTCAGATTTGCGAGCTGGTCTTGCATACCTCCAATATTTAAGATATTTAAAAAGCTTGAAATAATTAGAAACAAGAGAACAATAACAAATTAAAAACATGATAGAAGTATCAAAACAAGCATGGGTTTAAGGTCTGAGGAAGAACGTTTAAAGAGGAACTGAGGGTTAGTTGCTTTTTACTTTGCACAGAAAATGTTTGATGTCTGGAGTATGCTGCCAAAGGAGGAGGTTGAATCAGATGCAAATATTACATTTGAGAGTAATCAATATTTGGACCTGACCATCAGAGTTGCTTTTGATGCTGACAGGGTGATGAACATAAAAAGGCCACCTGATATCAGTGATTGAATATTATTGTAACATTGGTTGCTATCATCACCAGAGAATGTTCCATGTCAATATGCTATCTATACAGTAAAGGTGTTGAAATGCAGTGTGATTGGAACAAAGAGAGCTTGCATTCTTGTTAAATAACTTATTTCATTTCACGCCACCTGATACAGAACAGGATTTTAATGACTCTCTCTGTAAAACAAAAAAATATTTTACAGATATCTGAGGTTTTGCAAGCTGTACAAGTGTCCTGCACTGCTGTGTTCAGATTTGATGCTGTAGATGCACTTCTGATGCATCAGCTCCAGTCCGAAGAACTTAATCAAAGAGCCAAGCCCTCTCCAGACTTGTTGACTTCTTGATAATTTCTTTGTAAGATTTACAGTATTTATGGGTGTTTGTAGGCCAACTTTTTTGTTCATCCCCAATTGCCCATGAATCCCTGAAGTACTTTTGCATAGGTAAAAATTCCAGGATAAAGGAATAGAGATTTATTTCCAAGTTTTGGATTATTTTGAAGGGAAATCTGCAGGTGCTGTTCCCTTGATATTTTTCTTCATGTTAGCTGAAATCATAAATTTGGGATCTATGGTCAGAAAAGTTTAGTGACCAATTGTGGTGCACCTTGTGCTCAATGCACCCATTACAGTTTTTATTTAATTAATTTATTTATTTATTGAGTTACAGTGTGAAGTAGACCTCTTGGCACTTCAAGCAGTGCCACCCAGCCATCCACTGAATTATCCCCAGCCTAATCATGGGATGATTTACAATAACCAATGACATAGCCTCTGAAGAGGGTCGTCCTTTTAAAATGTAGATGAGGAGGAATTTCTTTAGCCAGAAGGTGGTGAATCTGTGGAAGTTTTTGCCACTGGCAAATGTGGAGGCCAATTCTTTATGTATATTTAAGGCAGAAGTTGATAGAGTTTGGTTGCTCAGGGCATAAAGGTTTACTAGGAAAAGGCAGGAGATTGGGGGTTAGAGAAAAATTGGAACAGCCATGATGAAATGGCAGAGCAGACTCAAAGGGCCAACTGACCTAATTCTGGTTCTATATCTTATGGTCTTAAGGACCAATCTACCTACCCACTGGTACGTCTTTGGACAGTGGGAGGAAACAGGAGCACTAGAGGAAACTCGCCACATGGCATGTTAAGAATGTACGAACTCCTTACAGGCAGTGGCAGGAACTGAACTCTGGTCGC
Source organism: Hypanus sabinus (assembly GCF_030144855.1). Classification (NCBI taxonomy): domain Eukaryota; kingdom Metazoa; phylum Chordata; class Chondrichthyes; order Myliobatiformes; family Dasyatidae; genus Hypanus; species Hypanus sabinus. The sequence continues at coordinate 41,075,027 of NC_082724.1, forward strand.
TGATACTGTATAGTGTGTGCTAGCCACTATGCTGCCATGCTGAGTATTGAAGGGGTGTGTATATTTGTTCTGGATAGTGTTGAGCATCATTAGGATCCTTGGAAATGTAATCATCCTTGCAAGCACAAGATGATTGATTGTATTCACAAGTGATTTAAATCTGCTAGAAAGGCTTTGGGGTGTTAGGAGGAGTTTTCCTTGCCATAGGAAACCCAGTTCCCTTCTCTCATGGCCTCATCGTTCCTGTAGTTGGCCTGGTTGAATTCTAGTGCACACAGAATGGAGGTGCCCCAATACCTGATGCCTTAATCATTAGCGGAATCATCATTGATTGACCGGGAGTTTGAACATTAATGCAACATCAACAAAACAGTAGGGTAATGAAAGAGGGTGAGCATGCTAGAAACTGAAAAATGAAGAGATGATATGGACAAAGCAAGATAAAACTCAAAGCTGATCGTGTATTAAGAACAAAAAAAAATCTAGTGAGCATATACTTTATGACAAGGCATAAGTAGCTGAAAGATCTTGGAATCTTGGTAGACTCAAAGCTGTCTACAATGAAACAAGGCAAATTAAGTTGTTGAACTACACAGCTATAACAGTAATACATGTTGAAGGGTAGACAAACATTTCATCCCTGAACACAATTTGGACAATAAATCAATTGTGGATTCCTCGTAACAAACATTGTAATTCCAAGGAGAGACTGGAATCAAATATCAATTTGTTTTCAAAAGAGGTAACGTACATTTTCAACAATCACGCTCATGCTTCTCAACCGAAAAATCAGAATATAAAAGTGTGGCGAACTACATATACCTGTCTGGACAAGCCCCTCTGCTGACTGCTCCTGTGGCTCCACCCACAGACCCCTGTATAAAGGCGATTGGAGGCACTGCTCCTCCCTCGGTCTCCAGGATGTTGTGTGGTGGTCTCTTGCTGCTAATCATGGTCTCTTGCAGCTAATAAAAGCCTATCGTTCGCCTCCAGTCTCCGAGAGTTATTGATGGTGCATCAAAAGGAAAAAAATCTGGTACGCATTATACACCTTGGTGCCCATTCTAATCCACTTCCAGTAAGGTCTTTAAGTGAACATGCACAAAAGCGGGTCACCTGCCTGTTTTCAAAAGTTTAGTAATTTTAATAGATTTTATACAATAAGTGTTTGTCTCAGTTCTTTTATCCAAAACTTTATGACAACTTTCTTCAATGGCTTTACATTACCAGATTATCTGCTACCTTTATCAAGTGGAGTACATAGTTATTAGCCATTTATGCAGCTATACATATCCCCCATTATATTTGAAATATGTAGGGTGGTTATTATTTCCTCTGCCATAGTTATTTAATAAGCACTGAAGTAATCACAAGAATAGTTATCTAAAAGTTATTTGTGGATATTTTGAATATTTTTAACTGCAGGTGAAGAGGACAGTTTATTTTGCTTATCATTTCAAGAAAGAATGTAGCTTTATTACACTTCCTATGTAATGCTTGTTAATTTTCTATCTTGTTTTATGATCATGATGCACCTTTAGCTCTGCCAAAAATAGTTTGTTTATTGGTACTTGTTCAACAAGGGTTTATTTTGGGCTCAACAAACTTGATTTCATTTAATTGCATAATATCTGCCTTTCTTATTTGGTTTTGGGCATTTTCTTAAAGTAAAATTCTGCTTGGCTGAACATGAATTTAATCTTATTTTCTCTTTAAATATTGATTTTGTTTCAGCTTTTAAATCATTCATTCATAAATTTCTAAATTGATCTGATATTGTGACTGTAACCACTATCGCACATTTAGATAACAAATCATTCTGCAAAATGGCTCTTTCAAATAAAAATAAGGCAAGACACCAATATCTAATGTGTTTTTCAATATACATTACGCAAAATGATGGATTTCATCTTACTTTAAAGTATGTGTCAAACTGGGAGGGTCAATAGACAGGAGAAGGTCTGTACCACCACAAGCTCCAAAGACTATTCATCTAACCATCCGACATAGTCATGATAAGGACCATAACTTACTTTTTCATCATCATCCATGTGTTCATCAAGTCTCTTCCATCAAAGTCAAAGCAAATTTATTATCAAAGTATGTCAATGCTGCCAGATACCACCTTATTCAGTTTCCTGCAGGCATTTACAGGAAAATAAAAAAATCTAATAGAATTTATGAAAAACAAAGACTGTCAAACAATTAATGTGCAGGAGAAGACAAACTGTCCAAATAACAAATATATATGTAGTATCGAGAAAATGAGTTGTGGAGTTGTAGAGTTTTATGGACAGACCTTTTGAGTTGGCAGCACTACTGTGCACTCAGGATATTGAGTGTCTCTGGTAGACGTGAACATTGTCTGACATCACATTCCATTAGGTCAAATATGGGTATGGAAACAACTATACTAATTGCAAACAACACACACACAAAATGCTGGTGGAACACAGCAGGCCAGGCAGCACCTATAGGGAGATGCACTGTCGACGTTTCAGGCCGAGACCCTTTGTCAGGACTAACTGAAAGGAAAGATCCTAAGAGAGCAACCTACGCTCGGTCCGCCAGCTAAAGCAGGATCTCCCAGTGGCCACACATTTTAATTCCACGTCCCATTCCAATTCTGATATGTTTATCGATGGCCTCCTCTACTGTCAAGATGAAGCCACACTCAGGTTGGAGGAACATCTTATATACCGGCTGGGTAGCCTCCAACCTGATGGCATGAACATTGACTTCTCTAACTTCCATTAATGCCCCTTCTCCCCTTCTTACCCCACCCCTGTCATATTTAGTTGTTAGTTTTTTTTTTCTCTCTCTTTCTGCCCATCACCCTGCCTGTTCTCCATCTCCCTCTGGTGATCCCCCCCCCCCTTTCTTTCTCCCTAGGCCTCTCGTCCCATGATCCTTTCCCTTCTCCAACTGTATCACTTTTGCCAATCAACTTTCCAACTCTTAGCTTCATCCCACCCCCTCCGGTCTTCGCCTATCATTTTGCATTTCCCCCTCCCTCTCCTACTTTCATATCTCTTAGTATCTTTCCTTTCAGTTAGTCATGACGAAGGGTCTCAGCCTGAAACGTCGACAGTGCTTCTCCCTATAGATACTGCCTGGCCTGCTGTGTTCCATCTGCTGTGTGTGTTGTTTGAATTCCCAGCATTTGCAGATTTCCTCATGTTTACTATAATTGCAAACCTCCCATTGTCCTTTACATATTAATCAGTACTCTTCCATGTTCAATACTTGCAGAAAGCATTCTTTATGTGAAGGGCCTTAAATGAAGAAGTCAAGGGATACGATATTTGATCAAATTATAAACAATTTAATTGTTAGATGCACTTGCTATGATAGCATGCACTCTTAGGCTATAAAAAGTTTCATTTTGCTTAATTATTTAAAAACATTCAGGAAGTCGAGGCAGAAGCAGGGAATAGGTCCTTCATATCTACTTTACTCTTATGAAGGTCATGGTTGATTATCGACACACATCAACATCTCTTAATTCTCTTAATACCTGAAGAAGTGTATCATACTCACTGTTGAATATACTCAGCAACCAAACCACCAACCTGTAGATAAATTAATTTCTTTCCAAAGCAATTCTGAATGGCAGACCTCAGATTTAGAGATTGTAACCTCACTTCTAGTTACTCAACCATGAACCTATTTTGTCTGGTTTCACAGTAAAAGTCAAATGAATTGTGTCACAACATCAGGGATGTGACAAGGATTTTGGAAGTTTGTCACAGATTCAGGAGTGAGAAATGTACATTTCTTGTTACTTTTTCCCCAGAATTATCCCACCCAGTTTATTAATTCCTTGGTTAAATTAATATGTATGCTACTGCAGATTGTAACATCCTTAACTATAATTTCTGAAGGTTAATGCCATCCTGACCTAACAACTGGAGATGTCTTTCACATGACATATGAATTTACATTTCCATCTGATATTGGATAGATGTTAAAAATCCTGCAATGCTTTTCTCAAAAGCAGTGTGTCTTATTTCTCATAGGTCACTTAAAATTAGATTGTCTGCTCATAGTCTGGTCCACCATGACTGCCATCATTTTATTCCTATGAGGGTTACTGATATTGGGATACTGTGCTTATCGAGCCCATGAGCAATTTTTCCTTGTTCTGAGTGTTTCACATGACCACACTGATGGACATGCATGGCGTCTTGTTACACTAGCCCCAGGTTCCGTTTTGTTCCAAACCAAACACTGGTACATACGAATGACGGGAAGGCCGACTACCTTATTAATATGTATTAGATACTCTCACAAGCAGGTTTTCAGATAAGATCATTCAAATTTGTAAACAGAAACAGCATCACTGTGTTTTAACAAGGAATCCACGCTAAATAGCCAGATATTTACATGTGCTACGATACTTGTTGAATAACTCGCATTACAAAATAAAATTGAAGAAAAAAATTCCAATGGCAATGAATGTAAAACACAGGAAGGTAGACACTGAGTGGCAACATTTCCAAGACACTTGGACACTACATTACTGCTTCATCGAGCAAGCTGGGAAATCCATTTGTCTTATTTGCCTAGAAAATTTTGCTGTGAAGAGGGTGGCAAATATCAGGCGACTTTACGAGACCTGCCATGGTGGAAATTTTAACAAGTTTACTGGGCAAGCAAAGAAAGATGAAGTTGAGCAAATGAAGGCCAGTTTTGGAAAACAAGCATCATTTTTTGCCAAGAAAAGCAGTGAAAGTGAAGGAAACATAGAAAATATATTCATCCAATTGGGAAGTATCTTAACTTAGCAGACCATGCAAAAAAAGGATGGCATCATTGTTTGGCAGCACTTATCTGTGTGAGCAACTATTTTCAAAAATGAAGCACACCAAGAACCATTTGAGAACAAGACTGACTGATGCCCATCTGGATAATGTCTTGCTCTTGGCATCAACAAGTCTGACACCCAATATTGAGAAGCTTTCAAGCAACAAACAGCATCATTGATTTATTGACTGTTTGCATTAAAATTTTCTTTTTTATTATACTTAATTTACCACCATTCAATGTGTCATGTTCATACATTTTATGTTTAAAGATTCTTTGTGTCCTTTTAATAGATTCAAAAGATGCCTTGATTGAAATAAATTACAACTAAACTGAATTCTTTGATTACTAATTGGCATCCTTGGTTAAGCACAAATGATTTTCTAGCATGCTCTATTCATTAATTTGAGGCAAAACATAACTAGATGTATTTAAATATATAATTCCTATGTTTCAAGCTTTATGGTATTTATCTGGTCATTAATACGCGATCCACCCACAGAAGGAAAAAGGTTGCCGACCCCTGATCTAGATGATGAGGTTTGAAACTGCTACATGAAAGAAATGTATTTTTTTCCTATTATGCTTTCTTAGAATATTGGAACCTTAGAATATTATTGTATATGCTTTTATTTCACTTTCATTTTGGTATATAAGTAACTGGGATTCCAGTTTGAATCCACAAAACAGACAAATCAGCTCTCAACTATTCCAGCCTGTCACTTTTCAGAAATTGGGTCATTTCTCACTCCTGAGTCTGTGACAAACGTCCAATATCCTTGTCATAAACTTTTTCACATTCCTGATGTTGTGACTCAATTCATCTGGTTTTTATATCTGATGATTTTCTGTTCAAACAGCAGAAATATCCCAGATCTAGAATTCAGTTTATTATGAGTGTCTTTTCCATTGTTCCCTTATCTCCCACATTTTTGTTCGGTAAAACTATATACTTGTTTCTGGGAGGAACTGGGTGTGGCTCCTGTATTTTTTTTTTATTTGGTATCTTGGTTTCATCATCTGACTGTAGTGAATATTTTGAAGAAGGTATATATTCATACTGTTTGTTTTTATCCTGAGTGAGTTAAACATTACACTCCAATTTTGATTTTCACTTCAGAGACTCAGTCACACAAACTGATGAAAGTTGTATCAACTTAATGTGTACATTGAGGAAATGGATTATTAGGGAGAAAGTCTTTTATCTTTTTATCCACTGAATACATCCGGGAGTATTGACATTATAAAACATATCAATATGACCAATGCGGTTTAAGCAAGATATCTTTCTCCAAATTTCAGAAATCATTACATAAGGAATTCATTAAGTAATGTGATTCAATGAAGTTGTTCAAGTTATTCAGATCTTTCTAAGAATCAATAGATGGCAGCTTTGGCTAAAATGAATATGTAAAGTAATTATCTGGGAGCCAAAAGGTTAACTTTTGAATTTAATACAGTAATATGCAGAGGTTATAGATTTGTGAAATTTCAGCTCATTGCACATTTGCAGAGGAAGGCAAAGAGCTAAAGTCCATCACAAAATATCAAGTAAGTTAGGTTTCCAGTTAAGTAACAAAGCACAATGCTCTCTCCTCAACACCTAGTAATCAGAAGGATATTGGGAGCAATGCACTTCATATGTTGGGGCAAGAAACACACAGAATTCTAGGAATCAAGTGGAATGAAAGAATTATATGATGGTTAGTTTTTTTTCCAAAACTAACACCCTGTTTATGCTGCCCCATATTATACAGACACCAAAGGTGATAAAAAGCAGATAATGAAGGTTAAATATATACTTGCTTAGAAAGGAAAACATTGAAAATGGAAGAAATGATTGGGCTCTAGAAGCCAGATCACAATATTGCAAATGTGTCTAAACCAAAGTTTTTAGACAGCTGCCATATGCCTTCTCAACTTTTATACTTAATGTCCCAAATAACAAGCAAAGTGCAAAATTTGAGAATGAGAAGAAATAAACAGATCCGATGTTAATTTCTATACAAGATTGCTTGATAAAGAAAAAACATAGTTCCTTTTACAAAACTGCAGTGTATTATGTCAGACCTGTTTTGTGTGTGGTGACTGACATTAATTGCAATCAAAATTGAAAATATTTTATTTAATAATTAATTACTCAAAAACATTTATAAATATGTTTTCTGACTTCTATATTCAGTGTACTCAGGTCTAAGAGGACTGTAATTTTTTTTACATGACTAATTTTGTTCGTTGTCTTAGACTATGCTGTGATACTAAAAGACGTTAATATAAATTTTGGGAAAGCAGCATAAAACAGAATATAAATGCTTACTGTCTGCACCGTAAAGGGCAGACAATATATTGTATTCTCTGCACAAATACAGCCTACTTAAACCTTTTGGTCCGGTATTACATGTTCAGAAGCAAGCACACAATGACTCATCCAAGTACAAATTACATGCAAGAATGCACATCTCTTTGAAAAAATATATGTGATCATATTGTACACAAGGATTGCAGATTTAACATGATTCCACTGTTAAAAGTAGAAAACAGATTAATATTAACAATTTTTGGTTGCTTTCCACAAAATTTACCATTTTTACAGTTGTAATGATAACAAAAGATGTCAGTATTTGTCCTCACCACAGTATGATCCTGACAGCATATCCTGGAATCTAACCAAATACAGTGCATTGCAAAAATGCAGAAATTACTGTCAATGGTTCTGAGCAATTCCACAAGTTGAGCTGCTTTGAAGCCAAATTCATCTGCAACCATGAACAGTCAAGAATTTGAGATATCTACTATTATTCTCATGGAAAATATTCTGGAAGTGTTACATTTTGGCTAAGGTGCAGATGATGTTTTAATAATTTTTTGAGCCACAATTACTTAACAAACTTAGGTGAAGAGAGATAGATAAATTTTTGTGTGAATTATAAATTCCTTCAGATAAGTATTTCAACATATAATAACTTGAAAATAATAAAAGGTTCTACTTCTATTTCTAAAGCCACTTAATAAAATTGAAGTGGCTGCTCCAATCACAAGCATGCTCAATTCTTTACTTATTATTGTCATTGACAGGTTGACCTGTTTAACCGCAGCTCAGTTGCTGGATGCTAGAACACATGACAACAGCAGGAAAGGCAAGTCCACGCTGCAAAGATCTTACCAGGATGACGCCAAAGAGTGGTTGGTGACTCTTTATGTACTGGTCTGAAGCAAATCATCCAATATTCACGTTCAGGATTAGGACAGCTAACATATACAGTCTCAGCCAGAAGTATTTCCGTAAGCAACATTGTCATAAGATGTTTAAAAAGTCAACTGAATCTCAAAATTGGCTGTCTCTGGCTTGCAGACCACCCAGGTTGTGAGTGCAGTTTTTCTTTAAGAAAGTGCACTCACAGGGCTGGTCTGCAGGTAAAACTTGAGGCACCCACTCCTTGGCACCCTCCTGGCTAATGTACAGTTTCTGGAAATTAAAATTGAAGACTTCAGGTCAAGATTGCAGTATCAGAGGGGCATCAGAGACTGCTGTATTATTTCTTTCACAGAGACATAGCTCTTCTCCAACAGTCTGGACACAGTGCTTCAGCCCAAGGGCTTCATCTTCCATCACATAGACTGGACAGTGGTGTCAGATAAAGGTAGAACTGTTTTATGATTAGTGCATCATGGTACACAAACATAGGGGTTCTGTCTCAGTCCTGCTACTCCAGCATGAAACATCTGGAAGTCACATGGCAGCTGTTTTATCTACCATGTCTGTTCTCCTGGTTGTGGTGTACATTCCACCCCTGACCAGAATCAGACTGGTACTGGAGGGTGATAGCATCAAGATCAACAGAATCAGAATCAGAATCAGTTTATTATCACTGGCACATGACGTAAAATTTGTTAACTTAGCAGCAGTTCAATGCAATACATAATCTAGCAGAGAGAGAAAATAAATAAAACAAAAATAAGAATAAATAAACAATTGATTACTTATATTGAATAGGTATTTTAAAAATGCAAAAACGGAAATACTATATATTTAAAAAAAAGTGAGATAGTGTCCAAAGATTCAATGTCCATTTAGGAATCTGATGGCAGAGGGAAAGAAGCTGTTCCTGAGTCACTGAGTGTGTTCCTTTAGGCTTCTGTACCTCCCACCTGATGGTAACAGTGAGAAAAGGGCATGCCCTGCGTGCAGGAGGTCCTTAATAATGAACGCTTACTTTCTGAGACAGCGCTCCCTAAAGATGTCCTGGGTACTTTGTAGGTCAGTCCCCAAGGTGGAGCTGACTAGATTTACAACCTTCTGTAGCTTCTTTTGGTCCTGTGCCATAGCCCCACCATAGCCAGTGATGCAACCTGTCAGAATGTTCTCCAAGGTACAACTGTAGAAGTTCTTGAATGTATTTGTTGACATGCCAAATCTCTTCAAACCCCTAATGAAGTACAGTTGCTGTCATGAGAGAGTTCACCCTGATGGCTTCCCGATCATTGCAGGATCATCGCAGGGTATTCAACTAGAGTAGCTTGAAGAAGTCTCTGGCTACCGACCTCCACATAGCAATTGTGGAACTAGAGTTGCCAACACACTTGACTGCAGTTACATCACCATTAGGAACACTTACCATGCCAATCCATACCCACACTTAGGCAAGTCTGGTCACCTAGCTGCATTTCTACTCTCAGTGGGCAGAGACTGAGTACTGCAGCATCACTGGTGATGCAGTGCTGAGGGCTAGATTTGCGGCGTTCAAGACCAGTGATCCTGAACTCTACAATACGTCCATGTATGACTTGCAGAATGCTACTGTAAGAGAAAGAGCAGTTCCAGGTGAAGTTAGAGATGGAATTGCATTTGCAGAGTTGCAGGCCGTTACTTCCTACAAAGCGAAATCTAACATCATGAATGGCGGTAATGCTTCACTCCTCAATGAATTGAATGTCTTCTATGCATGCTTTGAAAAGGAGAATCAAACTACACCTGTAAAATTGCCTATAGCATTAGTGACTCTATGATATCTGTCTCAGAGGCCAATGTCAAAACATTCTTCAAGTAGGTGAACATTTGCAAGACATAGAGCCTTGATGATGTACCTGGTAGGGCACTGTAAACTCATCCCAAAAGCAATTTGCTGAGGGACGCAAGGACATCTTTAATACTCTGCTGCTGCATTTGAAGTTTCCCACCTGCTTGAAAAGGACATCAATCATAGAAGAGCAATGTGAGCTGTCACAACAACTATCACCCAGTAGCACTTATATCAACTGTGATGAAGTGCTTTGAGAGGTTTGTCATGATTGGAATTAACACCTGCCTGAAAAAAGACCAGGACTTGCTGCAGTTTGCCTACCTCAACAATAGGTCTACAACAGAAGCAATCTCACTAGCTTTTCAGTAGGTCTTGGACCACCTGGATAAAGACACCACCTACATCAGATTGCCGTTTATTGATTACACCTCCCTCTACAACTGGATCCTTGGCTTCATTATGAAAGAAAACAGTCAGTAACATCTCCTCTTCATTGACAATCAACACTAGCACACCTCAAGAATGTGAGCACAGCCTGCTGCTGTACTTTTTCAACACCCATGACGGAATGGCTAGGCCTAACCCAAATGCCATGTATAACTTCGCCAGTGACTCTACTGTTGTTGGCAGAACCTTAAGTGGTGATGGGGTGCCGTACAGAAGCTAGACAGATCAGCCAGTTGAGTAGCGCTGCAACAACAGGCTTGTATTCAACATCAGTAAGTCTAAAGATTTAATTGTGGATTCCTGGAGGGGGTCATAGAGGGAACACACACCAGTACTTATCAAGGGTCAGCAGTGGAAAGGCTGAGCAATTTCTAGTTCCTGTATCTCAATATCTCTGAAGATCTGCCTTGGACCCAACATATAGCTGCTATATTTCTTTAAGAGCTTGAAGAGATTTGACATGTCACCAAACACTCTAGCAAACTTCTACAGATAAACCAAATGGATGCATCACCATATTGTATGGGGCAGCCAGTGCACATCATTGGAAAAAGCTGCAGAGGGTTAGAACGAGTTTCATCATGCCCCACCATTGAGGACATCTTCAAATGGTTGTACCACAAAAAGATGACATCCATCATAATGGACCACCAATAGTGAGGACGTATCCTTTTCTCATTGCAACCATCAGGGAGGAGGGATAGGACCCTGAAGACACACACTCACTCAATGTTTTGGAATCACTTCTCCCCTTCCGCCATCAGATTTCCAAATGGATCATAAACGCTTGATAACCTCACTGTTTTTATTCTCATTTTTGATTTTATGTATAGATTTCTTGTTTGACTTTATGGTCTTTCTATGTATTTCACTGTTTTGCTGCCACAAAGCAACAAATTTCACAACATACACTATGTCAGTGATAATAAATATGATTCTGTGTAGCCTTTCCTGAGATCAGTTTGGAGCACCATGAACAACTGGAAAATCTGGCACACATCTTTGCTAATTACAACTACTCATGCACTGAACAGATACATTTGTAACATCACAAATGAGTTTAAAATACAACATTCCTGTGCTAGACATGGCTGTGTAATGGTTGTGTAATTCTATCCCCTTTACGGTTTTGTGTCACTGTTAGACGTGACCAAGGTGAGTGTTCCTTTTTAACAGTTATACTAGTAATACATAATTAGGCACTTTATAGATGTTTTCTTTTGTTCTATAGAGAGGTTTCCCAGAACACACACACACACACACAGATGACTTCTCTCTACCACTTGATATGGACATGGGTCCAATGTATTTCTTTATTTGCTCATTTCAACCCACTGTAACATTAACTATAATTTCAACTTCCCAGCTATTATCCAGGATACTGAACAGAAAACAGATCTGCAAATTGAAATAAAATACTTCAAGTTGCCTGTTTCTTTTGTCATTTTCATCATATGTATCTCCTCATGAACATGCATGTCAGAAATGGCACAATTGTAGCTGCTTGTCCTCCCTTCCAATAAACCATGATGGACAATGGTGCATCAGTAGATAAATTGAACAATTCTTTCTTGTCCACTGTCATCCTCTCCCATCTACTCATCTAGGCAGCTATTCTTACAAAACACACCCCTCAATTATTTGTGAAGATGACATATCCAGATTTGTTACAACCAATCATTGTACAAATGTATAAATGTAACTTAACTAAACATCTCTCAATGAACATTTCTTCAAATTTATGTTTATAATAAAACAGAAATCAAGTCCCGTCTGAAGAACATGATCTCAGATGATGAGCATAAAAAGGTTAGTAAAATAATAACCTGTAATTATTTGTATTGTATTGGCTCACATCAATTGTTTTCAAATTTTTCTCCAAATATTTGATTTGGAATCTTTTTTTGAATTGCTAATTTAATTGCACAAAATTATGTTTGTACTACAAAGCATTTCTAACCTTTTTTGAAAATAATGTGGTTCATACAGCAGGAGGAGTGGGTAGAGATGGGCTTACATCCAGAAAGAATGAGTTGATTGGATGGCACCTCTTTTGGAAAACTGAAAATGATTTTAAGGCTAAGTAGTTGCACAAGGAGGAACAGGATAAGCACGAGTCTAGGGTTTGAGGGGAAAATTACTTGATTAGCTCCAGGCTTGGTTCCATCAGACTGAATCTCAGATATGCAGTTTGCTTGCTTCACAATACTGCTTCAGCCACACAAGACCAAAACTCATATTCTGTGCAACTTTTAATGGTGTAGTTTTAGTGCTCATTTCAGTCTTGCTGCAGTTATTGATTCACATCACTCAGTCCCAACTTGAAGATCTACGCTGAATTATTAGAAATAAATTGCTGAAACTTCCAAGGTAAGTGACTTACATTTTTCTACCATAAAGCCTGACAACATTCTATGTAGAGTACTTGTATGAATGGCTGCAGTTTCAGCAACACACAAGATGACTGACATCATGGAAGATCTAATAGTCCATTCACAATTTTACACTCATTCCACCATCAATGCATAGCAATAGTAATTTGCACCATATGCCCATCAGCAAGATACACTGTCACACTGACCAAGATTTCAAATACAGCTTACAATCTATCTAGTTGGACAAGGGCAGTAAAAGTGGGGGAACCCAATACTTGTGCCATGAGAAAACATCAATATTCCTTTGCTGAATATGAGTCATCATCCAGCAACCCCTTCCCTAACAGCATTATAGATATATCCCACACATCAGGAACTGCAGCAATTGAAGAATGCAGTGCCACATCACCATCTCACAGGGAAATAGAGATGGGCAATTAATTGAGGGGTCAACTGGTAAAGGGCATGTCTCTTGAATAAATTGACTAATTGGGTACATGGATCCCAGAAAGGAGGTTGAGAGGAGCAAACTGATTCTTGGAGGAAGAATAAAGTATGAGCTGCTCAATATATTTCTTCACATGTAATTAAACTAACAGTTTTATTCAACTCTTAAGGGGACATCACACCATTTAGATCCCAGTACCTTTCTTCTGCACAAGAGCGAGCACAATGTTATGTATTTTGCTTGAATCAGATTATTTTTCAATTGGAGAACAACATTTTGGATAAAGGAGATAAGGAAAGACAGAGTTAACAGTATAAAATTAACACAAGGAGGGCAAAGCCCTCTGGGAAAATGGGAATTCATATTGAACAGTCCTATTCAGTCCCAGCATCCTCTGTAAAGAGTCTCTGTATGTCTTCCCCATGGAATGTATGGCTTTTCTCTGGTTGTTCTGGTTTCTTCCCACAGTCCAAAAGCATACCAGGTAGGTCAATCAGTCATTGTAAATTGTCCTGTGATTGGGTTAGGATTAAATTGGGGTTATTGGGGGCTATTGTGCAGCATGGCTTGAAAGGACGGAAGGGCCGATTCAGCACTGTATCTCTAAATAAAAATAAATAAAATTAATATTGTAGACAATGTACACACAGACACAAATGACAGATTTTAGTGTCACACAAAATATTAGATGCTATCTGTATGATTTCCTCTATAAAGAATAATAAACATACACACATTTTTTTTCTAATAATACTATAAGACTTATTGCTATAATTGCACTCTACCTGGCCTGCTTTTTCAGGCCTCCCCCATTAGTTCAATTTGATACTGAATGCCTTTAGGGACACAAAGCAATGTGCTCCATTCGGTTATTGATCACAGAAATTCTGTACACAAATTCCATTTTCTATGTACCAAGGGTATCTTGTTCATAAGCTAACTTGAACACATTATTTTCTTCCAGACATAAATCATGCACTGTGCTATGAAATCACCTAAATTTAAAAGGGAATAAACATTATCAGACATGATTAATAAAAAGAAAAACTTTCTGCATTTAATGAAAATATGACCAGCACCATAGTAGCATGATTAATAGTTAGAACATAAATGCTTATTTAGTCATTTTCTTTAACCAATAGTTTCAAATGCAAGATTATTCCAAAGTATACTTTAACTTTATGTTGGTCTTACTCAGTGGAAGATACTATCAACAGGTACAGCCTCTTTTTCAGAGGAATCCATCAACAGAGACTTCAAACAGTATTTGTTTCTTATTAAGTCTGTCACAAAAGGGTCACTGAGGGTTATGGCTTGTTAACAGCCTTATTATTCAGCAGTCCCCTCGGAATTTCTTCGAACTTCAATTTATTTCAGAATTCACTGAAAATTTGCATTGATTTCTTTTCCTCTATGCTCAACTGTTATTGTTCAAGCTGTACAATTGAACAATATCTCAATGTGAAACAAGACATTCATCATCTATTGATTGACTTTGGTTTGTTTCACTTCATTGGCTGCGACTCAGCAAGAAGCTTTGGGGATTTATCAGGAGAAAGGTGGAAGGTTTTATAAAATGTAGAAAATGAAATTGCCACATACATTTTTTGAGTGATGGTGGATTGAAAATATAGAAGCTTGTGTCCTGAATAAAAACACTGTTAAGTACCACATAAGATGTAGTTGTTACAATTTAATATTGCAAGGTTGAAGATAAAAAGTCTGTGACTGGAATAAAACCAATAACCAACTAATATATTACATGTAGTTGCATCAAAATTTAACAAGCTAGAAGAAATCTTACCCTATATTGCATTGTTCGCATTTTTTCATGTGCCTTTAATGACCATAAAAAGATTAAGAATACATTATAAAGAGAATTCTGGAGGGAAAAGTGAAGGTATGAAGTGGATCTGGCCAGGAAGGTTGAGGAAAATCCCTAGAGATTCTATAACTATATTAAGAGTAAATGGGAGGGTGCTTACAGATCAGCAGGGCTGCCGATAACTCAAGTCTTAGGACATGGGTAGGATGTTTAACAAATATTTTTCTTCAGTATTTACTTAAGAGAAAATTATAGTTGCTCAAGAGATAAGGGAAACAAGATGAGATGTTTTGGAGAAACTCATAGTATCAGGAATGATGTATTAGCAGCCTCAGAGCACTTTACGGAAGATAAATCCCTATGCCTGATTGAGTAAATCCTTGTACTTTATGGGAGACTGGAGAAGAAATTATGGAGGCCCTGCAGAGATATTTGCTTCCTCTCAGCCAGTGATTCACAGAAGACTGGTAAATGGCTGATGTTATCCCATTAATGTAGCAAGGACAAGGTAGGGAACTATAGGCCAATCAACCTGATTTCAGTAGTGAGGAAGTTACTACAAGAAATTCTCAGAGGCAGGACCTACCAATATTTGGACAGAAAATGCCTGATTAGGGGAATGGTTTCGTGCATGGAAAGTCATGCCTGAGGAATCTTTTAGAGTTTTTTGAAGATGAGGACTTGACAAAGGACAGTGGATGTTGTCCATTTGGACAACAAATATCTGCAAAGCCTTTGCCAACATTCTTCATGGCAGGATGGTTTGGAATCTGAGGAGTGCTTGAAGTGGTGCTAGAAAATTTGTGAACCCAGCAGAATTTTCTCTATATCTGCAGAAATATTACCCAAAATGTGATCAGATCTTCACATAACAGCTAAAACTAGATAAAGAGAACCTAATTAAATAAATAACACAAAAAGATTATACTTGTTTATATATTTATTAAGAAAAATGAGCCAATATTACATGTATTTGTTGGAAAAATTTTATGAACCTCTGGGATAATGCCTTCCTCAAAAGGTATTTGGAGTCAGATATTCCAGTCAATGAGATGAGATCGGAGGTGGCGTTGTAGGTGGGGCAGGGTGTGTGTGTGTGCGCGTGCCCTTAACTCCTAGTGGAGTTGTCGGGGTGCCGTCATGACAAGTTTTTTGCGCCGTTTTTTTGGTGTTTGCTCATCATACAGCATGTCTTGGGCATCTGAAACCCAGTGGAGCCCATCCCTCTCCAGGCGTAGAGGTGCCCTTGCTGTATAAAAAAGACACATGATTACGGACAGAGCCTGCTCTTCTCAAGAGAGAACTGTTTATGTGCACTATGCCTCAATGCAAACAACTTTCAGAGATTTAGAAGAAGAATTGTAGAGATGCATGAAACTGGAAAAGACTACAAAAGCATTTCTAAAGACCTGAGTGCTCAACAGTCCACAGTAAAAGAAAACGTCTGCAAATAGAGGAAACACAGTACTGTTGCTACTCTACCAAGGAGTGGGCATCATGCAAAGATCACACCAAGAGCACAATGAGCAATGCTAATGGAGGTGAAAAAGAACCTAAGGATAACAGCAAGAGACCTGCAGAACTCTCTAAAATTTGCTAAATTCTCTGTTCATGTGTCCACTATAAAAAAAGCACTGAACAAGAACGGTGTTCATGGAAGGACACGACAGAGGAAACCACTTCTCTGAAGTTAAAAAATACATTGCTGTACTTCTGTAGTTTGCAAAAGACAACCTTCTGGGATAATGTTCTGTGGACAGATGAGACAAACTTTTTGGCAGAAATGCACATTGCTGTTTTTAGAGGGGAAAGGGCATGGCACACTAACACCAAAACTCATCCCAACTGTGAAGCATGGTGGAATGAGCATTATGGTTGGGGCTGCTTTGTTGCCTCAGGGTCTGGACAGCTTGCAATCGTTGAGGAAACAATGAATTCAAAATTGTATCAAGGCATTTTACAGGAGAATGACAGGGTAGCAGTCCATCACCTGAAGCTTAATTGAAGTTGGATAATGCATCAAGAAAACGATACAAAAGACAAGAGTATATCAAAAACAGTATGGTTCTAAAAGAAGAGAATTTGTGTTTTGGAATGGCTGAGTCAAAGTCCTGATCGTAAACCTATGGAAAAATTGTGGAAAGAGATCATGCAAGGAAGCCTACCAGCATCCTAGAATTGAAGCAGTTTTGCAAGGAGTAATGGCCTAAAATTCCTCCAAGATGATGTGCAGGACTGATAAACAGTTACCAGAAATGCCTGGCTGAAGTTATTGCTGTACAGGGGGTCAGACCTGTTAATGAAGGTTGGTTCACATACTTTTATTCAACAAATACATGTAATATTGGATTATTTTTCTCAAAGATATATGAACAAGTATGATGCTTTTGTGTTATTTATTTAATTAGGTCCTTTTAATCTAGGTTTAGGACTTACGTGGACATCTGATCACATTTTAAGTCGTACATGCAGAAATAAAGAAAATTCTACAGGGTTCACAAACTTTCTAGCACTACTGTAGGAAGAAAACTGTGGTAGTTGAAGTTTGTTTCTTGGATTGGAGGCCAATGACTAGTGGTCTGCCGTAGTGATCAGTGTAGGGAATGTTACTATTCATTATTTATATAAAATGATTTGGATGTGAATGCTCAAGACTTGATCAAATAGGAGGCTTTCTTGATAGGGAACGTCACTGAAGATTATAAAGGAGTATTGATCAGTTGAGCAAGTCTGTTGAGGAGTGGCAAATGGATTGAAATACAGATAAGTCTGAGCTGAAGCATATTCAAAAGTCAAACCAGCATAGGACTTACACTATGAATGATAGAGCATTATGGAATGCAATAGAAGAGGGACTTGGGATGGCAAGTGCATAGCTCATTGAGACAATGAAAAACACAGTTCAAAGTAGTAGTTCAATGTGTCCTGTGATTTGGCATTTGTGAAATAGGTGGGTTCTCGTCAGGGTGGCTCTTTGGGCTGGCAGGGCCTGTTCCATGCTGCATCACTAAATACAAGTGCAATAAATAGATGCCAATTGCTCCCTCACTTACTAAAGTGTATGTCACAATCCCACTGGTGATGCACAAACTTCTGAATATGAAGCTCTGAAATTCTGAATCAATTCAAAGTCAGAACTTTATCACTTAACTCTAACTTCATACTCAGCTCCAGCACCATTGAATATGACAAGTCATAGCCCCTCAAAATCACACGGCACTCTTTGGAAAGGCAAGTGAGTTGTCCTCTACATTCCTTAGTCCTGAAGGCAAAGTTCAAAGTTCAGAGTAAAAGGGATTGTCATGGCATCCGATAGTCTCGCGAGATCATGGATCTGCACCTGGAAAGCATACTGGAGTGTCCTCTTCAGGGCGCAGGCATGGGCAAGGTTGTACGGAACACCTTGGAAGTTGCCCAATCTGCAAGTCTCCCTTCACCACGCCACTGATGTTGTCCAATGGAAGGGCAAGGGGCGATACAGCTTGTCACCAGTGACATCACAGGAGTTGCCAGAGTGAGGTAGAAGGCAATGTCGGACTGCCTTAGGGACTCCAGCTCTGGATTTGACCTCAGGGTTTACTCCCGAAGCCTTTCCCATAAGTGGGTATGGCCGCAAGGCAGCGGAGGTTTGAAATCAGAGTCTTCCCTCTTTTGGATGGACTGCCTTCCCAGGCTGACGATCTCCATCTACCCAAAGCACTGGTTTTAAGGCACCAGGACCCACCTTCACCCCTTCTTCTGTCAGTAGAAACAGTTCCACTGGGCTTAGAGGCTAAACCACACGAGAAGGCCAGGAGCTGGACTTGGTTGTCAGAGGCTATTTGAGGCGCACGCCATTGGGAGCACTTTTAGGTAGTGGGAGCTTGACAACCTTGGAAGAGTAAAAGTGATAGCTGCACTCATTTAAGGACACTGTTATATTATTATTTCATGCTCATTATTTATTGCTATTTACTTATATCAGCATTAATACAGTTTATTTACAGTTAGCAGTTCCTGATGTTTACAGTTTACAGTCACTGTTCCATAGAGTTGCTAAATATGACAGCAGAAAAAGAATCTCAGGGTTGTAAGTCCTGATGTGTACGTTCTTTGATAATAAATTTTACTTTGAAAGTATATTTATTATTAATGTATTCATACTATGTACAACCTTGAGATTCACCTTCTTCCAAGCAGCCTCAGAACGAAGTAACGCAGTAGGACAAATGTAAAGAAATAAGTCTGTCAAACACCCAAAGTGTAAAAAAAGGGACAAAACATGTGAACAATAAAAAGTAAGCAAATAACATTGAGAACTAAAGATTCAAAGATTCAAGATTCAAAGCTCATTTCTTATCAAAGAATACATCTTGACATTTGTCTGCTTCTCTGCAGCCACAAAGTAAGAAGCACGAATAACCCAATTAAAACAAAGACCAAAAACCTGTGCACAGAGAAAGAGTGAGAAAGATTAAACACATTGTGCAAGCCACCAGCTTCCCGAAACAGATCGAGTCCCAGATCCGCTCCCGGAAAAGGCCAAAGCCAAGCCTCGGTCCCCAGTTTTCACACCAGCAGGGCAGAGACACACAACAACTGGATCAGTTCACAGCCTTGGCACTGTAGAGAAAGAATGAACGTTTGCAGGAGAGCGAGCAAGATCACTCTCACCTCCGAACCTGACACTCGGGCTTCCAGTCCATCTGAGTCTACGTTCAAGTTGTCCAAGCACTGAACAGTGCTGCATACTCAGGCCTGAATCCCACCACCCCGATACAGCTGAGCCACCCTGCCCAAAACCAGCCTTGATCTCACACACAAGGCTCCATGGAGCGATCCAACCTCGCACCCGGGTTAGGCTGGGCAGGGATCAAAGCTCTTTCACTTCAACTCCTGTCCAAATCACTCCCTCTATCTACAACAGCAATAAGAACTCTGCAAACCCAGCAGCTTAAACACATTGCACCTCAAAATGCCCCAGCACAGCTCATCCTATGAACCAGCCTTGCCTCTGTCTGCCTCCACACTTCTTGTGGTGATAGTTCACCACAATTTGCTTTATGAAAGATGTTATAACTAACATTTTTAGTTGATTTTCTTGTCTTGTGATTTAGCAGTAAGCTGTTGTACCTCTTCAGTAGTGCCAATTTAAACTGGAAGTTCACAAAAGATCACAGAAATTAGTACACAACCATGAAGCAAGTTATCCAGGAGAATGTTAGTTGCAGGCCACAGCCTCAGTTCCGAGCTGAGATGAGTAAACATTGCCAAGCAATGAACTGAACACCGGCCCGTCCCTTTCTTCCAGCCCTGATACCTTGAGCTTTTCAATTTGGCCTGGTATTTAAAAAAAGCCAAACCGCAGCTTCTCCTTTGCTCTTGGACCCAGGCCCAAACACTTCGTTATGCTCTCGGTCCTGGGCCCTGCCATTTTGATGCGGCCCATACCTGACCTTTCCAGTCTGGCCTAATACTTAAAATCAGTCAGACGTTGACTTGTTCCTCATTCCCATGCCTGGGCCCTCTACCTCGGCTTGCCTCGCCTTGCATCTGCTGCTTCAGGTGGGATCAATGTTCTTTCCTGCAAAGGCTATGCATTAGCTCATTCACTGCTCTCAGACCCAGGCCCCACTGCTTCGATTCAGCTTTACACACCATGCCACAACCGTCCTGCACCTTCAAGACTTCAGTTCACAATACAGAAATACCAGGTCATACAGGCAATTCAAAAGCTCAGCTCCAAAAGGGATGTAACAGGCAATTAATTGCAGTGACCTTTTCCCAGAGAAGGTTTGATCAATAGAGTAATTAGTAGTTTTGTTTGCAGCCAGCAAGTCTTCACTGTGTTTCACCAAGTGCCATCTTAAACACTGGCAGGGAATTAAGTATGGAAGTTGAGAGATTATATTACAGTTGTCTACATCATTGGTTAGGCTGCACGTGGAATATTGTGCATAGTTTTGGTCATCCTATTAAAGGAAAGACATGAGTAAACTGGAAAGAGTACAGAGCAGCTTTACCAGGACTAGATGGCCTGACTTATTGGGAATGGTTGTCCAGGCTAGATCACTACTTTTTGAAACATAGGATAATCAGAGGCAACCTTATAGATTTGCTTAAAATTATGGGAGACATACATGAGGGGGGCATAGATAAGGTGTGTGGTTAATACCTCTCCCCGGGGTAGGGAAGTACAAAACTAGAGTGCAAAGGCAAAGGTTAAAAGAGGCTTGATGAGCGACTTTTCACTGAGCATGGTGAGTATATGGAATGAGTTGAGTGTGGCTCAACTCATACAGTTAGTCCTGACGAAGAGTCTCGGCCTGAAACGTCAACTGTACTTCTTCCTATAGGATGCCGCCTGGCCTGCTGTGTTCTACCAGCACTTTGTGTGTATTGCTTAATATACTAGTTTCAGGGTATCGGGATTAAGTGGAGTTTGATATATTTGCTTCCTAACTGCAACCCAAAGTGAATGCGTGTCTACTAGAAATACTCAGCAAATCAGGGTTCACCCATGGAACGTGAAATAATGTTTTAAGCCAGGGATTTTTCATCACAGTTATGCTGATAAATGACCATCATCAACAATCTTTACTCACACTAATTCAACATGAAGTGTTGACTCAAATTTCTCTGTCCACAGATGCTTCCTGACCTGAAGACTACTGACAACAATGTTTGCTTTGTTTCAAACAATAGATTACAACAAAAACAAATGGGATTTAGGATTAGAAAGTAAATAGAATTCAATGATCTTGTGAATCAAGGGTAAATACACCGTCAAATCAGCAACAGAAGGAAAGCATGAGAAATGGAATATAATCAAGAGAGAGAAGTGAATTGTAAGCATTTGGTTTGTCATTTTAAATATTCAAAAATAACTCAGCTGGAAGAATTTCACCTAGGTACACCAAGCTGTTCTTTTAAAATCTTGTACCCGAAAGGCTGATAGGCTGTTCATTACATTCATGCAATAACATAATATTGATATTGTGGCATATTTAGAAGACAAATAACTTAAATGCATTTCAAAGAAGCATCATAATTTATTGTGGAACCATTCAACAAAACATTCTGTTATCTCAACAGTTGAATGACTATATTAATGAGAAATACAACACAAAATTGCCTGACCACCTGGCTGTACTTCTACTCACTGAGTACAGGCAGAGACTGAAGACTGCAGCACCAGTAGTGAGGACCAAGAAGGTATGGACAAGGGAAGCACAGGAGTGTCTACAGGATTGCTTTGAATTGGTGGACTGGCCTATATTCAGGGATTCATCTTCGAAACTGGATGAGCATGATGCAGTTGTTACCAACTTTATTTAAACCTGTGTGGATGAGTGTGTGCCAACAAAGACTTACTGTACATTCCCAAAACCAAAAGTCGTGGATGAACCAGGAGGTCCGTCGTCTGCTGAAGGCTAGATCTGTGGCATTTAAGTCTGGTGACCCAGGCCTGTACCAGAAAACCAGTTATGATCTGCATAAGGCTATTTCAAGAGTGGAGAGACAATTTTGATTGAGGTTGGAGGCGACATCAGATGTATGACAACTCTGGCAGGATTTGCAAGTCATTACTTCCTACAAAGTAATACCCAATAGTATGAATGGCAGCGATGCTTCACTACCAGATGAACTCAATGCCTTCTATGCATGCTTTGAAAGGGAGGATATAAATACAGCTGTGAAGAACCCTGCTGCAGCTGGTGACACTGTGATCTCTATCTCAGAGACCGATGTTAGGCTGTCTTTAAAAATAGTGAACCTTCACAAGGTGGAAGATTCTGATGGAGTACCTGGTAAGGCTCTGAGAACCTGTGCCAACCAACTGGCAGAGTATTCAAGGACATTTTCAACCTCTCACTGCTATGGATGGAAGTTCCCACTTGCTTCAAAAAGGCAACAATTATACCAGTCCCTAAGAAGAATAATGTGAGCTGCCTTAATGACTATCACCCTGTAGCACTCACATCTGCAGAAACAAAATGCTTTGAGAGGCTGGTCATGATTAGACTGAACTCCTGCCTCAGCAAGGAACTGGACTCGTTGCAATTTGCCTATCACCACAATAGGTCAATGGCAGATGCAATCTCAATGGCTCTTCATATGGCTTTAGACCACATGGACAATACAAACATCTATGTCAGGGTGCTGTTCATTTACTACAGCTCAGCATTTAATACCACCATTCCATGATCCTGATTGAAAAGTTGCAGAACCTGTGCCACTGTCCCTCCCTCTGCAAGTGGATCCTCAACATCCTAAGCAGAAGGCCACAAATCTGTGCAGATTGGTGATAACATAGTCTTCTCACTTACAATCAACACTGGTGCACCTCAGGGGTGTGTGCTTAGCCCACTGCTCTACTCTCTATATACCAATGTCTGTGTGGCTAGGAATAGCTCAAATGTCATCTATAAATGTGTTGATGATACAACCATTGATGGTAGAATCTCAGACAGTGACGAAATGGTGTACAGGAGTGAGATATGCCAACTAGTGAAGTGGTGTCACAGCAACAACCTGGCACTCAACGTGAGTAAGACATTGGTTGTGTGGAGGAGCAGAGGGATCTGGGGGTACATGTCCACAGATCCCTGAAAGTTGCCTCACAGGTAGATAGGATAGTTAAGAAAACTTAAGGTGTGTTAGCTTTCATAAGTAGATGGATAGAGTTTAAGAGACGTGATGTAATGATGCAGCTCTATGAAACTCTGGTTAGGCTACACTTGGAGTATTGTGTCCAGTTCTGTTTGCCTCACTATAGGAAGGATGTGGAAGCATTGGAAAGGGTACAGAGGAGAGTTACCAGGATGCTGCCTGGTTTAGAGAGTATGGATTATGATCAGAGATTAAGGGAGCTAGGGCTTTACTCTTTGGAGAGAAGGAGGATGAGAGGAGACATGATAGAGATGTACAAGATATTAAGCCAAATAGACAGAGTGGACAGCCAGCGCCTCTTCCCCAGGGCACTACTGCACAGTACAAGAGGACATGGCTTTAAGGTAAGGGGAGGGAAGTTCAAGGGGGATAGTAGAGGAAGGTTTTTTACTCAGAGAGTTGTTGGTGCGTGGAATGCACTGTCTGAGTCAGTGGTGGAAGCAGATACACTAGTGATGTTTAAGAGACTACTATACAGGTATATGGAGGAATTTAAGGTGGCGGGTTATATGGGAGGCAGGGTTTGAGGGCCACTGTGGGCCAAAGGGCCTGTAATGTGCTGTACTACCCTATGGTCTATGAAAGAGCTTATTGTTGACTTCGGCAAGGGTAGATGAAGGAATACATGCTAATCCTCACAGAAGGATGAGAAGTGGCGAGAGCGAGCAGTTTCAATTTCATGGGTGTCAAGATCTCTGAGGATCTAACCTGGTCCCAACATATCGATGTAGTTATAAAGAAGGCAAGACAACAACTATATTTGATTAGGAGTTTGAAGAGATTTGGTATGTCAATAAATATGTCACTCAAAAATTTCTATAGGTGTACCATGGAGAGCATTCTGACAGACTGCATCACTGTCTGTTATGGGGGCTACTGCACAGGACCGAAAGAAGCTTTAAAGGGTTGTAAATTTAGTTGGTTCCTTCTTGGATACTAGCCTACAAAGTACCCAGGACATCTTCAAGGAGTGGTGTCTCAGAAAGGCATCCATTATTAAGGACCTCCAGCACCCAGGACATGCCCTTTTCTCACTGTTATCATTGGATAGGAGGTACCGAAGCCTGAAGGCACACACTCAGTGATTCAGGAACAGCTTCTTTCCCTCTGCCATCCAATTCCTAAATGGACATTGAAGTGAGGCATTTTATGTTACAATGAAGCATTATGGTAAAATTGATTTTCTCCCTTTAAGTGCTATCTTCAAGAAAAATTCCTGTTTCTAAAAATAGTGCGGTACAAATATTTAGTTTGTGTGACCAAGAATTAGTTGGTTGTGAATTTACATAATATCACAGAGTTGACATGCTAATTGCATTCGGATTACTGTCTCAAGGATTTAATCAGTTTGTGTTTGCATCAGGAGTGTCAAAAATCTAGTCAACACAATTAAAATATAGGGACAGACTAAATACTTATCAAATGTCGTTAAAATTGAGTGTGATTTCAAATGCATAATACAGATGGATGTCAAGATTTATGGTTTTCTTGTGGCACAAGCAATTGAGGCAAATTAAAAAAAAAAAATTTCTAGTTTAACTCACTGCCTTAAAAGTAATTCTAGCAATGGATTTTCAATACTGACACAACCCTGATTACTGTTTCTTTGCTTTTTGAACAGATATTGCATTTCTGTATTTTCCCATGGAAATAGAAAAGATGCAGAGGAGATTTACAAGGATGTTTCCTGGATTGGGGAGCATGTTTTATGAGGATAGGTTGAGTGAACTCAGCCTTTTCTCCTCAGAGTGACGGAGGATGAGAGGTGACCTGATAGAGGAGTATAAGATGATGAGAGGCATTGATCGTGTGGATAGTCAGAGGCTTTTTCCCAGGGCTGAAATCGTTGCCACAAGAGGACACAGGTTTAAGGTGCTGGGGAATAGGTACAGAGGAGAGGTCAGGGGTAAGTTTTTTACTCAGAGAGTGGTGATTGCGTGGAATGGGCTGCTGGCAAAGGTGGTGGATGTGGGTCCTTTAAGAGAATTTTGGATAGGTACATGGAGCTTAGAAAAATAGAGGGCTATGGGTAACCCTAACAATTTCTAGGGCAGGGTCATTTTCGGCACAACCTTGTGGTCCGAGTGGCCTGTATTGTGCCGTAGGTTTTCTATTTTTCTATGAAATGCCTGCAGTCTGACAAAAACAACTACTAGTTATATAATGTTTATAAAGTAAGAAAGAGACCACCAAACATCCATAGGAGCAGGGACAAAAATTAACCAAACATACAAGATGAAATTTTAACAGGTAAAAATAAAGTAGAAAATGAAAGAGATAGTTGGTGGTGAGAGTCAGAGGATAAAATCCATAGTTTAGGCTCTTGGTATTTGTAACAATATATTGCAAAGTTGTATGGAAGTACCAGACTGAAAATGTCATTTCAAAACAATTGAGAATTAACATTGGAGTATAAAATGCAAGTCACCAAGCACCAGGGAAATGGGTGAACAGGTCTTGGCAGCAGTGTTCAAAGAATGTTGAAGATAGAGAATTGGTTACCCGGGAAAGCTTTTGAGTAAGCATTTTAGATAACTAATGCATGGATTCTCAACTTGAGCTGGGAGTGTTAGGGAAATTAAAATAGGCAGGGCTGATGAGAAAATAAATCAGTTGAAATCCAGCAGTGTGTGAAAATTGTGAATGATCTGTCTCAGCTTTAGACATTAGGTGGACAGAGGGCTCAGGTAAGACATTTGATGATGCTGTCAAATTGCAGCATGTATCCAAGAAATATAAAGGGACAGTGGGCAAACTGTCGAACAGCTCGAGAGATATGGTGCACAAGTAGGAAGACGTTACAAGTGAATCTCTGCCAAGATCAGTAAGTATTCAGGCTGTGAAAGGCAATCAGCTCAGCAGGATAACACAAGAAGAGCAGCAGGAGACTGGTATGCTTACCTATTACAAATGTTGCAAACACCTTTCATTGCAATGACGATTGGGATTTGTAGAATATATCTTTCAAACAGATTACTTTTCAAACCTATGATTTACGAAAAAACAACCACCGATAATCATCCGTTATTGCTTCTCAAGTAGTTAATTCAGTTTTAATTAGGGATAATGTGATAATATATGAATTAAGCTTGAAGCGTGCATTGTTTTCCAACAACAACTAGAAAATGCTGCTTTGTCCAAAGATACTCAGGTTCACGGATCCTTTTAATGCATTTTGGGAAAAGCATGTGGTAATTACAGATCATACTTCAAAGTTGCAGATCAATCACAAAATCTATAATCAGCAACCCAAATTCTATTCCAATGTTAGGTACTTCAATACACAACTTCAAGAGATTCATTACCACCACAGATTCTTTTTATCCATTCTATGGGGTGTGTATTTTTGTTTTTATTCAGAATTTTTAGGGCGGCTTGGTGGCATAGTGTTAAGCACAATGCTTTACAGGCAGGTGATGCGGGTTTAATTCCCACACTGCTCCCTGTACGGAGCTTGTATGTTCTCCCCATGGTCGTTTGAATTTCCTCTGGGTGCTCTGGTTTCCTCCCACAGTCCAAAGATGTACCAGTTGGTAGGTTAATTGGTCAATGTAAATTGTCTCTCGATTAGGCTTAAATCGAGGGTTGCTGGGCAGCGTGGCTTGGAGGGGTGGAAGGGCCTATTACACGCTGTATATCAATAAAAAAAATAATAAATAACAGGGCTAAATAGACCTTCTTTGTATTTGCTCCTTAATCCATCTGTGGATTTATCCAGTCTCACAACCAAATTTTAAACACAAGTGATTCTGTAGATCCTGGAAATGTTAGGCAACAGAAACACACACGCGCACACACACACACACACACACACACACACACAAACTATGCAAGTCAGGCAGCATCAATGGAGGGGAATAGTCAACATTTTGAGCCAAGATCTTTCTTCAGAATTAGCTTGTGATCAAATTTTGCAGCAGGAAAAAATTCTCTCTCAAATAACTTAATTCCAACCTTGAGTTGGTTGATTGTCAGAGATCATACTGTGGTTCTGAAATTATAGACAGCATAATTATGGATGAGCTAAAATGAGAACCAGTCTTCAGGAAATAAAACCTGTACACAATTTTACAAAGCATTCTATTTCAATTGCTATAATCACCTACTTAACTTTAACATTTTGGATGTAATCACATAAATTTACAGAATTACTTATTTACAGTGGTAGCAAAACCCCTTTGAATATTCAATACAACCTACAACCTACTGATACTCAAAATATAGCCAATTTGTTACAATGTTGAAGGATGACTCCATGAATATACAACTAATCAGAAGTTTAAGCGACAAATCAGATCTTCTTGGAATTGCGTCTTAAGTGGCAGGGATTCACTTTTAACAATGTGTTAAGAGCAGAAACCTATTTTCTTCCCCTATGCAATTTCAATGGGTAGGATCAGAATGTTGCATTAAATTGTGTACAAATGTTATTTCTTGAAGACTTGTTCTCATTTAAGTTGATCCATAGCTATGCCATCCATAATTTTATCACTTCAGAATGATCCCGAAAATTTGTTCATTCTATTCCATTTCCGTAGTCCCATTGACTTCATTTAGTGAAGCCAGGTTTTGGAAATGAACTCCAGTCTCTACCACAGGACTTTTGTCAGAGCTGACAGATAATGAATTTCTCTGCACAAGGTTCTGGACTTCGGGCTTTTGACTTTTGGAATCAGCTGTAGCATTGCCTTTAGAACATGCTTACTTTTTAATAACCAGAGTGAACAAAGGTTGCTATCTTGCAGGGCAGTCTTCAATGGTTTGTCAGATTAAGCTGTCATCTAAAACTCTAAAGATAGCAAAGGACGTTACTTATTTTCTGTGGACAGTATTACGCTGATTTCTGTGTCATCTTAAATTCCATCATTTATTGTTAATGTATTTTGAATAAACATCCTTAAGCAACTTGTCAAGAAATTACAACTTTGATTTTAACAAGAATAATGAAGGTTTGTAGAGGTCAGGCAACTTTAAGGGTGTGAACAGAAATTGGGGTGATACCAATAAATGGAAATTGAATCATATAGCACACTTCCAAAAAGGAGGCGAAGAAGATACAGAAAAACACACACCCATTAGACATGCACATCCCTAAGTGGACAAATAGCATTCATGGAATTACTCTGAGTCAGCATAGAATATTTGGGCCAAGTGTATATCCACTTATATAATGTGAGGAAGCCTCTCAAAGCCAACCCTGCCTGCCCATCGCAAAAGGGTGGAGATGGGTAAGGCTGGCGAGCAAGGCTCTAGTGAAGCTCTATAGGCCAATCCCCTGTAGATTGCTTTGCTTTCAATATTACAGAAATAGCTGCATTTAATACATCAATTTGATTTAGGCATTAGAGTACAATTTTATGTCAATAAGTAATTTCTATTTCTGACCAAATCTCTCATATCAATTTTTTGACACATTCTACATTCTTAGAAGAATGGAACACATCTTAAGCACTCTGTATATCAAAGACCAAGGTTTAATGCACCAAGTAGATCTGAGATGTAGTTGTATTTTTATATAGGTAGATAGATAGATAGATAGATAGATATATATATATCCAGCTAATGAATGATTGCAACCTATTTATGAATTGAGTGTGGTTTTTAAATTCTCATTTTGTCTAATTCAAGCCTGAGATCTAATGAAGAAAGTGTGGACTTTTTCTCTGATTTGCATCTATCTCCAGTTTAGCAAAATTATACAAGAGTTGCTCACATAAATTCAACAAAGTATAACCAACCTTAAGCCTACTGTGGGAAGCATCTTTTCCAAGTCATCTGTTGCCAAGTTGGTTGGTCCATTGAAGCTCTTTAATTCCACTATCTAATTGACGCATTCAAAATGTTGTGAATTTACAATATTTATTGTGCTCATTCCCACTAAATTTATTGTATTATATACAACTCTGGTGATTTTTAGGATGTAACCTTTAATTAAAGTAAATGCAAGACAAGTCTCATATGATTTGATTATGACTACATAAACTCATCAACAATTCCAATGTGCTATTTTGCCACTGATTATTAATCCAGATTTAACTTGGTTGGAAACTTCAGAATATGAGTGACTACATGATTCAATAGCAACATACCATATTGTAGTCATTTACTTTTCCTTACAAAAAAGAAAAAGAACCTCAAAATTATTTATTTCATCTTGGAGGACATTCAGTATCTGGGTTGTGCATTGCTGAGATGACCCAGCATCAATAGTGAATGATTTCAATCAAAATAAGTAGTTAAAATCGCAGCTGACTGAGTGAAATATGCACTCAGGGGTTAGAAATTCAATCATAAGAATACAAAACAAGATTCAGAACTGAGGTGGATGCTGTATCTAAAGATGTACTGCATCACAATATGCATTATACTAAATACTCATAAATGCTCTTAATAATTTAACACAGTTACAAATAATTGCTTTCCAATTCCATTGTTGAAATATTTCAAAAGCTGAACTTATCATATGCTTCACTATCTACATTTCTGTTACTTCATTAAGAAAACATGTTAGTTTTTATTCAGTAGCTAAAACTGTTCTATTTTGAACAGTTTTCACAGATTACACATGAGAATGCTAAAAATTCCAGTCGAAACAATGGCAACAAACAAAAGATTATCTTAATACATCCACAATCCTAATTTGGCTAATTCATCAGATTCACAAAATCTCTGCTCAAAAATGAATAGGTAATAGACTGCTGTACATGCCATGTTTCAGATGAGATCATCGAATCTGCTTTGAATTTCCAATTATTCCCCACACTTACCCACCCCCTCTGCCTAGACATAAAAGTCCAAGGATGCTTATTGAAGAAGAGTAGACTGTCCCCCTGATGCTCTGATTTTCATTTTAATCAATGCCACCACTAAAGATTAATCATACTTCCTGTGTATTAATTAGTTCTCACATTTGGCAACAGAACAACAATAAGTGCATTTCAGAGCAATTAACTGGTTATTACATTCATTGTGACACTCTGATTATTCGTATAATGAAATTTAAAGACGTGCTCATACAATTTCTGGATTATTAGTGAAGTTGTAGTAAATAACTAATGCAATGATTAAAAAGTGTTTTATATTTGTTACTTTAAATTATATTGGGATATAATAGGCAGAGCATTTATTAGCCAAAATTGCTGGCCACCTGCTCCCCTTTCCAGCTGACCCTCAACCCTCACCCTGCTGAGAACCCAGCTACCAGCACTTTAGCATGAAAGAGTGCAGCATCAAGAGTCTTTAAAAGGAGACACAGTGTAGTCACAGAACAGCTTTGACCAACTGTTGGACTCTGGCCCCAGGGTGAATTTTGGTGAATGTCTTTGACATTGACTAAAGTTCAATAACATTTGGGAATCTATATTATTTTAAAATATATTGCATTATTACTTAATACTGATCAATAAACTCACAAAAAAAAACAACTTTAATTAATAACAAAAGAGCTACTCATCTTCCTTCAGCTAATTGATATTTTCCCATTTATCCAAATGGAACCACTGTACTTGTGCCAAGTTAAACTTGATGCAAATGTAGCAGGCAGACTTAACAGCCCGAGAGCTGGTAAACCTGAAAAAATACTATATGTGCTACACCATTAGACCACAAAAGGATTCTACCAGTGCAGCACAGAAGAGTATGGACTTCATTCCATGGGTATTCAAACATGGGTTCCAGGCCAATGTATTCTAAGTACCAAAACCAGGAAGCTCATGAGACTGTGATATAATTGAAACTAAAAACTGTAAATAGTTTAGCAGAAACAAAGTTTTGTTGCTAAAATATTTCTTTTTCCAAACCAAGAGAATAATTCGCAGATGGTAAAATAACATCTTTTTGAATTAATGACCACACTATAATTGTTCTTATTCAATAGTCCATGAAACTGACAAAAGCATCAAGATTATCATTCAACATTGGCTCTAATAAGACCAAAAGACATGGGATCAGAATTCGGCCTCTTGGCCCTTTGAGTCTACTCCACCATTCCGTCATGGCTGCATTATTATCCTTCTCAACCCCATTCTTCTGCCTTTTCCCCATAACTTTTAACACCATGTCTAACCAGGAAGCTATCAACTGTTTTAAATATAGTCAATGATTTGGTCTCCACAGCTGTCCATAGCAATGAGTTTCACAGATTCACCACCATCTGGCTAAAAGAAATTCCGTCTCATATGTTCTAAATGAAGTCCCTCGATACTGAGGATGTGCCCTCTAGTCTTAGAGTCACCCACTATAGAAAACATCCTCTCTGTCTAGGTCTTTCAATCATTCTCATGAACACCCTTTGGACACTCTCAATGCCAGCACACCTTTTCTTAGATAAGGGGTGCAAAACTACTCACAATACTTCAAGTGTGGTCGGACCAATGCTTTATAAAACCTCAGCATCAAATCCTAGCCCTCTCAAAACGAATGCTAGCTTTACATTTGCCTTCCTTATCTCCGACTCTAACTGCAAGTTAAACTTTAGGGAATTCTGCACATGGACTCTCAAGTCACTTTGTACCTCTGGTATTTGAATTTTCTCCTAATTTAGAAAATATTCTATGCCTTTATTCCTTCTACCAAAGTGCATGACCATACACTGCCCTACACTTTATTTTTTTTCTGCCACTTATTTGCCCGTACTTCCAATCTGTTCAAGTCCTTCTGCAAGCTCCCTGCTTGCTCAACACTACCTATTCACCATCTATTTTTGTACTGTCTGCAAACTTGGCCTCAGAGCCATCAATTCTGTCATCCAAGTTATTGTCATACAACAGGAGGACAAGTGAACCCAATACAAACCCCTGTGAAACACCTCATCACAGGCAACCAACCACAAAAGGGCCACTTTATTACTATTCTTTGCCTCCTGCCAATCAGCCAATAGTCTATCTATGTTAGTATCGCTCCTATAATAACGTGGGTACTTAACCTTGTTATCGCATTTGTGGCACCTTATCAAAGGCTTTTTGAAAATCCAAGTAAACAACATCCATTGAATCTCCTTTGGCTATCCTGCCTGTTATTTCCTCTAAGAATTCTAACAGATTTGTCAGGCTAGATTTATCTCATGGAAACCACACTGACTTTGGCTTACTTTATCATGTGCCTCCAAGTACCCTGAAACCTCATCCTTAGTAATGGACTCCAACATCTTCCCAACCACTGACGTCAGGCTAGCTGGCCTATTATTTCCTGCATTCTGCCTCCTTCCCTTCTTAGAGAGGGGAGTGACATTTGTCATTTTCCACTCCTTTGGAACCATTCCAGAATCTAGTGATTCTTGAAAGGTCATTACAAGTGCCTTCATAATATTTTCAGCTACCTATTTCAGAAGCTGGAGTGAAGCCCATCTGGTCCTAGTGAGTTATCAGAACTTTAAGCTTCTTAAGCACCCTCTCTTTAGTAATAGCAACTACACTTACATTTACCCCTGACACTCACAAATTTCTGGCATACTCTGGTGTCTTCCACAGTGAAGACTGACGTAAAATACTTATTAAGTTTGTACGTCATTACTATTTCTCCAGTGTCATTTCCAGCCGTCCAATATCAACTCTCACCCCCTTTTAGTCTTTATGTCTGAAAAAGAACTTTTGGCATCCTCTTTATATTTTTGGCTAGCTATTCTTCATATTTAATATTTTCTCTCCTTGTCATTTCTTTAGTTGCCTCTATTGATTTTTAAAATCACCCTAATCTTAAAACGTCCCACTAATGCTTACTATTTTATATGCCTTCTCTTTTGCTTCCCTTTGACTTCCCTTTTCAGTCACAGTTTCCTCATTCTCCCTTCAGAATACTTCATTTTGGGGATATATCTATTCTGCATCTTCCAAATTGTCCCCAGTAACTCCAGCCATTGCTGTTCTGTTATTATCCCTGTTATCATTCCCTTGCAATCAGCTTTGGCCAGCTCCTTTCTCATGCCTCTGTAATTCCCTTTACTCCAATGTAATACTGATATGTCTGCCTTATCTTCTTCCTCTCAGACAGCAGGATTAATTTTATCATATCATTTTGTCTGGCTCCTAAGGGTTCCTTTACCTTAAAAGCTTCCTGATCTAATGTGACTCATTACACAACACTCAATCCAGAATTGCCTTTCCTCTACAGGACTCAACCACAAGCTGCTCTAAAAAGCCAGCTTGCAGGCATTCTAGAAATTCCCTGACTTGGAATCCAGCACCAACCTGATTTTCCCAATCTACCTGTATATTCACCATTATAACATGCTTTTTCTATGTTCCATTGAAATTTATATCCCACATCCTGGCCACTGCTTGTTTATAGCTCCCATCAGGGCATTTTTCCTTTGCTGTTTTTTTAAACTCTACTCACAAGGATCCTAGTGCTATGGCACCTTTTCTTAAAGATTTGATTTTGATTTTTTTACAGCAGAGCTATTCCAACCTCTTTGACTACCCGCCTGTCCTTTCAATATAAAGCAGATCCTTGCATGTTAAGCTCCCAACTATGATCTTCTTACAATGCCCACATTGCAATGCCCACAATGTCATACTTGCCAATCTCCAACTGTGCTTCAAGATCATCTGCCTTATATACCATATACTGAGTGCATTCAAATATAACATAATACCTTCATTCCTATATTCATCACCTTTATCGATTTTGCCCCATCTTATGCTTCACTCAAGCCACTGACTGAAAATTTGTCTGATCATCTGCAAGTTCTTCCTCACAATCTCACTACACACTCCATTGACTTGGATACCAACTGCCCTATCCTCAGCCCCATCATTTTGGTTCCCATCCCCACCAACTTAATTTAAATCTTTTCCAACAGCTGTAGCAAATCTGCTTGCAAGGATATTGGTCTCCCTCAGGTTCACATATTACCTGTCCTTTTTCTGCAGGTCATACCTTCCCCAAAAGAGATCCCAATGATTCAGAAATCTGAAACCCTGTGCACTGCACAACTTCTTCAGCACTCATTCATCTGTACCATTGGCCTGTTTCTGTCTTGTGGCACTAGGAGTAATCTAAACATTACTACCTTGGTGGTCATGTTCGTCAGCATTTTACTGAACACCCTATACACACTACACAAAACATCTAACCCATTTCTGCTTTTGTCATTGATGCCAATGTACCTCTTGACCTCTGGCTGCTCACTCTCCGTCTTGGGAATCTTCAGCTGCCACTCTGAGGCATCCTGGACCCTAGCACCTTGGAGGCAATATACCATCCTGGCTTCACTTTCATGGCCACAGAATTCCCATTCATCCCCCTAACTATTGTGTCTGTTATCACTGCCATTTTTCCTGACTTTACCTTTCCCTGCTGAGCCTCAGAGCCAGTCACAATGCCACTGGTCTGTTTGTTGTGCTCCCTCCTGATGTGACATCCCCCCTACAGTATCTGAAGGGGTGTACTTGTTACTAAGGGGAATATGGATCAGATAAGGGGAACAGCAACCTAGTGTGCCTTCACAGGCTGCATGTCTTAAAGCTTCTCACAGGCAATCAACCTTGAATTACTTTAAGTTAGAATTTGTCTGAAATACTCTGACAATAAAATGCTTTGACTATCTTATTTTGACTATTTGAGAATTTTATCTCTGTCCATAAAGTTCTTTGAAGATCATATTTGCTCCATCAGGACTATGCAAGATGTTTATAAAGTACTAAAGTACAATTAATGCTTTGTGAATTCCCTGGCTCAGAAATATGTAACTGCATGCAAAATTCCTCACTGGAATATTTCAAATCACAAGGGATTCCAAAATGAAAAGTACTAAACATAAGTAAATGAAATGGAGTAGGGTATTCGTCCCTCATACCCAATCTGCAATACAATAAAACTATAGTTTTTTTAATTCTGTGTATATCCACTAATCCTTGATAATGAATTCAATGATGAGTACTCTGAGGATGAAGTATACCTTCTCACCTCAATCCTGAATGGCTCGAAGCAAAGGCAGCTTCATTCCTGTATCTAACCTATCAAGATCCATAAGCATGCTGAATATTTCAATGAGATCACTTGCTCCTTTTTTAACTTGGAGATCATAGGCACAGTCCGCATAATTGCTTCTCATACGACACAACCTTTCTTGTGTCTGTCAATGAATCTTTATTATATTCCTTTTAATGCAAGCTTATCCTTCTTTGGAGAGGAAGACTTGACTTATGCATAGAGCTCCCATTTCAATGTCATCAATATACCATTTAAATGCCATTGTTCATGTCCATTTATCCCTTGCAAAAATACAAACGTTCTGTTTGTCTTCTTAAATACTTGTTGAATGAGCATGTTAACTGTGAGTGATTCATAGAAAGAGACTCCTTGGTCCTGCTAAATACCAACAGCTTTCCATCTTTCACCTTTGGAATAAAAACAACAGTGATATTTCACCATATTTGGGACATAGATGGAACTGGATTCTAACTCATTGGAGGTTATTCCTATGAATATCCAAAACACATTTAATTTGTGTATTAAGATGTAACCAACATGTATGATAATTTTATAGTGAAGTTGTTAAGGTTCAGGGAGCAGAGGAAACAGAGCCCGGGGCAATTTGAAGGGAGCACAGGAAATAAATTGCTGGTGAATTTAAAGAGACCAGATTCAGGACTTGGAAACTTCTGAACAACTTGACAGAAATCATTAGACCCTTACTGAAAGTTATATAAACATCTTTATTTGTATCATTAATTTATCCCCCATATTATGAACATGCTCTGAATTCAGGTAAAGAGCTGCTTTTTGATATTTATCATTTTTCCTGTTCTAACACTAATTGAAGGTATACTTATTCTCATATCCACCATCCCTTCTGGCAAATCTTTGGTATCAATACCTATATTGCAACCCTGATCAATCATCATCAGTTTTCTTCTGAAATATCCTCTTAAATATCCCATACTCCCTACCAGCCCAACAAGCCTCGAGTTTCAAGCTTTATCTACAGTTCTGGATAGTTGATTCACTTGGATGCTGATTGTTGCCATATTTATTAAAAAATATGGATGTTTAATCCCTCTTCAGAATATTTAAACATGTTTAATAAACATGGTTTGTTTGCCGTATGTGAGAATCCTTTGGTGTAATTGACTGCTCAGTCAGTATTATGACATCATAACTGCTGAGTATCATGGGACTCCACCGAACTCTTGCTGATGTTACATACCAGCAGCAAGAGATCACAAATTAAGTCAGGCTTTAATGTTAAAACACTATATTTATTAGTATCTACTCAAAAATATAAAAATTAAATGAAATAAACAGAAGTTAACTGTGGTATGTGTGTGTGGCTCCCAAACTATCAAGCTTAGGAACAGTTCTTAATGTTTTAAGATGGCAAACTAGGAAGGTCCAGTAATCCACGAAATAAGTGAGGGGAGGAACCGGTAAATCCACGTTAAAATGTAGAGAGGAGGCAATGACGAAGAAATCCACAGGTTCCCTGCTGGGAAAATGAAGTAACAGTCGCTGAAGATCTTATGCGTCGAGTCATCCCGAAATCCACATAGAAATATCACAAGGTGAAGTTATGGAATATTCCTTAGCGTAAGTGGTTACCACATTACGTACCCGAGACCATGTAAGGGTTAACAAAAGTGGTTGTCGCAGAATACCTCAACAAAATCCACATATGGATCATACGAAGTGACAGTCACACATCTAATGTGCATGGTGTGGCGTTAATCAACCCAATCCTTTGGACATGGGAAAGTATCAGACTATACCCGTTATCATAGTGAGCTGTTCCTGCCCGCAGTCCAAAACTTCTACTCTGTCTCTCGTTCCTTCTCTGAAAGACCCAGCGGTCTGTCTCAGCTTGTTTTACTGACGTCACAGTCCCTCCTCATCCAGGCATTTTAAAGTGACACCCACAGAAAATGAAACCCGTGGTCACGTAACAAGCCATGAGAATAGAGCAAGTTCTCATCTCATTGATTGCTTGGACTAATGGGGATTTTCTTTACCCTGTCAATGGGAAATGTTATTTTGCCTCCAAATGCAAATCCTCAATCAATGTTTTGTAATATTGTACTTTGCTCATTTAATTATTCATCCTAGATCTAAAGTAAAGTTCAAGGTCAGGAAGCAAAATATGGTTTATTATAGAAAGATATTTGTGCATAAAAGATGACTTTTATGTGCTGACTGGCAATATTCACTGTACAAAGTAATTTAAACACAGATGAGTGGTGAACATTTTATGCTTGGAGTAGGATTATAAATTTAAATGCTAAGCTTGGATCAAGAATTCACTACCATGCGAGTGAACATGAAATGGTTTGGTTTATTATGCACTGAAGAACTGCTTGTACATTTTCCTATAATCAGCTCCAGCACTTTCAATTGTTCAGTTGCTGGACAAGATAGAATTGCAAATATTTCAGTTACCAAATACAGTTGAGAAAAGATAGCTAAAATATGCAATATTATCATATAATAGATTACAAGCTGAAGGATTTGAATCTGTCACTATGTTGTGTAGCAGACTCAAAACTACACCGTCAGCCTTGTGCGCGATCATTATCAGGGACTTACTGTGTCTAGCAATGGACATGATGACAGATCATACTTGGTTCCTAAAAGTTGTCGGTCAACTGTACTTCCACATCAAACAAATGACTAATGGTAATATATGAAACAAAACACTTCTATAATAATTACTATGAACTAGCTAACTTATTTTCTGATAATAACCCAGAACCATTTGTTTGTGGTACACATTTAGAGTCAATCCATCAGTGCTTTGATGGTATTAAGCTAAAACACAAGGAAATGGAATTTAGCTTTGATCACAGTCCTATGCTCTGTTGAGTGCATATTGCTGAATAAAATTAAATATGGTAAAGTGGAACCGTTATTGAAGACTACATATTTGATTGTTTATGATGAAGACAAAGGAGAAATCAATTTCAAAGCACAACATATTCAAACCAGATCAGAATTGGTTGCCATGTTTACTGTTCCATTTCATTTTTCCACTGACATATATCAAAAATTCTTTTACAAAAATGTCAGATCCCTTCACTGCTGCATGGATTTATTCAATGTTTGATATCTTTGTGAATCAAAAACTTAAAATTGAGCTTTAGTTTCTGTTTGTAGTTTTTGGGGGACTGATGAGAACATAATGGCTAGAGTGTCTGAGTATTGGAAGTCAGGATGGAGATCTGTTTATTTTTGGAAGTTTCTGCTAAAAGAAATGCACTGTCACCATCACATGAATCCACTCATTTCATCTTGGTGTTGAGTATTGTACCTATTTTTACTGCTGTCTCAAACACGGAATGAATATTCCATATCACAAGTCAAAATTGAATAAAAGATTTTGCAACTCTGAAATTGGCTGCCACAATTCTTTGGTTCAAGCACTGAGTACATTGCAAAAAAATGCTTTATAACCTCCAATGTATAAGAAATAGGTTTGCTTTGAAACTAATGACATCCTGAAACCTCTCAAAATTAATAATCAATTAAAATATGTACTGCACTGGCTAAGATTTTTACTGCTATGCTGTTGGTATTTCATTTAAGCAGTTCTGTAAAAAGCAATATGTTCTGCTAGTAGAATGCTAAAAGATAAGGGACTATGATGTTTAATTTAGGATAACTTGTGATCAAGTTATCAAGTTAAGTTAAGATCAAGTTAAGGACTGCTGAACAGATCCTGACCCGGATCTGGGCCGTACCTTCCAAATATCCGGACCTGACTTGCACTACCTTACTTTTCTTTTCTATTTTTCTAATTATGATTTAAAATTTATTTTTTATTAATTTATTTATTAATTTATAGTTTTTATTATATTTACTTTGATTTGTTCTTCAGGGAGCGCAAAGCGCAGAAACAAACATCACTGTGATGATTGTACGCTCCAGTAACAATTGTTTGTTGACAATAAAGTATAATGATAATGAATGTTGTTAGCCAGTCAGGAAGGTGGAATTGGGGGAAGGTCCGAGAGAGAACTGGGTGGAGTGTGATTTGTGATTGATAGTGGTTCGCAGGTCTTTTTGGCAGAAGCGACAGGAGGGAAGATGACTGACAACGCCGTGGGAAGGAGCATCTTAGTTGCACAAAGTGCTTTTTTTTGCAGACAAATGGCTCCGAGGAGGAAGGGTCAATGCTCCCGAGAGAGATCCATTTTGAGTGAAGTTCGGAATGTGGTGTGTGCTTTCATGCAGACTGTGGATTCAGTGCGTGAATAAGAAGACAACTTCAAGATGAGCTCTAACTTCATGTGCACATTTGGACTGGGTTAATTATAATGGCCCCTTTAATTTATTCCCTTTTCTTTTTCTTACTAACTGTTTGATAAAGCTGAAATTTGTAAATATACTTTCTTTATAATTTTAAATAGTGTACGATCTGCTATTTCTTGCCGAATGAACATTGTGCATGGGCAGTACTTAAACAGCATTCACCTAATTGAGGTTTCTTTAATTGGAACATCACAACATTCCTGTTTGGTAGAACCCCAAATTATATCAACCTTAGAGGTATGTTGATTATGAAAGGTGGTCTTCTCACTGCTGATAGCAGAGCCAGGCAATGAGCAAAGTTTGCATAGGAGCCCGGTGAGAGGGTTACCAATTGATAAGACAAGGGTCTGAAATAGGTCATGAAATTGAGTCACTATTTCCAGAATGCTGACAATCATGAAATGGAAGAAAAAAGTGCTACTATGCTCAGTCCCTATGGTCTACTGGTGTTTTCTTTATTCACAACTCTATGTACTTGTGAAATTGTCCCCAGGCCTCACATTGGACGCTTTTGAAATATACATGATGAAGAAATCAATAAATACTGTGACCAGTTTCTGGAGCACTTTTGTCAAGTGGCTGCCTGGTATGCACAATTCAAGTAGAGAGCAGTCTTTATTTACATTTCAGCACATTACAAGCCAATCATTGATTGCAAGTACCAACACATTCAATTGGAATAGTTTGTTGCTAATATAATTTTCTTTTAAGCATTTAAATAAATCAGTGTTTGTTAATGATGGTAAATAGCTTTAGAACATCGTAGAACATCATGTTTATCTGGAACCTACAGAGTCCAGGGTCATACTGATATCCTTGAATGGTGTTGCCCTCAGGGAGCCTTTGTCCCAATCCATTGTGGCTTATGAAAACTTAATTACATAATTTTCAGCAAACCGTCAAACAAAAAAGTTATATGCTATATTTCAAAGATTTCTTAATGTTTTATGTTTTAACTTTTTTGAGTAGATTTCAAAGAGAAATTAAGATAAAAATCAAAATAAGTATATTTTATATTCATGATCTGAGAATCAATAAAATCTAAATTGAATGTTATCATATAAACAATATTCTATTTATACATTATTAGAAAAAAATAATTGGTTGATAATTCTCCTCATTTCACAATATGAAAAATAAAAGGAGAAATCCCAATGATATACTATATACACAAAAAAAGTTGTAACAGGTTTTTGGCCTATCTGCTTATTATATGTATTTTGCCACGTGGTTGTTAAGGAACCTCAGGTGACTGGCCTTTACCAGATCACAAATAACTAACTTATAAATGGCCCATTCATACAAATGAACATTTGGGAAATCAGCAGCCTGAATTTGCTAGCTGCTACAGAAAAAAATTGGTTTGCAGATGCATTTCTTGACAATCGGAAGAACAGAACCCTGCTCTAACCTCAGGAGAAACTGTCAGAATATGGAGGCCATAGATAGCAATAAAAACCATTGAGTTAGCTTTCAACTTCAGTTGCTGCATCTTCATATGAAGTGGTGCACCACATCTGTGGTCTATTTCATCACAGTATTACTTAGTTTTTAAAATTATTTATATTTACAGAAAATACTTCCTTAAGTTAATCAGCATTACGACCTTTGTTCAATCATGCAGAACTCTGAGCAATTTTGGTGTCTACACAAAGAGAAGCATATGGAGACATTGGTGGCATCACAAGAAAACGTTTCCAAGGATTGTTCCAGAACAGAAAGATTGCAAGTGTCAAGCAAGATTTAACAAAACAAAAATACAGTAGTCTGACAGGATGTATGAATGGATGATATTTTATTTGAGATAATTGCTTTGGGCATGGACACAAGTTCATCAAGAATAAACAGCATGACTTCTCAATCCAGGGTGGTAGCAACATGGAATTTGCCATTGTAAAAGCTGAATGGATCACATAAAAAAACATATGAGAGAAAACAAGTGCAGTACATAACAGCAGGGGCAAATCGTTTGGGCAACAGGCTTGTTTCTGTTCTGTGCTAATATTATAATGTTTAACATGAATCTGAGGGACAAGAAGTCGTACCACTGATAACTGACAGAACCACACTAAGGTAAATTAAGGGAGAACCTGATCAGATAGACAAATGAACTCAAGAGAATCTGCAGATTAAGTATTAAAGTTGGGTCTGCATTGTCCATTGAGCCCTTCAACAGACCTTTCTGTGCCTCGGCATCCTAAGTGCAAGGTAGGACTTGGCATGCGTTGTGCTGATGGTTAACCATAACAAATTACTGACACTCTGGGGACTTCTTACCACAATGATGGAAATCACAGGCAAGGAACCAGAAGCCAATCAAGGTATCAAAATGACCATGTCAATTCACTGAAACTGCACTTTATCTGCAAGAAAATGGCTTGACATATCGTTAATGGCCCAGAGGTGGTAGAAAACAGAAAGATTATAAACCTCTTGCCTGAAAGAAAATCAGACTGCATAGTAAACAAGATCAATCAATTTATTTATTTCCCACACTGCAAGTGCAAGCCAGGATTCAGCCACTTTACTTGGGGCCATCCAAGCTGAAAAATGTATCTGTCCTATTCCAGCAGTTAATTAATACGTTCCACAAGAACTGAGGATTACTTTT
Source organism: Hypanus sabinus (assembly GCF_030144855.1). Taxonomy (NCBI): domain Eukaryota; kingdom Metazoa; phylum Chordata; class Chondrichthyes; order Myliobatiformes; family Dasyatidae; genus Hypanus; species Hypanus sabinus. Next base: position 41,117,451 of record NC_082724.1, read on the forward strand.
AACATGAATTGATGATGTTGTCACTTCCATTCAGATATGGAATGAACACCACATCCATGTCAGGAATAAACTAATCCACTTACAGAAAGGAAGAATGAAAATTGTCTGCAAGTGCAACATCAGCAGAGACACATTATTGTAATTAGAGTATAGGAAAGCACGTTTGCAGACAAATAAAAGGAGACTACTCCACACAAGCAAATATACCAGAGAAAATCTGATATTTTTAAGCTTTATACATTTATTTACATGCAATAAGTATCTACCTTCTAGCTGCTATGTATATTCCAACAGCACTCAACCAATTATTTGATTCTATTTGTTCAGAATTTTTAAATTTTTAATTGTTGCTCAAGGTGTACACACTACACAAATGTTGTATTCGTCATTCCTCCAGAACTATTCTCAGAAAGGTAAATGATTATGCATTCAAAAACCAAGTTATTAATTTGAGTATCAATTCTTGCATTAGTAAAGCTAATTTTAACAGAAACAACTTTTATACTTATAAGGATTAGAATTCCCATGTATGTTGACGATATTCACTCTTTTCCAGAGGAAATTCAGAGTGATCAGGTGTCTGACACCGAGTCTGATTCCGTGAAAAGGGGAAAAGAGGATGGGCAATAGTGATAAGACCATAAGACATAGGAGCAGAATTAGGCCATCTGGCCCGTTGAGTTTGCTCTGCCATTCAATCATGGCTGATCCTTATTTCTATCTCCTCCTCAACCCCAATTCCTGGCCTTCTCCCCGTAACCTTTGAAGCCATGTCCAATCAAGAACCTATCAATCTCTCCCTTAAATACACCCAACAACCTGGCCTCTACAGCTGCCTGTGACAACAAATTCCACAAATTCACCACCCTTTGTTAAAGAAATTTCTCCAAATGTCTGCTTTGAAAGGGCACCCCTCTATTCTGAGGCTGTGCCCTTTTGTCCTAGACTCTCCCACCAAGGGCCTTTCAACATACAAAAGTTTTCAATGAGATCCCCCCTTATCCTTCTGAATTCCAGTGAGTACATTCCTGGAATCATCCTTGTGAACCTCCTCTAGACCCTCTCCAATGCCAGCAAATCTTTTCTAAGATGAGGGGCCCAAAACTGCTCACAATACTCAAGCGGAAGCATCAGCAGTGCCTTATAAAGCCTCAGCATCACCTTCTGGCTAGGATGTGATATCCATGATAGGTGATTCATTGATTTGGGGAATTTGCAGAAGATTCTGTGGACAAGAACAAGACTCCCAAAATGAGCTGCAAGCAGAAGTCAATGCAGGGTCAATTTCAACATTAAGAAAAATTTGGATAGTTACATGGATGGAAGTAAGTATGGAGAGCTATGGAGGTTAATAGGACTGGATGAAAAAAATAGTTCAGCATGGACTAGATGGGCCAAAGTACCTCTATCTGTGCTGTAATGTTCTATGACTCTACATTGCCTTCCAGGTGCCAGTGTCAGAGACATTGTCAATTGAGTCTACAGCATTCTTAAGAGGATGGGTGAAAAGCCATAAGTTGTGGTACCAATTACATAGGTAGGAACAGAGATGAGGTCCTGAAGACAGCAAAAAAATGAGTTAGGAAGTTGAAAAGCAGGGCCTCAAAGGTCCCTTTTCCAGATTACTACCAGTGCCATGTGCCAGTAAGGGTAAGAATTGGAGGATAGACAAATGCATGGCTGAAGAGTTGATTCAAGTGAGAGCATTTCAGATTTGTGGATAATTGGGATCTCTTCTGGGGGAGTGAAGACCTGTACAAAAATGATGGGTTACATCTGAACTCCAGGGGACCAATCTCCTTGTGGGCACGCTTGCTAGAGCTCAGGTTGGCAGGAAGATGGGAACTATAGTGTTAGGTCTGATGATGGAACCGTTGGTGTAAAAGGTGGATGCAGTGGGCAGAGGGATTCTAAGGATGGATAGGATAGGCAGTAGATAGAGCATAATAGAGTAATATGGATGCATTGAAACATGTTTGCTTAAATGGTAGAAGTATGAAGAAAAAGTGTGAAGCACTTGGAGCATGGATCAATATATAGAATCCCAATGTTTTGGCATTACACAGACTTGCCTGGAGAAGGATAGGCTGCAGGGTATTCTGGGATTTAAATGTTTCAAATCAGATGGGGAAAAAAGTAAAAGAGAAAGGGAGGAATGGCATGCTAATGAGGGATAATATCACAGCTGCAGAAAGGAAGGACATCACAGAGGGATTGTCTAATAAGTCAGTGTGGATGGGATTCAGAATTGGAAGGGAGCAATCACCCCATTAGGAATAATCACTTGACCCCACTAACCAAACCAAAATGGCACTGAGGACTACATAAGTAGGCATTAGACAGGTAGAATTTTTAGACAGGTACAAAATCAACAGGATTGATGCCATAAATGACTTCAACTTTTTTGATTAGTAACTCCTTAGTTCAAAAGATTTAGATAAGGCAAAATTTGCAGATGTGTCCAGGAAGGATTGGTCACCAATTTGGAGATGGTGACAGAAGCTCCTTCATCTTTAGCATAGCCTTGAAAAAGGATAAGAGCAGTGGATAAGGAAAGTATTTAAGTGGGGAAGGGCCAATTATGATGGCATTAAGCAGCAATTTAAGCATAAATTGGGAGTGGATGCCATCAGGGAAATTCTTAGCAGAAATATGGAGGTAGTTTTGGATCATTTGCATGGAATTCTGGATAGGTTTGTCCCACTAAGATAGGAAAAAGATAGTAGGGTAAAGGGATAATGGTTGGCAGAGCGGTATAACATTACATCAAGGGGAAGAAGGGATTTCAGTTTTATGAAGTAACAATTAGGCAGACATTTAAAAACTGCAAACACCAGAGGGTATATGTACAAAATTAAGGGAGGGAAGTTTAGGGGAGACATCAAGGGTAAGTTTTTTACACAGAGGGTTGTGAGTGCCTGGATTGACTAGCCAGGGATGGTGGTGGAGGCTAAAACATTAGGGGTATTTAAGAGCCTCTTGGACAGGCACATGGATGAAAGAAAAATGGAAGGTTATGGGGTAGTGTGGGTTTAGTACTTTTTTTTAAGGATTATATGGGTCAGCACAACATGGAGGGCTGAAGGGCCTGTACTGTGCTGTAGTGTTCTATTAATTGTAAGGTAGCCAGAAAAGATCTTAAGAAAGGAATGAAGAAAGCAAGAAGGAGATATCAAATGGCCTTGGCAAGTAGGATTAAGGAAAATCCTAAGCAGGATGACTAGAGAGAGAGATAGAATAGGAAACATGTGCCAAGAGGTAGAGAAGATGGGGAGGTCCTTAATAAATAAGTTACTTCAATGTTCACTTGGAAGAGAGACTTTGACCAATATAGACCAGGCCAATGTGAAGGATCATTTTATGATGAAGGAGGAGGTAGTTTTGGTGATTCTGAGAACTATTAGGATAACTCAGACCCAAAGCCAAATAGGATATATCCCCAGTTACGGCAGGAAGTAATGGAAGAGATTGTGGGAGCATTGATAATGGTCTTTGTATCCTCCCTGGCTCCAGGAATGGTTTTAGAAAATTGAAAGGTGGAAAATGTTGCTCCATTGTTCAAAAAAAGGTAATAAGGGTAATCTAGGGATTAAAGACCAGTTAGTCTTATGTCGGTGGCGGGCAAACTATTGGAGAAGATTCTTGAGCAGCGTTTGGAAAAACATAGTCTTATTAGGCAGAGTCAGGATGACTTTGTATGGAACACATCATGCCTGACCAGACAAACAGTGTTTTAAGTAGGTGGCAAAGCTAAATGATAAGGGTTGTGCAGTAGATATGGTGCTTATCAACTTAAGTAAGGCATTTCAAAAAATTCCCGTGGTAAACCCACCCAGAAAATCATGAAGCATGGGTTGAATGGAAACTTGGCTGTGTGCATTTAGATTTGGCTTTGGTGACTAGTGGTATTCTTCGATTCCCGCTCTTTATGATTTTGATAAATGACCTGGATGAGGAGGTAGAGCGGTGGATTAGGAAGTTTGTAAGTAATATGAATGTTGGAATTGTGGAAAGTGTCAGAAGTTTCAATGAGATACAGAGAAGGATGCAGAGTTGTGTGGAGCAGTGCAGCTGACATTTAATCTGGAAAAGTGATATATTATATACTTTGGAAGATTGAACTTGAAGTCAGTGAAGAAGGCAAATGGCAGGATTCTTCATTGTGCGACAGAACAGAGGGACTCGTGAATCCTCTCATATAGATCATCCACACCACAACTTGTGGTCTATGCCCAAAGTCACCATGAAAGTTGATAAAATGGTTAAGAAGGCATATGGACAACTGGCCTTCATTAGTCAGGAAATCGATTTCAAGATCCATGAGGTAATATTACAGCTCTATGAAACTCCGGTTAGACTACAATGGCGTGGTGTTTAGTTCTGGTTGCCTCATTATAGGAAGGATGCAGAAACTTCAGAGAATGTGCAGAGGAGATTTACCAGGATTCTGCCTGGATTAGAAAACATGTCTTCTGAGGAAAGGTGAGTGGGCTGCACTTTCTCCTTTAGAGCAATGGGGGTTGAGAGAGTAATTGACAGATGTGTATATGATTATGAGATGGATAGATAGAATGGAGAGCCTTTTCCCAAGACATCAATGGATAATCTGGTTAAGGTGAGAAGAGAAAAGTTTAGGGGAGATGTTAGACATAGGTTTATTGTGCATGGAAAGTGGTAGGTGCCTGGAACATATTGCCAGGGGTTTTGGTAGAGGCTGATACAAAAGGAATCTTAGACTGCCACATGGATTTAAGAAACATGGAGAGTTATGGTTTGTGTAGGAGGAAAAGTTAAACTAATGACTGAGTAGATTTAGGTTGGTCAGAAAAAACACCATGGGCTAAGAGCTTGTACTATGCTGCTTTGTTCTATGTTTTAAACCAATCAATAGGTATTTACAATATTGTGTTTATCTATGGAGAGGCTCTGTTATTTAACCAGAAAGCAAATATTCCACGAAAGTGCTCAGGACATTGAATGAGCACCACCTTTCAGATTTCTTTATTATTTAAATTGATTGCAGCAGTAGTTTCCTCAGTAGATATGAGCCTGTCATACAAATCAATTAATCTTCTTAAAACATTGGAATCAAGTTACCTGAAATTTTCTTCTTTTCTCTCATACAATCATGCAGCTTGGAAGCACACCCATCAGCTCACCAAGGTTGCACTAAACACTTGCATCAATCCAACAATCTAATCCTATTTTATTTATGTATTGAGATAAAGCAAAGAATAGGCCCTTCTGGCCCTTGGACTCATGCTGTCCAGTAACCCCCACCTTAACCCTAGCCTGATCACAAGACAATATGCAATCACCAATTAACCTACTCACCAGTACATCTTTAGACTATGGAATGAAACCAGAGCACCTGGATAAAACTTACGCATTCCATGGAGAGGATGCACAGATTCTTTTCAGCTGATATCAGAACTGAACTCTGAACTCTGACCCCCGAGCTGTAATAGCATCGCGTGAACCGCTACACGACCATAGTGCCCATATTCTATTTTACCCATGTTCTCATCAATTTGCTGAAGATTCTACCACTGTTCTACTATTATAGGGGCATATTACAGCAGCCAGATAACCTTCAAATGTGCAAATCTTTCGGATGTTGGAGGAAATCTGAGCAGCTAGTAAATTTATATGATTAGATGAAAGAAGATGCAAACTCACTGCAGGATCAGGAAGGAACTCAGACCACTGGCGACATGGCGTCAGCAGCGTATGGATTGTATCACTGACACAGATCATTGTTGAGATAAATTTAAAAAAGCAAAACTACAATTTAAAGCACTAAATTACAGAAGTTGCAAACAATTTACTTTCTGTTGCTTGAGCTAGCCATGTGTAACTGCTGGTAAAATATTGGTGCTACATCTACTTTGAACTTAGTAAGAGTCTAAACTAAGGTCTTGTACAGCTTTATGTTCTGAATATTATAAGGATCACATGAAATGGATGGTGCTAATTGTGAATGATACCTATTTTACAAATAGAAGAGATCTTAATGATGCAAAAATCTAATTTTGCTGAGGAATAGTACTGATTGATAGTCTTTGACCCAAAGCATTGTCTCAATTTTCTCTTTCCACAGTTGTTACCTAGCCTGAACGTTTCCTGTATTCTGTTTATATTGCAGATTTTCAGCATCTGCACTTGTTGTGTTTACATAATAATTAGAAAAATCTCCTCATTTCATCTGCACTGAGTTTCAAAGCCAGTGAAAATACCTTAAAATGTTAAAAATCAACCAACGTGGCGTGAGATGGGAAGAAGTATCAAAAATATTTAAAATAAAATAAATCATCATTAGCTATAAACTGCTAGTGTCTTAGAAGCCTGCATAAGCATAAAACACTGAATCAACAGCATTAGCTTCCTTCTTTGTTACAAAGTATAGTACTGCTATCTTTCAGAAGTGAGTTATCGATGTGTGAATTACAATTAGTGGCTATGTTCACTGAGGCTTAAGGGAATAAGGAAATGAAAATTGAAATGAATGCAGTATGTGAATAGTAAATGAGCAGTTTGTGCAAGTTAAAGCAACTTAGAAGATCAATTTGCTGTGAATGGAACAGGTGCCTTTCCTAGTTTTCACTCTGCCTCAGAGATAAACATAAAAGTGACGCAGCTGCAAATTCTAAACAGAAATTTGCCTCATGACAATTAATAATTTGGATGTACTGTTTCCTATTTTGTATCAAAGCAAAAGTAAATGTTTAAATATATTATAGGTAATTATTTGTCAAAAGTATAAAGCACTTAATATTAAATTGATTTAAATCCTTGAAGTTTTCAAAAGAAGTGGTTGCTTGAATTAAAGCTTTTTTGAGATCGTACATATAACTGACTCAATATGATTCTGATACAGATGGTTGATGATTCTTATAGCCAAGGGTAGTTATGGGGACAGGCTCCCACTACCTATTAAATGCTCCCAATGGAGTGTGCCTCAGATAGCCTCTGGCAACCATCCAACTCTTGGCCTTCATGTATGGCTTAGCTACTGAGCCCAGCAGAACCATTTCTGCTGATAGGAGAAAGGGCAAAGGTGGGTTACTGGAGCCTTGAAACCAGTTGTTTCATGTAGATGGGGGCTCATTAGCCATGGTTGGCAGCTTTTCTCGGAGAAGGAAAACTCTGATCTCAAACTGCTACATTGCAGCTATACCCACTCATGGGGAAGGCTTCGGGAATAAACCCTGAGGAAAAAATCTGGAGCCGGAATCCCTAAGGCAGTCCTACATTGAGGTCAATGCTGACTGGTAACTCCTGCAATGCTGCTGGAACCAAACTGTATCAGTCTCTGCCGTTCCTTTGGGTTCATCTGTTGCATGGAGAGGGGGTGTTCACTACATTGGCAACAGCTTGTTCTCCATATTGTACAGCCTAGGCTTGCATAACTAAACAGCTAGGACACAATATCCATGGTCAACTCTGACTGGTGGAGGCCTTCACAAAGGATGGTTGAAAAGACTTATGGAAGATCATGAAAGATATCTGGCACAAATTTAAGAACTTTCATTTACGTAGAATCTCAGATACTTTCCATTCTACTTTGTGATGTTAGGAATTGCAACAATTATTGTAATCACAGCAAGATCAAGTAACAGAGAAAAAAAAAACAATCTGATTTTACTGATGGTATTAGCAAACAATGAATGTGATGCATGGAAAATGGCTCTTGACATTTTTGTTAAGTGCTGCAGCATCCTTTTACATCCGGCAAGGTTATTTGTAATATATGTTAACAAATTAGTTGAAAATGTCGACGGCATGATTAATAAGTTTGTGAATGACACAAAAAATGGTGATCGCGTGGATAGTGAAGAAGGTTGTCTAGGTTCACAGCAGAATCTTGATCAACAGGGAAAGTGGACAAACTAATGGCAATTTAACTCAAGCAAGTGGGAAGTATTGCTTTCTGGGAAGTTCAGCAAAAGTAGTTCATCTGCAATGACTGACAAAGCAGAGACACTGAGCAGAACAACACAAAGTGGTGAAACAGGCAGGCGAAGTGGAGAAGGCGGCAAATGCCACTTGTCTTCATTGGAAAAGGCACTGAGTTCAAGAGTTGTAGCCTCATAAGACATTGGCAAGACCACACCTGGAAAGTTGCATGCAATTCTTATCTTCATACCATAGGAAGGCTGTGATTCAGCTGGAGAAGATACAGAAAAGTTTTACAAGGATGTTGCAGGGATTTAAAGAATTTTGCTGTTAGGAGAAATTCAATAGACTCTGGAGTGAAGGGGGTTAACTGGTGATTTTACAGAGTTTTTTTTTAATCCTGAAGGACATAGTTAGAGTGCATGAATATCTTTTTCCTAGGCTAGGGAAATCGAAAAAAAGTATTGGTTTAAGATGAGAGGGGAAAGAATTAAAGGAGCCTGAGTGGCAAGATTTTTTTTCCACACAGCCTGTGGTGAGTATACGAATCAAGCTGCCAGAGGAAGTTATAGAGGCAGGTACAATTACAATGTTTAAAATACTTTTGTTCAGAAACATGGAGAGTAGGTGGTTTAAAGGGATGTGGGCAGAACACAAACAAAGGGGACTACATCTTGGTCAACATAGATACAGTAAGTAGATACAGTAAATACAGTAAGATTCACTAGAATGATTCTGGGAATGAGAGGGTTAACATATGAGGAAAGTTTGACTGCTCTTGGACTGTACTCCTTGGAGTTTAGAAGAATGGGGGGGGGGACCTCATAGAAACATTTTGAATGTTGAAAGGCATGGATAGAGTGGATGTGGCAAAGTTGTTTCCCATGGTGGGGGAGTCTAGTACGAGAGGACATGACTTGAGGATTGCAGGGCGCCCATTCAGAACAGAGATGCGAAAAAAAATTTTTAGCCAGAGGGTGGTGAATCTATGGAATTTGTTGCCACAGGTGGCAGTGGAGGCCAAGTCATTGGGTGTATTTAAGGCAGAGATTGATGGGTATCTGAGTAGTCAGGACATCAAAGATTATGGTGAGAAGGCAGGGGAATGGGACTAAAGGGGAGATTGGATCAGCTCATGATGAAATGGCAGAGCAGACTCGATGGGCCGAATGGCTGACTTCTGCTCCTTCGTCTTATGGTCTAAGTTGAGCTGAAGGGTGTATTTTTCTGCTATTAACTCAGTGACTATACAAGGAAAACATTAATTTAACATTATCCATGAGACACAATTCAAATACATCACATTATAGCAATGCAATCATGTCTTAGGCAAGATTATACCCATCTCCTTTAAAGGAGATCTTAAACTCATTACTTTTGACACAGAGGAGAAAGTGTTATCACTGAGCCAAGGCATAATTTCCAGAAATTGCTAATTATAAGTAATGTATTCAATGAATATTTTTCTGTGGTGTACCCATGCTATGTAATTAAGGTTAAATGAAAATCAGAATGCTCACCTTCAAGTTAAAATCTACACATTTATCCCTTATCCTGTATGATATTGATAACATAAAAAAAAGATTGCATGCAAATCAAGTGGAGGTCATTAGACTTCATTCTTTTGAAATATGTTGCACCTGGTGCCACAAATTTTGCTAACCACTTATTAATCCTTGTCCAAAAGTCTTATTCTATGGAAGTACAAACTGTATAATTATCTGAGGAGCTGCACATGGAATTGAACATTGGAACATTCTCTATGTTTGACCTCAAAATTATGAGAAACTAGTAGATCTGTACAGCTCCTATAGCCTTTCCAATCTCTCATAATTCACAAATAATGATCTGATCCATCCAAATGCACAAGCAAATAGCTACATTCAAAATTAATGCTTTTAAAATTAGTATACACTGTACTGTTGAGCACCAATTTGTGCAGACATGTAAACTCTTAAAGAAACTCTGATTTTCCTAATTCCTAAATTAATGTTCAACTTCAGTTTAGTAATTCTCAGTCCCGGATTAAACTTGAAAAGATAGTTGATGTGATGAGTAAACAGAAAGAGCTGGTATCACACCAAAACAATAAGTGTCAACAAAATACAGAGACTGTAAAAGTAAGGTCACATAATATTTTCTTCTGTGCCTTTGCAATTAGGTACACACTATGTATATCCATCCTTTTCTTGGATTTCGGCACTATAGGCAAGACCCACATTCGATGCCCATCAGAAGGTGAGCGTGCTATCACATTGGACTGCGGCAGTCCTTCTTGTAAAACTACTCCCACAGTGATGTACAGTATTACAGAGTCATAAAAGGGTTACAACACAGCAGAAAATCATTCAGTCTCAGCTCTGTGCAAATGTACCCAGGCAATCTAAAAAACTATTTGGTTGGTCCCAGCGTGGTACTTTTATTCAAGTAACACATCTAGTGTTCAGTGCTAGAGCTAGGATGCTATCTGGTTCCATTGCTCAAAATGCATACGGATCTCTCACTCATTTCTTAATGTGAGTGGAGAACAGCACAGGCTGAAATCAAGCTTTTATGATGGTGGAGATCCTGTGAGGAAACCAAGAAGGATCATCTGCTTTGCACTTTGGGTTCAACATGGCTGTGAAAGTTTTCACCTCCACTGTCATTGAGGGAGGGACTAAACTTGGAGTAGCCTTTTCCCGGTCCTGTTTAATTGTCTAACAGTATTCATAGCAGATAGAGCTGGATTGAAATTTTAATCTTATTTATTAATTGTTAAATGGATTACCTCTATCTATTGCACACAGCTTAGCACACAGTTAGGCCTGCGTTGGAGTTTGACAGTTCAGTTTGACAGTACTTTAAGGATTTTTCCAGTGTTGTTTGCGGCATGCTCGCTTGTTCTCCTCATTAAACCAGGTTTCCTCCTCTTGCTTGATTGTAATAATAAGCATAGTCTTGCAGTTACAACTTGTCAGACCACCACAGTAAATTAGCCTGAAGTCAGCTGGCCAAGCAGTGACTTTCCATTACATACAACCTCAAATATCAAATCATGTGATCCTTCCACTCTGAGTCATATGACTTCAACTCCAATAAAGTAGGATTCCCAAATTTATCTAATTTAAAAACTTACTGAATAACTCTCATTTTAAATGCATATGTTGAGTAATTTTCATTGAAGATTCCATTTTCCATATTTTTTTGACAGCAGATATGGTTCATATGTGTATTTCTCTCATGACGTTGAAGGATAAATCAATTCCCAGATGATATTTATATTGTCAACTTGCCAAAATGAGAGAGCTACTTTGTTAGATTGCTGTACAGTTCCCTATTAAAAGGCAATTACTTCTACCGAAGATCTCGGCCTGAAACATCAACTGTACTTTTTCCCTGGCCTGCCGAGTTCCTCCAGCATTTTGTGTGGGTTACTTCTAAATACACGTATCCCACCCCAACTGACACACAAATCTTCATGGACTCTTTTCCAAAATCTATTGCTCATTACAAGCAAGCCTCAATCAGCGGTACAATTGTAAGTACCCCATTCATTTTCATATCTGCAGGTCAATATTGTCATCTCTTTCGTTCAGCTCCAGGTCGGCCTGAAGTGGGACAACTTAGGGGTGTGGCCTCGTGTGGCCCTGTGGACGTAAATCTGGAACTGAAGCATCGCAGTGATCTGGTTCATTGGGCAATGAGAGAGGCTGTCGATGGCCTCTGCACACAGATATTAGATACTGACTGTAACATTGAAACAGTTACTGTCTGTCTCCCCTCTTGCTGTGGAAGAAGTGATATCCCTCTCTCCCTTTTTTAGTGAGAAAGTGAGCCTGAAGGATGTTGAATTGTTGGAATGAACAGTTAGTTTTGATGTACTGCAGACCGTGGCCTCTCTTTGGGAGCTTTGCTGTTTCTTGTATGGTGGGTGGTAGGAATGCTGATGTTTTTTGCTAGACTATGTGGGGAGAGGGAGAAGGGGAAGGGTTGCTGCTACTTGTGCATGGGAGGGGACAGAAGGCTTTGGTGTTCTTATGTTTTTTTTTCTGTCATTCATTCTTTAGTGTTTTTCTTCTGCTTTGAGATGTCTGCAGAGAGTAAGAATTTCAGGTTGTGTATTGTATACGTTCTCTGATATTAAAATGGAACCACTGAAAAATCCTTTTGAATCAAACTGTTGACGAAAAGCCTTGATGCAAGGAAACTTAGTAATAGTTCTGTTTTGTGAAACTCTTTACTTGATGATGCATTGCAGCACAGAAAAGATGCTATTCAGCCCATTGCACATGCTGGTGTTCACATTCTGCTATTTGTTAACCCTGGACCTTTCTGCTGTTAGTTGCTCCCTTTTCAATGCTTGTTTACTTCTCTTTTCTTTTCTTTTTCAATCTTTTTATTGAGTTTCATATATACATATAAAAAAACATAACATAATAATGAGTAAATTATGAATACAATAGACTTGAAGTCGCATTAATAATAAGATAACAATATCCTATTAAACATCAACAGAAAAAAATACCTTAATCAATCAAGTCCATATGATTATATATGAAAAAAAAACAAAATTAACCGTTAAAAGAAGAAAAAATTTGAAAATATGTGAAAAAAATATATATTAAGAAAAATAAAACACTAAACTAAACTAACATGGGCAATAATAATAGTTTACAAGTATATGATAGTGTCAAAAAACTCCAGAACTCCATACCTGAACATGAATAAGCAGAAAGAAGGTCTGGAAAAGGCCAAATTAATTCATATGAAAATGTCGAATGAACGGTCTCCAAGTTTCTTCAAATTTAATTGATGAGTCAAAAATAGTGCTTCTAATTTTTTCCAGGCTCAGATAAGAAATAGTTTGAGAAAACCACTGAAATATGGTAGGAGGATTTACTTCTTTCCAGTTTTGTAATATAGACCTTCTGGCCATTAATGTTACAAAAGCAATCATTCGTCTGATTGAAGGGGAAAACTGATTACCATCTTCATTTGGTATGCCAAAAATTGCAGTAATAAAATGAGGTTGTAAATCTATATTCCAAATTGAGGAAATGGTAGTAAATATGTCCTTCCAATAGTTATGTAAAGTGGGACATGACCAAAACATATGGGTCAATGAGGCCACTTCTGAATGACATCTGTCACATTGAGGGTTAATATGAGAATAGAATCGAGCAAGTTTATCTTTAGACATATGAGCTCTATGTACAATTTTAAATTGTATTAAAGCATGTTTAGCACATATAGAAGAGGAATTAACCATTTGTAAATTTTTTTCCCATTTATCTGTTGATATATTATATCGAAGTTCTTTTTCCCATTCTTGTTTAATTCTAACTGATATTTCTGGTTGTATCTTCATAATCATATTATAAATAAAAGTTACTAATCCCTTCTGACAAGGGTTTAAGGTAAAAATCAAATCTGCAAAATCCACTAAAGTTGAATTAGGAAAAGATGGTAAAACTTTATGTAAGAAATTTCTAATTTGTAAATATCTGAAAAAATTAGATTTAGGTAATTCAAATTTGTTGGAAAGTTGGTCAAATGACATCAAAGTATCTTCAAAGAAAAGATCACGAAAACATTTTATACCTTTCCTTTTCCATATGTTAAAAGCTTGATCTGTCCAAGAGGGTTTGAAAAAGAAATTAAGTAAGTGTTTACTTCTCAATGCTAAGTTATTAATGCAATTACCATCTGGCAAGTCATTCCACTTCACAACAAACACTCACTGTACTAATACTGGGCTATATTGCTCTCTCTCCCAGGCCCATGGCTCACCTCCTACAACCTACACCATGAGCTTCCTTCAGATGCATTTCCCTTAGTGGCTTTATGAGACTGACTATCCTGTCGGCTTGACTTTTTCTATTTGTTTATACATACTTATTAAGCTCAATATACCATGTACAAACAAAATCAATTGGTTCAACATTTTTTTTTCAGTTTCGAATTCCAAGACAGCTGATGTTCTTCACTTCTCAGTCACTTGTATCTAATGGCTCCAAGATTCATACCCTGGAGAACCTCCAATGCAAAAAATCATGACAGTGCTCATGTTGGATACATGAACATGTAGTTCCCTAGAAACAGTGACATTTGTAGACAAGGTGGTGAAGGCATATGGTATTTTTGATATTAGAGTTGGGACATCCTCTTATAGTTGTAGAAATTGTCAGAAATTTGCCCTGGAAATAAAAAAAAAGAGAGAATTGGAGAATAAACCTCTCAATGCACTTATGTGCAGAAAGGACATTCTTTTTAATAGACAAACTAACTTTGCAGTTTTACAAATGGCAAGTTAATTAGCTATCATTCATGACAATGTCAGCATGGAAGAAAAGATTTGCGAGATCAAAATAATATTTTTATGTCTTTCCTATCTAATGAGCTCGAAACTTAGTTTGTAAATATTGCATTCAGTGTGAATGCGCAGAGCAGAAAATTCCAAGGCAATCAGTTCCAAAAATGTATAATTTAGTTCTTATATCTGCAGAATAGTATTTTCCCATCCAATTATCTTACTTTTTCATGGCATTTGTTGTCATTCATGTCACTGTCTTGGTGTGCTGAAATGAACAGCTTCAGTGAAAGCAGAAAATTTACTGTACAGACAGTAAAACTAATGTGTGACCTCATGTCAGCAAGTCCACTGCCCAAAGTTACAAATGCAAGTTAGCATTTAATGAAAATGTACATTTATCTTGGTTTATTAAAAAATGCAAATGAAGAGCTGATCTAGCAATTTGTTTCTGGGTGGTATAGTCCTGCTCCACTGCCTTGCAGCACCAGATATTGGGATTCAATCCTGATGTTGAGTCCTTCCTGTGTGAAGTTTACACTTTCTTCTTGCAATTGCATGGTTGTCACCAGGGTACTCCAATTTCTTTATGTATCCCAACTGTCAACCAGCTACTTACTCTAATCCTACGTTCATCTCAATTTTAAATTCTACAAATATTCTCATCAACTCCCTACCACTTCCACATAAAGGGCAATTTAATACTGGCCACTTAACCTAGCAATTTGCACACAACTGTTGAATTATTTTGTGCATTTCAAACAAATATTCAAAGATGCAGAAAGATCAGCAATATTGGCTGCAATGGCTGTCATTCCAATATAGTTCATCACATTTAGGTGAAGGGATTTTGAGCACTGGCCATCATTACTTCATGTTTTTGAAATTGCATATATTCGAGTTGCCCTAAAAAATTATTTTTTCTCATGTGTCTTGCTGGTAATGCTTAATTCTGAATGGATTTGTACTCTCCAGCTTATTGGAGCAATGCAGATTATTTTGCCTTAATGCCTCCCTGCAGTTACCCCTATTATATTATATGTAGTAACTCCAGTATACAGTATAACTCCATATGCATATTATATATAGACAGAGAATTTTCTGAGTATCCTGTCCTCCATAAATATATTTAGGAAAACAGAGTCACATTACAGATTCTACCACTATTTTCCTTCTTATAATGATTGGTTAAGTCTGATTAGCTCTCTTCTTAATATCACTTTTACTGCTAGATTGTCATTCACCTTCAAGGGCAACTGGATGCAACCATATGAATATCTCCCATCAATTAATTTAGAACTTTGTGGAAATGTGACTACATTTTAAATTCTTTCCATTACCTGTAAAGATTCTTGACCATTGTGAGGTGACAAAAGTGATTTTATTTCCCCCACCCCGGTTAATTATATTAAATGGTAAGGTGAAACATCAAATGCTAATAAGACCACATTATGTTTCTCTATAGTTTCCTATGCTTCTTATGTATACCACTCAATAAACCACATGAAGTGGATTCAATACTCTATTTAATGTATTTAGAAGTAAGATTCTCCATAGTTAGGATAGTTCAAATTAATATTAAATGGAACAGAAAAATCTTTTTCATTCCAGGAACAAATTGAGACTAAGTAACCTGTGACAGCAATACTTTTTTTGCATTCTGTTATTTGTTGGTTACAGTTTTTGACTTCAGCCACGTAAAAAAAAAAACCTCATATGAGCGAGTTGACTTTGGAAGCAATTTATCTGGCAGGTCAATTTTATAACATCAAAAACAACTGCATTAAATTTCAAGGAACTCTGTGAGTTACATTTTGTGAACAACACACTTGTGTTATACATGGCTACCACAAAGTGACTCGTGTGTGAATCCATCTACTCCAGGTAGGTTTAACTCTCAGTCCAATTAAATTAAACTCACGTCTGACAATACTCTGCCAGTGTTTTGCTGTCAGATTATTTTGGTGGTTTGCTATATTTGTTTAGAAATTGGATGCAGCTGGATTC
Source organism: Hypanus sabinus (assembly GCF_030144855.1). Classification (NCBI taxonomy): domain Eukaryota; kingdom Metazoa; phylum Chordata; class Chondrichthyes; order Myliobatiformes; family Dasyatidae; genus Hypanus; species Hypanus sabinus. Next base: position 41,133,646 of record NC_082724.1, read on the forward strand.
CCAAGCTGACGTTTCCTATTGCAAATAAAAGATTATTTTACCATCACATCAATGCAAATATGACAGTGTAATGCACCCTCCTGAACAAGAGACAGTTCAATCAAATACAAATGAAAACTGACTGAATTTGGATTTAAAGACTGATTTGGGAAATTACCTTCCAAGGCCAAGATTTTATATCAGAGATTGTTTCTCATATTACATATTATACATTTCAGCAGAGATCAAAATAATAAACTAAAATTACAGCACCACTTTAAATGATTTCTATGTGAACTGTTTTTCTTATAACATTAGAGGAGAATTGTTGTACCTTGCTAAATTCACAGCTCACTATATTGCCTTTCCCAATTCACAAAATGAATACATTTTCAAATCCATTATTTTAACAGCAACAGCCATTAGTACCTGGTGTCATGCACCATCTTGGAGTACCACAGACAAATGTAGGCCTGGATCTTGCTGGGAAATGCCAGGTGTTCTGCACAGAACCACAGGCATTTCTTAACATTATAGTGTTTAAGTACTGGCTTCCTAAGGAAATGTGCAGGACATTGCTCAGGACACTGATTAACACTGCAATAACCTGACCAATCAATATCAGGCTCTCAGCCTCAGCTTGGGCATGTTTTACTGGCGGGATGGGGAAATGGATTAGCAAGTACAGCTGGGAAGTCTGCCAGTAAAATTTAGTATCTATAGCACTTCAAAATAACAAAACACATTTCCAATACACAATAATTTGCAAAATTAAATTGTATGTATTTTCCCATGATAAAGAATAGGATTTTTATGCCATTATCTTTGGTAAGCTAATCTAAAATGTACAGTTATGGGTAACAAATTTTCAAATACAAGATAAATACTCATTTTATATGCATTGGTCTAGCTCAAAATACAATCAGGCATTTACAAAATAATAGCTTTTGTATCATGTACAGAATGAATAACTATTTCCTCCAAATACCATATCCAAGTCTGTAACATTCTAGAGCTAATGTCAGTGCCATGGAAAACAAAGCATTCCCATTTAAACAAAATTGGGTTTATGCTGTTAATTAATCTATTGCACCCTTTATCACATGGTTTATCAATGGTCTTGAATGTCTGTGAAGGTTCTCATTCATCCAGGTCATTGTATATCAAGCAGTAATAAATCAAGGCAACTGGACTTGCTATGTTGTCTGGAAGCCGTTTTGCTACTCATCTGAGAGGCTTCTTCAGTTCTCATCCATGGTTGGTGATTTTCCAGTTTATAACCTCTGTGAGTTGTTTAAAGGTAAAGGAATCACATGAGGGTCATTAAAAGTCATAGAGGTAATGAGAGGGTCATTAATTTTATCTTTGCATGAATGGAGGTGTTAACTTTTGTGGAGTCGCCAGGAAAGAGATATTAGGACTGCATTATTAATAGCTGATAGGTGGTGTCAAACCCAGCCCCTCTGGTCAAGGTGGGTCTTCCAGTTTGACAAAGATGGCTCTGCTAACACTTCTTTTAAACAATCCTGTCCTCCCTGTCCAAAATCTGTACATTGTTATCATCAAAGGAATGTCGCTTGTCCTTTAGGTGTAAGACTCGGTATACAACCGAGTCTTGACCTGAGGTACTAGCCCTCCAATGAAAACAAGCCTCATGTGATTGCTATACCCTTAAACAACTCACAGAGTTTATAAGTTGGAAAACTATCCACCATAGATCAGAACTGAAGAAGCCTTTTGGGTGAGTGGTGAAACATTTCCAAGACAACAAGTCCAGTTGCCTTGATTTACCACTTCTTGATAATGGCCTTGGATGGAATTTTATTTGCAAAAACTTGTAGCTCTAAATGTGGGCAGGATTGAAAAACATTAGGACAGTGCTGGGTGGGATAGATCCCAGGTTACTATGGAAAGTGTGGGAAGAGATTGCTGCACATGTGGCAATGATCTTTGGGCCCTCACTGGCCACAGGAATAGTTACCAGATGAGTGGAAGGTGGAAACTTTCATTCCTTTGTTCAAGAAGGGAGTAGGGATAATCCTGGGAATTATACACCAGCAGGACTTACTTCAGTGGTGGGCAAATTTGTTGAAGAGGATTATTTGAGAGAGGATTTACAAGCATTTAGGGAAGCATTGTCAGACTAGTGATAGTCAGCATTGCTTTGTGGGGAGCAGAACATGCCTCATAAACCTGATTAAATTTTTTGAGGATGTAATGAAGCACATTGAATGAAGTCGAGTAGTGGATGCGGGGTATATGGATTTTAGTAAGGCTTTTAATAAGGTTCCCCATGGGAGGCTCATTCAGAAAATCAAGAGGCATCCAGAGAACCTTGGCTGTTTGGATTCAGAATTGGTTTGCCTATAGAGGACAGAGATTGTTTTAGATCAAACGTACTCTGCTTTCAGGTCGGTGACTAGTGGTGTTCCATGGCGATCAGTCCTAGAATCTCTTCTCTTTGTATATTTTTCAAGTGACTTGGATGCATAAGTGGAAGGGTGAGTTAGTAAGATTATAAATAATATGAAGGTTGGTAACATTATGGATAATGTAGAAGGTTGTCAAGATCTACAACAGGACACTGATAGGATGTGGGCTGAGAAATGGCAGACGGATTTCAAGTTGGAAAAACATGAAGCGATTCACTTTCAAAATTCAAATTTGAAGCCAGAATGCAGGATCAATGGCAGGATTCTTTGCAGTGTGAAGGAACATAGGGATCTTAGGATCCAGGTCCATAGATCCCTTAAAGCTGCTGCATAAATTGATGGGGTTCATAAGAAGGTACACGGTGTGTTGGCCTTCCATGGTAGGAAGATTGAGTTCAAGGACCACAAATCAACACTGCAGCTCTATAAAACTCTATATAGACCACACTTAGAGTATTGTGTTCAGTTGTATTCACTTCATTATAGGAAGAATGTGGGAGATTTAGAAAGAGTGCAGTGGATATTTACCAGGATGCTACCTGAATTAGACGGCATGTCTTATGAAGATTGGTTGAGTGAGCTATGGCTTTTCTTTCTCTTTGGAGGGGGGGGGTGGTTGTTGAGAGGTGACTTGATAGAGATGTACAAGAAGGTAAGAGGTATAGATTGAGTGGATAGCCAGAGTCTTTTCTCCCAGGGTGAAAACAACCAATAAGAGAAGTGGAGGGAAAATACTTCCGGGTAACTGGAGGAAAGCACATTGGGGATGTCAGAGTAATTGAAAAATTTTCTGACATTAGCCTCTGAAACAGATATCACAAAGTCGTCAGATGCTGCAGAAATTTGCACAGGTGAGGTTTTATTCTCCCTTTCAAAAGCTGCATAAAAAGTGCTCAGCTCATGGCGGAGTGAAACATCACAGTCATTCATGACATTAGGCTTTGTCTTGTATGAAGTAATGCCCTGCAAATCTGCCATAGCCGACTTGCAACTGATTTCATTTCAAGCTTCACTCAGAACTGCTTTTTTTGCACTTATATAGCCTTTTGTAGATCATACCTAGACTTCCTGTATAATTCAAGACCACCGATTATAAACACCACAGATTTATCCCTCAGCAGACTGCGAATCTCCTGGTTCTTTCATAGCTTCTGGTTTGGCTATGTCCGATATATTCTCAAAGAATTTGGTGACAGCTGTGGCCTATTCATCCAGATTGAAAGATGAATCCTTGAAGACCACAGCAATGCTTTAAGCACTTTTCCATCTTCATGGTCCTCACCACTGGTGCTGCAGCCCTCAGTCTCTGCATGCATGCTGGCTTAGGAATACAGCCAGGTGATCGGACTTCTTAAAGCTGGCCTGGTTGAATTCTCCCCACAATGATAAGGAAAGGCAAGAGGGTGCACTATTTCATGACTGCTGATCAGCTCCTCCAGTGCCAAACTGGCTTTGGCCAGGGATGTAATCCGTATTGCAACCAGTTTTGCAAATGGAGAGACAAATGCCATGTTTCTATGCTGTATTGTTCTAAAAATCTTTGAAAATATACAATAGAGGAGTGAAGAAAGGAAACAAACAATCTGCTAGAGGAGCTTAGAGTGGCAAGCAGCATCAAATCCCTAATTCAATTGTTTTCCTTCCACAAATGCTGCTCAACCAACTGAGTTTCTCCAGCAGATTACTTGGATCTAGAGCAACAAACAGTTTCTGGTGTCTACAGTAAAGGAAAACACAGTTCCAACTGAATAAACACCATAACATAACCTGCAAGCAGAAAAGGATCAGACTGTGGACAGAGTTCTACTGAAGAGACTGTCTGGCAGTTTGGTAATGAGAAAATAGGAGAAAATGGAAATAGTAGAATTACATGGTTCTGAAGATTATCTTGCAAAGGTTGAGAGGGATATTTAATATTCTCTAATCTACTTCATGATCACAGTACATGAGAGAGATAAACCAAAAGGGCTCTGAGATCAAAGAGATTTCAGAAGTAAAACCAAAAATTATTCAAGAACTAAAGCTAATTATTTCAGGTAAGAATCCAGAATGAACAACACAATGGAGAAGACAGATCAGCTGAGGCCCAGCAGCACTAAACCCATGTGCAACTTTAACACAAATAGATTTCATAGCATGACCAAGTTCAGAGAGCGTGAATCCCATAAATTATTCAAATCGGTAAATCTATTCAGTCAATTTTTGCTTGAAATATCAAAGGAATGCAGTCTAACTTTGGTTAGGAACAATAGCTGTTACTTTAGGGCTGTTACCCCTTGACAAAATGTGTCTCATTACTGGCTGCTGCAACACTATGTACCTAAAGTTTCAGCGGAAATCTATGACAACCTCTTCAATAAACTACACACTTCTTATTCGAGTTTATTGTTTCTCCCAAATACATTTACGTCTGACTCTGTAAAAATGTTATTACATATTAAGTAGCTGACAAACTTACAGACATGACTCTAATACCTAATGCTTGTAAACAAAATAAAAGCACTACCTGGGCCAAAGACAACAATTATAGTATAATTTTTCCTGGCTGAAATGACCAATACTTCAGTTTCTGCATGCCTGGACCCTGTAAGCTAAATGTAACATTTAATTTCCTTTCATTTGAATATCTTTGTAATAATTAGATGGTTAGAAAACAGGTTGACAGGAGTTGTTTTCAAGCATACAGTACAACTACGGCATCTTGATAATGACTTGCATCCTGACTGAGGCCCGTCAAGTTGTTCAGAGGTATCTAACAATATTTCTCACACAACAAATTAAAACGACTGTCATTTCAGTACTTCAAGATCTCAAAAAGCAGGAAAATGAATAACCAGTTCCTTGCATTATCTTCAATCGAATCTTGAGTGACATTATAATCTTTGTGCTATGGTGTACACTGTAATGCACTTCAACATAACCACCACTTTCTTTAATATATGCAACATCTTATTTTTAGCCTGGTGCACTAACAATGCTGTGAAACTAGCATTAGATAAGAAAATCTATTGGTGTTTCAGATAACATTTCAAACACAGGTTCCACAATTTTTCATTTCTTTTTTACTTTTTCAGTGCAATGGGATTGTCTTTCAAGTAGCACCAAGCAACAGCAATTGTTCAAAACAATTGTTTTCTATGAAGTGACGGCGGCATAGGTCAAACAGAATTCATCATGAAAGATTGTGACTGGAATGATCAGTGATGCTAGGAAATGTTTTGGTGTTATACTGGGAAATTGCACAAGCTGCATGCATTATCAACCAAGTCATAAATTATAAATACTCGAACCACTAATTTAACATTAACTGCAGATCCTATTATCCGACCTGTATAATGGGAACAATAGTGAAAAAAAGCTTCTTCTAGTTGGATTATTTCTATTAATGTAATGCATGTGATGTTACAAAAGCTAGACATGAGCAATATTCTTACATGGAAGGGGGAAGTTATGTTGAAGTCAACATATCTTCACTGTGCAGTAATTTTGGTGGACTTGCAATGCAAGTAACTCAAATCTACACTCCTGAAACTAGTTTTTTTAGTGGTATAGTTTGCAGATGGCAAATCTACAAGGAAGCACTTCAATAAAATGTGCTTCAATAAAACGTGCTTCAGGTTGAGCTTAGTTAAACATTGATTGCAGTGATTCAGTTGTTGAACTCACCAAAAAGGAACAGGCCACAGAGAACAGTGGACAGGTGCTGCATACATAAAGAGATCAATCATATTTACAGATATTAATGAGTAAAATAATTCAAATTTTAACTCAAAATTGGCCAGATAGACTACAACCACAATGAGGAAAGACTGACTGATGCAGTGCATATTTCATGCACTCAAGACTCATTACATCCACACACAACCCACTTTAGTAACTTATACTGTGTTATGAAAATGAGCCAGTAATTGACTATGTTTTCCTGGAACAGTTTTCAAAAGGAATTGAGCAGACACAAATTCAGCAACACAAGGATGTCTGTCATTGCTAGCTCTGGGCAATACTCCGTTTTTGTTCTCTCACAAACCATGCATATTGTGGTTTTTGAATCAAAAAATACTTGGAATGATGCCTTGAAGAATTTTTTTTTAATAACACCATCTTATAAATATCAACAAGCTCAAAATTATCTGCTGGAGATGATATTCTGAACAAGTATTTATATATAATATACAATTTCACAATGGAAAATGAGCACATAAGGACCTAAAATATTACACTGTTTCAAGTTTTTGAAAGCAGACATCAAACTTTTATCCCCAAAGCAAAATTTGAAACTATCAAAGAAGTTTTTAACAAAATGTCATATGAATAAAAATGTTGACTACCAGTAAACACAGGAACAAGCCTTATCAAAATAAGATGGTACACAATGTATTTAGAACCTGACCTCAAGGGAAATAACACAGAATTTTCAGATTTTCAATCAAAGATAGGAAGTTATGTGATTTGTACATGCTTTTTTAATATTTAACTAAAATAATTTCTGTCAAGTTTCTTAAAGCTCTCAAAGATGAACAATCATTTGCCACAATTTGCACTGGAGGAATTATCATGACATAATTATCCAAAAATTAAACTTCTCTGGAAGTTTCCCAAAAGTTAATTGAATCACAATAAAATGAACAGAAATCTATTGTGGTTCCCTTATCACTTTGGGAAACCAAATACTCTGCAACTAAGCACACACCTTTTATATTGCAGCATAAAAGTCAAGATCTCAGAAGTAAAGATACTTGCACAGTTTTATCTTCAGCATGTGCCCCACTCCCTGAGTTTACAATGGTCCATGAATTGCTGATCAAGATCTGTTTGTCATTGACACAGGCTACTCTTCTTATAGAAAAATACATAACCAATTAAGACATATTATCAAGCAAGTTTTAGGAATTTAATTATAAAAATAGTCTTTATATACTTTGCCTCAACTATGAGTGGTAAGTGGAAGACCATGACCAACAGGGTATTTATATTAATACAGTCAACTTTTGCATGCAGGAAATTACAAATGCTTTCAAGAAAAATAAATCCTACTGGCATCCATTTTGCAATCTAATTTGAACACAAAATAAATGTAGCACTCCACAAAAATTAATGATATTTTAGAGACTATTGGATTTGAAAGTTGAAACATTGAATTTGTACAGCAGATTTCAGTTTCAGAGCTCGTACACTGATAACACTATGCCAATGAATCAAATTTTCACTGCTGTTCAAATATAATGCTGCATAAGTATGCATTGCAGAAAAGGAATGAAGAAAGGATAATTTATGTTTTAAGATTTGACTCATGACAGCTATATTACAGGATCAATAATAGCGAAAACACAGTGTAATAAAATAACCATGTTCTACAATGTACTTAAAAAATTACTCATGAACATATCTACTTGAACAACCATGTATTCCTCCAACCAACATTTCAATCTCTCAATGTGAAGGATAGAGAATAACTCTACCAGGGAGATTTGACATTCACTCACTTTCACTACTCACATACATGAACTGCTGAAAAAGTGATGTACTATCAGACTTCCATAGCATTCATAGCATTGGCTATTCTTTCCATTGCAAATATGCTTAGAAATTAGGCTTTTTTAAAAATACTGTTTTCAATGAGACAACAATAAAGTTAACCAACTCTTTAAAATGGGGAAACGCTGAAAATGATTTTGCAATATGATTCTTATAGCAAATACATTTTCGTACAGGACTGTGCTAGTTAACAGACATGACTTGGATTATATCAAAACAGTGAAAATAGAAGGAGGAACAGGCCATTCTGACCCTTGTGACTGCTCCTCCACTCAAAGTGGACATGGCTGCCCTTTAATCTCAGTTGCACTTCCCTACACCAACTCCATTTCCTCTCAATTCCCGTAACATTCAAAAATCCATTGATTTTTTATGTCTGAAATAAAATAAATTTCACAATATATAACGGTGACATTAAACCTGATTTTGATTCTGTATTATGCATGAAGAATAAACAAAATTAGTTTGGATATCACTGACGAATACTGGCAGTTTTTGGATGGCAGAAAGTCTGTGCCTTGAACTCTTGCTCACTCAAGCACACATTCTGGATTTAATGCCAGATGTGGAGCACCAAATCCATTAACTTGCTCCACAGCTGGCCTTTACACAAGGACTATATTCTCATAAAAAATTGGCATTCAGGAAAGTTGTTTCACGAGCCCTGCATCAAAACCTCAGTATTGATTGCTTGGCTTGAGGTTCAGAAACAAAAATGATTTTTTCCCCATTTATGCCATGAGTGTTTTGATATTTTAAGCTAAAGTAATATTTCTTTTTCAATTGGTGACTTCATTTTTAATTGTCTTTGATTGTCAGAATCCTAACTTCTCAATGTTTGATGATTATAGAATTTCTGCAATTGTTAATTAGTTGTGTTTCTGACTTACCATTCTATTCAGAGAAAATTTCATGATGTCTGGTCTTCATCTATAATTTCCAACTCCAAAAGGTATATACAATAACAAAATATGGAGAGTATTACTCCTCGAACATCTTATCTTCCTTAATTAATTCATTTACCATTCTTCACATTTCAATCAATAAGTTGTTGCCTTCTGAATCTGTACCTGCCCTTAATTGCAATTTTCTGTTTGAATCTAGATATTCAGATTTCTACCATTTCTGCAGAATGAAGATCTTGGAACATAGAACAGAACAGCATAGTACAGGCCCTTAGGAAAATTATTTTATGCCGACATATTTACCTACTGTAAGATCAATCTTTCCCTTCCATCTGCCATAGCACTCTATTTTTCCTTCAAGAAACAGTATTTTCGATTGATTGCTCAGTGTTATCTATCTTTGCTCTTCCACAAATACATCCACTCCACCAGTCTCTTCAGTAAGACTATCTTCTTCTATTTCATTCAGATCTATCTGAGTTATGTTGTGTCGACCTCTTAACCTAGTAACATCAATCTAACCCTTCCCTCCTATGTCGCCCTTTATTTTTCTTTAATGAAAATTATTTTCCATTGATTGCAGTGTCCCTTTCAATGGAAAATCCAGCAAAAAGTAATGTTACAGCCCAGTCCATTATGGGTAGAGCCCTCCCCACCACTGAGCTTATCTAAAGAGAATGCAGCAACCATCGTCAAGGGCTTCCACCACCCAGGACATGCTCTCTTCTCACTGCTACTGTCAAGAAGAAGGTACAGGAGCCTCAGGACCCACATCACCAAGTTCAGGAACAGCTATTATCCCTCATCCATCAGACGCTTGAACCAGAGTGGATAACTTCACTCGTCCCATCACTGAACTGTTTCTACAACCTATGGACTCACTTTCAAGGACACTTCATCTCGTGTTCTCCATATTTACTGCTTATTTATTTATTATTGTTATTTTTCTTTTGTATTTGCATGGTTTGTAGGCACATTGTTTGTCCATCCTGCTGGGTGTGATTTGATTCAATTATGTTTCTTGGACTTACTATGTATGCCTACAAGAAAATTAATCTCATGGTAGAACATGGTGGCATACATGCACTGTGATAATGAACTTACTTTGAAATTTAATCTTCCATCAACACATCTGCTCCACCAGCCCCTTCAGTAAGACTGCTTTCTCTTGTTTCATTGAAATCTCTCAGACACACAACATTATTTCTATTAAATGTTTTCCACTACATATTTAGTATCCCCTCAGCTATTTCCAACAGATCCATCTTTGAATATTCTTCATCTTGATGCTGTCTGCTGCTACATCTAAAAAGGATAGCTTTTACAAATACTTTGATAGGTACTTATCTTCCTCCTTCTACTGGTTGACTCATTATTGAGACAAATTGCTGATCTTTAATGATGCTTCCTGTTATTAGAAAGGCAACTCATTGACTTTTATCAATACTGTACTACAAACCTTACACCTTCTCATTAGAGCTTTCTCAACAGCTGAACGTGATATCTTCAGAAAATCAATCTTGTATTTGAGTAGGAGCAAAATTCTGAACCTTTATTTCCTGCAGGACAAATATTGTTCCTTTCTGTTGTAAAGGACTCGCAAATTACTCACATCTCATCTATGTCAAAATCTTATGTGATACCTTTGACATTTCTAGAAACAAATATTCTAGTGGACTGCTTACTGTTAACTACTGGGGAAGGATTTCTAGGTTAGACATTGCTGCAGGCAGTCATTCTCTCCCCACCATGCACTTTAGCTCCTCTTAGTGTTGACAACATTCACCTGTGTCTCTCTGGCCATGTGCCATTACCCAGTCCTCACTGACATATACAAGCTCATAATCAACAGATCCAAATGTGAGATTTTCCTTTTGAGTTAATCCCAGAAAACAAGTGAAGTTGAGTAGCTTCTTTTCCTCGTTTTCCATTCCAAAGAGGCACTGTAGTCTCTTTACCGGCTGCGCCACCAGCCAGCTTGATCCTAGAAAATAGATTTGCTTTCTTCTCTTTCAAGCTTTACAAAGTTCTCAGCACTCTACTTATAATCCAGCTCTCTGACAATCATTTTAGTTGGTTTAGTCTTCTGACCCACAGTGTGCTTTGGTACAATTTTCCTGCACAAATAGAACTGTACAAGTTCAATCTGTATTATATTAAGGTTTACACCCACTCGTTTCATTCACTGCAGAGACTGACAAAAGTGCTGAAGTAGAAAAAAACAGACAACATCTTTGCCAGTTGCAGGTTTGTGTACTAATAGGTGCTGCTACCAAATGGACTTGGGTACCATGAGAAAAAATAATGTTTCACTCTCTTTCCTTTTCCCTGATCAGTCATCCTGTTTCTTTGAGTGACATTTTTTTTCCTGAATAGCTATGTTTAATATGTTTTTTCAGTTTACTGCTATGACAACAGATAAAACTTTATTTCATTTATAAATGATAGATATAATGCTAGACATCAGGGATAACATGAAAGTCTCCAGTCTATTCCACTGTCTAATTTTCTTGTTTTGCCTGAAACTTCATTAGCAATAAAACCTGTCAGTCACATAAGAAATATGCAGAGATATTTTTACATGTTGTCACAAAGCTCAATAAATCATCACTGTTCCCAATGTCCTTCTAATCAACATCACTGAATAACAAAGTTTCATCACACCTTTACCTATTTTAGATCATCTGGACACTGTTAAGCTACTGCTTGCAAAACTTTGATCTGTCACGTTTCTTAGTTTGCAACTTTCATCGGGTCTGAAGCCCATTCTGACATTCTGAAAGCAATTCAGATGGCACTATACTCCAGCTTTACCTCTGCTTTATTTCAGCAAGTTTTATCATATTCAATCCTTGGTCTGCTGTATTTCAAAAGATTTTCAAGGCAACCAGTAAACCGTGAATGTAAAACAACAATATTTAAAAGGCTTTTTTCTTTGCCATAATTAAAATAACAATATAGCAGTGATTAATTTATCTGACCTTCCTTTAGACACAAAATGGGAGACTGAAAGAGAGATATGTTTTGATATAGATCTAATCTCCTACAAAATGTATTTGCATAATCATAAAGTTTCTGAATGATAAACTGGTTTGATTTCAGCTCAGAAAAGGTTTGTTGATCAGGATGACACTTTTTTTTATCCATTGGCAAGTCTACCGCATGACAATAACCCAATTTTGGAATCACTTAAAATGACATCAAAGCTCAACTATTTACTAAGTTCATTGAACAGTGGTAAGCAACTTTAAATATTTAAAGTATTTTGAAAATATTTTGAGTAGTTCTAATGTAAATAAGAATACATTTTCTATATGAAGAAATTCTTCAAAGGCTTGAAAGTGGGCACAAATTGGAGACAACTTATCGTTCTCCTTCTCAGGGCGGGACTGGGTTTAAGTGGAATTATTTTTAAATCTACATGAAAAGATACTCCAAATTGAATTTACACTTATACTTAACATGCTTAATTTCTTTCAGCAATATCTTGTGAGAGTTCTTTTTTGATGATTACACTAGTTCTGCTGCTAAATATCATGTCAAACAGACATGGCAAAGTAGGAATATTTATTATGCATGGGTACTTCATATCTTTTTGCAGAGGTTCACCAGTTTTTGGTCACACTCATCTTTTTTTAGCAGCTTTATCCTCATTAATTTCCTTTTAATTTCCATATACCTCTTTGATGACTTCATCACTGCAGCTGCTCTATTGAAATGTATCAGAAACATCACATTCTTTGGCTAGGATCTCAATGTTCTAACTCTGACTAAATTTACTGCACACCACAGAAATCAATACCAACAACTTAAATTGTGACACCTACAATCGAATAAGTTTCTAATCAAATTGTCAAACTATTAAAAATTCAGGTAAATAGCATGGAAAGCCTCAGGATGAACATTTCTAGGATCTGTTTACCTTTTTCTTCTGTTGTTATCTCGGACTTGACACTCATAAAAATAGCAATTTTATTTATCATACACCACCACTGTGTTTTTAAACTAAAATATTCAGTGGAAAGGAAAGGTAAATGCATGTCTTCGCATATTAGCTTTTCTCTTTACAAGTATTACCATCTACCAATTATACCCAATTTTCCATGAGCTGCTCTTAAAACACATCATTTGAGGCAATTTGTTATCTTAAACCCACTAAAAAATAAACTATGCTTCAAAAGACAGTGATTGTGAAAATCATTTGATGTACTCAAAGCTTTTAAAATCATTATGCTTCCTCCTGTGGCAGATGGATCTATTTCCTATCTGTAGGTCTGTCCATCCAATTTCTACTCAAAATTAAATATTTTATCTAAACTCAGACTGCATGACTGCATGTGTCTAATAATGTTACATGAATATTTTATGAAGAAACTGTCAGAAGTGCTTCTTTTGCAACAACAAGCAAAGATCAAAGATATAGCACTGTCAATTGCTTTTAAAGGACAAGTGAAAATGCTGACACAGATTAATACATCTACTGGAACTAGGTTAGAGGATTCAACCACCGTTTCTGAGTAAAAAGCTTCTGAATTAAATCAATTTTAAATGCATTTGTAGCAGCAAAACGGAAAATTGTTGTTTATTTTACAGACCGCATTTTGTTTCCCATCCACTATCCAAGTGGATGCTTCAATAGGGCACACCAACATACTGTACACCAATTCAGAACAACAGGAGGAGAGGTGTCTTCCAGGCAGATCTCATTTAACGTTTGATGTGCAGTAGAGTCTAACCTTAAATACCATCATTTTGGATGATGGTCAGGATCAGGAGACCTGGTGGCATCAGGGATGCTACATCACTCTGGCTAAAGACAGACTAAAGAGCTGTGCATAATCCTCAAAATAGTTTTCCTAGTCACAAATATACATCTAATTATTCAGTAAACTGTACTACATGGATTGAATTATTACCCTTTCAATTATAAATTACTAATGTACCTTGTACAATATGTATGTTCACTTTTGTTTTTATATCTTTGCCAAATTACAATCTGAAGCCATGATTCAAGGTGACTGTTGGCTTTTCTGATCTTTTCTACAGTAAGCACAAATATATAAGTTGACCATGAATGTAACAGGTAATAACATGGAGAAAAATATTTCCAGCTTCCATGATGCACAAGTTCACATGATTCTCACTCAATGTCAGCAAGACCAAGGAGATGATTAGTAAATTCAGGAGAAGGAAATCGGCTGTTTGTGAGCCAGTTTTCATTAGGGGATTAAAGGTAGAAAGAAGTTAGCAATTTTACATTCCTCATTTCAGAGGATCAGTCCTGGGTTCAGCAGGTAAGTGCCATAATGAACAAAGTACAGCAGCACCTCAACTTTCTATGAAGTTTGTGAAGATTCGGAATGTCATCTAAAACTTTGACGAACTTATATAGATGTGTGGCGGAGAGGTGACACTGCATCTGGAATGAAAGCAACAATGCCTTTAAACAAATAAGGCTACAAAAAGTAGTAGATTTGGCCCAATCCATCAGAGGTGAAGCCCTACCCACCGTTGAGTATATCTACACAGAGCAGCATCCATTATCAGGGACCCACACCAACCAGTTCATGCTCTCTTCTAGCTGCTGCCATCAGGAAGAAGGTATAGGAACCACAGGATTCAAACCACCAGATTCAGGTATGGCTATTACCCCTCAACCATCAGGCTCCTGAACCAGAAATAATAGCTACTTAACTTCATTTGTCCCATCACTGAACTGTTCCCACAACCAATGGACTAATTTTCAAGGACTCTTTATCTCATGTTCTCAATTTTTATTATGTATTTATTATTATTATTATTATTTCTTTTTACTTTATGTATTTGCTGTTTGTTATCTTTTGCATGTTGTTTATACATCCTGTTGGGGGCAGTCTTTCAATGATTCTAATGTGTTTCTTGTATTCATTGTGAATGCCCACAAGAAAATGAATCTCATGGTTGTATGTGGTGATATTATGGGTACTTTGATAATACATTTACTTTGGACATACTGATTCTCTGTTTATAAATAAGTGAAACATATGGCATTTCCTTTAGTGCTGATCTTTTCATATAAAATAAACTGCTATCAGTAAGACTATTCACTGTCCTCTTCACAAGAGTGGTACCTTTCAATGCAGTAGAATATTTGACCAATTGCATGCAAGCTAGATTATGAAAAATGATCTATTTTACTATGTGACCTACTTTAGTTTTTAGCAACAAGCCTCCTGTTGTTTTGAAAGATTTGTGCTAGGAGGGAAGCAGCAGGAAATAGCTGAAATTCAAGAAACTTGTTTCAGACTCTTAAGATTTGAATCGAAGGAAAAAAGTCTTAAAACAGTAGGTTACTAGTAATTGCAGTCTCATAAAAATTAAGTTTATATCTCATGAACATAGGAATGAGCAATTAAACAAGTTCTATACACGAATCAAATTCAAATGTTCATCTTTATCAGGTAATCTAGATCATTATTTAAGAAAGAAACTGGAAAATTGAAATGAAAAATCCAGATGATGGTATAATAAATAAACTGAATGAAAATGAAGTTTGGAATTCTACAGGTTTTCCAATGTGAAACCTTAGACCAATTTCCCTGCCCATCTCATTGTGGGGAAGAAAAATCTAAATGGAAGTGAATTTTGCCAGGTTCTGTTAAGAATTAACCACACTTACTGATAGGGTAATTGCCTCTCAAATCCTGCAATGAGTTTGCTTAGATACATTATATGAAAAGTAAATTACTTCAGTGGAGATGACAAAAATTTAATTCACAGAGGGAAGGTAAATGAATGTCTTTTTCTGAAAAAAAAACTTTTTTTTAATTATTTGTGCACTTCGATTTTTTACTTAGCTTCACATTTTAATTTTCATTTTAATTTTAATTATTGATTCCACCTTAATACATTTAAATATTTGAATGTCAGAGTTCTGTCCTCAATGCAAGCAATTTTAGACGCAGTATAGCCAAGAATGAAAAAGGAATATTTTGAAATGGATAGAAACTGGTGATGATTATTTTCTTTTTGTTTTGCTTTGAGGGGGATCTATGTCTTGACAAAGCAGGCCTGTATAATATCCTGTTCTTATCTTATTCATCATGTAAAGATATGAGCACTCAAGATTCATCAATAATTTTTCCATAGGTGATAGCCGTCATTAGCATCTGTGCCTAAAACTTCAGTTCAACGTAATATAAAAGTACAAGCACCTCTCTCATTCACCTCAGCTACTGTATACTTCAGTAAACTTTCCATTCACAGCAAAGTTTTATTCTGAAACATAAGAAATGGATTTATGGAAATTTAGGATTCATTCATAGTAACTTGATTTGAACGCTGTGCACCATAGGTTATATTTTTTGTTTGAATTTATGCTCAGTGATTTGCTGACAATCACTCAGATGATACAGCACACCTTTGAAAATACAACACTATTGATTCAGTGCAAATTTAGCAAGCATGTACACCCATCATGGATTCTTGTTAAACATTAGCATGTGTTTAGGATCCAGCTGGAAAATATCAATTCTCCAACTGTTATATTAGTGGAGTAAAGCAGCACTGTAGGAGAGCAGCCTAATTGAATTTCTCCTCGGACATGCTTGGCTCTGTTGAGACATTGCCCCTGTCACATTTTGATACCTGTAATCAAAACTGGGGAGAGCAAAAATGACAGACTTCAATGTTCATTGTTAAGGGTTTCAAGTAGGTAGGTCATGATTCAACATAATTTTTACACTTCCACTTCGTATTCCATTATGTCAACCAAGTGCAGTTCATTCATAGGCTGATAACTGATAGGTATCATTTGCGTTACAGCAGTGCCTGTAATGACTATCTACAAGCAACGTCTAACCTGCTGTCTATGATATTCACAGGCTTTACAATCTCTGGGGTCCCTACCATTCATTACCCGCGTTCTAATACCCTCTTGATGGCATGATATTAATTTAAACATGCTGGAGAAGATACATGTAGCCTTTTTTTATTTCGAGATACAGTGCAGAATAGGCCCTTCTGGTCCTTTAAGCATTCCCCAGCAGCTCCTGATTTAGCACTATCCTAATCACAGGACAATTTACATACAATGAACAATTAACCTACTAACACCTTTGGGAGGAAACCAGAGCCCCCAGCAAAAACACACACATTCCACACAGAGAATGTACAAATCCCTTACAGAGGACAGTGGGATTGAACTCCAAACTCCAATGCCCCAAGCCTTAATAACATTGTGCTATCCATTACACTACCATGTCATTGTTATGAATGAAATTATATCTCTCCAACTGGAACTGATGGACTTCCAAAAATACCAAGTTTTATCTCCAGACTGTTTAAATTTGAATCATGAATGTTCAAAGCCCAACAATGTCTTGAGGATCATCTTTATTGTTTAAAGAAAGTAAAAATGAGTCTTCAGGGTTTTCA
Source organism: Hypanus sabinus (assembly GCF_030144855.1). Taxonomy (NCBI): domain Eukaryota; kingdom Metazoa; phylum Chordata; class Chondrichthyes; order Myliobatiformes; family Dasyatidae; genus Hypanus; species Hypanus sabinus. The sequence goes on from NC_082724.1 coordinate 41,150,912, forward strand.
ACTATATTAAGTTGTCATGCTTTCCTTAAGATGTCAGTAAGTAGTCTGATATTGGTGGTGGCGAAAATGCTAGAGTCAGTTATCAAAGATGTGATAACAGCACATTTGGAAAGAGGTGAAATCATCGGACAAAGTCAGCATGGATTTGTGAAAGGAAAATCATGTCTGACAAATCTTATAGAATTTTTTGAAGATGTAACAAGTAGAGTGGATAGGGGAGAGCCAGTGGGTGTGGTATACTTAGATTTTCAAAAGGCTTTTGACAAGGTCCCACACAGGAGATTAGTGTGCAAACTTAAAGCACACGATATTGGGGGTATGGTATTGATGTGGATAGAGAATTGGTTGGGAGACGGGAAGCAAAGAGTGGAAGTAAACGGGACCTTTTCAGAATGGCAGGCAGTGACTAGTAGGGTACCCCAAAGCTCAGTGCTGGGACCCCAGTGTTTACAATATATATTAGTGATTTAGAGGAGGGAATTAAATGCAGCATCTCCAAGTTTGCGGATGACATGAAGCTGGGTGGCGGTGTTAGCTGTGAGGAGGATGCTAAGAGGATGCAGGGTGACTTGGGTAGGTTAGGTGAGTGGGCAAATTCATGGCAGATGCAATTTAATGTGGATAAATGTGAGGTTATCCACTTTGGTTGCAAGAACAGGAAAACAGATTATTATCTGAATGGTGGCCGATTAGGAAAAGGGGAGATACAACGAGACCTGGGTGTCATTGAACACCAGTCATTGAAGGTGGGCATGCAGGAACAGCAGGCGGTGAAAAAGACAAATGGTATGTTGGCATTCATAGTAAAAGGATTTGAGTACAGGAGCGGGGAGGTTCTACTGCAGTTGTACAAGGCTTTGGGGAGACCGCACCTAGAGTATTGTGTGCAGTTTTGGTCCCCTAATCTGAAGAAAGACATTCTTGCCATAGAGGGAGTACAAAGAAGGTTCACCAGATTGATTCCTGGGATGGCAGGACTTTCATATGAAGAAAGACTGGATTGACTAGGCTTATACTCACAGGAATTTAGAAGATTGAGGGGGGATCTTATTGAAACGTATAAAATTCTAAAGAGATTGGACAGGCTAGATGCAGGAAGTCCAGAACAAGGGATCACAGTTTAAGGATAAAGGGGAAGCCTTTTAGAACCGAGATGAGGAAAAACTTCTTCACACAGAGAGTGGTGAATCTGTAGAATTCTCTGCCATAGGAAACAGTTGAGGCCAGTTCATTGGCTATATTTAAGAGGAAGTTAGATATGGCCCTTGTGGCTAAAGGGATCAGGGGGTATGGCGAGAAAGCAGGTACAGGGTTCTGAGTTGGATGATCAGCCACGATCATACTGAATGGCGGTGCAGGCTCGAAGGGCCGAATGGCTTACTATTGCACCTATTTTCTAAGTTTCTATGTTTCTATGTATGACTCAATGTGTTCCTAAAATTTTATCCCAAGATGTTGCACGTGTTTGCACCTGTTTTAGAACAGCTTGTTAATGGAACCTTTGAGAGCTTGATCATGCAATCACAAGCTCCTCTCCCTCTCTGGATCTTGTTGTTTATGGTTTGAAGTCAACAAATAAATAAGTGTTGTGTCAAAATGTGCCTACTGCTGTTCCAATGATCCTTTACCTGTAAGTATTTCATTATCAGTGCAACCAGATGGTGTCTTCAACTTTTAAGAAAGTTCATACGCATACACAATTGATGGTGGAATCACTGGGAATTCTGGGGACACAGATGTCCAAGCATCTCTGAAGGCAGCAGCATGAGTAGATAAGGCATTGAGGATGGCGTTTGGGCTTCTAGACTTCATTAGCTGAGGCATCAACATTTAAGAACAGGGAGACTCTTGTGCAGCTGGAATAGTGCTTGCAGTTCTGGTGGTCAGAAGTGGGGAAGAATGTAATGCTCTTGAGAAGTTGCTTGGGCAGTTATGTGGTGAGACTGGAGAGCTTGGGTTGGTTTTCCCTGGAGCAAAGGAGGCTGAGGCCAGTTTTCTGTGAGTGATACATTATTGATAAAGGCATGAAACATAAAGTGGTTGAGAAACTTGAAGCAACACACACAAAGTGCTGATGGAATGCAGCAGGCCAGGCAGCATCTATAGGAAGAAGCACACCTCGACGTTTCGGGCCGAGACCCTGCTTGAACTTCCAGCATCTGCAGACTTCCTCGTGCTTGCATTTGAGAAACTTGCAACTTTTTTTTTCAACTCCTGTGAACTTAGACCCTTTCCTCAACATAGTATTTTTATTAGGTCAATCAAATTGTTGAGGGTGTGATGCTTGGATTGCAAACAGGAGGATTTAAATGACTTGCCGGATGCTGCTCTACAGGGAGTAATAAGCAGGGTGATTACTCAAGAAGTAATTATGCAAATTGGAAGGAACTACATCAGTACAGATATAGCGAGATGTTAATGGGAGTACATTCTTTGTGAAATTTGCTCATTTCTGGTAAACTTCACAAACCAATTCTGGGGTGTGAGCCTTCTTTAGTTTTACCCTTCCTGGATGGGGTCAGCATGAACTCAGAAAAGATATGCAAGATAAAAGAATGCTCAAGAAAACGACACAGTTGCCAATATTATCATCTCTTTAAAACATAACATCATTACACTTTGTAAATCTAACAATTGTGCAATATAGATCAGGATTTCAGCTACTGCACCACAGTTAATATTTATAAGGATTTAATTTGACTTTACAGAAATAAGAGATTTTCCAAAGACCAACAAAAAACTTGAAATGCTAAATATAGTTTCAGACTTAAAAAATTAAAAATGAGCTTGCTTGGTTCGTGTTAATTTTGATGCAACTTATTCATCTTTTTGCAGGTTTTCCGCTCCATCAATTAGTCCCTAAAATTGTGAGTCGTGAAACCATTACTAAGTGTCCTTAGCAAGCAGATGATTTGTTTCCAGAACCAATGTTTGCATTATCTGAAAAATAATAAACCTTGTGCCAAATATATGATTGATGTTTACTGATTTAAATGACTGAGGCTTTTATGATTTCTCTTTAGTCTTTATGTGTCTGAAGAAATCCATGTCTCCCTCTGTAAGTGCATTCATGGTAATCACATGAAGCTTATTATTTATAAAATTGTTAGAAATAGCTTAAAATACATTTGATTAGTTGGGCAAGTGCATTGATTTTTACCAGGTTATCTAGTTTTGCTCTTTTATAAGCCAAATCATGTTGGCAAGGTTTCAGAATGTAACAGCTAAAAATTAAAGATGCATATTAATGAAGGATTGCAAATTTAAAATGTATTCTGGAATGATCAACTCCATAATATTGCCACAATTATTTAAGTTCACTAGACATTTTGAACCTCAGCATATTAATATAACTCTGTGCATTCTGTATTGTAAATTATTTATGCAATTTGAAGACTGTTACCTTTTTCTTGTACATTCCACTGCCTTTCTTCATTTCTTTAATCTTATTTCTTCACTTTTATAACCTCATTATTCCTTTCCCCTCTCTTTTTACCCTTACATTTTACTTCCATTCATCATTCAGGCCTTGTGCCTTCAAACTTTACCTCACCCCTCATTGCCAATCACTCATCACTTGTTAACTTAATTCATTTTGGTATCATTCTGTTATTTCATCCTCTCTGTCTCAGTTATCACTTTTTGCTTTTTCCTCTCTAATTTGTTTATACATTTTCATTATGGTCTTTTAAAAAGTAAGAAATTGGAGTAGGCAACCCTTCTCTTCATGTCTACTCAGTATTCAATAAGCCATTGTTAATAATGTTTTATCATCTGTTTACCCTCCTGAGATCAAATCCCTAAACAATGCACAGACTGCTGTTCTTCAAGAACCAGAGTTGATACCAGCCTGTTGACATCCAACCTTTTTGCCAACAAGGGGCAAGCTGCTACCTGCGGAAGAACAGTAGATTGTGTTAATAGGAGTTCAAATACTTTGATTGGACTGAACAATTACTATCGCAGCCCGTAGTAATGTCCATTTCTATCAGGGCTCGTGAGAGGTTTTGGACTATTAAGTATGAAACTGTGGTCCTCTGTCAGGACAGCAGCATTTTTTCACTTACTGCTGATTCACAGTCTATGCCCTAATGTGCCACATTCAAGCTTACAGACACTAGACGATGCAATCATCCAGGACCAAAGCTCGGCCATCTCCAGTCCAATAAAATGAAACCTAACAGACATCCAACCCATAGTGGTCATTTGAATCTATCAAAATGATGTGGTTCAGCCACAGATGAGACTGTGTTTGTGCAGAGGGAAAGAAGAGTAACTGCATGAGAAGTAATGAAGATACCAATCTTTGCTGAAAACAGTCAGAAAGAGAAAACATATTTGTTTGATGTCCATGTTTAGGTAATATGTTTCCATTGTATTTATTAGTCTGGTATTACTTGATTAAAAAAAAAGAGAAGTCACACTTACAGTAGGAGGGTCTGTGGAAAGTGTAGATAGTGTGCCCAGTGATGAATACTAAAAATGTTTTTGTCTGGATAATGCTTTTTAAATGAACACAAAATTTCCAAGACATTTTGATTTCCTTTCATTAAGACAGTGAAACCATTGAAAGGGAAACATGATTGGTTTCAGGGAGTAGTATCTCCTTCAAATTCAAAGCGACTCTCTTTCTAAAGTGATCAAAATTTCTCCTGCTCCCATCTACCCAATCATTACTATGTGTTGATGAGAACGCCATAAATATGAAAAGCATCACACAGTCAAAGATTACTGAGCATGACAAATAGATTGGCATCTCCAATATTATCAGTGATTATGCTGTTGATAGTTTGGGTTTATTAACCTTGCACTTTATTATTTTTAGGCAACATTTGTGCACAAAGGGCACAGTTGTATAGAAATTGTATTACTGGACTAATCTAAATAACCTGTTTTTACAAACCAGAGACCTGGGTTCACATACTGTGAGGAAAAAGCTGTGGAATCAAATTTGTTCAGGAATCCGGAATGATAACAAAAGAAAACTATTGGAATTTAACAAATACCTATTTGGTTCAATAACACCCTTGTCTGGAGGAAATATCTGGCACCATTTTGTTCAAAGATAGGGCTGGGCAATAAATGCTGCCCCTGTCAGTAATTCCCAGATCCCTCACACCCCCCAAAAGTAATACAATTAAAAAGATGACTGCTTTTACAAAATCCATCATTGCTCTCTGCCATGGGAATGATCTAGCAGAATACCATTCCAGACATTCTACCTGATTACCTGAAGACCTTTAGAAATCCATTACCCAGGGTATGCACCCAGACAGAGAGATAAGAAGCACGAAAATGTTGAACCACACTCACAATACCTTCCATTGTATTAATTGTAATGCTGAAGTATTGCTGCCTGACTTAACTCTGCACTACACTGCAGGATGAGTGTAGCTTCAATAACAGTCAGATTGACATCATACAGGATATAGCAGCCCATTTGACAGCAACTATCTTGTGGTGTATACAATCATGAAGAACATAGAATAAAAATGTTTTTTTTTTCCGCCAGAGAAAGGAAAGTCAAAAAAAAAACTAGAAGGCAAATGATTACGGTGAGAAGTGAAAGATTTAAAAGGTAGCACAGGGCAATTTCCTCTCACAGAGGTTGACACATTTATAGGACAAGCCAACTACGAAGATGATAGAGATGGGTACAATAATAACATTTGGACTAGTACAGGGATAGTAACGATGAGGGGAATATGGATTAGAAATGGACAATTGAGAGTTTAGGGAACAGTGATCACAATATGATGGCATTCACATTGAAATTTGAGAGGGAAAAAAATAAAATCCGATGAGTCGGTATTTCTCTGGAATAAAGGAAATTACAATGGCATGAGAGGGGAACTGACTGAAGTTAACTGGAAAGGGACATTTGCAGGAAGGACAGCAGAGCAGCAAAGGTGCTTCAAAAAATGAGGGACGTGCAAGGCAGACATATTCCAAATAAGAAGGCATTTTCAAAGGGAAGAAGGACATTACCATGGCTGACAAGTGAAGTCAGAGCCAAAGTAAAAGCAAAAGAGAGGGCATACAAGGAAGCCAGAACCAGTGGGAAGGTGGAGGATCAGGGAGCTTTTAAAAACTCGCTGAAGGAAACTAAGAAGGTCATTAGGAAGAAAAAGATGAATTATGAAAGGAAGCTGGTGACTAATATCAAAGAAGATGCTAAAAGCCTTTTTAAGTATATAAAGGGTAAAAGAGAGTTGAGGGTAGATATATGACTAATACAAAATGACACTGGAGATATTGTAATGAGAGATGCAGAGATGGCAGAGGAACTGAATGCGTATTTTGCATCAGTCTTCACAGTGGAAGATGTCTGCAGTATACCAGACATGCAAGAGTGTTAGGGAAGTGATATTTGTGCAGTGAAAATTATGACTGAGAAGGTGCTCAGGAAGCTTAATGGTCTGAGGGTGGATAAATCTCCTGGACCTCATGGAATGCACCCCTGGGTTCTGAAGGAAGTAGCTAGAGAGATTGTGGAGGCATTAATGATGATCTTTCAAGTTTAGAAAGATCCTGGCATTGTACCAGATGACTGAAAAATTGCAAATGTTACTCCGCTATTTAAGAAGGGTGACAGGCAGCAGAAAGGAAGCTATGGACCTATTAGCCTGACATCAGCGGTTGGGAAGTTGTTGGAATTGATTGTTCGGGATGAGATTATGGAATACCTGGAGGCACATGACAAGATAGGCCAATGCCAGCATGGTTTTCTGAATCCTGCCTGACTAACCTACTGCAATTCTTTGAGGAGATTACAAGCAGGGTAGACAAAGGAGATGCAGTAGACGTGGTGTACTTTGGTTTTCAGAAGGCCTTTGACAAGGTGCTGCATATGAGGCTGCTAAACATGAAAAGAGCACATGAAATTACAAGGAAGTTACTAGCATGGGTGGAGCATTGGGTGGTCAGCAGAATACAGAGAGTGGGAATAAAGGGATCTTATTCTGGCTGGCAGCTGGTTACCAGTGGAGTTCCACAGGGGTCGGTGTTGGACCACTGCTTTTTACGATGTATATCAATGATTTGGACTATGGTATTAATGGATTTGTAGCTAAATTTGCTGATGATACAAAGATAGGTGGAGGAGTGGGTAGTGTTGAGGAAACAGAGAGCCTGCAGAGAGAATTAGATAGTTTAGGGGAATGGACAAATAAGTGACAAATGAAATGCAATGTTGTAAATTGTATGGTCATGCACTTTGATGGAAGAAGTAAACAGGCAGACTATTACTTAGATGGGGAGAGAATTTAAAATGTAGATATGCAAAGGTACATGGGAGACCTTGTGCAAGATACCCTAATAGTTAACCCCTGGGTTGAGTTGATTGTGAAGTAGGCGAATGCAATGGTGGCATTCATTTCTAGAGGTGTAGAATTCAAGAGCAAGGATGTGATGTTGAGGATCTATAAGGCACTCGTGAGACCACACTTGGATTATTGTGTGCAGTTTTGTGCTCCTTAGTTTAGAAAGGATATACTGACATTGGAGAGGGTTCAGAAAAGATTCACACGATGATTCCAGGAATGAAAGAGTTACCGTATGAGGAATGTCTTGCAGCTCTTGGGCTGTATTCCCTGGAGTTCAGGAAAATGAGGAGGGATCTCAGAGAAACATTCCGTATGTACAAAGGCCTGAACAGGTTAGATATAGCAAAGTTATTTCCCATGTTAGGGGTATCTACGACAATTGGGCATGACTTCAGGATTGAAGGACGTCCATTTAGAACTGAGATGCGGAGAAATTACTTTAGTCAGAGGGTGGTAAATCTGTGGAATTTGTTGCCACCAGCAGCTGTGGAGGCCAAAACATTGGGTGTATTTAAAGCAGAGATAGATAGGTTGTTGATCAGCTAGGACATCAAAAAGTATGGGGTGAAAGCAGGGGAGTCGAGGTGACGGGAAGAATTGGATCAGCCCATGATTGAATGGCAGAACAGACTCGATAGTCCGAATGGCCTACTTCTGCTCCTATATCTTATGGTCTAATTGGACTAACTTTGTTGGGCACCTTGATTGGCATGCACATCTTGGGCTAGAGAACCATTCTGAGCTGTATTAGTTTGAAAATACCCAGATTTATCTATCACTTCCCAAGCTTCCATATCCTTCACATCATTCTCTGTAACCCATGCAATCTTCAATGGAACCCTATCATTAAGCACATCTTTCTCTTCCCCCTCAACCACTTTCCTCAAGGATCACTCTCTGTGTGACTCCCTTGTCCACTCACTCCTCCCCACACTCATCTTTGCAAGTGGGACAAGTGCTACTCCTGCTCCACTTCTCCTCCCTCATCACCAATTAGGGCCTCAAACAGTCCTTCCAGGTGAGGCGACACTTCGCCTGTCAGTCTGTCAGGGTCATCTACTGTAGCCAGCCCAGGGGGATTTCCTGGTTGCCACCTATATCAATTTGACTTCCCTTTTCCACCCTGACATGTCATCCATGGTGCCCGTCACTATCATGATTAGGCAACTCTCGAGTTGGTGGAGCAGAATCTCACATTCTGTCTGGGTAGTCGACAACCTGACAGCATGAATATTGATTTCTCTAACTTCCATTACTTTCTCCCCCTATCCCCTTCTCTCTTTTTCTATTCCCCGTTCTGGCTCCCCTTTTACACCTTTCTCTTCTCAACTGCCCATTTCCTCACTCAGGTACCCGGCAGTTTTCCATTTCTCCCATGGTCCACTGTCCTCTCCTAACAGATTTTTTCTTCTTCTTCAGCCTTTACCACTTCCACCTATCCCCTCCCAGCTTCTTATTTCATCCTAACCTACCCACCTTCCCCTTCACCTGGTTTCACCTATCACTTGCCAGCCTCTATTCTTTCCCCTCCCTCCACCTTCTTATTCTGGCTTCTTCCTCTTTCCAGTCCAATCCTGATGAAGGATCTAGACCTGAAGCAATGACTGTTTATTTCTCTCCAAAGATGCTGACTTGTTGAGTTCCTCCAGCATTTTGTGTGTTGGTCAAGATTTCCAACATATGAAGAATTTCGTGTTTAAGTTTCGAGATATGCTGTCTTACTAAAGGTTTTGTGACATTTAATAAATCACCATTACATTATTTAATTATTAGCACATATCTTTTGCACTGGTCCTAATGAAAGCATGAAACAAAAAAAAATGTTTTCTCATCACAGCAGATGGCAAACTTACTGAGTGTCACCAATATAAAATGCGGAGGAAACTTCAGGATAGTTGATTGATGACACTATCCCTGAATTTTCTTGCCTTTATACAATCTACCAACCACCACACACAAAAGTATATCAGCCAATTATTATAACTGCATGATCAGGATAAACAATTTATGCAATAACACTTACTCAAATTATATACAAGAAACAGAGGTGTTTCCAACTGTGCCAAAAACAGTATTTTATTGATGTTTAACACCAATCATTTTAGTATTCTACTTAAATTGTCACAGATGAGCTCTGTAATTTGTTCCTTTGATTACATAGTATGTCATATTAATGCCTGAATAATTACCATGTTTGCATTAACCATGAAAACATATCATGAAGCTTTAAATCTTCCTACTTAAACATGAAACACTTAAACAGTGGCAGTTTGGTGCTTTTGTTGGACCCTAATTTTTCACAAAGACATTTGCTTATTTATGCCCATTTTAAATATACATACAGCAACACATTTGATAGAAGATTGTGGTGGAAGTTGACATCAACAAACTGGTATAATTTTGGTTGTAGCGTTCTGATTACATCCCACAAATCCCATAACGAATGTCACCGTAAAACATACATAAAACAAAGTTGCTTAGAAGTATAGCATAGGAAGTAATGGGAGCAAGTAGATGGTGGAACACTTTTTGATAAATTTCAAATGGATAGGCAATTTTTATTTGTTTATTTAACATGTTAGCTGAAGGTGTAATAAAAGCAGTAGAGATCCCATTGCTGTGTAGATTCTTCTTAACATTCTTTGATTAATAATGAAATGAAATGACAAATTAAAAATGAGAATTGGGATGTCATCATTGCTACTTAAACAACCACGACAAAGCATCAGTCATCAATGCAACTGAAATGCTAAACTGAGCAGGCAAAATAATAATAGCTTTCACAAGATATTCACATTGTCTGGTCTGAGATAAGGGAAACTTCAAGCACTGAATACTGAAGAGAGAAAAATTATGCTGCAGACCATATATATTAGTGGTTCAAATAAAGACAAAATCGAGGTTTTAAAATCTTGAATGGCAGCAACTATCTTTTTGGTATAATAAAAATAGCATACCAAATGGAAATGATTAATCCAGAAAATAACTTCATAGGAATTATGTATGTTAGAAGTGAAACAATTGCAAACACATTTGAAACAAATTTAGGAACATTACTACAGAGTAGTTTACAAAGATTTTCAGTCCTTTAGACAAAATGACCATTGGCATCATCCTTGAATCTACTCCATAACTTGTGGGCTATAAATTTCTAAATATTCATAAACAAGTTTTTTTTAGATTCCTTAGCTCATTTTTTACATGCCAGGCCCACCCCATCCACCTTATTTGCTGATACTTACAGGAACACAAAAGCAACCTGCCATTACTTCAACACCATGTATGGTCTCAAAATCAGCAAAATTATGGCAGGACTTTCTTACTCTTGCAATGAAAACAAATGCACCACTTGTGTAACTGATTGATTGTTATATCACCATATCCTGCTGTACTTTATGTATAAAGATGATCTCATTCTCAATAAATCAGCATTTAGAGGTTTCACTGCTTATAACTTGTTCAGGCTTTGTATTCTTCAAGTAAGGTGAGTGACATCACACATTCCCAGTGCAAGCACCTGCCTCTTTTAAGTCCAACTAGATAACCTGTATCTCTTTATAGAAGCTCTTTGCACATTCCATGGCACAAATTCTTGCTAATCCATATGCATAGCAACTAGCTCCTTAATCTTAATCATTAACATAAATTGGTTGAAGCTGCAGATCAGATCCTGTTGACATCCTTCCAATGACTGCTTGCCAACATAAAAATGACCATGGCTCACACTCTTCTCTCTCCCCTTCTGCCAATTCTTTAACTAAATACCTGATTGCAACTCTATGTGCTCTTGTATGGAACAACATTTATGAAAAGCAGAAATGCAATACCTATTGATATACCCAACACCTTATGAAGATCTACACAAAATCATGTTTGCCGGTTACACTGTCAAGAAGTAGTTTATTTAAAGACATTATTCCCCTTTTAGGGAACCATGGGTGTCTCTGCTGAATACAATAATGATTTTCTTAGTGCTTGACAGCTGATACCAGAGTGATTCAGTGATTGATTATCATTTCTAACCTGTTTTCTTGAAAACTACGGACATTTTCTTGGATTTTGGAAATTACACAGTGGCACATATGTGGCCTTAAGATTGGCTCTAAAAATATATGCACAATCTTTCAATCTAACTACAATGCTTCATTGTAGATCTACACAGAACTGGTAGTCCAAATGGCAGGAGGTCATAATATAAGCCATATTTCTCAGTGTGCACTTTACTTTTGCAGCAGTTGAGAAAGAAGTACTGAGACATGCTGCGAAAAGTGGAGAGCATGACATTTAGAGTATTAACTGAAAGGACAGGATATCTCTCAAATGAGAACATATGGACATGGCAACAGGCTGAGCAATTTGATTGGGGTAGCTGATGATAAATCCAATTGACACCAGAGAATCAAGGATTCTATATAAGTATACTTATTAACACAATCAGGAGGTGCACAAATTATGTCGAATGTTGGTCAGATGATTCAGGGAGAGTTCTAACAAATATTGAGAATTGCAGTTGACAGAGTAACTAACTGTGATCTTGGGTCTGGATATATTTTACCCATGGACGTACAGGGGAAATGCGCAAGTACAAGATAGTCACAAGGCATTTAGGATTACTAGTCATTTCTGTGTGTGAACCACCAAAGAAACCACAGAGAACCATTGAGAGGATACAGGCATACAAGTGAGAATTCAGTTCTGTCTTGGCAGATATACGTATAACCATCATGCATTACTCATAGATACCATGGATCTCAAGGGTACTGAACCTATGACAATCAACAGTCATTTATGCAGGAGCCTAAAGAGATCACAAAGCAAAATAAATGTGATGTAGCACCTGGAACAATTGATTGATGTAGAGGCACAATGTGAAGAAGAGCTTTTTCTCAGATTCCTTTTTATCCCTCAGGAATTTTGTCAAGATCATCTTTACGTGGGGAGGCTGACTTGTGACCGCTGAGGCCAATATGAGAACCGCATCCTCTCCCACAGATAGGCAGGAGCTGTCTGCTGAGATGGGCAGATGGTTAGCTTGTAAGGTGGTGCTTTTCTTCTGGTTGTTTACAAAGGGGTTTTTTTTGCTTCCAATATGCAATTTGAGGTTCTCAATATTAATTTGATTGCTCTTTGTTTGCCTCAAGCAGTTATGGATTAGGACTTTCTATAAGTTAGTTGGGGAGGTTTGATCACATTTTAAATCTTTCCCCATCTATCTAGTAATTTCTTCCTGTGAAAGAAACCAGAATAAAGGATGACACGAAGCTGGGCAGCGGTATTAGCTGTGAGGAGGATGCTAAGAGGATGCAGGGTGACTTGGATGGGTTAGGTGAGTGGGCAAATTCATGGCAGATGCAATTTAATGTGGATAAATGTGAGGTTATCCACTTTGGTTGCAAGAACAGGAAAACATATTATTATCTGAATGGCAGCCGATTAGGAAAAGGGGAGGTGCAATGAGACCTGGGTGTCATTGTACACCAGTCATTGAAGGTGGGCATGCAGGTACAGCAGTTGGTGAAAAAGGCAAATGGTATGTTGGCATTCATAGCAAGAGGATTCAAGAACAGGAGCAGGGAGGTTCTTCTGCAGTTGTACAAGGCCTTGGTGAGACCACACCTGGAGTATTGTGTGCAGTTTTGGTCCCCTAATCTGAGGAAAGACATTCTCGCCATATAGGGAGTACAAAGAAGGTTCACCAGATTGATTCCTGGGATGGCAAGACTTTCATATGAAGAAAGACTAGATCGTCTAGGCTTATACCCGCTGGAATTTAGAAGATTGAGGGGGGATCCTATTGAAACATATAAAATTCTAAAGGGATTGGACAGGCTAGATGCAGGAAGATTGTTTCCAATGTTGGGGAAGTCCAGAACGAGGGATCACAGTTTAAGGATAAAGGGGAAGCCTTTTAGGACTGAGATGAGGAAAAACATCTTCACACAGAGAGTGGTGAGTCTGTGGAATTCTCTGCCACAGAAAACAGTTGAGGCCGGTTCATTGGCTATATTTAAGAGGGAGTTAGATATGGCCCTTGTGGCTAAAGGGATCAGGGGGTATGGAGAGAAAACAGGTACAGGGTTCTGAGTTGGATGATCAGCCATGATCATACTGAATGGCGGTGCAGGTTTGAAGGGCCGAATGGCCTACTCCTGCACCTATTTTCTATGTTTCTATGAGGTATACAAATTTGGTGCCAGGCACATGACAGATGTGGTCTGTCCAATGGAGGCAAACGAGTGAAACCTGGGTCTCATACAAGGTATATTGGAAAGTTAATCAATTCATTAACAGTGAACTTGCATTTGCAGAAAAAAACACATTTGTGACATCTTTCCAGTGCTGTGAACACCTCCTATAATTTAAGTCTCAAAGGCAAAGAGGGTGGCTGGTGCCACAGCTGTCTGATGTTTCAAGAGTTTTGTGGCTGGTAAAAAGTCTTAATCTTCAGATTACCCTTTCCTCAAATGAATGAGGATTATATTGGGTGATTGAAGGTGGAGGTAAATTTTATTATCAATTTCTGCTTTCACTGGGAGGCAGACCCTGAGATATATTTGAAATGTTCACATTGGAACACTAATAGTTTTAATGAGTAAAAAGCTTCCTTTCTGAAAGTGAATGTGGGACAGCTTAATACACTGCAGATATTCATTTGTGGCTGAGCTATAGATGGGAGTTCATTGCTAATGTGATCAATTTTAAGATACATGGGCTTAAGTGCATGGAATAATTACTTTCTTATCACTAAGAAATTACTTAAAATTGTCCCTATTAAAAAATTGAGAATCTGTATACATATTCTACAGAGCACTTAAATGAAACAATCAGACTGAGCACAAATTTAATAAAAAATAAGTGTATTTAATTTGAAGACACAATTAGTTAGAGTGTTCTTAACATTAACATGTAACAATTCAAACTAGACATGCTATGAAATGTTATTTCTTGCAGTAGATATCTTTTAAAATAAAGTGTGATTAATGCATTCAACCACTCAGCTCCAAGAATTTCCATTTGATTGTAACTAAGGCCAAAGAGCAACTTCAAACAGCACAATTACACAATACATACATTACTGAACCTGACAATAATAAAAAAAATTGAAATAATTAGCCACCTTTTTTCTGAATTGTTTCCAAATTGAAATAACTTGAAACAGATGGTATGAGCAGTAAGATTGACTTGTAGAGTAAATAAAGTCATAGGGCAAATTTGATTAGTAACAATATTAATATGCAAAGTATAGACCAATATTCTTCAAAGTTGCATCTTTGTTGCAACTCAGATTGAGTCTTCTGATTCTCTGTACAATTCTCAACTATTATTTGCCCAAAGTATAAAAGTACTTGATAAGTCAATGGTCAATGCTTATGTTTGAAATGCGTATTTTTCTTTATGCAGCACAGAAGTGATTGTCATGGACGACATCACTTGCACTACTGTTTCAGTTAATCGCAGTAAACTACATATCATTAAAGATCTGATTGAAAGGTAGCTTTCTGTTCAATCTGTCGGAAGATTGAACCCTCAGCCAATGATCTGTGAATCTGAGCTTCAAATACACTTGTCACTTCAACTCATTTTCAAATGGTTGAGTTGAGTGAGTTCCTTGCCTGGACATCAGGTGGAGTGCTGGATGGGGATATGGCATTGTTTGCCTTGAAAAAGCAATCTGACATTCATCAAGAAACTAGCAAACATTGGTCAGTCAGAAGACAGCTGTACATAAGGTTACAGCCCAGACCATCTCATTCACTGTTTCAAGAAACTTGCCTTCTTGCAATTTGGAACACTGCCTAAGAAGTAATTTTTCAGGATTTGAGCATTTTGCTGAAGCACAACTTCTCCTTCAGTCCTTACACATACTTTGTAACATTCTGCGTATTTTCAACAAATTAGTTTTTATTACCACCATTTGCTTGTTTTTATACAAATTCCTCAAAAACAGTATCAATGGTCTTCATCTCAACCACTTCATAAACTAACCAGCTGCATTTTCATATTGCTGAGTTAATTTTTAATGTATTTAATATATCATATAGTTGATTTTTAAAAAAATATTTAATATTTGTGACTAACCTAAATTTGTTTTCATTAGCTTTCACTTTTTCCATTACGTTTAAAGATCTTTACCAACACTCCATCTTTTTTAAATTGTCAAGTACATTCCAAGATCAATATATTTTATTTCCATAAAAATATCCTATTCTATTCAGTTTTTCCCAATTATTCTGATTTTTAATATAATTTGTATTTATATAAAGCATTTGCAATCCTATTCCTGTGAACTGCTTTAATATGGTACCACACCAATGGGTTTGGTAGAAATATTATCATTCACTTTAACACAGCGACACAGAAAGCATATAGAAGGAGAAGAGAGGTAGAGGCAGAGAAATTATGGGGAGAAATTCCATAACTTAATAGCTAAGCACTCAGAATATTAGATGTGAGACTAGCCAGAACTTAAGAATTAATGAGATTTTGGATTGTTACATGTCTGGACAAATTGACAAATGTAGGAAAGGGAATTGTTTTATTTTATTGTTTCCCTAATGCTTCTGCATGCCTTTATAATGTTGAAAGTGAACTACAGATTAGAACAAAGGAACAGAAAAGTTAAATGAATTAAAGAAGGTCCAATTTCCGGTATTCACTTGTGCTTTGAAGTGAACATTGAGTGGCCAGCGGCTTTGGAATCAACAAGCTTTTAAGACTAGAAACATAATTTAAAATCTGCTTGATCTACTACACAATTATTTTATTTGACTCCATTCCAAAATCTCAGTGATAACTTCATCACGGCATTGATTCAGAAATGAATATGAGAGTAAACGTGACAGCTGAATCCTAGAGGAGAGGTGTGAACAGCTGTCATCAATTTCAATGATTCTTTTGATCAAGTTTGGCACTAACTTGGCCCAAGAAAAATTTAAGTCTGAAAAAAATATAGTTCTGGGAAAAAAGTCCCACAATATCAGTTCAATCCTTTAACTATTTCAAGAGTCTTCTATCAACCATGATTAGGTTTTTTGTTTCATTGGTGTATTATTGACACATGTACTGAGGGGCAGTGAAAAACATTGTGTTGCAAGCCATCCATACTAATAACAACAGTACATGGAGGTAGTACAAGAGAAAAGCAACAACATAATGCAGAGTCACAATTACAGTTACAGACTACAAGGAAAATGCAGTGTAAGTAGACAATAAGGTGAAAGGCCATGATATTGTACATTGTGAAAATAAGTTCATCATATCATAAAGGTGACCTGCTCAATCATCTTATGACAGCAGGATTTGTATTTTTGGCTCAGTGGGAAGGGGGAGAAGAGACAACATCCAGGATTGGCATGGTTTTAGATCATTTTGGCTGGGTTGCAGTGGCAGCGAGAAGCATTGACAGAGTTTATGGAGGGAAGGCTTATTTCCATGATGTGCTGTATTCATAACCCTCTGCAGTTTCCTGTGGACTTGGTCAGAGTAGTACTAAGCCATGATGCATCTGGATAGGATATTTTCTATGGAGTATCTGTAAAAAATTGCATGTGTCAATGAGGACATGCTGAATTTATTAAAAATCCCGAGGAAGTAGAGATGCTGTGTGTTTTCTTAGTTATTTTATGATAATTCATCAGTGAATTTTGACTTCTACCATTAAAATAAAAGAGCAGTACTGTGCTGTTCAAGCCATTTGGCCCATGATCTTTAGCCTAACATGGGGAACCTTAACAATCACCTTACTAAAATCCATACATATCCACCGTTTTACCTTCATTGTTAAATCATTAAATCCACTCACACCCCTCTTCACTTGACAACACAGCAGCAGAAACTGCGAGCAGTTTCAAACTTCTGGGACTGCGCATCTCACAGAATGTCTCATAGTACCACAACATATTCAAAAAAAAGTCCATCAATGCCTCTATCTTCTGAGGAGGCTGAAGACAGCTGGTCTATGCACATCAATATTTATGTACTTCTACAGGCGTGCAGTTGAGAGCATCCTAACATGTTGCATTACATTCATCAAAATCTCTTTCATTGATGAATGCTGAAGCAAAGTATTCATCCAGGACCTCCCCTACTTCCTACACCTCCAGGCACACATTTCCCCCTTTCGCTGAATGGTGTGATCCATTCTCTAGTCATTCTCCTGTTCTTCACATACAAGGATTTCCTTAATCCTACTCCAGTATCTGCTGAAAACCATTTCAGTAAAATTAAACTGAGAACAAAGCATCACAAAGAAAAATGTGGAGTGATAGTTCTTTGCTGCAGTGCAAATTCGAATTCCAATTTTTTTTTTGTTCCCAGTAGTCAATTGTCCTCCTCTAAGTTACTCGCAGAAAAGCAAGGCAGAAGTTTCAAGCAATTAACACTGGGATATGCCTTGCTGGGCTGGAGCTGACAGTTCCAATTGGAACTGCCAACGTTCAGCTATTGTAACTTCACTAAATCTCAAATGTAGGGATACATACTGCAGAAAAGGGAAGTCCAACACTTATTGAATAACAGATGGTAATACATACACTCCAGTGACATGGTGGGATTCCCTAGCGTTACCATGTGGAATGAGCCCTTCCAGCCTGTGGCAGGCCAGACCTAACGTAAGATTGGGCACTGTTGATTTCAATTGTGATTACAGGAATATGAGTTAGGAAAGTACTTGTATGTTAAGGAAAAATCTCTTAGCTCAATGTTTTAATGCTTTTATTCTCCCCAGGAAATACCACATGTCTGGCGACCCACTTCCCAGTGCACTCGAACGGGCTCACAAAGCGGCGCGCGCCGGCATTGAGGCAGGTCCCAAAGAGGGCGCCAAGCCTGCTTCACCAGCAAGAGGAAAAGCCCGCGCACGGGACTGGACTGTGAATACAGCATTCCTGCCCGGGGAGGGCGGGATCAGGGAGGCTTTGAAGCAAGGCCACGAAGTTTAAAAAAACTTCTTTTACAACTGCAGCTCACTGACTCCGTGTCTTTAATTCAGCGCTGTTTGTAGCACACCACTACATATGCATAATTTTAATTACAGATGGTGTACAATTTGCTGAACAATATAATGTCCTTCATATATCAATAGAACGTACACTATATGCATCAAACCAACTTAAATGAATTATGTTAATTTTTTATCTTTATTCTTAGATTTCAAATAGTCCAAGTTTGTATTGACAACAACCAAACACTTCATGTTCCAAATTTTGTCCATCTATACCATATTTTTTTAAAACTTAAGTGATAAACTTTTGAACAATAAAAATATAAATATAACATTTTTAGCAATTGTGATCTCCTCCTGCCAAAGAATAAACGTCTCTAAAATTCTTTCCAAATAACACCAAAAACACATGATAATGTTCAGCCATTTTGATTCTACAATGTGAAAAATTGGATAATCTGAAATTTGCAGCCAGTAATGAAAAATCAGCACTATCTTCTAATTTTAAAGTAAGTTGCCAATAAAGATCAAGCAATATCTTGGGCAAAAAATCTTTCTCCAATTATCTGTATAAAAAGAAATCTCTCATATCTGGTAGCTGTGATGACATCAATCTGCCAGAGAAGCTAATTCTGTTGAAGAATTCTTCCAATTCACCTAATATGAAACAAAATTCATAATTTTTCAAATATTGCTTTAAACTTAGTCCTGAATAAAATATGGGGAGTACTGTTTTGATTATTACACAAGCAAAAGAGTCACGAACTTTAAAAGAAATACATACCTTATTTTATGAAAAATTGAAGGAGTGAATTACAATACACATATCTAACGGTAGATTTTTTTTTTGAAGCAAAGTGGTTTGCTGAACAGCAATTATGGCTCAATAAATGATTAATAACTTGCAGACATCATAAAAATATAAAGGTTTTTGGGATATTGTGCAGCAGGTCAAGCATGTCAATACACAATTTAAATTCATAAATTTAAACTCACATACAGATAATTTCCATTTTTCTTTTGGAAAACGATCAGAATTGAGCAACAGCTATTAATGCACTGAGTAACTGGCTGCAACCTCAGGCCTTATGACTTAAAATATGAATGCCCAGAAATCTTACATTTATTCTCAGCTTCACAGAACATGAATGGTAAATGTTGCGGCTTTTTATGTATTCTTTTCTTTAAGGTTTTAAAATTTTGAACTACTTGAAAGACTTCTGGAGCAGGTGGGACCTGTACAAGTGGGATGAGTTGCAGCTAAATTGGAAGAAGGTGCAATATCCAGGTTGGGAGGTTCACTTGTGCTATTAGCAAGGGTATCGGGCACAGAAGGTCCATGATTGGGGAAGGATGTGCTGGGAGAGGGGCATTCAGTCAAATACATAAGCAAAACTATGTCAGTTTACATAAAACATAGAATACCACAGTACAGAAGAAACCGGCAGTCCTACAATGTTGTGCTGACCTTTTAACCTACTCTAAGATCAATCTAATCCTTCCCTGCCATACAGCCCCCCATTTTTCTATCATCCATGTGCCTAACTAAGAGTTTCTTATATGTTTGTGAAGGATCTCCCTCTACTCTCCCCTCTGACCTACCACTCCAGGTACAAACAACCTACTTCTGACATGCGCCCTATACTTTCCTCCAATCACCTTGAAATCATTGCTGATTGACTCCGTCATATAAGCCATTTCTACCCTGGGAAAATTCCTCCAACTATCCTTTCAATCATTGCTTCTTATCATCGTGTCTCCTCTATTAAGTCACTTCTCATCCTCCTTTGCTCCAGAGGGAAATACCATAGTTTGCTCTACCTATTGTCAAAAGACATCGAAACATAGAAAACATACAGCACAATACAGGCCCTTCGGCCCACAAAGCCGCACCGAACATGTCCCTATCTTAGAACTACCTGGGCTTTACCCATAGCCCTCTATTTTTCTAAGCTCCATGTTGCCATCCAGGAGACTCTTAAAAGACCCTATCGTTTCTGCCTCCACCACCGCTGCCAGCAGCCCATTCCGCACACTCACCACTCTCTGAGTAAAGAACTTACCCCTGACATCTCCTCTGTACCTGCTTCCAAGCACCTTAAAACTGTGTCCTCTCGTGCTAACCATTTCAGCCCTGGGGAAAAGCCTCTGACTATCCACACTATCAATGCCTCTCATTATCTTGTACGTACTCTAAGTTTGACAGCTGGTGGTGCAGTACTGGACTTTGGGGCGAGAGGTCCCAAGTTCAAATCCGGCCGGCTCCCTTGCACGCTCTCCATCCGTGCCTGGGTTGAGTGTCGAGCTAGCAACTTGACCTCATAAAAAAAAAACCCTAGATGGGTTTCAGATGCCCAAGACACACCGTACAATGAGCAATCACTAAGGGCATGTGCACACACACACTCACTAAGTTTAATGGGTAGAATGTAGCGAGAGTCATGGTAGGTTCACTTTGGAGCATTCATGATGCTGAAGACACTGGGTTAAGCTCATTTAATAAGCTTGTCATACTGCAAGCAATGGCCACACAGAGGAAAAATGACAGATATCCACCAGGATAAGTAATAGGTTAAGTATCTAGTGCACAAATCCCCTGTGGCCATCCTGCTTCCAAACAGATATACGTGTTGGTAGAGTGCATAGTCTCTTAGGGTAACGGTCTATGGTCAAATTGGTGGCACCATGTCTGACTCTGCTGCACCACAGGGGATCAAAAAGAGTAGGAGAATTACATGGGCCTTGTTTTAAGAGGAGCAGACAACTATTCTAGTAGCTGTGAACAAGATTATCAAATGGTATTTTGACTCCCTTGTGCCAGGTAGGGATATTTGAATGGCTGTAGATGAACAGCTCGTGTTCAAAGTAAATATTTTTAATTGGCATTCATTAAGACATTGTAGTTGAAGATTCTGATCAGGACAGTGAAGTTCTCAAGCATGTCAAGCTTATAAAGGAGGAACTACTGAATGTTTCAGCATTGATTACGTGGGATAAATTTCCAGGGCCTAAAGATATGAACCCCAAGCTACGGTGGAAAACAAAGGAGGAAACTATGGGGCCTGAACAGAGGTTCATTTTTGGTGGGGGGGGGCAAGGTCAAATAAGGGTAGGGTATATACCATAAATTAATGGACCCTAAGGAGTAGTCAGCCCAAGTCCAAAGAGCCTTAAGGATGAAAAACGAGTGGTGAGGGTGGTGAATAAGTCTAGACTTCACAAGCAACAACATAGAATTTCAGTGCAGGGAAGTCTGGGCGCAACCAGATATTGGTTAGGCAGCAGATTCAATAATATGTACATACTGGTTTACATACTGTAGGAAGGACATAATTGCACAGCAGAAGGTGCAGAAGAGATCTACCAGGATGTTACTGGGATAGAATGTTTAATTTCCAAGGAGAGTAGATAGTTTTGATTTGCTTTTTAGAAGACCATTAGATATAGGAGCAGAATTAGGCCATTTGGTCATTGAGTCTGCTCTATCATTTCATCATGGCTGATCTACTTTTTCCTCTCAGCCCCAATCTCCTGCCTTCTCCTCTTATCCCTTCACACCCTGACCACCAAGAATTTATCAAACTCTGCCTTAAATATACATAAATATTTGGCTTCCTAGCTGCCTGTGTCAACAAATTCCACAGATTCAACACTCTCCAGCTAAAGAAATTCCTTCTCAACTCCTTTCTAAAAGGCTGCCTCTATTTGAGGCTGTGCCCTCTGGTCTTAGACACTCCCACCACAAGAAACATCCTTTCCACATCAACTCTATCAAGGCTTTTCACCATTAGAGAGGTTTCAATAAGGTCATTCCTCACTCTTCTAAATTCTAATGAATACAGGCCCAGAGCCATTAAATGATCCTTATATGACAAGCCATTTAATCCTGGGATCATTTTCGTGAACCTCCTTTGCACCCCTCCAGCTTCAGCACATCCTTTCTAAGACAAGAAGACCAAAACTGCACACAATTCTCCAAGAGAGGCCGCACCAGTACTTCATAAAGACTCAACATTACATTCTTGCTTTTATATTCTAATCCTCTTGAAATGAATGATAACATTGCATTTGCTTCCTCAATACAGGCTCAACCTGATAATTAACCTTTAGGGAGTAATTCAGAAGCACTCTCTAATCCCTTCATGGCTCAGATTTTTGTATTTTCTCACCATTTAGAAAATAGTCAACCCTTTCATTTCTTCTACCAAAGTGCATGACTGTATACTTCCCAACACTGTATAACATCTGCCACTTCTTTGCCCATTTTCCTAACCTGTCCAAGTCTCCCAATGTCCTAAAAACTACCTGTCCCTCCTCCCATCTTCATATTTTCTGCAAAATTTGCAACAAAGCCATCAACTTCATCATCCAAAACATTGATTGTATAAAGAAGAATCGTTCTCAACACAGACCCTTGTTAAACACCACTAGTTACCGGCAGCCAGTCAGAAAAGGCTCCCTTTATTTCCACCTTTTTGCCCCCTGTCAATCAGCCACTGCTTTATCCATGCTATAATCTTTCCTGTAATACCATGGGCGCATCAATTGTTAAGGAGCCTCATGTGTGAAACCTTGTCAGAGGCATTCTTAAGATCCAAGTACACAACATCAACCAATTCTTCTTTGTCTATCCTGCTTATTTCTTCTTCAAAGAATTCCAACAGATTTGTCAAGTAAGACTTTGCCTTGCTGACTACGGCTAATTTAATCATGTCCCTCCAAGTACCCTGAGACCTCATCCTTAATAATAAGCTCTAACATCTTCCCAATTACTGAGGTCAGACTAACTGGCCTATAGTTTCCATTCTTCTGCCTCTCTCCCTTCTTGGAAAGTGGATTGACATTTGCAATTTCCAATCTTTTGGAACCAATCCAGAATCTGGTGATTCTTGAAAGATCTTTACTGATGCCTCCACAATCTCCTTAGCCACCTCTTTCAGAACTCCATGGTGTACACCATCTGGTCCAGGTGACTTTTCAGTTTCCCGAGAACCTTCTCTCTAATAATGGTAACTTTGCACACCTCATGACCCTGACACCTGGAACTTACATCTGGTGTATTCCTCAGTGAAGACTAATGCAAAATACTTATCCAGTTCACCTGGCATTTCTTTATACAGCATTACTGCCTCACCAGCTTTGTTTTCCAGCAGTCAGATATGCACTCACTACTCACTTTTACAATTCTTTTATCTGAAGAAACTTCTGGTATCCTGTTTAATATTATTGGCTAGCTTACTTTCTTTTTCCATCTTCAACTTCATAATGACTTTTTAATTGCCTTCTTTTGGTATTTAAAATCTTCCCAATCCCCTAACCTTTCAATAATTTTTGCTCTATTAAATGCCCTCCCTTTGGCTTTTATGTTGGCTTTGATGTCCCTTGTTTGCCATGGTTGTGTCATCTTGCCTTTGGAATACTTCTTCCTCTTAGGGTTGTATACATTTTGTGCCTTCCAAATTGTTTTCAGAAGTTCCAAACATTCCTGTTCTGCCACTATCTCTACCAGTGACCTTTTCCAATCAATCCTGGGCAACACCTTTCTCATGCCCCTGTAATTTTCCTCACTCCACTGTAATACTGATGCATCTGACTTTAGCTTCTCTTTCTCAAATTTCACAGTGGGTTCAATCATATTTTGATCACTCTGCCCTAAGAGTTCTTTTACCTTAAGCTCTTTAATCAATTCTGGTTTATTGCACAACACCCAATCCAGAATAGCTGATCCCAAGCTGCTGAAAAAAGACATCTCATTGGCATTCTAGAAATTCCCTCTCTTGGAACCCCCCATGAATCTGATTTTCCAAATCACCTGCATATTCAAATCTTTCATGACAATTGTAATATTGCCATTTTGGCATGCCTTTCCTATCTCCTGTTGTAACATGTAGATCACAACCTCACTACTGTTTAGGAGTCTGTATATAACTCTGATCTGACTCTTTTTACCCTTACAGTTCTTTCCATCTATCCACAATGATACAAAAACTTCTGACCCTATATCACCTCTTTCGAATGTCTTTATTTCATTTTTTTACCCATAAAGCCACACTACTCCCTCTGCCTTCCTGTTTACCCTCTAATATAATGTATATCCTTGGACATTCAGCTCTAAGCTGTAATCTTTTTTCAGTTCTGATTCAGTGATGCCTACAACATCATACTTGCAAATCTGTAACTGTGCTACAGGTTAATCAACCTTACTTCATATACTGTGCGCATTCAAATATACCACCTTTAGTCCTGTATTCACCTTTAATAATGCACAATAATAACATGTATACAACTTTTTCCTTGTAGCAGAGCAGAATGGTGTGGTATGGGTAACCTGAGAGAAGAGTAGAACACTCTGAGAGACACAATAGGGAAGACGCTTAGAAACATTTCCCTATGGGAAAGACATAACTTTAAGGTCAGTTATAATATTAGAAAATATCTGATGATGTATTTTTCACCCCACGTGGGACACAATCTGCAATGTACTATTTGAGAAGGCTGTGATGGAATTTGCTCCTTCAATATTTGGGAAGCATC
The DNA here is from genome assembly GCF_030144855.1 of Hypanus sabinus. Classification (NCBI taxonomy): domain Eukaryota; kingdom Metazoa; phylum Chordata; class Chondrichthyes; order Myliobatiformes; family Dasyatidae; genus Hypanus; species Hypanus sabinus. The sequence continues at coordinate 41,175,713 of NC_082724.1, forward strand.
TGGCTTGGGTTGCCAAGGCAAATATGGTTATAATCCAAGAGCTGGCATACAGGATTAGTATCAATAGGTACACAGTCATGGTGCATCAAAGCGTCTGTTTCTCCACTGTATGGCACCATGACGCCAAAGATGACTAATCTTAAGATACCGTGAAGAGCAAAGATTGGGGAAAAACAAAATGATTGAGCTTTATCATGCTATGTATTTAATTTAACTTTTGCAGATGCTATCTGAACAGCCAAGTACATTGAAAACAGACATTACTTACTTTGCTGAGCTGTACTTGTGGAATTTCAGCATTCAATTCTGAGAAATACATCTCTGAGGATTTTGGATTATACTTGCTTCTGCATAAGATTATTTGTAGTGGTTCTTTTATCTTCAACGGGATGTCTTCATTAAATAAGGCACCCTGACTCTCAAGGAAAATTCCATACTTGGCAATTAATTAGAAACCCAGTTAATTACAATAAAATAGAGGGTAGATGTTAGCAACACACACAAAATGCTGGTGGAACACAGCAGGCCAGGCAGCATCTATAGGAAGAAGCACTGCCCACCTTTCCTCACTGGCAGAAGCTGCGCAGTAGTGAATTTAAAAACGCAAACAAGAGGAAATCTGCAGATGCTGGAAATTAAAACAACACACACAAAAAATTCACTACTGCGAATTACTAAGGGTTTCGGCCCGAAATGTCGACAGTGCTTCTTCCTCTCGATGCTGCCTGGCCTGCTGTGTTCCACCAGCATTCTGTGTGTGTGTTCCTTGAAATTCCAGCATCTGCAGATTTCCTCGTGTTTGTGAGGATAGATGTTAGTTCTGGATTTTGGGTTCCCTTTCTCAAAGGAGTTGTGACCGGGATAGTAAGTTATATTTAAAGTTCAGCAGAGGAGTTATTATGTCTAATAATCAGTATTCTCCGTATAAATGGAAAATCATCTGAAATTCATTCAAAAATATTTATGGGTCTTCAAGGCAAGTAGTCTATCACTTTATGTGTAATATGGAAGTAATTATCACATTGCCAATAATCTTATTCAGAATAGCTACCAATACACATTTCTCTTTTACTTTGCTCCCTTCCCTCACACATTATAATCAGCTCTACTATGAATTGAAGAATTTACCACTTTTACAGAGGCACAATTCAAATTACTCAGTTAAGTTAGAAACAGTCTTTCTGTAAATATAACACTGACTCTATTAACATTATTCTTGCTGATGAGCAAGTAATGGTAACATGCAACAGAAATTGCAACCTGATTTTATTTCCAGACTTTGTTGCCTTTGATTAATTGAAATTAGTTCTAATAGTCAAGGAAATTATTCCTTATTAACATCATTTTAGCAGCAAAATACTTGGCTAGTAAAGTATATTACATAAACTAATCAGGGAAATATGTGCTTGAGGCAGTGTGCACAGGGCACCAAATGGATTGCTGATTGAAGCTTGAATTTAGATTATGACGACCATAAAATAGATATAAAAGTAAGTTAATTGATTATAAAAATACAGTACATTTATGGACTGCTCTGTTAGTTTAGTGAGGCTACAACTAAACAAAATGATGGTGTGCAAATGGAAAGACGAGGTCACATTTGTCTTGTCTTATTCCTGTTGGAGGAGTCACCAGGATGCCCTAACCATGGGCCATACCTAATGGGCCAGTCATTGAAGCATGCCAGTGTGAGACAATGTTTAAATGGAATAAGGATAACAAAGCAGAATAGTTTGCTGAGCAATTCCTATAATTTGGGAAATTTGCAGCTGATCTCAATACCCAACAGTGGATTGAATATGATTAGGGATAATCAGGGATGCATGAAAGGCAGAAAGTGTTGGAGCAGGGTTATCTAAGAGAATTATAGATAATGAAAACTTCAGAAGGATTACAGAAGTTATTAGAACTATTTGAAAGGAAGAATAACAACTTCAAGTTCAAATCAGTGGAGATGAGAAAGCTTGAGTTGATAAGTGAATGGGTCAATTTAGGCAAAGGGGAAACAGCGTTTTCTTTTATCAAGTACATGGAGGCTGAAGGCAGAAAATCAGCTTAGACTGTTTACATGCATGTCCACAACTTGCAATTCTAATGCACCTGTGGGTCAGGTCTCCACACAATTTCATAGCAATTACAATTTTCTCATATTACCTCACACTTCAGCACAACATCCTGAAAACAACGCTTGGAATGGAAATTATTGGGAAAGTTAAGATGAGAATTTTCAACAATTGCATATATGGGTTAAAATTAAGATGTCCACACTTGAAGCCACTTTGAAAGATCTTAGCAAGCAAAAGTCTAATTTAATTTAAGTTTATACATCAAATAAAAATGTTCATCTATTTTTTGTGTTACTTTTCCAGCCTTTTCTTGTGTCCCTCAGTTCAAAGGAATGACCCAGAGACACTTGTAGTCCAATATATGAGCCTGCACTGTTTTGGTAACTGCAGGTCTATAAATAGGATCCCCTCTTTTCAGAGTTGCACCTTCATAATGTTATTAGGATTTAAGGATTTGCCGTAAGTCAACTTCGCTTTGTACACTGATCACTGCCTGCATTCAAGTCCACCCGATTATTTTGCATGCAAGTTCTTAAAAAATGTGGGTTCTATTACTAGGTTTTAGTTCTCTGATCAACTTTCTTACTGCCCAATGCCCAAGCAATTGCTTTCCACCTGAGTGAAAAAGAAATAAGTTTACATATCTTACTTCCTATCACTACCGTGGTGGATGTCCTTGGATCACATAGCGGGAAGAGACTGAATATTTTCATATTCATGGCATCCATTACAATTATATATCTAACTGCAATGTGCAAGTTACTAGCAAAATAATTTGCATGCATTAAATCTCTTTTGCAACTTCAGCCACCTGACTAAGTTTTCATCGAAAATTAAAAGGCTAAATTTGAAATACAAATCGGCTTTAGTTTACATGTCATGTAAAATACATGTCATTAAATGGTCCAGAGCAAAATGGGAAAAAATGATCTGCAAGCTCTTATCCACATCATCATGGATTGGAAAAATGTCAACATTTCTTCACTACCCTTGATTTAATATCTTGGATGTCCCTGTGCTGCATCACCATACCAGTACCACCTGCACACAGCTAGCAGCAGAAACATGAAGTTTCCTCAAAACTAGAAATAACAACTATTCTAATATCTAAGAACAAAGTGAATAATATTGATAGAAATAATCTGGAGGAAGCTGAGAGGAAAATATACAAAATGATGACTTTTGGATGAGTTGAACTGTAACATCCTTTGGTGAGGGAGGTGAAATAAGACCAAAGAATTGATTGTGAATTTCAGGAAAGGGGCGTCAGGAGAATACATACCGTTTCTCTTTAAGGGATCAGTGTAGAAATAGTAAGCAGATCATGAGTGTCAACATAGCTAAAGATCTATCCTGGGCCCAATATTTTGATGCAATTATGAAGATGGTACACCAGTGGCTATACTTCATTTGTAGCTTGAGGAGATTTGGTATGCCACCAAAGAATCTAATGACTTTCTACAGATATATCGTGGAAAGCATTCTATCTGATGGCATCACAGTCTGGTATGGAGGGGCCAATGCACAGAATCAGTAAAAGCTGCAAAGTGTTGTAAACTCAGGCAGCTCCATTATGGGCACTGGTCTCCCCATCCATGAGGACATCTTCAAAAGATGATGACTCAAGAACGCAACATCCATTATTAATGACCCCTACAACCCAGGATATGGCCTTTTGTAATTATTACCATCAGGGAGGACATACAAGAGCTTGAAAACACACACTCAATGTTTTAAGAACAGCTTCTTCCCTTCCACCATCAGATATCTGAAGAGACAATGAATGCATTAACACTACCTCATTATTTTAATCACTTTTTGTATTACTTATTTCATTGGATTTTAATATTTTTTATATTTCTTCTTATAACTTATCATATATTTTATGTACTACCATTTACTGTTGCCACAGAACAACACATTTCATGACGTGTCAGTGTGAATAAATTTGATTCTGATTCAGAGGAGGAAGGACACAAAAATAAAATAAAAAGAGATGAGTAAACTCTTCATATGGGCTATTTATCTGGAATCTGGTCTGAATTGGTCTGCAGATGTGGTGGAGGCAAGATCTACCATAATGTTTGAGAGGGAAGTGGATAAAAATAAAATATAGAGGAGGACAATGTGCAAAGTTAAAGTGAAAGGGCTAGTGAGGGAATCAGTGGTTTGGCTCGAGTACAGAGGCAGCATGGGCATAATAGCTGACAGGTCTCCTGCACTTGAACCATTCCATGACTCTGACAGATCTGACTTTCACTTTATCTCCTTTGCCGGTGCAAACCTATTGCCACTCAATTAAGTTTCCAAGAGCAGGCTTTACTGGGACAACAATCAGGAAGCTGCCATTGCAAAATGAACTGAAATTGGATACGCACAGAGCAAAGACAGGGTAGTTTATGTTGGAAGTTTTACCTTGCAGATACCTTAAAAAACCTGATAATTTCATTTTTAAAATTTATGGGTGGGTATTCTGCAGCAATATATCTGTAAATCAATGAGGGACAAGCTATATTATATTAACAGATTAGTAAATAGAATTGTAGCCAAAAAGTGTATGGACATTCACATAGACACAAGAGGTACTGGAGATGCTGGAAATCTAGAGGAATACACATAATGTGCCAGAGAAGCTCAGCAGGTCAGTCAGCATCTATGGAAGGGAATAAACAGTTGATGTTTTAGGCCGAAACATTTCATCAGACGAAGGGCCATGGCATGAAACATCAACTGTTTATTCCTGTCCATAGATGTTACCAGATTCGCTGAATTCCTCCAGCACATTGAATGGCAAACATAACATTCTCAATAGCATGTTAGCTTCTAAAGGGAAAGTCTTCGACTAGATACCAAGATTTTGTAGTTGGGTAAGGTCGATTACCAAATGATGAGGCAGAAGCTGTCATGATAAAGTGGGAAGACCCTTGAGTGGTTAAAATGGCTGTACATCAGTGGGACTTATTCACATTTGTGACTTAGGCCAACTCCTTATCCCTGAAAGCAAGACCCCACTTCAGTGGATAACAGAGAGGCTAAAGCATAATAAAACTACAGAAAGAATGCAAAAAAAAAGTCTCAAACGGATCCTGGTGTCAAGGAAAGATACAGGAACAGTAAAAGTTGATAAACCAGATATTAGAAATAACAAAAAAAGGCCTCTAAAACATATTTGGCAATATGTCTAAATCAATATATTTAAAATTACTAGGAGAATTAAGGAGTCAGGAGCAATGGAGGGTATTTAAAATAGACAACAGTGATATTGGAAATGAATATAAGGAAATGATGAATATGCTCAATAACAGCCATGTTTCAATATTCACAATAAAGAAGTATGACACTCTAGTAATCCTTATGAAACCATTCCTTTAGATTGTCACTCAACTACTTAACAAAGGTGAAGGGGTGGCAATAGTGGTTACATGGAATATTGAGAAGTTAGTTAGCATCTGCTGTCAGGAAATGTGTGAGGATTTAATTAAAGGCAAAATGACTGAAGACATATTTTCAGTTAATCACAGAGAGCTGGCATGTATTTGAAAAGGGTAGGTCATGCCTGCTGAAGCTGATTGAATTCTTTGAGAAGGTGACAGTGGTAGGGCAGGTAGATGGTCTATTGATGTCATTTAAATGCACTTCCAAGAAGCATTTGATCGTATTCATTAGACACAGTAAGCTCGTGGAATTGAAGCTGAATCATTTAGATGATGAGCAAACTTACTAAATAGTAAGTGGAGGTACTCAGCAGCACATTCCAAAGTGACGCATAATATCACACATGAATCTCTGTTGGAGACACAGCTATTAAATGTTACATAGCAAAGCTTGACACAAAGTTTGCAGCGTTACAGTATATTTAATATAGATGCATTAGATCAATCAAAAATTAAAAGAATGAATGAGGATAAAACTGTAGCTAACTGTAATAGATTTCAGAGCAAACAAATGTAATGTTATCTACTTTGAAAATGAAATGTTTAAAATGGTGTATTTTGCAAGTACTAGCAGGCTAGAAGCAGTAAAGATTCAAAGGACTTTGTGATTTCACATGCTTCAGAGCTTTCCAGGAATCAAGTTAGAAATGTTTTTATTTCAAGATACAGCACAGTAATGGACCTTTCCAACCCAATGAGCTTGCAGTGCACAATTACACTGATGTACCAAATAATCTGCCAACCTGGAGCTCTTTACAATGTGGTGGAAACCCATATGATCATGTACAAACTCTGAAGAGACAGCGATAGAATTGAACCCCGGTCTCCTTTTCTGTAATAGTAACATGCTAAATGATGCTACACCATTGTGTTGACCCTTTATGCAAAATACTTTTGCTTAAGGGGAGGCTAAAGATTTGGAGCTTCTCTGCAAATGAAGGCAATGCAGGATGAATTGTGATTGACATTTCTTGTTAAAGTACAAGGAGAACTGGTGAAGAAATAGACGCTGAGTTAGAATGCAGACACACCAGTGAATGGTGGAACAAGTGACTTATTATCCCACTTGTGTCTATGATCCCATTTAATCTAGATTTAGCGAAGAAATTTTTCTTGCGATATTCAAGAGTCAAGATTCAAAGTACATTTATCATCAAAGCGTATATAAATTATTCAACCTTGAGATTTGTCTGCTTACAGGCAGAGAGCCCAGTTTGAGAATGTTAGCTTGCTATTTTGGTGCTGGAAGAGTTCTACACTCATGGGTTGACACCAGCATATCCCTGATGCAAGCAATGCATTTTACTGTATGATTCAATAGTTTAATGTACATATAATAAGTAATGTTAATCTTTATTTTTAGAGTTGTGAAAGAACCCACAAATATTTCTAGCTTCACAAAAATCATAGTTATCTTTAACAGAGACTGCTGCCCCTTTACTGACTCTTACCTTGAGTATTTTATCCTCTAATAATTTTGCATCCCAATACTGCTAACAATTATAATATGAAATACAGTCCACTATACAAATCACACGATCTATTAATTACACTCATTTTCATAACATTGCCTCATCATCCATGCTCCACAAAATAGTTTGTGGAGTTTTCGAGAGCCAAGTGCTTTTCATTTCAGCTGTTCCTCTTTCCCACCATACCCACCCAAAGGTAACCTGGGAATCTGATTCAATATTTAGGTTTCCTTAGTAAAATAAACAAGAGTCTGGACTGATTTATTAAATTATTCAACACTGCTCTGAACAACATTTGTTTAGGCAAAACCTCAGTCAGCAATATTCAATAAGACGTTAACACACCCTTTACTATTAATTAAAGAAGATAAATATTTGGTGTAGATTGAAATGTTGCTAATTAGCCATAATCATAACTCTTAGACAACAAGACATTTTTCCATGTAAAGACATCATTCATGATTGTAGAGCTTTATATAGGGATACTGACTGAAGGATTAGTATTAGCCAGACCTAAGGATGTCTCCATTGCTCTTCTTCAAAAATGAGCCTTGGTTGTAACTTACATCAACCACAAAATGTAAAATGAGACCTTAAGTTAATGCTGGACCTGAAAGAAGGTAGTTTTTCCTCAGAAACAGAGTGGCAATTTTGAGTTTCTTTTATTTTTGCTTAAGTCTCTTTGTGGGATAGGAAGCCACAATGTTGTATCCCAAAGCAAAAATGCTGCATATATGAACCAGAGCAAACACTATTTCTTTTAAAGGATGATTCTATGGGTCAAATTCAGAAGCTTAGAAAAATATACTCTACATTCACACAGTTATTGTGCATGCTAGAATGCTACTTCACATAAAAAAAATCCAAATGAATTCCGTTGCTTGATTGACCAACCTTCTGAAATTCAGATACATTTACATAATTTCCTTAAGTTTCTGATCAATAGGAATCTCGTAGGTCCACTGTTAACCTCTAACAGTGAAAAAAGCAGTTGGGAATTGCATCTTTTTTTTTAGGAAGAAACTCCAGCATCAACAAGAATGACATTATCTGAGATTTCTCTTGGTCACTTGAAGTCTTGTGCTGCAGGAAAATCAGAAATGAAGTTGTTCCTCACATCCAGGCCCATCTTACTACTGTTAACTTGCTCAGATTTTCCTTTCATCTCAGTCTTGATCACTCACTTCTATCACTATCTATTCTATTCTCTAATGTGGACTAATTACTTGGTGCGGAATTTCCAAAATTAGCTTATTAATAATTCCTCACATGATTGATGCAGAAGACGTGGTTGATAGCCTTCTTCACACAAATCCCAACTACTTTGTGGATCTCACTGTGATTCTGTGGATGACATGAGCATTGCAAAACCACAAATAGATCTATAATGAATACCCATACTATTGTTTAAGTGATAAATGTATTATTTGTCCAGTTGTGGCGACCCATTTCCTGGCACATCCGAACCGGCTCACAATTAGATAGCCTACGGGGGTTTGCGAGCACAGAGCTTTGGAGCCTCTGCGCCACGGGGGGCAGGTTGAGGGAGGCTTAAAAGTGAGGCTGAGGATTTCGAATAAAGTTTTTTCCTTCGATTGCAGTTACCGACTCTGTGTCATAATTTTAGCGCTGCATGTAGCACACCGCTACACAATTATATTTATCATCTGATGAGGAACTTTCATCCAATGAGTGTCACCAACCAAGATCACCAATTCCACAGGATGTTTAATGAATGAACAATTACCACAGCATTGCAATCAACTGTTTGAAAAACACTTAACACAGGATTGGCAAAATATGCAAAAGATCAGGTGATTAAAAAATCTTGGAGGGAAAAATACTGTAAGGAAATATTTATAAAATTGAAATAACTAAATCAAGACGGCTTAGTTTCTTACTCCAATACAGTTAATTATGGTTCTAATTTACTGAAGGCTATCAGTTTCCAATGCAGGCTCAGTATATCTCACCCTATATTCAACTGCAGAAGATAAATTAGATCATCCCTTTTATCTGTGTTATAAAAAAGATACTGCAAATCAATGACACTGAATTAACAGTAAAGGGATTTAAGCCTGCACAAAGTTTATTGGTGTGAAATTAAGATTAAAAACATAGTTCTTAGTTTTTAACATAACACCTTCCTATTTGACAGTAAATAACTGTTTTACAACATATAAGTAAAAAATAAGAATTGAAATGTGTCCTCAAAATGTCATGATAAATTTAGCTTATATTCAGCTGTAAGGAGATCAATTGGGAAGAATTTACAATTGAGTGGTATGCAAGCTTCTTAGATATTCAAGAAATGAGGTGATTACTTTGTATTAACTTTATATTCTAATAACTTAGAACTTCATATTTTTCATTATAAGTGAATTGCATGAGACCTTTTTCCCTCTTGACAAAAAAATCAAAAAATATGACTACCTACCACTTTGTCAGCTGAGGAATTTTTATTTGAGTGGCTCATTGAAAGACATGGATATGTAGTATTCTGCAGGTTTTGCTAACTACTGTTCACACATTTTTTTATTATTCATTCGTGACAGCTGAGGCATGACTTTAATACTGGCACAAGCCCCATGAATCTCTTGTCTTTAAGTCAAATATGGATAAGGACATCTGCTCTTTACAACTGGCCATCTCCTTCACCTGATCAATTAACACTCCTCTGTGTTGGACTCCACTTGGCTACAGTGAGAAAATTAGCATTTAGGGCAAGATACCTTCAATGACCATCATTAAATCACACTCATAATGACTGAGAGCTCCATTCCTGAATGTTTCTGTTTCTCCTGTGATTAGGAAAGGTAGCAAGTTAAGTAATGTAAAAATAAAAATATTTAACCTCTCACTCAGCAATCCATATGCTGCAGTAGCATTTAACCTTTTCTACTTTGCCTTGAGTTTATCACAGAAAACCCTATCGTTCTCTTCAGATGCTTCCTGGCTGGAGAACATATTCAGCATTCTCCAGTTCAGTCACTATGAGTATGATTTGACAATGGTCAATGAAGTTAGTTTGTCAGATGCAGCCTCAGAATGTCTCATCCACTTTCAGAATAAAAACTGTGAATGTGATACTTGTTCTGAAGAACAATGCTGTTGACACAAGACGTTGTTCAGCAGAAGAAGAGCAATGCCGCTGGTACAACGAGGGGTGATTGATAAATTCATGGCCTAAGGTAGAAGGAGATGAGTTACAGCTCACGTTACATGCACATGCAGTTCAACTCTTTGAGTGAAAATGCAGAAAGTTTGAAGTTAATAACTCTTCTCCTTCTACCTGAGGACACAAACTTATCAATCACCCCTGCTGTGGACCATTTCTGGAGGTCCAAGATGCTGATTTCTACAAAGAAGGTATCTGTATGCTCTATGACCACTGGACTAAGTGTGTAAATGTAGGAAAAATAAATGTGACACGAGTGAATCTGCAGATGCTGGAAATAAATAAAAACACAAAATGCTGGCAGAACTCAGCAGGCCAGACAGCATCTATAGGAGGAGGTAGTGACAACGTTTCAGGCCAAAACCCTTCATCGCTCCTGACAAAGAGTTTCGGCCTGTAACGTTGTCACTATCTCCTCCCATAGATGCAGTCTGGCCTGCTGAGTTCTGCCAGCATTTCGTGTTTTTTGAAAAATAAATGTGCTAGGTTTTCTAAGATTGACTCCATCTACCTTGGGCCATTAACTTACCAATCACCCCTCGTGTTTGTTCTTTCCAGGAAATATTGTGAGTGAGTTGTTTTAAAGACGGTGTACTAAAGCAAAGTGCACTTGCACCTGAAAAACCCCATATAAAAAAGTAGAAAATTAAGGATAAAAGCAAATAGTGTGAATGTTTCAGGACTTGCCTTATCCTAAGATGTGTGCTTTATCTAGTCACTGCAATGATCCACAAGAACAAGAAGGGACATAATGAACAAAGGATATTTACAGTTCTTAATGATAAAATCTAGTAATGCCTGAATACAGATTTATTATTTTTTTATCAGAGGTTGCTTAACAATTAACAATGTGGAGCCTTGCAACTTAAAAGAAAACAGTACAGCTGCACTGACAATGGCTTGGAATAAGAGAAGAACTCTCAGTATTTCCTGCACATTTACCTGCCTGATTACAGCCTCTGTAAACCGAAAGTTCAATGTCCAAATCCGAAAGTTGCAATTAGTGGTTCTTTGCTCTTTCAGAATTGGTACAATCTTTGAAGGAGCAAAAACCATACAAGTACTGATCTGGATTCATTGAATAGGATGCAACTTACTTTTTAAACTGATTAAACAAGAATATAAGAGACAAAAGCAGAAGCAGATCATTTCACCTTCTTGTGCCTCCTTCACCATTGAAGATAAGGCTAACAGTTCACCTTGGCTTCAATTGCTGTATTAATGCATAAACTTGATTCTCTTAATAATGATCTATCCTGAGAAATAAATTCAATGCAAATCCTCCATAGCCTTTTCAAGGAAGTATTTCAAAGTTTCGCTGTCCTCTCAAGTTAAGTAAAAAAAAAATCATCTCATCTCATTCCTGAATTATAAGCTTCTTATTTTAAGACTGGGATCGCTTGTCCAGCACAACCTTAGTCAATGGTAAGATAATCCCTGCATCTAACCTGTCAATAAGATGACCACAGGCATACTTTGATTAGCCTTCCCTCAACGGACATCCTCTCTCTCAAAAATCAATCTGATGCACTCCCTCCATCACAAATATATTCTTCTTCAAGTCTGAAGACTAAACTTGTAATAATGTCTCAGGACCCTATATAATTTCATAAAAATGACTTTAGTCCTTTGTTCAATTTTTATCAATAAAACACACAATTTTCTTTCTTAGTGGCTTGCTGCACATGTATAAATCACTTCTGGCAATTAGAATACAAGGACACCCAGGTGCCTGCCAATTTCATATGATTTACAATTACCCTACTTCCCCAGTTTTTTACTGCAGTGGATGATTTCACACATATTATTTCTCCCATTGGATAATTCAAATGGAAGGTGAAGTTATTCTCACCACTCCCTTGAAAAAGGTGATCTATTTCTTAGATACACAAATAAAATGCTGGAAGAACTCAACAGGTCAGGCAGCATCTATGGAAAAGAGTATAGTTAACGTTTTAAGCTGAGATCTTTCATCAGGATTCATCAGTCCTGATGAAGGGTCTTAGCCCGAAATGTCGATTATACTCTTTTCCATAGATGCTGTTTGGCCTGTTGAGTTCCTCCAGCATTTTGTGTGCGTGGCTTGGATTTCCAGCATCTGCAGATTTTTTCTTGTTTGGGATCTATTTCTTAGGGGTGTATTTAAGTTAAAAGCATAGCTCTCTTTTTTTTGTTTAACTTTAAGTTAAGCAGCTGGTAAACTCAATTGCAGTTTGACATTTCTTGCCATTTCTGATTTTGTAATCATGAACCTTAATTCCTTTGAAATAATTATGTCAAAATACTATGGTTTTAACAAAAAAAGTATATTCTTCATTTGTTTGTATTTTAGCTTCTGTCTTAAATTCCACCTGTATATCCCAAAGTTTATTCACTTTCTTAAAACACTGAAAAACTAAATTCATTTTATTGACACAAGAGGTTCTTTAGGTGCTGGAAATCTCGAGCAATACACATTGTGTTTTGGAGGAGCTCAACAGATCAGGTAGATATATAGATGGGAATAAGCAGTCAACGTTTCAGGCCAAGACCCTTCATCAGGGCTGATCATTCAGTTTTTTTTTATACCTTTCATCTGCCATGATCACCTTGTTGTTGGTCTCTCCGAAACATCGTCCAAAGACTGAAGACAGCTACTCATTTCAGGTAAAGCAAAATCTCACTGGAGAGCTTACACTTAGTCTAGAAAGGTTACTTTGAAGTTATTGATTCTTCATGCTAATTACTAAATCCACCCTTTTATAATACATATACAATTGATCCTTCTTTTATTTTCCAAGAGGATTCAATATTCATTCTGCAAAACATAAGGTAGACAATAATATCTATTGATATCTAATGATAACTATTTTCTGTGTTCCTCCAATAATTCACCTTCACTGTGGTGGAACCATAGCAGACGAACAGAGCATAAATGACTTTGAAAGCATTTTCTGGTTATCCCTCCTGGCATTTATTCCTGCAAGTGTGATACACTGTTACTACACCTTCTCTCACATCACCATTTAAAACCCTAAACAGTCCTATCTGCTGAGAAAACACTTCACCTCCAACTACAGCGGGATCAACCATTGTATCCAATGTTCCTGGTGTTGTCTCCTCTACATTGGTGAGAAAGCAAGTTGGGAGACCGATTTGTCCAGCATCATCTTTCTGTCCACCACAAAAGGCAGGATTTTCTGCGTGCCTATTCATTTCAATTTGACTTTCTGCTCCCATTTTGACATGTCTGTTCATGGCCTCCTCTACTACCATGATGAAACCAAGCTTAGTTTGGAGGAAAATCACCTCATATTCTGTGTGGGTAGCCTCCAACCTAATTGCATGAACATTAACAAACATGAAAATCTGCAAATGTTGAAAATCCAAGCAACACACACAAAATGCTAAAGGAACTCAACAGCCCAGGCAGCATCTATGGGAAAAAAAAAGTACAGTTGATGTTTCGGTATGAGACCCTTCAGCAGGACAGCTGCATTCTGAGTTCCCCCAGAATTTTGTGTGTTGTCAAGATTTCCAACATCTGGAGAATTTCCTGTGCTGGGTCATCTGTTACAATATTTCTTGATAGCAATAGATGATAACAACATGGTAATCTACTTTTCTTAAGGTACCAAAGAATGTACTCTCAATGTAAGTTATTGACAGCAATATCGCACTTCAATGCTAGCTCTCACTGCCAAAGAACAATGGTTCAGTGATGTGTTCTAACAGAGACAAAAATCACAAGTTATTGTTTGTACAAAAGATATTATTGGACTCCCATCAACATGGATGGTTAGTGTAGTATCTCAAATTATAGTAAGATTCACCAAATAATCCTTAAAGCCTTAGAGACCTGAAAGTGTCAAACACATAGAAGTCTAAATTGCTTTGAATGAGGTCAGTGCTCAGGCTTTTCCATTTAATTTAATTTTCACTGAACAGACTGATGTGTTCATATGCCTGAAAAATACTGCATGTTCATGTGAATAAGCTATAAGTAGGTAACACTCAGAAGACGAGTTCAATTTGCATCTTCACAAATTCTGAACTCGGAGTTGAATTTATTGGGCCATTTGAGGTTCTGCACCAAATTATTGGACTATTTATGATTTTCCACCAGATTCTTGACCAAGAAAACTGAAAGTACCCAAATGCTTCACTGAAACTTGTGAAGAAATATACTGAACCAAGTGTGTTTTTGCAGTTAGTTTAAAGTATTTTTTGTGACTTCTTTTCAGGTGCTCAAGTGCAATGTAGCAAAACGGTAGATCTGGATTATTTCCTGTCAATCGCATTGGGCTTGACAATTTACTGTTTCACATAGGAATGGGATCAAACAGTTTATTCCATGTGTGAGGTCTATTATTCATTAGCATAGATGACCCATTTGTTTACTTTCTCTTCCCTTTCCACATCTTAAACCATGAAAAATATCAACTGGGTGTTGTGTATAAAAATAACTATGGAGCACCCATTTAAAATCAACAATGGACTTAAATTTCTACCTTCCTGCGCAGGTAAAAATGTTCCAACTTTACTCCTCAGAGGTCAGGCTTTAATCTCTATTCGCAAATCACAAGTTCACTTTAGAATCTGACCACCAGGAAGTCAGGTAATAGGTGATTGTGAAAGATCTAAATAGGACAACTCTTTCTCATTTGTTATTTTTAAATCTCCTTGGCTGCCTAAGTTGAGTTTATTCTCATGCACAGGTGCAATGAACAACATGCCTGCAGCATTGTCACGAGCACATAGGATTGTATAGGTAGCATTCACAAGAAAATTTAATTATGTACAATATTTGTGCAAAGAATAATTACAACAAAGAAAAGCAAAGTCCACTTTAGTGCTAATTGGTGGATGTAATAATAGGTGCTAAAGTGTAGTGATTAGGGTTTTGTCGATGGCTTCAAAATCTGAATAGTTGAAGGGAAGGAGCTGTTCTGGAACCTCGTGGTGTGACAATTTTGACTTCTGTATTTCAAGCCTGACAGTAACTAAATGGTTATGGTCCAGATGTTCCAGAATTATCGAGAATGATAAGGCTCCTCTAATTTGATGATAGATATTGCCTTCTTGAGACAGCACCTCATGTAGATTCTGCCAATGGTGACTGAATAGACTTCATGGGCCAAATTGTCTAATTCTACTTTTACCCCTTATGGATGTATCGGGCAGAGTCCATGGCATTCTGTGGCTTCTTTATTTTCCCGCACATTCAAATTGACATAGCAGACCACGATGCAACCAATTAGGATACCTTCAATAAGACCTCCATAGAGGTTTGTTAGAGTATTTGATAACAAACTGTACCTCCTTAACCTCCTTGGAAAGCAAAGTTGCTAGTGTGCTTTTATTTAGATTGCATTGATTTCCAGAACCCAGAAGCATGTATGAATTGACAGCAAAAACATTATAAGGTACTTAATAGTGAGTTATCAATCTGTATGAGCCATTCATGGTGGCCTTGCATTGAAATGATAGGTAAATAGGACTTAGTCTTTGTTTTGGTTAATCTCATGCTTGTGCGTTGACTAGCCGAAGTACTCAAATCTGGAAATGATAAAATAGATGCTAAATACAATAGATCAGGCTTTCAATACTTGAGGAACTGAATGAGGAATATTTTGGATGGCATTATGGAAATGGAAATGTTGAGGATGCTATTATTTAATCCAAACTTACTTGAGGTTAGACATGACACTAGCTGGGGTTGGCAGGTGCAGTTGGGTGTTAGGAAACAAAGTTTACTTGCCAATAATTCTTCTTGGAAATTTAATGCTCATAATGTACTGAAGGTCAAACAATTGATTTTACAACCTGGATATAGTCAAGGGAGGCAGTGATGAAATGTGCCTGGGAGTCATCAACATACCAATGGCAGCTATTACAACTTTTCTTAAGAGGAAAGAAGGTGTAGAGAAGGTCCATGATATAAGCCTGGGAATCCGAAGGTACGGGGGCTGGAGCAGAAGGGGAAAAATAATAATAGTGATTCTATGACAATGAATTGAACCAACCAAATAAAATGCAATCAGGCTCAACGACACTGAACTGATAACATTTCCTTATGATTGCATCTGTATGCTGGGCTCAACACAAATCATTCAATATGTCAATGTGCAGGAGTTTAAAGCTGCTGACTCTCTCACCTGCCAATCTCTCAATGTTGAATGATGTATGTTTGTATCTCTTCCTCTTCCTGAAGTCAAAAATCATCTCTTTAGTTTTGCTGACACTGAGCAAGGACATCAAGCTCTTCAAACCCATTAATTAGTTAATTGTAAATATAAATGAATGCAGGCACAAAGTTATTCTGTCAATTTATTTACAGTTTCATCAGATAGCTCAGGCATTTTTCTCCCCCCGTTCAACAAATTGTCTTTAATCTTCTGTGATTCAAATTTAGGTAATCGTCTTTTGTGGGAAAGTAAGCCACTAACACTAACAGAGAATTGAACCAACTGGAATTCATATTAATGTATATATCATTTTTATTAACTCATTTAAATGTCAATTTAAAAATATCAGTGGGTTCATCAGCCATGGCCTAGTAGTTACCAACTAACTTGGAAAACTTGAGTATTGAGTTATCCTGTCTTTAATTATAACTCTAGTAGTCCTCTTATAATAACTTTCATAATTGTCTTATTCTTTATTTTTGCGATCACAAACGTTAAATTTTATTCTTTCAGTGGTAGCAATGTGTACCATGTACAAAATACATTGTGTTTGTTCATATAAACTCCTTCATCAGCATTTGTCCTTTACCAGTAACAAGGACAAAGTTCTCAGATACAATGGAACATCACCATCTGTAACTCCCTCCAAGTCACACACTGCCCTGACTTGGAAATATATAATTGTTCTCTTATCAATCATACAACTCAATCCTGAAATTTCTTTCCCTCAAGCATCTTCATCAGAAGGACTGTATTGATTGAAGACAGCTCACCAAAACCTTCTCAAGGGTAGTATTTTTTTTCTTTAAAAAAAGTGAGTAAATTGTGGTTGTGCAATGCCAGTGTAATGACCTGGGAAATGTTTCCCTGCTAATGTAATGACATCTCTGTAGCGCAGTGTTTTGGTTATGACTAGAAATTAAGGGGACTTTTGAATATGTGCTGGCCAATGAGGGGAGATGTTTTCTTTCTTGTGTGCCCAAGCAAAAGTTTTGCAGTCTTTTGTTTGACAGAAGATGGAGAGGGAAGATGCCAGAATGGGGAAGTCATAGACTGCGAGACAGAATGGATTTGGAATGGGCTCGGGAGTCAACGCCTGGGGTGAAAATCAATGGAGAAAGAACAGATGGAAAAACTATGAGCTCTGACGTTGATTCATGAGAATGGGCCCTTTTTCTTTTTTGTTTCTTTACTAACCCTATAGTCAAATTAAGAATTATAAAGCTGAATCATTTAAGTGCATATTGTGTACTATTTGCTATTTTGTGGTATTGATTTGTAACAGGGGAGCACATCACACAGCATCCAAACAAACAAGATTTCTCAAGTTTGGCCAGGCCAGAGACTGTCTTCCCCTAGATTAAGCTGTTAGCCGAACCTGGGGGTTATACCAACCATTCACATATACTGAAAAATGAATAAATAAATGTAGGGTTATTAAAAGTATAATATTTATACTTCTTTGCTTATTTTCTCCCTTAGACTAATCCTACCTTCCTTCCTTCTCTTGTTAGTATCAGCATTAGATGTATTATCACGGATGTATTTTGTGAATCTTCTTGTTTTGCAATAGCAGTAAAATGCAATGCCAAAAAAACTATAAGAATATATATAGATAAACAGAACAAAATGGGAAAATTCTTAGTGTGCATTTCAGGCTCCTGGACCTTCTCTCTGTTGCTAGTAATAAGGATAGGGCAGGTCCTGCTTGGTGAAGTTCCTTCATGCTGGAGTCACCTTTTTGAGGCTTCACCTTCTGAGGATGTCCTCAATGGTGGGGAGGCTAGCGCCAGCGATGGCTTTGGGTGAGTTTATAATGCTTTGCAGCTTTTTATGATACTATAAATTGGTGACTTCATACCAGATGCGGATGCAGCCGGTCAGAATTTTCTCCACCGTATATCTGCAGAAATTTACTGGAGCCTTTCATGTCATATGAAATCTCCTCAAACTCCCAACAAAACATAGCTAGTAAAATGGCTTCTTTGACATTGCATCTATATATTGGGCCCAGGTTAGATCTTGAAAGATGCTGACATTGAGGAACTTGAAGCAGCTTACCCTTTCCACTGCTGAACCATTGATATAAACTGCAGTGTGTTCTCCTGATTTCCACTTTCTGAAGTTCACAGTCAATTCCTTGGCCCTAGTGATTTGTATATCATCACTTCTCATATTTTATTATTACCCTTCAGAGTGAATAGAAATAAACAATTAATGTTGTTTAACCATGCCATACAAATTTGAAGAATAAATCTATTTAAAATAATTTGCTACTGTTAACTTCGGGTCCCTGTACTCTTTCTAGTTCCATGAGCCATATACATGGAAATAGAATTTCAAAACCACTGGATTTCAACTATTCCGTGATTATTATCTCCATTGCTGTTGAAACAGAAATAAAAAGGAAAAGAGCTACTGGAGACCAAAACTTGTGACATTGTCATTTTGCAAAAGAAGTAGCCCTTGTATAACTGATCTCTTAGTCAGTGAAAACACTTTAAAACAATCAGATCATTGATAATGAATGACAAATTAAAACTGAATATTTGATAGCAAGAACTATCAGCAGTCTGTGGAAAAAGACCTAACATTAGGGAAAAGATCTGACATTAAGAAGCTGCCAGAAGTCTCGAGTTGCTGATAGAATTAATGTAGAAATATGTGCAAACCAATAGGAAATGAACATTGGTTTTATTTTGGAGTGTAAACAGGGACTCAAAGCAGCACTTAGCTAATTATTTCTCAACTTCAAGTTACATAAAGATATGATAAAATTGTCAGTGCTTCAAAATACATTTGGAATGTAACAATTATCGCTGAAGACGTTAAGAGTTAAATTGTTTTATTTGACAACTTTGCCACTAACTGTATTGATCTCTGCTCAGCAATTGTTGTTGCACTATCTTAGTGCCCAAAAACAGTGATGTGAAATATTTGAGTTACAGAAATATTGGTATTATTGCAAAACATTATTCATTTCAATTTTAGTTTGTGGTATCAATGCTCACATGAAATGTGATACCACAAAGATACAGAGAAAATTGTCAAGGTTCATAAAATATAACAGAACGTAGGGATAAAGCTCTCTTTAATGCCTCAGTATGAATTTTCATTTACAGGCACTGTCTTTCCAAACCTGGTAGAATAAATAAAAAAGACAAACTTAATCTACTACAAGATCAGTTAAATTTGCTGTATTTCATAATTCATTTTAAGAATGGATGACAGCAATTCTTAACAATTGACTGTTCACCAGAATGACAGATGTGATGATGTATATTTCTCATTCAGGTACACAACAGCTGAAGCTTTTGTAATATCCATAACATTTTTTTTGGCGACCAAGTACACAAAGCAGAAAAATTGTGTAACTGAAGTGCCACCCGTTTCTTTGTCTTGCCTTTTCAGCTCTTGGGAGAGAGTATAGAAAGAAGAACATGGCTATTTTATTATATAGAAACTGAAATTATGAGTATGTTAACTGTAAATTTTATGCCGAAGCTTGAATACTAACAGATAAAAACAAATCCTTATTTTAGAAGTCTGCATTAGAGGCAGAAAATTCTAGAAATACTTTATCACACACTATTTTTCAGAGACAAGAACAGTTTATGCTTCAAGTCTAACTTGAAAATGTTGAAATGTTAGAATGTTGAAATGCTCTGAAAAGGCTGCTGACTTAAAATTTTCATCAAGACGGAATCTTGAGAGATGGTGCATTCCCAAATCAGATAAGGTGTGGATCCATAACTTACATCAGGGATCACCGAAACAATTTAAGAGGCCAAACGAGAGAGAGAGAGAGAAGGAGATCAGAGCAGAAGTGTGTTGACAAATTGAAGTGACATGCAAGTGGAGATAGAGTCACCTTTCCTCAATCAGCAGAGCTGTTCTGCAGAGTAATTATCCAAATTCATCGAAGTGCTCCTGAACAGAGATTCCTATAATGACCACGTAATGAATACCAAATGCAATGCACAAAATTGAAAGTAAATTGCTGCTTCACCATAAAGGACTGTTTGGGTCCTCGTATTCTCAACTAGGAAAATGTAAAAGATTCCGTGGTTTCTACCCTCCGTGGTTGCATGGGGAGGTGCAATAAGAAAGGAATGGGTGTCATTGAGAATAAAAGAATGAACCAGAGAACCACAGAGAAAAGTTCCTTTTTGCTTTCTTTATTTCTCATCCAGTGACCAAAGCACAATTCGCTTCTACTCCTTCTGATTCATGTGCATTCCATCCATTTATTTGCACTGCTTTTGATGTGATTTCTGCAATACTGGGAAAAGCAAAACACAGATCAGATAACAGCTTTTGCAGTAAAAAATACCTTAGTTGAGTACACCAGTGTGATGATAAGTTTCCCAGTTGCTGATCACTTTAATTCTCCATTTAATTTTGACCCCTGCCATCTTTTCTTTAGCATATAAAGCTATTCTAATAGCGCCAAATACAAACTCATTGAACAGCATTACACCTTCCAACCAGGCACATCTAGCCTCTCTGAAAGCTGGCTGTGTCAACTAACAATGTCATTTACACTGATGCCGCCTCACCTGCTGGGTGTGTCCAGCATTCTCTTTTATTTCTCATTTCAACTACTGCAGTGTATTGTATCTCACAGCTCTAGTTGTTTAATTCACAGGTCTATATTCATCTTCAGTTCACAGTTACTCCAGGGAAACATTTGTGACAAAGCTTCATCATCTTCTCTCAGCCAACATAAACATCAGTTAAGTAATTGAGACTGTTGTTTTTTTGTCCTATCACAAGCATTTTCTTTGTTATCTCTATCCCATCCTCTGTAAGTTAAAACATTGATTGGAAATGTTATCTCTCCTGCTATTTCCCCGGATGCTGCCTGTCTTGGTGAATCATTCCACAAAAACTCTTATGTATTTTCGTCAATCCACAACCGTTACAATGACACAGGCTATTTTTTCTATAGTTGTGTGTTAATAGAACAGTGAAACACCATGAACACATATCTTCCAGGAAATATTGTCCATTGAAAGACTTTTAATTAATTGAAATAATGTTAACACTACATTGTGGTGAACTGTGTGCAGGTAATTATTTGACATCAAGGCAATGCAGATGGGCTGATGGAATTGGGGCAGAGGTGGCAAATGATGTTTAACGGCAAGAAAAGCAATATGTTACCTTTTGGTTTGATGAATAAGAAGAGACAACATAAACAAAAAAATTCTAAAACAGGTTCAATAACATTTGTAGGGTTATTGGGAAAGGGACAATTTAATTGCTTTCACATAGTTCCAGTACAAGCAAAAGCATTCTGAGTTTGTTATTTGGAGAAAAAAACTATGAACCTATTCCTAAATCTCTATTATTTTATTTAGTTTTATGTAAGAAATTGCACAGATATTAACCAGGTCAACCTACAGGCTCATATCTTTTCTAATGTAAGAAGGTAGCTAAAAATTATCTTCTGCTGAATGGATCAGCGACTTGCTACAAGATAGATTCCAGAGTGATTTCTGAAGGCAGCCTCAGTGAAGGACTGTTAGTCCCAGCGGGAGGATTTAATAGCCTCTTTATTTCTGTATTTTACCTAGAAACAAAATTCAACAAAGCACACCATGGTGTAATTGAGTCTTCAGTTCTTAAGATATACTGTACAATGCAGTATTAAATATCTTCACATTAGTTAAATAGGTACCAAAAGACAACTTGATTTAACTTCAGCAAGAAAGGAAAAAGGGATTGAAAATGATTGGAAATGTTTTTCATTCTAATTTACACTTCAGTGAGAACCTTAAAGAAAAAAAATCACTGCAGAAGACGTGGAGATGATAACATTTATCTAAAAAATATTTCTTATGACAAGCAGTTCTGCATCATTATGCTACTAACTGAATGTTACATATTCATGGGCAAAATAACTTGCTTAGAAAATGAATACCCCCATGAGGTTTAGTGATAATTCAAATGAATGCACCAGCATGAAAGTTGCTTTCAGCAGGCTTGAGGTAGGATAAAGATGTTGACTGTTACAGCAAAGACTTTAATCTCATTTGTTCCTTCAACAGTCAATCAAACAGTGATCACAAACATGTGTTTTAGTTTCCACCTCTTCCCAAACACAACAATGCTGAATTCAGCAATGGGATATGTTACATTGAATGCATGCTTGCTCTTCCTCTGCTAAGGCCTGTAAATTCCTCATCTATAGGACGACACATACACTTACAGAAAACTCTGAGATGTGAACTGAAAGATGACAAGCCTCTTTCTTAAATCTCCATTTCCCATATGTTTAAAATCAGGCAAACATCTGCTTTAAAGTAACCACTGTACAAGTTCTGCCAGTAAAGAAAACAGAATAAGCAAAACCATACATCAAAACCTACACTTGAAATATCATTAATTGCTAATGTTCTCCTGCCTTTGTATCTATTTCTGAGGATGCTCTTGGCACACTGAATATATCATGTTGGATTCAATGTGATTCTTTCAGAAACCCTGCACTAGAAATTAGTTTCACAGATAGCATGTGTGTGTGCATGAAGACCTCATGAGGCAGCAGATCTAAAGCTTTGCAGTCCAGGTATCCAGTTCCATTAACTGCTAAACAAATGCAATGATACTAAGCTGATGGCATTAGAACCAGAAAAAGCTTGACATTTTCTGCAGGAAATTGACCTGAAATGTGAACTCCATTTTTCTCACTGACAATATTGCTTGACTGATAAACCATGTCCAATATTTTCTGTTCTATTTTGTATAATATTACTCATTCACTCGATTCTTTAAAAAAAAACAATGACTCCGGAATAAAAGGAAATAAAATGCAAGAAAGTTAAGTTTGCTTGCATAAATGCTGTCCTCATGCAATGTACAGTTGGTTGTAGATACAAGTGCTGAAAACTATGAAACAAAAAATCTTCATGTATTGTACATGGAACAAATCATATACTATTAAAGTCAGTAGAAGTTAAAATCTTGTTATTACCACAGTCAACTGATATAAAATGGGCAGAAGAAAATTTTCATTTTAAATTAATTACCAATGAGGAACAAGCAATCAAGTTGTTCCATGCAATTGATTGGGCTTCTTAACTGGTTAGTGCCAACAACATTAATGTTAAAAACTACACCTACAGTATCAAGCTATCACAATAAAATGCAAAGTAGTTGTTCATGACTTACTGTGTGCTTACAGCTGGAAATGCGCTCAGACCAGTGTTAACTGGGTGTTGTCTGGGGCCCACACTGACAATTCAGACTTCTTATGGCTATAAAATCATTTAATCTAGATCTCCATACCAATCTTACTGACAGAGACCATAACAGTTTGGTATTACGACCCTGAGCTGATCAATAAAAAAAAATGGTATATTAAGTAGATGGCCCAAAATGTCAAGTTAATTCACAGTATGCATGAGCACTGATCTGTGGAAACAGTAGGGCTTGCTATAAGAGCAAATTATTCTAATCAGGGATGTTCTTAGCCGTAAAATATTTTTATACTTTTCTGATATAATGAACTGAGCTCCAGATGATTTTAATGCAAAACAAACTGCACCAAAATAAATATATTTTCTGGTCTTATGGTCTTTTTTGATTCAAAGAAGTACTTTTGAATTATCAGTGGTGTTTTCTGAAACAGGAAAGCCTATTTATGCACAAGCTCTCAGTTTTCTTCAAATCCCCCCATTTTTTTTTAGCAATGTTGAGTAAACAATATTGTTCAAGACACCTGCGACAACATTTCTGCTCTTACTCAAAGTAGCACAGTGGGATTGTTTACATCCACCCAAGAGAGTGGGCAGGGTCTCTGCTTAATAATTCAACCAAAAGATCATCACTTCTCCTTCACCACTCGAAGTACAGCACTCTTGTATCAACACTGACCTGGAAATGCTAGCCTAGATGTTAAATCTCTGGAGTGAACTTGCTGATAAAACAAGAGCCAACAAACTTATAATTTGAATGCTCTCCCTGAAAGACTGGATTAGATTCAACAGTAAATTCTGAAATGAAATTTGATACAATATTCAGGCAGCACGCTTGGTTAAGTTGGAGGCATCTGCATATCTGCATTCATGTGAGAAGGTGCAACGTGGAAGCCAATGTCATCACAATTGACTAAGTTGTAAGGAAAGAGGGTGCTATTCAAACTGATGAGGAGTAAGCAGCAGCTCTTAGTATGGCTTGGTGCCTGAATCATTACTTTTTCATCCTTTGTATAAATGTGATTCTTCTGGGAATCAAACAAGCAATACCCATATTTATTGGATGATATCAGATTTTTTGAGAGTGTTTGTATTGCTCATTTCCAAATACAGGAAAATGTTATTATTGATTATTTTTAAAGAAAGAGGCACAACTTGGCAAACACATTTCAAATAGTGAAATGATCCAAAAGCATGAATAGTGAGAGCGGCTGCACCTTGCAAAATGAATAGGAAAGAAAAAAAATAATTTGCAGAGGGATTAACTAACCAGGTATCCTGGAACAATATCCTAGATCTGTGATACCTTATCTCCTATCACTATTCCTACTTTCTTTCCTCTGGATGTGGTTCAAAATATGCTGGCTCTGCTTCATTTTTACCAAGCCAGTCAATCATCACTTTGACATTTCAGCCAGTTTGTCTTATCTCATTTCCAGGTGTTTTTTGTCCTTTTTGATCATATTTGGGACAGTGCTGTAAGAAGATTTGTAGCTGAATGATTCTCACAAGACTCAAAATGAGCATCAGTAAACAGATTAATGGGCAGTGTCACTGGCATTGAAGATTTTTTCCGTCACTGATAATGATTTGATAGATTCATTGAACTCAGTGGTTAATATTTTATGCTGTAAATTATATATGCGTTGTTAAAACATGAAAATAAACTTGTTAAAATTACAACTAATTTTCTAAAATGGCTGTCATACAACCTAATAACACAATGCAAGCCCATCAAAGCTTCTGTACCACTTAGTGTTCTACCAAAAACTTTGATGACATACTAATTAATACAAACAAAACCAGAAGTATTAATCAGAATAAATTTTTGTGTACATGGGGTAAGGCATTAGGTGCAAAAACAAAATAAAGAATACACATTTTTGTATCTTTTTTTCTTATTTTAAATTGTTGCAGATAATTTTGGTGAATAGGTAAGAATACGCTCCTTAGCCTAAGATAATGTGCAAAGGTCTACAGCTCACTTTGATTGTTGTGTGAAAACAGATTATTTCTTTCTCTATGAACTTGACCACTGTGCATAATGAGCACACACAACTTTGCTAATTAAAATGAATAGTGTTTAAACAGGATTTGGCAGCTTTGGAAATGAAAAAATTGTAATCAGGTAGGCATGGATGGTTTATTCTGGAAACATGAATCAAGGCTAATAATATTATATAAACTTGGCCAGAGCAAATCAAAGAAAGTATTCTAATAGGAACTTATTTTAATAGAGATCACATAGAAATATCCTACCTGCTGTTCTGGGTCCATGTAAACCCTAGATTGAAGATAGCGTTTATTGCATAAAATAACCACTTCTGCTCTTTAATCTTGATCAAGCAATGATTGACCATAACTGAGAGATCCACCCAAGCCTAATGTTTTGATAATGTTGCAGTTAGTGAAGTTTTTAGTTTTAATGCTATCAAATCATTACCAGCTTTTCTGTCCATCTTGTCTGGTAATCCATTATTTGAATTTCTATTGTGCAAGTTAGAGTCATAGATTGCCTACTCAATTTTCAAGTACAGACCACCTCATATAAAAAGGAAAACAAAAATAACACAAAAATTAGGTAGTTTTCCTAATTACGTAAATCCAGCACATTAAAATTGGATCAAGTATCTTCTATTCAAGCTATAAAATTATGATTTTATTTCCACATATGAACAAATTATATTATTAATAGCAGAGCAGATGGAAAAGATGGTCTGAAATGTATTGGCCTTTCCACCACAGATTTATAACAGATCATAAAGATACAATCATCACTGAATAATTTTGCAGACACCTATTATGACTCTTCTAGTTTACTTTTCAATTGATGTTGAAGGACAAGTTTGACTGCTGAATGAAGATTTCAATACAAAAATGTTTTGAATTGAGTAAATGTAGCTTAAGGATCAAGCTGAATACCCGAATAGCAAATAAAGAGAATTCAGAATCTATTACAAAATATTGATATGATCATGAAAGACTTGATACAGCTTAAACATAAACATAAAAAAAAATAATCCTGTAACAATTTGTGTGTACTTATGTCAGTTTTCTGGGGGCAACATCTCCACTGCATCTTAATTTAAGCACATTAAAAACTTAGCATTCACATGAAAGATAGGAGAAACAGTTTGTGTCTGGAATTGTTAGGCATGATTGCACTTGTCATTCCCATGAGCAGGCAAGGAAAATTGGGGCATGTGTATTCTAAATTAAATCACTTAGAAATGTGATGTATTGTACACAATCTTTTCATGATGCTTATAGTTACTCGGTTCAGCACTTTTCATTAATCTTTATCAGAAGATCTACATAGAAAGTAGCACAAGATTTCTGTTCAGCAAAATGATACACACTTACTTCAAACCAGGTATTATGAATACAAGTCATTCCAAAAACAGACACAACATGGTTAGACACCGCAAACACCCAGAGAAGAATGGTAACAGACATTAAAAAAATCCATATTATACATATGTAAGTAAATTCATCTAACTTTTAAAATTTAACAGTCAAAACTTAGTGGTCTACATTTCCTGAATTCATTATTGAACTTTGTAAATTAATTCTGTGGAACAAACTTCTGTAATCACATTCTATTTTAATCATAGGCAATGGGTTAAACTTTTGTGCAGCATATAATCTTTGTGCACCGCAAGAAAGCAGTAATTAACCAATAGAGTCTGCCATTCAATATGTTTATTGTCTTCAATCATAGCTTCAACCTCACTTTCCTGCTCTGTTCTCATAAACTTTGCCTTCAGTCCAATCTAAAAATCTGCCTGAGCTTTGAATACATTTAATAATCCAGCCTCTACAATGCTGTGGTTGAAAAATCAAAAGATTCTTGACAGTTCTGAAACAGAATTTCATCCAGTGAAACATGATTTTCTATTGATGGGCATACGGTACACCCATGCCTTTCAACAGCTGTACGTCCATCAGAATACAAAGCAGATGTCACTCCTATGACATTTAATCTCCTATTTTCTCTTAAATCTGGTAACACATGGTAAAAAGCATGAATCACATTGAAAGGTGAAGACATAAATAGGATAAAATAAAGTGTGCTCCAGCACACTAAAGGATGTTATTAATTGAGTCACATCTAGCAGCTTAACTGTACCGAGATATGCTGACCATCTTTTTGATTAAAAATAGAGAAATTTGGATGTGCTTAAAATCCATTATGTGCTTTAAGAAGGAATCTCATGGAAGCAAATCAGGTCTTAAAATACATTTGCAAACAAGGATGCTTACTTCTCTCGGCAAATTAATCAGCTAATGAGCTAAATCAGCTAATCACTTAACCGCCTCTACAGGCTCCAAAGGAAATGCAATACCAATTTATGTAGGCAAATTTTGAAATTTTTCCCCAGCCTCCACTGCTGATTTACTCTCATGCAGTAGAGTGTAGTGAGGAAAGACAGCTACAGGAGATTCTGACAGATGATATTTGAAACTAACTTGTTGAATGGGTTCAAAAAACATTTCTGTGAACTTTTGCCAAACTCAAAACAGAACAGAAAGTAATGGGATATACATTAAAAGAAACACATGTATTCTTGACATACAGGTTGAAGCTTGGAGACAATAAAAGAGGAATTACGCAGCACATGATGACCAGTTTCACATTCAACGAAGATAGGGCAGCTTTGACCTAGCAACATTCACAATCCACTGTTTTAGGCATAGATTCCTTTACCAACCACATCAAACAAATTGCAAGAGCATTTGGAATGCTGCACAGAAAAATGTCACAATACCATTTATGTTTTTCTGGAATCAATGCTCCTTTTATTTTGGTGTGATTATACCAACAACATGTAAGTATGTGTTGGTCTTGGGGAGGGGGGTGGAAATTATTCTGATCCTTCACCAACAAAGTATCTTTGTGCCATACTATATCTTTCAATGCAATGCAGAATCGACAATTTCTGTCAAATTCCATAATTGCCATCCACTCACGCTAGTTACATTTAGAAAGCCAGTACTTACCCCTACTGTTGTTTAAATGGGTAGAAGATGCATATGGAAGGGAGGAGCCTCTCCTATCAGTATGGTATTCTGGCTATTTCACTGAAATGAAAAGGACAAACAAAATTAGGTATCTCCTGCTGGGAAATATACAACACAACTTACCATTTCACAAATGATCCTCCTTTCATTTACTTTAAACATCCAGTTTTTATTCAAATACACCTACCATAATTCAGAATTAAATCCACTTGAAATACAACCCCTCCCCCACCCCAACCCAACTTGCTTCAGTCACAAGAGGGCTCTGTGACAAAAGCAGCACTTGCCTTATTGTTTTACATAGGTCATAATAAATCTAATCAATAGAACCGATAACTGCAAATAGTTTCATGGACTTAATAAGTAAAGTATGCATTTGCATAACCATTTACTTTCAAGAGCACACATATTCACTTTGCAATATCATATTAAATCTTGATGAACTAAAGTTTTGTTTGAAAAGAATAGGCTTTTTATTCATATACAATAGGACTGACAGATCTTTGAATCACAGTTCAAGTGTTTAGAATGATTGTTAATGGCACCATCATGAGGTATTATTAATGGAACATTAATTTTCAATGTCAAATGTCAAACAGTTTAAATACTTGCTGCAGAAAGATAAGTGAAGATTAAAACATGGAATGTTTTATACAGTATATGTTTTAAACATTGCAAGATAAGGAAAGGATCATTTGGCTTACACTAAAGAACTCAACTGAAATTATCTTTATGCAACAAGAAGTTTACAGTAGAATGAGGTCATAAAACCCATACACTGTACCAATAGGCAAAGAACCAATTTATTTTCACTTGCTTGGTCTTCAGCCTTAAATCACAGCACTTCAAAGGCCTCATGATACACTTTTTCATTGTGCTGTATTTCTTCCAACAATATCAGATAGCAAACTTCAAGCACATCTCCACCTGGATGAAAATCGTGTAGAATTCTCCTCTAATTCTTTCACCAATTAAGTTATATTGGTTGTAGATTTCCATACTAAGCGAAGCATTTCCTTCATATTCACTGTGACAAGTTCCTTAGAACTTAAATATCCCAATTACAATTCTCCTCCTCCCACCCACTGCTCATTTAGTTCAAAGAAAACAATCATCATCTACTTCATCTTTCCTCATAAATAAAATACATTAGTTCAGATAACAAACTCATGACTGGTTTTAACAATGTGTCAACATTGAGACATAAAAAATCTAACAAATAAAGCAAATTCTTTTTTTGCAATTTATTTTTTATTGAAGTTCATCATCAAGTGAACATTTCCATAAGATGTTTTCAGATATTATACATATGTATCATATAGTCATATTTGCCACAAATTTCCATAATATTTATCCAAGGTATACATTTATAGAAAAGAGAGGAAAGAAAGAACAAGCAAAAGGAGAAAACTCAGTACAAGTAGGGAGTGATCTTTCTTTTTACAACATCTTCATTGATTTGTGAGAATAAAATCAGGCCTATGAGGTATCATGTAATTAAACCATTTTTCCCAGTATGAATCAAATTATTCCAACTTATGATTAGCAAATGCTGTTATCTTCTCCATTTTGTAAATGTCCATTGTAATTTCTATCCATGCTTTTAAAGTTGGGCTCTCCTGTGATAACAATTTCCTGGTAAGAGTCTTTTTACCAGCCACCAACAGTATATTATTTAATAGAAGTCCAAGCACAGGAACAACAAATTTAAAATATTAAAACCAAAAATAAATTAACAGCATCACACACAAAATGCTCAATGAACTTTGTAGGTCAGGCAGCATCTCTGGAAGGAAATAAACAATCAATATTTTGATCAAGGTCCTCAGTGTGGGGGAGGGTGGTGGTCACAAGCTGGCAGGTAATAGGTGAGTCCAGGTAAGAGAGGGAAGGTAGGTGAGTGGAGGAATGATGTGAGAGGCAGTAGAGATAAATTCCCATGTAGAACACATGGCTGTTGTAGCGAGTCTGGATGAACTCAAGGTGAAAGAGCCATCCTCTTTTACTCTTGAATCTGAATTTTGCAAGTCATTTTAAACCAACTGGGTTTCATATCCTGATCTAATCTGGCAGAGGATCCCAGTGGTGATTCCCCAGAAAGCGAGAGCTCACCTCAAGACTCTGTATGGACTCTTTCCCTGGGTTCTCTTTCTTATGTATTTTGGGGTGACGTGTCACTGTTGAGGATTTAGTTGAAATGACCCTTGCAGCATTCATTTTCTATCAACCTATCTTTGGAGCTCCTCACTTTCTGGTTCACAATGCTTGGGTCCATGGGGAGCTTAGTCATTACTGTCTTAATGCCATATCTTAATCATCAACGTAGCTGCGCTCTCTGTGAACTTACTATTTGCTTTTTCTTTTCTTTGATTAACATTTTTTTTCATTGAACCTTAGTATCGGTACTTTTTGAGATGGAGCTATAAGTGGAGATATGCACTGCAAGTAGTGATTCTACTAGTGTCACTGGTCCAGTACAAACAGACCAATAATTCCTTTGAAGGCCTGACATAGGGCTTCAACTCAAGGTAACAATTCCTACCCCTCTACACCCATAAACAGATGCAGCTCAATTTGATTTCCTCCAGCAGATTGGTTGCTACTAAAAAAGAACCCTTCCCTTTATCATATCCCAGAAATATTGACTTCTATTTGTTCCCCGCCTTTCCAAATGCCGTAATGCTACACCTACATGAAATGGTATTAATGGAAAAAGTATAAATTATTTTTAATGGAGAGTGTCAGAATAATTGCTGCAACCATTTGACTCCAGCAAGAACAGCCAATTTACCAGTCTCAAAAATAATCTTGACCTTATGATATTTTTGACTACCTAATGTCCAAATTAACTTGATGAAAACTGACTGCAAACTATCTACTAACATAAAAGTAAGACCTGTAATTCATCCCTTATTAGCCTTTCATCTTCATCTTACAGCTGTGATCAAGTAATTTTCTTTTGTTATGTAAATACCTTTTTTGAACATCACTCATCTTATCTTTTTTCTTTAATCATGCAATCATAGTACTACACTCAGTTTAATGCAGATAATTGCAATTTTTCCTAGCAAGTAATTACACAAGTTAAAGGCATTCACTGACAATGAGAGACAAATAATTTTACCTCAAAATAGAGCATTGACAGGAAGAAAAGGAGAAATATTCATACATTCCTCATATGTGTGACAAATTAAAACTAAATTGAAAGCACTTTATCTGTTAGTCAAGTTGTTGCTGGATGGTGGAATTTAAAATGGAAGTATTGCAGCAGGAAGAGAGTATCCGTATTCTAAATGGATTGGGTAAGTTCACATATATCACTTGACAGATGGAAGTAAGCATCTTCTCTTACCTCTGAATAAAAGATTGTCAGTAGTATAACTTCATCTGCATGAAAGTCAGCACATAATTATTCTCTGGTCATTTTTTGTACAAGTTGCTGAGTATTTTTATTTGTTTGTAGTGACACATAGCAAAATGATTATTATGAAATATCCAACAATAAAAATTGGGAAGTGTGCGTTATTTATAGACTTTGATTTGACAAGATGTAATGCTCTGGCAAACTAGTATTACGTACCATAGAGATAACTTTTCTATGAAAAACTTATTTCAAGATATAAACAGCAGGGTGCAAGTCAGAAGTTTATCCTTATCCCACGTGATTTTTGGTCTTGAAGTACACATGTGAAATCCACCACTCCAAGCTCCCTACAAATCCATCAAAATGCAACGTGGCCACGGGATTGGAAAGAAAAAAATCAGAAAGGTTTGGATAGATTTACAGTCCCTTTTAATTTCCATTTTTTCACTACCCACATAATATTATGGTAAGTTTTTGAGAGTATTACACCAATGCATTGTAATATTTTCCATATATACTGTAAATATCAAACACATACATGTATAACAACAATAGAGTATCAGAAGCCTTAGTCACTGGGCAGATGATGTAACATGCAGGCAGAAGTGCAGGCAGATTTGTCATACCTTGACAAATCTACAACACAAATTCTGATGAAAACCCACTATCCTGCACTTCTGGTCAAAAATCAGAAACAGGTTTATTTTGATGATCTGATGTGGTGTGCAATTTGCTGTAATGCAACAGTAGTGCAAAAAAGTGACTATAAATTACAAACTAAACAAAAATATGAATAATGAAGCAATGTTCATGGACCATTTAGAAATCTGATGGGGGAAGAAAGGAAGCTGTTTCTGGACAATTAAGTGTGGACCTTCAGGCTCCTTCACTTTCTCCATAATGGTGGTAAGATGAAGAGAGCATGCTTGAAATAGAGAGTCCTTAATTATGGATGCCACTTTCATAAAGATGTCATTGATATTGGGAAAGATTGTGCCCATGTCCAAGATGGATGAGTTTACAACCCACTGTAGCCTCTTGCAATTCCATGAATTGGAGCCAGCATACCAGGCTGATCAGAATGTTTGTCACTCCACATCAATAGAAATTTACAGCAATCGTTGGTGAAGTATCAATTCTCCTCAAACTCCTAATGAAGTAGAGCTGATGGCATGCCTCTTTCACAATATCACTAGGGTGTTAGGTAAAGGTCAGCTCCTCCAAGATGATAATATCTGAATTGCATGGGAATATTACTCAGAACCTCAATGCGAATCGTTGCATATTCTCCCAACGTTACCCTTCCTGAAGTAATTGATTGCGAATTTGGTGTCATGACACCACTCAACCAGCCAGTCTATGTCATTGCTGCATACCTTCGCATCACCATCTGACAAATGATTAGAGTATTAATACTTTTCATCATAATAACTTGAAATGCTTCTTATTATCCATAACTTTAGGTAGTCTAAAGTAGACTTGTCAGCAGCAGCCCCCAGTACTTGACTCTGGAGTGAGAGATCACTTAGGATACCTCTATGGTATATGAAAAACTTGGAAGATTAGCTCATTTGTCCTTTCATATTATAATATTCAAAAAATTGTCCCTCCTGTCAAATAATGATTGAGAAAAGGATCCTTCCACCTAGCTTTCAAAAAAGATAATAAAATGCAATGGAACTGTATCACCCTAATTCCTACTTTATCAGTAGCCAAAGCTTATGAAGCATTGTATTATACTGAAAGACATTAAAACTATTTTGAATCCTTCTTTCAGCATTGAAATTAAATTAGAAATGTGACTCTATTAGAACATTCTTCTGAATAATCCACATTGGTGGAATAAATTTTGCCTTTGCGGGAGATTTTATTTGCTAATGTTCTTCCAGAGTAACTGAAAATAAGATATTGTAATTTTTTTGATAAAAGGTTCTGCTTTTTTATCTACTAAAACATAACATTTTGAATCTGAATTGCATGGGAACATTATTCAGAACAAAAATGTCACTTGTTTTAGTAGACATTTGCATGTGTTTACAAGAAAGAGTCCAAGTTGCATCAATAAAATGTCATATTTAATCAAACAAATAGAAAAATGCCCAATTTAAAAAAACACCTGATATATACAATGAAAAATTTTGAATAACATTTGCCCCAAATGATACCACTTAAAATCAATATGGTGCAAAAACAAATTCCTCATTGTCTCGTGTTAAATACCCCATTTCTTTCAAGGGCAGATACACTGTTAATTTATATGGGAAGTAATTCTGGTGTTATAATGAGATGATTTCCTTCAAAAGGCTATAAGAAAAACACTTTATGCCCTTCTAAGATTAGGTACTCCACTGCAATATGTATCATGATCTCCAATCAAAGGATTGAGTTTCAGGCAAAGTGATGATAGGGTACTTAATGATGATGGGCCTTGCATTTCAATGCGGACACATTGCCACCCAACCTCCAGATATTCACATGATGCTGCTGCAATCCCTGGGCAGTTGTTGTGAGGCAGTCCCTAACTGATATTTCACCTCCCAAAGACAAGACAATAGCAACTAAATTAAAATCTCCTCCCCATGAAGGCTGGTATTAGATAGCTTAATAGATATACTCGTAAACCTAACATTTTTGTAAGTAAATTGCGTAAAGGAATTTTGAAGGACATTTGGAAAGGTAGGGATTGATAAGGGACAATAAACATGGTTTTGTGCATAGGAGTTCATGCCTCACAGTTTTGATTGAGTTATTTTGAAGAAGAAATCAAGAAGGTTGATGAAAGCAGGATGGTAAACTTGTTGTATATGGACTTTAATAAGGTCTTTTATAGAAGTTCACATGTTAGGCTGCTATGAAAGATTAGTTTGGATGAGATGCAAGAAAAGCTAGCTAATTAGAAACATAATTTGTTTGATAGTACAAAATAGAATACAATGCTGGAAGATTAATTTTCAGACTAGAAGCCTGTGACCAGGGGTTGGTACTAGGCCCATGGCTATTTGTCATCTATAATCAATTATTTGGATAAGAATGGAAATGGGTAACTACTGAGAACACAAGAAACCAGAGATGTGTAATCTAAAGCACCAAACAATTTCCTAGGGCTTGGGTTCTTAACTGGAGGATCATGAATAGATTCCAGGGGATCCATGAATTTGGATGGGAACAAATTTACATCTTGATTTTCACTAAACTCTAACTGAAATGTCACATTTCCTTCAATTATGAATATAGGCAACAAACCACAGCAGTATTAGCAGTACATGTGACTGTCACCATAGAGATCACAGGTATTCTCACATTAGAATTGTTATAAATATATCAAAATATTTTTAACTGCACATTCATCACTACTTTGAAATTACCAGCGATATTAGATCTGTTGCTAGATCAAATGTAATCACTGTCTCCCTGTCTGCTGACATTCGTGCGATGTAGCTGGTCAAATATTCAGCAGCCCTGCACCTTCAGTGAAGTTGCATGTTATCACATTTGTGATCCAGGCATTTGCATTGCTCTTCATTATCCCTATCTATACTTGTTTGTAGAACAATAAAAAGAAGGAGCTGAGTTGTTTTTATTGTTTGCTAAAGTTTTGTTTGAACTGGACAGTTCAAACGAGAATTCTTTTTTTTTTAAACTTTTTTTATTGCATTTTTAAATGGTTACAAAGTATGAAAAAACAATGTATATAACCCATACCCCCTCCCCTTAACCCCTCCCCCCTAACTGCCCTATATTCTTGATTCTTCGTAAGACTGTGCAGCCTTTTGTAATACTATTCAACTCCATGCGCACAATAGCCAAATTCCAGGAAGGACACAACTCCTGAGCTACTGCTCTGATCCTTGTGTCTATCCAAGTATCTAAAATCCAATAAAAGTATCAAAACTTTGGATAAATTGTAAAATCTGCCTTATTTTACTTACTTGGCGTACAAATTTCTTAAATATCTTACACTTTGCTTAATTAATAATCAGATTACTTATTTCTTTGTAGATTTATCAAATTACTTAAAACCATACAAAATTAATGAGTTTCAATTGTTGCCATTATATTAACAAAACAAAATCATTGGCTGTCCAATATGACATCTGTATTGCCTTGTAAAAGACTATCCCACAGATTAATGTTCTCATACAAGCTAAGCAACAACAACCTTCACATTGATATGTCTTTGATAAGGTACCCCATGCAAGGCTGATTGAGAAAGTAAGGAGGCATCGGGTCCAAGGGGCCATTGCTTTGTGGATCCAAAACCGGCTTGCACACAGAAGGCAAAGAGTAGTTGTAGACGGGTCATATTCTGCATGGAGGTTGGTGACCAGTGGAGTGCCTCAGGGATCAGTTCTAGGACCCCTACTCTTCGTGATTTTTATAATTGACCTGGATGAGGAAGTGGAGGGATGGGTCAGTAAATTTGCTGATGACACAAAGGTTGGCGATTTTGTGGATCGTGTGGAGGGCTGTCAGAGGTTACAGCGGGACATTGATAGGATGCAAAACTGGGCTGAGAAGTGGCACATGGAATTCAACCCAGATAAGTGTGAGGTGGTTCATTGTGGTAGGTCAAATTTGATGCCAGAACATAGTATAAATGGTAAGACTCTTGGTAGTGTGGAGGATTACAGGGATCTTGGGTCAAAATTCATAGGACACTCAAAGCTGCTATACAGGTTGAACTCTATGGATAAGAAGGCATACAGTGCATTGGCCTTCATCAATATTGAGATTGAGTTTAAGAGCTGAGAGTTAATATTGCAACTATATAGGACTCTGGTCAGACCCTACCTGGAGTACTGTGCCCAATTCTGGTTGCCTCACTACAGGAAGGACATGGAAACCATAGAAAGGGTGCAGAGGAGATTTACAAGGGTGTTGCCTGGATTGACGAGCATGTCTAATGAGAATAGGTTGAGTGAACTCGGCCTTTTCTCCTTGGAGCAACGGAGGTTGAGAGGTGACCTGATAGAGGTGTATAAGATGATGAGAGGCATTGATCAGGTGGGTAGCCAGTGTCTTTTTCCCAAGGCTGAAATGACTAGCATGAGAGGGCATAGTTTTAAGTTGCTTGGAAGTAGGTACAGAGGAGATGTCAGGGGTATGTTTTTTACGCAAAGAGTGGTGAGTGCGTGGAATAGGCTGCCGGCGACGATGGTGGAGGCGGATACGATAGGGTCTTTTAAGAGACTCCTGGATAGGTACATGGAGCTTAGAAAAATAGAGGGCTATGGGTAACCCTAGGTAATTTCTAATGTAAAGACATATTCGGCACAGCTTTGTGGGCTGAAGCACTGGTATTGTGCTGTAGGTTTTCTATGTTTCTATGTTTCTAAACATAAAATTTAAGTTTAACGCCTAAATTTTAAATATATAGTATTAATATTTAATGCATTTTTAAAGAAGCACATATATTAACATATCACATTAAAAATCAATATTTATGTTTCATTTGTAATGCTATTTTATTTTATATATTTAAATATATTATTCTGAGACTGGACCCAAAAGGGTATGGTATAAAAAAACGTTAAGAGCCCCTATGCTTGAGGAATTCAGGAGCTGAGCAATATCTGTGGGAGGAAAGGAACTCGATGCCTTTGAATCAAAATTTTGCATCACAACTCCTCAATCCATTGAGTTCCTACAGCCGATTATTTTGTTGAAACGGGAAACTATTGAGTTGTTAGGCAAATGTCAGTGTGTTTTATTTGGATTTTGGAAAGCATTCATTATGCATAAGAGGTTGGGTGACAAAGTTAGATAAGAATCACAATCAGGTTCATTATCACTGACATTTGTTGTGAAATTTGTTTTTTTTTGTGCAGCAGTACAGTGCAAGACATAAAAATCACTACAAATAACAACAAATAAATAAACAGAGCAAAAAAGGAATAGCAAGGTTGTGTTCATGAACCTTTCAAAAATCTGATGGTGGAGGGCAAGTAGATATTCCTAAACATCAAATCCTGTATCTCCACTGCAATGGTAGTATTAAGAAGAGGCTGTGTCCCAGATGTTGAGTGGCATTAATGATGGATGCCACTTTTTGAGGTATTGCTTTTCAAAGATGTTCTCAATGGTGGGAAGGCTTGTGCCTATGATGGAGCTGACTAACTCGACACTCTTTGCAGGCTCTTTCAGTCCTGCTCACTGGAGCCTCCATACCAGCTGGTGTTGCAATCAGTCAAAATGCCCTGCCGTGTTCCTGTGTAGAAATTTGCAACAGTCTTTGGGGAAGGAGCTTCGTAAAGACAATGCTACAAAACAGCGACTACTTTGCTTGCATCTTTGGAAACAGCTCTATTTCTATCTTTAATATCGCTATTTTTCCCCTTCAGGATTCATTTGAAGACCCTGACCTGGAGTTACATGCTGACTTCGGTCCTTTACAGGACGGATCCCACTCTCAGGGTCTCACGACTGGCCATTATTCAATACACCAAGAACGTGGCCTAGAAGATTAGCTCGTCTTTGTTGTTTCTGGATTTCATGGCTCTGGAGGCGGGCAGATTTGAGGTCAGTGCCTCTGCAGAAAATCGGTGTGTCATGGGAGAGCTTGGAAAAAGTGACGCAATGGACTTTTAACATCGTAACTCAGCATTGTTTGTTATTCTGTGAAATGGAGTCCCCACTTTTTCCCTTATTAGGAAGGGAGAGAGAGCCTGTGGTATGTCGAAAACCATGTGAAACGTAGTCTTTGGGGTACGGCAAGTCTGTGCCTTTACTGATGCTTTGCGACATGCTGGGTGCTTGGTGGGAGACACCATTGCTTTTTTTTTTGCTGGTGGGGGAAGTCATTGCTTTGCTGCTGCTTACACATAGAAGGGGTTGCTGTAGGGGTTCTTTAGGCTTCTAACATTTAACTGTCATTCATTCTTTGGGGCAGTCCTCTATTTTCATGGATGGTTGTGAAGAAAAAGTATTTCAGGATGTATATTGTATACGTTTCTCTGACATTAAATGTACCTTTGAAACATTTGAATTGCCAAATTTCCTCAAACTCTTAAAGGAGTATAGCCATTGGCATGCCTTCTTCATAAGTTGGGTCTATAAAAGATCTGAGATGTTGACACCCAGGAAGTTTTGAGCCACCACTGACCTCTTAATGGGGGCTGCTGTGTGCTTTCCTTATTTCCCCTTCCTGAAATCCACAATCAATTCCTTGGTCTTACTGACATTGACTTGAGTTTGTTGTTGTGACACCACTCAACTCAACAATCTATCTTGCTCCTGTACAACTCCTCATCACCATCTGAGATTCTGCCAACAATTGTAGTCTCAGTAGAAAATTTACATATGATGGTTGAGCTGTGCCAAGCCACACACAAGATAGTCAAGCAATGGGCTAAGCATGCATCCTTGAAATGTGTCTTTCTTGATTGTAAACAAGGAGATGCTGTTTCTGATCTGTATTGACTGTGGTCTCTGATGAATAAGTCAAGGATTTATGTATAGCGGGAGATACAGAGGCTTGGGATTTGAAGTTTGTTGATTAGTAATGAAGTGACTATGGTGTTGAATGTTGAGTTATACTCAATAAAGAGCAGACTGAGGCATGCATTGCTGTTGTCATGTGGTTCAAAGCCGATTGAAAAGCCAGTGAGATTGCATCTGCTGTAGTTCTGTTGTAGTGGTAGACAAATTGCTGTGGTGCATGTCCTGGATTA
Organism: Hypanus sabinus; assembly: GCF_030144855.1. NCBI lineage: Eukaryota > Metazoa > Chordata > Chondrichthyes > Myliobatiformes > Dasyatidae > Hypanus > Hypanus sabinus. The sequence goes on from NC_082724.1 coordinate 41,215,285, forward strand.
AGTAGGTGTTAATTCCAGTCATGACCAATCTCTCAAAGCACTTCAACACAGTTATGTGAGTACTTTCGGGCAATAGCTGTTGAATCAATGTTGTAAAGCTGCCCTCAGAGTAGCTATGAAAGGAGGTTTCGGATTTTGATTAAGAATCCAGCAGGAATGGCAACAGATTTTCATACAAGAAAATTGTTGGAACGAAATATATAGCTGTTGGCATCCCCACACACATTTGTTAGATTCTATCTACTAGCTGTTGGTTGTGTGGGTTTTGGAGCTATTCTTAATAGAATAACCTGACTCATTGCTTGCAGTTTAGCTTGAAACTATAATGCTGCATTGAAGAAATAAATGCTTAGGGTGATGGATGATGTGATAAACAACTGGACCAAGCAAACAAAAAGCATCCTGGATGGCATGAATCCAAAGATAGGCAACGTGTACTATTATACCAAACTTGCACTACCAGGTATTTGCATAGATGGTCCAGCTAAGGAGAAATGAAAGAGCCAAAGGCTAGAAGATATTCTTTCCATTGCCATGCAGTTTGGAGAAATGCCACATATAATAGAAAAGTTAATTCAAATCAAATGCAAATAGCATTACATGCAGACCTTGACAATTGGGCCAGCATGGGAGAGAGCACATAGGGCAGGGACAAGGAAGAAATGTGTGGCATCTTTTAGTGTCGTGAGACCATGGATCTGTGCCCTCTCCAGGATGCAGGCCTGGGCAAGGTTGTATGGAAGACTGGCAATTACCCATTCAGTGAGCCTCCCATCTCCACACCATTGATGTTGTCCAAGGGAAGGGCAAGGTGTCGTCGCACTGGTGTCATCGCAGGAGTTGCCAGAACGAGGTTGAAGACAATGTCGGACTCCCTTAGGGACTCCAGCTCCAGATTTGACCTCAGGGTTTACTCCCAAAGCCTTTCCCATGAGTGGGTATGGCCGCAAGTGAGCGGATGTCTGAAATCAGAGTTTTCCCTTTTAGATGGACTGCCTTCTCATACTAACGAGCTCCATCTACCCGGAAAAATAGACCATCTGGAAAACTCAAAGCCTCCTCTGTGATCAGTTTGCCTTACTTGTTTGGTCTCTCGTTAGTATTTGCTAATCTTTCTAAATCCCCATGATTGAGCACAGAGCATTGTCGCAAGAAAGCAGCCATTATCAGGAACTCCCACCACCCAGATCATGCTCTCTCCTCTCTGCTGGCATCAGGAAGCAGCAATGTTCACATATAACAATTAAAATAATCTCTCTGCACTCACCAGCTTTCTTCCTCATAATCAAGTACAAATGTAATGTCTCCAAGTGCCTTGATTATTATATAAAATAGATGAAAGCGATCAAGTACTGAGCACAGTAGAACTGCATTCAAAACAACATCTGCTTACCAGAAGCCTATTAAATGCCCACACCCATTAACATTTGCCTCCTACCATTGATCCAATTATCAATCCAGCTCATCTTTTTTCTCTTGTTTTTATCTAAAATAAACATAAACTTCCATTTAACTCCTCAAAAGTATAATTACCATACAGACATAAATATGCTTTAAATTCATTCTGACCATATTTGATTAAGTATTATTTAGGGAAGCCTGGAATAATCTGTCCCACTGTTGTTTTCCAGCAATTCTTCCATTCCTAATGTTAGGGTGATCTTCCTATATTCTGTATATTCTACTCAACCTTAGTAAACAACATAAACAATGTTTCTATCCTTTGGGGTGGATGGGGTGTCCAGAGACGGTAGCATCTCTGGGGAAGGGGCTTGTTGTATCCATTCTGAGGAGCTCACTCATCTAGAATTCCCACTGGGCACTCAACTCTCACCTGTGGCTCCAAGTAACTACTTGCATGCAACAGTGGCCACTTCCGATACACCACTTCAACAAGCGGGCTAAGTTAGGTGATAGTAGCCAGTGGCCTCAGGCCCCGGTGAGATAGGTACAATTAATGGAAAATTAGTAGGTAAATTAATGGAAAGTATTTTTAGAGATGTGGTGGGTAAATTAATGGAAAGTATTCTTAGAAATAGTATTTATAATTATCTGGATAGACAGGATCTGATTAGGAGTAGCCAGCATGGATTTGTGCGTGGAAGGTCATGTTTGACAAACCTTATTGAATTTTTTGAAGAAGTTACGAGGAATGTTGACAAGGGTAAGGCAGTGGATGTAGTCTATATGGACTTCAGCAAAGCCTTTGACAAAGTTCCACATGGAAGGTTAGTTAAGAAGGTTCAGTCGTTAGGTATTAATGCTGGAGTAATAAAATGGATTCAACAGTGGCTCGATGGGAGATGCCAGAGAGTAGTGGTGGATAATTGTTTATCAGGATGGAGGCCGGTGACTAGCGGGGTGCCTCAGGGAACTATTTTGGGCCCAATGTTATTTGTAATATACATAAATGATCTGGATGATGGGGTGGTAAATTGGATTAGTAAGTATGCCGATGATACTAAGGTAGGAGGTGTTGTGGATAATGAGGTGGGTTTTCAAAGCTTGCAGGGAGATTTATGCCAGTTAGAAGAATGGGCTGAACATTGGCAGATTGAGTTTAATGCTGAGAAGTGTGAGGTTCTACATTTTGGCAGGAATAATCCAAATAGAACATACAGGGTAAATGGTAGGGCATTGAGGAGTGCAGTGGAACAGAGAGATCTAGGAATAACAGTGCATAGTTCCCTGAAGGTGGAGTCTCATGTAGATAGGGTGGTGAAGAAGGCTTTTGGAATGCTGGCCTTTATAAATCAAAGCATTGAGTACAGAAGTTGGAATGTAATGTTAAAATTGTACAAGGCATTGGTAAGGCCAAATTTAGAATATTGTGTGCAGTTCTGGTCACCGAATTATAGGAAAGACATCAATAAATTAGAGAGAGTGCAGAGACGATTTACTAGGTTGTTACCTGGGTTTCAGCACTTAAGTTACAGAGAATGGTTGAACAAGTTAGGTCTCTATTCATTGGAGCGTAGAAGGTTGAGGGGGGATTTGATCGAGATATTTAAAATTTTGAGAGGGATAGATAGAGTTGACGTGAATAGGCTGTTTCCATTGAGAGTAAGGGAGGTTCAAATGAGAGGACAAGATTTGAGAGTTAGGGGGCAGAAGTTTAAGGGAAACACGAGGGGGTATTTCTTTACTCAGAGAGTGATAGCTGTGTGGAATGAACTTCCTGTAGAAGTAGTAGAGGCCAGTTCAGTTGTGTCAGTTAAGGTAAAATTGGATAGGTATATGGACAGGAAAGGAGTGGAGAGTTATGGGCTGAGTGTGAGTAGGTGGGACTAGGTGAGATTAAGAGTTCAGCACGGACTAGGAGGGCCGAGATGGCCTGTTTCTGTTCTGTGATTGTTATATGGTTATAACCCTGTCCTAGCATGCAAAGTCAGCTCCAGCTGACTAGGTGGATGAGATCTGTAATGAGATCCAACAGCCAGGAAGGTGGTTCTGCATCACTCTGTGGAGAGCGAAGGGCATGACAAGGCACAGAAGACATCATGTTCATCCGCTGCAACCAAGACAGACCTGTTTGTGATGCTTGCTTGTACCGCTGGACCCAGACTTCTGAGGTTGTGAGAGTGGAACTGCCCCTGTGCAACAACCTTAGTTTTTCTTCTGCAAAAGTTTCAATTGTTTTCATAATTTCTTTATTTTAAACTATTGACTTTTCCAGGTCATCTGTACTATTAGGTTCACAGCACTAGGTTCTCTTTTTAAGGAGAAAAGCCTCAACCTACCCTATTAAATCCTTCTTACAGTAGGGTCTATCTTTTTTTTATCACTCTTTGAGTATTTGGTCATCCATAATACAGTCCCAAAGACATGATAATTACTTCTTTGTTCTTTACTTCAAGCCATAACATCAAATTCTTACAGCTTTCCAGCCTTTCCCTCCTTTGTTTAGTATTTAGTGTTAATCAATATTTCCCCACCCTAACTTTGGCAAAAGCAGAAAAACAATCCCTTATTTTATGTCTCGCTTTAACTCATTTGGAAAACCTCTCCCAAGAATATTAACCTATCAATTCTGCCCTCTGTTAACATATTTATTATCTCGTTCTCAGAAGGTCTGGCTCCCAGAGTTATGAGCCCCCAATCTATAATTTCCAATGGTGCTTCTATCTCTTCTGTACCTTTTCTTGCATTGCTACCCCAGCAGTTAACTGGTTTTCAGTAAATCTTCCTTAACAGGTAACAGTTCATGTTCCAAAAATATTACTGACTCTAACACTGTTGAATTGAAGTCCATCAATCTTGAAGGATCTAAGCAGGTCTAGTACCAAAGGAAGCTGAAGCATTCTGTATATGCAGATCTCGAACCAAGCATTCATGTGCTCAATCTTCTCAAAGGAATTCGAGTAATCCAGGGATAACTACCATCATGTATTTTATTCCCCTTCCATCTTAATCTATTTGCTTATGATCCTACTCTTGCCCTCCCTGCATTTTCCACAATGCTATTAGTAGCAAAATAAACTATAACCACTCAACTGCTCATCTGCATTCTGGGCTGCTCTCTCCTCCAGTCAGCCCTACTTGAATACCACTACGCCTTTTACATCACTTTTCCACTACGCATGTCCTGATCAGTGCTTTATTTGTACAGTCTATTCTCTTTGGGAAATCCACACAACACGTTTTTCTATAGTCTTACCCTTTCCTCAGCAACTAATCCCAGTTTCTAGGATATTATTAAACAAGTATTGGGCTCCTTCACCCCTGATGGATTATCTCTCCTCCTGACATTCTCAAAACTTCCATTTTTAATTAGTTTGTTTTCAAAATACTATTTTAAAAGGTAGAAGCATTATGAGACAAGTATTGGGATGTTGGAGAGATGATCAAGAAAAAGAAGCAAACTGTTCTTTTTTAATATGGTCTAATAGATATCTTGCCAATATATCAAATACTAAACCATTGCTTCAGAACACATTACCAAAAATAAAAGCATATCAGTAATGTCATCTCTTTTCTATCACTTCTCTCTCCTCTGGTTTAATGTAACAATGAAAAGAAATAGATAGAATATTTGAGTTTTCTTACCAAACTGCCAATATTATCACCTATTTTCAGAAATAGCTTCCCAAAATATAAAAATTACATCAACACAAAATTTTAAATTGCCTTCATTCATATGCTGGCTTGAAAACAAAGAACAGATGGAACCTTATGAAAGCCAGAAACTGCACAACTGAAGTAAATTAATTTGGGGAAATAATATACACAGATGCATCTTGGGAAACCAGATAACTGCACATGCTCAGTTTGCGTAAGTGCAATTTGAGAGAGAAGCTAAACTCAGATGTAACAGTATTGCAGTGGAATAAAGGGAAATATAAATATGATTGATTAGAGAACTCAAAACCAACATCAAAACAAAAGATAAGGCATACATTTGAGCAAAAATTAGTGGGATGTTAGAGGATCAGAAGACTTATAAAAACTAACAGAAGGTTTCTGAGGTGCAAAGGGACTTGGGAGACCTCAAGCAGGATTCCATGAAGGTTAACTTGTAGGATGAGTCAGTCATGAGAAAGTCAAAAGCCATGCTAGCATTCAATTTGAGAGGACTAGAGCAGAAAAGCAAGAATGCATCGTGAAGGTTTTATAAAGGATTGGTGATGCCACGGTGTATTCTGAGCAGTTTTGGGTCCCTTATTTAAGAAGGGATGATGTGACATTGAAGAAGCTTTAGAGGAGGTTCACCATAGTGATTCCAGAATGAAAGGCTTATCGTATGAGGAGCAGTTGATGGCATTAGGCATTTACTCACTAGAATTTAGAATAATGAAGGGGGTTCTCATTTAAACCTATTAGATATTGATACACCTAGATAGAGTGTATATAGAGAAGATGTTTCCTATGGTGTGGGAATCTAAAACCAGGGGACACAGCCTCAGAATATAAGGGCACCCATTTAGAACAGAAATGAGGAGGAATTTCTTTAGCCAGATAGTGATGAATCTGTGGAATTCATTGCCACAGACAGCTGTGGAGGATGTCATTGGGTATACTTAAGGCACAGGTCGGTATGTTCTTGATTTGTCAAAGCATGAAACATTAGAAGACAGGAGGATTGGGTTGAGCCATGATGAAATTATGGAGTAGACTATGATGGGCTGAATGGCTTAATTCTGCTCCTATGTTTTATGGATTTAAGGTCTAAATTATGGTCTGACTCACAGCTGTGGACTGTCATCAAACTCAAGTGTGGGCACATTGCATAGGCAGAGTTCTTCAAGGAGAAAGGTAAGTCTGTCACAATCCACAAATTATTTGTTCTTGTGGAATATACAAATCTTAATTCTAGACACCTACTGGTCTGTTATTGACAAAAAAAAAATGCCCAGAAAACAATTTGAGTTATTTCTGTTCATAAGTGTAATCTTGGGCTGAGGAACTCAAACTCAAAATTGAAAGTTTCATTGGTTATTGCAGGTTAAACAATTTTTATCAATGTGTCTCCTCTCTACAAGCAGAATTGAACATGTAAGACTTGTTTGCAAGACTCTACATCTATTCTCAGAGTATTGCTGATAAATATTAAAAATACAAAGACAGTCAGGAAATTAGTACTTGGAAACTAAAATTTTAATTGGTCTAATTAAAACTAGAACTTTAATTAGTCTCCAAAATTTTAATTTTAAATTAGTTTCTCATTGTTGTTTGCCAAACAGAGACAGATTGCTTTGCATCATCGTGATGCAAATTTCACAATTTTTCTGTGAGAAATACAGTGGAAAATCTCTGCATGTTAGAGGTATTATTAACAAGTCAAAATAATTGGCTTAGAGGCAGACAATTTAAAAACAGGAGATACTGCTTCAATTAATAATAATAAAGGATGGAAGTAAACAATCTCAAAACAACTATCAATAATTTTAAAAGGTCAAATATCACACAAATATGAATAAGCATAACAATAATAAAAGCATTGAGTACAGAGCAAACTATATGTATGTTCACATAGAACCTTTCAAATATTGTTGGTATTGTATTAAGCATGATTGCCCCCGAGATTTCAATCTGTGCTTCTGCTGTAATTGCACCGATTTTGTTTATTAAATCATGTGAACAATACCATCAAAAATATTCCATCTGATAAGCTTTGATCCCCTACATGAACTCACTCTGTGCTGCTTTTCCACAGTCATTAGCACATTGAATGCTGCTCCTTTTGTACCTACCACATATTAGTCACCCTTCTCTTTCCTAAAGGATACAAGTTCCTCCGCACACTACACTTTGAAACTCCTTTACCTATTGCCGTTTTGCCATACTTGCAGTATACTTCTGCTCCCCAGCAATCCTCATCCCTCCAGTCCTTCTGTATTACTGCCATTCACTCAACCATGGAGCCCAGACTTGTGCTTACTGTGCATCTGCTCAGTAGCATCCTTTTCTCTTCAAAAATGAGCACCTCTGACAACAAAAAATAATTGGTTTGGTTAGCATCCCGCACCTTCCTTTATCTTGCAACCATTGTTGGCTGCCCAGATTTTCAAGAACTTTCTGTAGTTAGGTACATCTAAAGGAATTGTGGTCAGGGCAGCAAGTTTCCTCTAGGAACAGGTACATTTATGTTTCAACTGGGATCCTCAAATGTTTTCTGGTCTTCTTGACCATTATCCAAATTACTCAGCCCAGCACTATCAATTTCCAGTACACTTGCCAGCTTCTAACTTGTCTATTCACTCATTGATCTGGATGCTTCCAAGCCAACCTCAAGCCAACACAGCTGAGGAGGAGAAAGGTGTGGAAACAAAAAAATATGGGAAGCTAACAGGAGAGAAGATAGTAAAATATATCAGAACAAATTTGTCAGAAATAGACAATAAATATGAAGAAAATCATCAGCACAAGTCAGTTAACTGCAGAGATTAACATAGTAAATTGGACTAGAGACAAACACAATCTTTAAGAAATTCAAAGACAATAGGTCACAAATTCAGACAGATCATGGCATCTGAATTGTTCTGAGAATTATGTTTAAGAAGTGATGCAATTAACACAGATGCAGCTTCGGCTCCTGTAACGACCATCACTGTGGTATATTTGGGACTGTCACATCCTTCAAATGAAACACATTTGGTTCCCAAACTGAAGCAATGACATTTAGTGTGTAGTTTAATAGTTAGAAGATGTTGTGTGCTCAGATTCAAGGCTTTGGTGGATTTTGAGGTGGTGTGAAGAAATTAAGACTTCCTAAATTGGACAGGGCATTTAAGAAAGCTGAGTTTATATGAGACTTTGGCCTTTTTCCATGTGTGCTCTTTGCCAAAGAGAAAGATATCAGCCCAATTTTATTTATTTTTTGCCGTGCTTGAGATTTGAGAGGCACAATAAACAAAGCCCTCATGCCCATACATAACTGGTTTAGATTCTTGTTAACTGTACCTCCAACAAGTGCAGTTGCTCACAACTTCTCAATTTCCAACAGTGTTCTGTCCTTACATATCTGGAGAAGGGGGATGCTTACAAGAGAGTGCTGTTTTTGAGTACAGTTCAGCATTCAACACCATAATTCCCCCCTGGCTTCACAAGAAACTCAGAGACCTCAGCCTTCACCCTGCCTTGTGTAGCTGGATTCTGGACTTCCCGTCAAATCACTGGCAAGTACTAAGAGTGGGCTCCCTCACTACTGTCCCTCTGACCTTCAACACAGGTGCCCCTCAGGACTGTGTACCAAGCCCCCTGCTTTACCCTCTGTATATCCATGACTGTGTCGCCACCCACAGCTCTAATCTGCTAATTAAATTTGCTGATGACACTACACTGATTGGCCTGATCTCAAATAATAATGAGGCAGCCTACAGCAAAGAAATGTTTGACTTCTTTGACAAAGAAGTCTTTGACACAGTGGTGTCAAGAAAACCTCTCCCTCAATGTTGCAAAAACAAAGGAGCTGGTTGTGGACTACGGGCAGAATGGAGACAGGCTAGCCTCTATTGACATCAATGGATCTAGGGTTGAGAGTGTGTACAGCTTTCAATTCCTTGGCATAAACAACACCAAGGAATTCACATTGTCTGTACATACAGGCTGTGTGGTGAAAAAGGCACAACAGCACCTCTTTCACCTCAGATGCTTGAAGTTTAGTGTGAGCTCCCAAATCCTAAAAACTTTCTATAGGGGCACAATTGAGAGCATCTTGACTGGCTGCATCTCTGCCTGGTAGAGGAACTGTACTTCCCTCCATCGCAGGACTCTGCAGAGAGTGGTGCGGACATCCCAGCACATCTGTAGATGTGAACTTTTCACTACTCAGAACATTTACAAAGACAGGTGTGTAAAAAAGGATCATTAGCTACATGAATCACCCCAACCACAAACTATTCCAGCTGCTACCATTGCAGCATAAAAGCCAGGAGCAACAGGCTCCAGGACAACTTCTTTTATCAGGCCATCAGAACGCTCAACTCACACTGATACAACTGTATTTCTATGTTATTTTGACTATTTATTATAAATTACTATGAATTGCACATTGCATATTTAGCCGGAGACTTAATGTGAAGATTTTTACTCCTCATGTACTTGAAAGATGTAAATGATTAAGTCTATTCAATTCATTCAATTCACTTCAAGCGAAATCAACTCCCCTTCCAATGTATAACTGGAAATCTGGCATTGAAGATCTTTTTTTAAATAGCACACTGCAATGGAGGATCTTCCTGTTGTTAAAAGGTGAGTTCCCATTATGTGCTCAACATGTGGCATCAGCTGTTGTTGCAGTTCTTGAATCAACATTGCATGAGTACTGATATTATGGTGATAATTTTTTTGCATACATGCAATAGGACTGACAAATACAAATCCTATATTCCTCATCTATTAAATTACAATGTGCACACAGGATTCACTACTTGAAGCAAAATAGCATCTGTGGTGCTGAAATGAATCTTTTATGGAACATAATTGCCATGTTTAAATATCTAAACTACATTCAAAATGTACAACACTTCAGTTTTTGGGCAACGGTGAATGTCATCTCTTAATACCAATATCAGCTTAATCATTCCCATGCATGCAGGTTGAGTTATCATCATGGTGTCGTAGAGGGTTCCAGCACAGAAGTAGGCCCATCAGCCCACTAAGTCCATGCTAATCAATCATCCATTTATACCCATTTGCTGTTAATCACCTTTTATTCTCCCAACATTCTCACAAACTTCTCCAAAATGCTACTTCTCACTGACACACGAGGAAGAATTCACAGTGGCAATTAACCTATCAACTTGCACTTCACTGAGATGTAGGACAAAATTATTATGCTCACAGAAAGGATGTTAAAACATCACACAGACAGCATCTGGAGCCAGGATTGAACATAGGACTCTTGTACTGTGAGGAAGTAGTTCTACGACCAGTGCCATTCTGCCACCCCATGTCTCTATCTGCCAACTCAGAAATGTGAATGTGGTTTCCATGACTTGCTTCCAGTAATAGCTTGTGCTCCAATGCTAGAGTTCCCATGCAGTTTAAAAAGGAGTAAGAACTTTTATGATCTGCCAAATGCTTACAACAAGAACTCAACTAGAGAATTCTGTAACACCAACAGCCTCAGCTAAGAGTTTGGCAATTTAACAAATCATTTATCAGTCTCTGCTGGTCCCACTGCCATTAGTTTTTCTGCTGGTCATATGTGAAAGTAAGATAATTCTCCATTGAACAGTAGTGTGCAAAACTTCCATAAAATCTAACTCATCCCAAAATTGTTGGTCTAAATATGTCTCTGGCATTACCATGGATTACATACGTTGCTTAATGCTACAAAATATTCTTAAATTCTCTGTCAGATCTGAAAAAGTTTTTTCGCAGTTAATTAAAGTTAAACTATCAAAGAAAGTTAACAATATTCTACCGAAACTTTTACAAGTATTTTTCAGATGTCAGTTTATTTGCTGCTTTGAATTTTTGAAATATTTAATTTGTTTGAAATAGTTTCAAAGTGTTTTCAGTTTTCTTTTCACCTTTTAATTTTAATCAATTTGCTGATGAACGAAAAATTAATTAAAATATTCAGTGCCATTTGAAATACTGTATCTAAGAAATGCTTCTTCTGATGGACAAAGCTCTGTCACAGGAATCATGGCAAATTTCGGCAAATTTCTGCTGAGATGTTTGTCTGAGACAGGCTGTATTTTTTAACAAGCACCCCTGTTGTTAATAAGCTATTTTTGAGCGAAAGATAATCATCAGGTGAGGATTACTGTGGTAGCAATTCACAGTTTAACAGTTTTTAATATCCCACATCAAATTAGTGATCTGTGTAATCTTTACTTACAGAACCTGACTGTTAATCAGACACATCATTTTGAGGTGCCTCCTAAAGTTCAGCCGTTAGGGTTTGTGAATTAAGATACTGTTCTTTTTTCTGTCACTTTGCACATATTAACTAAATAATAATTTTGCCAATGTGTTCACTGCAGCACCATCAGTTTAGGATAACTCCCAAGACTAGGTAGCCTGAAATTAGATTAGATATTGATAAATAATGAAATTGGCCATATCAGTTTAAGAAGTGCTTAAATTTTCTTGCAGGTGTGGACAACACACACAAAATGCTGGAGGAACTCAGCAAGCCAGGCAGCATCTAGGAAAAGAGGACAGTCGAAGTTTCAAAACAAAAAGCCTTCAGCAGGACACAGTTTTTGTCCCAAAACTTCGACTGTTACTGTTTTCCAGGATGCTGCCTGGCTTGCTGAGTTCCTCCAGGATTTTGTGTGTGATCCTTAGATTTCCAGCATCTGCAGATTTTCTCTTGTTTACAAATGTAGATTTGTGTTTCATGAATACCACAAGTATTCACAATATTCTCTGAACTATTGTGTCTTTCCTAACCAGTGTCATTTCAAATCCAAAGGTTTAGTGACAAAGGTTTAAGGAAAAAGTGCTACCATATTGGTGGTGGCATCCATCAGTCTCAAGAGACCATGGATCTGCGCCTGGAGTTTCCAGGCGCAGGCCTGGGTAGGGTTGTATAGGAGACCGGCAGTTGCCCAAGCTGCAGGCCTTTCCCTCTCCATGCCACCAATGTTGTCCAAGGGAAGGGCACTAGGACCCCATGCAGCTTGGCACCGGTGACAATCGCAGAGCAATGTGTTGTTAAGTGCCTTGCTCAAGGACACAAACACGCTGCCTCAGCTGAGGCTAGAACCAGCGACCTTCAGGTAACTAGTCTGACGCTTGCCCGCTTGGCCATGCACCAACACAGTATTAGGTTACCATATTAGGTAATGTATAATGTAACTTTGGGTTATTCTCAAAGATAGATTTATTATATGATAAACAGAGAAATGAACAGCAACTGAACTGATAAATGGAGAAAAAAATAAACTATTCTTGCTGAATTGGAACCACACTTGGGATAGACAGTAGTTTATTTTGTTTTGCAGTTCACTGCTAACTTACTGTTGAATCTAGGACCCATCAGTGTCTCTAATGGATTTCAATGTGCATCAAATCAACCAGAAATATATTTGAATGGTTCTTGAGATAGTAGATTAAAAATGTATCCAACAAAAATATATAAATCTTCTAAACAAAATATACTTTCAAAAGATTCTATGGAAAATTTGCGTGAACTAGAACTTATTTCTTTCTCCATAAGAACAACATAATAGTGCATTTGGAAAATATTAACACTGTGCACTTATCAAGCCCTTCCTGAATGATACCTCATTTTTCTCTTCATATAAAAATAAACATGTATATTTATTTATAACTCACCTTTCACAGTTCCAGTCACCTTCCAGCTAAGTAAGTATATTTGACATGTAACTACAATATAGATTATTTTGTATATATCAAACCAATAACAATTTCTATGAATGAACAGATTTAATTCAAATTAAAACACAACATGACAGGTAAAAACTATAACATAACGTAGACAGGCAAAGAAAACAAGGAAAATAAAGATGTTTACATTGTGCCTCAGGTATTTTTGTATGACAATAGAAAGGAGAAGTGGTGAACCTACATAAAATCTTTAGCATATTAAAACAAATCTAAATGCTAAGAATAAACATTACATACTCTTGTAAGCTCGAGTTCCTTTGATTTTAATTTGATATTATCTCAAGTGATCATTTTTGGGTTCATGACTAAATACAGAAAACAATATTGATTCTGCATCTTTTGCATACTAGTGGATCCTACTGTTGATGACAATTGAAAGCAAGCACAAAGCTGACTTGGTAGATGTTCAATAATATTTAAACATTCCTGGAAAATCAAGAGCCTTCAAAATACACAGAAGTCATGAGAATGGATTTCCCATATTCACACAGGAGAAGACAATTGGGCATCCAGTTGGTTGCTCTGAAAAGAATTGGAAGGATAAAAAACAGGGAAGAAAATATAAACATGCTCACTTTTTCCCTTTAATTCAAAAGCATGGAGGAATTTCATTATGCATCTAAAGACTGAGGGAGGAGCTATTTTTGCCTGTTATCAGTGAGTTGTTTGTTATGTCTCCCCTCTCGTTGTGAGATGGAGACATCTCTTTCTCCCTTTTTAGGGAGAGAGAGCCTGTGGTATGTCAAATTACTGGGTAAACGAGTAGTCTTTAGGGTATCTGCAAGTCTGTGTCTTTATTGATGCTTTGCTGCATGCTTGAGTGCTCAGTGTGGGTGCCAATGGTTCTTTTTTCTGGTGGGAGAGGGGGAAGTCGGGAGGGGCTGAGGGGTTCTGACATTTAACTGTCATTCATTCTTTGGGAACACTCCTCTGTTTTCATGGATGGTTGCGAAGAAAAAGCATTTCAGGATTTATATTGTATACATTTCTCTGACATTAAATGTAACTTTGAAACCTTTGATAGATGTAACAACAGGTTGAAGATAGGGTCTTGAAGATCTAAACAGCAAATCCTTTCAGAAAAGATAATTCAAGTTAAATTTTGAAAACACAGACAAGATAATGGCAACTGTTATCAATCCTGGAGGTTGCAATACCCTTGATGTAATCCAACTTTCAAAGTTTTAAAACAGGTGACAAAAGTGTTGCTCCAAATATGATGAACCTAAGCTCCTGAAAGTCCATTTGGTGGTAAAGTGCATCTACAGGTGTGAATGAAACCTGCTTGTTGCTCTTTTTGCTGGCCATTCTAGTAATGTGCCACTTGGAGGCACAAGAGAAATAATTACACACATATACATCCTAAGATATAGGGACAGAATTAGGCCATTCTAACTATCAAGTCTGCTCTACCATTTGACCACAGCCAAATTATTTTCCTTTTTCACTCCATTCTCCTGCCTTCTCCTTGCAACCCTTGATGTCCTTCACTAACCAAGAAACTATCAACCTTCTCTTTAAATATACCCAAAGGCTTAGCCTCCATAGCTGTCTGTGGCAATAAATTCCCTAGATTCACCACACTCTGGCGATGGAAATTGCTCCATATCTCTATTTTAAAGGGTTCATCATCGATTCTGAATCTGTGTTCTTTGGTCCTGGGTTCTTCCATGATTGGAAGCATCTTCTCCATGTCCACTCTTTCTAGGCCTACAGATATTCAGTTGATTTCAATGAGATCTGCCCCACCCCCCCACCCATTCTGCTAAACTCCATTGACTACAGGGCTTGAGCTATCAAATGCTCCTCACACTTCAACTATTTCATTCCTGGAATCATTCTCATGAACCTCCCTGGATCCTCTCTAATGCCAGCATATCCTTTCATAGATATGGGGCCTAAAACAGCTCAACATACCCCAAGTATTGAGATGTACAGGAGGCCCCAGAGGAGGCCCTTCTACGCAGTTGGCAAATGTGCAGTCGCTGGAAAATACAGTTTAGAATCTGAGTGCAAGACTGCTGTACCAGCAGCAGATGAGTCATATCTCCAGACATACTGGATGCACCAGTTAGACCAGAAGGATTCACGATGTACAGAACAAAATGAACTGTGCACTCAAGTGAGGAGGTGTATATTTTATGGATAATTCCCAGTGGTGCTCTGAAGTGACAGTTCTGTCAAAGTCATGCTTCCCTGACTTGGAACACCTACCAGTCAAGTATTGTCATTCTATTTACCTCAGAAACCCCAGTGTGTAATACTGACTGCAGTGCATATAGCACCAGAGGCCAACTATAATAAAGCACTTGCAACACTGCAGGATGCCATCTCCTAACAAGAACCAGCCCATCCCGACTCATTTCAAAATATAGTCAGAAACTTCAACCAGGCTCCTTTGAAGAAAACTCTGCCCAATTATCACCAGCAAACAGCTAGACGTCCCAATATAATAGACCACTGTTAATTTAAGATAAGGAGTGCCTATTATTCCTTGTTCAGACCAAATTTTGGTAAATTTAATCACTTGGCTATCTTCTTCCTACCTGTATACAGGCAGATCCGAAAAAGCAAGGGTCCAGAAATTAGGACAACTAAGTGGTGGTCGTGGGGGGCAGAGGAGCAGTTATGGGATTGCTTTGAGTCCATGGACTGGGCCAAGTTTAATCACTCATTTAGAGATCTGAATAAGTACACAATGCTTGTAATGGACTTTATTAAAACAGCCAGAGCTGAGTGTGTCCTCACCAAGTCATTTAGAGTCTTCCCCAATCAGAAGCCCTGGATGAATCAAGATCTACCGGGGGCCAGATCAGAGGCATTCATGTCTGGAGACCAAGAAAGCTACAAGAAGTGTGGGTATAATCTCTGGAAAGCCATTTCATGGCCAAAGTGGAAATTGACACACCAAGCTTCAATCAACAAGGGATGCTGGACAGCTGTGCTAGGGCTTGAATGCTATCACTTCCTACAAAGTTATATGAAATTACATGGGCTTCACTTCCAGATGAGCTCAGAGGCTTCTATGCTCGCTTTAACCGTCAGGACTTAGAGAAACCATTGTGGTCCCCCACACACCCCGATGATCCTATGATATCAGTCCCCTAAGCTGATGCCCAGGCTACCTTCAGAGGTAAACTATAGAAAACATCTGGACCAGGCTGGGTACCTAGTCAAGTACTAAAGACCTATGCAGACTAACTGGCTGGTGTGTTCGCCGAGATCTTTAACCACTTTGTTTGGTAGTGTGTGGTACTCAGCTGCTTCAAGCAGGCTTCACTTATAACAGTGCCCATGACGAGCATTGTGACATGCCTCAATGACTATCACTCATTGCACTTACAGCCACAGTGATGAAATGTTTTGAGAGGTTGGTAATGAAACATATCAACTTCTGCCTGAGAGGGTACTTGGAACTTCTCCAATTTGCCTACGGGAGCAACAGGTCCTCAGAAGATGCATCTCATTGGCTCTTCACTTGAACCTGGAATATCTGTCCAGCAAAGATGCATACATCAGCATGCTCTTTATCGACTACAGCTCAGCATTCAATACCATCATCCCCTCAAAACTAACCAATAAGCTCCAAGACCTTATGCAATTTGATCTTATATCTCCCCAACAATCTCCACTAGCATAGGTGCACCACTGGGCTATACTCACTTTACACCACACCTATGACTGTGTGGCTAAGCAGAGTGCCATATTGAAGTTTGCTGATGACACCACTGTTGTGCATCAAACCAAAAGTAATGATGTATCAGCATACATCATTATGAAAATCTGGCTGAATGGTGTCATGGCAACAACCTCTTACTCAATGCCTGCAAGATCGAGGAACTGATTATAGACTTCAGGAGATCAAAACCAGACGTTCATGAGCCAGTACCCATCGAAGAATCAGAGGCAGAGAGGGTGTGCAGCTTCAAATTTCTGTGTGTTTCTATTTCAGACGACCAGCACACAAGTGCATTTGTGAAGAAAGCATGTAAGTGCCTCTACTTCCTTAGGAGTGTACGAAATGACATCTAAAACTATGACAAACTTCTAAAGACGTGCAGCGGAGAGTGTATTGACTAGTAGCATCATGGACTGGTATGGAAACACCAATGCTTTGAACAGAAAATCCTACAAAAGGTAGTGCATTTGGCCCAGTGCAACATGGATTAAACCTTCCCAGTCATTAAACACATCTACATGAAACATTGTCATAGGAAAGCAGCATTCATCATCAGAGACCCCCACCAGCCAGGCTATGCACCCTTCTTGCTGCTGCCATCAGGTAGAAGGTACAAGAGTCCCAGGACACACACCACCAGGTTCAAGAACAGTTACTATCTCTCAACCATCAGGCTCTTGACCAAAAGCAGATAACTACACTCACTTGTTCCATCATTGAAATGTTCCTACAATCAATGATCTACTTTAAGTCTTTTTATCTCATTATCTCATGTTCGCGCTATTTATTGCCATTTATTTATATTAGCATTTGCACAGTTTGTTGGTTTTCTCCACTCTGGGTGACTTTTCATTGATCTTGTTAAAGTTACTATTCTATTGATTTGCTAAGTATACCATCAGGAAAATGAATCTGAGGGTTGTATGTGGTGTCATATATGTGCTTCAACAATAAAATTTACTTTGAACTTTGAAATGTGGTCTGACCAATGCCTTATAAAGGCTCAGCATTACATTCTTGCCTTTATATTTAAGTCCTCTCAAAATAATTGCAAACATTGCATTTGCTTTCTTTACCACCGACTCAAACTTCAAGTTAATCTTTCGGGAATCCTGTACGAGGACTCCAAAATCCCTTTGTACCTATGATTTCTAAATTTTCTCCCAAGTTAGAAAATGGTCTCAGCTTTGATTCCTTCTACCAAAGCTCATAACTAAGTACTTCCATACACTGTATTTCAACTGCCCACTTTTTCCCCATTTCCCTAATCAGTAGATCCCCGATCCCTCAACACTACCTATCCCTCCACCTTTCTGTGTATTATCTGAAAACATCGCTACATAGCCATGAATTCTGTCAATCAGATCATTAACATACAGCGGACCCAAAACTGATCCCCGCAGAACACCACCAGCTACTGGCAGCCAGTGAGAAAAGGCCTATTTCTTTTTCCCCATTCTTTGCCTTCAGCCAGTCAGCCACTCTCCCGAAGTTGCTAGTATCTATACTGTAATACCATGCAGTCTTATTTGTCAGTCAAAATATCCCCTGAAGGAAACAATGCTGCTTTTGGCTTTTTTTATTATGTGCCTCCAAGTATGCCAAAACCACAATGTTAATAATGAACTTCAACATCTTCCCAATCACTGAAGTGAAGGTAACTGGTCCAGTATTTCTTGTCTTTTGCCTTATTCCATTCTTAAAGCATAGAATGACTTTTGACATTTTCCAGTCTTTGGGAAATATTCCAGAATCTAGTCATTCTTGGAAGATCAGTACTAATACCTCCACAATCTGTTCAGATATGTCTTTCAGAACAATGGAGTGTAGTTAATCTAGTCCTGGCGACCTTCAAGCCTTTCAGCTTACCAAGCACCTTCTCCTTGATAATTTTCATGCTGACATTTTCAAATTCCTGGCATGCTGCTGGTATGTCCCATAGTAAAGACAGGCACAAAGTACTTATTCAGTTTGTCTGCCATTTCTTTGTTCCCCATTGCTACATCTCCAGCATCATTTTCCAATGTCTGATATTCAATCTGTCCTTTCTATTCCTCTTTATCTCCCTGAAAAAAATCTTGTGGTATTCTCTTTTTTTGTTATTGGCTGGCTTACCTTCATATTCCATCTTATCTCTCATTACATTTTTAGTTGCCTTTTGTTGGCTTTTCAAGGCTTCCCAATCCTCTAGCTTTCCATTAATTTCTGCTAATTGTTTGCCATCTCTATTTTCTTTAATGCTGTTTTTGCTTGTCAGCTAGTTTTCTCATTCTCACTTTCAAATGCTGCTTCTTTCGGATGAACTGGTCCTGCATCTTATGAATTATCTCCAATCCACTTTGCGCAGCTCCTCTCTCTTGCCTCTTTAGTTACCTATACTCAATTGCAATATCAATACATCTGATTCCAGCTTCTCCCTCTCAAGCTTCAGTATGATCATTTCTCTTAAGGGTTCCCTTGCCTTAAGCTCTCTATCAAAATCCAGTTCACGACACAGCACCCAACTCAAATCTGCCTTTTTCCTAGTGAGCTCGACCACAAGCTGCTCTAAAATTCTGCAAATTTCTTCTCTTGGGATCCAGCACCAGTCTAATTTTCCTAATTTATCTACATATTGAAATTCCTGATGATCATCATAACATTGTCCTTTTTACATGCTTTTTCTATTTCTGGTTCTTATTTGTACCCTACATCATGTCTGTTGTTCAGAGACCTGTATATAACCTCCATCAGCATGTCTCCACGTTACCTTAAGTTAAATGTTTATCCCTTTCTAAACTTTTTGTCTTATTCTTAATATTTTAGAGACTTTAGGTAAACTCTCCTGCATTCTCCTTCCCTTTTACTTTACACATACTTTTCCAAGCTGTTGAACCCAATTTAGTTTAAAAACCCTGTCTTAATCCTAGTTATTTGATTTGCCGGTGCCCTGGTCTTAATTATTTCAAATGGAGCTTGTTGCTTTGGAACAGCACCCTCAATATTGTTGTCAATGTTGCACAAATTCAGACCTATTCCCCTGACTATACTACCCACATTTACAACGACAGTACATTTCTCTTCTCTCCCCTTTCTTGAATGGTGACCTGAACCATGGTTCCAGAGTTTAGTTGTTCATCCTTCGTACAATCCCCATTTTTTTTCCTCACAGGGAGTAGCAATTTCAAAACTGGTGGGCATGTTCAAGAATGCCTACATTTGTACTAGGTTAGGAAGCATAATCAGATTAAAGATGAAAATAAATATTTACATGCTGATTCTAAAAAGTAAGTCAGTTGTTCTTTTAAACACTAATATTTATTCAAATGTATAATGGCCAAGTGTCTGAAAATATCTGAGGAAAACTGTACCCTTAGTAAAATGAGAACATGTACAAACTGAAAAATATTCCCTGAGGTTTCATTCAAACTGGATTCTTGATAATGACTGGCTAAATATATTACTTGTATTTCTTTTAGGCATTTCTTTTATCAAAGCAACTATGAGGAACATAGAGTATGAGACCTAACTTCCTCAACAGGCACAAAATTTCCATCCAAAATATAGCTGTCATGGTTTTCGTGCAGTAATTCCCTGATACTGGTTTGTACCTAGTGTTTATGCATAACATGGCCTTCAGCCACAGAAACAATTAAGGGTATCAGTCATAAAGGAGCTCCCAAGCACCATAACTTTCCATCTGGACTTACATTTCAGCCCTATTTTCTTATCATTTCTTCTATGTGAGCAATATAGAGCTGAAAAATAAGTAGGTTATAGAGGCTGTATGGGTTTAAAATACCAAAAGATGCCACAATTAATGATTAGGTAAAATAAATCAAAAAACTTCAATGAATTCTATATCCCAGATGTTATCCTTCAGCAAAGGCAGGCATTACTGATGAAATGTACAATTATCACTTGCACATCAACTTAATTTTCAGTTAACTCCCCATCACTGAGAATATCTAAAAGGATTACTGGCAAAAGAAAGCAGCATCCATCATCAAGGGCCCCTCACCATCCAGGCCATGCACTCTCCTTGCTGCTGCCATCATGAAGGAGGTACACAAGTTTAGTTCCCATTCCACCAGGTTTATGAACGGCTATTACCAGTCAGCCAGAGGCTTTTGAACCAGTGTGGATAAGTTCACTCATCTTAACTCCGAACTATTTCCACAACCTGTAGACTGACTTTCCAGGTTTCTACAACTCATGTTCGCAATATTATTTGTTTGCCTATTTATTTTTTTTATTTGTACATTTTGTCTTCTTCTGAACATTTGTTGCTGGTTGGTCTTTGTGTGCATTTTTCATTGATTCTATTGTACTTCTCCATTCTATTGTAAATGCCTACAAGAAAATGAATCTCAAGGTTCTACATGGTAACATATACGTATGTATGTACTTTGATAAGAAAAATTACTTTGAACTTAGAACTGTGGAAAATGTTGTTTAAAGACCAATACTTCAATCCCATTACCAAGCCTCTGTGAACCATAGATAATATAGTTTTAGTCTTGCAACTTGCACATATTACTACTGCTATCTGAAAATCAGTGTTTCTATTTCCATTGTTCCATTTCATGTGTTGTTTTAATATCAACACTCTTACTGATTTCAAGCAGTAATTCTCATTTTACTTGCTCTGTTGTCAAATTGTGATACCCAGGGCAGCAAATGATAATCCAAAGTCAGATACTGGAAGAGAGAAATTAAAAAAAAAAGAGTTTGTTTTCAGTAGCAGAGATTGAGAGATTGTAAGGGAATGATAACCTTCCACTACAATCTCTGCTTCTGAGAAGGAAAAGGGTATATCTCTACAGGAATGAGACTAAGTAACTGAAGAAACAGTTGAAGCTGTAGTAGTTGGAATCAAATTATGCCTCTTTATTGGTGTAATGTATTGATAATAACAAGACAGTAGGACATGTCCAGCAGATTAGATGATACAAACAGAAGAAAAACTGAATTAAAATAATGACAGGCAAAATCTGTCAATTCTGATGTCAACAGAAAAAAAGAGTGAACTACTTAAACTTGTTGAGTTTGATACCAAGTCCAAAAACTGCAACATCTCTAGACAGAAGATGAGATGTTATTTGACATGATTTTTGAATGCCTCTTTGTAATCGTGCAGGAGGTCATGGAGTGAGAATGTGATGTTAAATTAAAGTGGCAGGCAACTGGAAGTGATCATCCAATCACCTTGATTTCCTCATGAAAGTTTCCACACCTCATCTCTGACCAGGAGAAACAGACAAAAGTTGAAGGAGCTAAAGTTCATTGTGAGACAAATTCAGCCAAGTTTGTGAGCACACAAGAGAAAATCTGCAGATGCTGAAAATCTGAGCAACTCACACAAAATGCTGATGGAACTCAGCAGGCCAGACAGCATCTATGGAAAAAGTACAGTCGATACATCAGGTTGTGAGGATGTTGGTGGAGGGGAATTGACTGGGACTTGGTTTTAGGAAGAAATAAGGGATACTCAGACCCACCAGATGTGAAACGGAGACTTAAAAGGATTGTACATCCATGGTGAAGATGTACCAGTTGAGACCAGGAAAATGGAAATTTTCAAGTGTTAGAGGACCCCACTAGTTACCATATTCAGCATTTGACCCAAACATCACAGATTTGTACATTTAAGAATATTTGTATGCAGAAATGCAAAGGAAAACTTACAGCAGCATCACCGGCACTTAGCATCATTCACAAGACAAACATAAATTAATCATACATTTAGAAACAAAATCAGACCTATTATTACTGACATATAATGTGAAATTTGTTCTTTTATGGAAGCAATACAGAGCAAGGAAATAACGGTCTATAAAGTGTTAAAATAAGCAGTGCAAATAACAGAACAATGTTGCAGTGTTCATCAACCATTCAGAAATCTGATAGCAGAGGAGAAGAAGCTGTTCCTAATTCATTGATTGTGCACCTCCTCCTTGAGTAGTTGCAAGAAAAGCACATGACTTGAATGCTGAGGGTCTCTAATGATAGATAGCACCTTTTTGAAATACCACCTCTTGAAGATGTCCTCAATGGTGGGAAGTGTTGTGCCAGTGATGAAGCTGGCTGAGTCTATGATCTTCTGCAACCTCTTGCAATCCTTTGCATTGGAGGCCCCATACCAGCCTGTGATGCAACAAGTCCGAATGTTCTCCCGTCTCCATCAGCAAGAATTTGTACCCATCTTTGGTGATATAACAAACCTCCTCAAACTCCTACTGGAGGAATACCACTGATGTGCCTTTTTCATGATTGCATCCATGTGTTCGGCCCAGGATGGATCCTCTGAAATGTTGAAGCCCAGGGACTTGAAGTTGCCCACTCTTTCCACTGCTGACCCCTCAGTGAGAACTGCTTTGTGTTCTCCCGCCTTTCCTTCCTACCTAAAGTCCACAGCCAGTTCCTTGGTCTTACTGAGGCTGAGTGCAAGGTTGCTGTGACATTCCAACCAGCTGAACTGTCTCACTCTTATAATTATGTAATTATACAATGTTTACAGGAAGAACACAGTTTGAATTTAAAATACAAGTCAATTTTAGTGCAAAGTTTTTGAAGTGTCCATGGTGTTACTAAACTGTAGTGATTAAGGTTTTTCCATTTGGTTGAAAAATCAAATATTTGAAGGGAAGTAGCTGTTCCTGAATCTGCTGGTGTGCTTTCATACCTCCAGCTCAGTGATAATCTGATATGTTAATGTCCAGGAATTCCACCACTCTGTCCACTCTCAATCCCCCACTGTATACTGGGGCATGTTCACCCTCCTTGAAGTCAACAATTATCTCTTTTATTCTTGCTGACATAGAGTGGGAGTTTGTTGCAGCAAAACACAACCAGGTGTTCATTCTTACCATTTGTGATTTGTCCAACTGCAGTACTGTCACCAGTGAAGTTAAAGATAGCATTGGAATTGTGCTAGGTGGACAATTGTGTGTGTATAGAGAGCGGAGCAGAGGCAAGCACACAACTATAAGAGAGCACCCTGATCAATGCTCTAATGGCACCTAACATATCAGAAAATGACAGCTGGAGTGGGCCACTCAGTACTCAAGCTACATTGTTATTCAATATGATCATTGTTGATCTATCCTAAGCCTCATTCCCTTTTGTAATAGTTTCTAATTCCCTGATCTTTCAAAGGTGTATCTACCTCCCCAGTGACTTCAGCTCCACAAACCTCCAGGGCAGAAAACTGAAAACATTCAGCAATCTGTGCTTCTAGCCCTCAACACTCTTCATTTTCCAGTATATACAGATAATTGGCTTTGGTTCCCCTTTCTGCCATTCACATTTCCTGCAGCAGTCTACATAATTTATAGTGGCCAATCACTTTGCATATTGAGGGAGAGTATGAGCAGCAAATTCCACATTATTTAACATTTAAATAAACTTTAAGAGTGTAAAGTGGCCTAGTAAATCTCAGATAAAACTGTATTTAGCCCTTGCCTCTGAGCACAGCTTGTTCAAGTTAATTTTTACAAATAATCACGTAAATAAATAGCGACTTCCTTTCAAACATTTGATTCTTGAACCAATGGCAAAACCTTATTCATTACAATATTCATTTGTTTTTGTTTAACAAATCATTAGGCTACAAAAATTGGCATTGATTTTTCATTCACTGCACTGTTCTACAAAGTAAACATTGACGTGACTAGGTAAAGATCTGTTGGTGGATACATTTTAGCCAGCAATAGACATCCAGATGTCTATCTCAATCTGAAGTTGCAGTAATATTACCATCTAGAAAAATCCTAGTCACAGTGTTCAGATGATCACTGATCAGAGAGTACCCTGCTCAGAGTATTTGGTTCTTCTCCTTCTGACCATCAAATAACATGAGTAGAGAGTCTAATTTTAAATCAGTAATTGGTTTATAATTTTCTTATGTACCAAGGTACAGTGCTAACTTTATTTAACATGGCAAACAGATCATGTCAGTGCAAAAATGCATCGAGGCACTACAAGAAAGAAAAAAAAGAATGCAGAACACAGAGAAAGTACAGCGCAGGCAGATAATAAGGTACAAGGTCATAATGAGATACATCAAGTGATCAAGAGTTCATCTTTATCATACAAAAGATTGGTTCAAGAGATTTATAGCAGTGGGATAGAAGTTGTTCCTGAGCCTGGTGCTTATGTTCTCAGGTTGTTTGGATATTCTGCCTGATGGGACGGGAGAGAAGAAAGAATGATTGGTTTCACTGAGCGTCTCATTAGTGAGAGCAGTCCTTTCTGTGCACCAGCTGATCACGGTGAGCAGAATTAATTGCTCCTAGTGTCAATCGACCTCCAACATTGATAAGGAGGATCAATGCCTTTTGGTTCCACAAACATTTTTTTTAAACACAGAAAGCTGATCATGCATTAATATCCTACCAGAACAATCAAAGGAGGTCCAATAACTGGCAGACTAGATACTGGTTGATTACAACATGTGAGCATCTGGCTTTACAAGCATTGCACCCAAATTGTAATGACCTCCAATGTATTGAATAATGTCACCATCTAGAGAGAGCACCACTTGCCTCCTGTTATAAGATGGCAAGCTAATAAAGATTTTTTTGTCTCATCATCAACATTTATCTTATTCCATAAATCAATCAAATGTTTTAATATAGGAGATTCTTTCTTTTCCCGTATCCATTTAGATTCCCATTTGTATATAAAATCTTCTGGTACATTTTCTCCTATTTTATCTAATTCTATTCTAATCCATGCCGGTTTATCTTTCTCGAAAAAAGATGCAATAAATCTAAGTTGATTTGCTTTATAATAATTCTTAAAATTTGGAAGTTGTAATCCTCCTAGATCAAATTTCCATGTCAATTTTTCCAACAATATTCTTGACATCTTACCTTTCCAGAGGTATTTCCTCACATATTTGTTTAACTCTTGAAAAAACTTCTGGGGTAATTGTATTGGTAATGATTGAAATAAATATTGTAATCTAGGGAATATATTCATTTTTATAGTATTTACTCTACCTACTAATGTTATTGGTAATGCCATCCATTTTTCAAGATCTTCCTGAATTTTTTTCAAAAGTGGTAAGTAATTTAATTTGTATAAGTTTTTTATATCATTATCAATTCTTATACCTAAATATTTTATACCATTTGCTGGCAGCAAAGAGATCTTTAATTCAAAATAGACTTATTCCTTTCACAATGGACAATCAACTTTTATATAATTGGATTCAAAATGGGATTAGATATATAGGGAATTGTTTTGAAGGAGGTATATTAATGTCATTTGATCAATTAAAGAATAAATATAAAATATCAAACAACACTTTATTTTGGTACTTTCAATTAAGGGCGTATTTAAGAGAAAAATTAGGTCAAACAATGTTATTGCCGAAATCTAATGAAATAGAAATTTTAATTCAAAAAGGAAATATTAAAAAAATTATATCTTGCATGTATAACTTGATTCAAAGACAGGTAATTAAACAAGGAGTCCATAAGTCAAGACAAAAATGGGAAAGTGATTTGAATATTAAAATTGAAGAAACAAATTGGTCAAGACTATGTCTTGATAGTATGACAAATACAATAAATGTTCGGTTAAGATTAGTGCAGTATAATTTTCTACATCAATTATATATTACACCACAAAAAATAAAAAAATTAAATCCAAATTTATCAAATCAGTGTTTCCGATGTAACCAGGAAACTGGTACTTTTTTACATTCGACATGGTCTTGCTCTAAAATTCAACCTTTTTGGACAAATTTAAGACTTTTACTGGAACAAATTACAGGAACACAACTTCCTCATAATCCAATATTATTTTTACTAGGTGATATTGAAGGGATAAAACCGAAACTCAAACTAAATAAGTATCAGAAAGAATTCATAAAAATTGCACTGGCAGTAGCCAAAAAAGCTATTGCAGTTACTTGGAAATTGGATACACATTTAAGTATAGATTCTTGGAAGAAAGAAATCTATGGTTGTATTCCATTAGAAAAAATTACTTATAATTTAAGAGATAAATATGAAACATTTCTGAAAATTTGGAGCCCTTATTTACAAAAGACAGGATTAAATATATAGATGCTCTGAAGATGAAACAATTGGTTATTAGGGGAAAGAAATAAATATACATATTAAAGTTATTACGAATTCCATGGAGCTTGTGGAGATCTTCCAACAACCAGGCATTCTTTCTTTCTTTCTTTCTTTCTTTTTTTTTCTATAGGGCAGTTAGGGGGGAGGGGTTAAGGGAGGGGGTAAGGGTTATATACATTGTTTTTTCATACTTTGTAATCATTTAAAAATGCAATAAAAAAAGTTTTAAAAAAAAGATGGCAAGCTGAAATGCAGGAACAATAGCAAAAGGAAAAGAATGTGAAGAACCAACTTAGTCTATTTACGCTTTATGGACTGTGAAGAATTCATGATTACTTTAATCCCCAACTGCTCTCAATTCACTATTCAATACCATGCCTTCCATCCTTTGTTCACTATTACAACATTTGACACAATTTACAAACAAAAACAAAAACAGAATCAACATTTCAATTAATTTCTCAAGTTAATCAAAATTGCATTTTGCACAGGATCATCTAACATTTTTCCATATTTTCTCAGTGACTGCCTTTCCTGTGCTTAGTTTTCTGTCATGAGTGTAGGCTCATTACAGGCTGTTGCCTTCAGTGGAGCATAACCTGGAGACGCTCTAGATGCCCAGCTCTGGAGTGTACTAGCTTGAGATGGACAGCAACGTACTGCCAGACCAAATGAATAAGAAGGGGAAGGTGCTAGGGGTGGCAAGATGTTCACGGTCAGTCTGACATCAGTGATGGGTAAGATACTGAAAGTAGTTCCAGAGCATGAGGTTCTACTACCATTTGGATAGATTAGGTCTGGTTAGAGATAGTCAGCACAGCATTGTGTATGGGAAATAGTGTCTGTTAGAGATTTTCAAAGAGGTAACTAAGAGTATCAATGAAGGAAGAGTAGAGGACATTGTCTGTAACAACTTTAGCAAGGCCTTAGCAAGGTCCAGAGATTCTGCTAATCTAAAAGGTTAGATCATATGAGCTCAGTAGATAGCAAGCTAACTGGATTCATAATTGGATAACTGGTATGAAGCAGAGTGAGATGGTAAACAAGTTGGGCCGAACAAACTGATTTGGTGTTGTGACTCTATGATTACATGATTTCTTTACCATTCAATCTGTTTAACCCTCTAGGTATTTGGATCTGTGACCATGCACTTCAATTCCTTTCATTTCCTTCACACATCTTCATATCCTTCTGTTTATTAGGCACCTGTGTGCCTATTTTTTCTCAAACATATTACCTCATAATCTTCTGCATTAAATTCCACTTACCATTTTTTACTCGTAACTTGATTAGTGCTTATCTCACAACATGATCTTTCACTTTCAATATTATGACCAATTTTGGTATTATGTAAATATCTTAATCACAGATTTATGTCTAAATTATTGGAATATATATATAATAAAGGATCTTGAATCGAGTTCTGTTCTCCACTGGAATATTCTTTGGTTATTACTCCATTTTCTATTACAGAGTCAATTCTGGTTTCAATTTGCTATTTTCCCTTAGATCCCTTAGGATTTTGCTTTCTTGAGCAGCCTACTATTTAGGATCCAAATGAAGCTCTTGCTAAAATTAGTGCAGACTACATCAAGTTTATTAGCCTCATATACTTTCCTGGTTAACTCTTCAAAACATTCAATCAAACTAGTCACATATAATGTTCCCTGAACAAATCTCTGCTCGCTTTCCATTAATCTGCACCCTTTTAGTGCACCCTTTTTATTCTCTCCCAGAATGCTTACCAATAATTTTACTCTCTGACCTGTAATTACTAGTCTAATCTATTTCTCCTGTTTTAAACAATGTTACCTAATTAGTAGTCTTTCATTTCTGCAGCATCATGCTTACAGCCACAACAAAATAAAATCTATGATGGTCAATGCTTCTGCTATTCCCTGCATGATTCTCTGACATTCCAGGTGGACCTGGCAATCTGTCCAATTCCAAAGACAGTAAATACCCATGATGCTTCTTCTCATGGAACTGAAGTTCAGAGGTGAACTGGACTTGATTGAACTGACATCAAGGTAGCTTTTAATTGTGGCATCAAGGCTTGTATGTACAACTATAGTTTATGAGCATCAACAAGGGAAAACAGTCTATTGGGTGGAGTCAAATCTCACATAAAGATCATTGAGATGAGACTATGATCACAGGAGATCACCAGGGCATTTTCTTAGACCCACACACCTATAGCAGCTTCATATAACCTTCCTTCCATCCATTATAAAATCAGAAGTCAGCCACATTTGCACAAAATGCCATTGCATCTGCAACTCCTCAGCAAATGAAGCAGCCCATGCTTGCATGCAGCAAAATCTAGACAGCATTTAAATATTGGCTGATAAACTGTAAACAACAGTCATGCCACAAAACACAACCTTCAATAAGAGGAAGTTTGCCCATTTACCCTTGAAGTTCAATGACATTACTATCACCATGACTTCACTAACAACATTCTGGAGTTACCACTAGCCATATAAATCCTATGGGTAATATAGTCTGGGTATCCTGTCAACTTGCAAAAGGAATGGAACATTGTGCAAACTCCCCTGGCTTCCGATATTATGATGGAAGGAAGGTTATTAATGAAGCAGCTGTAGCTGCGCTGTACCCAAATATTGCTTCAAGAAATCCCTGAGGTGAGTGATGCACATTCTGAAATACCAAATGCTTTCCACCATTTAAAAGGCACAAGCCAGGAGTATGATGGAATATTTCTCCACTTACCTGATAAGAGCAGTTAGAACAACTTCTAAAAAGCTGAACATCATTTAAAACAGAAAAGTCCACTTGATTAGTACATCTTCCGCTACATTCAACATTCATTCATTCACCACCAGCTCTCAGTGGATGCAGTGTGGGTCATCGACAAGATGAACTTCAGTTAATCACGGAACCTACTTTGACTACAACTTGCAGACTTTCAGCTTCTGCAACAGTGAAGGATCAGAGCAGAAGCATAAAAACACGACCATCTATAGATTCTTTATTACTGTGCAACAAGCTGACTTGGAAACATAGTCCATCATTAGGTATTAAAACTGCTAGCCCAACAGTACTGATGGTACAATCACCAGAAGGACTGCAGCAGTTACAGATGGCAGCTCAGCAACATCTTCTCAAGGGGACTTAGGGATGGAACATAAATGTTTTGCTAGTGATATCCTTTTCCTGGAAAATGAATCAATAAGAAACTCCTGCCAGCGTATCACACCAGTCTATTCAGTATATCAGCATTATCTCCATCTTTTGTGAAGAAAGATCCAAGGCATTCATTAAGAACAACACAAGTCAATAAGTTCTACATTTTCTTTTGTTAATTTCCATTCCCTTATGTACTTTGTAAAAATACTTTTCTGTTTCCCTGGATTATTCTTGTCAATATATCTAATGTGCACTTTGGCCTTCCTAATTTCACTTTTTAAATTGAATTGCTGCACTTTCCATATACCTATTGATAATTCTGCAGCTCTGAGTTCTTACTATTTGACAAAAGTTTGATTTACTTTTTTGCATGTTCCACGAACACCCAGCAGCAGTACCTGCAATTAGAAACTTCATTTTGTTTCCTTGTTTTTTGGAACAAAATTGTTCAAAGTGCATATTATTTTCTTGGAATGACACCCACTGTTCTAATAGTGTTTTATCCTCTGGAAATCATCGGCACCCTATTTTTGTGATGTTATACTACATTTGAAAATGGTAAATTTACACTTTGCTTTATTTAGAAAATTCACATCACATTAACTTTTAATTTTATTTTTCCTTACTGCTGACATGTCTAACAGAGCCATGCTCAATACCATCAATACTTTCAATTGACGCAAGAGGCTGAGAGTGAAAGACTGAAGCATCGAGGAGGGAAGGTCGTTTTTCTTTACATTAACTGATCGGGGAAAAGAGGCTCTACTGCGCAGGCACGTGACGTAGTGCGCCAAGGTTTAAAAGGGAGACTGCCGCCATATACAGTGGCCATCGTTAGAGTGGACTGAGTCAGAGTGGGACGGTTTTGGCTCAATCAGGCTTCGGCGAGAAATAGGCAGAGGGGAGGGTAGGTTCCGGTAAGTTTTTGTTTTTCTTCTTTTTTTTTTGTTCAGACTAAAGAATATACCAAGCAGGATGTTGGAATGCTCCTCTTGCAGGATGTGGGAAGTCAAGGAGACCTCCGGTGTCCCTGACAATGATACCTGCAAGAAGTGCATCTAACTGCAGCTCCTAATAAACCGCATTATGGAACTGGAGCTGGAGCTGAATGACCTCTGGATCATTCGGGAGACTGAGCAGTTTATAGATAGTAGCTTCCAGGAGGTAATTATACCTAAGATACAGGGCATGGGTAATTGAGTTACCATCAGGCCAGGGAAGGGGAAAGGGTAGGTAGTGCAGGGTTCCCCTGTGAAACAGGTGAACCAATTTGGATACCATTTGGGCGGTGGGGGGGAATGGCTTACCTGGGACAAGCTGCAGCAGCTGGATCTCTAGCACTGAGTCTGGTTCTGCAGTGCAGAAGGGAGGGAGGAACAAGAGGAGAGCGGTAGTGATAGGGGACTCCATAGTCAGGGGTACAGACAGAAGATTCTGTGGTCGTGACAGAGACTCCCGGATGGTTTGTTGCCTCTCGGGTGCCAGGGTCAGGGATGTCTCTGACTGCGTGCACAGCATTCTGAAGTGGGAGGGTGATCAGCCAGATGTCGTGGTACACATCGGTACCAATGACATAGGTAGAAAGAGTCAGGAGATCCTAAAGAGTGAGTATAGAGAGCTTGGTAGGAAGTTGAAAAACAGGACCTCGAGGGTAGTAATCTCCAGATTGCTGCCTGTGCCACGTGCCAGTGAGGGTAAGAATAGGATGCTCTGGCAGATGAACACGTGGCTGAGAAACTGGTGTGGGGGGCAGGGTTTCAGATTTTGAGATCATTGGGACCTCTTCTGGGGCAGGTGGGACCTGTACAAGAGAGACAGGTTACACCTGAACTACAAGGGGACCAATATACTTGCAGGGAGGTTTGCTAGTGTTATTGGGAGGGTTTAAACTAGATTTGCAGGGGGATGGGAGCCAGAGTGCCAGAGTATATAGTGGAACGGGGGTAAAAAAATAAATGATGTTAGTAGTTCATGCAAAGTCACAAATAGTAAAGTTGTGTGTGGTGGTAATAATCTTCTGAGGTGTGTGTATTTCAAAGCAAGGAGGACTGTGGGAAAGGCAGATGAGCTGAGGGCCTGGATTGACACATGGAATTATTACATCATAGCCATTACTGAAACTTGCTACAGGAGGGGCAGGACTAGAAGCTCAATGTTCCAGACTTGATAGAGGCAGAGGGAAGAAGGTTGGAGGGGTGGCTTTGCTAGTCAGGGAAAATATTACAGTAGTGCTTCAGCAGGAAATATCAGAGGGCTTGTCTACTGAGGCCATATGGGTGGAGCTGAGAAACAGGAAAGGTATGACCACATTATTGAGATTGTATTATAGACCACCCAATAGTCAGCAAGAATTGGAGGAGCAAATCCGCAGAAACATAACAGACAACTGCAGGAGACAAAAAGTTGTGATTGTAGGTGATTTTAATTTTCCACACATTGATTGGGACTCCCATACTGTTAAAGGTCTAGATGGGTTAGAGTTTGTGAAATGTGTTCACGGAAGTTTTCTAAATCAATATATAGATGTACCAACTAGGGAGGATGCAATATTAGACCTCCTATTAGGAAATGAGTTAGGGCAGATGACGGAATTGTGTGTAGGGGAACACTTTGGTTACAGGGATCATAACGTCATTAGTTTCAACTTGATCATGGATAAAGATAGATCTGATCCTCGGGTTGAAGTTCTAAACTGGAAAGAGGCCAAATTTGAAGAAATGAGAAAGGATCTGAAAAGCATAGATTGAGACAGGTTGTTCTCTGGCAAGGATGTGATTGGTAAGTGGGAGGCCTTCAAAGGAGAAATTTTGAGAATGCAGAGTTTGTATGTTCCTGTCAGGGTTAAAGGCAAAATGAATAAAAATAAGGAACCTTCATTCTCGAGGGATATTAGAACTCTGATCAAGAAGAAGAGAGAGATATATAACATGTATAGGCAACAAGGAGGAAATAAGATGCTTGAGGAGCATAAAAAGAGTAAGAAAATACAAAGAAATCAGGAGGGCGAAAAGAAGACATGAAGTTGCTTTGGCAGTCAGGGTGAAGGATAATCCTAAGAGCTTCTACAGGTATGTTAAGAGCAAAATGATAGTAAGGGATAAAATTGGTCCTCTTGAAGATCAGAGTGGTTGGCTATGTATGGAACCAAAAGAAGTGGGAGAGATATTAAATGGGTTTTTTGCATCTGTATTTACTAAGGAAACTGGAATGGAGTCTATGGAAACAAGGCAAACAAGTAAGGAGGCCATGGAGCTTATACAGATTAAGGAGGAGGAGCTGCTTGCTGTCTTGAGGCAAATCAGAGTAGATAAATCCCCAGGACCTGACAGGGTATTCCCTCGGACCTTGAGGGAGACCAGTGTTGAAATTGCAGGGGCCCTGGCGGAAATATTTAAAATGTCAATATCCACGGGTCAGGTGCCGGAGGATTGGAGGATAGCTTATGTAGTTCCGTTGTTTAAAAAAGGCTCAAAAAGTAAGCCGGGAAATTTTAGGCTGGTAAATTTGACATCAGTAGTAGGTAAATTATTGGAAGGAATACTAAGAGATAGGATCTACAAGTATTTGGATAGACAGGGACTTATTAGAAACAGTCAGCATAGCTTGGTGTGTGGTAGGTCATGTTTAACCAATCTATTAGAGTTTTTCAAGGAAGTTATCAGGAAAGTGGATGAAGGGAAGACAGTGGATGTGGTATACATGGACTTCAGTAAGGCCTTTGACAAGGTCCCGCATGGGAGGTTAGTTAGGAAGATTCAGTCGCTAGGTATACATGGAGAAGTAGTAAATTGGATTAGACATTAGCTCAATGGAAGAAGCCAGACAGTGGTAGTGGAGGATTGGTACTGAGTGGAGGCCTGTGCCACAGGGATCAGTGCTGGGTCCATTGTTATTTGTTATCTATATCAATGATCTGGATGATAATGTTGCAAATTGGATCAGCAAATTTGCTGATGATACAAAGATTGGAGGTGTAATGGACAGTGAGGAAGGTTTTCAAAGCTTGCAGAGGGATTTGTACCAGTTGGAGAAATGGGAAGAAAAATGGCAGATGGAGTTTAATGCGGACAAGTGTGAGGTATTGCAATTTGGAAGGTCAAACCAAGGAAGAACATACAAGGTAAATGGTAGGACACTGAGGAGTGCAGTAGAACAGAGGGATCTGGGAGTACAGATACATAATTCCCTAGAAGTGGCGTCACAAGAAGATAGGGTTATAAGGAGAGCTTTTGGTACATTGGCCTTTATAAATCAAAGTATTGAGTATAAGAGTTGGAATGTAATGGTGAGATTGTATAAGACATTGGTGAGACTGTATTTGGAGTATTGTGTGCAGTTTTAGTCACCTAATTACAGTAAGGATATTAATAAGGTTGAAAGAGTGCAGAGAAGGTTTACAAGGATGTTGCTTGGTCTTGAGAAACTGAGTTACAGAGAAAGGTTGAATAGGTTAGGACTTTATTCCCTGGAGCGTAGGAGAATGAGGGGTGATTTGATAGAGGTGTATAAAATTATGATGGGTATAGAGTGAATGCAAGCAGGCTTTTTCCACTGAGGCCAGGGGAGAAAAAAAAAAGGTCATATGTTAAGGGTGAAGTGGAAAAGTTTAAAGGGAACATTGGGGGGGATTCTTCACACAAAGAATGTTGCGCGTGTGGAATGAGCTGCCAGATGAAGTGGCGAATGTGGGCTCTCTTTTGACATTTAAGAAAAACTTTGACAGGTATATGGATGAGAGGGGTTTGGAGGGATATGGGCCAGGTGCAGGTCAGTGGGATTAGGCAGAAAACTGGTTCGGCACAGCCAAGAAGGGCCAAAAGGCCTGTTTCTGTGCTGTAATGTTCTATGGTTCTATGGTTCTAAGAGGAATGACCATTGCAACACTTTTCTCATGCCCAGTTTCATTCCTCAAAACTAAATCCAAAAATTCTTCCCCTTTGTTGTACAGGCAACCTTATGACAAAGGAAAAATTCTTTCTTTAGAATTCTGCATCTTCAAACTTATCTTTTGAACTGATTTCATTCCAGTTAAGATTAGGGTTATGTAAATACTCTACAAGTACGCATCTGTCTATGCTTTTCAAATATTTCTTTTGAATTTGATCTTCTGTTTCTTTGTCTGTTTGGAAGTCTGTTGAGCATCCTCAATGTGTTGAAGGGTTATTTTTTATGTTTCATTTCAACAGATGTTTTGATGTTTTCAGTATGTCCACTACATTTCCACCTCCACTAAGGTCCCCAGAGAGTTGTCAAAGCTTCCACCCTTCATTCTCTTCCTAGCCACATCATTCTTCACTGTCCCCTCACTCAACGTAAGTTATGGAACAAATACTTAAATCCATACCTGGGACAAAACATCTATCCCACAAGAGGAGTAGGTCATTTTGAAGGAGCACATGCTATTTTACCCACTTTAATGATGATCCGTTACTTAAGATTCCAATCAATGAATGCCTCTACAGATACAGTATAAGGACTGGTTCTGATGTAGGGTCTCAACCCAAAAATTTACCATTGCTTTGCCTCAGCAGATCTTTTAGCTGTTTATTTTTGCAAGAGTTCTGCAGACATTGGTTAAAAGCTTCATATGGTGCTTCATGTTCCTAGTTTTGAAGACTACTAAGCCCCTGAAATTAAAGCTTGTTACATGTCAATCATTTTGCCACTTCCAACCCTGACAACTCTGTGCAAACTATTGCATGTCAAAATTGGCAACAAATGAGAAATACTTTTGAAGATCAACTTATAAGTACATTCTCCTTCTCATATTGTTTCCAAGACATATTATTCTTCAACCTGTTTAGAGCCGTAGTTACAGAATCATATAGCAAAGAGAGAAACCCCCTACAGCCCACTAAGTTCACATCAATCATCACTCATCTACCATAATACTACATTAATCCACTTTAATATTTACACATTTTATTATATTCTTCCAGATTCTAACAATCAGTTACAATGGGTGCAAATTACAGTGATCTGAACCACTATACCAGTCCTAATTCCAGTCAAAGTGGGTTTAGACATGTGCAGGTTACAGACCCCATTTTCATGCAGTTCCCACTCTGAGTGTGATCATGTTAGCTGTGGAATGTGGCTTAACATTTCACTGTGGGATGCATCACAGTGGCTGCTGTCTTTCCTAGTGACTGCAACCACCAAGACGCAATCAGAACAAGACAACAGACAGGCTTGTCCCTTTCCAATATTAGTTCTCAGTACCATCTCAGAAAACCCTGCAGACCAACAGAGAAAATTGAAATGTGATTTCCCCATGGAAAAATGGCTCTGTTTATTATTAACAGCTAGCTCAAGACTGTTGTTAGAAATGATAAGTCAATATTGGTCAAGGGTAGAAACGTGTTTAACTTTCCTGTGTCCCTGATACTTATTTGCATCACCCATACCAACAACCAATTCAATATTCTGCCAATGAATTATAAAAAAGCAGAAAATATTAGGAAGACAATGGGGAGGAAAAGGCAACATTCCTTTTCCAATGAAGTCACATTGACCGGAAACATTAACTTTATTTTTCCCTTGACAGTTGCTGTCAAACCTACAGAGAAATATTTTCTTTCATTTTCAGATTTAATTATTCTCCAGTGTTTTGCTTTTATCAAATGAAATATAATGAGATTCACCACTTGAATGGTCATAGAGGTTTTGCCTTTGCAGAATTACAGTGAATTTGCATGCTTTGAAGATGAAGAAGTACTGGTGAGAAAATAAATTACTTGATGTACAGTTTGCTTCTGTCACCTATTGCAGACAAGAGAAAGAGACTTTGACATTTTACTAACACGCGACGCATTAGAACTATTTGCATTCTACTGTTCACTTGCAATAGGTCAAAGTACTGGACAGACGCCATCAAATTCCTCTTTGAATCAAATCTAGATGTGTCCTAATTGATACAAAGTGGTGCAATTTTAATATTTATTTTCCATTTCAGAACTTATCCCTGTGTATTTGGAATTGAAATCAAATCATTTTGAAAAAGTAAAATAATATATTAAATGCCATGATTTTGACTATTTTTTCATGACTACTTACTGATCTCGCTTTACGTGATTAAAATGCAAACAATGGTGTTAATAACTAAATGGATGTATTTCCACTGTTGTTTTAACAACATTTTATCATCAATTTGTTTTAATTAGCTTGTAAATTAAAATAATCTATTTTTTGTGTGTGTGGAGCACTGTTTTTCCACATATTTTCCACAAATGAAAATCTAGCATAGTGACAGAAGCAAAACACCACTAAGATTATTGCGCTGAACATTCAATGTATAAACAAATGGTCTCTCTTCATAGTGTCTTAAACTGTTCAGAACCATTATTCGATGAATTATTTGTGAGAATAACTTTATTGAGGTGTGTTGATTATCACTTTAAAGCCGACTCACTCAACACTTAGCTCAAATTACTTCAGCCCAATCTTGATCCTAATGGTCATATTTCTGCTTCCTTTGAATGAATAGATTAAACATTTTTTTCTGGATTTTTGTTAGAATATTCTAAGAATATCAGAGTTAAAAGGAAAAGGTATAATTGCCTAGAATTGTATGTACTGTTTTATTCCAGTTTTATGGAAATAAAGGTCAATTTTTACATGACAACCACTCCTAGCTGCCTCAAGTCTCTCAGGTGCTTGCCACCAATGCAAATTCTATGTCTATGTCACAAGGGATAGCACACCTGGATCACTTTGGACAATGTTATTTTGGAAGGAGAAATTATTGGACATTTTCATGAATTTATTTCACATTGGAGACCAGAAAGGAATATAAAATAGTGTGATCTATTCTTGTGCTGCTGGCATTAAAACTATTCCTCACTATTCCATAATCCCTGAAGAGCCCCCTAATCTCTTATCTATAGGAACCCCCACCAAACCTCACAACCCTCTTCAGATTTAGCAATAAATTCTAGACTTGCCTTCCTAATATCCCCAAACCCACATTATCATCCTAATCTCCTGACCTCAGATCAGGAAAGGCATGGGTACCATTCTATAAAACCCATTCCAGTATAGTAACAATCAGCCATTCACTCCTGGCAGGCAGGTGGCTCTTCTGCCAACAGCAGTATAATAATGGTAGATCTCTAGTCCACTACCCAACTGCACTCTCATCCCTGCTCTTAAGCACATACCCTCCTGCCACCCCCTTTCACAATTGCTCCCAGGAACCCTTCACCACCCCCCAGCCTTGACTAACTTCATATGTCCAGACAAAGGATGATTCGATGTCATAATTTGGTCTTCTTATCCTGCTCAATGCACAATCAGTGCACAATATCAGCATAAAATGCCAATGAGTACATTACAGGTGTCTTTGCTGGTTTTCACTTGTTTTGTCTTGCACTAAAACTGAAATAAACTTGCAAGGAATGGGACGAAGCCTATTCATTTCTGCCTTGATGATCTTTTGGTGAACTTTTGTGGTAAGAAGCACAAATTGTAAAGCTGAACACTCCATTCTGTGACTAGCAAAAATAATTCATGTTAAGCCCTCAGAACATTGGGAACATTGATCTTGATAACACAATATTTAGCTATTATTATGTGGTTCAGAATAGAAGAATAGGAAAAAGTTTCAGGAAAGTTGAAGATAATGTCAACACATGATTCAAAGTTCCAGTTCAAAGTAAATTTATTATCAAAGTACATATATACCACCATATACAACCAAGAGGTTATTTTTCTTGTGGGATTCACAGTAATTCCAAGAAACACAATAGAATCAAACAAAGACCCCATCCCACAGGATAGACAAACAACCAATGTGCAAAAGACAGCAAACTTTATTGATTTATTTAGTGAAGCAGTGTGGAGTAGGTCCTTGGATCCTACAAGCCACAACACCCCAACAACCCTTCAACCCAGATTAACCTTAATCTATCATGGGACAATTTACAATGACCAGTTAACCTACCCAGTATGACTTTGGAAATCAGAGCACCCAGAGAAATCCCATGAAATCTGCAGGGAGGACATAAAGAATGGCACCTGATTTGAACTCTGAACTTCAGAACACCCTGAGATATAATAACATTGCACTAATCGCTATGCTACAATGGCATCCACACAAAAGAAGTAATAATGTAAAAGCAAGAAATATTGTGAACATGGGATGTACAATACTGTGCAAAAATCTTAGGCACCCTAGCTATATATATGCCTAAGACTTTGCACAGTAGCGTAGGGTTCTTGAAAGTGAGTCCATAGGTTGGGGAACAGTTCAGTGATGGGGTGCGAGTGAAGTTGAGTAAAGATATCCCATTTGGTACAAGAGTCTGATAGTTGAGAGGTAATCACTCTTCCTGAACCTGGTCCTAAGGCTTTTGCATGTCATTCCTAACCAGCAGTGAGAAGAGAGCATTGCCTGGGGTCCTTGATGATGGATGCTGCTTTCCTCTGTCACTGCTTCAGCTAGAAGTGCTCAGTGGTGGGAAAGGCTTTACCAGTGATAGACTGGGATGTATCCAATATTTTTGCAGGCTTTTCCATTCAAAAGCATTGGTGTTTTTATAACAGGCCATGATGAAAACAATTAATAGAATCTGCACTGCATATCTACAGAAGTTTGTAAAACCTTTAGATGGCATGCCAAATTTTTGCAAACTTCTAAGAAAGTAGATGTGTTGCCATGATTTCTTCATAATTGCACTTAAAGATTCTGGCCCAACTTTGAAACATGGACTGATTCATAGTCCTCTGATTTCCTCCTCAGGAAATCATCTCCTTTGTCTTGCTGTCATTGAGGTTGGTGTTGTTGCACCACTCAAGTAGGTTTTCAATCTCTCTCCTATATGCTGATTCATCACCACTGTTGATTTGGCCAATGATTGTCGTGTCATCAGCAAACTTAAATATGGATTCACTTTCATAAGTATAAAGTGAGTAGAGCAGGGTATTAAGTACATGGCCTTATGGTGCACCTCAGCTGATGGTGTTTATGGAGGAGATGTTGTTGGAAATCCAGACTACAAGTGAGGAAATCGAGGAACCGGTTGCATAAGGAGTCATTGAGGCCAAGGTCTGAAGCTTATTGATTAGCATTGAGGGAACAATCGTATTGAATGCCAAGCTGTAGTCAATGAAGAGCCTCCTCACTGTCTAGATGTTCCAAGGTTGAGTGAAATGCCAATGAAATGGTGTCTGCTGTTGACCTGTTGTGACAATAGGCACATTGGAGTGGATCTAAGTTGCTTCTCAGGCAGGAGTTGATCTGCATCATCACCAACCTCTTTAAGACTTGCTCATAATGGATGTAGTGAAAGTGTTACTCAATGAATTGAATGAATTGACTTTATTTCTTACATCCTTCACATACGTGAGGAGTAAAAATCTTTCCATTATGTCTTCATCTGAATGTCCACTGTGTAAATTATAACAATTTGTAATAAATAGTATGTACAGTAAGATATAGTTTAGAAATTCAGTTTTGTCAGTGTGTACTAATCAGTCTGGTGGCCTGGTGGAGGAAGCTGTCCTGGAGACTGTTGGTCCTGGCTTTAAAGCTGTGGTTCTGTTTCCTGGATGGCAGCAGCTGAAACAGTTTGTGGTTGGGGTGACTCAGTTACCCAAAGACCCTTCAGGCCATTTTTATGCACCTGACTTTGGAAATGTCCTGAATAGTGGGATATACACATCTACAGATGTGTGGGTTGGCTGCATCACTCTCTGCAGAGTCCTGTGATTCAGGAAATACTGTTCCCATACCAAGCAGTGATACAGCCAGTCAGGATGCTCTTAATTGTGCCCCTGTGGAAAGGATTTGGGGACTCATTTCATACTTTTTCCATGTCTGTGGTGAAAGTGGCATTGTTGTGCTTTTCTTCATGAAGCAACTGTTATGTATAGACTGATGAGACCCTTGGTGATGCGTAAGCCAAGGAACTTGAAGCTGTTCACCCTCTCAACCCAAGGTCCATTGATGTCAATGGGGTGAGTCTGTTTCCATTCCTCCTGTAGTCCACAACCAGCTCCTTTGTGTTCATGACATTGAGGGAGAGGTTGTTTTCTTGACACCACTGTCCCAGAGTGATGACTTTTCTCTGTCGTTATTGATTGAGGTAAGGCCAATCAATGGAGTATCATCGGCAAATTTAATTAGCGGATTGGAGTTGTGGGTGGTATGGTTATACTGCAAGTAAAGGATGGGCCCTAAGACACAGACCTGAGGGGCACCTGTGTTGAGCCCACATTTACCACCTACTGACTATCTGAAGGAATGACAGTCATGGTGGCAGGTTACCATGTTCTTCTTAAGCACCAATAAACTGAAGACTATTTGAAACAGCTGTGTACCTCAGATTGCCAAAGTGAGAGGATAAAGATATCTGTATATACTTGAGCCAGTTGATCAGCACAGGCCTTTATTACTCGGTCAGGTACCACCACTGGGCCAGATCCTTTCCATGGGTTCACCTTCATGAAGGATGCTCTTCCATCAGCCTGAACTCACAGTGTCATCAGGAGCTGTCGGAATTCATACAGGTGGTTCCAAGTTTTGATTGTCAAATAAAAGGCACTTCCCAAAATATTGTTTCTCTATCTGAGTTTAGCTAAAGAGAACAATGTTTTCAAAAGATACTTGGATCAAATGTTCTATTAACTTATTGTTAACTCAATGCTAGTATTGACAGTTCAGCAAAATTATAAATATGTGACTGGTAAGCAATTTTGCACACATTTCTTGCTATTTTAGAGGTTAGACAGAAATGTATCTCCTCTTTTTCAGGCAGAATGTTCATTCTACTTTCGAGTCCAAAATATTCAGAGTCACTCTGCATCCAGCGATGTTGTCCGAACTGCAAAGTTCCTCCAGCATGTTTTTTTTGGCTCTAGATTCCAGCATCTGCTGTTTTCTGTCTCAGAATATCATTCTTCCTTGCACTGTTATTCTGCTGCAAAGTTCCTCAAAACAACATCACAGTTTTATAACAACCAAACTCCCCTTGCACTGAAATTAGTCAGCTCACTAGTCTGAAATTTGACAGATTATTGAGAAAGCATAGATGTTATGGACTTATCCCTTTTTTAAAGAATCTTTTAAAAGAGCCAATGTATTGTGATAGATATTCGTTGTCCTGGGCAGCAGATCTTATGTTTGCTAATCTTATTTTCTAAACACAGCAGCTGCCATATGTAAGATCAAACAGATATATGTAAACTTCCAACTAATACTACTTTGTTTAGTTTCCAGTCATAAATGGAAGTCAATCTTCTGTTCTTAACATGTAAGCAGAAAGCAGTAATCAGCTTCAAGTTAAAACACAACTTTGAAAGGAAGCTCAATGTATAGCACACAAACTCTGTGAGAATTAAATTGTCTGTTCATTGCAGCTGCTGATCAGCATTACAGTACTAGGCAATGAGTTATCTAATTTGTGTTTCAAAATAGATAGTTTGTTTAGTTCAAGGAAGTTTGCACATCATTTTGAAGCAAATTATTTAGCAAATCAAATAACTGATATGCTTATAGGTGAGTTTTATGTACTCAAGGAAGTATGCTTTACAGCATTATTTGTCAGATTTGAACATTAAGCTGAGATCTATGTCTCCAAGAATTGTTTAAACCTTTTATGTTACAAGTGTATCTGAAGTAATATCATATGCATGTGAAGTCATTGGAATGGTAGAAAAAAAGGGTCAAAATGTAGAGAGCAGTTTAGGCTTATTAGGAATAGAGAAAGGAAAATCAAGCAGAAACGAGGAAGAGACATGATGTGAACTAGAATCCATTCTTGCTTCAGTTTCTGCATCAGCCAATTTGTTTGTCTGCAACTTGTTGATATGTCATTACTTCATAGGAATTGTACCTGTGTTTTGGAAATACTTTGAGTTTAAGAAGTCCTATGCGGGTTTTAAATATGTTTTTAAATGTTCTTTGGATTTAAACCTGCATCACTGAAAATAAATAAATAAGCTGTGTTTTAAGCTACTTTGCTAGATGCAAGTATCTTTTCCTTGGTAGAGAGAGGGGACTCACAGTTCCATAAGTGAGTACTGGAAGCTAAATTCACAGCAGAGAATAAACGGGGCAGTAAATAGTCTTTGAAGATTAGATAGTTACAGTATTACCTCCCTTTACTGACAGAACTCTTAGCTATTTATATCCAACAGGGCTTAAGGTCTTCGTTTGATTTTTATAATTCTGCAGTCAACAAATGCAATACCATCTCTGTGCAAACAGAATTCTTTGTCCTCACTGAGATTTGCAAGCAGCTGCAACCTCAAACACAGCATCACACAGATTATTTAATTTCTTGCTCATGGAGTTCAGAGTCATGGTCACATTGAGCTTCATAACACTGAGAATATTCAATGTTTCAACTACATCTCAAAATTACTGTTTGCATCTGGAAAATTGTCCAAACTCAGTCAAAAGACTTCATCAGTTTTACTTTCAGTCCACAAAAAGAAAGAGCAAAGAGATTTACTTGCATTATCCCTTCCCTTCATAACCCTTAGATATTTTCCTGGTTGGTCAAAATGCCCTCTTCCTGCCATCCTTCACTCAAACAATGTGCCTCTTGTGAGCATAATTCCTCATCAACCAGCCAAGGTTCCTTTAACTATGAACTCTGTTGAACGATGGCACAATGCTCGCCATGGTCCTTTCATGACTGCAACATATATTCATTTAGTAACAGCAGTCTCCTGGAGCTAGAAGAGTTTTGCATGTTTTGTGGGATATCCCTTTAAGAGTTGGCTGAATACTTGCATCTGTTATGCTATGTGCTATCAATTGCAAGGTCTTGTGACACATAATTTAGGATAACATGCTGAAATGAACAATGCCAATATCAGCATGACATTTTTCTTGGACATCCAGCCGAATGTTAGATAAACCTTGCAACAAAATTTCTGGTTAATTATGCAACTTCATGAACAACCTTTAGGATGACCTGTAGTATTATTTAATTGCCAAAATAAAAGATGTGGATTGATTCTATGTCCCAGCTTGTTTCCTCACATAGCTGATAATGTGAGAGAATAGCCAAAATATGTGAAATGAAATTCAACATTTTCAATTCATGTCCTCTTCATTTGAATCATGAAATTTCTAGCAATACAAGTTTTTGGATTTGGCAGAAACACATTTGGATCTAAAGTTTGTTTATCAGGTGGGCTTGCCAAATAGGGATCAGAAAGTTGCAACTCATTAGTGGTACAATGCACTTAGAAGACAAAGTGCAGCCCGATAATTACTGTCTACAACCTGTTCCTCCTGAGAGAACAATTGATTGGAGGGATAACATTAAAAAACACCATAAGACAAAGGAACAGAATTAGATCATTTATCCTATTGGGTGTGCTCTGCCATTTCATTATGGCTGATTAATTATCCCACTCATCCTTATTCTCTTCCCCTATTCCCATAACCCTTGCT
This sequence comes from Hypanus sabinus, assembly GCF_030144855.1. NCBI lineage: Eukaryota > Metazoa > Chordata > Chondrichthyes > Myliobatiformes > Dasyatidae > Hypanus > Hypanus sabinus. The sequence goes on from NC_082724.1 coordinate 41,259,401, forward strand.
GCCCAACTAATCAAGAGATGATCGGCATCCATTTCAAACATACTCAATGACTTGTCCTCCACAGCCATCTGTAGCAATGAATTCTACAGAGTCACCACTATCTGGGAAAAGAAATTCCTCTGCATCTCCATTCTAAAGGGACATTCCACTATTTCCAGGCTGTGCTCTCTGGTCCATGATACCCCTAGTACTGGAAACATCCTTTCCATATCCGCTCCATCTATGCCTTTTAGTATTCAATAGGTTTCAATGAGAGACCCCACCCCCATTCTTCTAAACTTCAATGAGTACAGGTCCAAATCCATCAAATACTCCTCATATATTAACCCTTTCAGTCCTGTAATCATTCTCATGAACTTCCTCAGGACCTCTCCAATGCTAGCACATAATTTCTGAGAGGGGCCTAAAACTGCTCACAATGCTCCAAGTGTTCTCCGACCAATGTCTTACAAAGCCTCAGCTTTACACTCTTTCTTTTCTATTTTAGTCTTCTCTAAATAAATGCCAAAATTCCAATTGCCTTCCCTTCCACAGGTTCAACCTGCAAGTTAACCTGTAGGTAATCCTACACAAGAACTTCCAAGTCCCTTTGCACTCTGATTTCTGAATCTGCTCCTCATTTTGCAAATAGACTATGCCTTTATTCCTTCTCCCAAAGTGCATGACCTCCATAAACTATCCTCCATCTGCCACTTCTTTGCCAGTATCCTAATCTGTCTAAGTCCTTCTGAAAACTACTGCTTTCTAAGCTCCACCTATCTTCGTATCATGGGCAAACTTGGACACAAAGCCATCAATTGTGTCATCCAAATCATTGACATATAATGTCAATAAAAGCGGACCCAAATCCAACCCCTGCAGAACATCATTCATCATTGGCCACCAATCAGAAAAGGGCCCTTCTTTTCCTATTCTTTGGCTCCTGCCAGCCAGCCAATTTTCTATCTATGCTAATATCTTTCCCGTGATACCACAGGTTTTTTTTCTTGTTTAGCAGCCTCATGTGCAGCATTTGTCAGGTAAAATCACATTTAACTAAGCTATAGTTATTGACTCATTTTTATCTGCCTGTTACTTGCTCAAAGTATTCCTCAAGGTTTGTTAGACATGACTTCCCTTCAGGGAAACCCTACTGACCTGTGCCCATTTATCAAGTGCCTCAAAGTACCACAAAATGTCATCCTTAATAAAGGGTCACTGAAACGCTGAGGTCAAGGTAATGGGCCTATTATTTCCTTTCTTTTGCTTCCCTCCACTTTTGAAGAGTGGAGTGACAGTTGCAATTTTCCAGATCTATGGAACCATTCAAGTTTTATTGTCATTCAGCCATATGGAAATATAGTCAAATGAAACAGCATCCCTCTGGGGCCAAGGTGTAAAACACATTACCAACAGCTCACAGCACATTGCACTTAGCACACAGTACAAATAACACATACAGTTATGATTTCAGAGAAGCTTACACTCACACAAAAAAAATGTAACTCAAGTCCCTGAGTGACATCACAGTTGATCGACCTGGTCCAGCTTGTTTCTCCACGAGTGAGCACTGGAATGCAGCACTGAGCAAACGCCAGAAGTCAGCACCAAGTGAGCACTAAAGAGCAGTACTGACAGGAGTGGCCAGCCCCCAACCCAGCACAGATTCCAGCACACCCAACAGAAGCCCCTGCTCTTTCCCACACCATCCACACCATCTCCTCCCCAGGGTGAGCACAACAAGTAACCCTGTGGCCTAGACCTATGCCCAGGCTGCACCGCAGCCAAGGCAATAGAGCTCCCCTGCCATCTGTCTGGTCAATGGACCAGTGAATTGGCCTTGTAGTTTCTACTTTACCAATATCCAACAGGGTCTTGTGATCACAATAAAAACATTCCAGACAGTCACACACTTTGCTTGTCAGATTGCCTGGACCTATTGTTATGCAACAAGTCCAGGAGACAACACAACAAAAGTATGCAATAGGTCCATTTCCGTGGCTATCAAGCCACTCACTGATGGGATAGGCCAACAGTGCTAGGTGTTCTTAGTATGCAGTGACTTGCAATCATAAGAAAGGCATACAAGAAGAACAAATGCCTCTCTGATTGGACCTGGAGTAGCCACTGTGTCCGGGTGCACTGCCATCTTACTGGAAAAATCCAGGAGCTAGCAATTCTTGAAAAATCATTACTAACGCCACAATTTGAGCTACCTCTTTCAGAACCCTGGGATGTAATCCATCTGATACAGGTAAATTATCTGCTTCAGACCTTTCAGCTTCCCAAGTACCTTCTCCTTAGTAATATCATTTGCATTCACTCTGCCCCCTGATGATCTCCTGAATTTCTAGCATACTGCTGGAGTCTTCCAAAGGGCAGACTGATGCAAAATATTAATACTATTTCTGTGTCATCCATTTTGACCTCTCCAGTGTCATTATCCAGTGTCTGACATGTCGTCTCTCTTTTACTTTTTACATATCTGTAAAACATTTGGTTCCTCTTTTATATTATTGCCTGGCTTACCTTCATTTTTCAGTTTTTCTCTCCTTATTGCTTTTTAAGGTGTGTTCTGTTTGTTTTTAAAATACTTCCCAATCCTCTAACCGCACTAATTTTTCATCTATCATGTGCCCTCTTTCAAATGACCAAATTATAATGCTGACTTCTGCATCAACCCTCCCATGTGCACAAAACCACAAAGGATTGTCCTGGGTTGGAAGAATTCTAGTTTATACTCCTCTAAAAAGATGTAAAAGTGGCTCTTCTGTTGTATTATTCACATGCATTATATGGTAGTTTCTTGCTTTAAAATAGAGTGGATTTGAAGCTGAGGATAATTGAAGCGCATTGCACAATCACCATGCTGGAAAGATGTAATAAAGTCATTGTCAGAGAAAGTGTTGAGCATATCCTTGGACAGAGGAGCCTCTATAAAAAATATGTTCTCAGAATGGTGTAGAAGTTCTGCAGCAGAATTGTGGATTATCATTCCAATAGCTGTATAAAGTGCATCTGAAAATGTACACCTAATTGCAATCTGAATGTTATGTTACATCTGTTTAAACATACCGTGGGTTAACAGTAAAGAATCATATTCTGGAATAATTAAAAAACTTATATTTACAGTAATAAACAAACACATCTTAACCCAGACAAGTGCTGGAACATTCTAGCAATCCTGTGCACGCTCAGTGCTCTGTACAATCATGTACTGGCACATCATTGCACATGATGTCACTACATCTTCGTTTCCTTATAAAGAAAAAATAAATAACACCATTAACCAATAAACAAATCAACTAACGGAAACTCTGAAGTTGGCTCTTCGCTATCTGAGCCATGACTCTTCTTGTGCTTCTTTTTCTTCTTCTTTTTGGCTTTAAGCTTTTCTTTATGTATCTCTACTAAACTTTTTGGTATACTCTCAGATGCCTCCTGGTTAGAATCTGGGATTTCAGGTAAGCAGTTCATCATGCACTCCTCCTCAGCAATCTGCTTCCCTGCTTCTGTTTGGACTGTATCTTTCCTAATTCCTTCCACTTCCATGTGTAATGAAATATGTATCTTCTTTTCTTTATCTAATTCATTCATTAACTGTGTAATCTCTTCTTTTATGCTGAGACTTCATCATTTCAATACAACTTCTCAATTCCTTCACTTGTGCTTTCACTTCTTCCTTATACTTTGTCCACTGTGAGTGCTCTTGCTCTAGCTAGTGATTAGACTGAATCTCATATTCTCTCAGTGTCTCTTTCATGACCTGTGCCATCCCAGACCCAAAAGAGAAAGAACTTTTCCTTTGATCCTCATTTGTTCTATAAGCATCTCTACAATCATGTTGTTTACTCAATAGAATGAAAACTACGTCTTTTTGATATAACATTTCCTGCATAAAAGGAGGAAACATCTTGGAATTGAGCATTAAACACAATTTGTGTGGAAGTATGTTGCTCTTTTCCATGCTGTCCTGTGTTGAAACTCCAGGGACTAAAACTAGTGATGGAGTGAAGTATCTGGCAATAATTTCATTGGCACTATTAATAGTTCCATTGCAGGCAATGAGCTTGATTGATAGAAAGTAAAAAAAAAACTATTATAAGATCTCAGCAGGGGCAAAAAGACTAACAGAAGTAAAATCAGATCAAAGGATAGGTAAGGCATTTTGCCTGGACTGCAAAGAATGGTTTATTAAAATACATCATAAGTAAAAATAGAATCAACAACGAGAACAGAAGAACTTACATATTAGGATAACTCTTTAGTGGCTACATAAATGATGGATGATTTTGGCTGAAAATAACATATGATTTTTATTGATGATATAACAGCAAAAACATCAGTAAAAGCAAGATCTTCAAAATGGACCTGATGATCTCCTGAGTATTTTAAATATTTTATGATATATCTTTGTCTTGGTTTCATTCCTTTCCTCATAACAAGATGCTGTTATCAGAGACAAGACTGCATTGCAGAATGGTTTTACAAATCTGGACAGTAAAGTTAATTACATCGGTCAGTGTAATTTCATTTTCTATGAAAAAAGTACCAAGTCAACATACTTCACCTGTGCTATTTACAGGTCGTCCGTATACCCAGTTGAAAGTCCCAGTGCATCCTTGACTCAAAGAACAGCATACTCGAAGTATTTTACATGTACTCTATTTCTTTTCTGACACTGATCCATTTCCAAAATCTGCCTCCCCTTTCCTAATCTGTCTTTATTTCTGAAGACAGCTTATTTACTGATGTCTATTATAAACTCAAAGATTCTCATCTTCCCAACCTGTTACTTGTAAACATGCTATTCCCTTCTCTTCATTTCTTTGTCAGCCCCACCTCTGGCCTCAGGATGAGGCTTTTCATTTGAGAACTAAGAAGATACCCATCTTCTTCAAAGAAAGGGGTTTTCCTTCCTTCATCATCAATGCTGCCTGCAACCATATCTCTTCCATTTCATGCACGTCTGCTCGTAACCCAACCTCATGACATCCTACCAGTGACAGGGTTCCTCTTGTCCTCACCTACCATTCCGCGTCCAGTACATTAATCTCCAAAACTTCTGCCATCTCTAATGGGATCCCACCACCAAGCACATCTTACTCTCCTCCCCCGACTTTCTGCTTTCTGCAGGGATTATTCCCTACACAACTCCCTTGACCTTTTGTCCCTCCCCGCTGATCTCCCTCCTGGCACTTATCCTTGCAAGCAGAATAAGTGCTACATCTGCCCTACACCTCCTCCCTCACTACCATTCAGGGCCCCAAACAGTCCTCCAGGTGAGACAACACACCATCTATGAGTCTGTTGTGATTATCCACTGTATCCGGGCTCCTGGTGTGGCCTCCTGTATATCAACGAGACCTGATGCAGATTGAGAAAGCCCTTGGCCAAGCACCTATGCTCAGTATGCCAGAAGAAAAGGGGTCTCCCAGTGGCCATCCATTTTAATTCCACTCCCCATTCCCATTTTGACATGTCAATCCTTGGCCTTCTCTACTGTCGTGATGAGGCCACATTCAGGTTGGAGGAGCAAGATCTTATATTCCATTAGGGTAGCCCCCAAACTGATGGCATGAACACCAACTTCTCAAACTTCTGGTAATGCCCCACACCCCCTTCTCTACTTCACCATTCCATATTCCTATTTCCTTCTATCATCTTATCTCCTTTCCTGCCTATCACTACTCTCTGGTGCCCCTCAGCCTTGTCTTTCTTCCCTAGCCCTGTCCTCTCCTATCAGATTATCCCTTCTCCAGCCCTGTATCTTTTTCACCAATCTACTTCCCAGTGCTTACACACCACTCTATATAGTTATATATAGACATCCACAACATAGTAAATTTAAATTATCCAATTCAGCCCTAAAGATTTAATTGGCACGTAGAATTTCTTACTCTTGTTTAATAATATCTTCCCTGACAGTGGGTGTGGGGAGGGGGTCACTCTGTTTGGGCAATACAGGCCATTCTTAGAGATGGAGAGATATTGCTTTTGGCATCTCCTGAAGGGTGCTCAGCAGGCTGCTGGATCTGCTGATCTATCCCAGGCCATCAAATAAAGATACCTGACCATGCCAATGTCTGACATATAGTTCCTCCAACACTGTAGGTCTCAGCTTGGGTAGTACAAATACTCTCACGCTCCATTTAAGGCAACATCCATCAAGGGCAAGTTCATCGGGCATCCATAAAAACTGGAGGTACTGGAGTTTCTGCAGTACATTCTAGTTTTTTTGGATTGCCATGTAGAACTAAGAATGTGTGGGGTCTTTTCTGGTTTCCCTTTGGATAATCTCAGCAGCAATAGGGTGATTTTCAACTTGAGTTAGGAAGAATATGTCAAGAGAAGTGTCCTTTTTTGTAAGCTTTTCAAGTGTTTCCTTTTCCAAGAGTAAACAGGATTATGCATCAGCACTTCCATAACTAGTTGTCCTCTTGAATTCGACTTTGTAATCTGTCCTCCAAGAAACATCCCATCTTTGACATCCTCTTAGAACAGAGGTGATGAGGAATTTCTTTTGCCAGAGGGTAGTGAATCTGTGGAATTCATTGCTACTGATGGCTGTGGAGGCCAAGTCATTGACCATATTGAGTGTCATCATTGAAAAAACCGAAGGTCCATGAGCTAGTCCTTACTGTGCAATCAGGGGTGGCGAGGTTCAATAACTTTAAATTCCTTGATGTTATCATTTTAGAGGGTCAGTCCTTGGCCCAGAATGTAAGCACATTTATGAAGAAAGCATGGTAGCACCTCTACTTCCTAATGAGTTTGCAAAGATTTGGCATGACAACTAAAACTTTGACAAACTTCTATAGATGTGTGATGGAGAGTATATTGGCAGTTTGCATCACGGCCTGATGTGGAAACACAAATGCCTTTGAACGGAAAATTATACAAAAAGTAATGGATGTAGTCAAGTCCATCACAAGTAAAGCCTTCCCCAGCATGGAGCACTGTTGCAGGAAAGCAGGATCCATCATCAAGGATGCCAACCACCCAGGATATGCTCTCTTCTCAGTGCTGCCATCAGGAAAAAAAGCACAGGAGCCTCAGGAACCATACCACAAGGTTGAATAGTTAATGCCCTTCAACCATCAGGACCTTGAACCAGTTGGGATATCTTCACCCAATTTCACTCACCATATCACTGAACTATGGACAAATCTCAACCTATGGACTTTCAAGGACTCATTTCATATTTTCTTTTGTATTTGCACAGTTTGTTGTCTTTTGCATACTAGTTTTTCTGTCCTGTTTGGTGGAGTCTTTCATAGATTCTATTATTTTTCTAGGATTTACTGAGCAGGCCTGCTAGAAAACAAATCGCAGGCTAGTATATGGCGACATGTGTAGTTTGATAATAAATTTGCTTTGAACTTTAAACTAGGGCTATATTTAAAACTGAGGTTGATAGGTTCTTGATCAGTCACAGCATCAAAAATTAGGAAAGAAGGCAGGAGAATAAATTTGAAAGGATAACAATTCAGCCTTAATAGAATGATGCAGCAAATCCAATGGGCCAGAATGCTTAATTCTGCTCCAATTTCTTAAGGTCTCAAGAAATGTCCTGATATTTTCAAAGTTCACATGAGCATCAATACAGCCATCATCATGCTGTAAAAGGAAGGCGAATGAATATGAATGAACCAAGTGCTTCTCCATGCATGCTGTAGAATTCCAGATAGTATCATTAAGGTTCCTTTTATTTATTGTGTCTCCCCCTCAACCACAGCTGACAGAGTTCTCAAACTGATCATTCTATTTCCTACAGTTCTGCTCGAACCTCATCCTCCCAGAGAGGAGGAGGGCAAAGATTTGTAGATTGTCGCCTTCAACACCATCAGCCTCCAGTTTCAATTAGTCATTTCCACCACTAACTACAATTTCCCCTCCCATCCCCTTTCCAAAAGGGTCTTTCCCTCTGCAACTCCTGATCCCTTCTTCCATCTGCACCAACCACTCCCGTTTTCATGCCTTATTGCAAGCTGTCACAAGCAATCACAACACCTACTCATTTACTTCAGTATCATTCAGGGATCCTAACAGCCCCCCTTGGTGCTGCAGAAATTCACTTGCACTTTGAAACTAATGTATTGCTCTTGATGCTCAGAATATAGTCACCTGTGCATTTCAGAACACAAACGTGCATTGGGTAAATGGTTTGCAGAATATTTCCATTGAGTCCACAAAGACAGCTCTGAACTTCTAACCACTGCCGCATGAATTTTCCATTCACTTTGCCTTTTCTGAATTTAAACTTTTACTTTGCTTCAATGACATACAATGGAAGCTTGAAGAACAACATATTAAATTCTGCCTGGATCTGTTAAAGCTCAGGACATATCTCTCCTCAGGAGGGAGGGAGTGGGGTAGAGGGGGAGGGGAGAGAGAGATTTATGTATGTGTTTAATTACTTATTTGCCTGGAATTGCTGATTTTGATATTGAGTCTGAAATGCCACAATGTACATGAGCAGAAGCTTGGGTGCTGTTCATTAGGATCATACATGGACGTATTAATAAAACATGAAGCCATAGACATGTATGTCAGAGTGGGAATGGGAGAACTAAAGTGATTGGCAACCCTTGCAAACTAAACATAGGTGCTCTGCAGATACTTGTTCCACTTTATGTGAGCAGATGCTTGCAAATTTAATTATAACATAACAGCACTTTAATCTAAATATTAAATTCTCATGGAAATTGAGAAGGTAGTTTCTTTGTATCTACTCTCCAAAATCTTCAGGTTTGTAAACATGAGACTGAACGTCAACCTTTACAATCAACTCAATGCAAATCAGGTTGTGCAATCAGCCATCACTGTTCAACTTGTGAAACTCAGTATCATTCTGACAAATTTCCCCTGGATCTTTTTCAAGGTCACATTATTCATTTGAAGATAAAAGTGAAATAATGAAAATACTGGAGTACTGGAATAAGAAAATATAAAATGTTTGAAACACTCAGTGGGTCAGATAGAAGGAAGTTATTCATTCAGGTCAATGAACTTGATTAATAACTTTAGGATGTGACAGAAACAAATTTAAATTAAGTGCAAACCATGGGTGAAGGAGTTTTCTTTGTTTTAGAAATGGACTATATTGGTAATGTTAAGAAGAGACATGCAGAGAGAATATGATGTTTGGAACAGGAAGGAGGCTGAAATAGGGAAGCAGATGTTTAAAAAGACTTAGAAATGGGGGCTACCAGAAGCTGAAACCACATAAAATCCATGAGTTGCTGAGTATGTGAAGTTTAAGATGAAAGAAAAATAAAAAGAATTCAAGAACAGTTCAAATCAGAAAGCCAAATAACACGGTAAAGCAATGTCCAATAAAACAGGCCCATGGGCAACAAATTACTAATGCATTTATCTATTCAATAAATAATGTGTTGAACTGCAAAGGCTTAATGCCTGTAGCTCTAAATGGAACCTCTGGCATTTAGTCAGTTAAGCAGCAGTTAAGCCTGGGACTTCTTCACACGCACTGTCAAATTCATGAGTCCAGACCTTCATTACAGATTAAAAAGCTACATCAGTCTGTTCATTCCAATGCTAGGCTCCTTGCTAATTCCAGTGAGAGATTCCTGACTTTCTGCCAGTGGGCCAGGCATCCTAATGATTTAAATGGGATGAGAGGACCATGTATAAAATAGCAGAGTATCGCTTGTTGTTTTCTAAAGTATACCACTTCAGCTCAATTAATTAATTTAGATATGAATATTTGTATTTAATTTTTCAACTTTTTTAAGATTCACCAATAGTTTTTGTTAAATATATTCCATGCAGAATTGAAAACCAGTATAGCTCTTCCTTAGTTTTATCCACTGTCAAACTTGAAAAACACCCTTGTCGTGATAGGTGTTCCTCATTGTACCAGGAGAGTCCCTAATGCTGCTGAGGTTTAGGTTGCTTTGATCTACTGAAATTTCCCCTCCACATTTGGACAAGATAGCTATGATTGTGGCAGAGAGGGGAAGAAGACTATAAAATGTGGTGCCTGGTGGTCAGTGAGGGATGGGGAAACAGGGTCAATGATATGGACTACTGTTATTAGCAGCCATTTAGTTATGCATTTCAGGTATTCATTGCTATTTTCTGCAGAGAAGTCAAAGGTTAATGACAAATGTATTACCCACATATGCTGTACTGGTCTTTTGTTTTTCCTCTGTGATCTTCAGGAATACCAGATTCATCAGTTTGGAATACCACCAGTACTCTTATAAATTTGAGGGTGTTAGTCCTGAAGGTAACGATCTTGCATTTAATATTTGCTATATCAGAGGTAGTGAATAAATAAGTTTTTCACAACATATGATACAAGATTTTCATTTTCATAAACTACAGATGAAAGGAAGAAATTAGACAAGCTTAATATCTCAACCTGTTTAGCTACTCACTTGAAATGATTGATCACTCTGATGCCAGCGAGAATTACTGAACAAACCCCAAATTTCACACAGCAGGATTTTGGCAGCTAAAGTGAAATTTGGCAGATTGATTGTATTTAATGTTGTGAGCATTCTGACCAGATAATTGAAGGAAAGTTGTGTTTGCTTCAGGATGGATTAGGGACTCCGTACAATGCTGAACATGTTCAGCCACATTAAAATGCGGGGCATGACTTGAGGAAAATCTGACATTTCTCACACTGTTTAACATTGGTTTCAGAATGTGCCTAAATTACAGAGAATTCTATAAGTTCTTACTCCAAGCCAAGAACATTTTCATAATCTGACATCCAGAAATAATTTATTTCTTTAATCATTTATTTTATGGCCATTTTCAAAGAAAAAGAAGGCAGTATTATTTCTATAGCATTCTTCATAATTTTCAAGTGACTTTTTAAAACATACTAAACAAGAAATTCCAGACCACTTTAATTGGATCAATTTCCATGCTTAAGAGAGTGCAGGAATCTCTGATGGAGGGAGTATAGAGATGTGGGAGATACGTGTGGGTGGTTTGGAATGAGACCACCGGAGTCAACAGGAATGAGAGAATAGATAACAGCAAATGCGAATCAGAATCAGGTTTATTATCACTGATGTATGTCATGAAATTTGTTGTTCTGCCTCTGCAGTACATTGCAAGTCAAAAATTACTGTAAATTACTGTACAAAATTTTAAGTGACAAAAGGTACAAAACGATGACGATTTTTTTTAAAAAAGGAATAACAAAGTTGTGTTCTTGGGTTCATGGACTGTTCAGAAATCTGATGGCAGAGGGGGAGTAGCTGTTTACAAGTCAAGTTTGAGTTAAACTTCACTGTCATTTTAATCGTATACATGAATACTGCCAAACAAAACAGTGGTCCTCCAGACCAAGGAGCACAACATGCAACTTATAACATACACAACGCTTAAAGTAATTAACAAATAATAAGGTTCATTTACAACACATATTAAAAAGTAAACAGTATAACACTACTCACGCTTTATACATGGTGAGAGCTGGGTGGTGGCAGGAAGTTTAGTCGTCTCACCCTAACAGTCCTCCTTGTCCTAATGCTACAGTAAATTCTGCCTCATGATAGGGGTCAGAGATTGTTGTATGGACGGATGGGAAGGATTATTGACAATGACAGGCCTGTTTCTGTGCTGTTAGGGCGCTGTGGATGTTGTACTCATGGTAAATATCTCGGATGGATGGAGGCGAGATCCTGATGATCCTCTCAGCAGTGCTCCTAATGCTTTGTAGGGTCTTGTGGTCAAATGCCTTGTAATTCTCCTACCAGACTGTGATGTAGCTGGTCTGGACACCCTCGATGGTGCTCCGGTAAAAATTGCTTCAAATGGGTGGGGGAGAGCCTTGCCTGCTGTGCTTTTGTGACTAAAGAGATGGTGTTGAGGAACCAAATGAGACTGTTTGTTATGTGCACTCCAGAAACTTGGTGCTCCTAACTCTCTCCACAAAGAAGCCATTTATTATCAGTAGGGAGTGATCAGTCTGCACCTTCCTAAAGTCCACATTCATTTCTTTAGTCTTGTCCACATTGAGATTCAAGTTGTTGTGCTCACATCATTCTATCAGCCGTTCTGCCTCCTCTCTGTATGCTGTCTTGTCATTGTTGTTGATGAGGCCCACCAATGCTGTGTCATCAGCAAACCTGACGATTCAGTTTGAGCCAGATCACTTAAGTCTTTAAGTCTGGGTCTTCACACATTGGTATGTTAGTGATGCAGGCCAACCAGTTTTGGTAGTGTTGAGTGTGGCCCAAAGCATTGCAGAGGAAGAAAGAGTCAGTCCTGGCCAGAACGTAATGGGAAAGAAACTACAAAATCCAGCTTCAGGGCCATGAGTTGAGTTCAGCAGCTCAGGGTTGTAAAGTACAAGTATTCGGAGGGGACGGCACTTGATAATACATTTGTCACTTATCTACAGATCTCTCACGATAAACACCATATTTAAGGTTACTTTCCCTTAAGATGTGTAACAGACCATATGGCAACAATTCTTCTGTACTGGCAATATACCAAAGGAATGTTCAACAAGGAGTAATATCATTGTACGATATGATCGGCTTTGTAAAGATGAATTTATCAGTTGATGTGATGGTGTGATTTGATCCATAAGACCACGGGAACAGAATTAGGCCATTAGGCCCATCAATTCTGCACCACCTTTCCACCATGACTGACATTATACCTTTCAACCCTGTTCTTCTATCTTTTCCCCATAACCATTGATGCTCTTACTAATCAAGAACCTATCAACCTCCTCTTTAAATATACGCAGTCTCCTCAGTTGTCTGTAACAATGAATTCCAGAACCTAACACTCTTAATTTCTGTTCTAAAAGGATGTTTTTGTTTCTAAGGCTGTGCCCTCTGATTCTAAACTCTATCACTATAGAAAACCTCCTTTCCATGTCCGCTTTGTCGAGGCCTTTCAGTACTCAATAAGTTTCAATGAAATCCTCCATCATCCTTCTAAGCTCTGGTGAGTACATGCCAGAGTTCCCACTTATATTAATCCCCTCATTCATCGATCAAACACTACCCTTCATTCCTAGAATAACTTCTAGGTTAATCCCTTCATTCCTAGAATAACTTCTATGAATCTCCTTTGGACCCTCTCCAATACCAGATGGTCCTTTCTTAGATGAGGGGTCCAAAACTGCTACAATACTCAAAGTGTGATATGTCTTATGCTGAGGGAGGCTTTATCACATCCTTGCTTTATATTCTAGTCATCTCAAAATGAATGCCAACATTGAAATTGACTTCCTTACTACTGACTCACTCAGCAAGTTAGCCTGAATTGAATGCATTTATAACTTAAAATCACCTATCACTGTTAAAACAAGAACATTGCACTCAACTTTTCAGGCAATTTGCACACAGACATGGCAGTCAAGAAAGATAATTGAAATTTCATCAAACAACAATGCAGTAGCTGTAGTGAAAACAGAAAATCCTGAAAACATTCAGATGACTAGGTAGCTTCTATGAATAAAGAAACATATACTCAGTGGCCACTTTTTAGGTACACCTGTAACCTTGGTAATGCTAATGTCTGGTTGGCCAGTCATTTGGCAGCAACTCAATGCATTAATGCATACCAATGTGGTCAAAAGGTGCAGTTGTTGTACAGACCAATCATGAAAATAGGGGAGAAACATGATCTAAATTACTTTGACTGTGCAATGTTTGTTGGTGCCAGATAGGGTGGTTTAAGTATCACAGAAACCTTTGATCTCCTGAGATTTTCACACACTGTATCTAGATTTTACAGAGGATGGTGTGAGAATCAAAAAAAAAAATAATCCAGTGAGTGGAAGTTCAGTGGGCAAAAAAAAAAAAAAAATGCCCTGTTAATGAGAGATGTCAGAGGAGAATGGCCAGACTGGTTCAAACTGACAGGAAGGTGACAGTTACTCAAATAATTGTGTGTTACAACATACCTGAATGCACAACACATTGAACCTTGAAGTGGATGGGCTACAGCAACAGAAGACCATGAGAGTATACTCAGTGGCCACTTTATGAGGTACAGGAGGTACCAAATAAAGTGCCCATTGAGTGTATTTAGCATTTGAGCTCAAAGACCCTTCAATAGATTGTGATAACTAAAGAGGACATTGATTGAGAACACTGGTAGAATTACTTGACTAAATTGAGCCTATTTTATACACACCAAAACAATTTACAGTGCTTTTTCAACTGTCTATTGGAAAGATATTGCAGACATTCCAGCATTTCCTGTGCTGCATGGAACCAGAATCAGAGATCAGAGTAACATTTTTTTCAGGGCTTCCTGGAATAGAGGACGTTTGTTAAAATACCCTGAATGTAGCTCAAAGGAATCAGAATCAAGTTTAATATCACTGGCATATCTTGTGATATGTGTTGTTTTGCAGCAGCAGTACAGAGCAATACATAATAACAAGAACTATAGAAAGTAATTAGTGCAAAAGAGAGGAAAAAATAGTGAGGTCATGTTCATGGATTCATTGTTCATTTAGAAATATGATGATGGAGGGGAAGAAGCTGTAGCTGAAATATTGCATGCTTGTCTTTAGGTTCCTGTACCTCCTCTTTGATGGTAACAATGAGAAGAGTGCATGCTCTGTTTGAAGAGGGTTCATAATGATGGATGCCACCTTTTTGGCGTATTGTCTTTTGAAGGTGTCATCAATGTTGGGGTGTTGAATGTCCAAGAAGGTGCTGGCTGAGTTTACAACTCTCTGCAGCTTTTTTTCCAATCCTGTGAATGGCCCTTCCATACCAGACAGTGATGCAACCAGTTAGAATATTCTCCATAGTATATCTAAAGACATTTGCGAGTGTTTTTGGAGTCATACCATACCAAGTGCCGTCAAATGCCTAATGAAATATAGCTGTTGTCGTGCCTTTAGAATTGCATGAATATGTTGGGCCCTACATGATTACTTAGAGATGTTGAGGAAGTTGAAACTTGCCACCCTTTCTGCTTCTGATCCCTCAATGAGGATTGGTGTGTGTTCCCTTGACTTCGCCTTTCTGAAGTCCACAATCAATACCTTGTTGACTTTGAGTACAAGGTTTTTGTTGCAACACCACTCAACCAGCTGATCTCTCTAGCTCCTGTATGCCTCTTCATCACCAGCTGAAATTCTACCAACAATAGTTCCATCATTGGCAAATTTATATACAGATACTTAATTATGGAACACACATAAAGTAAACATCTTAAATTTTACATGTTCCCACTTATATGCCCATCAACACTTCTTTGATTCTTTTGCTACTTGATGACACCATATTTCACTTCCAGCAGCCAGCTAACCTAACAGCAACTCTTTGAAATGTGGGAAGAAGCTGGAAGATCCCTGGTAATGGGAAGAACTTAGAACAATTGGATGAATGATTTTAGAAAGGAATGCCATAAGACCATAAGACATAGGAGCAGAATTAAGTCTTTTGGCCCATCAAGTCTGCTCTGCAATTCCATCATAGCTCATTTATTATTCCTCTCAACCCCATTCTTCCACCTTTTTCCCATAACTTCTGATGCTCTTGCTAATCAAGATCCTATCAACCCACACTTTAAGTATGTCCAATTGATGTGGCCTCCATAGTTGTCTGTGGAAATGAATACCACAGACTTATCATCCTCTAGATAAAGACATTCCTCCTCATCTCTTTTCTAAAGGTACCTCCTCCTACAATGAGGCTCTGCTCTCTGCTCCTATGCACCTCCACTATAGGAAATATCTTGACCACCTCCACTATTTCTACCAGTCAATAGTTGTCGATGAGATCCACCATTATTCTTCTAGACTTCAATGAGTACAGGCCCAGAACCAACAAATGCCTCACATACATACACACTTCCATTTCAGAAATCATTTTCATGAAACTCCTCTGTATCATCTCCAATGTTAACACATCTTTCCTTCAATAAGGGCCCAGGACTGCTCACAATACTTTAAGTGCAGCCTCCCCAATGCTTTTCTAAAGCCTCGGTATTATTTCCTTACTTTTACATACTAGTCCTCTCAAAACATACCAAAGACGGTGCAAAGACTCTTGAGTATCTCTGATGTTTAGAAAATTAAAAGATCTTATTAAAAGGTCTGAAATAATTTAAAAGCATACAAATAATCTTACCAAGGCAAAAGCATTTTTATAGGATGTGTTTCTCAACATCCTTGAAAAACTTAATTTGTTAAGACTATTGTCTTTAATGTTAAAGGAAGGGAAAAATAATCAGTAGAACCTTATATTTTTAGGGTTGTATTGGATCATTGACAAGTTTGGAACAGAAGTGAAGGGCACTTTGCTGAAGATCTTTCTTCTTTGCCAAATATCAGGACTCCAGCAAAAAATGCGCTCAAACAATAAGTTCTTAACAACTGGCAGCAATGTCGACACATATTCTCAGCAAAATATCTGTGATATATGTATTTGAAAATGTTGGAAAATGCAAGATGCTGTGACAATTTTGCTTACTATTCCCCTAAAACCCAAATAATGTGATCTCTCTTTGTTGATTTATATTGACCTTGTAGGTCTGACAGAATGGTATTACAGTCTTGTATCTTTGGGCTAACTGGCAATGATAAACATAATAAAATTATTTCTGTGCAAGTTAATTGATAAATCCTGACTGTTTGGAATCACTGTTTGACTTTGGAAAGAATATAATGTATTGTGCTCTGAGCAGTCCCTGTTACAGACTTTCAGTAAGATTTCACTGGTTTTACAAGCCAGGACGTACCCTGTTCTGAATGCTACCATCAGGAAGGAGGTACAGGAGCCTGAAGACATACATTCCACAATTCAGGAACAGCTTCCTCCCCTCTCCTATCCAGTTTCTGAATGGACATTGAAACCATGAACACTGCTGCACTATTTTTTAAAAAAGGGTTTGTACTATAATTTAACTTTTTGATATACTATATATACTTACTGTAATCCACGGTTTCTTTTTCTCTCTCTATTATTTTGTATTGCCTTCGATCTCTGATGCAAGGACAACAACTTTCACAACATATGCCAGTGATAATAAACCTGATTCTGATCCTGATTTCCAATCAGCACCAAACAGTAACAGGAAGCTGGCAAATTTGTATAGCAGAAAACATGCTATATATTTTTAAAACTGCAGGTGATGTCTAGCTCTTCTAAGATGATCACAGCACATGCTGTCTTTGGTATCACAGCAATTAAGCTCTGATTTTAGAAAAAAGTATAAGAAAAGACCAAGATATCTTAATTCACAAACATTCACAAGATAACAGTTCCATGACGGTAATATGGACACATTGTTCTATAAATAGTTTACAGAATGAACACATAATTTCTGGAAACAAATTACCTGCATCTTCTTGGATTAACAAATTGGTGTTTGTAATTGATCCTTGAGAGATTTGAGTAATGAAGCATGATGCTTCAATGCCCACTATTAAGGGAAATATTTCCAGTCTACTGCCAATGGAGTAAAGGATAACCTAGTGCAGGTTTAAACAATGTTTTCTCTTTCAAAAGCCAGGACAATAATGAATCATTAAAAGTATTCTTTGTACAATTCATTACTCCAGGAAGACACTCGTATAAAACTATTTTAATAGACTCAACCTTGCTGGCCTGAAGCATTCTAATTTCATTCAATGAAGACTGGATGGTATCAGAGGCCATTGCAAATCACTTCTTTAGGATTTACTCTTTGAATAAATAATATATTAAAAGGCAATATTTGTATTATGGAAGTTTGAAGAAATTGGTTGCTCAAGGATATTAATATATTCCTACATACTGTAATTGTACTCTGAGATCTGAGAAAATTAAGAGTAAGTAAGAAGATGCAAACACACTGAAACAATTTCCTGCATTTTGATTTTCTAGGACATTCATTTCAAGTTATTTAAATTGTTCTGATGAAATACTGAAATTTTGCTTTGGCATACATGGTCCATGTTTTCAGATGTGGGTGGAACATATTGTTCTACATGAGGCATGTTCCAGAAAGGAGCTTGACAAATTATGCTGCACATATGTTATGTTTATTGAGAGGATGTGAAGAGTCAGAATGCCTAATGAGTGTCATGCTTGCATTTTCCAAAATGTCATTTAGTTTCATTGTGTGAATGATCTATTAATATCTCTAAGATAGAGTTCTGAATTTAACCCAAAATAATGATGTCTGTTGTGTATTTAATATTCCAGTACTATTAGAATAATATTCTAAATATATTGTTTGATTAAGCATTTTTATTTGTATAAGTAAGTCATTATGGATAAAAATACATGAATGTTATAGGCCATCACACCACCTCGGCCTCTGTGTGTGCACCTCACTTACAGAAAAATATAAGTTTTTTTGCATCTCTTGGTTCCCTTGCTTTTATTTTGATTAGTTTTAGGTTTTGGAGTTACAATACATAACAGTGGTGACAAGGAAGTTTTAAATGAACCTCAGATGTCTAACTACCAAATGGATGACAAGATATTTGAGTTATAAAAAAGTGTAGTGAGAAACAATTGAGTAAAAACAACACTGTATGTACTTCTTTAGCCAAGTTCAGAAAAAGGCAGATAGCCTTGTAGGCTCATAATGCTAGGTGATAATAATAGTACACTTTTTACAAAAGCTGTAATGACTGGCTACAAGAGGAAGACAGATGTGTTCAACTGCACAAAATATAACTGGCTGCTGTATACAGAACAAATTGAGCAATATTTTGAAACAAATGCTCCAACCAAACCAGTTGAAATTAACTTTGATGATAATGTGAAAGTGAAGCAGTAATAGTTGGACCCAAATCATTATTGATTGCTGAACGATTTGGGCTTAATAAGTGGAATTGAAAGGAAGGGGAATCCATTTCAATCTATATGGCTGAATTTGAGCGGTAGTCTGAGCATTGTCAGACCCAGTGATGGGTATAATGGTGCACTGGGAGATTGTTTCATTTGTGCAATCTGACAAGAAGGCATTGAAAAATGGCTCCTAACTGAAGCATAACTTACATTTAAAAGAACAGTTGAAATAGCCGTTTCAATAGAAACAACTGACAGGGACACAATTGAGTTGCAGTCAGGAGTGAAAGCGAGAGTGACCAAATTTTGGGAAGTCTATGCAGAAACTGGCCTGGCTGAATATATTGTGTTACTTTTGTGTCAAGGGCTCAAATGCTTCAGATCAGTGCAGGTTTAAACATGTTACTTGCAGAAAATGGAACAAACTAGGACACATACAAAGGGCATCTTAGAAAGACAAAAGTACATACACTTCACAAGGAAGAGGAAAAACATAACAAGTCCAGTTGCAGTTTTAAAAGAGCAGTAATCTGCATGCTGTTGATGCAGAATCTGAAAATCATGAGTGGGACACAGGACTGAGTAGCCTTGAAATTTACAATGTGAAAATGAACAATATACAAGCAATATGGCTTACACCAGAAGTGAATGGCAAATTAATTAGACACTGTCTCAGCTGTTTCAGTCATTCCACAAAATAAGTTTGACTGGCCTTTTTAAAGATACTGGACTGGAGCCTGCAGATATCCAACTAAGAACTTATACAGAAGAAAATATAATTCCTGTAGGAATGACATTTGTAATAGTGAAATACAACAACCAACAAGCCACAATGGGCCTGTAACAGGTAAAAGCAGGAGGGCTAGTATTGTGGAGATGTGATTGGCTGAGACAACTACAACTTGATTGGAGATTTATCCACCATTTGCATGTCACATTTCATGCAACAGAGTCAACAGAAAGTGAAGTTATGAAGTTACTGGATGATGCTACAGGTGTGTTCAAGGATGGAATTGGAAAACTCAACCATATCAATGCTAAAATGGAGTTAAATGAAAATACCACACCCAAGTTTTATAAAGCCAGCCTTGTTCCTTATACCATCTGTGATGAAGTAGCCATTAAGCTAGATCACATGGAGGCTGAAGGGATTCTTTTTAAGGTTGAGTGGAGCCGTAGACAACACCAGTGGTCCCAGTGGCCAAGAAGAATGGGCCTATGATGATTTTAAGGTCACCACCAACCCAATATTGAATGTGCATCAATAATCTCAGCCCAGGATGGAGGATATATTTGCAAACCTTTCTTGAAGGTAATACATCTGAAAAGTTGGTACAGCTGAAGCCTATGTACAGATGGAAATGGAAAAAGAGTCTAAATTGTTTTTCACCATAAACACTCACAATGGGCTTTATCACTATAATAGGCTTGTTTTTGGAGTCACATCTGCACCTGCACTTTGCTGCAAGGCTGTCCAGGTGCACAGTGTTAAATGGGATGACTATTTTTGGTGGTAAGGATGGCAAGAAATATTTCCAAAGTCTCAAGATAGTGTTAAATCGATTTGAAGATTATTGGCTAGGAGCATGGCATACCAATTGTGAATTATTTAAACCAAGTATCACTTATTGTGGTCACACCATTGACTCACAAGATTTACACAAGTGTGCTGAGGAAATTGAAGCATACTGGTGGATGCCCCAAGGCCAAAGGATGTGTCACAATTGCTCTGCTTTTTAGAATTTGTCAATTATTATAACAAGTTCCTGCCAATCTACCTACTGTGCTCCACCCCTTGAACTCATTACCACAGATTGAGAAGGAATGGCATTGGACAAAGCAGTATGAAGTGGCTTTCTAAAAGGTAAAGGACATGGTGACAGCAGACACTGTAATCACACATTCTAATCCCCATTGTCCAGTGAAGCACACCTGTGACATCTTACCTTTTTTTAAAGATATGGTCATATCAAATGTTATGAGTGATAGAAGTTAATGCTCCACAGACATTGCAGCACATTCCCTTACTACTGCAGACAAAAAAGATGTACAGATTGACAGAGCGGCAAACTTTTATGTCACAAAAAAGTTTTCAATCTTTTAATATGAATGTCTTTTTCTTTACCTTTGAGGCATTGTAAGTGATGTTTACTTCAATGTACTCTTGTTAATTTTGGATTGATAAAACAATAAAACATTTGAAAAGATAGAAAATAGTGTACATTTAATCCTTCTACCAAAGTGCATGACCATACACCATATTCCACCAGCCACTTTTCTGCCCATTCTCCAAATTTGTTTAAGTCATTCTGCAGACTCTGTGCTTCTTCCCAATACTACCTGACCCTCCACTTATCTTTGTATCATCCTTAAACTTCCGACAAAGACAACATCCAAATCAGTGATATGAAATGTGAAAAGAGGTAGTCCCAATACCAGCCCTTGTGGAACACCTCTAGTCACTGGAAGCCAACCATAAAAAAGCCACTTCACTTCCACTTTTTTCCTCCTGCCAGTCAGCTGATAGTCTATCCTTGCTCTTGTCTTTCCCATAATACCATGGGCCCTTAACTTGTTAAGCAGCCTCATGTGAGTCATTGTCAAATGCCTTCTGAAAATCCAAGTAAACAACATCCACTGACTTTCCTTTGTTGATCCTACAAGTTACTTCCTCAAAAAATTTCAACAGATTTGTCAGGGAAGATTTCCCCTAAAGGAAACCATGCTGACTTCAACCTATTTTATCAAGTGTCTCCAAGTACTCCAAAACTTCAATCTTAGCAATGGACTCCAACATTTTCCCAACCACTGAAGTGAATCTAACTGGCTTCAGGAGTTCTTGTTCTGCCTTCCTCCTTTTTTGAAGTATCTCTTCCAATTTTTGAGTCCTGTAAAACCATTTCAGAATCTAATGATTCTTGAATGATTATTACAAATACTTCCACAATCTCTTCAGCAACCTCTTTCAGAATCCAAGGATGGAGTCCGTCTGGTCCAGGTAAGTGACCTACCTTCAGCCTTTTCAGCATTTCAAACACCTTTTCCTTTGTAGTAGCAACTGCACTCATTTCGGTCCCCTGACACTCTCTAATTTCTGGCAAACTGCTAGCGTCTCCCACAGGGAAGACTGATACAAAATATTTATTAAATTCTTTTGCCACTTCTTTTCCCTCATTACTACCTCTTCAGCATCATTTTCCAACAGTCCAATATGCACTCTTGTCTTTTACTCTTTTATAACTGAAAAAAATATCTAGTATCCTCTTTTATATATTATTAGCTAGCTTACCTTTATATTTCATCTTTTCACACCTTATGACATTTTAGTTACCTTCTGTTGGTTGACAAGGTCCTGCATGGGAGGTTAGTTAGGGAGATTAGTTAGGGAGATTCAGTCGCTACGTGTACATGGTGAGGTAGTCAATTGGATTATACATTGGCTCAATGGGAGAAGCCAGAGAGTGTTAGTGGAGGATTGCTTCTCTGAGTGGAAGACTGTGACTAGTGGGGTGCCACAGGGATCAGTGCTGGGTCCATTGTTATTTGTCATCTGTATCAATGATCTGGATGATAATGTGGTAAATTGGATCAGCAAATTTGCTGATGGTACAAAGATTGGAGGTGTAGTGGACAGTGAGGAAGGTGTTCAAAGCTTGCAGAGGGATCTGGACCAGCAGGACAAATGGGCTGAAAAATGGCAGATGGAGTTTAATACAGACAAGTGTGAGGTATTGCACTTTGGAAGGACAAACCAAGGTAGAACATACAAGGTAAATGGTAGGGCACTGAGGAGTGCAGTAGAACAGAGGGACTACAGATACAAAATTCCCTAGAAGTGGCATCACAGGTAGATAGAGTAGTAAAGAGAGCTTTTGATTCATTGGCTTTTGTAAATCAAAGTATTGAGTTTAAGAGTTGGAATGTTATGGTATTAAGGCATTGGTGAGGCCAAATTTGGAGTATTGTGTACAGTTTTGGTCACCAAATTACAGGAAGGATATTAATAAGGTTGAAAGAGTGCAGAAAAGGTTTACAAGGATGTTGCCGGGAATGGGAAACTGAGTTACAGAGAAAGGTTGAATAGGTTAGAACTTTATTCTCTGGAGCGTAGGAGAATGAGGGGTGATTTGATAGAGGTGTATAAAATTATGATGGGTATAGATACAGTGAATGTAAGCAGGCTTTTTCCCCACTGAGGCTAGGGGAGAAAATAAGCAGAGGGCATGGGTTAAAGGTAAAGGGGGGAAGTTTAAAAGGAATATTGGGGGGTGCTTCTTCACACAGAGAGTAGTGGGAGTGTGGAATGAGCTGCCAGATGAAGTGGTAAATGCAGGCTCACTTTTAATGTTTAAGAAAAACTTGGACAGGTACATGGATGAGGTGTATGGAGGGATATAGGCCAGGTGCAGGTCAGTGGAACTAGGCAGAGAAATGGTTCAGCACAGCCAAGAAGGGCCAAAAGGGCTGTTTCTGTGCTCTAATGTTCCATGGTTCTAATCCTTTAACTTCCCATTAGCTTTTGCTCTCTCTTTTCCCTTTATACTGTTTTTGACTTCCCCTGCTAGCCATGATTGCCTCATCCTTCCATTGGAATATTTCTTCATCTTTGGGATATATCAGTCCTATATTTTGGGAGATATATAAATTATAGATATTCATCTTCGTGATGTATAAGTCCTGTGCCTTCTGAATTGCCCCCAGAAAATCCATCCCTAATAGTGTTCCCTTTCAATTAACTTTGGCCAGCTCCCCTATAATGCCTCTGTAATTCCCTTTACTACACTGGAATACTGATACACCTGATTTTATCTTTTCCTTCTCAAGCTACAGAGTGAAGTCTACCATATTCAAAAAATACTGCCTTCTAAGGGTTATTTTTAGCTTAAGCTCCCTAATTAAATCTAGTTTATTACACAACATTCAATCTAGAATTGTCTTTCCCTGAGTGGGCTCAACCCCACAGGCTCCTCTTAAAAAGCCATCTAGAAGGCTTTCTATAAATTCCCTCTCTTGGGATTCAGCACCAACCTGATTTTCCCAATCTATCTGCATATTGAAACCCCCATGACCTTCATAACTTTGCCCTTTTTCATGCCTTTTTCTATCTCTCCTTGTAATTTATATCCCACAACCTGGATACTGTTTGGAGGCCTGTATATAATTCCCATTAGTTATTTTTTTTCTTGCCTTTTCTGTTTCTTAACTCTACCCTCAAGTATTTTACATCTTCTGATCCTATGCCACCTGTTGCTAAGGATTTGATTTCATTTTCTACCAGAAGTTTCACCCAACCCCCTCTGCCTACCTGCCTGACCTTTCAATATAAGGTGTATCCTTGAATATTAAGCTCCCAATTATGATTCATTTTCAGAATCAGTGATGACCACAACATCATACCTGCCAAACTCTAATTGTGCTACAAGATCACCTACCTTATTCTGTATAGTGTGCACCTTCAACTGAAATACTTCAGTCCTCTATTCACTGTTTTTGATTTTACCCCCATGCTACATTTCAACTTATCCCAGTGACTGCAATTTAGCCCTATCATTGGCCTGTCCTTCCTCACAATTTCACTACACACTGCATCTACTTGTATGCTAACCGCCCCATTTTCTGCTCCATCACTCCCATTCCCACCCCTATTCCAAATTAGTTCAAATCCTCCCCAACAGCTCCAGCAAACCTGCTTGCAAGGATATTGTTTCCCCTCAGGTTCAGTTGTAACCTGCCCTTTTTTCCCTACAGGTCATACCTTCCCCAGAAGTGATCGCAATATTCTAGAGACCCTGGCCCCTGCAGCACTCCCTTACCCAATCGTTCAGCTGTACTGTCATCTTATTCCTGCCCTGAATAGCATGTGGCAGCGGGAATAATTCAGTGATTATTGTCTTGGATGTCCTGCATTTCAGCCTCTTCCCTAACTCCCCTTTACTCACGGTGCAGGAACTCTTCCCCTTTTCTATCTTTGTCATTGGCGCCAATGTGCACCACAACTTACAGCTGTCCACCCCCCCTCTTGAGAATATTCTACAACTGCTCTGAGATATCTTGACCCTAGCACCTAGGAGGCAACTCAACATTATGGCATCTTTTTCAACTGTAGAATCTACTGCCCTTCCCTCTAACTCTCAAGTCTCCTATCACTATAACACTACCTGACTTTACCTTTTCCTGCAGAGCCTCTGAACTGGCCACAGTGGCACTGTCCTGGCTGCTGCTACTGTGCCCTGCTAGGAAATCCTCTTCAGCAATATCCAAAGAGGTATACTTGTCCTTGAGAGGAATAGCCACAGGACATTCCTGATCTAACTGCTTACTCTACTTACTTCTCTTGGTGGTCACCCATGTCCTCTCTGAAGCCTTTACTCTGGTTGTGACCACCTCAGTAAAAGTCTCATCAGTGGAATGGTCCTGAGGACATGCAGCTCCAGCTCCAGACCCCTGACCTTGTTAGCCAAGAGCTGAAGCTGAGAGCACCTCTTGCAGTTGTAGCCATCAGGGACTCCGTTAACTACCCTGCAACGCCGCATCTTACAGGAGGAGTGTAAGATTCCACTGCCTTAACTACTACCTTGCCTACACTTATTATACTTTTGGCTCTAACTTCTTAAGCTTAAGTTCTGCAGGCAACTAAATAACTCCAAAATACTCAGCAGCTGTAGCCTACACCTATTCTCACAGAAGCCTGTTGTTCATTTCCGTACTGCTCTCACTTTCACATATCCGTATTTAACTTATCCTTACCTTTCTGGATATCTTCATTTCCATCTCTGGGAATAGGCAAGTGACAATTATCCATCAGAAGTCAATTAACACCAACAGCTTTCTGAACTACACCCCCTTCCACTCTGAATTTGTTATGAATATCATCCTGTTTTGTCAGTCTGCTACCATCGTCAGACCTGCTTTCTGCTTTTAAGAAATAAAGATTAAAGATTAGCTTCATTTGTCATGTGTACATTAAAACATACAATGGAGTGCATCATTTTCATCATTATTTGCAACGTACTGAAGGCAGCTCATAAGTGTCGCAATTCTTCCAGCATCAACATCATGTGCCCACAACTGTAACACTAACAGTACCTCTTTGGAATGTGGGAGGAATCCGCAGCACCTATAGGAAACCCAGATGGTCATGGGGAAAGGTGCAAACTCCTCACAGACAGCTGTGGGAATTGAACCCCAATCAGTTATAACAGCTGCAGTGAAGCAATTGTGCAAACTGCAACACTGCCATGCCATCCTACAGAAAAGAATCCACACATCTACTGTTAGACTTTTTGAGTGCCGTGCCTAACTTTTTTTGGAGGGTCCGTAGGAATTAATTTGCTCCAAATGCTTTTTCTACTAATTAATACAGTCCAGACATCCAGATGAGGAGAAGCTCTTGGTGAAATGCAAATGGTGAGGTTTTGCTCATTTCACACCAGAGACAGACTAAAGACACCTCTATTTTTGAATTCATTAGAATGTTCAGTCTGATTTAACATTATAAACAGAAGGAGGATTACGTAAGATTCCATGTGAGTCTATGGAAATTTCCTGAGAACAGTCAACACCAACAATGCTTAATAATTTACTAACATCTTAAACAGCAGAGCCAGAGTGGGATTTGTGTTGCTTGGTTAAATCAGAGTGTACTAAGCATTGCTGCAATATATTGAATTCCTGCTGTAATGTAGCTTCAATATTATTGCCACTTCAAAACAGTGATTGTGATGACTGACTTAGCTTCCTCAGTTCTGTGACAATGATACATAACATGAGTATATTAATTTGTTGAAAGAGAAGTGTGCATTATAACCCTTATCTCAGTTAAATGTTTTTAAATCATTCAACATTCCCTCAGGACTTCATTATCCCTTTATAATAGTGAATGAATCTCAAATCTATGACTTTATCTGTGTAAATGTCAGTGGTTATGAAATTCGACTATTTAAAAATATGGAATATTATGTATCAGGCATGTGTGGATTTTCCTATCAGTGCCACTTCAACTTATTGTATAAGGTTTTGATTGTTCATTTTTCAAAAGTTTGACTAAATATGCTATCTATTATGAATGAGACCATAACAAAAGAATTTAATATGTTCAGTAGAAAAGTAGCAGGATCTAGTCAAATGAATATTATAACAAGAGACAGAATTTATTCATCATATCAAATAGGTGCTAAAATGCCTAGCCAAGCTGATCAATAAGCCTGATGAATCTCGTGGTCAGAGGCCAAGCAAGAGTGCTTGAAGAAATCTGCTTGCATCTAATGACAACTTAAGAGAGACTGCAGATGCTGAAAATCTGGAGTAAAATGCACATACACAATGCTGGATGAATTCTGTTGGTCAGACAGCACCTACGGAAGGAAATGAACTGTCAAAGTCTCTGGCTAAGACCGTTTATCAGAACTGGAAAGAAAGAGTGCAGGTACTGAACAAGAAGGATGAGGAACATGAGCTGAAAGGTGATAGGTGAATCCAGATGAGGGCGAAGATAGATGTGTGGAGGAGAGAGAGCAGGAATGGTGTAAGAAGTTGAAGGTGAATAATCCCTTTATTCCACTGTCTACTGTCCTTTCCTATCAGGTTACTTACTCTTCAGCCTTTACTCACTTCTACTCATCATCTCCTAGCTTCTAATATCATTCCTATTCCCCTCTTCCGACCAGCCATTCTTTCCTGCTTACCTGAATTCACCCATTATCTTCCAGCTCTTGTTCCATTCCTCTTCGATTTTATATTGGCTTTTTCCCCTGTCCTGAGGAAGTTCATTTAAATGTTATCTGTTCATTTCTCTCCATAGATGCTGTCTGACCCAGTGATTTGCTCCAGCAGTTTATGTGGGCTGCTCATATCTAATGATCTTTATGGTTTGCAATCCAATGTGGCTGGGAGACATCAACGCCCTGGGAACCAGTAACAGTGGTATCTTCCATTAAGCCGAGCGCCACATTACACAGAAAATTTTCAGTCAATCAAAACCACAAAGAGCAACTTCAATAGCTTGATAAACACATTACAGAGCATAAAATTAATTCAGGACAGTTTAGAGCACAGATTAAAGATGATCAAGATAGTAATTTCATTCCTAACTTCTTAGTTGCAATTTTGAAATCATTGACAGAATAAAACTCCTACATGAATCCCAATTTATTCACCCCAAATTCCCATTACCTCACCCTTATCCAAATTCTTCCAAAGATTCTACCATTCACCTACATACCAGGAGCCATTCATAGTGGCAAAATTACCTACTAATCCACAAGTCTATGAAATGTTGGAGTTCAGGAATCAAGTCAAGTCACATGACTTTTATTGTCATTTTGACCATAACTGCTGGTACAGTATATAGTAAAAATGAGACAACGTTTTTCAGGACCATGGTGTTACATGACATATTACAAAAACTAGATTGAACTACGTAAAAAAACAACACAGAAAAAAACTACATTAGATTACAGACCTACCCAGGACTGCATAAAGTGCACAAAAGAGTGCAGGCATTCCAATAAATAATAAACAGGACAATAGGGCAAGGTGTCAGGCCATGTGCTGGGTATTGAGGATTCTGATAGCTTGGGGAAAGAAACTGTTGCATAGTCTGGTCGTGAGAGCCCAAATGCTTCAGTGCCTTTTCCAAGATGGCAGGAGGGAGAAGAGATTGTATGAGGGGTGCACCTTCATAATGCTGTTTGCTTTGTGGATGCAGCGTGTAGTGTAAATGCCCGTGATGGTGGGAAGAGAGACCCCGATGATCTTTTCAGCTGACCTCATTATCCACTGCAGGGTCTTGCGACCCGAGATGGTGCAATTTCTGAACCAGGCAGTGATGCAGCTGCCCTAGATGCTCTCAATACAACCCCTGTAGAATGTGATGAGGATGCGGGTGGGAGATGGACTTTCCTCAGCCTTCGCAGAAAGTAGAGACACTGCTGGGCTTTCTTTGATCTGGAGCTGGTGTTGTTAACCAGGTGAGATTCTCCGCCAGGTGAACACCAAGAAATTTGGTGTTCTATCAATCAGTGGAATCTCAGAGAATCACAGGGAGAACATGCAAATTCCAAACACACAGTGCAGGAAGTTGAGAATGAAGCCCACTCACTAGGAGCTGCACCACTCTGCCACCTTCACTTAATCGTCAAAGAGTACTGGATACAGCAAATGTGCTGGTGCCAGATGACCTCCAAGTTCTACTACCAATGCCTTTGCATCTGGCCAAGCAATGCCAGAACAGTTATAACATTGGTTTTTAACCATGATACAGAAAATTGCTCAGCAAAGTGTTCTCAAAAGTCAATACAAATCCAGTCCAGCTTATTACCAATCAGTTGTCAGCCTACTTCCAGCTGCCAATAAAAGATTAAAACTGTCATCAGTAGTGCTACTGGATGACACTCACTCACCATTAATATGCTCCATTAATATGTCCATTTCGGGTTTCACCAAGACCACTTAGCTTCAAAGCTGATCATAGTCTTGGTGCATGATCCAGTCAGTGAGGTGAACATTTGGAATGAGTGTAGCTTCATGGAGCTCTGGTAAAACTGAAGTCAATAGGTTTGTAAGTGTTGGAGGTCAATCATTCCAGCCGCAGTAAGATGTCTCAAACCAATTCATCTTCAGCTACTTTATTAAGGATCTAACTTGCATCAAAAGTGGAGATGCTTACTGATGTTTGCATAATCTTTAATTTCATAACAATGGAACTGACACATACAACAAGACCTTCAACAGCATTCAGGAGAAGTGGTTTGTACACAACTGTCAAGCAATGTTCTTGACATCTTATGGTGTTACCATAACAGTATTTCCCATAATCAACATCCAGAGGCATCACTGATCAGAAACTCAAATGCATGAGCTTCATTAATATTGCTGCTGCAAGAGCTTGTCCATTGCCTAAAAAAGCACAAGTCAAAAACAGAAAGGAAAACTCTCTTTTTCCCTGGATTGCAAGAACTGGTTTTATCAACAACTCTAGATGAGCTTGACACCATCCAGGACAAATCAACTCACTTGACTGAAACTTATCAATCACCCGAAGCATTCATTCCGTCTAATACGAGCACACAATGGATTTGTCTTATACCATTTACAAAATGCCCTGCTGTTACTCACCCAGCCAATATCAACAACACATTCCAATCTCATGACCTATCCCACTCTGAAGGACAAGGGCAGAAGGTATACTGAAGCATGATTACCTATATATTCACTCCATATCTACAACATCTTGACTTAGATATATCTCACCAGTTCTTCATTTTCCCTGAGGTGCAGGTAGTTTAATTCCAGGATGTAGACCTAGTGAAATATATTGCCATTCTTTCTTTATCACTATCAAAACCCTGAAGCAGAGGATAACAGTTCAGTGTTCTCAATCTTTATTTCTCCTTATTGTTGACTTCTCTACATTCATACCCTGTTATTTTACTTCATCCCAATAGATAACCAATCAACACAGCTCCTCCTTGATGTCTTGTCATGAATTTTTCATGGGGCTTTTGCCTTTCAGAATCATTTCTAAGTATGATTAATCTGTATATTCCACTGGAAAAAGAAAACAATTAAGTGTATCCCCATTAAGTGTCAGGATGCGCTGGTCTCCATGTTCTCTTATTTTGTTCAAACACTGAACTCTGCAAAGGAATGTGGCTGACATGTCACAAAGGACAGTCTGTTTCTATGTTTTAAAGCTTTTTAAATCCTCTTAAGTTGGATTTTTTTTTTTGCTGTTAAAACTTCCTATCTAACCTCAATTTCATTGTTGTTATCCTTTGCCTTATCTGGTCCTCCCCTTCCACAATTCATCTAACTACTACCGTCTCATTAAAGGCCAACATTAAGTAAATTAACCTTGCTGATTGTAATTCTCTTAGCAAGCTTGCAACCATGCTCCCAGCCCATTAATTACATGGTAGTTAAAATCTTACAATTGAAAAGCTTGGATATCTGAGACAGCAATGCGCTGGAGGAGATTACACCATAGGGAGGAATGAGACCATGGAAGGAATTAAAAACAGGATTGAAAACAAGAGGTATTGATTAATCAAAGTAAGATGAGAGGAGCCAACCAATCTTTTGTGATGATGCTGAGCATATCAGCTTCAGCTTTCACAAACTTTATTTCTCCTCACCCAGTACAGAAAAGTCCGTGCTCTAGACAGAGAATAAAAGTAATGCTAAGATAGTGCTGGGTGTTATCATTTTTTTCTCCAAGGCGAACATCTCTGCTCTGAAGTCCTAATCATTTTCAGTTCACTTCAGTGGGCAGATATGTTAGATAGCAGACTCTCTAAAAAGACACTTCATTCCAAGTACTATATTTAACTCAGGTTAATTAAACCCAAAGATGTAACTTTAGAAAGTTCCATCTGTGGAAGGATGAAAATGTGGTTTACCGATTAAAAAAAGAGAATTTGAAAAAAAAAATGATATGGGAGAAGAGGCGTGACAGATACAGGTGCTGACAAGGAGAGAAACACAGCAGCAATGTGAAGCTGAGAACATGAACTGTTAAGAGTGGAATTGATAGTGAGTGTCCTTACTCTACTTACTTGAAAACCTCAGGGTGAAATCCATACAGGAGAGACAATAGCAATAAAAGATTTATTGAAGCTATGACTTTAACACGCAGCTTTAATGAGACAATATTGGCATAGATGAGTGTCCAAGATCCCTACTGTGTAGTCAGGAATTAGTTCTGTAAAATCATACCAAGGGATTTGGTCAAGTTTCGTTACAAGTTTGTGAATTGACTTTCCGTGATGATCAACTATTTCATCCAATGAACCAAGAAACAAGATGGTGAGCCACCGAAGTTGACAAACCATCACAGGAACGGAATGTGTAACAACACAGAGGATTTAATACGATTGGATGTATGTTATTTTCATTCAAAGAATCCAAATGTGGTTTCTTATATAATTGATTATTTTTGCAAAGACTTTGATAAGTTACTGAATGAGCTTTGCTTTGATTAAAAGTTGAGATATTGGAGAATTGTCATGAAATGCTTGAAACTGTGTAGATATAATTTTTGATTTTGAGTTTAATTTTGTAGGTATACTGCCTGGAACTGAAACTGCAGTTAACTATAATACTTAAGAATAGGAATTATATTTGGTTTTTTAACTAACTAGGGATAAGTAAAAAGGAAAGTTTAGCCTGTAAACTGTTAAATAGGGAATAACACTAGATCTAATTATTTAGAGAGATTGGAGCATTAAAGGAATCTCACTGATCTTATTTAAAAAAATAATCTGTTTTGGTTTGATATCTAGAAATTGGGACCCAAACAGAATGTTGGGATTTTGAATTGTTCTTGATCAAGTAAGTATTTTGTACATATTCATTTTTTTAAAAAAATTTATCCCCAGAAGTGTGTTGTTTCTATTAACTGTCTTCTTCTGAAACCAAAATCTTCTGATGGCCTACTAGCCTCTAGTGTAGGACTATGTAATTTGTTTTTCTCGAAGAGTGTGTTGACTAGTTACACATAAGACAGGTGCTACACAGGTATAGTTGGCTCTCCTTATCCGCGGAGGATTGGTTCCAGGACCCCCCCCCCCCCAACGGATACCAGAAAACTGCGGATTATCAAGTTGGTGGACTTTAGGACCCAGCGGAGCTCTGGGCCTTATTTACCCTGTCTCAGTGCGGTGGACTTCAGGACCTGGCAGACCTCAAGACCCGCTGCCCACACTGTTTCTGTTCCGGAAAATGAACATGATTGAAAATAAAGTGGAAATAATAAAGCAATCCGAAAGAAGTGAAATGCCATCAGTCATTGGAAAAGTGTTACGCTACAGTTGGTCAACAATCGGAACAATTTTAAAGGATAAAGTTAGAATAATGGAGCATGTGAAGGCCCTGCCCGTTGAAAGCTACAATTATTACTAAGTAACACAGTGGTTTAATTATTGAAATACATACGTTTCTTAAGTGTTATTTGCATAGAAAGGTTAAATATATACTATATACTAAGACAAACATTTGACTAACTGACACTAAATAATACCGGATGTACCTGTTCCGACTTAGAGAACTTTGTTTTCTATTTCAATTCCCGATCCGCGGTAACCTATACACATCCTCCCGTATGCTTTAAATCATCTCTAGTTTACTTACCTAATACAATGTAAATGTTCTGTAAGTAGTTGTTATACTGTATTGTTTAGGGAATAATGACAAGAAAAAATGTCTGTACATGCTCAAACAACAAGTGTTGAAGAGAGAACTTCTGGGTTTTCCCAATCCACGTATGCAGAACCCACGGTTAAGGAGGGCCGACCGTATTACATATGCCTATTAGAAATGACTAGACAGACAGGAAAGCGATAAAGTGTTTTCACCTTCATAAGGAAATCCATGGAATGACAACTCACAAAGAAGGAATATTCAGGAGATCACTGTAGCCTCAAATACATTCAGTTGAAGCACTGGGAAGCTGAGCATGAATGTTGGAAGGAACATGTCATCACACAAACTATACATTTGCCTGACCCATGAAGCACCTCCTACCTCACCCATGAAAGAGCTTACAAGTTTCATGTTGTCCTTATCAGTTCAAGTACATTCAAGATACAAGTTTCAAGTACATTTATTATCAAAGAACGTATATGTTATACAACCTTGAGATTTGCTTGCTCGCAGGTAGCCACAAAGCAAGAAACCTGAAAGAACCCAATTTAAAGAAAAAAAAGACCAACACTCGATGTGTAAGGTAAAGCTAAAAGAATACAAGTCATGCAAACAATTGAAGTGAACAACAGCATTCTAAACCAAAAATGAGTCCTCAGATCTGAACTCCAGAGCAGCCTGGAATAGTCCCAAAGCTTTGTTTATCAGTTCATCATTTTAGAGGGCATGGAGCGCAGCAGCCAGGGCAGTCTTCATAGCCTTGCTGCCATGGAGATGACCATTACAGAGGACGAGCAAAATCGGCTCTCGTCAAGACCAATATCCTGTCTTTTCAGTCTATCTGGGCTGGCGTTTAAATTGACCCAATGATGGATCAGCAAGAGACTCCATGACCTGGAGAAAGGAGTAAACATCATGGAGAGCGAGTGAAATCGGCTCTTGCCTCCAATCTAGGCCATCCTTTAAATTGTCTAAGTAGCACATTGTACCTTGCAGTAGGATCAGACACTGACAGAGCCCACAGAAATGGAGTGGAGGCAAGTTATCCTTGACTCTGAAGGGATTGTCTCAGAGAAAGGGCAGGAATAACATCAAAAGACAGAACTGTACTGTGGATAAGCATTTCCATCAGAGAGGTAAGGTGGAAAACGAAGGTTTTTATTGGAAAATCTAGCAGGAATCATATTAAGTATGTAAACTACAGGCCAATGATTGTGCAATACTTTCCTACAACACTTTATGACAGCTGAGGTACAGGTTAAAACTAGATTACAAAAGCATTAAATTTATTTCTGAAAATTGAATAAAATGTCTGTTTTTATAAGGGGAATAGGATTATGCTGGGGAACACCAGGAATTAAAGTTGTGTCACTTTGATGTTATGTAATTCCAATCATTCTACAAAAACTCTTCTTTATTGAATCCAAGCTCTGCAAGTTTTTAAAGGAGTGTTTGTGCTGACATGATGACAATATGTCCCATGGAAAGAGCCTAACACTGAGCACACTGTACGGCACCATATGGTTCAGATCAATCTGTAATGTCTCAATTTGAGAACTTCAATTACACGTCAACTCTAATCGAAGCTCTCAGTTCAACATTGCCATCATTGCTCAGAGCTGGAATCCCAGGAGATAGCAGGAGCGAGTGAGGTTAATAAAATTACAATATCTGGAGAGCTAGAATAGACCTTGCCAATCACACAGAAATTCTGGTACGAATACTTGGCAGCAGATATTCTGGCAATACACTTGCACCTATTATTATTAGTAAGCTATTGTACATTATTTATGAGGATAATCTTCTACCAAAACTACAACTATCAATGCAATTATAGT
Organism: Hypanus sabinus; assembly: GCF_030144855.1. Classification (NCBI taxonomy): domain Eukaryota; kingdom Metazoa; phylum Chordata; class Chondrichthyes; order Myliobatiformes; family Dasyatidae; genus Hypanus; species Hypanus sabinus. Next base: position 41,294,109 of record NC_082724.1, read on the forward strand.
GCTATGTTTTGATACTGGTGGAATTAAAATTTAATTCAGTTCTGATATTCTCAGCAGTTTGTTCCTCTTACTCCAACTATTTTAGCTTTTCCTCACCCTCAACCTTTGTGTCTCCTCTTTACCTACTTACAGGGGACTGCTGTAAGTTGTCATTGCCAACAGAAAACCATGATTTATAAATTCAGGAGTTCGGGTCATTGGAAGGTGAATATTGCATCATCTTGTGATCATACATTTGTGGTTGGCATAGTACTTTAACGAACCTCTTAGAATTCCTCCAAGAATATTTTGGGACCCGACATATATTCCACATTTGAAAACCCCCTCATAGAAACCTATTTTAGAAAACACTAGATGAAAACTTTGGCATTATTTTCTTTCCATTCTTCAAATACAATCTATGTGTCTTTTTCCACTCCTTTAATCAGTTATGCATGGCTGAATTCAAACAGAAGCAAGACAACCTGAACAGAATTTGATTGCCCAGTCTTACATTCAGTGTTGTATCCCGATTAGTTCATGTGACTGAAGATATTAAATCACCTCCCTGATGTGCACAGTGACATTTTTGTTGTTTAATTTCATCTGGAGACTTGCATCAATCTTGTTTGTCACCCTGAAATGATTTCAGAGCAAAAATCTGCACTCCTGGGGTAAGCACTTCTTCGCTGCATGATAGTAAATAAAAATCATTGTTGAATCATTTAATACTTTGGTAATCAGCTGCAATGTGCAATTAATGCATGAATATTTAACTTCTGATTAACTCACATTTAACATTTGAATGCAATCTGATTACTGCATGTCTTTGCTTTAAATAGTAAAGGTGAACAGTCGTTCTCATATAACCCTAACATAAAGAGAAAGGAATAACCCACAAGGAATTTTAAGTAACAGAGGTCAAAGTGACATTGCAACTCATCAGTACAATCACACAGTCATAGCCGAGGACACATAGAACCACAGCTAATTCAAGCCTTGGAATGATTTTTACAGGATAACTACCAATAATGCACAGATTCAAGCAGGAATAGATTCAATTTAGGATAACCAATAAGTCATGTGGCATTCATTTAAATTAAATTTGTTGCTGTTAACGTTAATGATGCAAAAACAAAGGAGATTAAGGATATATACACAGAATACACATGATCACAGTTTATAGCTTTTGGCCTCAACAACAACTTAGCAGATGCTCACAAAAAATAGTGCAACCCAGCCCAGCCTCCTGTTCCATCATTGCCATTCCAAAGGGAGTTCTTTAATGAATGGACGCTGGCTGCTTAACATTGTAAACAGAGAAGCATTGGTCAAGTTTTGACCTCTTATGTACACTTTTCTGAACACCCTTCAGCCAATAACTAGACTTGGTTATCATTGGCACCAAGAGCAGAGGGAAATAGAGAGCAAAGAAGGAATGAGGGGAAAGGGCAAGGATCGAGCTGGAGGGCAGTAGGACTAAATTTAAGAGAAACAATAAAGTGAAAAAGAACAGAAAACTGGGACCTATGATTTGGGTGGGGATGGCAAAAGAATTGGCATCAACAGATGGAAAAATAGAAAAAAGAATGGGAAATAAATTAACAGTGGGCGTTAAAGGAAATAATAAGCAGGAGAAGAATATTTACATGTACTGTTCAAGGTTGGAGGAGAAGAATGCACGTCAGGTGAAGGATTTGGATTGGACGGAAGAGGGGGATATTATAAATTGAGAACGTTGGCTTTTCAAAAGAAGAGTAATCATTGAGAAATTCACAATCTTCCATAAGGTATCCTAGCTTCAAAAATCTCTACCTTTCACACTTACATCCATTAACCTTTAAGTATAAATCAAGGCTCAATTGAAAGGGGTCCTTAATTTAATGAAAAAAAAATCAACTTTCCAAAGAAATGATGTTGGAAATGGATGATTGATTTTGTACTTTCTATGTCCAGATTTCCTTTCAAGCTTTCATTTATTTCAATATACAGAATGTTGGATGTACCTGAGGCTCAATTTACAAAGCACACAGAGCTGTTTCTCTGACGTTGCACTGACTTGCATCCACATTGCTCAAGTTGTCATCGCACTTGGAAAATGAGTTAGCTTTTACTTGTTTCTAGGTGACCCCAACAAAAAAGACCTAGGCTTGTTGTAGTGATTCTTAATACAAATGTTTTGTGACATAAAGCAGCAAATAGAGAAAAAATATCAGTTACAGACTTAGTTAAAATATCAGAATTTTATTTTTTTATTCATTTTCTGAATGTTGATGTCAACAATTAATTGTCCATTCTCAGTTCCCTGTGAACAGAAAAGTCAATTAAAAGTCAGTTATGCTGATGGAGCATAGACAGACCAGACTGTAGAAGGATATCAGATTTCTTTCTCCTAAGTTTAGAAGAGGACCAGTAAATACTTTGTGCAACTTAACTTTGTTGTTGATTTACACATCTGTTGTCATTAATATGAGATTTACTTAATGACTTCAAAGTTTGAGCTTTAAAGTAAATATATTGTAGGTTTTGTACCCCTTAATGGGATGCTGATTATGAAACAAACAATGATCTATTATGACAAGCTGAATGAAAATTGAAGGTAATTGTGATTATTCGGCAGGCAAGTTGCAGAAATTTTTAAAAAGGCATGGCATTATATTTTTAATGATTTTTGGTGATAAAGTGACTACTGATCATGAAGCAGGCAGAAAAATTCATTAATACATTTGCCAAGATCATCACTGATGATGACGATTCCAAACAGGTACTGACTGTCCGCCTACTAGATGGCTGAGGTAGTGTTAGCTTACCTTTCTGATGGTTCAATGTATATGATAGTTTCATGCACAAAATTATAAAAATATTATATAAAACTACCTTCAGGATATATGTATAAGCTGTATATGTAATGTGTTTAGACTTTGGTCCCATCCTCATTATACAGATAGTATTATTTCAAGATCCGAAGACACGGAAATCTGAAACGCTTACAGCTCCAAGCATTTTGGACAAGGGGTATTCAACCTGCATCACCGTACATATATGTTACCTTGAGATTCATTTTCTTGCAGATATAAACAGGAAGAAAGACATACAATTGATTTTTATTCAAAACTATATATAAACAAAGACAAACTAAAGTTAAAAGGTAATAGTGAGAACATGAGTTGTAAAGAGTTTTTGAAAGTGAATTTAAAGGTCTAAGAAGCAGTTGAGAATAGTGGTGAATGAAGTTATTCATGCCAGTTCAGGAACCTGATGTTTATAGGGTAATGACTGTTCCTGGATGTGGTAGAGCGCGGCCTAAGGTTTCTGTATTTCCTACCTTATCGTATTGGTGAGAAGAGGGCATGGACTGAATGTGGGTGTTTTTGCTTTCCTGTGGCAGTGCTCCATGTAAATGTACTCAGTGGTGAGAAGGTTTTGTCTGGGATGGACCGAGTATACACCAATTTCTGCAGACTTTTCCATTCAGAAGTTTTGGTGTTTCCATACCAGGCAATGATAATCACTGCTGTGCATCCATAAACAATTGTCAAAGCTTTTGTTGACATGCCTAATCTTGGCAAACTTCAAAAAAAAAATATAGACACTGTTGAGACTTTTTTGTGCTGATGCTTGTGTGTTAGCAGGCAAGATACCCATTTGCTATGGTGGGAGTCAAATTTATGTCCCTAGATTAGAAATCCAGAACTCTTCCTGCTAATCCAGTAATTAAACTAGTATGCTATCACAACCATTAAAATAATTCTCCAAAGAGATACAGAAAGATTCTCTCCTTGACAAAAATGTTAAAATCTTATCAATAACCCAAAGGAAATACTTCATTCTAAGCAGTGCCATTCTACAGAATCAGAATCGTAAGTTAATGTGCAGAGTGTTTAAGGCCACAGGTTGATTTTTTTTTCTAATTATTCATTGGGGCTCTTTTTTCATTGCTTATGCCTCAAGGTTCTATTTAAGCTTCTGCAAAGTTATACCTGTGCACTTTCTTTTTCTACAATTGCTACAGAGGGGTGAATAGTGTGAATCTCATTTGCAGTTTGACATCACACTCACAAAGTACCTCAAAGGTTTTTATGCCCTAGGAGGGAATCAAACAGAATTGTCAGATACAGAGGTGAACACACTGATTGATTTCTAACAGAGAATGGATAACTTGATATATAAATCGCAGGAACTTGTCAGTTCAAAGTTAAAAGTAAATTTTATTATCAGTGTACATACACATCACCACAAACAACCCGGAAAATCATTTTCCTATGGCATACTCAGAAAATGTATAGAATAATAACTATAATAGGATCAATGGAAGATCAATCACATTACGGAAGACAACAAACAACAGAAATAGAAAAAAATAGCAATAAGTAATAAGACATGAAAAAAACAAGATAAAGAGTCCTTAGAGTGAGATCATTGGCTGTGGGAACATCTCTATAGATGGGGCAGGAGAGCCTAATTATTGTGGGGTAGCAACTGTTCTTCAACTTGATGGTTTGAGTCCTGAGTCACTTGTACCTTCTTCCTGATGGCAGCAGAGAGAAAAGACCATGGCCTGGTTGGTGAGGATCTCTGATGATGAATGCTGCTTTCCTACAAAGTGTTTTATGTAGATATGCTCAATGGTTGGGATGGCTTTAACCATGATGTATTCGGCTGAATCTACTACTTTTGTAGGACTTCCCACTCAAAGGAATCGGAATCAGAATCAGAATGGAGTTTAATATCACCAGCATATGTCATGACATTGGTTAACTTTTCGGCAGCAGTACAATGAAGTACATGATAAATAAATATTGAGAAAAATAACAATCGTGTGAAGTATGTATATGCCTATGAAATGGTTAGGTCAAAATCAATAGTGCAAAAAAAACAAATAAAAATGAGTTGGCGTTCATGGGTTCAATGTCCATTTAGAAATCAGATGAAGCTGCTCCTGAATCGCCGAGTGTGCATCTTCAGGCTTCTGTACTTGCTTTCTGATGGTAACAATGAGAAGAGAGCATGTCCTAGGTGGTGGATGTCCTTAATGATGGATGCTGCCTTCTAAGGCACCACTCCTTGAAAATGTCTTGGATATTGTGGAGGCTAGTACCCATGATAGAGCTGGCTAACTTTACAACTGTAAGTTCTGTAAATTACTTTGATCTTGTGCTGTAGCACCCTCCACCCCCATTCTTCCCAGTGACACAGCCTGTCAGAATGGTACACTTGGTACACATGGTACACTTGCAGAAGTTTTCAAGTGTTTTAGCTGACAAACCAAATCTCCTCAATCTCCTAATGAAATATAGCCACTGTCTTGCCTTCTTTATAGCTGCGTCAATATGTTCCATCCAGTTTAGGTCCTAGGTGATATTGACACCCAGGAACTTGAAATTGCTCACACTCTGCATTTCTGAATCCTCTATGAAGATTGGTTTGTGTTCCCTCATCTTACCCTTACTGTGAAGTCCACAGTTAGTTCTTTGGTCTTGCTGACATTGAGTTCAAGGTTGTTGCTGCGACACCACTCAACTAGCTGATATATCTTGTGGCTGTACATCCTTTCGTCACCATCTGAAATTCTGCCAACAACAGTTGTATCATCAGCAAATTTATAGATGGTATTTGAGCTGTGCCTAGCCACACAATCTTGGGTGTAGAAAGAGTAGAGCATAGAAATGGTGCTTCCATACCAGGATGTGATACAGTCAGTCAATACACTCTCCACTACACATCTGTAGAAGTTTGTCAAACTTTTTGATGTCATGCCAAATCTCTGAAGACTCCTAAGGAAATAGAGGTGCTGCCCTGCTTTCTTCACATTTGTATTTATGTGCTGGGTACAGGACAGGTCCTCTGAAATACTAACACACAAGAAGTTAAAGTTGCTAACCCTCTCCACCTCCTGTCCTCCAATGGGAACTGGCTCCTGGACCTCTAGTTTCCCCCTGCTGAAGTCTTCAATCAGTTCCTTGGTCTTGCTGACACTGAGTGAAAGGGTGGTGCTGTGACACTACTCTGCCAAATTTTCAATCTTTCTCCTGTATGCTGATTCATCACTGCCTTTGATGTGGCCTAGAACAGTGGCCCAGAATATGGTTTTGGAGCTTTACTTCATCACTGAATTTAATTCTTTCTGATTTTATCGTGGGGTCATTTTGCATACTGTGGTTACTGATAGAACATGAAACAAAATATTTGCAATCTGATGGATTCCAGATTTTGCATTTGCTCTATTGAGATAGTTAAGATATAACAATTTAATTAAACATTCAAGATACATGGCATTTAATATTACAGCTGGTTGAAAAACAACCTACACTTATTCCACATCATTATCCAGAATTAGCAACCTACCAGACTTGAAAATCAAAAACATCAATTCTGCAGCATTTGAGGTGTTAAATCTCAATAATCCAAATATTTTCTGATCTTCTATTCAGAATGTTCATAAATATAGCCAGACCCCAGAAACCAATAATCTTTGAATCAAATTTTTACAAAAGGATTGCTAATGAAAAAACCAGTGACTATTAGAATATAGCCTTTGTATTATAACCATTAATTTGCATTGAATTTGTTTGCTATGATTTTCTTTTGCTTACTGTAAGAAAATGAATCTGAAGGTTGTATAAAGTATACATACTTAGATAATAAATTTACGTGGAACTTTGAACATTGATGAAAGCAGGATTTAAACATCAAAGTCTGTGGTTGATTTTACATAACTTTTTAAAATTTGGATAAGATTAATGGTGAAATGTGAGCATAACTGGGATTATCCAATATCGAAGGCTGGTAATGCCATTAACTCTGTAATAGGCTACCGTGGAACACATTCTAGTTGAGAACTGTTATTATTTCATGTTGTAACAACCACATTCTGGGACTCTGAGCCCAAGAAATTCTGCAGATGCTGGAAATCCAAAGCAACACGCAACACACACACACACACACACACACACAATGAATATACAGCTGTGTCATGATGAAGGGTCTTGGCCTGAAACATTGACTGCTTCAATCATTTTTATAGATGCAGCCTGACCTGCTGAGGTCCTCCAGCATTTTGTGGCTGGAACTCTGAAGATATTTTGATAAACAAGTACACTATATTTTAATCTGCAATCTCTGCAACATAAATTCATCTCATCTTGAAACTTGAGCTCAACATTGGCCTCAATGTTTCAGCATTGAGGAGACAGTGATGCAATCAACTGGTTTGGATTACGTAAAGTCTCCTGCATGACACAATTGCTCCTTTACTCACAACAATGTCTCACACCCGAGTCATCCCTGCTGTGGATTGCAGCACCTGTTAATTTTCCTAAGTTTTTCTGCATAAGATTTCCATATTATAAGCAAATAAAAACTGGCTCCCAGTGCTTTAATACAATCTAAATGCTGTGCCTGGTAACAGCTAATTTGTAATCTTTACTGATTGAGAGCTCTTCAATTTGGACAGATGTTTACTAATACTAAAATGGTAAACAACGTTCAAGACCTTATGTGGTGAGTACTATGAACCATTCAAAATGCGCAAGTTTCATCAAGCAAATTAATCATATTAACACTGTTTTTATACAGTAGTTGCAAAATATTTATTGTGAAAAGGAAGCTAATTCCAAACATCAAGAGACCTGTTACATAATTTGTTCAACTGTTGTAGGATCACAGTCAACTTAATAAAGTAGCTAAATTAATATAAAGATCAAATTTAGATATACAACAGGGCTATAACCTGCTGCTTGTGGTGAGTTGTCTATGCATGATGCTGGCCAATGATGAGTGAAGCACCATCTGCCAGTGTTAATTTGCTGCCCAAACCCATTCCATTTCTGAATGATGAAGAGATATGTGAAACCAGACTATTGGGATACACAGAATTATTGTGTGGGTGAAATATTATTAGCCCACTTCATAAACAACAGAAAATATTTTAAAATCAGCAGGAGAATGGGCCCAATATTCATAAACAGCAAAATAATATTCAATAGCAATTAAAATGAATGAATCAAATAGTTTTAAAATTAAAAATATGCACAGAAATTAAAATACCAAAGAGTGTATCGAAACAAATAAAATGTATGTTAATATTTACCTTTCTCTAATGTCTAATCTGTTCCTCTCTACTGAAATGGATGATCTAAAATTGCACACGAGTAATGGTCACAGCATAAATGCCTACAAATTGCAGCAAGCTTTTCCTCGCTGGGCCAATAAATCTGTGTGCAGTCAGGAGAAAAAAGCATCCTAATGTCAGGTTGCCAACAAATTCAGCACTTTGCAGAGAAATCAGAATCCTGAACTTTGTGGCACTTGTGCTGAGAAATGCCAACTGTTCAGCATGTACCTGTCAGACTTTAACAGCAAATTTTCGCCTATTAATCTGCAAAGCTTAGTTGTACACTATATAAATTCACTGCTATGTAAAGGGAGCAGAGATAACTTTCTGATAACAAAGCAAACTCTTCTACTGATTCAGATGAAGAGGACGCAATTATATTTGTTAATTATTAACATATGAAGTTGATTAAATGCCAGTTGTAACTTAACTACACTGATGTTAAGTTTAAAAAGTTATATATCGAAATTACAATTTTTACTAGTATTTACAATAGCAATGTCATCAGACATTACAAGAAAACCACAGAAAACCAAGATAATAACCTGACCTTAATCTGAAAAGAACATTCATAACAAGGAAATCTTGTAGCATCTTTTCCAGCACTAGACACTAATTTATGCTATTAATTCTTTCATTGTATGAACGTATTTCACTTTGATGAAATCAATGTCTTTGTTTCTTCCAGCTGTTGGGATACTTCATGAAATGCAAAAGGTGGGTAGGTATGTTTCCATTAATCTAGTCTATTATCACTGCTTTCAGAAATATCTTGAATCTTTTCAGAGAAAACAGGTTATTTTGAAGTTCTTCATAGTACAGATATGGAGTCCAAACCAGAAATTAAATTGTGCACAGTGACATTCAGCAAACAAATGAATCAATGATCAATGGCTGATGGATATGCCAATGTTAGTCAAGTCACCAATAGAATGAATTACTTTGAGTTCAGGGACTGCAAACTTAACAAACATCACCTTCAAATGAGAGAGCCAGAGAGGGCATGAGCGAGAATGTAGGAGAGGAGGTAGAAGAGAATTTCCAGCAGCTAGGATATGAAAACTCAGCTTATTAGGCAGACTCGATGATGAAAACACATGCCAATTTGACACTAATTAGCAGATTCATCTAGGCATTGCTATAAAATTGCTGCTGAAGGATTTAATCTCAAACAAATAAACCTCATTGAGAAAGGCCTTGCTTTAGATTCAACTTCAGTTGCACACTTGGGCTACTTGCTTTGAACATGAAGGGTCAGAATTTACTGACAAAATAAAGCTAAAAACAATTTGCATTTCCATGTGGTACTCCTTATGCAAGGAGGTGAATGAGAAGATATGAATATCCGAAGATTTCTGTTCAATGTACAATCTCTTTCACTTTGTAAAAGAGCTTTCCACCCGTAGGCTCTAAATTATCTTGAGAAATTTATTTGTACTTGCTAATTAAACTTGGCCAGGAACAGAAATGACAACAAAGATAAACAAACCATATTTTATCTGGTTTGACATTGGAAAGAAACATCATACCTTGCTATTTGCTGTTTTTGTTGATAAATCTATTCTACTGCTACTTTCCTTTTCCCTTAAGCTGCATTGGAACAAAAGGGAACAGTAGTTCAATGATTTTTCAGACAAAGTCATGGGTGGTTCAATCTTCTCAAAATGATCCATTTCAATATTCCTGTACATCCAGCAAAGCAAGGTGGGTCTTGTTCCAAAACTGTTCATCTCCCTTCATATATGTTGCCTGACATGAGATCCTCCTGCATTTTGTGTGTGTTGCTTAGGATGGGATTATCCTTTTTGCTGATCTTACAAGCCTGCTGACTATTGGATGGTTCTGGTGGATAGCAACTTTCTAGTCATAACTTCGGTCAAAACTCTCATAGTCCATGTTCAATCACGATCTTCGGTGCTGTCAGTGTGAATTTTACAGATTTTCCCTGTGACTATGTGCATTTGCCTCCAATGTTCAGGTTTCTTTCCACCTGATGAAGACTTGCCAGTTGTTAAGATAATTAGATGCTATAACTTACTTCTTATCTAGAGGAGGAGGCAGGAAAATTGAGATAGAGGGAATTGATAGAGATAGGAGAAGAAAAATAGAAATAGTTTAGATGTGTGCTTGATATTGGTGCAGATGTAGATGGTTGCACAGTTTGTTTCTGTGCCCTGTTACTTAATGACTCCATGACTGTTCCACCATCTCAAAGAGCAATCATCCAGAAAAATGGAACAGTGGGCTATTTATCTCAATCCAATGATTTAGGAATTTCTTGACAACAGTCTCTCTAGCTTATGTTCAAATGTTTCAGAGAGAAAGTGAAAGGCAGTACACCATTAAAATTCTCTCCTTTTCAATGAAAGTTGGGCTCATGTATGAAATAGTCACTTGTTGTCACTTGTCATATCTGATCACTGTGAACAAAAACCAAAGCTCTGCTTTCAGAGCCATTGTACAGTAAATGCAGTCACTGCAATGGTTCTGGAGACCAAGATAATTTGATATAAATGGCTTAAAGTAAAAAAAAGGTATCACATTGGCTGGAGCCTTTGCTATTCTGTGCAGTTATAGGAGGTATCAACAGTCAATTATATATTTTCTTCTGGAAGATAGAGTGAGAAGAAAGAATAACTCAGTGAAGATAATAGAAACCTACCACCTGATAATTTGAGCCTTTATTGTGTCTGCATATTGTAATAATTTAACACTTCAAAATAGAAATAATAACGTACAGAACTATAAATTTTAAAATACATCATTGAACAGTAATCCTGTGGAAAAAATAGCCAGACTTGTAAGAAAAAATATCACGTCAGGGAGTCATTATGAACACAGCATAAAAAAGTGTGAAGGATTTCAATTTATTCATTAGTTAGTATAGCATCTGGAGAAAGGTATGGGGAAAGAAATCTCCCCACTGGGAAAACAAACAGCTTACCAAAGGCAATGCATTTGCAATTAACAATTCTTGTATGGTCATTAAAATTATTTCTGGTTTCTGAAATATGTTTATCTATGAATACTTTATTGCAATGAATAAAAGAGACTCATTCATTAGAAAAGCATGGGAAGACAAAGAGTATGCTTTTTTCTCTATAATCTGTATGCTATCATTTTATTAAGTGGGTCAGCTAGGCCAACCGAATAACTTATAAAGAAAATGGATGATACGGAATGATTCTATCATCCGTGAATAGAATGTGTTTCAAATTCAATGGGCTGAAACAGGCAGTACATATATAGAGAACCTCTGATTAGCTTCAGTACCATATCAGCAAGATTTCCAGACATTCTAGAATTTTCCACTGTTTCTCTACCACTCTCTTCCAGCTGGCAGAACTGGTCCTAGTTCTCAATAGTTTCACCTATAGCTTCTTCTACTTCCTCCACATCAAAGGTGTGGCCATGGGCACGCGCTTGGGGCCCAGCTATGCCTGCTCTTTATTAGCCATGTGGGACAGTCTATGTTCCAAGCCTACAGCAATATCACACCTTAGATGTCCCTGTGTTACATCAAAGACTGCATTGGTGCTGCTTCTCAAGTTTCATCAAGTTTGCCTCCAACTTCCACCCTACCATCAAATTTACCTGGTCCACTTCCAACACTTCCCTCTTCTTTCTCAATCTCTCTGTCTCTATCTCTGAGACAATTTATTTACTTCCACAGGAGGCTAAATAAATTCAGCATATTCCTGTTGACTATTACCAATATTATCAATGCAGCATAGAAAGCATTTGATCAGGATGTTTCATAGTTTGGTACGCCAACTACTCAGCATGTGACCACATGGAATTGCAGAATGTTATGGACACAGCCTCCGCTCTATAGACTCTGTCTGTACTTCTCATTGCCTTAGTAAAACAGCCAGACTAATTAAAGTCCTTAACCCACCTTGGACATCTCCCTCTCTCATCAAACAAATGATACAAAAGCCTGAAAGCACATACTTCCAGGCTCAAATACAGGATCCATGTCACTATAATCAGACTCTTGAGTAGATGACTGGTACAATTAGACTTATGACCTCAAAATCTACCTTATTATGATCTTGTGCTTTATCATTTACCTGCACTGCACTTTTTTGGTGGGTTTGCACTTTATTCTGCATTGTTATTATCTTACCTTATTCTAGAGCAATGAAGTATAATGATTTGATCTGTATACATAGCATGCAAGACAAGCTTTTCACTGTATCGTGGTACATGTGACAAAGGCAAACCAATACCAATATTCGCCCAGTAGCCATGACAGTGTGTTGCCCCTGATTACAGTAATTATCACAGAATCCATTAGGAGCAGCAGTATAAAGATTATCATCATCATTATACCATTAAAAGCGACAAAATAATCATATACACAAGATATTCAGCAGATGAATCTGGAGCAGCAGACACAAAATGCTGGAGGAACTCAACAGGTCAGGCAACATCTATGGAAATGGATATACAGTTGATGTTTCAGGCTGACCCTTCAACAGGGCTGGGAAGGAAGGGGGAAGATGACAGAATAAAAAAGGTGGGGATAAGGAATGGAGAAGAAGCTAGAAGATGATAGGTGAAGCCAGGTGGGTGGAAAATTTAAAGAGCTGGAGAAGAAGGAATCTGATAGGAAAGGAGAGTGGACCATGGGAGAAAGAGAAGACAGGGCACCAGGCGAGGTGATAGGCAGGTGAGAAGAGGAAAGAAGCCAGAGTGGGGAATAGAAGAAGAGGGAGGGATGTTTTTTTTAACCAGAGGGAGAAATTGATGCTCATACCATCAGGTGGGATGCCACCCAGATGGAATATGAGGTTAGTCCTTCGCCCTGAGGGAGATGTCATTGTGCAAAAGTGGAAACCATGGAACAACATGTCAGAACCGGAATGGGGATTGGAATTAAAATGGTTGGTCACCAGAAAATTCCGGTCCTGGTAGATGCAGTGGATGTGCTTGACAAAATAGTTCCCCAATTTACTATCGGTCTCACCAATGTAGAGGAGACCGCATCGGGAGCTCCGGATATAATAGACGACCCCTACAGATTCACAAGTGAAATCTTGCCCCACCTGGAAGCACTGTTTGGGGTCCTAAATGGAGATAAGGAAGGATGTCAATAGGCAGGTGTAGAATGTTTGTCACCTGCAGGGGGTAAGTACCAGGAGGGAGATTAGTGGGAAGGGACGAGTGGACAAGGGAATCATGGAAGGTGCAATCCCTGTGGAAAATGGAGAGTGGAGTGGATGTAAAGGCTTGTTTAGTTGCAGGATCCTTTCGAGGGTTGTGGAAGCTATGGAAAATGATGTGTTGAATGCAGAGGCTCATGTGGTGGCAGGTAAGGACAAAAGGAACTCTATTCCTGTTAAGGCAATGGGAAGATTGGGTGAGTGTGGATGTTCGGAAAATGTAGGAAATTAAGGTGAGGGCGGCATCAATGGTCATACCCAGCATGCCTTTGCCTGACCAATGTCATCCTCATCCTACAAATTCATCTGTTATTTACGATGAAAGTGGTGTGAATAGGAGCTATTTGTAGCAACCCTTCACCATGACCCTAACCTTGGATCTTCTCTTCTTCATTTGGCCAAAATACTCTTTGACTGGACCATGTCTACTCAGCACAAAAGAAGTGGAATAATCCGGACATTTAATTGACAGTCACACTCAACAATTCGGATATTGGCAATGCAAGTGCAGTGGAGATAAACTTGAACAATTTAATAGGGCAGTCTATATCCAAAGGTATACGGGCACTTAAAGTACATAAGTTTATCATTTGCCATGTTTGCTTAAAAACCTGCTTACAAATCCCAAATAGCAGAAAAGTCCAGTTATTATTTTACACATAATTTTGTACTGACACTGAAACCAGCCCTTTCCTGCATGATGTGATGGCCAGCTCCTATTCAAGGCTTGAACCCAATCATCACACAATAGCTGACAACCAAGATCCCCGGTTCTAGTTAAGTGGAAGCAGAAGCCAGCCGATGTCTGGGAGGTGCAATAGAAGTGCTGACATTGGCTGTACAAGCTTTAGGTTGCTGTGACCCCATTCTGGATGGGGCTTTACTGTCCATATTCGAATCAATGATATGGATAGTTCAGACACTTCAAAAGCACAGCATCGGTTTGTTCAGATCGCAGATGCTTAATATTTGTGATCTGAACAAACCTGTGTTGTGTATTCTTATTCTGATGCATGCTACTCTTGCACTTAATTAGAATCTTGAGTTATACAATAAGGAAATAAATCCCTTGGTCTAGCTCTTGCATGCTGACCAAGATGCTGATTTAAGCTCATCCAATTTGCCGTATTTTGCCTATATCCCTCTAAGCTATTCCTATCCATGGATCTGTCAATTTTTAAAAAAATATTGTAAATGCTTCTACCTCTACACCTCCTCCAGTTACCCATTTTATATTCCCTCCAACTCCTGTGTGGAAAAAAAAATGCCCCTCAGATTCCTTTTACATCTTTTCCCCTCTCACTTTAAGCCTATGTCCTAAGCTTTACATACTCTGGGGAAAAGAATGTGCTTATTCATGTCCATCATAATTTTACAACCTTCCATAAGGTCACCCCCTTGGCCTCCTTTTCTCCTGGGAAGGTATCTCAGGCTTTCCGATCTCTCTTTATAATTCAAAACATGTCTTTTTTATTTCTCTTACATCTGCTTTTCACCTTAAATGTGTTTCTGGGACTATTAGAGCCTGTGATTTGCAGTCTGGAAATCATTTGATCCAGTGCTTTGTCATCTCCGAGAAGAGTCTAGGAAGCGAGCACGTACTTGGATGGTTTCGATGTGAAGAAATTTTGAGATGGTGCATGAGCCAATGTTTGACTCCACTTCTCTGGTTAAAGTGTCCATGAATCCCCAATTAAAACATCAAGGAAGATTGAGACTTCAAGGCAAGTGGTGAAAGTGAGCACTAACTGCCTTCCTTTTGTTAGCTGCTGGAGATGGAGTCAGTGAGCAGCCTATCACTGTGTGGCTCATGGTGGCAGGTGGATGGGCCTCTCTGTCTCATGTGGTGTCCCTCGCTTTCAATGAATGTCAGTGATATTGTGGGATGGCATCATGGTTCTGTGTCTATGGATTGGTCTACTGTGTTTACGGACTGTGAACTTTTTCAGACTTTATATTCTGTGTTTTATTTAAAATTATCTGTCGTAGAACATAGAACATAGAATAGAACAGCACATTACAGGCCCTTCGGCCCACAATGTTGTGCTGACCCTTTTCCATTTTGCTGAGTGAGGGGAGTGTGTTCGGGGATTAATGTTCTGTTGTGTTCTGTTACTTATTTGTGAGGAGAAGCATTGTTCGGGGCTGGCATCAATGTTCATCTTTCATTTTGTGTGGGGGGATGGGGATGTTGTTCCTTGCTATGCAGTGGGGTTGGGGTTGATGTTTCTTTCTGAATGGCTTTCACGTTCTTTCTTGGGTTTTGTGGCTATCTGGAGAAGACAAACTTCAGAGTTATATATCGATACATGCTTCAATAATAAATGAACCTTTGAACCTCTCCATTCCAGGCAAGATCCTTGTGGATCTTTCCTCTATACTTATTGCTTAATTCCATGCAAAAGAGTACCATTATTGGAATCTGGAGCAAAAAGTCAAACTGCTGGAAGAGTTCAGCGGGTTCTGTGGAATCTGTGAAGTGGAGGAATTGTTGACATATTGAGTCAAGACCCTGCATCAGTCATACATCTCCACAAAGCCGTTGTCTTACTCATATTCAATGTTGTAACTAAAACTATCATTTTTTCAAGATTTCAAGATAACATCCATCCAAACCTCCAGTAATTAAGTTTCATTAAAGTATTTTCTTTCAGCCATAGGACCAAAGGGACAAACACCATGAAACATGTAAAACTGATGTGATTAAAGAAAGACCATAAGTTGCAGAAATTTGTTCTAAAGCAATATTGAAAAATCCTGTGGGATTGTAATTGGTGTGCTTTATTCTACACCTGAATTTTCATGAAGATAATTTGGGTAGCCTATTAAATACTTCTATGAAAAACTATGATGAACATATTTTTCTCATTTGAATTGACAATATTAGAGAACTGCACATATCTTATTTATGAGTAAGTTAATCTGCTTTGATGAATAGTTAACAAAATGTTTTTACTTCTAACAAGTTGTAATTTTGAACATTTGAGATATGACGGAAGGTAACTATATTATATTGCAAGGAGCCTGAAGTTTCTGATGGTATGGACAGATCTGAACTCAACTGTCAACTCTTCATTTTCCTCCAGCACAGTGTTGCCTAAAATAGTAAATCAATTTAAATTAAATTGCGCATTTCATAGATAAATCTAGATTCATGTAAATCAAGATGCAGTCACATTAAATTATCTACAGCCTGGTTATTTGGAAAGGCTTTGGGAAGTACACTGTACAACCAGGGGCTACTTCTTATTCTAAATCACCATTGCAAAGAAAGCACATTATACCAACTGTTAAGATTGTATGAAAGAAATTGTGCTATATGGTAGCACAGCCAGTGCAGGCAGAGACCCAGACAACTTACCAAGAAATAGAAGTTTGAATCCTTCCTGGGGATTATTAAAATAGTTGTTTTAAAAAAAAATAGTAATAGTAATAATAATCAGAAATACTAACCATGAAACCACTGGATTGTTATAAGAATCTACCTGAGGCACTTGTGGCCTTTGACAAAGGGAATCCAATGTCCTTACTAGGTCTGATCTATGTGGTTATCTCTTAATTGTTTCTTAGTACAGATGGCAATAAGGAATGGACAGTAAATTCTAGCAATGCCAGTGACATCAACACATAGTGAACAGATTTTTAAAAATACAGATGGCATACAACATTCACTATTCAATAGTGTGCTAAGGCTACATTGACACCAAAATCAAACCGATAACTACAAAGTGTAGTACATCTCACTTTGCAGATCTAAACATTCAACTGTCATTCACTCAGTTTTATTACAGGCACTTTTGGAGAAATGACAAAACATTATTTCACTGGTGGCACTTTGTTCAAGTGAAAAGGAAATGGAAGAATCATCCATTTTACTGGAAAAAAAGTATGGAATTAGTTAAGTAGCCAGGAAGTAATATATTGAAGCCATTGTGTCATTTTTGTTTGTATTATGTCAACAAATTTAGACCAAATCAGAATCTATGAAGAGGTATCCAACAACCCAGATGGAGATGTAATTAACTTTCTGATCACTTCAAATATTTGAAGTTTTCAAATATTTGACGACCTTTTTCAGTGAACTAGTCATTCAGTTTCACTTCTGTAGCTTAGTGCAATATAATGTTCTGGATTTACATTGTCCAATATGTACTTATTTAAAATCACCTGGATGAAAACCTGCTTCTGAGGCATTTTCTCCAAACTTAGATATGTAATGCTGGAAGTGGTGATTGATGAACTCCCCTTTTTCTTGGTGATTAAAGCTTGTAGTCAAATCATCTCTGACTTCATAAAGGATACTTCTATGATTAAGTTAGGGGTCACAGTTTCAACTTCTCCAAAGGTGTCCCAAATCTGGGCTGACATATCAGTGAGTGATACTGAGTGAGCACAACATTGTCAGAAGTGCTTTGTTGTGGTGTCATCTCAGGAGGATATGAAGGGTCACATGGTATTAATTCATAGAAATCTATTTATCTTTTAATCAATACTTCTAAACGCAACAGATAGTGAATAAGTTGCAATATATGGGATACTTTTGTGTGCAGATTAATACATTTGAAAGCACACTATTGCCTGAAAAGTACTTTGGATATCTTGAATGAGACCTGAAAAATACCTCATAAATTCAGGTATATAGCTTTTTTTTTAAAAAAAAAGTGCATTTTCACATCCAAATGTCTTTGTTTAGTGGACTAACGCATTCAGTCCACACTTTGTTAGTGATTGCATCAACATCGTACACTATACATTCCCATCTCTTATGCTTCATTTGAAGCTTAGTGGCAAATCTTTCAGGAACTTGTACCAATCACACAAGTCGCTGGTTTATCTCTCATATTTCCCTGAATTCAAGGTGACATATCATCATTAACCATTTGCTCTTCTACCTTATCACATTATTTTTAGAATGTGTCTTTAGATTTAGCTATCCTGCAAACATTACTTTATTAAAATACCATAATATTACTACATCCTCTTGTTAAAACACTCTTTTTCCCCTAAAGCTTCTATTTCAAATGTCTCTTTACATATACATCACCTTTCACCTGACATATTTTTGGTTGTGTGTTGTCCAAGGGTCCACTGTTCATACCTCTTTCCAGGTGACTAATGAGGTCTGTCTAATGTAAGATTCTATTTCTTTCTGCAAATTATCCTACACCACCTGCCATCTACTTCTCAACTCAACTCATCATCCTGATATCTAAAGTGTAATTCTTATGTGTTATGTTTTGCAACTCCAAAAACTAATTGAAAGAAAAACACAAGAGCCAGGATATCTTCTGGCTACATAGTTTTTCTTTACTGAGGTGTTCACATATGACATAGTGGTGTAATAATGAATGTCATTTACGTACTTTTTACATAGAACCTATAATAAATTATGTAAACAAAGCTTAATTAAACAATATGTTTACAATATTATTCAAATATTAATGAAATATTAACTGCAATACACTCCTCGCTGCTCAGATAAAAAAAACTCCAATTCAATATAGGATGTATCTCAACTCAAATATGCAACATATTGCCCTCTAATCATTATATGTATGTCTTTTCTGACAAAGGGAGTTACTCTGCTTGGCAGGTGAGACTTGTGGTTCTGAAACAATTGCAGGGTCTGGTGCCTCCTCCATGATGATTGTAGGAGTTGATTCTGGGACTGCAGGAAGCTTTGGACACCTTTCTTCTCCAATAATTGACATTGCTCTCCTCAATTGATCGATGTCTTATCTCCGGATGACATCATATACAATTTCCATTGTGTAGTTAAGTTGTCCAGTTCTAGCCTTAGTTTTTCTAAGTATCCACTTTTGACATTTCTATAGTCCTTCATCAGGATTTCTTGTCCAAGAGTGAAACATCAAGTTTCCTTGTTTTGGGAGCATTGGAATGGATTAGCAGATTGAGCAGCTTGCTATGCACAGCTTGGGATGTCAACATGTTCAGAAGATGTCAAGAGTAGCTCCAGTCCATCCATGGGAATGGTCTGCTTTGCCATGGCATAGGATTCATGTTGATTTTGCCAGTCTATTCATGAACCTACATTTCTTTGTAGTAGTGGATGTAGCTACAAAGCAGTCACTTTGCTGAAGTGCTTCCTTCCAGAAAAATTTTCAAAAGTATCCTCTATCCTTGGCAGAGAGGATTGATTTACTTTCAGTATTGGATTAAAGGTGGCCTTAAAATCCCCACAGATCCTGACAGACCTATTTTTGTTGTCTACTGGAACCACTGCCATTGTCCATGTGCTCCACTCAACCTTGGAAAGAACTTTATCACAGAAGGTATAAGGAACCAGACTGGCTTTGCAAAACTTAGGTGCGGCATTTACATTTAACACTATTTTAACATTGATATATTTGAATTTTCCAATGCCATCCCTTAACACTGCTGTGGTATTATTCAGTAGTTTTGTTATTTTGCTTTCAGTTGACTCTATTGCAGGGGATGCCACATGTTGGTCAATGGACCAACAGCCAGTCACGGTCCGACAATGCTGGCCCTCCTGTTTTTAACCACATACAACCCAATCTGCATTGTGAGTTGTTGTATTTCTACAGGAGTTATCTTTTCTCCAATACAAGTCCTTAGTTGGATAACTGCAGGCTTCAGTTCATTTTGTGTGTCCCGTGGAGGCATGCCTTATTCCAATTGTCGAAAGTCGCTTCCTTTGTGATTGGTTAGCGTAGAAGCTGCAGCTGCTTTTCCAATTGGATAGATGTCTGCCGTCCAGTTTTAGGTATCTTGGGTATATAAAATAGTTTGTGGAAAGGGCTTGCTCTCCCTTCTTTTGTTTAAGGCAAGAATGCACATGATGATTGGGAAGGCATTGTGGGTGTGCACTTTTAACTCAATATGTTTGTTGAGTGTTCAGCTTTGTAGTGTCTGTAACTTGGGGAGTATGAATGTTTGATTGAATTTTTACTTTTGTACATAAATGATTAATATGCCTATTCCTATCTCAATTGTCGGACCAGCAAACCTGATTCAACATTACATTGTGAAGTAACTGAAGCAGTGTCCCATTCCAATTTAATTAGTTTGCCATTCAGCTCTGGTGTAAGCCATATTTCTTGTTATTTCTCAGATTGCAAATCTTAGGGCTACTCAGACCTATGTCACTCACATTGTTATCAGATTTTTCATCAATAGTATGCAGATCAGTGCTCTTGTTGAAACTGAAACTCGAATTTTTAATCTTTTTTTTAATCTGCCCAACATGCTCTCTCCATTTGTCCTACATTCTTGCATTCTCTGCAAGGTTTGCCTTTAAGTCTGCATTGGCCAAGTGTATGTGAGCCCCTGCCACAAGAGTAATGCAATTTGTTCAGCCGTGCAGGTTTCTGTTTAGATGTTGCAATATTATTAACCAACATTTTTATTCCTGACTGCAACTAAATTGCATCTTTCCCCACTGTTTCCATTGATACAGCGATTTTGATTTCAATATGATATGCATTTCCATTAGGAGCTGTATTTGATTGTTTTCTTGTAAAACTCTACAAAGTAAATTATCTCTCAGTGCATCAGTAAGCCCACCACTTAACTGACAATGCTCAGACAATCTCTTCAATTCAGGCATGCATGTTGAAGTGGACCCCCCTTCCTTTTCATTATTCTTTTAAACCGAAAGTTTTCAGCATTCAAATGTCATTTTGGTTCTACATGTTCCTGTATTACGTTCAGGATATCTGCAAAGCTCATTTTGTCTGGTTTGGTTGGAGCTTCTGGGGATACTGGATGTTTTTCCACCCATTCCACTCAACAACACAAGCATTCATTTTTCATTAGCTATTTCATTTGCTTCAGAATACTACTCAATTTGTTCAGTATACATCATCAAGTTATCTGTTGTGCTATCAAACACATCTATCTTCATGATGTAGCCAGCCATTTCTATTTTATTTATTTATTTTTATTACTCCCCAGTATTCACTATTTATAAGCCTGTGGCCATATTCATTGCTTGTTAATTTAATCTGTTTTTTTTTTAAATTCTCAAATGTCTCTCTCTCTCCTTACAAAGGAAAACATACCGTGCTTCTATTTTTAATTCAAACATCTCTTTCTCCTGTTCCGAAGGAAAATATTTTAAAACTTTGCTTTAAAATGAAGGTAGTCACCTTGTGTTCATTTTAAAACTTCCTCATCACCACTATTAATGTTCCGTAACTCCAGAAGCTAATCAAAAGAAAAACACAAGAGCCGAGATATTTTCCATCTACTTGGTTCTTCTTTAGTTACACACTCAGATATGACATGGCAGCACAATAGATAGATAGATACTTTATTGGTCCTAAAGGAAATTACAGTATCACAGTAGCACTACAACTGCACAGATATATAAATATTAGAAGAGAAGTAGAAAGAATAAAAAAGTAATTTACCCCAAACAGTCTAACAGGAGGGATTCGTCACCTCCCCAGCTAAAGGTTGATGCATTATAGACCCTAATGGCCGATGGTAAGAATGACCTCATACAGTGCTCTTTAGAACAGTTGTCTTAATCTATTACTAAAAATGCTCCTCTCTTCAGCCAAGGTGGCAAGATGAGTGTGAGAAACATTGTACAGAATTGTCAGGATTTTCTGTAAGGTCCTTTGTTCTGCCACTGCCTCTAGTGCATCCAGTTTGACTCCTGTAACTGAGCCAGTCTCTCTATTCAGTTTATTGAGCCCATTAACATCACCCATATTGATGCCATTGCCTCAGCACACCACTGCATAGAAGATTTTACTGGTGACAACAGACTGGTAGAATAAGTGAAGGAGAGGCCTGCATACTCTAAAGGACCTCTGTCTCTTCAAGAAATAAAGGCAACTCTGGCCCTTCTTGGATACAGTCTGTATTGGTTCTCCACTAATGATGTATGCCGTTCACCTACTTCTTACATATAACCCATAATAAGTTATGTAAACAAACAAAGCTTAATCAAATAATATATTTATATCATTACTCAAATGTTACTGAAATATTAAATGCATTACATTGTACAATAAGCTTCACTCTCAAATTCTGTACTTCTGTGAATCTTGGGCTTCCCATCTGACCTCAAAAACCCTTTGTTTGGCTAGATGACGAAAACAGGTTCTTAAACTTATTAACTTACAGGTAACAGTCACAGTTTTTCACACTGCTGTCCTATCTGTCTCTCTAACTCACAAACAGCACAAGAATAGGTTCTCCTGCCCACAGTGGTTATGTTGACAATGCTGTCAATCAAATTAATCCCATTTACCTGTCTTTCCTATTCCTTGCTGTTCAAGTGTCTGTCTAAACACCTCTTAAAGATTGCTAACATATCTGCTTCTAGAATATTATCTGGCAATGGGTCCTAGGCACCTAACACTTGACATGTTAAAAAAAAACTTGCCACATAAACCTCCTTTAAAATTTCCCTTCTCACCACAAATCCACTCCTCCTTGCATTTAACATTTGACATGGCAGCATGGGGAAAAGATAGCCTCTCTATTCAGTCTACGCATCTCATATTTATTCGTAGTTCTATCAGGTCACCCTTTAGCCTTTGACATTTCAACGAGAACAATTCAATTTTATCCGAACTCTCCTATAGCTAATACTCGATAATCCACATTACATCCCTGTGACCTGCTTTTGCACCTTCTCCCAAGCCTCCACATCTTTCCTGCAGTATGGTAACTGCAATGCTCCAAATGCAGCTGAACCAAAGTTCTATGCAGTTGCAGAGATAACCTATCTGATAAAACTGGTACAAAAAGATGAACACTTATAATTTAAACTACTGGTACTTCTGAACAATGTGCTGCAATACTTTTGGTTAAGTTAAAGTTATATGTGAATAATTGCTATTTATTTGAATTCTGTATGTGTCAGACTATCAAGATGTAAAGTATGTGTTGTGGACATGTTGGTTATGTAACAACATAAGTGAAATTTAATTCTAAGTTCCAGAACC
The DNA here is from genome assembly GCF_030144855.1 of Hypanus sabinus. NCBI lineage: Eukaryota > Metazoa > Chordata > Chondrichthyes > Myliobatiformes > Dasyatidae > Hypanus > Hypanus sabinus. Next base: position 41,317,316 of record NC_082724.1, read on the forward strand.
TTAACTTTGATGTATCAAATATCTCAGAAAATTTAAGAGTAGATAAATATTTGTTTACTCATTACGAAAGGTATCCCAAAGTAAAGCATTATCACCATGACACATTAGCTAGAATAAACTGTAAACAATTAATGAAAAATTAGTTTAAGAAAGAACTTTGTTTATTTGATTATAAAATAAATTCTGAATTTGGATTGTAATGTCCATACTCTTTAACCATGAAAGAAAAGAAATGGCACAAGGAGTTAAATATAATAGCAGCAAATAGTTTTAAAGTGTAACACACTGGAAAATATTTAAATATGTTTCACAATTTTAAAGTATATTATTCACGTTAACAGATTTTCCAAGCTACGCAAATGACCATGAGGAACATTGTACCCCTGACATGACATAAATATCAAGTGATAGAAAATCTGAACAAAGATATTTCTTAGTTTTGCTCAAATCTATACAAATCTTCAGCAGGCTGCTTAATTCATGTTGACGCAAATATATTGCTATGTTATATTGACTACCCTGTTGTATATAATATTTATTATAAATTATTATAATTGCACATTGAGACAGAGGTGTAATGTAAAGATTTTTACTCCACATATGCATGAAGGATGTAAGTGATAATAAAGTCATTCAATACAATATCATCAAAATAATTGCTAATTAATGTTTTGAAGATTGTTATAATAAACATTTTATCAGAAATTAAACTAACTACTTTAAGTAATTTCACCAACTTTATATTGTGAATAGAAATCAAAGAACTCAACCATCTTTGTATCCATTTCCAGAGATATCCCCTTTTTCTTCATAGAAACTATAATTGCAGTGCAAAACTATGGAGGCATTCCAAATTACTCTTTAATATATTGTGAAGGCCATAGAAGTATAATGCAGCGTAACAATAATTGGAAGGATGTCAGTACATCCTCTCTAATTGAAAAATCTATTGCTCAGTTTACTGCAAGCCACAAAATGAATCCTGAATCTTCAGATTAAAGATGAATTATAGTTTGATCCTACTTAATATATAGAGTCAAATGATTGATTGTTTGAAGAATGGTAATCAATTTACTCTTTTTCTTGTCAAGTATGAATGGTCTGAAATGTCATTGACAATGACTGTACAGACAATTGGATGGACCATCAAAGGGGTCTGAGATAAAGATCAAAATGATTGCAATTTGAAACTGGATCACTTTTAAATGGGAATCCATAATTTGTGCTGCTTGCTTAACCCATTCCTACCCAGTCCTGTACAGGTTAGAAGAAGTATGCACTCATTATCCATACATAAATATCTATGCTTGATCTGCAGATGTTTGCAGATATTTGTTAATATGAGAACTTGGGTGTTGTTTGTAGATTAATATGGTTCACTTGACCCATTTCTTGAGCCTATTGACACCAGAGCTCCAGCCCTTATTGTGGCATTTTCAGTTAATTCACATCTGTCCTGCAAGTAGAGGCTCTACAAGGAAGGGAGAGTGTCCAATTTTACAGGAGTGGTCTAGATGGAGTGCAGGAGCCATCATCCATGCATCAGTGACTCCATTAGGATTCCCAGGTCAGATGCAAAATGCCAATGGCAGAAGATTAGTACCAATATTAATTCCATGTCTGATCTCAGAGGAAAGAAATACCTTAACCTTGAGATATGTCAAAGTTATTGTTCTGGTACATTGAACCACTGTAAATCTCACTTATGTTGCCTTGAAACAAACATAGACACATCACTCATGCTTCAGATCTTGTCAGCCCCACACACACATATTTCAATAGATCAGCCATTTCTCAAGCTGCCTCCTTGCATTCTTCATTCCCTTAGCCATTCATATCAACTCAAAGGCAAATGCACACACCACAACTGCAATAACCACATTATCAGAGCAATTTGATGTTAACATTCACATTTGTCTCGCAGGATAAACTAGGCTGCAATGGGCATCCAATGAAATCACTTTTAGAGGAAATTGCTTCCTGTTCCTGGAAGAGAGGATTTTCCTCCTCCTGAGCACTGGGGTCACATGAGCCATGATTCCTGCTGGACCTGGGCAAACATTAGATAATCCAAATGCACAATGAATTATTGGACTTTTAATGTGACTCTGTCCATCATGGTATTAAATAGAATATGAATTTCTGCATGTCTGCTGGGTACCCCTAATAACTTGACCATACACTTATTATTACCAAGTTCTTCCTTGTCCCTTTATGAAAGCAATATCTGATAAGAATACCATTCTCCCATCCCCACACTACTCTGGCACAGAAGCAACACTTAACAGAGGGAAATGAGTTGAAGTAAGACCCACAAACATTGTTGCAGACACCAGCACACACCAACTTAAATACTTGTATCATCAGTGTCAAACAGGACTGCAGGTATATTGCCCATTTCAAGAGTCACCTGGGACTAACAGTTCATTGGTAAGATAATGTGATAAGGAAGTTCATACATCATCTCCCAGAAGGAACGATGGTACCTTGGTTCTGCTTGGAGGACCTGAACTAGGACTTAACATGTGATGTATGAGGGGGAATGCTGTGGAAATCTTTACCTTATTGTGAACCTTCCTCACAAATTGCAAGAGACATTAAGAGGCACAAAGGAGCCAATATTTAATTTCTCACAGTATGATGGCATTAGGTTCCCTGTCAACAAAGCTCTAAACGCAAAAGGGAGATTTTAAGCTCCATCTAATATGGATATTTACAAGTACACTCACTGTAGGGAGGTTATACTATATCCACCAGATCCTCAAGGACTAACTTTCTTCCCTGTTTAGCCTCTACAGTGAGGTTTAGTGCCTAATATCTACTGCTTGAGTGGTGATCTGCCCACACCTCCCCCTCCCCACCACCTTCAAGGAGGAAATACTCCAGCTAACAGAGTAATTTGAACAGTTATTATTTTTAATGATACATGTTTAAATTCAGAGAAATAATTATTAACACACATTTAATATTCACAGAGGATTTTCTAATTTATAAGTGAATTCTGATTTACAAAAGACTTACAAACTACAAAAGATTTCCAAACACATACAATTCTTACGAATAAGAAGAACACACCAACGAGTTGCAGAAGAGTTAATCCTTTGTCACAGAAACTGAAAGTTGAGTAATGAATTCTAGTTCTTCTGTCTGTCACCTGATCTTTCTGTTATTTTCCTTGTCATCCCTCAAAATCTACCCCCCCCATCTTTCTGATATTTATATTATTTTCTATTAGATGACATCATCTGCATGTAATGTTTTCCAGATACCTTTGTTGGGACAAAGTAACTCACACAGTTCATCTTAAAAGGTTCTGGTGATGGAAATCCCAATAATCACAATTAATGTTGTGATGGGTGACCCCCGAAGTACATTAAAATCCCAACTTGGAATCCTGTTTAATGTGCTAAGTGACATAACCCATTGCCTTGCATTTGGCTAATGGATTCTAGTCTCCTGGTCACTTTAGAAAGAGCTATTGGTTTTATAACATGCCTGGTTATCTTTTTTTTGTTGCTTTTGATTTCCAAATAGATTAAAATTACTCCAAAAAAATAAAATACTATAAAACAAAAGTGCTTCCAACTTTAAACTAAATATTACTTGCAATTTACATGAAGAACTAAGGACTTACAGCAAAAGGCTGAGTAAAGAGTATCACTTAGAAGTTTAACTTTATCACCAACAACTCTGCCATACAGTTGTGCTATAAAGCCGAGTTTAGCAATAATTTTCTTGGGCCCTGGAAAGAGAATATCCATCACAAAAGGACATCTTATAGTTTGGAACTATAATAAACTTCAATGACAAGCTGCATTGACGTGCTCGTAGTGTTACAACTCTCGGAGAATATTTATTGCTTCCACTGATGAATGAGTAGGGGCATCAGAATTCTCTCTCCCTTATGTGGTTTTGGCCATTCAAATTAGCCCTACTCCAAACTACTGTCACCCTAGAGCAGATGATGTATTTTCAATAACGAAAAGCTCAGAGGAAGCAGCAGACTAATGTTCTCTGATGGTGTCGAGATCTGAAAATTTGGAAGTAAACTGTTTCTGAACAGAAGTTGATTTTTTTTTATCAGTCTGGATATGGAGGCATTAAATGCAGTTGTCCAAATGAAGTAACAGCCTTCTATCATTCTGCTGCAGTCACAGATCTGGGCAATATGCAGTATAATAGAGCCAGCAAATACCACTGGAAAGCTATCAGCAAAGGAAATACACGTTTGATTAGTTCAAATCAATGTAAAATCATTGCTTCCTTGGTCATTATTGTGAGATTCAGTTCATTAAAATGTTCTTTTTTAATTATTCAAGCCTAACCATTCCATTGAAGTGCACAGGTTCAGAGATTGAAAAACCTTCTTAATAATACCATCAAAGACAGAGGTGGAGGGTGGTGACTCTTTGCACAAAGAATCATTAAGTATTCCCATTTCGGACTACTACAGCTGGAATGTACAGTCATGCCCAAAGGAACTTGAGTAATGATAGTCTGTAACCCCTCCCCCAATGAGCTTTGAACGTGTGACTTTACAGATAAGTTATTTGTTGAACATGCTTGAAAACAGGCACTTTATCGTTCAATATGTCCAAATTCTGGAAGCACCTTGGCATTCGCCTTTCAGGAGGAGATGGTGCTACTGCAAAGCTGTAGTGTGCTTTTGGGAAGATTTGTATAAACTGATCAGTGCCAGGGAGGTTTACTATTATTTGTGTATTTATATGTTCTTGATATTTGAGTCAATTTAATCTTTCGCTGTCTTGGATTTATTCATTCTGATTAAATGAATCTTATGTTACACAGTCTTCATGTGGAACTGATATGCCAGAGAAGCATTTTAGAAAGTCACATGGGCAACAATCCCATGGAGATCAAGAGATCTTCATATGGATACTGAAGTAATCCTTCATTATCATTTCAGAAAACGCATGGTCGAATTGATGCTCACATAATGCTGAGCACAAATCTTGAAACTATTTTCCCAATGAAAAATCAACTTTATCAGGTGGATATCCAAGTGAAATCATTCAAAAGGAATTCTCTACTTCAAGCTATTTCAAGCATCAATGTGGTACTAACCAGATAATCCACTTTAGTAATTTGACCAAAGAGTAAATATTGCCTTGGACGGGAATATGAGTTGTTTGCTCCTTTTTGAAGTCGGGCCACTGAATCTTTTATTCTGAGATAGTAATTAGAAGTTGGTCTGATGGTATTGTACTCCATTAGTATTGCAATGAAGCATAAAGTTAGATTTTCATGAGAAATAAAGGAAAAATAGAATCTTCTGAAATCCCCATGAAGTTGTATTCATTGTGCATTTAATTGCTTTGAAAGAACTTTATTTTAAATGTATTTTTTTTTGGACTGAAAAACAGTGGCTGCAGCTGTCTAAACGTGCACATTGTTTATTAATGCAGGAACTCTATAGATAGCACTTTTTAAAAATGACACTATACGCTATTCTTCTGCTAGTAAAGCAACATCTGTATAGATTTGGTTCAATGAATAACCCTTCTCTAGGTTATGGCAGATCTGATGAACTGCAATTTCTTATGTTAAGTCTGCAAGAAGCCTTAAAATCCCTGGGCTTTGCTGTGCAGGGCTCATAATACTAACCTTTTTATTGGGCAAGAACTGAGCCAATCCGATATTAACTTGCTGAGCCAGGTGGATTACTGGTGTCAAGATAGAAGGATCAAGATACTTTTATAACAAGTAATTCACACCCTCTTCTTCACAATCGACTTCCACTCTACAAAGAGTTCCTGACTTCGAATGACACCAGTGATCAATAAGGTATTTGAAAGTAGTTGCAATTCCATGTAGAGAGGAGGATTTCAAGTGCACAGAAAGTTCCGCATTGACTGAAGAATTACAAAATTGGGAAGGTATTATGACTGATTAAATAAATAGCATTATACAGTGATTATACAGTGCATAACCATTGAACAGTAAAGAAATGGTGACGGCATAAAATTATAATATCGACTAGTACTTTTTTCCCCATGAAAACTAGGCCCAAAGCTGGATATTTGGGGTGAAAATAATAATGTTTATTTTTGCTGCTTGAACATTTATTTTTCACTTGATTATTGAATCTGGGTGACTGGTTCAAGCAACATATGTTAGGACACAGTACACTTGATTTAACTCTGCCACCCAGACTCAACAGCAGGATTCCCTGTCTACCTGATTGAAGGTAAAGGGTGAATTAACTGTGTCCCCCAATCCTGGCAGTTGGGTAGTAAGTTATCAATAATGATTAGCACAGTCTGTATAGTCTTGTGCACTGTCTCCAGAAATGACCTGACTTCGTTTTAGAGGAGTCAAGGATTTGAAGAAATATTTCCAAACTATAAAAAAATGACTGTAAATAATTTGCAAGAGTATTTTTCATAAAATGCAATGAAAACACTTTAAATCACTGAAAAATAATTTTTGATTTTTGAGAAAGCAAAACAATATAGTAAATAACTTGCCCTTTTCCTCCCAATCCCCAAGTCAGAAATCCCCACTGAAATGAATAGTGATTTTGATTCTCTGCTAAATCAGAAAGGCAGATATCTTAGTAAGCATCTATCGTTCTCCTCAGACTCAACCCAGTTTCAGGAGTTTTGCCGATCCAGTAGATCTGTGACGTACTGACCTGGAAGGAGCAGAGTACTGGTTGTGCCAGTCAGAACTACTGACCACCAGCAGCATGATTGCAACCCACCCATTATTGTTTCCATGAAAACTTGTTAACACAAATTGAGGACCGTAACATTCGCTTCCCGATTTAGCTTAAAGGCTGACATATTTATCATCTTTAAAGTATTTTGCAAATTTCATAATTAAGTGTTGTACTGTTCCAGTCCTGAACAAAATGCCCCAATTTCCTTTCAAGTTAGAAGCAAATATAATGGAAACCAGTGATCTGTTTTCTGGTTTTATTTTTTAAAATTTTCCCTTCGTACATTGGCTGTTTGTCACAGTCGAGTGCTTTTTGCATGAGGTAAAGCTCCAAAGTAGTTTTGTCAGAGACCTAATGCCATTAAAATTTCATTGCCTGGACAAGCCATCCAAGATACATAAAAAGATTTTTCTGACCTCATAAATAACTTCAGCTACTTGACAGGGTGTAAGGCATCATTTCTTGAATAAAGCTACTTTGTCATACTTGCACTGCAAACTGCAAAAATGTTTTCTCCTCTGAATATACAGTTCTCACAAAACCATACTGAATGTTTGCAATGGACCAGCAATAATAGAATCAGACAATGGAACAGACAGCATGAAATCATGCAAATGCTTTTGTCCTAAATAAATCTAAAAAGCCTGGAGTACTATAAATGAGCAAACATATGACAAGAGAGCCAACTGTTCTCCAGGTCATCTTTGAACTACAATTTTACTTCTTTAATGCAATCAAACAGTCAAAAAATATTTTGTGCAAGAAGTTTGATATTCAGCAACAAAAAAGTAAACCTTACCCTGAATAGTTATATATTTATGCCCTTAATCTCAAATAAATCAACAGTTTACATGGATAGCAATATGTCAGTTGGCCATGTTCAAAGTTCAAAAGTTCAAAGTATATTTATTATCAAGTACATTACACAACCTTGAGCTTTGTCTCCTTACAGGCAGCCACAAAGACAAAGAAATCCAAAAGAATGCATTAAAGACCAACAAACACCCAATGCGCACAGGGGGCAAAAATCGTGCAAACAATGTAAGTAAGCAAGTAGCATTTAGAATGGAAGTGAGTCCTCAGATTCAAAGCCTGGAACTGCCAAAGCAAACCACAGTCACAGCCTCAGTTCAGAGTATAGCGGAGTAAACATCACGGAGCCAACAAACGTGATGGCTGGAACACCCAGAGCAGGCTTCAGTGCAGTTGGCATAAGCGCTGCAGAGCAGTGAACAGAACCCTCACATCTGGTCCTGACTCCCCGCCTTTCAATCCATCCAGCATAGTGCTAATCTGTCCAAACACTGGGTCATCCTTTGCTCTAAGACCTGGGCCTTGTCGCATCGATATGCTCTAGGCCTAGACCCCAGCACTACACTTCAAGCCCCCACTTGACCTTTCCAAATCTGCCAGGCATTTAAATCAGTCAAACCTTGCTCTTGGTTTAGGTGGACAGGCCTCAAATCTGCTTCTCTTCCACACTGACTTTGCTCCACTTCGCCTCGAATATACCTCAACCTCGTCTCGACTTTGCCTCGAACATGCCTCAACCTGACTTCGCCTCGCACTCACACACTTCAACCCTCGACTCAACCTTGCCTTAACTTGTCTCCTCATTTGCAGTTCATCATTTACTATAATATTTTACAGAAAAAGTACTAATAAAATATTTAGCTGTATTTCTTGTTTTGTTAACCGCCAGGTTAACTCACCTTCAGCAGTGCCATCTTCAAGCAGAAGCACATCAAAGAAACTGTAACACTTTTGCTAGAATAATTAAGTGGAACATCACAGTGAGAGTAAAAACTTTCCAGAAAGTAGTCAGTAAAAGTAGGACTTCATTCTACAAGTAAAAAGAACTCATTAATCAAAGGTACACTTTGCTGAAAAGGGGACTTAGAAACAGCTCAGTCCTCAATGTTTACCACTGCTTCCTTCATATTCACAAGAACCACTGGCTCTTGCCTAGTCTCATCATGGGCACTTTTAGCTTCAAATTAATTAGTCATATCCTTCACACTCAAGCTCATTTATGCCAACTCACTTCAAACAGGCCCTTGTGTGCAATTTTCTGTTACTCTACTTTCATCCTTCAATTAGTTCATTGCATCAAAGCTCATCTATTGATCTGTTTGTTAAATATCTATCATATATAGACTTTACTAGATAAGGACAGCAACTTTTCTTTGATCCATCAAGGACATTATTAAAAGCAAAATTATTCTCTATTGATTTGGAACTGTGGTTTCCAGGCAGTTTTCTGGAGTGTCTTCTTCACATGAAGTTTGCCATATAGCTTTTTTCTGACTTGCAATTCCAAAAAAATCACTTTCATAGATATGAAGGCTGTACTTCATTGCAGCAAATCAGTGGTTAGCCCTCCTATAGTATTCTCACTTGCATTTCTCCCCTTCATTTACCAAACGTAGATGTTGGCTGAAGCTGCTCCTCACCAATGTGACCATCACTGTGAGTAGACTGTTGAACTACAGGGATGCTACCGTCAAGCCTGATCTTGTAGTCGGACATTCACCTTGCATCTAGAGCAGGGACCTCTCAGTTAATGGTGAGGTTCAATGACATAAAAAGGGTTAAGAAACTCTGATCAAGATTGTATCAGGGCAGAATCCATACTAGTTATTTTCCACCAATCTCTTACCAAACATGACACATTCTGATGCTCATAGCAGGTACCTCAACAATGGTGCATTTGCTCAGTACAGGCAAATGATTGTATCATTCAAATGACATCAATGTCATTGTGAGGAAGCAAGTTAAATAATGATCTGATGTTAAAAAAGTAGAAATAGAATGTTCAATTCAGAAAGTTATAGATCTCAACAGAATGGAAGATTTGAATATCTGTAAGTCGAGTGGATGAGCTGAGGAAGGACTGAATCAAGGGTATGTGGTGAATCAAGGAGCCTCGCTGTCTCAATCTACTACTGCAGATTATGAGGAGTTAGTCAAATATATAAGAAATGCAGTTCTTCATCATTTACTCTCTCAATCCAAGCTCAAGACTTTTCCCTTTTCTTAAGCCTCCAGCTGTACCTCAGGATCAAAGCACACACATTATTTATCAATGCTGAGATATACGATGTTGTATCATTGAACGTGATGCTCACTTGTCACATTGACTGATAACTTATTAGTCTGTTAAATAAAGCCCTCTTGCTCTGATCTATTGCCCTGAGCTATCCACCATGCCATTGGAAATACATTGCAGAGCCAGACCATAATGCCTACCAATTTCTAACCCGAATTTCAGGACAAAATGGTGTAAGATTTATCATTTGATGCAGATGTTGAGAAGTGATTCACATTAAGTGTATATGAAAAGACTGAAATGCTACCCTTACATTTTGAGACATCTTTTCCAAGTAAGTCCGAATCCTTCCTGGATCATAATTTAGAAAAACATAGAAAGAATTTGGAATAAAGGCACATTGGCCAGAATTTGATGATTAATGCTAGCAGATTTCTGTATTCTGCCAAGCTCCATAGGTTGTGTCCTGAATGCACCCTGTATGTAGTCCAAAAGTGCTGTAGATTTATTTATTGACAAATGTTGTGAATTAGGCCCTTCCAGCTGCACCTCCCAGCAGTACCCAATTTAATCCTAGCCAAATCACAGGACAATTTACAATGACCAAGTAACGTACCGACCAGTACGTCTTTGGACAGTGGGAAGAAGACATAGTACCCATAGGAAACTCACACAGGGATGGGGAGAACCCACATGGGAATTTCCAATAACTTTCTTTGGGGACCCTATACCAGAGTATGCGTGGACCAGCTCCACACAACTTTCCAATTCCAATGCAGATTGTAGGAAAGAAAGGTGCTTTTTAAAAACTTACCAATAAACCAATAAATTGGAAACAGTAGAAAGTATCCCAATCCTTGAAGGGTTCAAGGTTTCTCTGTCATTTGTTTAATTCAAAACTGATTTGATTGTAACCTCAAATCCATTCCTGCCTGCCCCTCACATCCTTTCATCCTTATGCTTATTATACTTACTTTCCTCTGTCTTTATGAAATCGTAATGCTTCTGGTTCCACTGCCTTGTGAGGTTGTACAAAAACTCAGTACCCTCTGAGAGAAAAACTTTGATCACGCATCAGTCTTAAAAGGACTGTCCCTTATGTCTGAACAGTGAACTAATTTCTAGATTCTCCCATAAGGGGAAGTATTTGCTCCATATTTAAAAAGCTCCTTCAGGATCTTCAGTATTTCAATTAAATCCCCATTTTAACTCTGAACACCAGCAGGTACAAGCTGAACCTGTCCAACCTTTTCCCAATGGACAGCCTGTCAACACACAGTTTGCTTCCCTTTCTGCTTCCAATTCACTTCTATCCTTGTTAAATAAGGAGACCAATACTGCACACAGTACTGCAGATGTTCGTAATTGTTTCAAAGTACTTTGAGCATTTCCTTTATACATAATTTTTTACTTCATTGCTCATTCATTAACATTTTGGAAGACTGGAGATATTTAGAAATATTTTGTCACTTGAAAGATTTGACAGCAAAGTTGGGGGCAAGGCATTCAGGGATGTCAAGATTTTCAAAGCAGTTCCATAAGCTGGAATTATTCAGATCTAAGTCAGTTTAAAAGATTGTTTAAATCTCTACCCTCACCAAAGACCTTGCTATCTGGCTTGGGACAATCTGGACATACAAAATCATCCAAATTTGGCAGATGGTAACCACATGTGATAGGGCCATGTGGTTAATTTTGGCCATAAACTTCTGTAAATAATCCACTTTTACTAACCATTAACAGTGGTGAAGAAGATCAAATCTGCAAATCCTCCTCATTAAACTTCTCTCTGAATTCTCCTACAGAATATAATCATGTGTATAAAACAACAATACAATTTAATAATATTACTTGTTATGATGTTATTGAACTCCTGAACATAACTCTTCTACATTCTCTTAACTTTTGAAAGGTACTCAGTATAGTTGTAGTGTTCTCGCTCAGGTGTAATGGAATGCTGAACTAAACACCGAGGTAAACCGTCGTCAATGAAAACAAGATCGCAGTAAGATTAACCATTTACTGTTCACTCTTCCACATTAATATATGGTGAAAACTGTTGATAAAACAATACAAGATTTGTACAACATTTGTTTCCTTCTTGATAATTACATGTACATCATAAATACTTGCAAAAGTAAAACTACAACAACTACATTACATTAAAGTGCAGCATACAGTCAGAATCTACCTACGCCATTGACTGCTTTAAATGCACTTCAACACAAACTATCCGCAACTCTTTAACTGACGAAAACATCGACCGTCATTACTTTTAACAGAATCGGCATTAACATTTTAATTCCACATATCGATTATCTCATGACTTATGGCGTTGCTTCCACTATGTTTCTGGTGCGTTGAAAGACAACTTTCCTTGCGCTGATATTGCACATGTGTGCACCCCCCCCCACCTTCCCGTTTCTCCAAACCGGTATTTTTCCCACAAGACGCAGCGAAACCGGATGTGACATCATCGCATGCCGCGATATATCACAGACAACAAATTTACTTTAAACAATCCTAACTTTAGCTAGAAAATGCTAACAACGACTTACTGAAGTGAAAATATTATAAACTAAATAACTGCCATAAAGGCAACACACTCCCCGCTTGACCTTCGTAAGGTCACAATGAACATAATACAAAACTTTTGTCTCTAATCAGTCCTTAGGTAGAAGTAGAATGACTTCTGTAACTGGCCTTTGGTAAATTTTTACATCACCTTGGTCGGTAGTTTTCAACTCAACCTTCCTGACATGTCCATCCCTACTAGGGAATGTAGCAGAGATTCTGGCCATTGGCCAGCTGTTGCGGGTGATTTGTTTGTCCCTGAGCAGGACTAAATCTCCAACTTGAAGATTCCTGCAGGGTTCTGTCCACTTTTGTCTGTGCTGCAACAAAGGTAGATATTCCTGTCTCCAATGAGACCAGAACCGATTTGCCAGGGCCTGGACCTGTCTCCATTGTTTTGTGTACAGATCCTTATCGGAGAAGTCCCCTGGTGGAGGGGGCGGCTCCTGCCTTCTGCGTAAGGAGCATTGATGGCGAGAGTATGAAGGGTTTTTCCGGGTCAGAAGACACAGGTAGAAATGGTCGTGCATTTATAATGGCTGTGACCTCTGCCATTAGTGTGCATAGTACCTTGTGGGTCAATCAGGTGCGTTGCTGCATCTCAGGTTTCCTTTTCAGGGTTTTTTGCAAGGGCGTGAACCGCTTGACTGGCTGCTCTTTGTTGTTTGGCAAGCACTGGTGTGGTTCTCTGAAAGGTAGTGGGGCGATCCAATTATTTGCTTAATCTCTGAAGACCTTGGTGTCCTTTGTTTTTAAGAACATGGCATCTTGAGCTGAGTGTGCAAGTTTATTATCATGCTCAGTTTGAGCTAAGACTGACTGACCCAGCGTCTCGTCAGTTACTTTACGTTTGTTAAAGCCTTGTCGTGCTTCCATAATATACATGACACTTGTGCGGGATTGAAAAATTGACTGGTGGCCACTCTCTAGCACATTTGTCTTGAATGCGTTAACCATCGGTTTGTGTACATTGCCAAGGCACACTTCTCCTATCACCACCCAGCCCAGATCTAGGCATTGTGCAAAGGGGGCATCATGTGGTCCATTGACCTGCTGCCTAACCTTGTGCACCCGAAGAACATCTCTTCCTAATAGCAAGAGTATTTCTGCTGTTGGATCCAGTTCTGGGAAGTGTTTGGCAATGTGGTGGAGATGTGGCTGGTGTAGCACCGCAATTGGCGTTGGGATCTCAGTACGGTTCTTCAAAATTTCATTGCACTCTAAGAGTGGAGGGAGACAGATGACGACTTTACCATCCAGGGACTTGAGCTGGAAACCTTGTGCCTTCCTTCCATAAGTTTCCATGTTGCCTGAGCAAGTTCTAAGGTAGTATGGGAACTGATTACTCTCAATGTTGAACAAGTTAAAGAACTCTGGACTGACTAGTGAGCGATTGCTCTGATCGTCCAGAATCACATAGGCTTTGATGGCCTTGTCTTTGGCTCCCTTAGGGTACACCTTAGTGAGGCAGATCTTTGAACAAGAACGGCTTGACTGAGCTTGACCGCAAACTTCTGTACAGCTCGAGCTGACAACGGTTGTCCTGGAGTGAGCCTCTTCCACCCTGCCGTCCTGTTGTGGGGGTGAAGGAGTGTTGTCGGTTTGCAGTAATGGGCCGGGATGCATGGCCCCATCGTGATTAGTGCTATTACATTCCGGACACTTCATGGCGATCGTACACTCTCTAGCGAAGTGAGAGGTCGAGGAACAGCATTTATAACATATTCTTTTCTCCTTGAGAAGGGCCATCCTCTCTTCAAGGGGTTTTTCCCTAAACATTCTACATTTTTTGAGGGGCTGGGGTTTGTTATGCAATGGACAATTCTTGCTAGGGTCGTGGTTAGTTGTAAAGGCTTCAGTCTTAAGCACTGGGACGGGTGTATTAATGTTGAAATTATTTGAAGAGGATTTATCTGGCTTGGTGTAAATTGTACTGCTTCCTGGACCAATGAGGCTAGGGTCGTTTCGCTTCTTCGCCTCCTTGCACACAAACCTACCGAAATACGACCATTGTGGTCTTCTTTGTACTCTGAGGCAACAGACACCCACCTGTCCTGCAGCCCTAATGGAAGCTTGTCCACGATTTGTCTAATCCCGGATGGAGTATCTAGGTATACTAGACCAGTTGAGTAGCCATCTTCTTTGGCGCCTTGAATCTCCTTGAATAAATCTCCGAGCTCCCTTAACTTAATGTGGTCCTTGGCTGACACCTTAGGAAAGTTTTCCAGACATCGGTATAGCACCGCTTCAATAATTTCGGGGGCCGCATAGCCCTCCGAAGTCTCTCCCATGCTTTGCTTAAGGCTAGCTCGGGTTTGTTGATGTACACTGAACGTATGCATTTCACCTGTTCGCATGATTCTTTTCCCAGCCATTTCGCCATAAGATCCAACTCCTGGGTTGCTCTGAGCTGGACTCTGTCGATAGCATTGATGAATGTGGAGTACCATGCATGGTAATTTTCAGGTTTATCGTCAAACTGGTACAGTCCTGAAGTGACGAGATCTTGTCGTGCTAAATACTGTGCCATGGGTTCAACTGCAAGTGGCATGCGGGCTGGGGAAATATGTTGGCGGGTATATGACCAAGGGCATACCTCTGTTATGGAATTTGCTGTTCTGAATTCAGCCTTTGCCTCTCTTCTCGCCAAATCTGATAAGTTTGGTGTCGAGAAGTATTTGTCATCAGCCCTTTCATTCTTGACTTCATCGCGGAGTTGCAAGGGTAAATTGTCTTCCTCGGATGGATGTGATGCAATTGGGCCTCTCTGAGACTCCTCATGAAGTGGGGCATTATCAAATAAGTATGGAGAGGAAGAATGAATCTTCCAGTCTGTTTGAGATTGAACATATTCGCTTGTGCATTCCAATCTGATCTTTTCTGAAGTAGATTTTACGTCAACCAGATCATGCATTTCTTCAGCATCTTCTATTAACTCTGCTTCCACCCTGGCAGCTTCTTCTCGTTCCAGCGTCAGCACTTCTAACTCTGCCGCTATCCTTGCCCTTTCCAACTGGTTTTGGGCTTCTCTGGCAGCCGCTTCCATTTCTCTGGCGGCCGCTTCCTTCTGGTTTTCGGCTTCTCTGGTAGCCGCTTCCATTTTCAAATCTGCTTCTTGTCTGGCGTAGCGCAGTCGCACCTTGGCGGATTCTGCTTTAGCTCTTGCGTGGGCGGCCTTACTTGATGATGCCCTACTGCCCCTATCGCTGGGTGGCAACGACTTGATGCTGGATCGAGTTGTCATTGCAGCAATTGAAACACCTGATAATGCCGCCTTTTCACTGTAGTGTTCTCGCTCAGGTGTAACGGAACGCCAAACTAAACACTGAGGTAAACCGTAGTCAATGAAAACAAAGTTGCAGTAAGATTAACCATTTACTGTTCACTCTTCCACATTAACGTATGGTGAAAACTGTTGATAAAGCAATACAAGATTTGTACAGCATTTGTTTCCTTCTTGATATTACATTTACATCGTAAATACATGCAAAAGTAAAACTACAACTACTTTACATTAAAGTGCAGCATACAGTCAGAATCTACCTATGCCATTGACTGCTTTAAATACACTTCAACACAAACTATCCGCAACTCTTTAACTAACGAAAACATAAACCTTATCGACCGTCATTACTTTTAACAGAATCGGCGTTAACATTTTAATTCAACATATCGATTATCTCATGACTTACGGCGTTGCTTCCACTATGTTTCCAGTGCATAGAAAGACAACTTTCCTTGCGCTGATATCGCACATGTGTGCCCCCCACCTTCCCATTTCTCCAAACCGGTATTTTTCCCACAAGACGCGGCAAAACCGGATGTGACATCATCGCATGCCACGATATATCACAGACAATGAATTTACTTTAAACAATCCTAACTTTAGCTAGAAAATGCTAACAACGACTTACTAAAGCAAAAATATTATAAACTAAATAATTGCCATGAAGGCAACACAATAGTCCTCAGCAGGATAAAAGGTGTAGATAAAAAAAAAATGCACTTTTGCTTTTATTTTAATACCGCTTTTTCTCCCACTTAGCAATCTCAACTCTGAACAGGCAATAAGCTTGAAAGGCTGGTGGAGAGTGCTAAGAAGCACTCTCAACACAGTGAACCAGGTTTTAGTTGAAAGCTAAAACAGGAATATTATAAAAGTCAAGAATTAAAAAAAAACAAACACATCAAGATGGCATTGGGAATACAGGCTGAACAAGACAACATTTACAAATTCTCTTGGTCAATTGTTCAAGTGCTGATGAGAGGTCTCAGCGACTAAAACACTACCCACTCGTATACTAAATGTCAATCAGGGGGAAAAACTCACAGATTTTCTGAATAAAACTGCTTCTACCTTATGAGTTTATTATTATTGGTACTCGTATAGTTTACTGATGAAAGTTGCAACTGGATATTTTGATGGGAAGTATTCAGCCCTTTTTTTCAGCTCTTCGCTGTTGTTAATGGTCACACAAGTGCCAGAATTCCATACCACTAGAATTCCATGAACAAGCATCTAAGTGCCCATTGGGAATTTTCTAATTCTGGAACTGTCAACTTCATAGATAATGCTATAAAGCTTATTGTCTAACCCAAGTCATGCCTGCACTAAGCAAAATTAGGGAAAATACTTTCAGTTTGTAGCAATGATTATTTTCATCTCAATCAATTCTAAAGCTAAAAGCGCAAATCTAATGTGCTGCTTTGTCAATTAGTTTATCAATATGCCTACACTCAGTGCCAGAAATTCATTTGTTACCGTAGTTGCTAACAGGAAAATATGCTGTGTAATTAAATAAAATTTCACACTCAAGAAAACCCTCAGAAATATTAGATAACAGACATGGAAAGGTTTAGGACTAATTTGATGATCAACAATGTGCAGATGTTAACATGCCTGGGGAATTATTACCAATCTGATCATATTAAGGATACTGCTGAAGAAAAAGATTTGCTTTGGATATGAACTGCACATTAATTATAACAATTTGTGATAAAAATATGCCATAAGCTTTTTCTCAGTAATACAATTAAAGGCGGCTTGTATGTTCAGAGAAAATAATCAAGTTTGGAAGGAGATTTTATATTCTACATTTATTTGCAAGGTCCAATTTGATGTTGATATTTAGAGTGTTGCATGTGGTCCATTCAAAGGAGATGTGCGAGGGGACAAATAACCCTTGACCACAAAGAGATAAGATTTATTAAATGTGAAGAACCAACTATCACAGAAATTTGATGGATCATGCCTCAGACCAGAAGGGAATTGAAATCCTCGGGCAGACATGAATCAAAGCTCCATCAAAATAACAGATGGCTTGGAAGTTGATAGACACACACCCAGCCAGTGTTGAAGCTTAGTGAATCAGACATTTATTTCCTTTAAAATGAAATTGAAATAAAATCTCCCTGACCCACACCCTGCATGGCTTTCAAAAGAGCGACTAACCTGCCTGGCTCTGTCAGATATCAAACAGTGTTAATATTGTCCAGGGCTTGCTACTCCCCAATATCAGGACAATGTGAACCTTTATAAGGTGCAAATGTTTACTTTACTAAGAACAAAATGAGCTAGTTTGTTGTATATAAATTTGGACTACATCTTCCATGACTTCAGAATTTATAAAAATGCTCGATAGGAACAAACACCTCTTAAAATGAACTGACAGCTGTAGTGCAAAGTAACAGTGATTTTTTGGCCCAGAGCAAATTCCCAATTACTTAATTTAGCAGCATTATGTGCAGTAAATGTTATCCATCACACCAGGAACTTCCTTGCCTCGGAGTCATTTATGTGGACTGAGTAGGAAGATGTAATATTAACACATCAACCACACTATCTCAGAAAGTGTAATCTAGGAGAATGATGCATTTTCACACTCCTGATTGCTTATGACTATCCAGTGAACACATGCAATGGATTGGATGAGGATTAGCAGTAATGCCACTATCTGAACGGCTTACAAAAGATGGTTTAATAATGGTCCCTGAGATAAAATAACAAAATGTAAAAAGATGATTCAGATTAATCCAATGGACTAAAATTAGGTTATTCATCAGATAATTCATATTAGCTACATTTAGATGGTGTTCAGTTTTCAGTAATAAGTCAAAAGGCAAAAACTTCTCAGAGTATGTGCATGATTGCGTCAAAGATGAAATTACAAAATGAATCCTGACTCAGCTGTGATATGTTTAAACTGCAAGCCGTTATGTTTCTTTGAAAACAGTTACCAGCGGAATGTTACTTTTGTCATAATATCATAGAAAACAAAACCTTTGACAGTAAAGTTATTGACAAATTGAAGATCTACTTAATCTCATAATGGAAAAGATTACATTTGCTTCATGTACTGTCGGCAGGAGTACCACTTGATGGGAATGTGAGTTAGAGAATCATACTTGCGGTACATCTGACACACACGCTCTGTGCAAAACCTCCAACACAAAGTAGAGGATCACTGAATTAAAATACACTTAGTTGTACAATTGGAAATGGTGTACAAGCTGTTGATTATATCCAATCACATGCAACTCCTAATAGCATGGCTCAGGATGTTTCTCACCAAGTGGTGAATTATTTAGGCCGTAGCCTAGTTAGGTAATACAAAGCTCCAGAATAAAAAATTGTGACATCTGTCCTGAAACACTGCAGGTGATGGTAAACTGTATTGCCAATAATCAAGCTGACTCGACATAATAAGCATGCAAGGAGAACACACAGTTTAGCAACAGGAAGAAGTTTCTGCCTACTCTAGAAGGCAATCAGCACCGAAGTGCTTACTTCATAATTTATTACCAAGAATACTGCTTGCTGAAATGTATGTCATTTGCAGCATCACCAGAAATATCCAGAAGCTGAACAGTGGATGAGATTGGAATTCTGGATAAACTTGGAATAATGTGGTTTCAGTTTCTAACAGAAGCTGTGGGGTTAAAGGCAAAAGCAGGAGCTACTCATTGTTGAACAGACGAGGAATTCTTAATATAAATATTATATTTTTATGACTCCCAACTGTGTCAAAAACCACATCTACCTCATCTACATGTGGTAGGTGCCTGATTTGGGCCTTGACTATCCAAATGCTACTGCATCATGCTCATCCAAGCACCTGACAATGCTGCTGCACATGTGGTGAAAGACTGCAGGTCTTGTAGGATGTCCTTGAGCTGCTCTGAATCTAAAAGGGCAATGACTCAGCCATCCTAACAATTACTCAGAGTATACATCAATGAAATACTATGACTCACTTCAATCATTTTTATACAAGTACCTAGAGACATGATGGCAGAAATCTAAATTTCCACTCCAATCCTCAAACCTTAGGTGATTTCTGCCATGTGAAATGCTTCACATTTCTGGGTTTAACAAAGGTTCAGCATAGTTTGCCAGCACTTTGATATTTAGAGGATATTCTCCAGGATTTATGGAAGCTCATACATAAAACTGGAGCTAGACTTTGTCACACTCCTTGATGTGAGATAAAAGTGGTTTAAGCGCCAACCAATGAATCAACAATTTCATTGCGTAGCAACCCTATAGTATTGGAGCACTTCTCCTGGGGCTGGTGATTACCTACCCTTTCCCATTTCATCGATCTGGACAACATGTGCACTGTGATCACCATGTCCCAGCATCAGTGAGCAAAGTGTTAGAATCAGAGCTGGTGGCTACTGTTGTTCACACTGATCAATAGACGTTTTTACAGTCTGCAGACACCATCCAGCAGCTGTGAATTATTTGTTACTTGAAAGATGACTTTTGGTGAGCAAAGTGTGTCCACAGTTATGGGAGAGGGGCATGAAAAGGTCATGATGGGAGAGGTACCTATAGCTTGTACATCAAATAAGATTGCTGGAAGAAGAGGTGGTTTGGATATGTATCTGCTGCTGTCTTCTGCCTTCTGTGTAACTCCATGTAGCATCAATGATGGTTACTCTCAGTTCAGCCAGCAACCTCTCTTTCTGGGGGAAGGGGATGAAGTCTGTGGGCAAGCTTAATCTATCACACCAGTGCTGCCTTGTCTAAAAGAGAGTGAAACAGCTTAGAGAGTGTTTTGCTACTGTCATGGCTGTATACCAATGCAATAAATTCTGACCCTGATGTTTCAAACTCTTTAAGAGGGTTATACACATTATTTCTGACTCCCTGTTTGGTAGAGGTTGTTGGTAGCCTGTTGATGGAACTTTAAGGTATTGTGCAGAATTTGGGACAACTTGTGGAGGGTGTTTCAATGCCTTGGACCATGAGTCAGGATGTTTGCCATTGTATTTATGTTCTTGAAATTGTTCCTGTTGATAGACGCTTTCTCTGACTGTCATTTCCATTTATGGTTGATGGATTTCTGGCCCAACTAGGACAGCTCTTTGTCCAGTTTCTCTCTACTTCATGAGGGGTGGGGCTCTGCTCTCTTCTGCACTTCAGCAATACGTGTTGGAAAGAGCCACAAACAGACTGCTTGGGGCCTTGGGCTATATCCAATTAAAAACTGGCATAGATCAGTTAGATGAGCCTGAGCCAACAGCATTGAATCAAAATAGATTAAGCTGATGAGGAAAAAGATAAGAATGGAGGATTTTAGGCGTATTGTCAGCAACCAGTCTGTTTATCCAATTATCAAAGAAATGGATGACCCCATGTCAAGCATTTGGAAATTACATCTGGAACAGGAGGAATTCCTGGTCAGCATGAACTCCTTTCTCTGGCTCTTACCTTTCATTTTTATTTCCTGACTGTTCAAGTAGACTCAGAGAATCCTTGTGTGTGTGTGCACAGGTATTTAGCTTTGTACAATTCATGTGCTTGTTGTGAACTGAACCAATAAAGGTATTTGTCAGTAAATACAGATTTTCTCTGTGCCTAACTGAACATTATTGTTGAGGGTGATTACCTGCAACATAAGGTCCGAACATTTTGGCTCACTTTCTGCTGTGCTCCATGATCTCCTGCAGTTCCTGCAGAGTGAATTCCACTGCATTTGAAGTCATAAAGCACTTTTTCATTAAAGCAGATAAACTTTACGTATTGTCATCTAAAGGATATCAGCAAACACCAAAAATGAGGGGAGATCTAATAGAGGAATATAAAATTATGATGGTTATGAACAGGGAAAGTGCAAGTAAGCTTATTCCAGTGAGGTTGGGTATGAAAAGAACTAGAGGTCATAGAGTAAGGGTGAAAGGTAAAATGTTTAATGGGAACATGATGGAGAACTTGTTCACTCAGAGGCCATTGAGAATGTGGAATAAGCTATCAGCAAAAGAGGTGGATGTGGGTTGAATTTCAAGATTTAAGAGAAGTCTGGGTAAGAACGTAGATGGGAGGTGTATAGAGGGCTATAGACTAGATGCAGGGACTAGGTAGAATAATAGTTTGCCACAAGACTAGATGGGCCAAAGTGCCTGTTTCTGTGCTGTAGTGCTTTATGACAATTCCTTATTCTAATGCATTCCAAGAGAACCCGTGTGTTTAACACTTCTGAGATGCAGGTGCCTTGCCTTCTTAAATGGACTACTGCTTCCCAGAAACAAACCATAAAACAATGAGTAGGAAGCCTCATATTATTTAACCAGGCATTTTAAAAAAACATAATATTGTTCCGAATCTGCACTCAGGTTTGCTCTAATTGCAGCTATCTGTTTGATACAAGTAAAAGTTTAATTGGATTTGAGTGCAAGAAAGCTGGCTTCTCGTGTCCAAAAATAGTATGAATTTAGGAAGATGGGCTGCGAAGAGGAGACACACCTACATTACTTATTATCTGGACTCCTGTAAACAAACTTTGGTTTTGCCTTAAAGGGGAGAGAATGCTTAGAAGTAAATTTAGCTGACATCTAGCTGACACCTTTGAACACAACTTGTAGGGACCTGGGTGGTTAATTTTGAAGGATACACTTTTTACTATCCCTTGGTCTCAGCTTAGATTCTAAGACATTGTTGCAATTGTTGCCCTGCAGCAATGCTCCACAGTGATTTTTTTTTTGCTTCAACAGGTTAGTAATGGACTGCAGCCAGTGGAATACTTCACAAATATCTGAGCTCCAGTATAAGCTTGATGTATGTTCAAAGATATACAAATAATCAAAAGATTAGGGATGCCTATTACTTTTTCCCCAACAGATTTACTGGTGGGAAATAAATGAATCAAGCGCTGTAATCTAATTGGCAGTGTTTGCTGTTGATTTTACTTGTGCATAGGGCTGAGAGGTATCACCATCAATCAGAGTCCAGCAGCCGACAAAAGCAAGTAAACAATTGATCCACATTTTTTGAAGGCTACCAATGTGCAACTAGAAACTGCCACGAAACCAATCAAGTGCCTGAGACTTGTTTCTCCAACTGCTTTAGGCAGCATTTGTTTCCCACCAACTTCCTAGTGCACAGTGAAAAGTAACAGATGTAATGTAATCAAAGTGATTTTAGATCAGAAATTAAAGCTATTGAATAACATCAGTCTCCAATGCCTGAAATGATTTCAGTTTTCACATGCAGAACTCATGCCCCTTCTCTGGTTTAGCTGCTGTGACTGTGCCCTCTAGTACTGAGCTGTAATTGAGAACTACAACCTTGAAGGAATTCTTCAAATATACCAATGCCATTCTTCTGACCTATAACTTTTAGAATATTCCTACCTCTTATTAGAGATCAAAATGACATATTGTGTGAATAGACATCTTTGCAGTCATTTACTTACTTGTTTTAAAGAGAAACTGATCTCCTGATTGGACTAACAAAACTATTTACTTGGAAATCATAGTGGGAGAGAAACAAAACTTCACTTGACAGCCATCACAAACTTCTTAAATATTGTTCAAGAGATATATAAACTAAATGGCCATTTTATTGGATCCTAGAGTGGAACCCAATGTGGTCTTCTGCTGCTATATGATTTTAATGTTTTTCACAATATTCTCTGTAAGCTCTAGAAACTATTGGGCATGAACATTCCAGGAGATCAGCAGTTTCTAAGATATTTAAACCACCTTCTCTGGCTCCAACAATCATTCCACAGTCAAAGTCACTTACATCACATTCCTTCCCAATTCTGATGTCTGGTCTGAAGAACAACAAAACCTCCTGACCATGTCCACATGCTCTTATGCGTTGAGATGGTGCCACATGATTGGCGGATCAGATCTTTGCACTAGCAAGCTGGTATACAGCTATGTCTAATAACGTGGCCACTGAATGTACTTATCTCTCAAAGGGCTGAAGACTGAAAAGATGACATCTTGTTTCAAGTTCCCTTCATGCACAGTAAAACTGATGCTCATCCCTCTCCTATCAGCTCTGTGTGGCATTTCATGGCAATGTCAAACCTACTCACCAGCAATCCAACCCTTAATCTACTTGTTGCAATATTTTGAATGAATAATACCTAAACTCACCACAACATATACAATCAGTCACCAATGCCGACGAGAAAGCCATCAAAAATTATGACACAAGAAGAGTTCCAGTTTTCTCCAGTAAACCTAAAGGTGTTGACCAGACAAAGTTACTGATTCAAATTTTGCTTTTGGAATAAGTGTAAAGTTGTCAGCATTTTCCATAGTCACAAGGTAATAAAAAGAGATACTTCTGGAATAAGCAAATTTGCAATCAAATGTGGTTGTCCACAAATACTGCCTCCGAGGGCAGCAATTCCCAGTGTAATCAGTGAACAAGGAAGGAAGGGCAGAAAAGCAGAATATTACTTAAATCAACAGATTACTGAATCAAAACAAGTATTATCACTGTTTTATATGATGTGAAAATTGTTATTTTGTAGTACTGGTATATAAATTCACCATGAATTCCAAAATAAACAAATAAATGAATAATACAAAATAAAAGGAATAATGATTTTGTGCTCACGGGTTCATGAGCCATTCAGAAATCCAATGGCAGAGGGTAAGAAGCTATTTCTGCATCATTGTGTCTCTTCAGGTTATTGGAACTCCTCCCTGGTGGTACTAACAAGAAGAGAGCATGTCTCAGATGGTCAGAGTTCTTAATGATGAGTGCTGCCTTCTTCAGACACTGCCTCTTGAGGATGTCTCAGATGATGGTAAGGGTTGAGCAGTCTCCACACTCTCTTGTGATTTTATGTATACAGTCTCCATGCCAGGATCTGCTGTTACCAGTCAGAATTCCGCTGTACTGAGAAGAGATCTGTATTTCTTTGAACATGAAGAGTAGAGAACTAGCATATAAGTACAGCAAGTGGTTGCAAAAGCAAAATAATTTTTCGTCTTTATTACCATGGGGACTGAATACTAATGAGGCAAAGCTTTGTAAAAACTATACAGGGCACTGGATGCACACTCCCACGGGATTTTAGTAACCACATTTGATGAAGGGTGTACTTGCTTTTGGGTTTAGTTTTGTTCTTTTGGTTAGTAATTGTCAAATGTATCAAGATGCAGTGAAAAGCATGGCTTGTGTTCTGATTAAACAGACCAAATTATCACATGGTGCATTGAACCAGAATGAGGTAATACAATAGCAATGCAGAATAGAGTGTAAAAGCTATCAACAGAGTTTAGTGCAGGTAAACAATAAAGTGCAAAATTATAATGAGGTGGACTGTGAGGCCAAGAGTCCATCTTATCATGTAGGAGGTCCATTCAAGAGTCTGATAAAAGTGGGACAGAAGTTATCCTTGATCATGGTGGTTAGTGCTTTTAAGCTTCTGTTTCTGACGGGAGAGAGAGAACACCTGGGGCAGGTGAGATCTTTGATTATACTGGCTGATTTAATGAGGCAGCGAGAGTATAGGCAGAGCCTTATGGAGGGGAGGCTGGTTTCTGTGATGTTCTGAGCAGTGTCCACAACTTACAGTTTCTTGCAGAGCAGTTGCGAAACCAAGCTCTTATGCATCCAGATAAAATGGTCACTAAAGCGCATCAATAAAACTTGGTAAAAGTTGATGGGAGCATGCCAAATTTCATTAGCCTCCTGAGGAATAAGAGGTGTTGATGAATTTTCTTGGCTGTGACATCAGCGTGGTTGGACCAGGTTGGACTGAGGAACTTGAAGTGCTCAACCCTCTCAACTTCAGCAAATAGCATTGGGAGCTATCAGCAGTAAACTCCTAAGTTAATTGATGAAGCATTGATTATATTGAACCTATTCTCATTGGAATTACTAAGAAAGAGAAATGAACTTATTGAAATCAATGAGATTCTGAGGGGAAATTACAGAGAGGATGTTGAGAGAAGGCTTCTCCTCATGGCAGGGTCTGCAATTAGGAGGGATGAATTTCTTATCTTAGAGTATTGTGGATCCTTGACATAATAGAACTATTGTGGCTGAGTTATTGAATTTGGTCTGGTTTATCAAACTTTTCACACTATAGATGTTTTGGTCTTCATGAGTACTATGTCAGTGACTTTTGTAAGAACCAAGTCCAATGATTTGTACTCTTGCCCAAAACGAAGACTGTACTCTTTCCCATAGAAGCTTTCTGGCCTGCTGAGTTCCTCCAGCACTTTGTGTGTTGGGTTGAACAGCATGTATGAAGACAAAGGGATAGTTGATGTGACAGATTAATAGTCGCGGTATAGCCTTAACCACCTGTTTGCCTCCAGAGATGCTGCATGACTCACTGAGTTTTATTGGAGTTTGTTTTTAACTCCTGATTTCAGTACTTTCAGCCTCAAGTCTCCTGTCTTATCACAGTTCTGGAGACTACCTGGTGTCAGGCAATGCAAACCGAGTGCCCACCCACAGATCTCCCTGATAGCCTTTCAACAGCTCCAAATATCTCTGATGTTTAAATTTAAGTAAAATTTATAATCTATGACTATCAAAAACAATATAAATTCATTGAAGTGTTTCTAATTGAAATAATATTTATGTCAAAAATTAAGTGATAAATTAGAAATTAAATAAAGTTAAACAAAGACACTTTAGTGTTAAAAATATCAGCAAAAACTTCCAATGTAAAGGGCTATGCCAGATATGCTAATTACAGCATAATTAGCATAAAACCAAAGAGGCAGTAAAGGTGAGGGGTGGAGTAAGTCTCCAGGTTCAATACATAATGATCCTCAACACAGGTCATAACCGACCTCTGAACTCCACTAGGTCCTGATGCACAGCAGGTTAGGGTAGCCATTGGTTGATCTCCTGTATGTTCTGTACCACCACACTGTAGTAGGCAGACGTACAAGTGGAAGTCTAAATTGTATGGCTGCATGCTCTGCTTGTGGTTCTCCTTGCATCCGCTGGTTAGCCCTTGGAGCATTCCAGCTACTTCCATGCTTCATCTAAGTATTGGCTTCTTTCAGGCTTTGTACATATGCGAGTACAGGCCTGCCCCTGTACAGAAAATGTTTTTTTGCAAAATAGAGACATCAGCATAGTAGCAAAGCACGTACAATTGAGTTAAAATCGCAACTGATAACACTATGCAAAAAGAAAAAATGCAGCATTAAATTCAAACATGAGCATCGGGCAGGCTTTTCTCTCTGTATATTCTTGATTAAAATTGATTTTTGAATTTAAGGAACTTCCTTTGCTCCAACTGAATATTGCTACTACTTATCAAAACTGTCTTGTTCAAATGTAAAGCCATCAGGCAATGATAAATAGACAAGAGAAACCACATGAATGCACAGAAGGAAATTGTCACACTGAAATAATATGCAAGAATGACTGTCCCAGCCCAGTTCACACTGTAGTTTAGCACAACAGATGTGACTAAATATAATTTATGATCATCTGTTTCAATCATCCAAAGGAGAATTGTTAAGCTTGCAAAAACCAGATATCTATAGTGTGTCATCTGCTCACATTCATTTATTGGTTAATAAGTCTGTTTGGCAGTGCTGTGTTTTATTATCATGGTTTTTTTTCCTCAGGAAAGGAATCTGAAGGGAAATTTAACCTCTTTGTTTTAACAAAGTAAGGTTTGGCATATTCAGGCATTTGAGCGGGTTCGAATAAGGGAAGTTGTTATGATGATAATGAAGTCACATTATTGCTGGACTGCGTGAAGCTGGGTTCTTCCTGGGCCTGTAACCTGCACTTAGCTGAATCAGAAACTGCTGACCGGACAAGCTCTGCACCAGAGGCAGCAAGGTAACAAGCTACAGCAACTAGGCCTCAGGAGGCACACTGCTTCAGTCCCCTCCCTGAACTACCCTGCCAGCATTTTGCAGGTGACATGCCTATGTCTTCTATCAAAGCTGGGAGGCCTTTTAACAGATGTTAAATGGCTCTGATATTCAAAGACAGAAAAGAATATTAAAAATACAATAAATGAGTTAAAATGGAAGAAATACTTAAACATAATTAAAATACATGAAACCTCAATGAATTAATTTTTAATATTAAAATATTTAAAGATTAAAAAGCATAGCTTTTTCCTTCCATTCTGCTGGGTTGGGATTATTCAGAACTCTACATGAACTCCAGTAAAGGAGCCGAGCGACTGTTATGCCAGCATCCATCACTCAGCTTGTTTCAGACTTCATGCTGAGTCTGCATAATCCTGCGACTTATTTACCTGGCAGCAGCTGAAAACTGGTAGCGGGCTTTCACCTCCGTCAGCATAATTTGGTCTGTTGCTTTCTCATAGAACATAAATAATAAGCAGTTTATTTTGTTGCCTCACTGATCACAATCCACTTAATATCTATTGAGGTGGTAAAGCTTTGTTCACTTTATTTTCCTGTGGCCTGTGACAAATTAAACAGAAATAGACTGTGTGTGCACATGTTGCAGGGAGTTGCATTACTCCCAAAACTGTAATGGAGAATGCAATATGCAATTAACCCAGAAATATTTATATGGTTTGCCTGCAACATGTTAAATTGGCAAAAGATTCTGCTTTAACTGTTGCCTGTGTGGAGTCAGCTCCAGAACTGATACACATGGACTGAAAGCATTATTAGGGATGGAGGAGTCAATATCACAAATGGTGATTTACTTTCATTTCTTGATCTGGTCATTACTAGCAGCATTTATTGCCCATCTACATGGACTTTAGTCAGGCATTTGACAAGGTCCCACATGGGAGGCTGGTCAAGAAGGTTCAGTATTCAGGATGAGGTGGTAAATTGGATTAGACATTGGCTTTGTGGGAGAAGCCAGAGAGTGATAGTAGCAGGTTGCCTCTCTGACTAGAGGCCTGTGTATGCTGCCAGGATCGGTGCTGGGTAGTTGGTTGTTTGTCATCTACCATTTCAAGAAAAATGTTTGTGAACCCTTTACAATCACCTAGTTTTCTGTATTAATTACTCATTAAATCAGGTCTAATCTTCATCTAAGTCACAATAATAGCCAAGCCTATCCAAGAAAACAGGTAGTATCGAAACGACAGGCAGGTGAACAGAGTGGGTGGTGTGGCACTGTTAGTAAAAATAAGAGAAATCAAATATTCAGAAAGAAGTGACATA
This sequence comes from Hypanus sabinus, assembly GCF_030144855.1. Taxonomy (NCBI): domain Eukaryota; kingdom Metazoa; phylum Chordata; class Chondrichthyes; order Myliobatiformes; family Dasyatidae; genus Hypanus; species Hypanus sabinus. Next base: position 41,346,010 of record NC_082724.1, read on the forward strand.
GGATCAGAGGATATAAAGTCTTTGTGAGTAGAGTGAAGAAATTACAAGGGTAAGAAGCATCTGATGTGAGTTTTATACTAGCCTCTGAACAGTGGCCAGGATGTGGGATACCAGTTACAATGGAATATAGAAAAGGCATGTAAAAGGAGCAATACTACAGTGTCATGGGGGGTTTCAATATGCAGATATATTGAGAAAATCAAATTGGTGCTGGATCCCAAAAAATTCTAATTTGAAGAATGCCTTTGAGATGGCTTTTTAAAGCAGCCTGTTGTCAAGCCTATGAGGAAAAAGGTGATTCTGTACTGTGTGTTGTGTAATGAACCAGATTTGATAAGTGAGCTTTAGATAAAGAAAACCTTAGAAGGCAATGATTATAATATGATATAATTCACCCTGCAATCTGAGAGAGAATGTAAAATCAGGTGTATCTGTACTACAGAAGAGTAAAGGCAACTATAGAGGCACGAATGAGGAACTGGTCAAAGTCAACTGGAAGCTGGGCCCTGTCATATCGATACAAAATCAAGATTTTGTGTGGGTCACTGGGGCTGAGGATTGCAGTACTCATTCTCATGAAGGTAGTGAAACAGTGCTATTAGGAGGATTCTTCCTTTTAAAGGAAGGATGTGGCTGGATTGTGGGACTTGCAATCGTAGGAATCCTTTGAAAAGTGGATTTGTGCTGTGAGAAAACAAAAGAATCTCCGAACAAACAAGAGCATGTACTAAAGCTTTCCTCTGCTGCAGTGGAAGTCTGGGTGCAAGGATGGGACATCAAAGGCATCATGCAGAAGGACAGAAAATCCACCAGACCTAAACACAGAAGACAACAGGAAGAAGTGTTTTTTTTATTATTGTGTTCTTCGACTTACTGTTCTTTTTCTCGTGCTGTATCAGATTTGGAATAACAATTATTTTGTTCCCCTTTACACTTGTGTGCTGGAAATTATATTAAACAATTTTATATCTTGAATCTTGAATTCCAGAATTATTTCTCCAAGGACCTAGGTTTAGTGCTGGAAGAATGTTAAAAATTTGACATGATTTCAATCTTTATAAGGCACATGCCATCACCATTGAGATTAATAACTACTCAACAATCTAATGTACCATCAACTTACCTTTTATCAATCAGCACTCAACCCTTCAAGATGTAAACTTCATTTTACCCATATCCACACTGCACTGTGGAAGATCTCTCATGAATAACTCCCCGCTCACTCACATACCGACAACTAATCAAACATGACAGATTCATCATCTCAGTATGCTGGAGAGCTCCCACTGACACAAAGCCTGCTTTCCAACATGTAGGTGGCACATAACAGGAGGCAGCTAGGAGGGCACAGAGGAGGGGAAGCATGCCTGCACATATTTAACGAGAAGCTCACCCGCCAAAGCCCAGACAAATATTTGTATTATTAACCTCCAAAGTTGAGCAAGTGGAATCTGTTAGTTGATGTACAGTAACAAGGATTTTTCACGACACACCCCGAGTCTTCATAAAGTTATTGAGCACAGTAACAGACACACTTAGCTTTTGGAACTTACCTTAATTTTAGCACCTCAGATACATAGAACTGAAAGCTAATAACAAAATCCTAAATTACAGATATGGTATTATAGGGAATGTGAGACTGGGTTAGAATGTGCTGAAAACTTTATAGTGTGTGGATAATGCACGGTATTATTAATGTGCAAACTGGCCAGCATCTTGCAGTAAGATTGATATTCTCCATGAATTCTAAATTGCCACAGCTCACTGGATGATTTGTGCACAAGGCCATTAGCTACCTAGTGATTTTCATGAAGTTGCTCTATTGGCACATTAACTACCCATTAAACTCATCACAGAAACCAGTCCCAAAGCGAATGGTCAAACCATCTTTTTACTGACATAATAGTGGTTAATTACAGTCAATTCATTGTTCTAACCCAGAGTAAGAACAATTATGCATAGCCATATTGCTCTGAGAGACTATTGAATATTTTATTGATGTCAAAGTATTAATTCTCGTTAACAGATTGTTTATTTTTCCTTTTCTTCCAATGCAATATTTTTGTTCTTTTTCTTTTTGCACTCCATATTTTACTCTGTTATTACTCTGATTTTGAACCTCAGTAGTATCGGATAAACATTGTTTGTCTTGCTTTTCACTGTCATTCTTATGTCAGTGATTTTTACTTCACAGTTCCAACTTCCAGAGAGAAATAAATTGAAATGAAGGGTAAAGGGATGTGATTAACTGTGTATGCCATGAATTGAAAAGACAAAAATTCATTCCCTTTATGGAACTTCCTTTATGAAATCAGAGAACTACAAAATGACAAATCTTCAAAGGTACAATTTAATGTCAAATACATCCTGAAATGCTTTTCCTTCACAATCATCCATGAAAACAGTGGTGTGCCCCAAAGAATGAATGACAGTTAAATGTCAGAACTCTGAAACTCTCCCCCCGCTCCCCTCCATCCCGTATGTAAGCGGTAGTGTTACGAATGAGGAGCAACTCTGATGGGCAGAAGGGTACAAAGTTGCCCCCCCCCTTTGAGAATCACAAAATCGCTATTATTTCGGGTCTGATACCAAGGAAATGAAAGAGATTGACAACGCTCATGAAAAATTAGTGAGAGAGAGACCCACAGGTTGGAATGTCTCCTATAGACAAAAGGAGAGATTACTGCTATTGTCTCTTGGAGAAGGATTGTGTATTGAGTACTGTTTTATTCATTGAAACTCCTCAGGGGCAACCAGAGTGGTCTGGTTGATGGGTTGCATCATCCCAACCTGATTGACACCTGAGACCCTGTGAGCGGGGATAAAAGTAGGGTCTGGGGAAACACCCCTCAGACGCACCAGGAGAGATGCTACGAGAATGGTGGGGCTTGTGTGTGTGTCCTCCCTTGCCTGGGTGACAAGCCCTCCATGGAACAGTCTAGCTAAAGGACAGAGTGGTCATACGTGAATGGCCACAACAACAACACATCGACGGATCAAGATCGTAAAAGTCGGCAAATTAATAGCTGTTATTCTCTCTCTCTTTCTCTCTCTCCAACAATTGCAACACCGCGAACAACAACTACTGCAGCCTGCATGAACTGAACTGAACTTTATATTTCCATCGGACAATTCATTATCCCCTAGACAATGATAGAGTTTATTTCTTATTGGTCATTACTATACCCGTACTTTTAGGTTTAGTATTGATGACGTATATTATCTGTATATTTGCATTGATATTATTTTTGTGTATTTTTATTAATAAATACTGTTAAAAATAGTATCATCAGACTTCAACGGAAACTCCTATCTTTGCTGGCAAGACACCCAGTTACGGGGTTCATAACAGTAGCAAGTAAAAATCCACCCTCCCCCAACAGCAAAAAGAAGCATCGGCTTCTGTCACCTAATAAGGGAGACAAATCTTAATAACAGTGCTAATAAAGGTTAAATTCTATAGTCCTCACTGTCTTCCAGCAACAAACGAGCTAAGCATCATTTGAGGGAGGAAAGGAACTGTTGGCATTTCAGGCCAAAACCCTGAATGAGGACTTTTAAAGTCAGTATATCTTGAAGCAACTTCACAATGGTGTAGTGAAGTAGAGAACTGTACAGCACAGTACAGACCCTTCAGCCTATGATGCTGCACTGACATACAAACTGAATCCCTTACCTCCAACATAGCCCGCTACCCTTCATTTATCTTACATCCATTTACTTATCTTAGTCAGTTTAATAAGACATACTCTTCAGGTAGATGGAGCTCATCAGCCTGGGAAGGCACTCCACCTGAGAGGGTGAAATATCTGATTTCAAACCTCCACTGCCTTGAGGCCGTACCCACTCAGAGGAAAGGCTTTGGGAGTAAACCCCAAGGACAAATCCGGAGCTGGAGTCCCTGAGGCAGTCCGACGTTGCCTTCATCCTCGTTCTGGCAACTCCTGCGATGACACTGGTGCCAAGCTGTATTGGCTCTTGCCCTTCCCTTGGACAACATCAGTGGCAGGGAGAGAGGAGACTTGCTGCTTGGGCAACTGCCGGACTTCCATACAACCTTGCCTAGGCCTGCGCCCTGGAGAGGATGAAGCAAGACTTTACGGGCCCAGATCCATGGTCTTGCGAGACGAACGGATAACACCACCACCATTCTGTAATCTAAGTTGCATCATGGTTAATCAGCAGGTCGGCCAGCAACAGTGGGATGAAAGGAAATATCCTGACACAGGGAATTGATAATTCATTTCCTTCCCATAGATGCTGCTCACCTGCCGGATTACTCCAGTAGGTTGCTTGCTGTTCCAAATTCCAGCATCTACCGCCTTTTGTGGCTTTCAAGAGTCATCCAGAATTGCAGAACTCCAGGGGAATGTTTCATGCAGAAACCAGGTTAGCAATGAATTAGTCATAGCCAGATACAGTTCAGAAAAAGTTGTTTTGGCCCATGAGTCCTTCATAGCCAACAACAGTAATCTACATCCAACCTATCTACACCAATCCCACATTAATCTCTCTTTTTTTAATTCTCTCCATATTCTCATCAATTCCCCTATAGATTTAACCACTCATTTACACAGTGAGGTTATATACACTGGGCAATTAATCTATCAGTGTATTTGGGGCATGGGAGGTAACTGGAGCTCAAGGGGGATGGTGCAAGTCCATGTAAACATCACCCATGTTTAGCATTCAATCTGGGTCTCTGGCACTGTAAGGCAGTGGCTTTTAGCAGTGCCACTAGGCTGCCCCAAATCCTTTGGTACTTGTTGCTCTACCTCCTTTAGATCTAAAAACTGAACTATAGAGTGCAGCAACCACTTAAGAGAATCATAAAAACATAAACAAAATCAACTGCCAGATACACTGTAGACAGCATAACCTCATTTTACATAATAGATTGTCAGTATTCAGCCCGTTACTGAGTGTCTGTTAATAATGTTAATAGAGTTGGCAAAAGCTAGCAACAAAATGGTGTCTGATGCACATCGGCATTATTGATGTCATTTTTCTACCAAACAGACCAAAATACACAAACAATAGGTACTATGGATAGAAAGTTAACAAAGCGATCATTCAGCTACGAATTCTTTTGTGTGTTGTAACAATCAAGCAGTCATTTCAGACAGTCAAATCCCACATTTTTTTTAAAGTTAGTTGCTTCCTTAAAAATCTGATGAAATCTGAAGTCATCATTTAGTGTTTGCAACTAGTGACTAAATTGTTACTTATTTTCTGTATTTATGATTCACAGAAAATGTTTTAAAAAAATGTTTACCAATCCCAAGTGAAAAAAGGCCACTATTACAGAAGCCAGTGGAGCAATGTCATGAGCTCTTAGTACCCAAGCAGCATTAATAATCACATTACTCACTGGGGGGAAATCAGGTGCATCAAGAAAGCTAGTCCTTTGGGCACCACAAGACCTGAGTGTTTGATCAGCAGAGCAGAATGGTACAGACTAAGCCACAAAGCAATCAAAATCTCCAGCCCTGTTCAACAGATGTGAACCTTGAGCCTGTCATGGACAGCACAGTAGAGAATATGATGAGCTCAGCTTGCTTCACCGCTGCACCTACGTGAACATCACAAAGCAGGATGAGGCATACTATCATTAAGATCATGACCAGCATGAACACCGCCAGCATTTTTGCAAAGCTGACGAAGTGAGTTGTACCAAACATCTATGAAAATTGTTGAGGAGCAGCTTAAAACTTGATCTTTTTTACTTTAAACTCTAAGGAGAGGAAATGGGAGTCAGAGAGTTGGTCATGCAGAGATAAAATATGATCTGGTATGATATACAATACAGCATAATGTTAGGGGGAATATTAGGAAGCAAGTAATATAAGACTATTGACATTGGGAGCACTTATCTTGAGTATCCTGATATTTCTGCAATTTCATGAAACAAAGTTCTATCTGAAATTTACCTCCTGATTACCACAAATGCAAGTTTCATCACTGAGGAAATAAAACATCCCAAAATAACAACATCTACATGTAATGCTTTTCCCATTCTCAGTTTGTTTCAGATTGTTTTGCAGTTAATAATGTACTTTCAAGCATAGACATAGCTGTAACATGGTTCATGAAACACTCAATTTACACACAAGGTCTGATAAACAATGATTAGAGAATGAACAGATCATTTATTTCAAATGCTGGCCAAGATGCCATGGAATCTCAGTGCAATTCATATTCATTTACTTCTGTACAACAAACTTCCTAACAAGTATTTGACTGCATGAACAAGAACAGAAAAAAGTCGGTGAAATATCACAAATTAAAAACTTAATGAAATAATGAGAACATTGTCACCAGTGCTCAACTTGAATATTAGTTTTATACCAACCATAGCTAAATTCTAGTGGAGACATGTGAAAGAGCAAATTAATCAAAGCCACATTACACTTGCACTTCACGCAGCCCCTAAGTATCATAAGATGTGTTGTACTAAAACATGTCATGCTGTGTGATTGCAACATTCACAGGAGCCATCTTAACAGAAAATGCTCAGTTACAAGGTACATGCCAAGGACAAGAAGGAGGGATTATAAAATAATTATAGATGCAGGTACCACCTTTCATTTTAACTTATCTATCCCAATACCATCCTTTATAAAAATAACATGTGAAGATGAAAGCATCATAAGTTAGAAAGTCATACTGCTGGTGCTGGCCAAGTGAAGTTTCAGCTAACATATAAAAATACAGAAGCCTTTATGAACCATTTTATGCCAATAATAATGTTAATAAATTTGCCAATAAGTAGAAACAAATCTTCATATTCAGCAGTTCCCTGTTCCCATCACTGTTTTATATTCCTACGGCTTTTGGCTGAATTGTTGATTTGAATAGTTGATGGGTAATTTTATCTGACTACATACTGAGCACTCTGCACTTTCTAACTTTTTTTTATCTGCACAGTCCAGTATACATACGGCATGCTCCAGTAATCTTGGCAGGACTTAGCACTGTTAAAATTAACTCATAATATTGGTGCACAAATCTTACAATTTTGCTGGGCCAAATTCACCATGAAAATTAATGAAATTATGGTTGTTTCATTATAAAGCACTTAAGTGATGAAGCTAGACAGGAAAGCAATTGTAAAAATTAATATGATTTTTCATACATATTAACACTCTGACTTTAAGAAAACAGCAGAATGACACAGAGCTCTGCAGTGGCATATGCAATTAAAGCTAGCAGCTCAGTAGAGGCAGCACTGGATTTTCTAGACATGATACTTCCTCTAATTTTAATCCCAGTGTAATCTAAAACGTGCAGATTCTGGTGTGTAGTGTGCTTAACTGGGGCAGCAAAGAAGCATCGAGAAATCATCTCTTAAAATTTGCTGTGTTGTTGATTGCTAAACTGTACAGACAACTGATATTTTGGTAATTTTCCACAATCAAATACCAGATGCATATGGAAAATTGCCCATGCAGCCAGATCAGGAATGTCAGGTTACATTTGAATTCAAGTTTAGATAAAAATACTGTTTTAATTAATACATGGTTCCAGTTAACTAAATAAGGAAGACGTTTGCTGATGTTAAGGGAAAATGCATAAAAGAGGATCAGTCATCTATGGTTATCAACACCTGATATCCAAGCAATTTGCACAACTGTGCTCTATATATGGATCTGCATTGTGCACAGCAAATTCTTCTTAAATGCACTGGTGTCTACCAGGCCCAATAAGAGCACAGCAAGGCCTTTACCTTAAGTTCAACGTAAATTTATTATCAAAGTATATACGTCACCATATATTACCCTGAGATGCATTTACCTGTGGGCATACTCAGCAAATCTATGGAATAATAACCATACCAGAATCATTGAAAGATCACCCAATCTGGGCATTCAACCAGAGTGCAGAAGACAACAAACTGTGCAAATGCAAAAAGAAGAAATAATAAGAATAATAATAATAATAATAATAATAATAAGAATAATAATAATAATAATAATAATAATAATAATAATAATAATAATAATAATAATAATAATAATAATAATAATAATAATAATAATAATAATGCAATAAATATCAAGAAATGTTTAGTAAAGCCAAACTTTTGGAATTTGAAAAGATATACTGCTCATGGCTTCTGCATCAGCACAAGAATATTAAACATGAAAGATTCTGCAGATGCTGAGAATCTTCAGCAACACAAAATGCTGAAGGAACGAGGCAAGTCAGGAAGCAGGAATAAAAAAAAATGACATTTCAAGCCAGGACTAGAAAGAAAGGGAGAATAAAGAGGTCAGGGAGGGGAAGGAGTACAAGCTGGCAGGTAATAGGTGAGACCATGAGAGGGGGAAGGTGGGAGGGTGGGGGAGGGGCTTTGAAGTAAGTAGCCAGGTAGAAATAAATGGGGGAGGTAATGGACTGAAGAAGAAGAGATCTAATAGCAGACAACAGTAGATGATGGAAGAATGGGAAGGAGGAGGGGACCCAGAAGGAAATGATGGGTAAGTGAGGAGAGAGAAGGGGTGAGAGGATAATCAGAATGGGGCATGGAAAAGAGCCCCATTTCTTTTCCATGAAGAAGGGGGGGGGGAAATTACCAGAAGTTAGAGAAATTGATGTTTATGCCATCAGGTTGGAGACAACTCATACAGAATATGAGGTGTTGCTCCTCCAAACTGAGTTTGGCCTCATCATGGCAATAGAGAAGGCCATGGAAAGACATGTTAGAATAGGAATGAAAAGTTGAATTGATATGGGTGGCCTCTGGGACATCCCAACTTGTGCAACAAAGGCGCTCAACAAAGCCTCCTCCAATCTGCATCAGGACTCTCCGATGCAGAGAAGACCACACCCGGAGCACTGGAGACAGTAGATGACTCCAACAGACTCACAGGTGAAGTGTCGCCTTACATAGAAAGACTGTTTGGGGCCCTGAATGGTGGTGAGGGAAGAGGTGTAGGTGCAAATGGAGCACTTCTCACGCTTACAAGGATAATTGCCAGGAAGGAGATTAGTGGAACGGGACAAGTGTACATAAGAATCACATAAAGAGATGAGGGAGCGGTGGGAAAGATGTGCTTAGTGGTAGTATTCTGTTTGCAATGGCAGAAGTTATGGAGATCTTACTTAGGGTTCCAGGGTTACTGGGCAGTGTGGTTTGAGGGGCTGACCTGCACTGTATCTCTAAACAAAAACAAATAAGTAAATAACTTGCTTGATACTGAGGCTCATGGGGAGGTAGGTAAGCATGAGGTGATGATGGCAGGAGAATGGAGCAAGGGCAGATGTGCAGGAAATACTGGAGATATGGATGAGAGCAGCATCAATGGTGGAAGAATGATCACCGCATTCTTTGCAAAATGTGAACTTCTGAGATACTCCAGAATGGAAAGCCTCATCCTGAAAACAAAAAAACTGATCATTTACAGCTACTGGAACATATACTGTCCTCTGGTGCAAAACTATTTAATTGGAATCATATCTTTTTTATTTCATACATCTCTGCTCCCATTCTCTCTCTTTCTGGTCAAGGCAACAAAGTTCCCTCCCATCCCATCAAACTTCACATTCAATGGACCACCCTGCACAATTTCCACCAACTCCAACATTTCGTTACTAAACTCTGTTTCACTCCACTTCCTGCATTGCAAAGGGGTTGCTGCTTACATCAATTCCTGGTCCATTGTTTGGTCTTCACAAACCACTCCCGAACTTCTGGCATTTTCCCATGCAGGAGATACAAATCCTGTCCTTTCAGCTTCTTCCTTTCCACCCTCGTAGGAACCCTCTCCTATTTTAAGTGTGGTAATGATGCTTTTCATTAACCCTTACACACTGTTTGGATCAGATTTGGCCCGTTTTGACATTTGACAGCAGTAAAAACACCCTAAATGCAATTTTATAAGCCGAAATTTGATGACTTTTCCTAAAGTGACCCAAAATGCACAAGAATGAAAAAATTTCAGCTTAAACTTCTCTGTAACGGAAAGGCCAAACACAGATGTTGTGATCTTTCTGCAGAGCACTTACATTCCGTCTGCAGACATAAACCTGAACTTCCAGTTGCCTGCTATTTCAATTCAATATGCAAATCCACCATTCCCCATCTGTGGCCTCCCGTACTGTTACAATGAGGCTAAACAAGACTCATCTTTCATTGGAGTGTGTTGTAGCCTCCTGAACGCAAGATCAAAATCTTCAACTTTAGATAAATTGCTTTTTTTCCCCCCAGTTTGTCACTGTACATCAGTTATTTTCCTTTATTTAATGATGTCATATTTCACAGACTTGCAATGAGCAACACATAATGGGAATAAAAATGAAAACGGTCATTTAAATGTCATTTTTTGTCGTTTAGTCTCAACTTGTCAGATACATTGACATATTTACTTTGTTCTACTCTTCTATTGGCCCCCACCCCAACTAACTCACTTGAGGAAAGCTCATTTGTTTTTGCTCTATTCAGTTCTGACAAAGGGTTTATGGTTTGAAATGTTAACTGTTTCCCTTTTCACAAATGCTGCCTGATTTGCTGAATGTTTCCAGCATTTTCATTTCAGATGTTCAGCACTTTTTTAAAATTTCACTGCTTTCACGCTGAAGGAATGTAAACCTTTTCACATTGGCCATCAGATTAATACTGACAACACTGAGAACTCTCCTGAGAGGATACCGAGAAAAAGGGACAAACAATAGATTTGGTGCTCCTAAGTAACAATGCTCCTCGAATCCTGTGATGAATGACTTCTCTGCACATCACTGTAATTCTTTTTAAATGCGGATACATAAAGTAAACTGTAGGAACCCATCTTCTTCCAAGGCAGTCACACAGAGTCAAGGATGACTCGTTTCCTCTCCAGTTCTGTGGGTTCTGAGCTGGATTAGGATGGAAGATGTCTGTACATGGTTTATCTTAATATGCATACACAGACATGCCAGATTATAGTTTTGATCCAATGGCAATATGGTCCGAGGCAACTGAAGATAAAGCTATGCTGCTCAGACCTAGCGCACGCACATGAATTGACACACATGAACACCTAGAAGCTTGTTCAGAGCATTCTGTCCACACACACACACAACATTACTAAAGTCCAAGGAGCCCATGTGATAATGCCGGAATTTACTTAGTCATCTCATGTCTGAATTATATGAGTGTGCTCTACTTCATAATATTGAAGTTAATGTCAGTAATCACACAAGAAATCTCCACAAAGGTATCAAGAATATATAACCCCTGCCAGTGATAATTATGCTTGAAAGCTCTTTTTGAACACCAAACAGAAAACCCATAGATCACAACACTATCACAGTTCACAGCATTTCTGGCCACTTTTACTAATCTATGAAAACACAAAAAAAAATCCTCAAAGAGAACTTCAATATAAACACTTGTATGAAACGCAAAACTATGAAAATCGACAGTGCAGAGAAACAATCACAACATTAACACCAACTAACAGCACTTAGGCATTTGCAGAAATGACAAGAGTTCAGTGAAATCATTGCAAAGTAATTCCCGAGCACTGAGACTCAGATGGCTCTTTGTACCCAGCAGATGGTAATTGTAATCCAACTGATAATGGTAAGTTTCAATCTATAATATTTCTTGCTGAAACTTTTTGTATTGTATGCCAAGTCCCTTGTAGCCTGTTCAATCAAAATATATGCTTCATCCCTAGTACATGACAGATTACATGACAGGTTTTCTTATGTAAAATCTTACAGCTCATGACCTTATCGATTCCTCATTAATAGGAGTTTAGTATAGTGGATTACAGCTGTAAAGTATAACTTGTTACTAGATTTCTGTAATTACACTGCATTATAGAATTTCCCCTTGCTGCTTTAGCTGGCACTTTTATCTGTTTATGTGCCACTCTGATGAGTTTTTGATGAACACTTTCAGTTTTTTTAAAGTAATTTCTGTGCCGTAATATTAGGGTTCTGGAGGTTTGCTGGTTCAGTGAGAAGTCTAATACGCATTGTTCATAGTTAGCTGAAGATACTATGATGTTAATTGAATATTAAAATACACAGATTATCTAAAGAAATAGAGCACTGTTTGAAATTCTAATTACTAATTTCTTTACAGAATTATAACATAGCATTAATAGTAATTATTATGTATACAGGAACACAAGGAAACAGGAATAGGAAGAAGTCACCACATTTATAACACAATACTGTTTGATAATTTATTACAATACTGTTTGTAAGATGGCATAATGCTGCAGCTAATTGAGTCACTACCTTACAGCACTTGAGAGCCAATTCGTTGTTAACCTCATGTGCTGTTTTATACATGGATAGCATGTTCTCTCTGTACTTTAGAGATTTCCCTTCACGTCCCAAAGATGTACGGCTCAGCAGGTTATGTAAACTCCTAGGTGTGTAGATGAATAATAGAACATCTGGAGGTTGGGGTGCTCAGGGTTAGGGAACTGAAGATTTACAGGGAGTATGCTAATCGAGGATTAGTGTAAATGCTAATTGATGGTTAGTATAGATTCAATGGGCCAAAGGGTCACTACATGCTATATTTCACTGACATTTTAATGCTTTAATTCTACTGCTCAACATAATCACGGCTGATCTACGCTGGCCTCACCTCCTCTTCTGTGCCAGCACATCATACCTTTCAATTCTTCAATCTTACAACATTTATCCAACTTCACCTTATATATACCTAATGCTCTAATCTTCTGAGGAGATAAATCCCGAGGTTCATTTCCCAAAGAGAGAAGCATTTTCTATACACCTTGGTTTTAAATGACTGCTCCTATTTGGTAACTATGTCCCACTGACTATAATTCTCCCTCTAGGGAGCACATCTTAACATCTACCCTGTCGAATTCCCCCAGAATCTAATGTGTTTGAACATGGCCACATCACATCTGCAAAAAAATACAGACCCAAGCTCTCTTGATAGAATAATATGCTTATCCCAGAAATTACCTTGCTGAATATTCAAATCCCCAAATCCTAAGAATTTTCAATAGGGGCACAATTGAGAGCATCCTGACTGACTGCATCACTGCCTGGTATGGGAACTGCACTTCCCTCAATCGCAGGACTCTGCAGAGAGTGATGCAGACAGCCCAGCACATCTGTAGATGTGAACTTCCCACAATTCAGGACATTTCCAAAGACAGGTGTGTAAAAAGGGCCCAAAGGATCATTGGGGATCTGAGTTACCCTGACCACAAACTGTTCCAGCTGTTACGATCCAGGAAATGGTACCACTGTCAAAAAGCCAGGACCAATAAGTTCTGGGACAGCTTCTTCCACCAGGCTGTCAGACTGATTAATTCATGCTGATACAATTGTATTTCTGTGCTATATTGACTGTTCTGTTTTACATACCATTTATTATAAATTACCATAAATTATACATTTAGACAGAGGCATAACATAAAGATTTTTATTCCTCATATGTATGAAGGATGTAAGTAATAAAGTCAATTCAACATAGAATATACATTGAGCTTTAATTGCAAAAGCTCATCTCTTCCAAAAGGCAATTTGTTAAATTTCTATAATACAAACTTCTGGTCATTTTGGAGACTATTTCCCTGGTCAATTGTATCAAAGCAAGAAACATCACCTTTTAAGTACAGGAATAGAGTGCACAACAGCACAGCATAGGACAGGACAGGAATTTTGCCCTACATACAATACCTGTGGCAAAAAAAAATCTCAAAATTAAACTAATCGTCTCTGCCTACTCATGGTCTGTGTCCCTTCTATCCCCACCAGTTTGTGTGTCCATCCAAACACATCTTAAATGTTGCAATTGTATCTGCTTCTACCACTTCCCCGGCAACCTGCTCCAATCGTTCACCACTTTCTGTTTTGTTTGCATATGTTCTACACAATTTCTCCTTCTCACACTCAACTGATGTCTCATAATATTTAGCATTTTCACCCTGCTATAAAGACTGACCATCTACCCTATTGATACCTCTTAGTTTTATAAATCTCTATCAGGTCACCCCTCACTGCAGAGAGAACTATGGACTTGCACCCCGAGATCGTTCTGCACATCAATGCCTCTCAGGATCCTGCCAATTTATTGTAATAATTTCTTCTTACATTTGAGTTTCCAAACTGCATCACTCAACATTGTCTGAATTAAACTTCATTTATCTCCACCCAAACTTCTAACTGATCTGTATATCCCTCTGTATCTTTCTCACTGCTCACAACTATGCCAATTTTCATGTTATCTGCAAGCTTACCAATCATCCACATTTTCATCTAAATCATTTATATATATTACAAACAGCAGAGATCTCAATACTGACCCCTGTGGAACCACTCTGGTCTCAATTCTGTAGTCAGAATAACGTTCGTCCACCACTGTGTTGTCTCTGACCAGCCAATTTTTGTATCCCACTTACTAACTTACAGTGGATCCCATGCAGATTGCTGGACTTAAGCTTCCTAAACTTTACAAATACTTCCACTTACCTTTTGATTAAATTTATAAGATTTCTTCCCATTCAGGGGCCTGAGTCTTATTCCCTAGCTTTCATCCTTACAGGTACATGGTCGTCCTTAACTTTAAGCAGATGGCCTTTAAAAGATTCCCATTTCAAATATAGAATTATCCCCAAACCACCACACCCAATCTCCTTCGCACAGTTCCTGCCTAAACTGTTATAATTCCTCCACTTTCATCGAAACAATTACCTTATCCATATCCATAGCTAACATAAAACTGAAAAAAAATGTCATTGTTCCCAAAATCTTCTCTTATTGAAACTGATCACCTAGATAAATGCATTCCCCAGTACAAAGTTTAAAACCCTTTATAGATTTTATATGGGTATATTGTTTCAAAAAACATTCGAGATGCACCTGACAAATTTTGTGCCAGCTAAAACCCTGGCACTTCCCATTGGGGAAGATGAAATTACTCACTACAATAATTCTGTTGTTTTTACATATTTCCATTACCTGTTTAGATATCTGTTTCTCTGTCGATTGACTATTAGGAAGCCTATTGCACTTTTCTTATTCCTGAACTTTACTCATGAGGACTCACAGGATGAGGCCTCCAATTAGTCCTTTCTAAGTTCTGCATTGATATTCTCCCTGCCTCTCTAAAACATCTGAAATATCTGAACCCTGGAATCTTGAGTTTTCAGTCCTTCCCTACTCTCTACATGTTTAGACATCAGCTGCAACATTGTAGTTTTATGTACTAATAAAGGTTCTAAGCTCACCTGCTTTAACAGCTATAAGGACACGTCAGCTCTGTCACATTCATTAATTTGGCCTCCTCTTAGACTTAACTTCTACCTACTCCTCAAATCTTCATCTGTTGACCTATTGTTCTGATTTTATTTATTTCACACTAGATTATACCAGTTTTAATTAAATTAGAATGGCACAACAATAATCATACACTAGGAATGAAAAAGGGAGGCATTTGACAGGAAATAAGCAGCTTTATTAAAGATATTTTCAAAATCAGATTGTTCAATGCCATATTAGTTCAAATGACAAGTAGAGCCCTCCCCATAATTGAGTACATTTACATAGAGTACTGCCACAAAAGAGCAGCATCAATCATCAAAGACCTACACTATCTAGGCTTTATCCTCTTCTTGATACTACTATTGAGAAGGAGATACAGAAGCCTTAGGTCCCACACCACCAATTCAAAATTCAAAGTAAATTTATTATCAAAGCACATTTATGTCACTATATTCATCTTCTGGCAGCATGTTCAATAATTCATAATAGAATCAATGAAAAACCACACCAACTTGGGTGTTTAACAAAGGTAAAAAAAAGACGACAAATTGTGCAAATAAAAAATGAAAGAAATAATAATAAATAAATAAATATTAAACATGAGATGATTAGTCTCTGAACATGGGTTGTGGTAGTCCAAGTTTGTCTATTTATGTATAGATTTTTTTTGGAAAATTCTATTGCATTTCACTTTGACTGATGTTACGATACAGCAACAATGAATATAGAATTGAGACAGGTTTTTATAAACAAATAAAACATTTATTTAAACTCATCTCACCAACAAATGAAAAGTAAACAACTAACTGAACCGGAAGTTAACCGCTATACAGCAACTTGAAAAGTTCTTAAAGAGATAAATGTGAACACAGTTCCTAAAGCGACAAATGCAAAAGTCCAAATGATTTACAGAGTTAATTTGGAGAGACTTTCCTAAAGTAATGAATTCCTCGACAACGTGACGTTACCGTTGATCCCCCCGAAATATGCCTTGCCCGAAGGATTTATGATGAAGGAAATAAAAACAGCTTAAAAGAACTGACCTTCTCTTGGTGAATAACGCTGCACTCAGCTCTTTCTGCTTTCACAAATCAGGAGCTATCTCAGATGCAGGTTACTAATTCCTTGAACGAAGATTAAATAAGGTTGATCCTGTATTACCACTGACGACACCAACTTTACTCCATCTTTCAGGTTTTCCGTATTTCGGTAAATTATTCACTCTCCAACTGGGCTGAAAGTTAGGAATCAAAACTGGCAGCGTTGCGGCGAAAACTGCCAGCAATAACCTTTGAGACTTAAGATAGAAAGTAAAACTCCACTCTAAAACAAAACTGCGTTATGAGATGAATACGCAGCATAATGGAGTCACTGACGAATTAAACAATGGACTGGCCTGCATCACAGAAAAGCTTTCCCCTTTTATACCTGTTGAAACAGGCCATCACATGACCTCTCACTGGCAGGAAAATTACATCATGTGACCTCACTCTGGCGGGAAATTACATCACCCCACCATCACAAGACCATGACATCATGTTCACCAGATGTTCGATTACATCATGGTCATAAGACAGGCACAAGATACCCATGGGGTATGTAACAGTGATTATACAAAAAGTTTGAAGTTAATAAATCATTAGGGGTGATTGATAAGTTTGTGGCCTAAGGTTGAAGGCGATGAGTTATTAACTTCAAACTCTCTGCATAACTTTCTGCATAATCACTCTAAGAGTAGACCTGCATGTGCATGAAACAAGAGCTGTATAACTCATCTCCTTCTACCTTTGGCCACAAACTTATCAATCACCCATCTGTGGACACTTTCCGGAGGTCCAAGATCCGTATGCTCCACGATTGCTGGATTAAGCATGTAAATGTAGGTGGGGACTATGTTGAAAAATAAATATGCTAGTTTTTCTAAAATTGATTCCTTCTACTTTAGGCCATGAACTTATCAATCACTGTGTGTTTGGGTGTGTATATTTATATTATATATATATATAGTTAAATTTATTTTGAACTTTAAATCCAACTGAGCAATGATGTACTGATTAAATAAAGTTTAAACTTACTGCAGTAAACATGTTGAGACTCTGCCATTACATTTTTGATGGGGCAAGTGAAGTTGAGTGAAATTATCCTTTTGTTTGAAGGGCACCAACTGTTCCTGAACCTTCTGGTGTGAGTCCAGCGGCTCCTGTACCTTCTTCTGTCCTGGGTGGTGGGTGTCACAAATGATGCATGTTGCTTTCCTAACACAACTCTTCAGTGTAGATGTGCTCAGTGGTGGGGAGGGCTTTAAGAGTGATGGACTGGACTGTATCTATTACTATTTGTAGGATTTTCCATTCAAGAGCATTGGTGTTTCCATACCAGGGTTGTGATGCAACCAGTACATATACTGTACTCTCCACTGCACATCTATAGAAGATAATTATCAAACTATAACCATCAGGCTCTTAAACGGAAGTGGATAACTTCATTCACTGTGAGTATGAACCGTTTGTATAAAGTACAGACTCTCTTTCAAGGGGTCTTCACAACTTATATTTTCTGTATTATTTTTATTTACAGTTTGCCTTGCATATTTGTTGTTTGTTAGTCTTTGTCTATTTATGTACAGATTTTTTTGCAATTCTATTATTAAAAATTCTATTGCATTTCACTTTTCCCATAAATGCTTGCAATAAAATGAATCTAAGTATCATAAATGTACTTCATTAATAAATTTACTTTAAACTTTAAATTCTCCTGAGCAATGATGTGGTGATTTAGTAAAGTTTATATCATTAAGCTTAAACATCTTGAGACTTTGTCATCATATTTTAAGGGTATTTTTAAAGCCAATAAAAAATATTTATTGAGCAATGAACTTCTCATGCATTTTAATTTCTTTGGCTTCTCTGACTCATTTGGGAAGCAGATTTCATGATGCAGCCATGAGTCACACAAACCAATAAAATCCAGTAGTAAAGTAAAAGAAGGACATCTAAAGGTGCCTCTGTCCCTTTGTTGGAAGGGGAATTTTTATCAGAAAGTCAGCCAGTTTTTCCACTTCTGACTATAATCATTTGTGAAGGTTGATGGGGAGTATCTGGTTATGCTATTTATGTACAAATGGTAAAATAATTTACACCTAAACACAATTTGTGTTCCTATTTTAAGGTTCACTTTTGTGAATTACTGACAACCTAACAATAAAAAAAATCATTTCTGAAGAATGAAAAGTGAGGATATTAGGCAAAAAATAAACAGCTTTGTTAAAGATTTTATCGAATTAAAAATATATATATAAAAGACCAGCTACGTGCACTTTTCGTGGTTTTATGTGTCACGTCCACAAATGAATGGATTGTTCCCTACCCCCATCGGGGAACGGTTCTTGCCAATGTCATGGGCACTCGCCGGTGTTTGGGCTAATCGTCTTAATCACTCATAGCAGTTTGCTTGCGATCTTAATTTAGTCGGCAGAATAGTGACAACGGGGATGTGAAGCAGAATTGGGTTAGTATTAAGGGTTAGGTTTTTTTTTTAAATATAATAAATAGGGAAAATGAGAACATGAGCTTTGTTTAGACCATTGACATTCATCGTGACTATGAACACGGGAATGTACTTTTGTCGTGAATTTTAATCTTTGTGCCTAACTGGCAGTGTTAAAATAGTTTTAAAATGTACGCTTATTTTATTTTGACAAAAATTTATCAAAAATCTTGTCACCATCAAGTATAAATGATAAATAATTATTCAATAAATGATGTAAAGAAGAAACAAAAGGGCCACAAAGCTGTTGTAACATATCACTGTTCTCCAAGTCTTGGGCCTCTGTAAGTGGATTCTTCACTTACTCATCAGAAGACCACAGTCTTTCCAGATGGGTAATGACATCTGCTCTACTCTCATGACTTTGTGGCTAAGTACAACTCCAATACCGTTAATAAATTTGCTGATCTCACCACAGAAGCGATGAGTCAGAATGTTTGAGTGTGATAGAACATAAGGATGAGTGGTGTCACAGTAACAACAAAGTTCTGAATCCCAAGAGCTAATCATTTATTTCAGAAAGAGAAATCAAGAAACAATGTATTTGTTCTTATCAGTGGGTCAAAAGCAGAGAGAAAAAGCAGCTTGAAATTCCTGGGTGCGAACATCTCATATGACCTGTTTGGGGTCGGTACATTGATGCAATCATGAAAAAGGCACACTAGTACCTCTACTTTCCGGATATTTCTCATGTCACCAAATATTCTAATTTGACCTGCTGCACGATTGAAAGCACCCTGACTGGCTGTATCACAGTCTACTGCGGTGACTCCCAAGCACAGGATTGTAAAACGTTGCAAAGGGCCGTGGATGTAGCTCAGACCATTACGAGAACAGTCCTCCCTACCACTGTGAGCATCTACAGGAGGCACAGCCTCAAAAGGATAGCATTCATCATTAAGCATTGCCACCATCATTCCATTGAATATGCCACCTTCTCATTGCTTCCATTAAACATGAGATACCAAAGACTGAAGTGTCACACTATCAGGTGCAAGAACATTTACTTTCGTACAACCTTCAGGTTCTAGAAACTACCTACAGAACTCTAACCATACCTCAACGATGGGAGACTACAAATCATTTCTTGCACCACCATAGACTTGACTTTATTTTGTACACTATCCATTTTTCACTATTTTGTATAATTTATATACAAAATATGTACAGTTAATATCTTATGTATTGTTGGTGCTTACATATTTATGATGCTGCTACTTTTTTTACATTTTGCTACGTTTTTCACTGTACCTGTTCATGAAATAAATTCATTATCACTTTTAATTTGCCTCTATGGAATCTATTCATTGCTAGAATTATACATTTACTTGGAGGTTACTCAGTTTGCTTACCACAGTAATTTGTCTAAATCCCATGGGCAAGCTTTTATACCACATGGAAAGCAGTTGGCAAATTAACTTCCATTGCTCTGAAATAGCTTGGGGGATATGCCTCAAAAGAACTTGCTTCAGCCAATTACTCTCAAATGACTTCAATATATATCACATCAATATGCATTTAACTTTTGAAGGTCTACCCTAGATAGGACTTTGTGGAACTCACAGACAAAGAAGGGATGGTGTAGGCCCTAAAGCATTGAAACAATATGCTTGTTGAAGGAGAAACTGAATTCTGTGGATACTGACTCTCCACTAGCAAATCTGCTCAGAATATTTCATACTTGTGGTGAACTACATATACCTGTCTGGACACGCCCCCTGCTGACTGCTCCTGTGGCTCCTCCCACAGACCCCGGTATAAAGGCGATTGAGGCCTGAGCCCAGCCTCTCAGTCTCCAGGACGTAGTATGGTGGTCACTCACTGCTTGTTCCTCCTTCCAGTCAATAAAAGCCGATATCTCGCCTTTACGTCTCAGAGTGAGTTATTGATGGTGCATCAATACTTGAGCAATGAGATACCTATGGGTAAAACACAATTTCTTAATACTGCATATACTCTCTCTTTTCTCCCCCCACTCACTATAATCTCCCCCCAGGCCTACCTTTCTTTCTCTTTTATTTCCCATCATTCTCCACCTTCCCCCCGCCAGCCCATTTCCCTCCAACCTATCACTTCCTAGCTCTCTACTTTATCCCCTCCCCCCCACGACCAGCCCATGTTACTTCACTCCTGATGAAGGGTTTCGGCCCGAAACGTCGTCACTACCTCCTCCCATATATGCTGTCTGGTCTGCTGTGTTCTGCCAGCACTTTTTGTTTTTGTTTTTCTTAATACTGCAGTGTGATGAAGTGAAACACACTATTGGTCTGGGTCTTACACAAATATAAAGCTCTATCCACTTTTAAATTTCCTTAATCTAAAATACATGATTTTTTCTTATAATACTAGTTACATTCCTATTGCAACTTCCGTCTCCTCTCGGAGAAATAGAACGAACACATTCTAAATAACATATTCTTCTAGTGAACTGGCTTAGCTATTCATTGCCAAAGCTGGATTCACCACATCACCATTTACTTTCTAAAACTATTCCCTAATTAATAATCATTCTGGATACAAGGGATAACCCAAAAATACTCTTGCAACTCAAAACAATTTTCAAAATAATTTTGGTTTTCGCTTTGATCCTGAGCTCCAACATTCTGTTCTTTGTTTATGTTACTCAGACTGATACCAGTCAGCTTTCTCTGTTGACTGCTTTTTTTTCCCCCTCCTCGCTCACCTGGCAAACTGGCCTTTTTAAATTTCCATTCCCTGAGTCCTGAGCTGTAATGTTTTTTTCTGTATTTGACTCCATGACCAAACCTGAACTCAGGAATTCATAATGAATGTCAATTCACTGATAATAATCTCACTGTAGAAAATAGTAGCAGAGTGGTTCATGATCCAGCGGCCCGCACCATTCAAATGTCATCACGTTGCTAGTTAACCAGTCTGGCTAATACTGAAGTTGTTGCATTTGTCATTTAAAACAATCTTGTTCACTGAGGTTGCAGGAAGAAAACCTAAAACTTTCACTTGGTTATCATCTGCAAGACTCCACAGCAAACTGAGCTGGTTAAGAATGTCACTCCGCTGTGACAAAACCTAACAAAAGATGACAGACTACCAACATCAAGCCAAGCATCGAATACAGATGTGATGCGCTGGACTTCAGAAATATCTGGGAAAGGATCTAAAGGTGCCTCAGAGACTACATACGTCACAGTCATGAGTGTGACTTTTGACTCTGAAGTCATATGGCAACCAGTTGAGCCTGGGCAAGGAAGCATGCTGAATCGCAACAATAAATATAACTCAGTGTTAAACATCACTTTCAATGCAGAGAATTTTGGAAGATTCTTACAAACGCATGTATTATAACTTCCACTATTCCTTTCAGTACCCACTGATGCATCCCATCAGAACATGGAGACTTGTCTACATTTAGGCCCACTAGTTTGCTCAGCATTACCTCCACACACTCAGTGGGCACTTTATTACCTGCATTCTGAACCTAATAAAGTGGCCACTGAGTGGATGTTTGTTGTCTTCTGGTGCTGTATCCCATCGAATTCAAGGTTTGATGTGTTATATGTTCAGAGGTGTTTTTCTGCACACCACTGCTGTCATGCATGGCTGTTTGAGTTACAATTATCTTCCGATCTGCTTGAACCAGCCTGGCCATTCTCTCCACAAACAAGAGAAGACCTGCAGATGCTGTCGGCAGGACTGGAGATACAAAGCTGAGGAGTAGATTTAAAAGGCGGAGGGAGGGGAAAGAGAACCACCAGGTGACAGGTAAAACCTGGAGAGGGAGGAATGAAGTAAAGAGCTGGGAAGTTGATTGGTGAGATGAAGTGAGAGAGGGAAGAGGGGATGGGGAATGGAGATGGGCACAAGGGATTGTTACCGGAAGTTTGAGAAATTGATGTTCATGGCATCAAGTTGCAGGCTACCAAAATGGAATATAAGGTGTTGTTCCTCCAACCTAAGTGTGGCCTCATCAGGACAGCAGAGGAGGCCATGGATGGACATATCGGAATGGGAATGGGACGAGGGATTTTAAATATCTCTGCTGGGGCCCTGCAATTTCTGCACTAGCCTCCCACAAGTTCCGAGGGAACACCTTACCAGTCCCTGGGGATTTAATTTGCCTCAAGACAGGAAATACCTTTTTCTCTGTAATCTGTATAGGGTCCTTGAACTTGCTGCCTATTTTCCTCACTTCTATGTCCTTCTTCCAAGTAAATACAGGTGCAAAAGGCCCTTAGAATTCTCCTTCAACTCTGCTATGGAGCAATCCTATGCCTTCCTTTAGCCCTCCTGATTTCTTCCTTAAGTGTTCTCTTGTATTTCTTATACTCTTCAGTACCTTATTTGTTTTTGCCTGCCTATACCCACTATGCACCTCCTGATGCCTTCTGTAAAGCGCTCCTCAAGACTGCTTTGAACAACCTGATTCACCAATTTGATGTGCAGGTTCAAGTCCCTCATGACCACTGCCATTCCATTCTTCATACATCAGATATTCCTTGGTCTATTGCCCATGCTGTTATTATTCAGTAGCCTATAGACTTTTTCCTTAAGCTCTACCCTGATGGACTCAATATTCTGTTCCTTGAATTTTATATCTGGTTTCACTATCACCCCAATCTCATCCTTAATTAAGAGCACTACCCCACTCCCCTTATCTTCCTTCCTTTCCTTCCATAATACCTGATACACTTGCATATTTAGTTTCCCATCATTTCCACCTTGCAACCATGTTTCTTTAATGGCCACTTAATCATATCCCTTTGTTCTAATTTGTATTACACGTTCACTGACCTTGATTCAAGTACAATGAGCATTCAGATAAAGTGCTCTCACACTCATTCCTTGTTGAATCTTGCAACCTTTGGCTTTTGACTTTTCTGTACTCCATTCTGACATTCTCTTTCATAACTTTTACTTTAGTCTCTGAATTGCTTTCCTCTGCCTTCCTGCCTAGTTTCTCATTACCATACTATATTAGCTCACACCCTTCCCAGCAACCAATCCCCCCTTGATGAAAATCATCTGGTTTGTAGTGATTCCACCTCCCCCAACAACCAGTACCAATGTCCCACAGATTTGGAACCCTCCCTTCTGCACCACTGCTCAACCCACATATTCATCCTAACTTGGTTGCTCTTCCTACTCTGACTAGGACATAGCACAGGTAGCAATCTTGAAATTATTAAGTTTGAGGTCTACATTTAATTTATCTACTCCCACTTTTTTCCTATACCATTGTTATATACATGCACCAGGACAACTGGCTGTTCACCTTCCGCTTCCAGAATGCCCTGCAGCCCCTCTGAAACATCTCTGACCCTTGCACCTTGGAGAAATATGTTGTGACACTCTGGGAATGGCGTGGTCGATGGCCCAGCCCTGCATTTCTAACGACCAACACTGTTTATCGTTCTTCTGTTACGTAGCTTTTGTGGGATTATAGTGGGAGGTTCCAGTTCATTTATTGTTACATTTTAGCTTGGGTTATACAGTTATTCACTTGGGTATTTGTGGGTCACCCTGACTGTAACCGGGGTGTGTGATGGTCACCTCCCCTGTCTGTGTGAGACTGGTTGGGTTCACTCTCCGTGTCATGGTGTCCAGTCTATTTTATGTTTATCACAATAAAATGGTTGTTGAGTTTAATGAGCTGCCTCGTCTGTCGCTATGGACCAAATGCTTGCCACAATATCAACCGTGAATCGTATTTGCGGCCACCAAAACTGCCGTCTCTTCCCCTTACCATGGAATCCACGACTTTGATAACTCTGCCGTACTTTTTTCTGCCCTCCCATGCGGCACAGTCACACATGGTATCATGATCCTGGTCACTCCTGCCTTCTCCTGATGAGCCATCTCCTCCAACAGTATCAAAAGCAGTGGTACATCAAACATTGAATACTCCTACAGCTTGAGCTATCAGACTGCATAAAAGCATGCCAAAGCTCTGGTGAAGTGTCATGTTGAATATTGCTTTTAATTCTGTTATTGGCTCTGAATGAGCATATTTGCCTTGTGATGTACAAATTTATGGAATGTGCAATGGCATAGAGACAATCAGGGAACTAATATCCAGAGACCTGAGGTATTGAAATCATTAGTTTGAATACCACCAGGGTGGCCAAGGTACTTAATTCAGGTAATTAAATTGCAGATAAAATGCAAGCATCATTAGTGGTAAATATAAAACACATCTGATTTTTTCAGTTCTTAGCTGGTGGTGTCACAGAACACTGCAGTACAGAAACAGCCCTTTAACACATCTAATCTGTGCTGAGCCATTAATCTGCCTAGCCCCATTGACCTGGACCTGGATCATGGTCATCTACATTCCTTCCATCCATTCCCTATCCAAATTTCTCTTAAATTTTAAATTTGACCCCACATCCATCGCTTACGCTGGTGGCTCATTCCACACTCTCATCACCCTCTGAGTAAAGAAGTTCTCTGTTCTACCGCACTCCTCAGAGCCCTACTGCTTATCACGTGAAACCTACCATGGTTGGTCCTCCCAAGGTGCAATACCTCACACTTCTCTGCATTAATTTCCGTCTGTCATTTTTTAGCCCATGTTTCCAGCTGGTCCAGATCCCACTGCAACGTTGATAGTCTTCTTCGTATCCATGACACCCCAGTCCTGGTGTCATCCACAAACTTGCTGATCCAGTTCACCACACTATCATCATTAATATAGGTGACAACAACCATGGACGTATCACCAATCCCTGTGTCACACCTCTTGTCACAGGCCTCCAGTCAGAGAGCCAAACATCTAAAACGACTAACTTTTCCACAAAGCCAATGTCTAATTCTGTTTACTACCTCATTTTCAATGCCACACAACTGAACCCAATTGACCAAATTCACATGGAGGATCTTTGTCAAAGGCTTTGTTAATGTCCATGTAGACAACATCCACTGCCTTGCCTTCATGAACCTTCCTGGCATCTTTCTCAAAAAACTCTAAAAGACTGTTTAGACACAATTTACCATGTTGACTATCCCTAATCAGTACCTTAAAGTAGCTTCCAATAACTTATGCACTGCTGATGTCAGGCTTACTGATCTATAATTTCTTGCCTTATTTTTAGATCCTTTCTTAAACAACAGAACAACATTAATTTTCATCCAATCCTATAGCCACTGACCTGTTGGCTAAGGATGTTTTTAATAAACCTGCTAGGGCCACTGATATTTCTGCACTTGCCTCCCACAGGGACTGGGGGAACACCTTGTCAGGCCCTGGGGATTTATCCACTTTAATTTGCCTCAAGACAGCAAACACCTTTTCTTCTGTAATCTGCATAGGATCCATGACCTTACTGCTGCATTTCCCCACTCTATAGACTGTGTCCATCTCCCAAGTACATACAGATGCAAAAACTCCATTTAAGATTTCCCCCATTTCTTTTGGCTCAATGCATAAATTACTAATCTGATCTTCCACCAGACCACTTTGTCCCTTGCTATCCTTTTGTTCTTAATATTACTATAGAAGCCCCTAGGATTATCCTTCATTCTGTCTGCTAGACCAACCTCATGCCCTCTTTAAGCCTTCTTAATTTTCTTCTTAAATATTCACTTGCACTTCTTATACTCCACAAGTACCTGATTTATTCCTGCCTGCCTATGCCTGCTATGTACCTTCTTTTTCTTATCCAGGGCCACAATATCTCTCAAAAACCAAAGTTCCTTAAACCAGTTACCCTTGTCTTTTATTCCAACAGGAATACACAAATTCTGTACGCTCAATACTTCACTTTTGATGGCCTCCCACTTAACATGTGCACCTTTGCCAGAAAACAACCTATCCCAATCCCCACTTGCCAGATCCTTTCTGATACCATCAAACTTGGTGTTTCTGCAACTTAGAACCTCAACATGAGGACCAAACCTACAGTATTCTTTTCCATTATTATCTTGAAACTAATGGCATCATGATGAGTAGATGCAAAGTGCTCCCCAACACAACTTTCTGTCACCTGTCCTGGCCCATTCCCTAATAGGAGATCTAGTATTGCACTATCCCGAGTTGGGTCTTCTGACTAAGGAATCTTCCCAGAATACATTGAACAACCTCTTTGCCATTCAGTCCTTTTATAGTTTGGGAGTTCCAGTCAGTATGTGGAAAGTTAAAATTACCTACTATCACAACCATATGTTTATTGCAATAGTCTCCGATTACACAATTGCTCTTCTGAATCCCGTGGACTATTAAGTGGTCTATAATATAATCCCATTAATGCAGTCATACTTTTCTTATTCCTTGGTTCTATCCATGAAGCGTCACTAGATGAGCTCTCTATTCTGTCCTAAC
Organism: Hypanus sabinus; assembly: GCF_030144855.1. Taxonomy (NCBI): domain Eukaryota; kingdom Metazoa; phylum Chordata; class Chondrichthyes; order Myliobatiformes; family Dasyatidae; genus Hypanus; species Hypanus sabinus. The sequence goes on from NC_082724.1 coordinate 41,373,095, forward strand.
ATTTTCTCTGACTAGTAATGTCACCCACCCTCTTTGGTTCCTCCCGCTCTATCACATCTAAAACAACAGAAACCCAGAACACTGAGCTGTCAATCCTGCCTCTCCAGCAACCAAGTATTACTAATGGCTACACTATCATAATTCCACATGCTGATGCATGCCCTAAGCTCATACAACTTTCATACAATACTTCTTGTATTGAAATATACGCAGCTCAGAACATCAGTCCCACCATGCCCAACCTTTTGATTTCTGGCCCTGTATGCAGACTTAACAACACTTCTGGTTCCCACCCGCCTGCAACTCTTACTTAAACTCCACACCAACACACACCCCATGCAGCACTTGCAAATTTTCCCACGAGGATATTAGTCTGCCTCCAATTCAGATGCAAACTGTCCCTTCTGTAAAGTTTCCATCTTTCTTGGTAGAGAGCCCAATGATTCAATAATCTGAAGCCCTTCCATCTGCACCAACTCCTTAGCCATATGTTAAACTGTATAATCTCCTGTTTCTGGCCTCACTGGCACATGGCATGGGTAACATTCCTGAGATCACAACCCCGAAAGTCCTGTCCTATAACTTAACACCTAGTTCCCTGAATTCACTTTACAGGACCTCGTCATCCCTCCGGCCCATGTCATTGGTACTGACTTGGACCATGACTCCTGGCTGCTCACCCTCCCACTTAAGAATCCTGCAGACTTGATCAGGGATATCCCTGACCTTGGAACCTGAGAGGCAACACATCATCCAGGAATCTCATCCTCATCTATGACCTCCTTTCTTTCTCCTAAACAATAAATCTCCTTTCACTACAGTTTACCTCTTCTTCTCCCTTCCCTTCTGAGCCACAGCCAGACTCACTGTCAGAGATCTGTATACTGTGGCTTCTCTCTAGCAGGTCATTCCACCACCCCCATACCCCCGCAATGGTATCCATAGCTGTATACTTATTATTGAGGGGAATTATTACAGGGGTTCTCTGCACTGCCTGCCTATTCCTTTTCCCTTTTCTGTCACCCCGGTAGCTGTCTCATGCAACTTTGAGGGAATTACCTCCCTGTAGCTCCTATCTATCACTTCCTCATTCTCCCATATGAGCTGAAGGTCATTAAACTGCAGCTCCAGTTCCTTAACATAAGGAACTGTAAAGAGCAGCAGCTTGATTTACTTCTTGCAGATGTAATTAACAAAGGTGCAAAATCTCCCAAAGTTCCCTCATCTCACACAAGGAACATGCCACAAACAGTGGACCCATTCTCAGTGCACTAGCTGTGTATGAAAAGAATAAAAAAAACTTACTGAAAACTTACTTAGAGACTATATCTGTGCTTGTCAAAGCCTAAAACTCCAGATCAAGGTAACTAGCAGTTAACTACCCTCTCTCACATGCAAAATTAAGAATGGACAAATAATTCATCATAATGATGTGCATACCCATGGATGAATATTCAGAGTGCAGATTTACCTGCATACACCCAAGGGGAAACAAATTTCACTTCAGAAAACCAAGGTGCTTCAAATCAACTGGACAGGGGAGACAGCAGTTCCTAGGCTGATAATATTGAATATGGCAAATTGTCAGAATTTGGCTATAAGTTGGTCCAGAGATAAAGGAAGGCCATTATTTATGCATGACCTTATACAATTGCAAGAGACATCACATCACTTTGCAGCCAAAGGCATAATCACCCTATAATTCAAACTGCTGCCAAGACACAATGGGTAAAGTTTACATTGAAGTAGCTGGTAGGAATTTATCAGTTTGCTGGCTGTACAAGCATAAGCCTGGATAAATGTGATCTATGCACAGAACCAGTTGATTTGAAACTTACATTATTTGGCAATGAAAGAAAGCATCATTTTGACAGCATTTAAGAATGTGGCAAATGTGTGATTTGTCAGATTAAGCAATGTGAGGAACTGAAGGAACAACGCATTGGCTCAATTTAAAAACAGCTCTCTCAGCCATAAACATTTTTTAATTTAGAAATAGTTGAGCACTCAGCCTTTCTCATAAATCTTAAAAACAATTAGCTCCGCATCTTTATGTAATTTGTGATGAATCTGTTTTATTTCACAGAACAATGCTGCAAACAACATGATCAAGTAAAACAAAGGTATTTGGACTTCCAAGCTACAATTCCAGTTCTACACTTTTTATGTTTTAGAATCAGCTATAAACAAACAACGGGATTTAATTTGCAAAGAGAAGCAATCCAAGTGAAACACAATATTGTCTGTGTTTTAAGTTTTAGTTGTTGCTCAGCAGAAGATTCATAACTAATTGTTGCAAATTGAAAGCACATTGATGTAAAACAGGTTACTAAAATGCAATTCAAAATCAGAGAATATTTCCTGAGTAATTAATACAAAAAAAAACACATGTTATTTCAGAATTTCTTAACAATTTCAGAGGCATGTCAAAATAGTCATTGAAATATTAAACCAAGTTCTGGAATCAACTGTTTCAATCCGTAACATTTCTTAATTTTATAAAGAATATTTGTTCTGGGCAAACTGAGGTTTGTGCCAATGCCATAGCTATAAAATTGTTGCCAGACCGTAGTCCAAAACGCAAGGGTGGATACTGATGTGGCATGATGTCCAATGTGGTCAGGTAGCAGCTACATCAGCTCCATAATAGACTGTGCTAACAGACACTTCTTGCTCCTGTAATCCTGACTGATTTCACCCATTAACAAGTGTTTTTTTTTCTATTCCACAGATAACAGAGAAAGTAAAGTGTATTTTTTTCTTTATGAGAACAGATTTGCCACACCTGATTTAAAAACACTGCATATTCTTTAGAAAACACAATTTCCATTACTGAAAAACCCCAAGTTACTAATATGTAAATTGGAGAAAATATGTAAAATGACACTTTGAACCAAGGTAACCAATTTGCTCACTGATAACTCAGTAATATACTTTGGAAATAAAAACAAAAGGGGAATAATAACAGAAATCCCAAATAAAATGCAAGATCAAAACTGAAATGTTAACCAGGGAACCAAGAGGATTCATACTGTGAAAAGCAAGTGCAGACAAAATGCAACCTTTTAATTCTATTTTTTCCTTCAGGAACCTAGTGTATTTATTTAAGTGCATCACATAGAATGTATTAAGAATAATTAATTTCATTGGCAGGTGTCTGAAGGAGAGGGTCGCAAACAGGGACATGATCCCTTCAATAATCACCTCAATATATTTGGGGTAGGTGATAGATTCATATACTCAATGTGCTCTTCTTGTGATATCAAAGAATCATATCTAGACTCCTCCAAAAACCAGTAAACTTAAATTCCTTTTCTGGTCGGACAGAATTTACAATGGTAAAACAAAGAAGGCATTTCAGAATGTCTTATCTACAGAATTGATAAAACGGTGCCAGAGAAACTTAAGAATAGAATGGATGAGGTGCAGTCACAAGATTTCATATCAGTGATGTGATTTCTTTACTTTTACATTACCACTGCTTCCCCTGAATCACTACTAGCAGAGTTCTCAGCAACATCTCCACCTTTCAGCTGTAGATATTCTCCTCCCACCTAGAACACAGAAATGTTTCCTCCTGTGCTCACCACATATCCTCCTAACCTCTGCAATCACTGTATCTTCCTCCATCACTTCCATAATATTGATCAATATGCCACTGGCAGACCAAACATTCCATTTTTATTACACTTCCCATAGCAGATTGGACAGCCATCCTTTTGCTTTTCCATTCCAGGGGTTCAAAATCTCATTCCTGGTGAAGAAGCAATTCCTTCAATTTCTTCCAATTTAGCATGTTGCATTTACACTCATTACATGGCCTCCTATCTTCACAGGAAAAAGTCTCTGCAGTTTGGGTGACTGCTTTGTACTTTAAGAACAGTGAGGAACTGAAGCCCTAGGTTTCAAATATGAATTCTGGATGTCATGAAGAGTGTGTCTGCATGCTTACCTTCTCCTGTAAATGTCAGGTTATCTGCTATCTGAGCAGAAGTTTTGATTAATTTCCTAGCCAAATAAGATATAAGATCATTAATCTGTAATGTTAATTAATCTTTTTCTCTCTCCACAGTTGTGGCTTGACCTGCCAGGAGTTGACAGAATTCATTTAATTTTATGATTTCAACATTATATTTTGACTCTTACTCTTCATCTTCTATTTACACCTTCTATAGGCAAATTAAATGTCATTAACAGTTATTTACTACACTCTCTTAAACAGCTTCAAAAGATTTTATATCAACTGGATTATCTTTCTCTCCACTAATTAGACATCTATGTATTCTCTCCACTGCTCCCCCTTGTCTGCCACTTAGAACAATCTTGCTTCTCATATTTCCAGTTCTAATCAAAGGTTATCCACATGTAAGGTTCATTACTTTTTTTCCACAGATGCTTATAATCTTTTTCTGTTTTCACTTTAGGCTTCTAGGATTTGCAGTATTCTTTTATTTTTTAAAATTATTACTTAGATTAGTCTCCAATGATGGGAAATTGAAATGCTGGTTACAATACTCACTTAGAACATTAGGGAAATGAATACTTAACTTTGTCAGTAATTTTTACTGTTTACATGTTCATTTGGCTCTTCTATTTAGGCAATAGTTTAAATTAATTTACATACTTGTCTACTTAAAATGGCTGTGCCTTTCTTAACTGAAACCATTACTAGAACTAAATAGTGCTGAAATATTTTGAGAAAAATTGCCTTCATTTGTCATTATTTGGGTAAAAATAATGTAATTGTTTAGCAAATCAGTAAAAACTAAAATTTAATGGCAAATGGGGTGAAGCTCTATATTGCAAACAGATGAATTACTGGTTAGAAATATGTTTTTCAGCCGAAAGGATTAATCAAATGCACCATAATTAGTTCAGACGTGTATCCTCAATGGTTTGTCATGGATCCAATGAAAAGTCAAAAAGCTAGAAATACTCAGTGGGTCAGGCAGTATTTATGAAAAAGAAAGCAGAGTTAATGTTTCAGGTAGACAACCTGTCATCAAATCTAAGTAATTAATGGCAATGTTATGTTTATCAACACTTTCCAGAAATTGGCAAGAGTGTATTCCCTGTCATATCATTGTTCACAAAAAGCAAAAATGGATACCTTGGAGACAAGATTGAAACTACTAAAAATGCAAAGAAACAACAGGCCATCAATGCCAGTGTTTTGAAGAAACAGTTGGAACGTATGTAGAATACCTTTACTTCAGCAAATGCGAAATGGTGGCAATCTGTTGTTACTGTTTTTAACAATTATTTTGTTAATGCAGTATCCCATGACCATAGGGGAACATTTCATAATGTTTTCTATTTTATTAGTTTTAGTTACCATCTCTTACTCCATTATTTACTTCTAACCATCAGTAATCATTAATTTCCTGTAACTTTATACTTGCATTACCTTTATTGCATCCTGTATATCACTTAACTCATGGTAATTACATGTTGCAGGCTGTGCAGATTGAATTGGACAAGATTCATTGTTAAACATATTGGGCTCAAATGGCCTTTTTCTTCAGAGATAATCCCTTGGGGGTCAATGAGATCTTGTCTCCACTCTGGTTATGTTGATTCTGAGATGGTTAAATAGGTCAATGTTAAAATGAAGCACTCTTCCACAGATGGAGAGATGATCCTCAGGAGAGGTAGACTGGTAGTTTTGGAGGTGGTGCATTCCTTCTGTCATTTATACAGGGTATCTGTGTGCCACCAATGCATGCCATTGAAGTTCTCTGCACTGTCTTAAATGTTCATGGGTCAAAGGTTCCGAGGAGCCAGTGAGAAATATTACACTTCAAGAAAGCTTTGAACACTTTCTCAAATCTTATTCTCTACCTGCTTGTAACCACCTCCTGAACAGAAAAAAATATACCCATATAAGACTTGTGCGTCCATATCAGTCAAATCACACTTGGCCACATAGAACAGGTCAGTCTCAGATTTTGTAGCATTTCAAAATGAATGGAACATAACAAACAAGAAATATTAGAAACCAGAAAATGAGTGACAATTGATAAAAATAGATAACATTAAAAATGTTTGCTTTGCCAGTTAAATAGGTATTCTCTTATGAAGCGTGTCACTTATGTTTATCATGTTACACATCTTTTTTTAACATTACTTATACACAACATAACCAAACATTTCCCAGCATAGATTATATGATTGTGCTTTTAGTTCTCAGAGTTACTTAATGAATAGTCACTGTACATAAAAAGGTAAAACATTTTGCATGACAAATTTTTTTGTGTAGAGTGCAAGGTCATAGTAATGGGCCTGATACTTGATAGATTACAAGTCTGGGAACAATAAAGGTTCCTACACAATACCACACACAAACAGGAGAAAATTAAAGAGCCTTTTACATTCAAAGCACATGTTTTCTTCTTCAGAAAGAACATAGATATCCTTTCATTCCCTTTAGCTCATAACTCGAAGATTAGATATCATTTTCCTAACTTGAGGCCATGTTTTAAGAAACCAGAAATTCAGGAAAAAAAGAGTCAATTTCATTGTATCAGATCATACTTCTGTTTGTGCAGATCTAATCATAAAGCTGGGAATTCATTAATTCACCCGATAGAAATTAAATGAACCTATTTTACCAGACATGAAATTTACTGCTCAAGTTTAGAAATGATGCCTAGTGTTTTTTTGATACACCATGCTACAACAGGGTCTTGAATTAAGTAAGGTTATCAACTGAGTCAAATTATATGAATGCATTTTTTTAAAAAATTAAACAAAAAAATACATGTCCACCTGTGGGTTCAAATAATTTTTCATTTCCAATTAACATAAATAAGAGCAAAGAAAATGAACTGTTTCAGTATAGATGAAAGAGGATATACAAGATTGGGATGGAGGCTTATCAGTTACATAAGCAAGTAGCATGGGAATAAATGGAGTTACAGGAAGAAATCAATTATAAATATGGTAATTCCCATAAAAATTTGTTCAGATGTTCCCTTGACAGCTTAATGCAGTTAATTAGTAAGTAACAGGACCATTCAATCCAAAATAATCTTAGGGTTAACCCTTATTATTCCTGGACAGCTATACAGCTGTGCACTGCAATCTTGCAGTATAAAGGAGAAAAAAACTTAACAACTCTAACTAAAAGTGGACCCAATAAAGTCAGGTTTGTCTCTGGTGCCAGTTGATATGTCTATAACAAAATAATATAGCACTTATGGACTTAAAAATGAGCATTTTGCAAAAAAAAAACACACAAAACTGAATTCTCTAATACCATCATGGATTATTTTGATTTTAGCCCAAAAAAGGCCAATATATCTGCTGCTTTCAGATTTGTACTCTTTCACCAATGCTGAAATGAATAGGAGCCAGAAAGTTGACAAATGAGAAAGCAAAAATCTTTTAAATTATTCTATTTCAAATCACCCTTCCAAAACCACCAACAGTTAAAATATGAAGGCTACCAAAATCAATAGCATCATAACAGATACCTTTTTTTCAAAATGTTTTTTTTAACTACTATTTTGCTTGCTTGAAATCCATCCCATACTGTTTCTTTGCCTGTAAGTAAAGTTCTACAGCTCTTTATATTTTATACAGTACTATTTTTGAAACACTCTGAATGAAACTATTTGACTAGATGGAGAAACACACTTTGAGAATGAAGCAGCATTAATCTGTGGAAACATCCTGCTGGCTGTAACCCTGAAAACATAGGTCATGATTATCATGGACTGTGCATGGGGTACCATTTCTTGTCAAGAATTTTCTTTGTAATTCAGTGTAACTTAATAGTCACAGAGTATGGTACAACTTGCTGCTTTCTTATCCTTATTTCCATTACTTCTGCAGAAGATTGCAAAGGACTGACTGCAGCAGGAGCCAGGGAAAGTACAAGTGAACCAACAAGAAAGATGAGAAAGCATGTTGTGCATCAAGGCTGCAGAGAGTCCCAACGACATAATTTTTAACCTTCAGCCTACTGAAGACAGACAAAAGATTAGCTCAATTTTAAAACAAAGAACAACTAAGAAATTCTTCTTCTGTCCTCTGTACCAAACAGAAAAGGACTCAGGAATATCCATTACCTATATTTTGATCAACCAACCAGTAACTTGCCCTTCGAAGACTGAAGTATGCTCTTCTTTCAACTGCATGTCAATTTGTGCTTAAAGAGGATTTGCAGGAACTAGCATCCATCATCAAAAGTCCACACCACCCAGGCCATGCACTTTTCTCACTGCTGCCATCAGATAGATGGTACAAATACCTCAGGACTCACACCACCAGGTTCAAGAACAGTTTCTACCCCTCAACCATCAGGCTCCTGAGAAAAAAGGAGGATAACTACATCCATCTATTGACATGTTCCCACAGTCAATTATCTCACTTTAAGGACTCTTTATCTTGTTTTTTCATGCTCTCATTACTTATTGCAATTTATTTATATTTGGATTTGCACAGTTTGTTGCCTTCTATGCTTTTGCCCATTCATTGATTCTATTTACAGTTACTATTCTAAGATTTGCTGAGTATGCTCACAGGAAAATGAATCTCAGCATTCAATATGGTGACATGATTGTACTCTGATAATAAATTTTACTTTGAACTTTGTAATAAAACATACCAATTACATAATAGGATGAAAACATAGAAATAAATTCAACTCGTTCATGCCTGCACTGGATTCAGTGAGACTGTAGCACAACTCCATTCCAAATTTAACTTGAGTCACTCTCCCCATGACACTTCAGTTGCATCTGTGCTCAACCACATATTGATTAAATAAAAGTGCACATGCAGGAGATGGCTCTAACTGGTGTATTCACTTTGCAGTGAGAGAGAGAACAATGTGAATGCATAGACAACAGTTGAATACATAGTGTAGGAGGGGTGGGATTGCTCTAAATAAATTAGATCCATACATTACACTTCCTCTCCCTTCAGATTAATACAACATAAAACTGTATATGTATAAAACATTTAATTTCCATTTCATAAACCCATATTCCAAATAAGCATGCTTTCACAATAACAGTCCATACCTAACTTCAGAGTTCTACAGGTTCAGTCTTTTGGGTGATGCTCTGTTCTTTCAGGATAGTACCCCCAAACCTGTGAAGTGGCATCAGGTTTCATAGGTGATTTTGCTGAGGCAACAATCTCTGTTTCCATTGTCACGTTGCTGTCAATGATATCATCACTGAAAGGTACGTCTGGTGGCTATAATATGTCTGTCTTATTGGATGCCATCAACATAGGTGTGTTCTTCAATTGACTACTAGTCCACATGGCATCTCCATGTCTAATCTCTAACATCCACTCTGTGCTCAGTGGTCCAGTTCTTGTAGCTATCCCACTAGGTGTCTTCTGTACTTGTCTTCTCAGTAATCATGCGCTGGGACTTCCTGCCCTTGCTGCTTCACTTGGCAACTGGCTCAACTGTTTATTCTGTATTTCCCTCTGTGGGTCTGGTTTCAGGAGGTCTGTCCGAGATCTCAGATTCCTGCTCATGAACAGCATTGCAGGTGTTTGATTTGTTGTCGCATGAACAGAGTTCCAATACACAAAAAAAGAAGTTGTCCACGTGGTCTAGAGAAACGTCTTCCTTGTCCATCGATTTAACAGACTTCTTGAAGGTCTGGATAAACTTTTCAGCTAACCCTGGGTTTCTGGGTGATGAGGAGCTGACTTGAAATATCTGATGCTATTTTTCTACACGAACAGTTAGAATTCTTCTGCCATGCATTGCGGTCCATTGTCACTCATAATTTGTTCTGGTAAGCCATTTCTGGCAAAGATGGTCTTTGGGGTACAGACAGTCTTTGCTGAGGTGATTAACTTCATTGGTATAACCCCCAGCCTCTTCAAATGAGGTTTCACACCAATCAAAAACATGGAGTCCATGAATGGCCCTGCAAAGTCAATATGTACTCTTTGCCCTGATGAAGATGACCACTCCCATGGGTGTAATGCTGCCTGTGGGGGTGTATTTTGAACTTTTTGGCGTCCCGAACAGATCTTGGCTGAGTCTTCAATCTGTTTTTCTATTCCCAGTCATCACACTAGCTCCGGGCAAGACTCTTCATCTTGACTGTACCCAGGTGTCCTTCATGCAGATTTTATAACACTTTGGTGCACAGGTTAGAGAGAACCACAACACAAGATCAACCCATCAGTGTTCTTCGGCATACTAACAGATAGTCTCTTCTTGCTGAGAACTCTGGTAAAATAGGGTTACCATGAGCTGGCAATCATGGCATCATCATTTCATAGACTTTTGACAATGAAGATTAATTCCTTGTTTCTCTTTGTATTTCGGAACTTGTTACCCGTTAACTTGTCCACCAATGCGGTATGGAACACTTCTGCTGGGTCACAGTGTGAAAACTTCTCTTCTTTAGTTGATTACAGTGGAAGACATGATGGGCCATCAGCATTGCTGTGTTGTTTGCTACCCTTCAACTCTATGTCATAAGAGTGGGCTCCTGGGAATAGTGCCCAATGTCGTAACTGTGTTGCAATCATCACCGAGATTCCCTTCCTGAGATGAAAATGGACACAAGAGGATGGTTATCTGCCACTAGCATAAACTTCTGTCGTTAGAGGTAGTGTGGAACTTCTTTATTCCCCATACTATTCTGAGGCCAATGATCAATCTGTGCATAGTTGCATTCTGTGCTCAATCTTGAAGCAAATGCAACTGGATGTTCAAATCTATCTTTCATAATATGTGTCAAATTGGCTCCAATGACAAAAGGGGACACATTACATGCCAATCTGATGGGCAGGCATAGGTCATAATGGGTGAGTAGCTCCTCGGATGTTATTAGTCTCTATGTTTCCTTTAGTGTGCTTTCACATCTTTCTGACCAGTCCCACTTTGCTCCTGTCTGCAACAGTGTGTCCAATGGATACAGCACTCCAGAAATGTTTGGTAGTAGGAGTTTTCAAGACCCAAGTATAACCTGAGTCGTGACACATTTTCCTGTTTGGGTGCCTGTAGCACTGCTTCATCCTTCTCTTGTATCTTATGTAAGCCACGTTTGTCAATGACATGTCCACAATATGAGATTTCATTCTTGATCAACTCACATTTCTCTCTCTTTGCGCACAGACTATACTCACTTTGTAAGCCGTTTACCAAGGTTCTGGAGGTATACTTCATTATTTTTGCCAGTCACAATCATGTCATCAAAGTAACATTGTGTTTCTGGGATAACTTCCATTGCTCTTCGCCAAACTGCTGGTGCTGATGTGACGGCAAAGATGAGATGATTATACTGGAACAGAGCCTTATCAGTGAGGAACTTCTCTATTTGCAGATGGGCTTGTGACAAATCAATACTTGAAAACCTCTTCCCGCCTACCATAGACGTAAAAATAAGTTCTATTCATGGTGGGGACACTGCACACTATGCAACACTGGGTTGATGCTCACTTTGAAATCCCCACATTTGTGACTGGCTCTGGCCTTCAATTCCCCGATCAGCAGGACAATAGGCACAGCTCATCCTTTCCACTCAACCTTGGAGAGAATTCAAGATGCCTCCAAACTCTGCAGTCTAGCATCCACTTCAGGATGCAGTGCATAAGGCACTGGATGCACTTCATGGAATCTCGGGGTTGCTGTTTCATTCAATTCAATTCTTGGCTTTCTGCCTTTGAGTTTACTAATCCCCTTCTCAAACACCTTCTCATTATTCAGCAACTGTGCCATTCTCTGGTTAGTGCTACCCTTTGGGCTGCCATTATCAATTGACGCCACACTGGCAGCTTTGATTGACTATCAGTCTAGTTGGATTTTTTTCAACCATTCACATCTGAAAAGTGCTGGCCCTCAACCTCTCAATACATAAAGCTCCAACTATTGTGTTTGGCCTCCATACACCACATTTACTGTCAGTTTGTCTTTGAGAGACACTTTTTTGCCTGTGTAAGCCTTTAGCATCTGAGGTATTTTCTTATGTTATCTTAGAAAGCAGTCTGAGGTTGTCAACCTGTGGAATTATGGACAAAGCTGACCCTGTATCCAGTTCCAGTTTCAGTTTTACACCAGACACATCTACTATGATCCTGATGATTTTGTGCTCTGCTTCAGTTATACTATGCATTTCTAGGCATGATATCTTACCTTTGTCAGACTATATGTTGTCTGATTCTGTTTTACATTCAGTAACTTTAGTGCATTGCTGGGGGGGGGGACATCATGTGATGACGTAGGATCGAGACATGGAAATTCAGCTTTCCCATAAAAAAACAGTAAAATAATGTTTAAGTGAAGAAAAGTTAGTTAGCACTTTTTAAAAATTATTTATAAACTACTCAGGTTTGTTTTAAGATATGTCTCCTAAACAGAAGCAGAAGAAAACTACTACTTTGAAGACAACACAAGTTGGAAAAGAATCAAGGCTGGCCGCCATGAAAGAGCCTCGGGCTCAAGTGCATTTTACCTCTGGCGATACAGAACAGGAAATTACGGCAACATCAACTGTTTCCAAAAAAAAGAACAACAGGAATTGTGCATGCATGAAGGAAGGGGCATGCGCAAACATGAGCAACCCAAACTACAAATCCCAGCTATGATCAGAACTGAAAGTGAAAGTGAATATGAGGTGGAATCAGATTCTCTGGATAAATCAGAGGAAGATGAAGAGACAAAGAAAGAAGAGCAACAGGAAGAGGTTGGAGGTGATATTGGAGACATAAAAAAATCTTTGGTGCAAATAATGCATGAATTAAAAGCATTAAAAGTAATAAAAAAGGATATTAAAAATATGAAGATTATGTTTGATAAAATGATGAAATGACAGGACAAAATGGACAAGAAAATTAAAAACTTGGAAGAAACAATGGGAGACACCATTGATAGAGTGAATAAAATGGAAGATAATATTTCTGCCTGGACATCAGAAAGAAAACGGTTGTTGGAAAAAGTGGATGTACTTGAAAATTTTAGCAGACAAAATAATATTAAGATTATTGGACTTAAAGAAGGTATAGAGGGAGAAGATCCAATAATTTTTTTTCAAAAATGGATTCCAGAAATTGGAAATGAAAGAAGGAACCCAGTTAATTAAAATTGAAAGGGCTCACAGAGCCTTAAGATCAAGACCTCAAGTTGATCAAAACCCACGATCAATCTTAATAAAATGTTTAAGATATTAAGATAAAGAAAAGATCTTGAAGGCAGCTGCCCAACGTGCCAGAAAGAGAAACGGGCCATTGATGATAGAAGGGAAAACAGTTCTTTTCTATCCTGATGTAAGTTATGACCTTTTGAAGAGAAAGAAGGAATTTAACCCAGCGAAAAAAGTTTTATGGGAAAAGGGTTATAAATTTATATTGCACCACCCGGCAACCCTGATAATTTTTTTGGATGACGGAAAAAGAAGATCTTTTACTGATTATCGGGATGCAGAAGAATTTGCACAAGAACTCCCAAATATTTGCTAAACACAGCCAAAGATTTAAAAGTGAAACAGATTAAAGATGAAGACAGGGACAGTGAATGGAGTTGATGGATGTTTAAGGAAAGAAGAATATTTAAATATATTCTTAATTATATGATACAGGGGGAGAAAGGTAAAAATTTGAGAAATATTAATTGAGAGTAGTGATATTATTTTTGCTTCTCTTATATATACTTTCTTTATGTTACGGGGGAGCTGGGGGAACTTCAGATTGATTGCTATGGGATTCACGTTTGTAATCATGGCGATTGCCATGACCCGTACAACGGAGGGGGGTAATGTGTTTCTTTTTTATTCACAACATTAGTAGGGGGTATTTTGTTTTTTATCTTTATAATCTATTTTTCTTTACTCTTTCTTTCTTTGCAGGGACAATCAGGGGGTAAGACACATAGCAACATGGAGAATTTTAAAAAGATTCCCCAAGGTACTACGAAAGTTGAAAAGTTAGGTATTACTATAGACTGGAGTAACCCTGTTAAAAATAATGACTAATTTACTGAATTTTTTAAGTTTTAATGTTAATGGACTTAATGGACCGGTGAAAAGAAAAAGAATTTTAACATACATTAAGAAAATGAAAATAGATATAGCTTTTAGCTGCATTCCACTTGAAAAAATGACATAATTTAAGAGATAAATATGAAATATTTCTGAAAATTTGGCACCCTTATTTACAAAAGATAGCATTAAATATATAGGTGCTCCAAAGATAAAATTACTGGTTATTTGGGGAAAGAAATAAATATATATACTAAAGCTATTATGAACTCCATGGAGCATGTGGAGATCTTCCAATATCCAAGCATTCTTTCTTTCTTTCTTTCTTATCTTTCTACAGGGATATGTTAAGGGGGGAGGGGTTAAGGGGAGGGGGAAGGGTTGATAATTTTTGTTTCCATTTGTAACCATTTGAAAATTCAATAAAAAAAATTATAAAAAAAACTTTAATGCATTGCTTAGATTTGTGTTTGAGACTTTTAATTTGGTTGTGCTTTGATTTTGCCTTGCTCATTCTCTCCCTGTGACTTTGTCTGTGATTCTTTCTGCACACTTTTTCTTTGAACCAGCAGTCATTTGCATCATGGGAGGATTTGCCACATCAATAACATCTTTGGCTTTTTGCACCATTCAGGAACATTTTGTGCAATTCACATTCTAACCTCCTTTTCTGTAGTTCCGCTGCATCCTTTGCTGCAGTCTCTAATGATATTGCAATAGTCAATGCTCTTTTGGATAGTGGCCTCTTTTGAGTGCTTTGACTGTGCATGTCACATACAAGCCTGTCCCTTAATGCATCAGAAAGTCTGTCTCTAAGATCACAGTATAGGGAAAGTTTGCAGAGTTCTGCAATATATTCAGAAAGGTTCTCATCTTCTGACTAGTTCCTTTTGTAAAATATAAGCCTCTCAGCTATCACCAGTGGTTTAGGGTTCAAGTGATTCTGTAAAATTGGAACAATTTTGTTGAATGTCTTGTTTGCTGTATTTGCAGCAGTTACTAAGTTGTGTAAGAGATTTTATGTTCTTGGGTCCACTAAGCTAAGAAGCGTAGGGGCTTTCTTTTGCTCATCCAAATTGTTCATGTTACAATACAGTTCAATCCTCTCAATATATGACTCCCAGCCTTCATTAGAGCTATCAAATTTGTTAACTTTCCCAACCAAAGCCATCGCCACATTTTCTCTTTAAATTCAGCATGTCTTTTCACTGTGTATGATGCAGTCAGTTGCTCACACATACGTTTGTTAGAATCTGTGACAGCCTTCTCGTGCTGTTTAACTCTCGCTGTTTCATACTGTAACTGTCAGTGCAGTTGTGATATTCCCTGACAGTCAGGTTCATACTCATTACCAATTTATTGAGTCTGTGCACAATTACATATTGATTAAATAAAAGCATGCATGTGGGAGATGGCTTTAACTGGTGTATCCATATTGCAGCAAGAGAAAGAACAATGCGCATGTGTAGGCAACAGTGTAGCACAGACTATACATCAATATGTAGTGCTGGGGGCAAGGTCATTGCTCGAAAAGAAATAGATCCGAGCATTACAACTTCAATCTCTTAAATAAAAGAAACTGCATTGAAGTTTGAAGTATCTGCAGCCATCTGGTATGGAGAATTCCAAAGATTCTTAGCTCCTTGAGGGAAGAAAATCTCTTTATCCCTTACCTAGTAGTTGTGTCCCTTGATTTGCAACTGCCATCCCTAATTCTAGGCTCGTCAGTGAGGTGAAGCAGTGCCTCAGAGAAGTGCCATAGGAATTTGTATGTTTCAATGACTTTAATTTCTAGTTTTCCCAGCTCAAGGGAAATTTGATTTGTCTCCACAATCTTCCCTAATAGAATAGACTCTCATCCCTGAGATAAGTACTATGAATATTTGTTACAGGCTCCTTTTAGCACATCTCTCATTAAATGGAAAAGTCATCAGTCAAAAACATTATATAAATTCTCACTCCACTGATGATAATCTGGGCTTTGACGATATTGATTCTTTTGTTTCAATTTCATATCCCTCATTATGTGATTCCATGATCCAATCTGATTCATATTGAGTCTGTTTAAAATAAAATACCAAAGTTATTTATTCTTTGCTCTAGTAATTCCTAGCCAGTCATCAAGTGTGGTTGAATCCCTGAGCTGAGGGGCTACATGCACTTCACATCTGGCTCCTCAGTTTTACACCACCTACAGCATTCCCATTCATTTGCTTAAAAAAAAGAATAACTGAAGAAAGATAGATCGTTTTTGTTTGCTATATTTTAATTAATTAATTAATAGCTATAACTAAAATATACTTGTAAATTCTTGTTTTTGTTATTTTTTATGAATAATGTTTACTTTACCATTGTATAATTATTTTTCCCAGTATATAACTGCCTGTAATCATCAGTGACAATTAAAAACAGTGTTAAAAGCTTATAATAGTACAAGGTCAACAGGGCCAAGTGTGTGCCAAGCTTTAGTTAATGTTGCCTGTAGCCAAGTTACCACTTGTGGCTCACTACATTTCCTCTTATGATCATTGCAATGACACTTCAATGTTAGGAACTCTCTGCCTTCTATTTATAATTGCAACCATGGGGCTGGCACAGGAGGATGAAGGAAAAGTATAGATCGGATCAAGCGAAATAATGGCCCTATAGAACACATCAACTCAAAATCTACATAAGTTATTCAAAGTTTAATCGTACCAGTGTACCTATGCTTATTTGACATATTCTTGCTTAAAACCATAAATCTAATTTATGTTAAATACTAAATCAATTTCCCAATTACATAGAGTGATTAACCAATTCTCCCGAGTCTCTACCCTCCAGACTGATACGTCTGCAGATTAAAGGGTCTCTCTCTTACCTTATATCAATCAAGTTGTATTCCTGAAACTTGATTTTATATTATCAGAGCATTTATCATTTTTAAAGATGTCATTATCTACTTTAAAAAAAAATATACATTTGCAGGATGTGGACATTGCCAACTAAGCCAGCATTTATTGCCCATCCCTAGTTGCCCTTGAGAAAGTAGTGATGAAATGTAACTAAAATTAACAATTACAGTAAAAGAAAGATCATATATGAATGTGGTAAAATTCCACATAACCTTTTTGATACAGACAAACTCCCAACAATGGTAATTCTCCATCTATAAGAAAAAATATTTTCATTACAGTGCTATTTCATAATTCTACATGATGCAGTATTTTATTAACTACTGAATCAGGTACTGTGCAAGTGAATACATACAGCAAAATGAAGTAAAATTATGTATTTGCACTATTTTTGAGCAAACTTGAGAACAACTGTAATATAATTAACTATTTATGAGCCCTTCTAATTTACAATATTTACAAATATGCCAAATGTTTCAAAGGTCAAATTTCAACCAATTCTAACCTTTACTGCCCTTGATTGCTAGCCTTTTAGGTTATCAATCCATTACTGGTAGCTCATCCTAATCTATTTTCCATGTCCCAGTGTGTATAACACCCACTTGTTTAGCCAAAAAATACATAATATAAAATGTTGCTCTGTACAATTTCTTGCACAACCATGTCAAAGCATTTGACTTCATATAAACCAAACTGGTTATTGAGAGTTCAAAGCAAGTAATGAATAATAATATTGCCCTTTGGAATTATTAATATTTATAATGCTGCTGTGACTGATCTGACATTGAAGTTCTACATGCAATGAATCAAAATACCAACCCCCGAAAAACATACATTGTAAAAACATTTCTAATAAATATGCAGTATGAGCTGTTGCTGTTTTCTTGGTAATTATTGTCATTTCATATTTCCAGACATTTTGAATTCTTTCGGAAATGTTAATTTTCAAGTATCAGTTGTGATTTTTTTTTTCAGTTTTTCAACTTCTGTTATCTTGGATTATTTACATAGTTGTACCTGTCACACAATGTACCATTAGAGAAAAGTGGTCATGAATCTAGAGGTCACACTAATTTGAACTGCAGTGACGTAATGGCCAGTCGAGGTCAACACAAAGTGGACTGGGAGGTAAGCCAGAATAGCAATCATCAGCCAGGGTTCCACAACATTTATTCAGAGACACAAGTCTAAGTCCTACACTGGCAGATGGAAAATCTAAATACAAGCAATAGAATTAATTCAAAGTTAGCCTTGGTAACAGTACTTGAAACAACTGGATTTTTGCAATGATGAACATCTGATTTGTAAAAGTCTATTTGGGGTAAGTATTCTTACCTTATCTGGCAGAGATCTGAATCCAGAACAACCACTGTAGCTGATTTTTAATCAGTTTCTCAGTTCAGCAGTAATCAGGGATAGACAATAAAATTCTGATATTGCCAGCAATAGCTCCATCATATGAATGAACAAAGTCTAATCTCTACTTTTCCATTTGTAGGGGAGTAATGAGCAAGTAACAAGCCATCGAGGACATAGTGTGATGCATCATTAATGATGTAACTTATGAAGGAAGCTCCTTGCTCTTTATTTTTTTCTATTACTTAATATCCCAGCATTAAGTAATATTTGTAAATTAGAGTCTGCAAAATAGAGCCCTTCATTTGTTTTCAAATGCTATTGGATAAGTACAGAAAGCCTAACATACGTGGATTGGCTATATAACTTGCACATTAAATTGTTTTGCTTGCTTTCATGTAGGACTGTGGTCAGCTGTAGAACCCTACCCCTAGGATGTGCACATCTGCTCTATTTCTAGCATGATTTCCCAGTCCATTCTCAGGTCATTTTCTATTATGTACAGGATGACCTACTCCTGGTTTGGCAGCCTACACAGGAAGCAATAACTGCTGAAGGGAGATCCCAAGCAAAATGAGAGGCATGAATTTTTTTTTGGTCTTGGTCTAGGTACCTTCCTCTCTACTTCTGCAACTGCTAGTACTTGAAATGTATGGACTCTCAAGGAAGGAGTTATTGGTAGGATGAGATGTCTAGGCTTGTCGGCACTAAACTGTATCTTGGAATTGTCATCATGTGATATTTTCATCACTGCTTCTGAACATATGACATTTAACTGTGTTAAAATACATGGCAGTCCCATTTGCCACTCTCTCCCCAAGTATCTAATCCCCATTGACTTTATTACCCTATTCCCAATATCCATCTACCCCAACCTCCACTGTCATCTCCAGCTTTTCCATACCTCTAATATTCATTAAACTTCAATTGCAAATTCCTGAGCTTTTCCAATAGATTGCTCCAGACATCAGCATTCATCCAATTCTAGAACTACTTAATATGGTGGGAGTAATGTTAGCAGGATAGAGATAAAAAATTAAACAGATAGCCCATGTAGTTAACCGCTTCAATGAATGACCCAGCATCCAAAGAAACACCTCTAAAGCTGTGATTGGATTGTGTAATTGTAGAATCTCAGAGGCCTTGAGATTCATTGGCACTCTTGGTGAAATGGTAAATGACCACCTTGCAATGAGCCAGCAACAGGTGTGTTTATGGAGTGCCATTTGAAATTTCATCGCACCCCATGTGTGAAGTACTACTGACTGGACCTGACACACTTTCCTTCAAATGCAGCGCCATCTTGGGTCTAGAAGTTGAAGCGAACCTGACCCTCCAGGTTAGGTTGGGTCATCAGGAGAGGATCCCGTGGTGGGCTGATTGGGGCCTATGGGTCGTTTGTTGCAGCCTGAAAGAAAAGTGGTGTGATTGGTGGTTATAAGTGCACAATAGCCAAGTGCCCTGAGTAAGAAGGGTGGATATTAGAACAGTTGGGAGGGAGGTGAAGTTGTGAAAGTTAATAAGAAAATAAAAATTATGATTTATCTGTATGAGTTTTCTCATGCATTGCTGGAATGGTGTTAAACTTGATTGACCACTAGTACGCAACACAAAATGGAAGCTAACTTCCCTAGAAATTGCTGGTGGCATTGTGGATGAATGGTATCATTCAATGCACTCGTGATCCTGATTGGATGTCAAGATGGCAGATCATCAAAAATGAGGACTGGTGACTGCACCTCCAGCTCAACGAGTTGCTGGCAGGTTCCAGAAGTGAAGTTCCATGCAGGCCGGTAACAGCCCCCCCCCCCCCCCCCCCCAGGCAAGAAGGCAAGTGGACATCCGAGCAACACACACAAAATGCTGGATGTATTCTCACAGCTAACTGGATTATACCTCGTCACACCCTGCCACTTTAAAAAATACCATTCCCTCCTCTCAATTCCTCCACCTCCACTGCATCTGCTCTCAGGATGAGGCTTTTCACTCTAGGACGAAGGATATGTCTTCCTTTTTCAAAGAAAGGGGTCTCCCTTCCTTCACCATCAATGCTGCCCTCAACCGCATCTCTTCTATTACACGCACGTTTGCTGTCACCACATCCTCCTGCCACACTACCAGGGATAGGGTTCCTCTTGTCCTCACCTACTACCCCACCAGCCTCTGAGTCTAAATTATAATTCTCTGAAACTTCTGCCATCTCCAACTGTATCCCACTACAAAACACATCCTTCCCTCCCCTCAACTTTCTGCTTTCCGCAGGGGTCGCTCATTATGCGACTCCCTTGTCCATTCGTCACTCCCCACTGATCTCTATCCTGGCATTTATCCTTGCAAGTGGAACAAGTGTTACACCAGTCCCTACACCTCCTCCCTCACTACCATTCAGGGCCCCAAGCAGTCTTTCCAGGTGACGTGACACTTCACTTGTGAGTCTGTTGGGGTCATATTCTGTGTTCGGTGCTCCCGGTGTGGCCTCTTGTATATTGGTGAGACTCGATGTAGATTGGGAGACCGCTTTGCCGAACATCTACGCTCCTTCCGCCGGAACAATCTGGATCTCCCAGAGGCCACTCATTTTAATATCCACTTCCTATTCCCTCTCTGATACGTCCATCCAAGGCCTCCTCCACTGCCGGGATAAGACCACACTTAGGTTGGAAGAACAACACCTTATATTCCATTTGGGTAGCCTCCAACCTGATGGCATGAATATCAATTTCTCAGACTTCCAGTAATGCCTTCCCCCACTTCACCATTTCCCATCCCCTTCTGACTCTCTCATGTTATCTCCTTGCCCGCCCATCACCTCCCTCTGGTGCACCTTCCTCCCACCTTTTATTGCCCCTCTGTCTCTTTCACCAATCAACTTGCTAGCTCTTTGCTTCATCCTTCGCCCTGCAAGTTTCACTTACTGCATGCTGTTTCTCTCTCCCCTCCCCCACCTTTAAAATCTACTCCTCAGATATTTTTCTCCAGTCCTGCGAAAGGGTTACAGCCCAAAATGTTGACTGTACTTTTTTCCATCGATGTCACCTGGCCTGCTGAATTCCTCCAGCATTTTGTGTGTGTTGCTAAGCAAGATCAGAGTTCGAGGCCCAGCATTCAGGATCCCATCAATGATGAGCCAGAGTTTGAAACCTGGAGCTCGGGGTCCTCATTTGTCATCATCTGGGATTGATACTGAAGATTGGAGTTCAAAAGTCAAATGGACGCCTGGATGTCGAGGCCTGATGGCTGGAGCCCTGAGTCTGCATGTCCACTGGGGAAGCCAAAGGTCCAGTGTCTGTGAATTTTCAAGTCCACTGGAGGCCAGAGACAGCCTTTCCAGGGTTGGAGGATTATGTGTGTGTGTATGTGTGGGTGGTTGTGAGGAAGAACAGACTTGTTTTGCTGTTGTTGTTTTGTTGCTTGTTGTGTTCTGTGCTGTTCTGCTAAGTATTGTGAGCATGCCATGTTGGCGCTGGAGTACGTGGTGACACTTTCAGGCTGCCCCTAGCACATCCTTAGGTTGTTTTAGTTATTTATGCAAATGACACATCTCACTGTAGGTTTTAATGTAAATGAAATGATTAAATTAATCTGATTCCTGTTGCAGAAAACCATTCATTGGTGAAAACGGATAATATTTGTCATGATACCCAATGCCTTGTCAAACCATCTTTCCATTCTCTACTCACTTTGCATATCAGTTACAATTGATCAGCTATTGAGATGTCTGTCACTATAATTTTTCTCATTTAACGTTCTCATTAATATTACATATGTAAATTTCAATCCATGTAAAGCCAGAACTGAACAGATCTTGAACAACATGAGCACTGGTTTACAAAACCAATGGGCCTTTCTAAGTATGCAATTGGAGTTAAATAACTTTCTTTTATATTGTACAGAAGGACACCTTTTGTTCAGTTGCTCAATATCATGTTAGCAATACAGCAGTTAACTGCTAAATTCTAACAACTGTACTTGTAAACATCAGTAATTAACTTTGGAAACATTTATCAGAAATCTCTAATTGTTGCTGCAACAAAAAGCTTTAATAAATGTTCATGCCAACACCACCACTGTTTCATCTGTTATCTTCAATTGTTAGTAGCAGTAACTTTTCAAAAAAGCACAAAGCCAACAATTAAGGTGACATAAAAATTAATGTTATAGCTACTTTTTCTCCACAATTACATGATAGTTAGATTTCCTTTCTCCACATGTATGTGCTGACTACACTCATTTTCTATCCTTGCCAGTGTTCAAAACAACAGTTCTGCAGTTCACAAACAGTCCACATACATTCACTCCACTTTGTTCCTCTTGGTTCAATCTCTTCCTACCTAAGACATGACACTTTACACAAAACCAATCACTTCCTTCACCTTATGTTCCCTGGCCCTGATTGCCTCATTTTCCCAATGGATGTCCAGCCTTTATCCACTTCTATCTCTCATCAGAAAGGTCTGAAGATCTCGGTTTCCTTTTGGATAACAGACCTAACTAACTTCCTTTCACCACACCCTCCACCTTCTTCTGGCAAAACTAGTTCTCACCCTAAATAATTTTTCTTTAGGCTCCTTCCACTTTCATCTGTCTCAAGGTGTAGCCAAGGACACCCACATGGTCCTCAGCTATGCTTGCCTTTTTGTTGGCTACTTGGATCAGTCCATGTTCCAAGCCCAAAATGGTAACACTCTTCAACTCTTTCTAGGCTATACTGATGACTGCATTGGTGCTGCTTCCTGCACTCATGCTGAGCTTGTCAATTTCATCAACTTTGGCTTCAACTTCCACCCTGCCATCAAATTTATATGGTCCATTTCTGATCCCTCTCTCCCTTTTCTTGATCTCTCTATCTCCATGTTGTGAACTACGTGTGCTGTCTGGACACGCCCCCTGCTGACTGCTCCTGTGGCTCCTCCCACAGACCCCTGTATAAAGGCGATCTTAGCCTGGGCATGGCCTCTCAGTCTCCAGGATGTAGTATGGTGGTCACTCACTGCTGGTTCCTTCTTCCAGTCAATAAAAGCCAATATCTCGCCTTTACGTCTCAGAGTGAGTTATTGATGGTGCATCACTCCATCTCTGTAGAGCTTGACAGACTAACTACCAATATCTTTTAGAAACCTACTAACTCCCATAGTTATCTTGATTATACATTCTTCCACCGTTTCTTGTAAAATTTATATTCCCTTTCTTAGTTCCTCTGTCTCTGCTGCCTCTGTTCTCAGAATGGGCTTTCCTTTCCAGAACATCTGAGATGTCTTCCTTTCTCTAAGAATAGATTTTCACTCCCACCACTACTGGAGCTGCCCTCTCCCACATCTTCTCTATTTCCTGCACATTTGTCCTCACCTCATCCTGCCTCAATCATTATTGGGATAGTCACACGAGTGAATCTGCAGATGCTGGAAATAAATAAAAACACAAAATGATGGCAGAACTCAGCAGGCCAGACAGCATCTATGGGAGGAGGTAGTGACGACGTTTTGGGCCGAAACCCTTCATCAGGAGTGAAGTAACATGGGATGGTCGAGGGGGGATAAGAAGTGGGGAGAGGGATAAAGTAGAGAGCTGGGAAGTGATAGGCTGGAGGGAAATGGGCGAGGGGGAAGGTGGAGAATTATGGGAAATAAAAGAGAAAGAAAGGTAGGGCTGGAGGGAGATTATAGTGAGGGGGAAAAAGAGAGAGAGAAAGAGAACCAGACTAAAATAATAGATAGGGATGGGGGTAAGGGGGGGGGGCAGGGGTATCAACGGAGGTCTGTGAGTTGAATGTTCATGCCGGCAGGTAGGAGGCTACCTAGGCGGGAGATAAGGTATTGCTCCATCAACCTGCATGTGGCCTCATCTTGACGGTAGAGGAGGCCATGGACAGACATGTTGGAGTGGGGGTGGTCTGTGGAAATGAAGTGTGTGGCCACAGGGAGATCCCGCCACTGCTGGAGGACTGAGCGCCGGTGTTCGGTGAAACGGTCTCCCAGTCTGCGGCGGGTCTCCCCAATGTATAAATGGCCACATCGGGAGCACTGGATACAGTATATCATCCCAGTTGACTCGCAGGTGAAGTGGCACCATCCGAGGCCCCAGACAGGCCTTTCCGAATTTGGTTCGGAAAAAGAGGGATGTCTACAATAGATATAGGCAGCATGGAGTAAAGGAATTGCTCGAGGAATATAAAGAATGTAAAAGGAATCTTAAGAAAGAGATTAGAAAAGCTAAAAGAAGTTACGAGGTTGGTTTGGCAAATAAGGTGAAAGTAAATCCGAAAGGTTTCTACAGTTATATTAAAAGCAAGAGGATAGTGAGGGATAAAATTGGCCCCTTAGAGAATCAGAGTGGTCAGCTATGTGTGGAGCCAAGGGAGATGGGAGAGATTTTGAACGATTTCTTCTCTTCGGTATTCACTAAGGAGAAGGATATTGAATTGTGTAAGGTGTGGGAAACAAGTAAGGAAGTCATGGAACCTATGACAATTAAAGAGGTGGAAATACAGGCGCTTTTAAGAAATTTAAAAGTGGATAAATCTCTGGGTCCTGACAGGATATTCCCCAGGACCTTGAGGGAAGTTTGTGTAGAAATAGCAGGAGCTCTGACGGAGATCCTTAAGATGTCATTAGAAACGGGGATTGTGCCGGAGAATTGGCGTATTGCTCATGTGGTTCCATTGTTTAAAAAGGGTTCTAGAAGTAAGCCTAGCAATTATAGACCTGTCAGTTTGACATCAGTGGTGGGTAAATTAATGGAAAGTATTCTTAGAGATAGTATTAATAATTATTTAGATAGACGGGATCTGATTAGGAGTAGCCAGCATGGATTTGTGCGTGGAAGGTCATGTTTGACAAACCTTATTGAATTTTTTGAAGAAGTTAGGAGGAATGTTGATGAGGGTAAGGCAGTGGATGTAGTCTATATGGACTTCAGCAAAGCCTTTGTCAAAGTTCCACATGGAAGGTTAGTTAAGAAGGTTCAGTCGTTAGGTATTAATGCTGGAGTAATAAAATGGATTCAACAGTGGCTAGATGGGAGATGCCAGAGAGTAGTGGTGGATAATTGTTTATCGGGATGGGGGCCGGTGACAAGCGGGGTGCCTCAAGGATCTGTTTTGGGCCCAATGTTGTTTGTAATATACATAAATGATCTGGATGATGGGGTGGTAAATTGGATTAGTAAGTATGCCGATGATACTAAGGTAGGAGGTGTTGTGGATAATAAGGTGGGTTTTCAAAGCTTGCAGGGAGATTTATGCTGGTTAGAAGAATGGGCTGAATGTTGGCAGATGGAGTTTAATGCTGAGAAGTGTGAGGTTCTACATTTTGGCAGGAATAATCCAAATAGAACATACAGGGTAAATGGTAGGGCATTGAGGAATGAAGAGGAACAGAGAGATCTAGGAATAACAGTGCATAGTTCCCTGAAGGTGGAGTCTCATGTAGATAGGGTGGTGAAGAAGGCTTTTGGAACGCTGGCCTTTATAAATCAAAGCATTGAGTACAGAAGTTGGATTGTAATGTTAAAATTGTACATGGCATTGGTAAGGCCAAATTTAGAATATTGTGTGCAGTTCTGGTCACCGAATTATAGGAAAGATATCAATAAATTAGAGAGAGTGCAGAAAAGATTTACTAGGATGTTACCTGGGTTTCAGCACTTAAGTTACAGAGAAAGGTTGAACATCTTAGATCTCTATTCATTGGAGCGTAGAAGGTTGAGGGGGGATTTGATCGAGGTATTTAAAATTTTGAAAGGGATAGATAGAGTTGACGTGAATAGGCTGTTTCCATTGAGAGTAGGGGAGATTCAAATGAGAGGACATGATTTAAGAGTTAGGGGGCAGAAGTTTAAGGGAAACACGAGGGGGTATTTCTTTACTCAGAGAGTGATAGCTGTGTGGAATGAGCTTCCTGTAGAAGTAGTAGAGGCCAGTTCAGTTGTGTCATTTAAGGTAAAATTGGATAGGTATATGGACAGGAAAGGAGTGGAGGGTTATGGGCTGAGTGCGGGTAGGTGGGACTAAGTGAGATTAAGAGTTCGGCACGGACTAGGAGGGCTGAAAGGACTGTCTGAGGCACCACTTCACCTGCGAGTCAACTGGGGTGATATACTGTATCCGGCGCTCCTGATGTGGCCATTTATACATTGGGGAGACCCGCCGCAGAATGGGAGACCGTTTCGCCGAACACCGGCGAAACACCGAAGATCCAGCAGTGGCGGGATCTCCCTGTGGCCACACACTTCAATTCCACAGACCACTCCCACTCCGATATGCCTGTCCATGGCCTCCTCTACCGTCAAGATGAGGCCACACGCAGGTCGAAGGAGCAATACCTTATCTCCTGCCTAGGTAGCCTCCTGCCTGCCGGCATGAACATCCAACTCACAGACCTCCGTTGATACCCCTGCCTCATCCTCTGCAACTTGAGCTATCCACAATGTGATCCTTCCATGAAGCTCATCTTCCCCTCCCCTCAATCTCTCTGCTTTCCATAGAGATCGCTCTATACATGACTCCCTTGTCCACTCTCCCTTCCCCACTGATCTCCCCAGATGCTTATACCTACAAGTGCAACAAGTGCTATATTGACCCTGCACCTCCTCCTCATCACCATTCATGGCCCCAAGCAGTACTTACAGGTGAAGCAACACTTCAAATGTGAATCTGTTGGAGCTATCCACTGTATTCAGTGCTCCAAGTGTGGCTTCCTCTACAGTGATTAGACCCAGCACTGATTCATCGAATACCTTTGTTCCATCTGCCACAAAAGGCACAATCTCCTAGTGGTTACTAATTTCAATTCAACTTCCTATTCTTATTGTGATGTATCTCTTTCAAGCCTCTCTACTGCTGTGCTGAGGCCATATTTAGGGTGGAGAGGCAACACCACAATGTGTCAAGGTAGCCTCGAACCCAATGGCATGAACATCAACTTGTTATTTCCAGTAATTTTTGCACCATCCCCTTTTCATTGTCAATTAACGTACCCAACCCACCACTTCTCTGCATGTGCTCATCTCCTCCCTCTGAAGACCCACGCCTTCCACTATCCTGTCTGATTAGATCTCTTCTTCTTCAGCCCCTTATATCCTCCACCTATCAGCTCTGTGCTTCTCACATCGCCCCTTGTCCCCACCCATCCACATTATCCCTCTCCTGGTTTCACCAATCACCTGCAAGCTTGTTCCACATTCACTACTTTCTTCTACTGGCTTCTGCTCCCTTCCTTTCTAGTTCTGATGATAGGTGTTGGCTGAAACATCAGCTGTTTATTCCCCTCCATAGATGTTGCCTGATTTGCTGAGTTCCTCCAGCATTTTGTGTGTGTCCCTCAAGGTTTCCAACATCTGCAGAATTGCCTGTGTTTATTAAGTTCTACAGTGGCCACTTTATTCTTCCACCCCTCTCCTCCTCCTCTCTCTATTTCACAGTAGTGAGTGAAACTGAGAACAGATTTGGGTCACTTATCTAAGAAAGGATATGTCGGCAATTGGATAGTGTCCTGAGGAAATCCACAAGAGTTATTCCAATAACGCATGAGGAACATTTGCTAATTCTGGACCTGTATTCATGGGAGTTTAGAAGAGTGAGGGGGATCTCATTGAAGGTCTAGATAGAGTAGGTATGGAGACGATGTTTTGTATAGTGGGGGAGTCTAGAACCAGAGAGCATAGCCTCAGGATTGAGGGACGTCCATTTAGAACAGAGATGAGGAGGAATTTCTTCAACCAGAGGGTAGTGAATCTGTGGAATTCATTGCCACAGAAGCTGTGGAAGGTAAGTCAATGGGTATGATTAGTTCTCCTCTGACCTCTCTCACTAATAAGGCATTTTCATGCACAGGGCTGTGCTTACTGAGAGTTTTTTTTTCTGTTTATCACTCCAGTCTCTGTATCTCTGAAGCTTGTATTCTGTTGAAAAAAACAGGAGATCAGTAGCTTCAGAGATACTCAAGCCACCTTATCTGACACCAATAATCATTCCATCATCAAAGTCACTTAGATCACATTAATTCCCCATTCTGATGTTTGAATTGAACAGCTGAACCTTGTGCCTATGCCTATGTTAGGGCATATTCTGGACTTTGAGTATGTAACAAAATATGAATTTCAGCAATCAATCTTTAGATCTGAATGTGGATTGTAGATTAATTTTAAAATGCAGGCCTGGACAAAAGGTTCCTAGAGCTTTTAATTGAAATTAATCGACAGCAATTAATTGAAAAACCAGTCAATGCTGATTAACATTCATATTGGGTGTCTAGAGTGTGGCTGCAAAGTAGAAGGTATGAAATTTAAATGTAATTCAAAGGAAGCATAGTAAATACACTGTAAATATAGATTTGTCATTTGATCTTCAGCATATAAAATCTCATGCAGCATTAGTTCGAGCAGTTCTCTTCCTCCAAAGGCTGTTTTACTTTGTTGAATTAAAAGGTACTTTTCTATCCAGCTTCAGTATCTCCCTGGCAACTATATATTTATCATAACTGGTGTGGCCAAATTTAAAGGAGAATACAGATTGATTCTTCTGTTGTAGTAGCTGAAGATCTCTAAAGCTCAATTTCAACCATTGGAAAATGTCATTATCCATCAGCACAAGCACCTTTTGTACAATGAATGATCACAGTCCATCGCATTTGAAATCAGTTTGATAAGAGAGGATTATACATTTTTCACAAATGTGCACAAAGTACTTTGAGCATGGACACAATATTAGCACTACAAAAAGGGTTCTATTTTGTCAGTTTTAAATTTTGATTTAACATAAGAAAAGGGATTATCTTTGGTTAAAAATCAAACCAGTACTTTAAACCAAGCTCATTTTGAGAACATGAGGGAATAAATAAAATGATCGGTTTATTGCAACCATGAAAATAATTCTGTGAAGATTATTCAAATGTTTTAAACTGAATATTTTTTTTTATTTCCATTGTTCTCCTGAAGGTATTGCAACTTGTACTCTTTCTTAATAGTGAAAACAATATGATTTTCTCATTTTTGAGTAGATAGATTCATTTTGGTGATTTTTGCACATTACTTTTGAGCTATTTTGCCATTTGAATATGTTGACCTAATTCGTCCACATCTGGTGGATGTCGTTCAGTTAATGATGCGGCAAAGCTTTTTCTAATACCTGCAAATAAGGTTAGGCTAATATGCATGATTTATGGTACATTAACCTTTCTGTAAAAATATATGTTTTACGTTGTGATCACCAGTGTGTGAGCATTGCTGATGTGACCAGAAGCACATAGAAATTAAATTGAGAGCTGGAACTCCGCTTTGAGTTGACAAAGTTTGCCATGCAAACCTAAATAAGATGAACTTATTTGAAAACATAAAATGTTATTTATTTTTCACCAGCTCATTTGCTTATGTATGGTTATTTTAAGAAAAAAAAATATATTTCTCTTTTAGTAACTTAAGCATGCTCTTGCAGCATTATGTTTAAAGCAGCAAGGTTAATCTGATGCATTAAGGTACACTATTATTATTCATCATTGGTCAATACATAACCATACGGGGGGTCTTAATTAGCAGGATTGGTTACTGAACCAACTAACACATGTGTTCATCAAAATAATTAAAAAAATATTTCCTGCTGTTTCAAATGAACATGTTCAAGTGTATTTTAAATATTACCAATTTTTCCAACCTAGAAACAGAGACCAATGCCTGAATTACAGAATGACCCAAGAGCAGAACTCACCATGATATCACTTAAAAACTTATTTACTATCACCCCCATAATTCTTCAGTGTATTTTCCAATGCACTCAACTATGATACATTTTGTGTTG
Organism: Hypanus sabinus; assembly: GCF_030144855.1. NCBI lineage: Eukaryota > Metazoa > Chordata > Chondrichthyes > Myliobatiformes > Dasyatidae > Hypanus > Hypanus sabinus. The sequence continues at coordinate 41,403,091 of NC_082724.1, forward strand.
TAATCAGCAATTACCTGCACTAAACTAAATTACTGCATTAGATTGACTAAGCTCTCACAATGGTGTGAATTAATGTCAAAATATATTATTTTTCCATAAACTCTTCTTCATGTCAATTAATGTAGTTTTACACATGACCTCCTACATTAACAGTCAAAATATTCTGAGGTGGCTTGAGACAGTTTATGCAGAGAGGTTGCTTTTATTAAAAAGAATTATTTTCAGAATCTAATTATCTGGTGAGCCACTTTGTCTGCTGCTATCCCTTTGGTGAAGATCCCCCTAAAACATTGTCAGATAAGGAATTTGAAGATTCAAGTCAAACAACAATAAAGTCCCAGCAGCAAAGAGGAGAAATGGCAAGTAATAGCTCTCCAATGCACCTGAGGCTTTTCTCTCCCTTGTCATTTGAGGTCATGTTGGAGTAGAACAATTGCACTGCATATCATGGAAAGTACATACTGCACCTACAGTGTAATAATAGTGGAGGGAGTGAACATTGAGAGCAGTTGACAGGATGTGAATCTAGTAAGCTGCTCGTTGTTAAGTGGTGACAAAGGTCTTTAGGGTTGTTGGCTATGCACTCATCCACGGAAGTGAAGAGTATTCCCTCGTGGTCTTATAAATCATGATAATGTCACCCCTCAACCTCCAGCGGTTCAGGGAAAAATGCCACAGCCTATCAAATATCATCTAATTACTTAATCCTGCTAGTCCCACAAACATTCTTGTGAAATTGTCTCTGCATATGCTCTATCTTAAGAATCCTTTCTAAGGCATGGCAACCATTACTGCATACACCATTCCAATGCAGTCTTACTAAAGCAGCTGTAATGTGACGCCACAAATCTTGAACTCAATGGCTTTGTGATGAGAGACCTAGGCAAGAATGGTTAGGACCCAAGTGCTGGTGTACCTGAGAGTAGAATCGAGACATGTTACAAGACTGAAATGAGAACAGGGTTCGAAACTAGACGCTAGACCAGAATCCAAAGTACAGCTGATGATTGAGCACCGAACATTAGTTCAGGTGCTCTTTAAATATTAAAATCCTGGCACCAAAATTTGGCTGATAATTAGCAGGGCAGGTCTCAATTTTTAAAGGAGCCATGCCAGCTATCCATATTCTGGACAGGCAGACCATTGAAACCCCAGAAGCTGGCATGTGTATTGTAACAGCCCTGACCGATGTGGGCAAGTATGTCATATGCCCTCGTCACCAACCTGTCAATAGTGTTGCTACATTTAGAGTAGTAACCCAAAGAATTCTTGTTCTACAGCATTTCTCAGGGTCCTGCCATTCAATGTGTATGTCCTGGTGGTCAGGGCTACTTACCAAAGTGCATTGCTTTACATTTATCTGACTTAAATTCTATCTGCCACTCATTTGCATACTTCCCAGTCTAGAGTCAATAAGACCATAAGATATTGGAGAAGAATTAGGCTATTTGGCTCATCAAGTCTGCTCTGCCATTTCATCATGACTGATCCAATTTTCCTTTCAGTTCTAGTCTCCAGCCTTTTTCCCATATCCCTTCATACCCCAACCAATCAAAACTTTATCAATTCCATCATCTAAACCATAATGTAAAAGGAATTGGTCCCAACATAGATCCCTGTGGAACACTACTAATCACCAGCAACCAGCGAGAAAAGGGTCCCTTTATTCCCACTCTTTGCCTCTTGCCAGTCAGCCACTGCCCTATCAATACTAGAACCTTTTCGGTTAGCTCATGGGCTCATAGTTTGTTAACCAACCTCAAAGGTTCAAAAGGTTCATTTATTAGCAAAGTTATGTAACTCTGAAATTCTTCAGTTCTCTGGCGAGCCATGAAACCAAGAAGGGCAGCATGAGCATCAACCCCTTAATCTCACCACCCCACAAAAAAAAACAAAAACAGAAAAGCACATCAACCCCCAAATCCCTCCCCTGCACAAAAAAAACTAAGAAAAGGGATTAGGCACATTGACCCCCAAATCACTCTTCCCACACAAACAAAATGGATCAGGCACATTGAGGCTCATATTCCTCCTCCCACACTAAAAACTGACAAAATGGATCAGGCACATCGACCACCAAAATCCCTCACCACTCAAAAAAAAGAGAAGATCTGGTGAAAAAACACAGAATATAAAAACTACAAGACTGAATAAAAGAGCCAATGTTCAAATCCACAATGCAAAATAACACCTGGAGAACGGTCTCCAGAGTGACAGGCTCTCCCCTCTCCAGTACAGAGTAATCTTTAATCAGCAAAATGGGGCCAAACATCGACTTCCACCTCCTCCTGCAGCCTGCCCGCTATGAAGTTTGTGTACATTGCCTCTACCACTTGGAATCCTCTCCGAGTGCTGGAACACCCTAACGATCTCCTAATTTCAACGTTGGCCTTGATGTTTCAATCACCTTTGTATTTTAATCAACAAAATGGGGTCAAACATTGGATCAGATGCCATCCTGCAGCCTTCCCACTTCAAGTTTCGCTCATGCTGCCATTGAACTCCAAACAGCAAACACAAGCTCCAATGGTCCAAGAATCACATTCAAGATGAGAAATAAACATAAAAGTCATAAAATAAGTTAAATGGATGGTTTCTTGATCTATCCAGAGGATGTTGGCCAAAGAAACATTGTATGCAGGTATCATGTGTGGTAACTTGTCAAAGGCCTCCTGGAAATCAAAGTACACAAGATCAACTGATTCTTCCTTGTCTATCCTGCTTGTTATTTCTTCAAATAATTTCAACAGGTTTGTCAGCGGAAACTACACTGACTACAGCCTATTTTATCAGGCGCCTCCAAAATACCCTGACACCTCATTCTTGATAACCGACTCCAAGATCTTCCCACCACATGTCTCTCCAAGGTTAAATGGAGCGATTGTGCCATGTCCATTGACCCAGTGATGAAGAAAGGGAAGTCCAGAACTGTTCGCATTTGTGAGGATTTCAAGGTGAGCATCAACCTGGTGTTGTGTACTAGGTAATATCCCCTGTCATGAATAGAAGATATTTTTGCATCTTTGGCAGGCAGGGACAGGTTTTCAAGGATAGATTTGTCACAAGCCTATCTGCACATGGAGATTGAAGAGTCAAGCAGAAAGTTTCTCACAATCAACTCTCACAAGGGACTGTTCCCATATAATCATCTCATCTTTGCTGTTGTATCAGCTCCAGCAATTTGGCAAAGAGCAATGGGCCAAATGCTCTGAGATATCACAGAGCACATACTGATGTGCACAGCAGATGTTGGAGATTAGACTTGGAGATGTCATGTGGACCAGATGCTGGATATTCAACTGCCGAGCACCGGACATGCCTCCCAGTGATGATCATGTCACTGACAGCAACGTGACACAGGAACCAGAGAACATTGTCTTTGGCAAGAGAACTACCAAATCAGCTACCACTCCACAGGTCCAGAGGCGCAATGGGAATGTTATCATTGACAAGACACCTACCAAACCTGGTGCCATTCCACAGGCCCAGAGGTGCTCTGCTGAAAGAAACAGAGCACCACCCAAAAGACTGCACCTTTAGAATGGTGAAATTAGTTACGGACTATTATTGTGAAAGAATGTTTATTTGTAACATGGTTTATGAAAGGGAAATTCAATGTAAATTGAACGTTTTGCCCATATACAGTTTTAGGTTGTTTAGTGGTCCCACCTTCGTTTTCGTCGTCATTATTGTAAAGGATAGTGCCTGACCGAGCAGGCTCACAAAAAATTTGTCTGGTCAACTGAGAGAGTCTCAGCAACAGCAAAGCAGGACCAAGAACCTACCAAACAGCTCCGCAAGGAAGTTACAGGACAACCTACCAATCACAAAGGCCTTTCTTTCAGAGTATATTGCAACATCAGCATCTCAGGAGAAGCACAGCAGATGGTGGCAGACCTTGAACAAAACATGCTGTCTTCCGCAGCTGGTGATCCCTAAATGAACTAAGTTCTGTCTATTCTGCTGGAGATACCTGCAGTATTCTGCCATCAGCCTATGGACTACAGGTTACAAATTAGTTGTTTGCAAAGGATGGTAACTACAGTAGATTAACTTCACTAGCCAGAGTGAACGGGCATTTGGATTTGTGATTCTTGCTGCATTCAGCCAGTTGTAAGCAGATATATACTGCATTGCAATTAGAGCTACCAAAGAGAGCATGGACCTTCCAACAAGCAGGGATCATGCCATTCTGCTGACATGCAAGAAGTATAGAAACACAGAAGAATTCTTCTCCAGTTGTACACAAGATACACAAGAACATCTGCGAAGATTCCTTCGTCCGTTGGCACTGATCAATTCTCCAAAACTCTTTGGAGGTGAGGGAGGTTACTGTTAGGGAAATAGGAGCCTCATAAACCAATAAGATCACAAGCAATGTAGCACAACAATCCTTCAAATTTAGCCACCTGCCCTTAGAGAGGAAACCATTTTACTGCTTTAATTGTGTCCATGTATATTCCCTTGCAATATGCAGGTGTCAGACCATTAGGACTGATGATGACACAGTGCATGGAGGCATGCACATTACATAACTCATTGCATCATTCAAAATTAGACACAAACAAACAAACAGATATACACAGAGGAGGAAGAAAAAGTGCCGCAGGTATTGTAACAAATGTGTTATTTCAAGTTTCAGCGTAAATAACAGAAAATACTCCTGTACAGTGATAGGTAAGTAACAGTTGAAATATTGTATTCCAATAAAGTTGCTGGTGTTCTTGTAAGGTTTTGATTGTTTACACTGCTGTAGTCTTGCTTTTTCAAAGTGTACAAAAGTGCACAAATTTTATTTCTAGCTGCAGGGCCCAGTTAGATCCCTACAAGAGCATAATTGACACCCAATGGTAATCCTTAAGTAGAAATATTTAAAGTTAATGCTTAGACTTTTGGAGAACACAACTGTGTGCTTCCAAAATTCCTTCTCTCCCAATCTCTCCCACCAACACATAGCACCACCTCAGCAGTTTCACAGGTAGACTGTTTTTCTTAGTGCACTGAGAGATGAACTGATCAGAATCCCATTGGTTTCTGAGCCTGAGAGTGCCATTGCTGAATATTTCTAGAGGCAGAGATTGGGGAGAACTGAGACTTTTACTAGAGTTTGGGGAGGGGAAATAGACAAGAAGAAAGATCCTCCTCCACTTCTGGCCACTCTCATGTCCATAATCTGCTAAGTATAATACTGTGAATAAACAAGCCACTACATGTCCAAGGCAAGGTGATCTACCACCCTGTCAGAGATGTCACTCACAGTGTGTCTATGCATGTATTCCCTCGCACTTCAGTGTTTAAAGGTGGTTCCCTATTCTTTCCATGTTACAATGTCATTACAGAAAAACCATCATCATGTCACTTATGCTCATTCTATACTCCTCTCTGTTTTCTAAACAAGCATGGTTGCAAAATCAATTTACAACTTAAACATCTGAGTCATAGAATTATACAATCCAGAAACATTCTCTTCAGCTCACCATGTGCACATTGATCATCAAGGACCAATATAAACTAATCCCATTTATACTAGGGGAGGTAGTGGGGATAAGCTCTCACTACCTATGACTTGTGTCATAAACAGCCCGTCACAACCAAATCCAGCTTCTGGTCTTCATGTATGGCTTAGCTACTAAGCCTGTCAGAACAATTTCTACTGACAGCCGAAGGGGCAAAAGCAGATTACTGGGGCCTTAAAACCAATTGTTTTAGGCAGATGGGGCTCATCGCCCATAGTTGGCAGCTCATCTAGAAGAAGATAAATTCTGATCTCAAACCTCCAATGCTGTGCAGCTATACCAATTCATGGGTAAGGCTTTGGGAGTTACCACCAAGGAGAAATCTGGAGCTAGAATCTCTAAGGCAGTCCAATGTTGAGTTTAACAACAATTGGCAACTCCTGTGACATGACTGGTGCCAAACTGTATTAATCCCTGCATTTCCTTTGGATTCATCTGGTGGGTGGAGAGGGGTAGCCTGCTGCATGAGCAACAGCTTGCTCTCCATATTGTACTGACCTGGCTTGTGTTATCATGTAGACATCTTGGACACAATATTCATGGTCGACCCCAACTAACAGGGGGTCTGTCAGATTTACTAGCTCTTAGTTTGAGGTCTTGATGTTTTGTTAATTAACACACTTGTCTAGATATTCTTAAATGCTATATGAGTACCTACTTGCACAATCCCCTTCAACACTGCATTCCAGATTCTCAACACCCTCTGGGTTAAAAACTTCTTCAGAACCCCTCTAAAACTCTTAGCCATTACCCAAAACCTCTGCTCTCTAATTTTAGACACCTCTATGATAAGTAAGAGTTTCTGATTATTTCTCTATCTTTGGCCCTCACATGCAGTATCTGTCAGGTCCCCCTCAGTCCTCTCCACTTCAAGAAAAATAAACCGAGTCAATAATGGGAGATGTTAGGGAGAGTATGGAAAGAAATGGAGACATGCACCTCCAAGGGAAGTTGATGTGACTTCTATTCAGGACTCAATTAATCTGAGGGCAACCTTGCAGCTCATCTGTCTTTTCTGATCGCAATTGTAGAAAATAACAAAAATATGAAACTCTACTAAAGTGGTGAGTGTCACTTGCCCATTGTCTATCCAGCTTACCACACTGTTAATAAAAGCCCAAGCCTCACTCAACTCACTGGAAAATTAAGTTACACTATGTATCCTAGTGAATGTACTTTGCCATATTATCATTCAATAATTTGCAAATTCTCTCAACATCTATAGCAAAACCCAGTAGCTTGTATTAATAGGCAACTTCCAACTTACTGATTTAAAGAATTACATTTGCAGAAAGGGAATACCAATTACAGATGTAAGTGTGATTTCATTCTGTAGAATCTTGCGAAGATAATTTGCGAAACAACCAAGATATCTTAAATATTTATGTTATTAAATGTCCTTCTGGCAATTTTGCAATCAGTTACATTAGTTGGAGTGGCTGGTAATTGAAAATGCCTACAAGAAGATCCTGACAGCAGAGTTCATCTTTGTAGTACCAATTATTTGGGCACGAAAGATGCAAATTAGTTCCAGTTAATCCACAGAATGAATAGGAAACAACTCAATATCTGTTATCTCCACCCCAGAACTAAGGTTACTCGAATCTCAGTTATTCAGCTACAGCATTAGCACAATTCTTATGTACATGCACATTTGAAAGCTAAGTTCCAAGTCATTGCTTTCTAATTACACAAGGATATTTGACATTGAACCTTACAAGCATCTGCAGAGCAAAGTAATCTGTCCATGCTGCACAATATAAGCTCCTTTACAACAAATGTCCTTGATACCACCCAGAAAAATGAGGATTTCTTCCCATATTTTGGGAGCCACCTCTTGGCAAAGGCAGGTGTCGTTATAAGAAATTCAAAATTCAAAAGTACAACAGATTCTGCAAATGCTGGAAATATTGAGCAACACACACACACACACACTCCCACAATGGTGCAGAAACTGAGCAAGTCAGGCAATATCTATGAAGGGGAATAAACAGTCGATATTTCAGGCAGTGAAAACATCATCTGTTTACTCTGCTCATAGATGCTGCCAGTTCCTAAGGTTGTCATTGCCGGGGTGGTAGTGGGGATAAGCTCCCACTACCTATAAAGTGCTCCAAATGGCGTGCATCTCTAACAGCCTCTGACAACCAAGTCCAACTCTTGGTCTTCACGTGTGACTTAGTTACTCGACCGGTTGGAACTGACAAGAGAAGGGGCAAAGATGGACCACTGGTGTCTCAAATACAGTTGCTTCGGGCAGGAGGGGCTCATCAGCCTTGGACAGCAGCCCACCTAGGAGAAGGAAAACTCTGATTTTAAACTTCTGCTACCTTGCAGCCATACCCACCCATGGGAAAGGCTTCGGGAGGAAACCCCGAGGAAGAAATTCAGAGCTGGGGTCCCTAAGGCAGTTTGATGTTGTTTACAACTTCACTCTGGCAGCTTCTCCAACGACACTGGTGCCTGCCTTTTCCTTGGACTACATCAGTGACGTGGAGAGGGGTAATCTGCTGCATGTGCAACAGCTGGTTCTTCAAATCTTTCCACTCTGGAGAGGACACAGTCCACCAGAGGCACAACTCCTGGAATCGATGGCTGCCTAAGTTGCTGAGTTTCTCCAGCATTTAGTGAGTGTTGCCCTATATGATTTCTAGGTGGACTTAAGCCAGAAATGTATGTATTGTTCAAAGACTGCACATACACACTTTACACGAGGAAATCTGCAGATGCTGGAAATTCATGCAACACACACAAAATGCTGGGAGGATGCAGCAAGCCAGGCAGCATCTATAGGAAGAAGTACAGTCGACATTTCGGGCCGAGACCCTTTGTCAGGACTAACTGAAAGAACAGATAGTAAGAGATTTGAAAATGGGAGGGGGAACGGGAAAATCTGAAATGGTAGGAGAAGACAGGAAGGGGAGGGGTGAAGCTAAGAGCTGGACAGGTGATTGGCAAAAGGGATACACAGCTGGAGAATGGAGAGGATCATGGGGCGGGAGGCCTAGGGAGAAAGAAAGGGGGAGGGGAGAACCAGAAGGAGATGGAGAACAAGCAAGGAGTGATTGAGAGAGGGGCAGAGAGAGAAAAAAAGGGAGAGAGAAAAAAAGGGGGAGGAATAAATAAATAAATAAGGGATGGGATAAGAAGTGGAAGAGGGGCATTAACGGAAGTTAGAGAAATCATTGTTCATGCCATCAAGTTGGAGACTACCCAGGCGGTATATAAGGTATTGTTCCTCCAACTCGAGTATGGCTTTATCTTGACAGTAGAGGAGGCCATGGGTAGACATATAAGAATGGGAATGGGACGTGGAATTAAAATGTGTGTCCACTGGGAGATCCTACTTTCTCTGGCGGACAGAGCATATCGAGACATACACACTTCCTTCAATATTCACATATAAAAAAGGCATACTTCTTTCTCTCTGTTTTCTGTCTTATGCTTTGAAGTATTTAATACAGTGGATTCAGGTTAAGTGGGCCACAGGGTAATTTCAGCAGTTGCTCATTTGTGACAGCTCTTGAAGAAGAAAAACAAATCAAGAAAATTGTCAGAATTCCCATTTTTTAATGTGGGAGACCGTTGCTGGACAGGTTCTAACTAGCATCATTCGAGTGAGAGGTTACATCATGCTTAAATTCAACAGTTTTTAAATAGTATCAAGAGTGCATGTTTGTGTTCAAAAAGCAATGATTTTTGTCACTGATACTTATAGCAAGAAATAAGCTGTAAGACAATACCAAACTGTTGTGGTCACTGAGGTTTCAGGCACTCAGGCTTGGAGATGCCAGATTGGCCAGGAGAGAAAATGAAACAATTATACTTCATCAACAAATTAGAAACTATGAAGAATTGGAAGGTGTCAAAAATCATTTTAAATGTTACAATGTAAATGAAGATTTGGAGGATGCAATTGTTGATGGCACTGCCTGTAGGCAATCCATTACCTGCTCTAGGCATCTGTGCTAATTTTGTTCATTGCATACACTGGATAATTTCCTCAGTTGATAACTATGAGGAACTAATACACAGTTTTATAGTACTGTAGTGATATTGGCAGTGTTCTAATTTGTTCTGTATTTCATTCATATACATAATGGTTACTCACTTTATCTTAATCTTTTATCATTTTAACTATTTCCATGAAACTTCACCTAACTGTGACAGCCAACTAATTGGGCAAAGATATACAGGTTCCAATTAACCAGAAGGCATTATATTCAAATAATTGATAGAAGTTCTTCACCTCCCTTGGACAGATTCAAATACATTTCATCCAGAGCATTACTCCACCCTCTGGTTCACCAGTCTAGAAGCATAACCACTGAACACACTGGAAAAATGAACTGAATGATGAAGAGCATAGTAATCGACTTCAGGAAGACAAATACTGGTGGAATGGGAAGATGAAATTTAACATGAAGTGAAAAGATGACAATACATCATATTTAGAAAACTACTCTTATTTGCTTTTGGAATACTCTGACACATTTCAAGAAATTGATGTCTAATTTTGCTGCCGGTGAAGTTCATCACAAAACAATCAGATGAAACTTACAAAATCTTGAATACACTTCTCAAAAGTAAGAATATTCATCTGAAGGAAAAAAAAATGCGTTCAGCAAATACGAAACATTGAAATTAAAAGATGTGACAAATAAGGACAAATAAGGACAAATAAATAAGGTTGTTAAAAGGGAAAGATGGTAATTCTTTGCTTAATGTAACACACGCTACTGCATGTGTTTGGCCCAAGGTAGAAATCTGTCTCCATCTCTAAGGAACTGCACTTCAACAAGGTTGTCAGAATCTGAACCAGAATCAGGTTTATTATCACTCACATATGTTATGAAGTTAGTTTTCTGGCAGCAGTACAGTGTAATAAAAAAATAAAAAAATAAATAAGCAGTGCATAAAGAGCAGAATAACTGGGTGGTGCTCATAGGTTTAATTAAGCATTCAGAAATCTGACGGTATGAAGAGAAAATGCTGTTCCTAGAATTTTGAGTATGTGTCTTCAGACTCCTATACCTCCTCCCTGATGGTCATATTAACAAGAGGACATGTGCTGGGAGGTGAGGGCTATTAATGGTGGATGCTGCCTTCTTGGGGCAGCCTTTGAAGATAATCTCGATGGTGGGGAGAGTAGAGCTCATGATGAATCTGAATAAGTTTACGATCCTCTGCAGCTCTTCCAACCCTGTGAATTGGCTCTCCAGACAGGACATTGGTGCAACCAGCCAGAGCATTCTACATGGAGCAGCTATAGAAATTTGCAAGGGTCTTTGGTGACATACCAAATCTTCCCAAACTCTGAATGACATGTTTTAAATTTTACAATATTGATGTGCCTTCTTGGTAATTGCATCAATATTTTGGGCCCAGGATAGATCCTCTGAGATGTTGACACTCAATAACTTGAAGCTGTACACTCATTTCACTACTGACCCCTCAATGAGGGCTGGTGTGAGTTCTCCCAACTTACCCTTCCTGAAGCCCACAAACAATTGCTTGGTCTTATAAATGTTTAGTGCAAGGTTGTTGTTGTTGTGACACCATCCAACTAGCCAATTTGTCTCACTCCTGTATGCCTCCTTGTCAATGTTTGAGAGACCACCAACATTAGTATGGCATTGGCAATTTTATAGACAGCTTCTGTGCTGTGCATAGTCACACATTCATGGATATGGAGAGAATTGAACAGCAGGCTAAGCATGCAACCTTGGAGTGATGATTGTCAGTGATCTGGAGATGATATTTCTAATCTGCATTGACTTTGATCTCCCAGTGAAGTCAAGGATACAGTTGCAGAGAGAGGTACAGAGGCCCAGATTTTTAAAGCTTATTGATTAGTACAAAGGGGATGATGGTCATAACCTGAGAAGAAATGGTCCGGTATGATATGTGTTATAAGGACATCACATGAGCAGAGATATTTGTGAACTATGGGTGTTTTCCCAAAAGCACCAAGGACTGAGGTGAGAACTAACAGTGTTATTCAAAATTATGAATCTATCTGACAGTGAAAAAAAACTGTTCCTAGTAACAGGAGTAGACATTTATATATGAAGATTGAAAAAGGAATCAGGTGGCTTGTGAAGATCGATTATTTTATATGGTATTCACTTACATGTCCACAACAAGATTCCATCATGAGATAATCTCTTCCCCCCACCCCTGTCTCTCTATCTCTTTCAGCATTCTAAAGGGAATAAAACCTTCATGACTTTCCCTTCTGCTCTTCTATCTCCATTGAGCACTTCCCTTCTCACGATGTTTCCTTATGCAACATTCATCCTTTAATTTTCTCAATTAACATCATCCAAGGGCACAAGCAGTCTTTTTCAGTCCTACCAGGTGAAGTAGCAATTCACATGCACTTATCTCAATCCAATTTCCTCTATTTAGTGCTCATAATAGTCTCCTCTATGCTGGAAAAGAATAAATGCAGCCCTGTTAGGCACTTTATGGAGAACCTGCATTCAATCTACGGGGCAACCTTCAGGTTGCCTGCCACATAAATTTCCCATTTCAGCACATTCCGACATTTCTGTCAGTGACCTTCTGCTCTGTACAGTGAGTTATAGTGAAGCACAATATAAGCTTGAAGCACAGCACCTGATCCTTCTACAGTGACTAGTCAAAACTGCCAAACACATCAATGGCACTAGCCTACCCATCATCAAGGACATATATACTGAAAGGTGCTGGAAAAAGGCCAGCAATATCATGAAGGCATCCCATTCTCATGGACAGTTTGTTCCACTCTCATCAGGGAGGAGGCTACATTGTATCTATACTAAGACAAATAGATTCAAAACCAGTTACTCTCCTCAAGTAGCAAGGCTCATGAACACCTTCACTCACTAATCCATCTTACCATTACCTTATCATTTCTTCTCAGAGTCACTTTCTGTTAAGACAGTCCCATGCGGAGTGCCACTTTATGTACATACAAGCAAAGTATAAGCTATTTATATTTATTATGTTTTTTACTATTGTGTTCTTTAGCTTATTGTGCTTTTTTTGTGCTGCATTGGATCCAGAGTTACAATTATTTTACACTTTTGCACTGAAAATGACATTAATCTTTACAGACTGTTCATATCCTGTACCTTCACAGTATGGTCCAGGTCAATTTTGACCTGGCCCAAGATTTCCCTTATAACAAGTGTCTATACCAAATTTTAAACCACAGATCTATTTAGAATGTATAAATAGCCTACCTGACATTAATAAATGGGTGATTAATCCTTAATTAATGTTTTAGATATCTAAAAATCCATTTCAATAGATACGGGTCACATTTGACCCAGAACAGCCTCAATGTACAAACATTTGTAACACCTGTACAAACGTATAACATTTTTAAATATTTTCATTTTTGCACATTTTGGGTCACTTTAGGAAAAGTCATCAAATTTTGGCAAAAAAAAACATTTAGGGTGTTTTTACTGCTGTCAAATATTAAAACAGCTCAAATTAAATCTGAACAGTATGTTAGGGTTAAACATTCTTTAATTGTAAGGATCATGTTGCAGCCTTCTGGACTTGAAATCAAGCTCTTCAACTTCCATTAACCTATTCCCTCTGTTTGGTTCAGAATAGGTCTGTTCTGCTGCTGGTAATCCATCTGTAATGTTGTGTCAGTTTTACTTCCAGAGTTTGCAGGGACTTCCCACAGCTTTACAGGTCTTTCTTTGTCTGGGCACCCTCTCTCCAAATCCCCTTATTTCCAAGATCTTATGTTCATTTACTTCAGTTTGGTTTTTGTCTACTGTTCCTTATAAATATATCAACAGGAGACTGATTGTTCCCTGACCCACTTTATCACTCCCTCATCCTCTCTATGCTTAAAACTTAGTTCTTCTTCCTTTTCTCAGGTCTCATGGAGGGTACCCAAGCTGAACTGTTAACTCTCTTTCTTGATCTACAGATACTAGCTGTCTTGCTGATTGTTTCCAGCATTTTCTGCTGAAATTTTATACAGTGAATTTTTAATGCTCTGGAACACTCCATATCAAAAGGTATAACTTTTACTTCAAACAATTATGATGTGCGGGATTAACGTAGGACTGGTGTAAATGGGTGGTTGATGGGCACTGGGGCCAAGGGCCTGCTTCCAGTCTGTATGACACTCTCCTAGCCATTCTGCTATTCCCCTGAGACATTGCTCAGTGACCCTTTTTGAGCTTATGTACTACTTAGTACAGACCACTTCCTTCCAGCACATCAAAAATGTTTAAAATGTACTCTGTACATTGTACTCTGTTTAAAATGTATTCTGTAAAAAAATCCACAAAATTTACTGTAAACATGGAAGTCATATAGAGTAATATTAAATCACATTTTATTCCTTTCAGTTTCAGGCTCACTCTAATTTTATTTAAACTATACATTTCTGTCTTTGTCAATTTGGTCTCTTCTTCTTCTACTAAAGAGTGATTCAATATAGATTTGTCTACATGGAGGTTTAAGTCACTTTGTTACAGAGCTATCATTCTATTTCTATCCAAGTTCTACACATTGCAGTGTCAAACCCCCCAATATTTCATGTAGACAGAAGTAGTGCAGCACTATGAATATGATTTTAAAAAACACTACATTACCCCATTGCACCCAAGATATTTTTCCTCAAATGTGTTTTTCCCAAGCATGTCTTGCTTGTAAAACAATTTGCTACACACGGTCATTTCTGATGCCAGATTGTTATCAAAATATCATATTACTCTTGAGACATCTGCCTTTGAAAAGAAGAGAGAAGTATGTAAAAATGACAGAGATTATTAATAAAGATCGTAATTTGATCATAACATCAATGTGGAAGCTGTGAATTGGGATCATAATCTCAATGTCCATACATGCAAAAGAATTAAGTATTTCAGAGCACTTCAGATTTTGTGTGGAGTTAGCCGAGTAGTCTGGGTCAGATTAAGGATGCTCAGACTAGGGAAGGTAACATTAACTGAGCTTTCTGCTTTGCTCCTGATTTAGAGATCCATCAAAAGATATGCACATGTGGAAGTTAGAAAATAACATGACCGGTTTTTGCTGTGATTTTCCACATGATTGAGCAGACAACTGATGCTCGCCTCTGGGTTGACACATGATAAGTAGCCATCTGTACAGAATAACTGTGCAGCAGGATTCTACCGTGGTAGCAGCTAACACTTTTAGGATGTGACGAGAGGAGAAAATTGACAATGTGGTTAAAAATAAAGCTCAATTAAAAGCAGTGTTTTCTGAAACCATGCAAACTTGTCTATTTCTCCTGCTATTTTAGTTATATTAATTTTGGCAGATTTTCATACTGTTTCAATCTATTAAAAGACTATTATTCACATTTTTACAATGCCAAATGCATCAGTTTTAATATTTATTTACTTTCAAGCATAACTTCTTCTGGGGTGTCCAGTTTGTCAAAAGACGTATTCAGTCACCTTTTTGGAAACATATGGTATTCTCCAGATTGTGACAACAGAATTGCAAGTATTCCAGCCTGCATACATTATCGTTCTACTTAACCACACAAATTGGATGTCAGGTTGATAAAATCAAAATGCAATTTTGCCCATATCTCTTGGTCTGAAAAAAAGATGAAACCATTGAAACCTGACAAGTTCTTTCTCCTCCCATGAGAAAGCTTACTTGCATAAACTACACTGGCATTGTCATTTTCACACAGTTTCACATCAATTTCTACTTTGTCCCAAGCCTTTGTAAGTAACTCTTGGGAAAGAAGCTGTTCGTCTTCCAGTCTGTAGCATAAATAATTCAGAAAAGTCACACTGATTCATTGAAGTTTGAGATATTAATGTGGAAATGAAACAGTCTGAAAACAACAGAGGGCCTTTCCTAGGCTTGCAGCAAGGGAAAACGAGACAACATGCTGCAAGATTTTTTTTTCTTTTTTTTAAATTCATTGTGTTTATGGTTTTGGTTACCCATTGATCTGTAATAATATTTATCAGTAATAATATATAATATTAATATATAATTAATATATAAATAAATGCAATTAACCTAATCAACTAAATATTAACATACCATGAGAATTCCAGTTCCTAAATACAAGTTGATTAATGGCACTTTGCTCCACCCAAGGCTGATGTGCATTTCCTCACAGAAAGATTCAAAATCAGAAAAATGAGATATTCAAGTCACTGGAATAACTAACTGAGATATTTTATATCTCATGTGGCTGGATGTGTGCAAACTGAAAAATATCAGCAATTTTGAATTGATATTTAATCACAGAGACCAACTGGTTAGTCACCAATTGCATTTTGTTTGGCTCATTCAATAGTGAAGTGCACCAGAGCTTCTATTTTTCATTCATGCTCCACTGTTGCAATGACACTGCCTGTCATTCAATAGTGAAAATAATTCCAATTAGTAGGGTGAAGGAAGAGCCAGAAAGAGACAGAAAAGGCAAAACATAAACTACAAGAGCAAAGAGGCAAAATCAAACTGAAAATATATCTGCAGAGTGACCTTTGGTGAGATGGCATCTCCACAGATGTAGCTGGGTTTTGTCAGAGCTTAACAATGGGTCATTTTGAAGAGCACAATGATTATATCCAGAAAATGATGATCATTAACAATTTCATCATCCAGCAATACAACCAGCTGATTTCCTTTATTCAAAAACAAAACATTTTCCTCTCCTCAGTATAAATAGGCATAAAGATCATGGAAATAACACAGATGATGTGTAGTCTGGGGGGGGGGTGTTGATGATTAAGTTGAGTTTTTCTCCAATCATGGCAACTTACTTGCAAACGTTTCATCACCATATGAGGAAACGTTGTCAGTACATTGTTCATTGTGGTATGTCCTCTGAATGCTTGGCCTTTGTTTACATTTTAATCAGCTGATTCAACATCATTTTCGAAGCTCAAATGTGATGTGGGGAGATCTCCCTCCCATGCATGAGAATTCCTGGAACTGTGGCTTTCTGCAAACTATTCTGTAAACAAACATGTAGAGCTTGATCCTATTTTTGAGCCAGTGCGGGCCAAATACCTGATGAAGTTCACTACACGGCCATTTGGTGATAAAATTTCCTCCCTAAATCACAACTGAGTTTCCGAAATGATGTCCAATCAGCTGATTGAATAGTATATGAAGTCCGATCATTTGGAGGACACACCACAATCAATAATGTACTGATGCCATCTCCTCACATGGTGATCAAATGTTTGCAAGTGAATTGTCAAGATTGGAGAACTACTCAACCCAACCAATGAAGATGATATTGAAACTTGCTGGAGCAAATGAATGTGGTTCTGCAGTACGTTGGAAAGTGGCTTATTTTGGACTTCCTTCCTGAAATGTACTGTAGGCTGGTGGGCCCTAATAAAACAAGAACAATTAATTTGCTTGATGCGAGTGCTAACACTTGTCCTCTCAATCTACACTGGTCAGTAGTAAATTTCATCTGTCACTTGTGAGCTGAATTATGTATGATCTAAATTGTTTTGAAAAGCTTTAACTGCAATTAGCAGTCTCACAATACCTCTTACATGTCTCCCATGCTCATGAAATCTGACTGGCTCAGGACTGTTACTGAAACCTTGCTATGCACAGTTTGGTTCCCACATTTCCTGCACTGCAAAAGCAACAGCATTTATGAAGCACTTAAATGGCTGCAAAACATATTGGGATGCTGCAAAGACAATGAACTAAGTATCACCTTATGTTTTCTTTTAACTCCTGTACTAGATAAATAATTGTAAGTACTGATTCTATAGGAAAAAATCAGAATATTAAAGAGAAATCTTAAGACCTATTAAGGCTACTTCACCATTCAATAACACCACAACAGACTTTTGTCAACTGCATGACATCTCTTGGTCTCCAAGATTTACCCCAATCTTTAATATAGTTATGCGCTGAACGACCAGCAACCATTGCAGTGGGGAATTACAAATGTAGTCTGAATGAAAATGAACACTGAATGTACACTGAATGAAACAAAAGTTGCCCTAATTTCAATCCTACAGTAGATGACCAATGAATACATAGTTCAAGCAGACAGGGGTGGAAAAGCTTTTACCTTAATAAGCTCTCAAGCATTTTTTTTGTATATTTTATAAACATTCTTCATAATTTTGTAGGATATAGATACAATGTACTCAATTTCTCCTCAAAGTTAAGGACTCTGTATCAGTAAGTCATGGCAATCTCCACTGCATCCACTCTCAGGGCACTTTTATCCTTGTTGAGACATAGAGACCAGAACTCTATAACATGAAAAAACGCAGCACCTGCTTTCTTTACACTTCACGCTCTGATCCACTTCTGATTAAGCTTTCATACCATACACCTTCCTAATTGTTTGGTGCAAATGTGAGCAACATACACAAAATGCTGGTGAAACACAGCAGGCCTGGCAGCATCTATAGGAAGAATTACAGCTGACGGTTCATCAAGATCCTGATGAAGGGTCTCGGCCTGAAACATTGACTGTACTTCTTCTATAGATGCTGCCTGGCCTGCTGTGTTTCACCAGCATTTTGTGTGTGTTGCTTGAATTTCCAGCATCTGCAGATTTTCTCATGTTTGCGTTTTTACTTCATGTGATTTGTGTTGAAAGAACCTCAAATCCCTCTGGAAATCAACACATATCCAATAAAACTTATTTTCTTTCTTTCTTCATATTTCTCTAAATATGATATTATAATAGAGAATCCCCTTTCACAGCCTCAGTTTACTCAGCATGTTCCTTCCCCTTTTCTCTATCCAGTAAATATTACCAAGCCAGACTAACCTAGTAGCTTTAAACTTGTGCAACCACCTTTCATTTGGCTCCATATCATTGCTTCTGAAAATTCAAACGTACAACGTATTTGATCTTCAAGTTGGATCTTCAAGAATTCCATCAGAATTGTGAGACACATAAAATCCTTCCATAAAATCATGTTGACGATGTTTGCAATTTGTCATGTGCCTTGCTACCAAGAATTCAGTTGAACAATTTCTTGATAACTGATAAAGTGCCTTTAAGTCCTATTTTTCCTTTCTTTCTTCAACAGTGGGGTGGCATTTTCTATCTTCCAATCCACAATGATAAAAGCTAACACATCCATAAACTCTGCAGATGGCACTTATTTGAGCCTTGGATGTATGGCAACAGATTTTGCCATATTTTCAATGGAAGTTTAAAATACTGAAAAAATAATTTTCAGGAATTAGTTATATTTAGATGCATCTTTTTCTGGTCCTACTTTTCCCAATGAGCTGGACAGTGCTCAATTGACTCTTCTTAAGTTCACCCATGTCCATTCCGGTGTAATTCTAATGGATGTTCTTATTGCATATTTTGAAGCTCGGTATTTTTAAAATGGCCACTAGGCTTCTCTCTCACAGGTTACCCCACAGGTCAGAGAAATCCATGAATGTTGTCTGGAGATCAGGTACAGGTCCTGAAGTCACACCTCAACACTGACCTAATGGCCTTTTGACAGGTTTCTGTTTCCGAGCATCTTGAACAGTTTTAAAATGATCATGGTCAGAAACATTTGAACAGTTCAAAATGAATATATTAATTAACATATTATTGAAAAAAATGTGTAAAGACATATTATAACATATTTAAATAAACCATTAAGTAAAATAAATCAGACTTGCATTACTTAATAAGCAAAATATATGACTCCATTGAAATGAATGAGATCACAATAAGGACGCCAGTCCTTCAGCTCAGTTCAGTTGTATCATTAAGTGCTTGGTCCAGCTGTGGAGAAGCCCATTTTGAGTTTATGTATTGCTATGCACAGATGCAGAAGCCACAAGTGAATAGTTTATCTAAAAGATAAACCATTTCACTGTGTAAATGCTGGCAAAAATAAATCTGTCTTGATAATCATTTTATCTTCCTTGGTCATTATACCCTTGATTTCTGGTGACAACACACACTAATTGCATCTAATATCTGTGTTTTTGTTATTTCTGGATTATTTCTCCTGCATTTGCCTCTAAGTGACCAATCTTTTCTATCCACTAATCTCTGCATTTTTGCATACAAGTTCTTATAGTCCGTTTTTGTGGTTTCTTGTTAATTAATTTGGAATGTCCTTAATTTCCCATTTAGCCATGACAATTCCACCTCCAGCAAAGATTTTATTTCTCATGGAGAATCAATTAATTGAAAATTATGGTTTTTATAAATGATTGCCAATTCATATATCTTATCCTTGAACACAGCAATTTCCATTTCAGCTAATTTTTCCCTCAATCCATTGAAAAATAAACAGTCACCATTTGTTCAGAGATACTTCATTAGGACTGGATTGATTTTCTTAGCCCAAAATGTCAATTATTTATTCCCTTCCATAGATGCTGCCTGGACATGCTGAGTTACTCCAGTATTTTGTATGTGTTACTCTAGACTTCCAGCATATGCAGAATCTTTTCTGTTTATTGTCCCTCAGTCCTTCTCTATTGGCCCTGTTTAATGCTGAGACTTCAGTTCCAATCAAAATCACATTACGTTCAAACTGAAAATGATATTTTATCATATCATAATCATTCTTCTCCAGAGAATTCTTTGCAATAGATTACTGTAAACCTGTCTTATTACAATCATTGGCTATTAGATAGTTGAATGGTCAGTTGATTCATGGTCAGACTCTTTTAGAAAATAATATTGAATACAGCTCAAAGTTATTTTTATCAATTTATTTTGTTTGGTCTGCCAGGCTCCCCCATAAAGACTGCACTAGTGTTGTTATATGTTTCTCATTTCTTTCTGTATACCTTGTCCAAAACAATGATTACTGTTCAAGGCCCATCAATTATTCCAAACAGTGTCTTCTACCTTACATTATTATAACTTTACCCATACCCATATGCTAAGATAAGATTGGTCTATGAGTTCAAAGTTCAAAAGTAAATTTATTACCAAACTACTGTGCATGCATATATTACCATCTACTATCTTGAGATTAATTTTCTTGTGGGCATTTATAAGAAAAAATTAGAAACTATACACAAAACTATACACACAGACAAAAATTGACAGACACCAATGTGCAAAAGAAAATAAACTATACAAATAAAATTAATACTGAAACCATGAATAATGAGTCCCTGAGAGTGACTCTGTAAGACATAGATTCAGTTCAGAGTAGTGCTTGAAATTTTGCACACTGTTTCAAGAGCCTGAAGATTGTGGGGTAATAACTGCTCCTGAAACTGGTGATGTGGGGCCTAAGTGCCCTATACCCACTGCCCAATGGAAGTGGCATGGCTTGGATGGTGGGGAACTTTGCAATGGATGCTGCTTTCTTGTGGTGGTGCTCCTTGGAGATGTATTCAAGTGGTGGAGAGGGCTTTGCCAGTGATGGACTAGGCTTTATCTAAAACTTTCTGTTCCTTGGCATTGGCGATTCTGTACCAGGCCATGATGCAACTAGTCAGGACACTCTCTTCTGTGCATCTAGAGAAGATTATTAAAGTCTTTGGTCTCATGCTGAATCTATGCTATCTTCAAAGAAAATAGAGGTGTTATCATGCCTTCTTTGTGTTGACACTTATGTGCTGGTCCCAGGACATATCCTCTGACACGTTAATACTAAGGAATTTAAAGGCTCTGGTTTCTCACAGTCATCTATGCTGGGTAGGTTATCTGGCATGTATAAATGAAAACAGGCTCATAAAGCACATTATTCTGACCTCTGCCAGATCAAGCAGACAGAGAAAAAGATGCAAGATTTGGGTCAAATTCTACTTGTAAGATTAGCATCGTCCAAACTGATTTTTAGGAACCATTGTCTCATGACCACTCGTGGAATATTTGGGTCAATTTTGAATCTCAAGCCATGCATTAGTAGCCTACAGAAGCATAGCGTAAATGAAAGAAGTGGTACCAATGGGTCAGTTGTCATTAACAACTGCCTCACTTATCCCACCCATCAGATACCTGCTGCACATCAAGAGTCTGTAGTTCCCACATTAGGCTCGTTAGTCTCCTAGAACTAAAAAAACATCATCCTTGAATCTGAGGGATTGCCTAAGAGAAGGATAAGACTACCTTGGATAACAACTGAAAATCTTTGTCCAATCTTGTTGTGTTGTTACTCACACATTGCAGATATGGATTTCACTATTCACTAATTCCTAATAGTCCAGATGAGGCATATCTCTTGCACTGCCAACTCTGTCAGAATTTGTTTAATACATGAACTCAAACTGTAATTGCAATCCTTTCAGCATCCTTCCTTTTCCTTTATTTGACCTGTGTGAACACGATATATTTTATATCTGTAGTGGTTATCACATCATCAAGAATGAGGACAAACTGATTTGATCTTAGGTTTAAAAGATTCGAGTTTCAGATTGCGATTTTGAACTTTAAATGAAACTCCAGAACATGCTGGTATTTACCAACATCACACTAGTTAGGGATTTTAATGTGTTGTCTGATTATCTGAGCTGTGAGAGGAGGTGGGAAAATTTAGAAAGAGGTTCAGATAAGCAAGTTGGTGCATGCTAATTCTTGTTATAAGAGAAATGTTTCTATTTTAGTGGTAGCTGCATGTGGAGATTTTAGTCATCCGGTGTGACTGCAGAACAGCAATTTTAGAATTTCTTTCTCAATACATCTGGAAGCATGTGACATGAGAAAACTTATTTTTAACACTTTAACTGATGGATTTTATAGCAGTTCAGCGTGCATTAAACACATAAAAACACATTCATCTGTTGACTCAATAATTTACTGCTCATTTCAAAGTAATGTTGAAGAGATACAGGCGAGTATCCTTCTTGAAATACTATAGAGAAAGAGCTCCGGGAAGAGGTTGCCAATAAGATGTTCCAGCCTCAAACACAAAGCTCCCTGGACTCTTCACAATTGCTATTGAAATTGAAGGAATTTAATAATGTGGCTTGCAACAGAGAAAAGTAGCAAGGAGTTATATTTGTATTTCAGGATTACTCTGGCAGATGCAAGTGAAGCCTGATGGGAAAAGTACCAAATAACTTGGGCAACAGTTCAGGGAAGCTTACAACAGATCCAACATTTCCTTTTCCCGCAAGGCCCTGCAAACATTCCATGAAGATAATATTTTGATTGACAAGATCAAAGATATTCTCCTACACAAATCTTTCTGTGAGTAGACTGCTGATATGTGATGATCCTATTGCACCCTTCACAAAATCAGTGATAAAAAAGAACCTCAGCACATGACGACTCCCGGGTCTGTGAAGCAGAGATCTAAGCCCAGCTTGACACAGCCAAATGCAAGGGCACTCATCCACTTTCTCTGAAGATTTATTCTTTATATGTTTGCGGACAAAATACGTCTTCAGTCCCAAATAAATTGCAAGATTTGGCAGATCGCTGCAGCATAGGTGCAGGGTATTGGCTACAGTTATGCTACATAGAGCAACACCAACAGCATGTTACACCTGAGGGTAAGATTCTTTCCAGCAACCAGCAGGAAGCCAGTCTTAATCCAAGTTTCTCTTTCTCCTTGGCAATGCATTCCCCACAGTTCCCAGTATGTCCTTTAGTTCTTCTGAGTTGTTTATCTCAACACCTTTAGGTACTTGAGCCAGATGGTGAAGGAAACAAATTTGGAACAGTTGTGTCAAAACACAGGTGGACTTTTGCTGCTATTTATTCTGACTAGGTCAAATAGGTCACAGATACTCATTTGTGGACCTGGAGTGAACGCAGCCAACAGACAGTGATGTCATTTACATACGGGGTAGCTTTAACCACTGCCTGGGATCATCATTTCTATTATGTCCACATTTTTCTCTTCCAGTTCTGCTTTACATGTGGCAATGACCAGAAAATTTGTGTCATTAGCTTTTAAGAAATGATGGCACAGTGCTCTGCTCATTCAAGTAACCTGCCAGCAGTTATTGTCAAGGATTTCATGAGCTTTGGTAAAATGTGGAGTTCCAGCAAGCAAAGGAAATGGATGAGAACAGAATTAACAAGAAATCAAAGATAAATTATCACGTCATTACTGTCTTGTACATTCATGTGAAGTAGATTCAAATGAGGCATCAACTAATCAGGAATTAATGGAAAATGGGTCTATAATCATGCTTCAAGAAGAGAGTATAAAAGACCAGATTGCCTGTCAGAATAATAATGGGCATGCCGCTTCGCTAAAAAAGTTCAGCTCCTGTTCAAAACGAGCAAAATTCTTGGGGGCTAATGTAAGAAGGCATTATATTGAGGGCAATACAGGATTAATCTACTGATGGAGTAATTCCTGTCAATTAATTTCTGTCAATCAGGCAGAGCTGCAAACTGAGCTTCAGAATACCAGTTTCACTCTTAAATAAGTGCTTTAATTTTTCATGAGAAATTGCACGCTGACACCTCATTTCAAAGCACCATGCGAATTTCCACAAACTTAGGTAGACTCTTATTTATTTTGCCTCTGCTTCTTACCACGCTTATATCTCCCCAACAACTTGTTCTCACCTGCCACACCAGCAATTCCATGCACTTAAGTAATTCCAATATCAGTGCACATTACATTAATTGCCCTTATTTGCATTTTCAAATATCACAAGGTATTGCTTAAAGCAAGTTGGAAGTTAAACATGAACAAAGCTGCTGTTGCCCTCAAAATGAACTGCATTTCCCTGCATTAGATAGAATAATAGGTATCTATCATTCATTGCTGTTCAGTACAATGTGTCAATGAATAGCATTGATAGTACTGAATGGCATGAATGCAACTGATTGCATCCTCATAACACTGCTTTCTGAAAGACTCTCAATAGATATTTTTTGATAACCTGGATGCTAGATTTGCACACAATAATTAACACATTGGAAGAACATTTTCCTCATTTATCTCTGTGCTCCTTTGTTCATATTCCTTGTGCTGAAAGGGAGACCCAGAACAAATTGATTCATGGAGAGCTGGGAGAGCTATTGCCTGAATAGTAGCCTCTTAAATTAAACTGAGCCGACACTGGCATCACCTTCTCCAATCAAAACCACTAAGATCAAATAGGCTCCCTGTCCAATCAGCAGAATTTAATATTTGCAACATATATTTCTTGTCAGTGTTACTTACCTTAACTGGTTAAAATGATAATATCACAAAATAAGTTATGGAAGTATCACGTAAAACATAAACTCTCACCACCTGGTAAGCATCACTTTGCGTAATTGAACCAATTTGGCAAGGTTCCCAGCTCCTGATAATTTATGTACTCTGCTGGAATCGATTGGGACACCTCAACAAATTCTTTAACAATATCCTTCAGGACCATGAACCTGTTAAGGGCTCAGGTGCGGGATTACTTAACTGCCACAGATGAATTTTGTGTCCTGAATAGGCATGTTTTCTTTTCAGACAATATACCCACTGGAGAACCTGTGCTTTTCCCTGAACCCCACAGAAAACAGTGCTTTGATTAACAAATTCAGAGAGCAGGAGTTTTGTAATGTATTGTGGTTCTTCTAAACTAGTCTCTGGAGTACAGTAACCCATTTATGCATCGAGGTCTGGAGCTTCAAATAAACACTACCATTGTTTTGTGGCAAACTTCAAGTGTAACGCAGGCATGGTACAGCATCATAAGGCATAAACATTTGACATTGTGTTTTCTACTGTAGCAATGCTTTCCTCAACGGTGAAAAAATTATATCACCATTCTAAATCCGAGTGAAGAACTACCAACAGCAGGCAGAGCACTAGTAAATTCCCCAGGTCTGGTCAGCTTCACTGACTCATGGGGCTCATTTCAATGTCTCACCTGAGCAACTTTGAAAATAAAGAAAATGAATGCTGGGTGAAAGAATATTTCCTTGAGCGATACTTTGTATTCTGAAGCATTCTTTACACATGAATATGCTGATTTACTCCAAAGCAAAGTAATTGCAGACAGCAGTCAGGGAGACGTTCATCATTCAGCCTAAGCTGAAATGGAATTGACATCCGAAAGGTGAAGAGGGAATGTTAACCAAGGTCATTATTCTTGTTTGTTAACCGTGGCTACTCCTATTTGTATTGCAGTTTCAACAGAGCAAAATTTTCAAAGAAAATTCAGAGGAGTATCGTTAAATAAAATGAGACCAAGTCCTGCATGCATGTATTATAGCAGATAATAAAAAGCCAATGGAGGTCAATCAGACAGCATAGGTATAAAAAGTTTCGGAAGGCTACAAGAGAGTTTGGGGAGAGTGGAGTATGTAATGTATCCTGAAGTAAATTTCTGGTACAGCTAACATTCTTGAAATGTTTCACAAAACAGCTACAGAACACATGGATTTGCACATTGAGGCAGAATAAATAACTATCAACAGGGAACTCAGTAAACATGACACTTAAACTACATATCTATATAATGATATCGGTATGTCCTCTGACACATGATTTATTTACATAATTAAACAGAGATACACGGCATTCCTTCCTTCAGGAAAACCTGTGTTAGTGCATTTCATAGACACAGATATTGGCTGCTAATCGGCTTGATTAGTTAATTTGATGTTTTGGGTCTACTGACGCAGGGTTTCAAACCAAAATATTGATTTGCCTTCACAAACAATGCTTGGCCTATTGAGTTCCTCCCCAGCAGTTCTTTTTTTAAATTCTAGCATCTGCAGTTTCCCTTGTGTCTCTGTTGGAAGACTTCATTCTCCAAAGGCACTTTCAATGCAATCTACTGCTCTGTTAGGAGCAGGATGACATGATGATTGAGGCATGCTGACCAAGCGTTACACTAACCTTATTTCATTTTGCCCACATATTCTAACAATCACCTGCAAACTGGGGAGAATTGACAGTGAACATTTAAACTATCAACTCAAACCTATTCAGAATGTTCTGCGGAAACCCCCTGTGTCAGTGGGAATCTTCACACAGACAGCACCCTGGAGGAGAAGACTGAGGCTTTGCCATAAGTGTTTGAGGCAGCAGCTCTACTCAACAAGCCATTGTGGTCTGAATAAATCGCAAGGCACAGGTTGTTTCCTTATCAGGGAGGACAACTAAGCTGACTGTTAGATGTATACTTCTCCATAATAGACAGACCATTGCCTCTGCAGTGACAGTCTTTCTGTGACACCATCGCCCTGTTATTTCACTCCCTACACCACAGTTCTTTGCATACTGCCTTTTATGGTTAATTGTTTGTCTCCTGTAGTGACTATAATATTGTGCAAATACCCTTGTATATCTTATGAGGAGCTCCATCAAGTCCAAATCAAGCACAAGCTTTCGGTACTAAATGTCTTCTGTTGGCTCCTTTCATTTTTTTTACCAGATATAAACTATTCCTTCAATATAAAATCTTAAAATTTCTTCATAGATACCATACCTTAACAGCTCCTCAAGTGCAATGAAGTGTTCACTCGGGTTACATCCAGCTTTATTTGCCTGATCCAAATAGCTCTTCACTATTTCAAAGGGCCTTGGATTCAAGTATTCTTCCAAATACCACTGCAAATAAGATAATTACAACTTTCTCCCAAGTTATTTGGTTAGTGACTGTACATTATTTCTTAGTGCCAACTTCGCTAAATATGATTACCTTGAACTCATTGCCTGTGTGCTTTCAGCACCATTTTACAGTTCAAGAAATATTACTAACCAAGAAAAACATTTCTGTAGTGTGTTTAATATTTCAGTAACATTTGAGTAATATTGTAAATGTATTGTTTGATTAAGCATTCTTCACTGTTTACATAATTCATTCTGGGTTATCTGTGGAAGTATATGAATAGCATACATTACTACACCACCACATCATATGTGAACGCCTGACTAAAGTGAAGAAAAGTAAAATGAAGTTTTACTTTTCCAGATCCCATGTTTTTTATTGATTAGTTTCTGAGGTTACAAAATATAACATCTACATTCTGTCCATATCAGGTATGAATGATCCACATGCCTCATTACAATCTCCCTGCTGTTTGTGAAGCCAGCTTGCAGTTGAGTTGCTACTTTGTCTGTTCTCATCATGTACTTCCACTTGGCCCACTCTTTGCAGATTTACACTGTCAAAGGTCAAGATCAAAGTTCAACGTAAATTCATTATCAAAGTCCACATATGTCACCATATACTACCCTAAGATTCATTTTCTTGTGGGCATTCACAGTAAATACAAAGAAATACAAAAGAATCAATTAAAAAAACACACACACAACAAAGATGGACAAACAACCAATATGCAAAAGACAACAAACTATGCAAATATAAATAACAAAATACAAACTGGTCCTTGAAAATGAGTCCATAGGTTATGGAATCAGTTCACTGTTGGGGTGAGTGAAGTTGAATGAAGTTATCCCCTCAAGTTCAAGAGCCTGATGGTTGAGGAGTAATTGCGGTTCCTGAACCTGCAGGTGTGGGACTTGAGGCCCTGTATTGCCTTCTCTGCTTAAATTTTGAATTATTGTTGTTTCCGTCTAACACACAGCAACTGGCTGGAGCCTTCCCTTTGAACGGACTTGCAGCAAATGCACAAAATGCTTTTAGTGGACTACAGTTGGGTTCTGCCTTTAGGGACCATTTTCTGACATTTTTTTCCAACAACCACAGGGTTTCCACAGTTTTTCTGAACTAAATGAAATAACAATGCTGCTTTCTTTGGTTCAATCATTTTAAGCTTTTTTTTCCTCATTATTAATGACTGAAATGCATCCTGTGGTCAGCCATAGGCACAACACACATAATGATATTGTTATGCCCTCTGAGCATGAGCTATTTACGAGACTATGTATGAGAGAGATGCTAGGATAGAACCAGGTACTCTCTATATACATATGGAAACAAGTGTTTTCAGATGCTGTGGTCATGTTTCAGCTTGTTAATGGAAAGAAAGCTCACAATAAAAAAAAAACTTTTCTTTTGAATAGATGGATTATAATGGATGATGGTAAATTCAGGGCCACCAAGTTGATTGTGGAAGAGAGATAATGGAGCAGGCTAGTATCGCATGGTGCAAGATGGGCGAGTGGATTGTCTGTGGCATAATCTTTGGTATTTTCATCAGTGACTTTGATAAACACTGGTGAGTAATCTGGAGGCTGCAGTGCAAATCACACTGGAAGATTCAAACAAGAAACACCAAAATAAATGGTACTGTAGGGTAGCATAGCATCTCCTACTTTTAAGGTCAGATTCAACCGAATCATTGATGTATGCCTATTATTTATACTTTCCATTTTCTTTTCGCCTACCTTCATGTAGAAATAAGCAATTTAACTCCATGTGATTGTTAAAACATTTACTCTCATTCTTGCATTTGCTCCATTCCATCTAACAGACTTCTGAGAGAAAAGCATAACTATTGATCTCATATATATTATTGACTGTGGAAACTTCTGCTGCTTCGAGTTTTCTAACATCCTTTAGATTAACATGTATTTTGTAATATGTGTCCTGAATGACCCAGCTTATAAAGTCAGGCTCTGCCTCAGTGTGTTGGACATTTTATCAGCAATAAATGTTTCTTTCCTTCCACCAAGAAATTCCCTTCGAATTCTTATTAACCTCTTATCCTTTGCTGATTGTCACAATGCCCTCGTGGACAGGTTTGCCTGTTCCAATAAGCACAACACCACTGCACTGTCACTGTTGGCAGCCACGACAAGCAAGAGATTTGAGGCAAAGAGTAACCCATGTTTTGTTAACTATGGAGTAGGCAGAAAAAGGCAGTGGACCTTTCTCTGTGTAGTGTTCTGTGCAAGAAGGTTCCAACAAGGAAATTATCCCAATTGCCAAATTCACCATGCCCATGAACCTGACCAAAAATTGATAAGATCAGATGAAATCAAATATATACCATTGTCTCCATGTTAAATATGCCACCCAGTGGCTTCCACCCAAATTCAAACATGATGAAGGCATTGGCTTGGTTCCAAGGGCAGAGATGAATGATGTGGAAGCTCCATCCAGCAATCTGCAGATCATCACTAGCGTCAGGGTGGGACAGGGGTCTTCTTCAGGAGCAGCCATATCCATAACTAAGCAGATATTTTGCGGATACCCTCTGCTCACAAGAAAGAAGAATGGGGCTAAGTGTTTCAAACATAACCTGTTCCATCCCTCCTTGCGGGTAGCCACATCCAATATTTTTTAGTGCACCCCTCTTACCAGGGGCTGTATGCAAATGTGGCTCGGTAGCTAACTCTGCCAATAGCCACATGAGTCAGTTATGAGCAGGCCAGGTTTCATAATCAAAACATGTCTAGGGTTGGTACTAGATTTGGGATTCAATCAAACGGGGAAGTTGGGATGTTCCAATTAAGGAACAATTATTGTCACTAACGCTGTGCAAATACTGCTCACACAGAATTATCAGTCACCAAGAAAAGACAGATCATACACCAGCATAAAATTATAAAGATGTATATTTACATGTTTTTCAAGGTTATGAAACAGTTAACAGGAAAAGAGAAGAAATTTAAAAGGGCCCATTAGTGTTAAACCAGTCCAATGTGCATATAAACATTGGAGCTCATTTCTGAACCAGTCAGCTGTATTGCTGTACTCATGCATGAAAGACACTAGTCACTTGAGATTCCTCAAGGACCATTTCAAATGAACTGGCTAACTCAGGAGAGTTGGTACTTCCCCCTTGGAACTATTCATCTTCACAAAGCCCTCCTTTCATCGGGGTCTCTCCTTCGAGCAGCATTCTGCGGGAATCTTCCCTCGTGCTTCACGCTGTCCCTTCCGCCGAAGGACCCCAAGCCAGATTACTGTCCTACAGAAATCGCATTCCTCCTAGCTCTCTGGAATCATCTCTTGCTTCCCATTGGGCAGAAAGTTACAACACTTTCTGACTGTCCTGACTGGCTAACACCACATTCCTAATTTGGACAACATGGCTCATTATCTTCAGCCAAATCTATAACATTCTTACTAGGAGAACATATTGCTTTTACAGAAAAATATTTCACAGCTCAGCAGTAGAAATCTTATCCAGGGTATTTCATTAGCTTTGTGGCAGACAAGATAGGAGAATGTTAAATTCTGAACCCAGAATGGGAAAGATGCTTCCGGACAAACAGAGCCAATTCCCAGAAAGATAAACAGTCATTTAAATCTAGGGTATCAAGGCAGAATACTAACATTTCTGCTGCTAGTGAAACTCAGCTTGTCAGAGATGAACCGTGGAGGATATACCTCAACTGACCCAAGAATATCCTTGCCAGGCACAAAGATGTGGGGTCAGACAACATAACTGGTCAGATGCTGAGGAATTATATAGCCCAGCTAACCGAGGTCTTAACAGACATCTTTCATATCACTGATTACCATCCAGTGGCAATGACTTCAATAATCACAAATTTCCTTAAGCCGCTGGCTATGGATCATATAAAATCCCACCTTCCAGATACATAGGACCCTTTCCAGTTCACTTACAGCTGAAACCGGCACACTGATTGTGTGATAGCCTCAGCCTTCCACTCCTTTCTGTGCCTCCAAAAAATTGATGCTTCAGAATTCAGGACGTTGTTCATAGAGTCCAGCTCAGCTTTTAACATGATCATCCCTCAAGAGGCTGGCGGGTAAACTACCCTCGTGGGGACTCAGTACCACTCTCCATATCAAGAATTTCTTGACTGAAAGAGCCCAGTCAGTCTGAGATGGCAACAACATCTCAAGCTCCTTCACGTTGAGCAGTGGACTAGTGTCCCCTGGGGCCATGTGTACAACCTACTGATCCATAACTGTACAGCGAGAACCAGCTCAAATTGTATCATCAAGTTCTCTGATTGATGCTGATGAGACCAATCATAATGAGGAGTTGGCATACAGAGAGGAAGTGGAGAGGCTTGTCAAATTCTGTGAGAACACGACCTAAGTCTCAGCATAGACAAGAAAAACAAGATAATTTTGGACTTCAGGAAGACACAGGTTGATCACTGTCCATGACACATCAATGCCTCTTCTGCGGAGAGAGTAAAGAGCACAATGTTCCTTGGTGTGCACATAATGGATGAACTAACCTGGACTTCGACACCTACAGCACAGCATTGTCTACACTTTCTGAGAAGATTGAATCGTGCAAGGCTCCCTCCCACACTCTAACAACTTTCTACAGAAGCGCTATTGAGAGTATCCTGTCCGGCTGCATCTTTGTGTGCTAATGCTGCAAGGCATCGGACTGAAAGACCTGAAAGAGTAAAAACCACTGAGAGGATCGCTGGGGTCTCCAACTCCCCATTTGTGACATTTACCGGGAGTGATTGTAGACGAAACATGGTAATGCCACTAGATCCGATGAAATTTCAGTGGAAATAATACAAGTCCTAGAAGATCTGGGCATAGATATTCTTTTTGAACTGTTTAATGGCATATATGAGTCTGGTGTATTGCTTGACGATCTCTTGAAATCAGTATTTATAACTCTGCCAAAAATTCCTGGAACTATTGACTGCAAAAATTATAAAATAATTAGTCTTATGAGTCACATAATAAAGATTTTGTTGAGAATTGTTCTGAGTTGAATTAAAAAACAAGTTAAGGCCAGAAACTTCTAAACTGCAATATGGGTTTATTGAGGATAGAGGAACTAGGGACACAACTTTCATGCTACAAATGGTCTCAGAAAGGGCAATTGAATATCAAAATGATGTCTTTTTATGTTTTATTGATTTCACTAAAGCATTCGACAAAGTGCAACATGAAAAATTATTTCAAGTTCTGGCTAAACTAAACATTAACGGAAAGGACCAACAACTGCTTCAAAATTTATATTGGAATCGAATGGCAGCGGTAAAAATTGATGATGAATAAGCAGTTGGACTAAAATTTAAAGAGGAGTTAGACAGGGGTATGTTGTCTCACTGGAATTATTTAATATCTATAGTGAAATGATTCTCAGAGAAATAGAAGACCTAGATGGAATAAAAATTGGAGGTGTTAACATCAACAATATAAGATATGCAGGCAATACCACCTGAATAGCAAGTGCTGCAAAACACCTACAAATCCTCCTACATGAAGCAGTACAAACAAGTGCAGATTTTGGTCTAACCATCAACTGTAAAAAAAAACAAATGTATGGTAATATCAAAACAGCAGGATACTCCCAACTGCCAATTGTACATCGGTAACCAAGACATTGATCAAAAGACCGGCTTTAATTACCTTGGTAGCTTTATACCATTAATTACCTTGGTAGCATCCACAAGTTGCTAGAAGTAAAGTAGAAATAAAAAGTATTGCCATTGCCAAAACCAACTTCCAAAAAATAAAACCCATTTTTACCAACAGACACATTTCTAGGACAACAAGGCTTAGGCTACTAAAATGTTACAACTGGTCAATCTTGTTCTGTGCTTCCGAAACATGGACTATAACACCAGAACTCCAAAGAAACTTAGAAGCAACAGAAATGTGGTTTCTTAGAAGAATGCTGAAAATATCTTATAGAAATAGGGTAACTAATGAGACAGTACTCGAATGTGCTTATAGAAAAATACCTTTAATGACAACATTAAATGAGAGGAAACTTAATTTCCTGGGCCATGTCATCAGAAAGGGAGAAATAGAATGCCTTACATTACAAGGCTGTATGCCTGGGGAATGTGTAAGAGGAAGGCAAAGAAGAAAATAACTAACAAATCTAAATGTCTGAGGCATCATTGACGCTGCGAGGGATTGTTCGATGTAGACAGCCATGATCGCCCAAGCATGTAATGCGCAAGGCACATGAAGAAGAAGTTTCAGATGAAGGGCCAGAAGCATTGTTGAGGATCCCTACCACCAATTTCACAATCTCTGCTGCCATCAGAAAGGAAGTACAAGAGCATCAGAACTAGGACTGAAGAGCAGCTCCTTCCCTTAGGCTGAGACACTAATGAATACCGTGCTACCACTGAGGTCTTGTCACTAGGACAGTGAGCTGTTTGTTACTGCTTTCCTCTGCTGTGCACTATATGCATTTTGAACGATATTTTATTAACTTAATTGTGATAATGTTTTCTCTTCCGTGCTTTTGTGACATATGTTTAGTAGTACCACAGTGGTCTGGAGAAATGTTGCCTTGTTCGGTTGTATGTATGTAGTCAGATGACAATAAACTTGACCTAGAAATTGGACTGGAATGGAAATCAGACCATGACTCCCACAACGTAAAGATGCAGTGTCACCATCATGACTGAGGTTGCCGGCACAAAACCCTCCCGTGGTACGACTCATCACCTCAAGGTTAAGATGGTGACTTCCTCCAGCTCCAGCACTTCAAACTCTGCCTCTTTGCAGTTCTAACATGTCAAATGGGATTCTTCAGGTCAAACAGGAACATCATTGAATAATTCCCGTGACAATCTACCAGCAATCTGATGATTAGCAATGATGCCTGTAGGCTAGGTATTATATCTGCAGAGGTTCTGTATAGTGACTTCTTCTGCCTCACAATTCAACTATTTTGTTTTCCATCTCTGTGAAAAGTATATTCCCAGTGATTTCAAGAACATGAGCATCTCAACAATCTGTTGAAAGGGGAGAACACAGGGAGATTTCCTTCATGTGCGTTACAGCAAAGATCCTAGCCATCATCTTCTTGGACATGTTGAAAATTAATCATATAATCTTTCCAAAAAAACCTTTCTGTATATCCCAATGCACACAACCGTGGAAGTCATCAGACAGTAATTCCAACAGAAATATCAGGAACAAAAACAAGACACCATTCCATGCCTTCACTGAACTGGAAAAGGTATTTAATTCCTTAAGTCACAAGACTCACTTTATCATTCCCCAAAGCTCTTGTTGCCGAATGGCCTTTCAACTGCTGAGACATCTGTAGAATCACTTGACTACCACTATCCTGAATGAACTCTCTTGGACTTGCACCTCCTTCACATGGACTGTACTTGAAAAAGGTCATGTGACTTTGTTTATCAGCAACCTCATCATCTCATCATCAATCCGAGATGTTCCACCATCTGGCGTCATTCTCAAACCTTGGTCACCTCCAGATAAAAATAAACCTCACCGCCAAGGATAGCTATTACATCTTGTTTAAAGTCTCACCCCACATATGCCTTACAAATGAAGCCCGTCCTGTGTCTGCAAAAACAAAACCTTGGGAAGCTATTCAGATGGCAATCATCATAAACTGCAGAAAAACCTAACTTATCTCCCAGCTCTGCATTCTGACTCCTGACTGTGTTCAATCCTGGTGCTTGTATTGAATCCTGTGGGTCAGTGAAGGACCAGTGGACTACATAATCTACATAATCTATCAGTACTTCTGTAATTCCCCTTTCATGACTGAAATGTGAAGTTTGTCATGAATCTTTCTGATATAAACAAACTTGGAAGCATGTTTGCTTCATTGTGTTACTTTGTTCATTAATTAAGTAATATCTGCCCCAACTCACATCTTTGTTGGATATTACCATTTCCTACCAATGTGAAAAATATGTTTTCCAGTTGAAACCTAATCACATGGAGATAGTTTATCCTGTATCATAACTACTCTCTTGCATACAGTTTTCATCATAATTTGCATGAATTGGTAGATTCAAATATGTATTTGTCTTTTATTGGATTGAACTGTACAGTCCCATGCAGAGCATGCAACTATAACATCAGTGGGCATGAGAAGGTGGTGTTCAAATCTTTGCAGGAGAACAGTAATACTTCTGAAATTATTCATAGTCTGATCGAACGTTAAACACAGTAATTGATATTGTTTAAGAATTCAGGCCGTTGCTGAGAAAAGCTGAGGGGCATTTCGCCAGAATACAAAATTTCCATCAGAAGAACACATTTTCAGCCCATTCCATTTATGTTTTGTTTATTAGTAAATAATCAGTTCTTGAACCAGTCTTATAAGGTACCTTAAATTCACTAAATTTTTAGCTAGCAATCTTTCATATTCTTTTATATCACCGAACATAGGAAAACATAATTTGATTCATCAAATCTAAACTGACTCATGCAGCAGTTCCACCAATCCTACTACAGGCACTTACTTTTCTGAAACTGGTTTTCACTCTCAAACCCATCAAAAGTTATGCTCCCCACTAACTGTACTCAAGGCAATTTAAAAGACAGTGGGTAGTAGTTGAGATTTACTTTGTCTGGAGATCTGTGTCTATAGATGCTCCCAAGGATGGATGTGTGGCTGTGTGTGCTATTCATACAAAAAGTGCTGGTATGTGGATGGTGCAGACAATTGCAAAGCGTACAAAATATAGATAGGTTGCAAATATGGGCAGAGAAATGGCAGACAGAGTTTAATCCAGCCAAGTCTGTGTTTTTTGCACTTCAGGTTATCAAATATAAAGGGAGAGTACACTGTTACTGGCAAGACATTAAACAGTTTTGTTTTTCAAATGGATCTTAGGGGTCCAAGCCCATAGCTCCTTGAAAGTAACTACACAGGTTATTAAGATGCTAAAGAAGGCAAATTACATGCTTACCTTTACACATTGAGCACTAAGTTCAAGTATCAGCAAACTTTGTTGCAGCTTTATTAAACTCAAGTGAAACTGCATCTTTAATATTGCATTCAATTCTGTTATAGGAAGGATGTGGAGGTTATTATCGAGATGCTGCCTGGTTTAGAGGATGTGCAATAAAGACAAACTTGGCTTGCTTTCTCTGATTTGGTGTAGGGTAAGGAGAGAATTAATAGAAGCTTGGAAGACAATGAAACAAATCAATAGAGCAGACAGCCAGTTTCTTTTCTCTAGGATCAAATGTCAAATAACCAACAGCGTACATTTCAGATGGAAAGGGTTAGGTTCAAATGAGATGTGCAGGTAAAGTGTTTTGTTTTTTTTTTCTCCCCCCCCACCACAGAAAGTGCTTGATGCCTGGAATGTACTGCCAGGTATGTTCATGGAGGCAAATACGGCAGAGATATTTTAAAAATTCTTAGATAGGCACATGAATGTACAGAGGAAGGAACAATATGCATAATGTGCTGGCAGAAGCATGTGTGAACTCTGCACATTCTCCTTACTACAGCATGGATTTCCTTTAAGTGTTCAGGTCTTCTACACATCCAGAACACATGCTGGAAGGTTAATTGGCTAGAGGGAAATACCTCTTTCAAGCAGGTAAATGGCAGAACAATGCAAATAAAGTTTATGGATGTACAAGAGCAAATTGCTTAGAGTGGTACAAGGAAATGAGGAGGAAAGGATGATGGGATAGTGTTGCTGGAAGCCAGTA
The DNA here is from genome assembly GCF_030144855.1 of Hypanus sabinus. Classification (NCBI taxonomy): domain Eukaryota; kingdom Metazoa; phylum Chordata; class Chondrichthyes; order Myliobatiformes; family Dasyatidae; genus Hypanus; species Hypanus sabinus. Next base: position 41,439,747 of record NC_082724.1, read on the forward strand.
TGTACCCATTAGGTTGAACAGCTGAATAATTAACAACTTTAGTTTGAATCATTTTCAATCCTCACCCCTAAAGAACAGCGAAATATGGTGGAATGGGTGATGCATGAATGAAGATAAGTGATAATCAGTCAGATGTAATCAGAGGATATCACAAGGATACTCAATTGATTGTGAAGATGGTGGGAAGTGGACCATAAGAGCTGCTCCTACAAATGACCCACGCACCTTTCTTGAACCACAAAAAATTGTTATATAAAAAATTATTAAAACATTGGAACATACTTATTTAATATGCAAACTGAAAGGATAAACCTGAAAGCAAGATGATAATACCAGCTACACACATTATCACACAAATCACATTTTTATAAGCTTAAAGTGGAGCACATTTGTGTGAATTTATTTTTGACAATGATTCAAAAAACCATAACCTACTCATTTTGAAAAGGACAGAATGCTCATTCTTCTGCTCCTAGTGATCTGGATGCTGCAGCTGCCCTTTCAGAGATAATCAAACAAAAAGCAAACTCTGAGAATTATACAAAAGAGGAAATGCTATAAATTATTCATCTAAAATAAACTCTAAAAAGTCCAAAGGCGGAACAAAATACTTGACAGTGATGTCTCAAAATGAATCATTGATATTTCTAACCTGCTCGATGAGACTTCTATTAAATGTTCTCAATTCCAATAACCAATTACTTCGCTTGTCATCATTCATCTTTTCCTGAAAGTTCAACCAACTCCAAAATCCCCTGGATAGAGATATAAATGGGAAAACAACACAGCAAAGATAGCTATAATCTTGTCAAATTGCATATCATGTACACCTGTGTAAAATTCTTCCCTTCATCTACCACTACAGAAACTGTAATAGAAAATTATAACTAATTTGTATCCAATTATTGAGACTTAAATTGAAAAATCAATATAATTTAGTATAAAACTAATAATGAATAACGAAAACCACTCAAGTGATGGCATAGTAAAATACTTCTTTCTCAGCTCATTGGTTGCACATCAGTGAATCAATAGAGACTGACATTTAAACATGCCTGCCATAAATGCAATTGGTCTTATCAGTTCTCAGCCAGATACCGATAAGGTGACCAGCGAACGGAGAGAAAATGATGGGTATTCAACGTAGCATTGCCTATCAGCTGGAAGATGAACGCTCAGTAACCTTTAAAGACTGCACATAATAGTAAGGGATTTTTTTCCAGTTAATATATTGCCATTTTATGGCATTCTGTGCTGTACCATGCAGAGTTGCAAGCTAAATATTCACACATCACTTACATCTATATAGACAGGTAAGAATAAAAAAAAGCATGTCATCATGCTCAAAACCAAAGTGACAAAAACATATGGGAGGACAATGAATTTTGCCTTAATTGTACTGAAGGCTGGTGCAGGCTATTTTTTTTTCTCTTGTAGGATAACGTCTTTCCTGACAAGCGTGATCACTGTTTGGCAGGTCAGACTTGTGGTTCTGAAACCATTTCACATTCTGATAAATCCTCCATGGTGGTTCTCGGAGTTGACTCTGAGACTGCATGGTTCTGATAGCAGTAGCCAACTTTCTTCTCTAACAATTAACCCTGCTCTCCTCAGCTGATTGATGTATCATCTCCAGACGACATCAGATGCATTCTCCACTGTACAGCAGAATGCTCCAATTCTGTCCTTAATCTTTCCAAGGACACACTTTTGACCTCTGTAGTCCCTCACTAGGACTGCTTCTTCAGCAGTGAAATTTTGAATCTCCTGGTTTGAGGAGTTTTCAATTTGTCTTGGTTGTTTGTCCTGCATCCTCATTCTGAGACTGCAGTTTTGAGGAGATCAAAAGGTAAATGCAAACAATGCCCAGGAACACATAGTCAGAGAGTTGTTGGTTTAGAGTGTCCTGAACTCCAATATGCAAGCAGGAAACTGGCGAGCTTCTGGTTCAATTGTAGCATATTGTGTTCAGTGCATTCGTTAGACCCTGGACAAACCTTTGCACCTAGCCATTTGTAGCTGGGTGGTTTGGTGCTGATGAAAAATGTCTTATTCCATTCATTTTTCAGAATGACTGAAACTGTTCCACCACAAACTATGGTATATTGTCATTGACTAAGTGTTCTGGAACAGCAGCCCTTGAAAAGAGGCTCTTCAATTTATCAGCAGTCTGTAAGGCTGTAGTGGAGGCTATTGGGAACACTTCTGGCCACTTTGTAGCTGTATCCACTACTACTAAGAAATTTGTGCCTATGAACCAGTGACAAAGTCCATATGAATCATCTGCCAGGGCAAGGCAGGCCATTCCCAGCACTACTCTTGGCATCGTCTGGACATGTTGGCATTCCGTACAGAGCATGGCGTGCTGTTTGATCTGCTTATCTATTCCAGGCCACTAGACAAAGCTTTGAGCCAATGCTTTCATTTTAACCATTTCTAGATGACCTGCGTGTAGCTCCTCCGACAGTTTAGCTTTAATCTTCGATGGTACAACAACTCTCAATCCCCAGAGCCCTTGCTCCGTCAAGGGCAAGTTCATCTGGGTGATGGTAAAAGTGGAGGAACTCGAGTTTCTGATGCACATTCCTGCCATTTACAGTAGTCATGTTGACCTGAGACAGTGTAGGGTATTTTATGGTTTTCATTTGGACTATCATTGTCATAACAGGGAAGGCATTAGGGAGAGTACATCAGAATTCATGGGTTTGTGACAAGTGTGTGAGATATTTATCTCATCCCAGAAGTGACCCAGATGATGCAGAAATCTGGACTCCTTACTCTTGAACAAGTCCCTCAACCACACATTTACTCACCTATTCTTACTCTACTGGCACATGGCATAGGCTCCTCAAAATCTCTCTTCAAGACTACCTCACTTTTCCTACCTATGTCATTGGTGTCAATATGTACCAAGACACCTGGCTGCTCCCCTTTTCCCCTTGAATGCCGTGCACCCGCTCCGAGACATCTCTAATTTTGGCAACTGGATGGCAACTTGCCATCAGGGTGTCTCAAACACGTTTCCAATTTCTAGTCTCTGTTCTTCTAACCATTGAATCTCCTTTCGCTACTGAGATCCTTTTTGCCTCTCCTCTCTTCAGAGCCACAGCACTGGACTCAATGCCAGAGACTTGTTATTGTAGCTCCCTTTGGTGGGTCATCCCTCTCAACAGAATCCAAAACAGAATACTTATTATTGAGGGGAATGGCCATAGGGGCACTTTGTACTGGCTGCCCATTTCCTTTCCTTCTCCTGACAGTCACCCTGCCTCCTACAATCTAGCGATGACGTCCTCCATGTATTTACCACTTTCTTATTTTCCTGTATAAGCCAAATATCATTGAATTGCAGCTCCTGTTCTTTAACATGTTAATTGAGGGCCTGTAACTCAGTGCACCTGGTGCAGATGTGTTTATGTGGGAGGCTGTAGGTCTCCCAAACATCCCACATCTTGCACAAAGAGCATAACACTGCCCCTGGAGTCATTCTCACAGCTCTAACTATTCCCTAGCTGTTAGGGAATGAAAGAAGAACAGGAAGAAACTTACCAGATCCTTTCCTCACCCAAACCTGATTTTGCCTAAACCTGATGAGACAAAGCCAAAGTCTCTCCACTCCAACACCAGCCCACTCCAACAATGGCTGCTCTACTTGCTCCTGCCTTATTTGGATTTGCCCTACCTAATAAATCCCATTCACTGATTGACTGCAGTTTAAACTCCGATAACTGCCAGAAAGTGTTGCTTTTTTAATCTTCAGTTGCAGATCTGTATGCAGTCACCTCTTCTTCTCACATTCTCATTCATTGGTTCGCTGCAGTTCAAACAAGTATATTGCCCACCAGTATATTGTCCCCTTCGGGTTCACATGTAATCTATCCTTTTTGTATTGGTCAAACCTTCCCCAGAAGAAATCCGAATGATTCAGCAATCTAAAACCCTGCTCCCCTTTAACAATTCTTCAACCACATATTCATCTGCAAAATCATCCTATTTTTACCCTCACTACACGTAGCACTGGCAGCAATGCAGTGATTATTACCTGCTTTTCAGCTTTCTGCACAGCTCCCTAAATTCTTTCTTCGGGATCCCCTTCCTTTCCCTCCCCTATGTCATTCCCTCCCTATACATACCGAGACATCCCTGACCCTGACACCTGGAAACAACATACCATCCAGGTGTCTCATTCATGTCCACTGAAACTCCTGTCTGTTTCTCTAACTATGAGTTCCCCAATCACTATGGCACACCTCTTCTCTCACCTTTCCTCCTGACCCATAGAGCTAGACTCAGTGCCAGAGATCCGATCTCATGGTCTCCCCCGGTAGGTCACTTCCCCTATCCCCCAAAAAATTATCCAAAGTGGTGTTTTTACTATTTAGAGGATTGGCCACAGAATTACTCTGCACAGCTAGTTTCTTCCCTTTTCCTCTTGTAAATGTCATCAAGGTACCTCCCTCCTGTATCTTTGGGGTGACTACCTCCCTGAAGTTCCCATCTATCACCTCCACTTTCTCCTGTATGAAACAAAGGTCATTAAGTTACAGCTGCAGTTCCTTAACACTGTCTCGAAGGAGATGTAGATTGATGCACCATGTAGATGTAGTTATCAGGGAGACTGGAGAACTCCCACAGTTCTTACATCTCAAACAAATGACATACTGCTATCTCCAGACCCATTCTCTGCACACTCACTACATACTAGTAGATAGACAAAGAAAATAAATATACTAGATACTTACTTAGACCCTCAATCTGTGCTTGCCCAACCTAGTTCTCACTGAAGCCACAACTTCTCACTCCAACTAGCCCATTCCATCAATGGCCACTCTGCTTACACTACCCTTGTTTTTTTATTGGCTCAAATGAAACATGTTCCTGATGAAACTTGATTTTTATTTTCAAATGGCACCCCCTCTGCAACAATGTTTTCTCTCTCACTCACCACTTCAAATTATGATTCACTCACGGCAAGAGCAAATTTCGTTCTTTTCAAAATGCTCGCAACCTACCACAATGTCTCTCTCATTCACTACTTCAAATAAAAATGAAGAATAATTCCAACAAACAGACAAAGATGAAGACAAATAAACTGTTATTAAATCATTGTAAAAATAAACATGTCCATGCAGTGAAAATGACTTTAAAAATTTGTAGATAAAAACCTAATCATTTTGTTTTAATATTATAAATACAATTTAACTTTTGACTCAAGTCAGCATTTTTTTGGGGGTGAATACAATTTCACAGTTGTAAAATAATTTACTCAGGGCTAAAGAGGCTGCTTGGCAATAATTAATACTAAGTATAACATTTGCTCATGAGTAGCAAATCCTAATTTCCTTATCCATTTTAGAGCAGTTCTAATTTCTCTTAGTTAGTGCTATTACATACATGCCAATTCCATGAGCAGAAGCTGCAACAGTGCATCTTGTGGAGAAAAAGGATGGTCCAATTAATTAATTCTAAATTTTATCATTTTACTATACATCATTGGACACAAGAAGACATTACCAGATTTACTCATATTGATGTGAAGGCTGACAACTGTTGTAGTATTCACACTGAAAGTGCAGGCCGATTTTTTGTTTGTTTTCAATGTATCAGAATATGAGAATAGTAAGTTGCCTGGTTTCGTGAGTCCAATATGCAATTCAATATTGCCTAATCTTCTTCTCTTGCCTGTTGCACATCACCATTTTCCCCCATTTGTACAAGTATCTTAAAATCTACCTCAGCTTTAGATATATTCAATGACTGCCTTCATGTATCTTCTGGGGAGAATACCGAAGATTCAAAAGACCTCTGAGATTTAGAGTGCCTCCTCAAATCCATCTGAAATGCTTCATCAGAATCTATACCTCTCTGGTCTAGAATCTCCCCAAGGGAAAATGTCCTTTCAACTTTAAAAAGATTGACATGTGAAATGGTGCTAATTTAGTAAATCAAGCGAAACTTCAATTGGTAATATAAATAAAATGATGTTAGGCAAACTATTTGAGCCTTTCTGTTCAGTGCAAATGTTGTGCAGTTTATACTGTAATGTTATCCAATACAATTTATAGAAAATAAGGAAGGGCTGTACAGTTTGCACTTGCCAGTTAAAATAACATGTACTCTGATATTGCTAATGACATGACAATCTAGATCATTTACATATAAGATTTTTTAAAAAAGTCTAACAAGCTGATTTACCCATTTTAACTTGAAAATGCAAAGCACTTGACATAAACAAATAAACCTATTAAAACATATCAGCAATATCTAGTTTTAATGACATATCCACTTGCAGAGAGATCATACATCAGCTTAGACAAACTCAACTTCACTGAACTGCTTACTTAGTAAATTTCATCACTTAAGAAAAACATCACATTTTCTGTAATTTCACAGTTCTAACAAAACAGATCAGAAGTCAGAAATCTGGCTCATATTAAAGTAAAATGTCAAAAGCTGTCAAAATAAATGAATTGGACATGGCATACTTTTAATGAGACGACTTGCTGATTTTAGTGTGAAATCTAAAAATGAACAAGTGGGTGGCTGATTTGATTGTGCAGATGCTTGGACATACCCTAGGAATGAAGAAATGTTTAATCATTTTATCAGTACTTAAGAAGTAAACTGCAAAATGATTACATTCAAAATAATCAATACAGGTAACTTTGTAGTTATACAGCCTTTATAATGTGTTGATATTGTCCAAAGTCAAGGAGATCGTGCTCTGTTTGTTTACATTAAGGATTAGAACAAGTCCATTTTCCCACTGTTTGACAACCAGTTTCCATCCTTTTGTTTCAGTTTTATGACTTTATATCAACAGCTCATGTACATTTACAAAATGTAGATGTCTCTGGCATGATCAGCACTTATTCTTCCTTCTTTCTAAGTGTCATGTCTTCTACACAACAGTAGTTAGAACCACTGAATGTTTTCATCCATCTTGTTGATAAATGAAACACAACTATCCAAATGCCAATGCATTCAAAGCACACTGCCTCCACCCAGAACGACCAGTTACTCTGAAGGATAAGTGCAGTAGTTTTGACTGGGAGTGGGGAGGTGTGGAAATGCATGATACTGCATTGGTTGTCTGTTTCAAGCAAGACTACTTTTCCTATAGCACACAAAAGTTTTGAATGCAAGGATGACCTAGCATCACTTCATTGTTAAAAGTTAAAATTACCTACTTTTTGTCTTTTGGAATGGAGCTTGTTCCTGATACAACTAACAACATATTTATCTACAGCATTTTTTTTGTCTTTCCTTTGTTCAGCAATTTATCAAAGGACATTGAATTATCACCCAGAATTAAATTTCACTGGTTAAAGAGCAATATTTTTAAGATTCAGCAATAGTTTTTATATCTTTCAATGGGTTCATATGGCATAACACTGAGGTCTGTTATTGAACCAGCAAAGTTCAATTAGTAAATATATAGTTCCCCAGCTTTATTATAAATATCATAGATAGTTCCTTTCATTTTATGGAATAACGCCAGATGCTACTCAATAAACAAACTGACACAATGACCACATGACCATTTCCTTTATTTCTTTGAGCTCCCTTGAATAGAATTTGTGGTTGCAACATGACCCATTTTGAACTTCCATCCAAGATGATAACCACTTTTACTTTAAAACTTTACTTATAGAATCAGACCTATGAAGCATTATTTCCTAACACAAAATCATCTTTAGCAGTGAAAGCATATAAAGTGAATATTTAAAAGCTTTGTCATATCATGGGACTTGACCTGAATCTGAAATTGAAAGAAAAAATGCTGGAAATTTGCAGCATCTACAAAGAAAGAATGAGCATTTCAGGTCAATGGCCTTCTATTACGTGCTCCAATTAAATCACCAACTGCCAAAATAACTGTTTCACCCTCCACAAACACAGCCTGACCCGCTAAGTATTTTAAGAGTTCCTTTTTTTTAATTTTAGGATTGCAGCATCTGCAGTTTATATTCACTTTCCTTCACTAAAGTTTCTTCTGTAGAATATCTTCAAAGGTCTGGAACATTGGGAAAGATTCAAAGACAGATAAAAAGAAATATCTAATACCAAAGCAAACCAGTGATGCTATGTACAAGGTTTTGGTTAAGAATTTAAAAAAATGACATGATTCTGCAAGTAGATTCTGAAAATCTACTTGCATAACTCACCCTAAACCTAACCTAACCTCACAGTGACACACTCTTCATTCTCCTGTTCCACGAAATGCCAATAAGCAAGTCGAGATACCCAAAAGGCCAGAGAGAACCAGTAAGTTAAATCCTGGCTGGGTCCACAGAAAACAAGTCACCATTAAACTTAGTGACAGGCTGGAGTGACACTGAATCACCTGTAAACACTGTCAATTTAACCCATGCCATCCCAGGCATACAGATGCAAAATAAAGACTGTTGTAAATTTAAAGTAGGGAAATCGAAACTTCCTCTGAGATAAAGCTGGATAACTAGGCCTCAGTCACTTTACTCCCCAGATGGTCAAAATAAAGCCAAGTAACAAGGTCTAAAATACCCATAACATGCAGAATTACACGCGTTTCATTATCTTGGACCGTGCAATAAATACAAGTCGTTGCATTACTGATGTTGTGTCCCAGTGTGCACCCAGTTCATTAAGCCAAGTGGTGTCGGACCACGATAGTGAAAGGCATGGGCCAGATTAAAGTGGCTCCACTGCACTCCCCTACCTGCCATAGCCCTGCATACCTCACCACACTAACCTCTACAACCTCATCTCTCCCAGGCCCACATATACATCTACCAGCCCTATTCTCAAACCTAGTCCTAAAGTCCAAGCCGAAGTGCTCCCCAATTAACCCTGGTCACACCCTCACAAATCCGCAGCCATTACACTACTCTATCTACCAGAATCTCACCTGCCTCATCACACTAAACTCCACAACCTTATATCTCCCAGGTGCACAAATACATCCACCAGCCCAACCCTCAAACCTAATATTCTTCAGTGTAATGCAGCACAACATCTAATTATTTAGCAAAATACTCTACATTTCCATTTCCCATTGATTTCACAACTCCCTGTAAATTCAATATGCAATTCCTAGAGTCGATTTTCCTTTTGTAATGACTTAATTCTACAAACAACTTGATTCAGTTAGTTGGGCACCATCCCGACATCACTTTTTCAGCTCACAAAATGAATCCCATTAAAAATTCCAATTCAAAATTATTTAGGTCCCTATTCTATCCACTCACCTCCACCCATTCAATAACAAAATATCTGTTTCCTCTTCTTAGTGTTCACCATCAATATGTATTATCAGCTAACATACTGTATCTGTGCAGCAGTTAAGCCACTGTCTCAGCACCAAAGATTCAGGTCCAGATCCATACACAGACCATGTGGACTTTGTAATGACTCATATCTGAAAACCTGAATGCAGGGTGAAATAGGAAGATTCATACATGCAAACTTGGAACTTGAGTTAATCTGGATACTGGATCAAGGTGATAAACACAAGAGATTCTGCAAATGCTGCACACCATGAGCAAGACACACAAAATGCTGGAGGAACTCAGCAAGTCAGGTAGTCTCTGTGAGGAGAAATAAACAGTTTCAGGCTGGAAAGGAAGGGAGCAGAAGCCAGAATAAGAGGCTGGGGAAGGAGGGGAGGGAGTGCAACTGGCAAGTGATAGGTGAGAGCAGAAAAGGGAGAAAGTGGGTGCGTGGAGGAGGGGGAAGAAGTAAGAAGCTGGGGAAGGGGCATATATTTATTTCCAATCTCCCCCATCTCTTCTTTTTCCATTCCTCAGTCTGGTTACCCACTCATCCCCCACCCCTTTCATCCGCCCATCATCTCCTTGTCCTCCTTTCCTTACTTCCATGGCCCACTGTTCTCTCCTATGAGATTCCATTTCTTTTGGCCCTTTACTTCTTCCACCTATCCCCTCCCAACCTTTTGCTTCTTTCCCCCTCCTCCACCCACTCAGGTTTCCCCTCTCCTAGCCTCACATTTCACCTGCCATCTTGTACTCCTTCCCCTTCCATTACCTTGTTATTCTGACTTCTGCCACTCCCTTTCCAGCCATGATTAAATATATCAACCCAAAATATCAAAAGTTTGTTCCCCTTTATAGATGCTGCCTGACTTGCTCACTTCCTTCAGCATTTTGTGCATATTGCACAGGACCAAGATAGTACTTTTGAAACAGATTAGGCCATAATCATGGCTTCCATGACTTCAGAATGGCTAAATAATTGATTTAATCCAACTGCAACCACATCACAGGTCCTTCTTCCAAGGCAAGTTCCATCTTATAAGGTCTTTTTAATAACACTCAGCAAAGACCAATTTAACTGTACATCTCACTGAGTATTGTTGCAGAAATTGTCTCAGAGTGGGTTGATGTGGATTTCAATGGACAATTCTGAACATTGCTGAATTTCTAAAGCTAAAATTAATTACTTGGTTATTTGAATGCATACGTAATATGAAATTTGAATTTACATTGCCCTGGGTTGGTATGCAATGTATGAATTTGCACCAGGTCTCTTCAGATTTTTCAGTACAAGGGACTCAATGTTCTCGCATTAAACAAATATTGTGTTTTTTGAATGGTGATGCTAATTAATCTTCGAAAAATTAATTATTTAACTGGGATTAATCGAAGAATGGTCTTGTTTAGATATTTCCCATTTACAAATAAATCAGTGACAATTTTCTATTTGTTCAGTGCACTGCAACTATTAGGTATTGAAATACATTTTGTGTATATACAAACCTGTTAGTATTAACAGTAAGAAATAATGATCACTTCTGTTCTCTCAATGAGAAAGATCATGGCTGCATTGTGAGCCAAATGCATATACTCCTTTTTGTGATTAAAATTGACTAATCTCAAGTTTAAAATTAAATTATTAACATTAGACAATAAACAACTTATTGGAAGAGAAATTCCAACCACTTTTAATGTGTTAATATCAAGTCTAATCATTGTGCTCCGTACTTTTTCCTGTCTGAAAGACAGCAAACCTCACCAAATGTAATTGTAGCATTAGTTTCTTACACATATTAGAAATTGGGTATTTTTGTATCACCTTTGACAATCAGAATCACAAATCCCTGCAGTTCTCACAATCATGGGCAGAGTAGTTGCCATGATGTATGCAGATGAAATGTTTTTTGATGGTGCATTGTTTTTAAAAAAAATCTTCATTTTCATCCACTTTATATCAAATTCTAAATCTTGCTCAAGTTCTGAATGTTATCATATTTTCTGGGGTTGGAGGGCGAGAGCTCTGATGTTGTAAAGGCACTGTAAAAACAAAAGTTCGATAACCATCGTCTCGACATAGCTGATCAAATAATTCTGGCTACAAATCCCCAAAGTCATATCAAAGTACAAAAAAGTAAATATGATTTTTGACCATAGCACATACATCACTTCCTCTAGAGTTTCAGAATCACATTTGTTAATTGTACTTCACAGATGATGATCACAATATTTTTGTGTTTAAATCTACAAGCATACTTTTTACTGATGTTTCAAAGTTGTGTAATAGAAACTAGTTTCAAGTAATGTATTCTGAGTCAGTTGTACAAAAGTACTGAATTTCTGAGTCAGGATAGAGTGTCCCTCCACTTCCACATAATATGTACCAATGGATGTACAATTTTCATAAGCAATACCAATTTGTTCACAACAACTTAAACCACCTAATGTTGTGCATTTGATACTTCAGTAATATTTGAGCAACGTTGTAAATATATTGTTTGATTCAGCATTCTTTGTTTTCAAAATTAATTATGTGTTATTTTTAAGAAGTACAAGAATGGCATACTTCATTACACCACCACTTCATAAGGGCACTGCTCACTGTAATAAAAAAATAAAAATACTTGTTTTCCTGATACCAGTGCTTGTCTTTCAATTATCTCTACATTTTTGAGTTACCAAACATAACACCTACCACCGAAGAAAAGAAAGAATTGATGTCCAAGAAGACACATATACATATGTTTAAGAATTTTCTGGTAGGATTCACTATTGTTAAATCGCTCTCATTAGAAAAAATGAAGTAATATTCTTCAAAATTCTTTTTGTACTTATAGTTGAAATCTTATTAACAGAGGAAAATGGTGATCAGCAGAATGAGAAACAACTATCTCAATAATTTATTGGGCTCCATGGTATTTGTTGATGCATTAATGGTAAAGTAGCAAAAAGAAATGAAGGATTTGATTGTTCATTCTCTGCTGGGGATCATTCATCATTTTAATATGTTGCTATTACGATTTATTTAGGTTCAATTAACTGGATACTTGGCTGATGAATTAAGAAATGCATGGCAACTTGATTCAATTAATTTGTTGTAAAGCAACTTGCTGCTGTCCAAGTGCAGAAACAACACTGATGGATTTTATGCATGTATAATAGATGAAAAAGTTACAGAATCAAGAATTCATAGGAGAACTTTTCCACTTACAAATTAGATGTTTTATGTTACATGCATATTAATAATAGGAAATGGTTGAGAAATGTGTAATTCCCAAATCTTAAGCCTAATTATGCACTGTATTGTAGGGTTCCAACAAATAGCTCTTTAAAAGGAAAGTAAAATGGTACATATACTAAATATACTTTCTCTTTAGGAAGGTTACTAGATTTAAAAAATTATTGAAGGCCAATCATGTTATAAACATTTTATCTCTTAGGGGTACTTTTCCTTAAAGAGCCATGTTGATTCTAAAAATATTCTTCTTTTAAAAGCTGCTCTTGGCCTCAAGTTAATGAGCTCCCATAAAAGCTATCATTCATCTGAAATATGTTCTGATCAAAAGTAAACTATTTCAGTTGATTCATGTACCCTATCTGGAACTTAACAGAGGTTCACAAACAAAACTGACCCTTTGATGTTATTTGGAAGGAATCGGTAGCAGCCTTCCACTGAGATTTAAAACCATCTGTTTGTAACTATGCTTCAACTTAATTTCAGTTACTTCTCCAAGAAGATTAATATATACAACTTTATTTACTAAATTAGACTTTTTCTCAAACCATATTAGCAAAAGGAACAAAATTAACTGCTAATGTAAATTATTTCAGGCAGTGCTATGTATAAACGGCTACCCTAATTATCTGCATGTGTTTTAATGGTAGTTAGAATATAGAACAGTAGAGTGCCGTACAGGCCCTATGGCTCACAACATTGTGCCAATGCTTTAACCTATTCCAAGATCAATCTAATGCTTCCTTATCACATAGCCTTCCATTTTTCTTTCGACCATATGTCTATCTAAGAATCTCTTTAAAGTCCCCAATGTATCTGCCTTTACCACCACCCAAGACAGCGTGTTCTTCACACTTACCATTCTCTGTAAGAAACCTACATCTGATATAGCCTCTATACTTTCCTCCACACATCTTAAAGTTATGGCCATTTCCACCTTGCAGAAAAGTCTCTGGCTGTCCACTCTATCTATACTTCTTATACTCTTCTACATTTCTCCCAAATACCTCTCATCATCCTTTGCTCCAAAGAGAAAAGCCCCACCTCACTCAACGTAGGCTGATAAGGTATGCTCTCTAAACCAGGCAGCATCTTGCTAAACATCCTCTGCACCCCCTCTGAAGCTTCCATATCCTTTCTACAATGAGGGGATCAGAAATGAACACAAAGCATTTGTAAGGGTGATAAAAACACAATGCAAATCCATCATAAACATTAAATGGATAAAAGTTTATAACTCTGTACTGAGAATATGCATTTGCAATTCTTTATGTTGTGTGGGTTTAACACAATGGAAATAAATGGTGCTGGGGATTATGAGGATGATGAGCCCAACTGCATGGTTAAACTGGACTTTTGCATAATTAGCTTTGAAGTAAATTGTCACAATAACAATTGGTCTTGCAATTCTTTATCGTCAAGTTCAATTTCAAGGTATGTTTAATAATATCAAAAAGATTCCCAGTATTACAACTTCTGGCAATGACTGTACTGTACTCGAAGACCAGCAACGTGAACATAGGGTGAAAGACATCTGGAATCTAGGCCTCTGCTTTGTGCTTGAATGCCAATGATGTGGATGTGTACAAAGGACATTTGTGGATATTGGGCAGGTAAGAGCTTGATCGAGGACCAGCAAAGACAAAGGCCACTGGGTAAGCAAGTCCAGCTCAGTCTGTGGGTCCCGGGATTGAATGTCTCTGTGAGCAGGAGTCACAAGAGCCAGTGATCCCCTAGGTATGCAGTTTGGCAGTCTGGAGTTCACAGTCATTGGTGAGTAAGGAGTTCAAGGTCTGGCGTTCAGGGTCTTATCATCAGTGAGTCCTGGGGTCAATAGCGAAGGTCAAATCTGAAAGTTGATTGGAAGCCTGGACATCAGACCCTGATGTCCGAAGCCCTCGGTCAATAGATCTGAGAGTCCAGCAGGAAGTTGAATGCCCATTGTATGCAAATCTACTGGAGGCTGGAGGCCCATCACAGGACTGTTTGTTTATGTGTGAGTGAAAGTGTGGATGGTTGAGAGGAAAGGGGATACTTTAGCTGTTGCTGTTTTGTTGCTTTGTGTTTCATGTTCTTTTGCTGAACATAGTGGGCATGCTAAATTGGTTTTAGGATGTGTGACCACACCCCCAGGGCATCCTTAGGTTGTGTTGGTTGTTAATGTAAACAATGTAGTGGTGTGCTACACGCAGCGCTAAAATTACGACACGGAGTCGGTAACTGCAGTCAAAGGAAAAAAAACTTTATTCAGAATCCTCAGCCTCACTTTTAAGCCTCCTTCAACCTGCCCCCCGTGGCGCAGAGGCTCCAAAGCTCTGTGCTCACAAACCCCCGTAGGCTATCTAATTGTGAGCCGGTTTGGATGTGCCAGGAAATGGGTCGCCACAACAATGCATTTTACTGAATGTTTGAATTTACATGTGATAAACACATGCATCTGAATCTAAAGCAAAGCTCACTTGACTACTTCAAAACTTCAAATTGATATGTACAGTTCTAGCCCACTCATGTGGTCAGTAATGGCTACAATAATGATTATGATTAATCATAACCAAACTCATAATCAAAACAAAACAGACTTAGAAGTGACAAGGAAACCATGGGGTATCAAGCTTTTGTAGATCGATATCCAGAGTTGGCTACTCCTCCTAAATGAAACAGGTATACTAATTCTAAAACTGAATTTCCTCATCATTTCCATCTCAAAATGTTATTCTGTGGTCAGAATCTTACTAACTTGAATTTGGCAAAACCTAATGTCTTTCAATATCTCCTCAGAGAAACTATTCCACTGCTTAATTTCTTTTTCTCTTGACAACATATGTTCCACCTTTCAAGTGGCATCCCTATCCTCGAGTTTAACTGTTCTAATCAAGTATTATATTGTACTATATAGGCTTGTCTTTTAAGAACCTTCCAAACAGTTTTTGTAAAGCTTCTCCATCTTCTTTTCCAGAGAACATGGTCGATTTGCATAATCACCCTTCATAATCCACTCCCTAACTCATTTCAATAGCTGCGGAAGTCTTTGTAAGCCTAAGGAGCAGCTTCATGTGTTGCAGGCAACAAGCATATAGCTGAAAAGCAGCACTCTTGGAAGCTAATTAGGTTGTGTTCTGGTTCAATGGGTCATTGACTACATTCAAGTATAGTAGTTACTAATAACATAAAAGCTTAGATCATTACTATGCCTAAGAGCTACAAATGTCACCAAACTAACATGTAATAAAGGCCAGAAAGACTACTTTGACATGTTATTTAGAAATAAGGCTATGACAATAACTGCACAAAAATAATCAATCGATACTGCATCAGTGCAGGTTTCAGTGCTTAGTAGTTCTTCCTGTTTTTTCTGCTGAAGAGCGAAACTACATTGTAAGAAGGACAAACATCTATGAACACAAGAGGCTGCAGAAGCTGTAAACTGTGGCAAAGAAATGAACTGCTTGAGGAACTCAACAAGCAAGGCAGTATTCATTAAAGAAAATGGTGCAACTCGTCATTGAGACAAAGATAAAGGGCAGAGAACGAGTACAGAAGTTTGTGAGGGAAGAGGTGGATAGGAACTGGAAAGAGCTGGAAAGTGAAAGGTGAGAAGGGAAGAGTGGATAGGAACAGAGGCTGAAAGATGGGAGGCAGAAGCAATGAAGAGCTGTAAACGTTGTTCATCTCTCCTTCCAGGGGTGGAGGGTGAGAGAATACTTTTTATAGGCACTGTAAGTACATGGGTAGGAAAAGTATAAAGGGGCAAATGGGACTAGCATGGCAGGCATGGACAAGTAGAGATGAAGGGCTTGTTTGCATGCTCTATTACTTTATGGTTTTATAACTGACTACACCATGGCTGCTCTTTTATCCCGTACCATTTTTTAACCCATTTCATGCAGTGCTTTCAATGGCTTCAGCTCAAGTTCTGGTATTGTTTTCCGAAATCCTTCATCCAGTCTCTTCAATTGTTTATTAGGATCTCTCGTTAAACCAATCTCTTTATCCAAGCAGTTGGCATAATTCTGAAGAATAATTATCTGATTAGCATTTGTTTTGTCAGATTATGAATCAGTAAAACAGTTTGGAACAAGCTTCTGCAGTAATTTGTAATGTTTAGAAATATCAGAAAGCACAGGATATAGCAAAACTAAAACAGACTTTAGTACTGAAAACAAAACCATTTTCACATCTATCCAAGCAACTGCAGTATTTTTACAGATAGAGCCTAATCAAAATCTTGGTCCAATCTTGGAACAAAGATTTCAACAGTTGAGATGAGAGTTACTTCACTTGACAATGAGTTACTATATCATGGTATCAATGAGTGCTGGTTGAAATAAAATCAATAAGTATTGGGAGAAATGCATAGTCAAAACTCACAGAAAGGGAAGTAGCTGAATTACTGGAAGACACTCTTCTCTGCTCCTGTACGGTCTACTTCAGAGCTCACCTATCTTCAACAAATGACCTTTCTTCCATTATAAGGGCAAAAAATAAGGATATAGGAATCCTTATTTCACAAAATCCTTACATGTCAAAATATTAAATTGCATTCCTATGGAAAACAACCATCTACAGTCCTGTACAGCAAGAACTGGACACATTCTAAGCACAGACTGCAAATAACCAAGTATTTTGCAGCAATTTTGTTAGGCAAAGACCATCTCTGAGAAGTTCAGCTCTAAAGTTTAAGTTCAAGTTTATTGTCATCTGACTGTGTGTGTGTGTCTGGACCAAAGGTGCACCTACAAAGCATATATCACACACAGCACATAGATACCTACCATTCATAATCAGCCACTTTAGCATGACTATGCTTCCTGATACATTAACTTGAAGCTCAGTTAGACTGCTGATGTGCCATAGATCAGCAAATTAGAGATAAATAATAATGTAATCATGGAAAACTTTAACTTACAGACTGAATGAATCAAATTTTCATTGATGCAAACAACTTGGTTACTTCCAGCCTGTGCTTAGAGGAAGATGAAATGAAATATACAGAAAATGTTGTCACGATTGATATACTGAAGAAATCAGAACTATTTTGGATCACACTCTGGGAAGTGAGGGAGGGTTAACTTACAGTCTTGTCAAGCAGCCTTTGGTCAAGGGTGACCACGAGAGAATTTAACACTGATCTGCTTCATGTTCCACCTCAGTATGAAACTAGGATCTTAGATCTAAACAAAGGCAACTATGGAGTTATGAAAAACAAGTTTGTTGTGATTGATTGGAAGAATACATTGAGGCACATGAATGCATACATGCAGAATTTAGCTTTTTAAGAAGTAAAGTACAAGTTGCAAAACCTATACATTCATCCAAGTGTGGTGATCTACATGTGCCTGTCTGGACACGCCCCCTGCTGACTGCTCCTGTGGCTCCTCCCACAGACCCCTGTATAAAGGCAATCAGAGCCTGGGCCTGGCCTCTCAGTCTCCAGGATGTAGTATGGTGGTCACTCACTGCTGGTTCCTTCTTCCAGTCAATAAAAGCCGATATCTCGCCTTTACGTCTCAGAGTGAGTTATTGATGGTGCATCACCAAGGCGCTAAAGTACAACAGGAAAAGTAATTTATCCATGGCTGACAAGATAAATTAAAAGAAAGCGTTTAATCCAAAGACGAGGGTTATAATTTGCCAGAAATAGTATTAGGCCTGAGGATTGGGAGTGATGAAAAGCACAATGAATGAGGAAGCAAGAAATGAAAGAAAGAATGAGGCAGACAAAAATTAAACTGGATTGTAAGTGCAAATATAGATTCCTTAATAGAAAAAAAGGAAGAAGAATTAAACTATTTTGCATTATCTTTATGGAAAACAAAGTAAAACCTTCCAGATATTTGAGAATTAAGTACTGGCCAAAGAATGAGGAACTGAAGGAAGTAAATATTAGTCAGAAGAAAATACTAAATCAAGAAGTTGGTAGAATTGGAAGCTGATGAATCCCAAGGATCCAATGACTTATTCATAACATTCTGCAACAGGTGCCTTTCATGGACTGATTTTCTGATTATCATCCTTTAATGTTTTTTAGATTCTGGAATTTGCTGCTGTGAATTTGACGATATTAAAACGGGATGGAGAGAATAAACAAGGAACTCTTCACTTGTCAGCCCATTATCAATGGTACAGAATTTGCTGGAATCTAAGTTAAAGGATGTCGTAACAGAAACAGGATAGTAAAATTGAACAGCGTCCATGTGGTTTTATGAATGGGATATCATGTTCAACTATCCAGCTGTATGCAAGTTATAGAATAGAAAAGGGGTAATGTGGCTTATTTGAATCTTCAGAAGGTGTTTCTGAAAACAAGAGACTGACCATCAAGATCAGAGCACATGGATCTGAAGGCAATATGCTCACATGGATTGAAGAGCTGGTGATTAGTGGTAACAAGTAAATCATTCTCAGACTGGCAGGCTGCAACTAGTGAAGTGAAGTGACTTGTGAAGCAGAAATGGGGACAAACACACAAATGTCTGGAAGCTGAGTTCATGGAAAGTGAAACAATTAATGTTTTGGGTCTGCAAACCTATGATAGAACCGGGAAGGAGAAAAATGCATGTAGGTTTTCAATGGGAGTAAAACTGTGTGAGAGTGTGAAAATATGACAGGTGGAATATAATGAAAATATGTGAGGTTAACCAGTTTGGGGCATGTAACAGGAGCACAGTATGTGTAAAATATTTGGGTAATGCCTGATTCAGGGGGACCTGGCTACACTTGTTCATAAGTCACGGAAAACCAACATACCAATTCGGCAAGCAATTAAGAGGCAAATGAGCTTCTATTACAACCGGATTTAAAACAAAAGTTAGAAGATCTTATTGCAATAGTATCTAGACTTGATGAGGTCACACCTGAAGTATTATGTACGGTATTGGTCTCCATACCCAGGAAAGGGAATGCACTAAACATTTACTACGCTCTGGAGAACGAGTCGATTGAGAATTATACAATGTCCTTCAACATTGCCACAACTTAATACTTTAGCACCATCTCCACTAGCATAGTGAGGGCATCTTCAGCAGAAGGACGGTACTTGTTTAATAATGTGGCTCATATCTATCTTCTAAGCATAGATGGCCATTGAATAATATCCTTGCCAATGATATCCACAGCCAGAAAAGGTGAATGAAACAATAGGTACGCTGCAAACATTATTGTCAGAAACAAACATTTTAGCAATTTCTAAAGTACTGTATGTACCATTAAATTGTTCAAGGACAAATCAGAAAATACTCAAGGATAACTACAATGCAATAAGTATTATGCATGTTGAGCTTCACAAATTTGATGAGCACATAAAAGTAATACTCCAGGGAAGGACTAATACATTTTCATAGGTATCATCCAGTGTTGGGAACATCTGCTTTCAAGGGAGATTAAACACCCTCTACACAAAGCCAAGGAGAGCATAGAATGCTCCAGTAACCATGCTCAACTTTCCTCTAAAAATTAATCCCACACTGAAAAAAAACATTGATCTTCACTCACACGGCCATCTTTTCTGCACCCCTTTAGATAAGCATTGGAAGTGTTGACAGCAACCTCACTTAATACTCCTCTAACAAATGTTCCTTATTGATGCATTGAAATTTTTGTTATTATCTGTGACACTCAGTAAGATCACTCACAGAGTTAGATATTATAGACTCTTTTGTTGCCATTGATTGGTGTTGAGAACTAAATCCACGCTAAAAATATCATGTGGCTCTGAATCACAACCTACTTCCATCTCCTCGATCATTTATGTCAAATACAATTTCCAAAGAGTATTTACTTCAGTAGTATATTTCCATTTTCAATACAAAATGCTTCATTAATTCAAACTCAAGCATATTTTTGGCACTAAAGTTTAGCTAATATAGTGCTTTGCAACAATAACTCGATGATTCTGAATGTAGATGACTCAGCCTTTTTCTTAAACACATATTTGATTTATCATTAGAAAATGATTTTGACATCAATGTCAATTTTGGCATTGATTTCAAATATGTGTAAAGAAGATGTGATCATGTTCACATTTAAACTCAGCAGCTCCTTTAATCTTGCAGTTTTCTTAAAACTCTCTTCTGTCTTTTCACTTGAAATAACCATCCTGCAATTAAAGGGCTAATTGCAGTTACAGGTCAGATCATTCTATTGAGATCATCTGAATTATGAAGCTTCATTACAGAAGAAATATCAAATGTCTACTCCTCAATGAAGTCTAAGTGCAAAACTATGCATCAATTTCCACCATTTATGCAAATAAAAAGGTAGCAAATACACAGTGTCCCTTTATAGAGATGTATACAAGCCCTTTTTTTGGAGAAAGGATTCGATTGTTTGTTATGTGTTGTGTTGTATGACACAGTCAATTATGATCTTTCCCTTCAGTCAGTTAATTTGGAAAAATGATTTATGTTGCTTTCTTTTCAAATTGTTTTAATAAAATTCAAATGTTTAATTTTAGCCTTCGTAATAAATGTTTTCAACCACTTCCTGCTCACAAGCACACAATACATGAAGAGTAAATGGGATTTTATTAACTGTGAGTTGGAATAGCTAATAACTGAAATCCTATAGATAAGAGTGCTGGACTTCTCATTACAGAATTAAAATTTGCTGAACAACTATTCACAAGGATCTCTTTTGCAAGCTCATCAGAATAGCATTAAAATTATTTCACCACGTATGAACACAGATTTCACTACCCTGGGTTGAAAACTAAGAATTACAATGCAATTAAAATTAACATAACACAACACAAATAAAAAGTAAGTCATGAATCATGCTTGCTCCCAATATTATTCCTTTGTTTTGCTGCAAAAGACAAATCCGTATTTCTCATGATCCAGAACCTCAAAATATTTAATACAAAAAAAGAAAATGCATGCAGCAGGCAACAACCTTCCTACCTTTTTGAAAATTTTCTGCTAGATCATGCATAAGATTACATTAAACTTCAAGTAAATACAACAGACAGGTAATTATCAACCAAACCAGACACTTTGTTACAGGTTAAATGATTAAATCAAACACCCTAGATAGAGTTAATCAAAAGAAACCAATCAGGCAAGACCTGTTTGAATTATTTTTATTAAGCTTGTGATGAACTATTCTGAAGAAGGAAATAGGCAATCTTTATTTCAAAAAAAAAACAATCTTTGCTTCAATCACACAGGCAAGTCCCTCAGAAATAAAATTTAACCCAGAGTTCTTATGACAAATTGAATGCCCAATGCATGAAGTGTTTTATTTTGGGCATAAACCACTAAAGCAAAATGACAGTTTTGTTGAAAACTGATCTACCAGATAAATTTACTTGCCTGAATGATGCCAACGTATGAGTACAAAGCCATAGCTTCCTGGAGATTTTGCAAAAAACCACAGAATCACATCTAATTGGATTGGGCAAATTCACATAATTTCAACCCAGAATACTTTAAACATACATTCTGTTTATAGTTGGTTAAACTGTTCTGATCAGGAGCAAGCAGTCTTGTCTTGCAGTAAGAATAACACTAGGCATTTCTCATTTTGAAAACTATATGAGCTAACAGTTCTTCAAATCTATAAATAAAATCAAAGAGAAAATTACTATCTTCTTTATTGAATGCAGCAACAAAGGAAAGCAACTAGGATGTGGGAAGAAGTTATCAAAAGGAAGAGTATTGGAGCCTAACACTGAGTGTTGATATGCTGAAAAGAAAATGAATACAGTTGTCGGTCATCAGTCTTCAATCATCTGACCATTTATGAGTCTTAATTCAGATCATGCAATTGAGACAATGGGAAAGAGGAGCTGATGTAGTTTGGTACAATGTTTCGCATGATTCTTTTAATCGTCAGAGTTCCTTCTCCAACATCCATAGCAACCAAGAGTAAATGTGTTACCGCTGAGACAGGAATCAAATCACAAACTAGAGAATGTCTTCAGATGCTGGAAATCCGAGCAACACACACAAAATGTTGAAGGAATTCAGTAGGCCAGGAAGCATCTATGGAAAAAAGTACAGTCGATGTTTCGGGCCCAAACCCTTCGGCAGGGCTGGAGATAAAGGGCTGAGGAGTAGATTTGAAAGATTGGGGGGGGGGGGGGGAAGGGAGAGAGAAACACCAGGTGACAGGTGAAACTTGGAGGGGGAAGTATGAAGCAAAGAGCTGGGAGGCTGATTGGTGAAACAGACAGAAGGCCATGGAAGAAAGAAGAAAGGGGTGTGGGGGAGGAGAAGCACCAGAGGGACGCTATGGGTGAGCAGGGAGATAACATGAGAGGGGAACATCCTCCCTCTTCCTTCAAACAAAAGTGGTAGCCACGGGCACTCGCATGGGTCCCAGCTATGCCTGCCTATTTGTTGGCTAAGTGGAACAGTCTATGTTGCAAGCCTACACTGGTGACTGTCCCACACTCCTCCTACGCTACATTGACAACTGCACTGGTGCTGCTTCCTGCACCTGTGCTGAACTCGTCGATTTCATCCACTTTGCCTCGAACTTCCATCCGGCCCTTAATTTCATCTGGTCCATTTCTGACACTTCCCTTCCTTTACTCGATTTCACTATCTCTTTCTCTGGAGACAGCTTATCCACCAAGGTCTATTCTAAACCAACAGACTCTCACAGCTATCTGGACTATTCCTCGTCCCATCCTGCTACTTGTAAAAACCCCATTCCCTTCTCTCAATTCCTCCATCTCTGCTGCATCTGCTCTCAGGATAAGGCTTTTCATTCTCGAAGGAAGGAGATGTCCTCCCTTTTCAAAGAAAGAGACTTCCCTTCCTCCACTATCAGCGCTACTCTCAACTACATCTCTTCCATTTCATGCATGTCTGCTTTTACCCCATCCTCCCACAATCCTACCAGGGATAGGGTTCCTCTCATCCTCATGCCAGCCCACCAGCCTCCGTGTACAGCACATATTTCTCTGAACCTTCCACCAGCTCCAACTGGATCCCACCACCAAACACGTCTTTCCCTCCTTTGCACTTTCTGTTTTCCACAGAGATCACTCCCTATGCAACACCCTTGTTTAATTATCCCTCCCCACTGATCTCCTTCCTGGCAATAATCCTTGCAAGCGGAACAAGTGCTTCACCTGCCCTTACATCTCCTCCCTCACTACTATTCAGGGCCCCAAACAGTCATTCCAGTTGAGGTGACAAGTCTGTTGGGATCACATACTGTGTTCGGTGCTCCCAGTGTGGCCTCTTGTATATTGGTGAGACTCGATGTAGATTGGGAGACCGCTTTGCCGAACATCTACGCTCCTTCCGCCAGAACAAGCTGGATCTCCCAGAGGCCATTCATTTTAATATCCACTTCCTATTCCCACTCTGATACGTCCATCCAAGGCCTCCTCCACTGCCGGGGTAAGGCCACACTTAGGTTGGAAGAACAACACCTTATATTCCATTTGGGTAGCCTCCAACCTGATCGTATGAACATCGATTTCTCAAACTTCCAGAAATGCCTCGATTCCCCGCTTCACCATTTCCCATCCCTTGTCTGGCCCTGGAGAGAGGACTCTGGTGAGCTGTTATCAGTGACCTGTGCCCCAGTAGGGGTGATGGGGTTAAAAAGAAGAAATCTATGCTCACATTTTCCTGCTGAGAGTGGAAAAATTGGTCAGGACTTCTCAGTTCTATCAACAGACATCTAATTAAAATATAGATTATTGTTCAATTTAACTCACAGAACAAAAATGTTAGTCCCAGGAAAAAAATAAGAGCTTGAGCTCTGCATTCCCATGATTAATCTGACTTCTTGCCAGGACCAAAAACTCCACTTGAGTGAAAAGGGCAGATGCACTAAGTGGACAGATGACCAATTACATTCCTCACTATGTCAGAGTCAGTCCGCATATAACAGGTCTATTATAATCTGGTTTTGACATTTCTGTCTTCTCTAGTGTGATTTCAAAGCTGAGACTGGCCATAATTCCATGAGTGATAACTACCTTCGAAAATGGAGAAAATTTTACTGTTGGCTCCACGCATTCTATTTTAACCAAGTGCTTCAATTTCCTCAACAATTTATTTTCACTATATTTTGTGCCCAGTATAACTACCTGCTCCTGGAGTTACACAGCCAAATTATAATATCAAGGCGTCCTGACGGCACAACAGAAAGATATGCCAGCCAGGTTCAGGCTGAAAATTCTTGTTTCAACTGCATTTATTTTCACTGATCTCTCCAATATTGGATTCAGTGAGCTCAAGAAAAGAAAGCACCACAGATTCTTTTTAAAGATCAATAAAAACAAAAGTACTCAGAAGGCTGGAAAGATTCTGTGAAGATAGAAGTAAAGATAATGACACAAAAGTTATAAACAGATGAAGCCACTTGTACTTCCTACTAATCTTAAATCTCTAACTGGAATTGGGACAATACATATGGCGACTAGTGAAGTTACATGCTGTGCTTAGTCATTTGCCAAAATTTTCAAATATTTTGAATACTCCTGATAACCATAATATCTTTAAAACTATTTAAATGAATCCATGGTTAAAAAACATGAAAATAATAAACATTCATGGAAAAATTTTAACCAAACACAAACAAATCAAATCATCTCACAAAATTACTACTTATTTTAATTGAGGAAGTCAATGAAGAACATATCTCTTCAACAGTTCTAATGTAGTCAGGTTGCTGGAAGATATTCCCCATTATGGGGAACATCGTAAGTGATGCACATTCAAGCTCCCTTAATTGACACAACAGGGAATTCAGCATCAGGATGTATTTATCTAAAAAAAATTGCTTGAATAGTCAGGATGTAATCGAAGCTAGATGACTCCCACAGCTATTCTGATTGCACATCCTCCCATCAAGATTCCTGAAAAAAAAACTTTGCTTTCTCTCAGTTCATCTATATATGTTGCATATGCTCTGACAATGAGACATTTTGTAGAAGAGTCTCGAATGTCTTAATGCCACTGGGCTATTTGGTTGCCTCAAACATAACAGTCAGAGGCCTTGGCTGCATCTGCATCTCTGCCCTCACCTCCTGGAGAGAAAAAAATAGATGAAGTCCTTCACAATACTTACTTTTATATTCATTTAATAAATCATCCTTCATAATTTTAGTTTGTTAATTTAGGGATACAGCACGGCAACAGGCCTTCTGGCCTAATGAGTTTATATATGCCAATTACATCCATGTAACCAATTAACCTACTGGCCCATAATTCTTTAGAATGTGAGAGGAAACTGGAGCACCCAGAGGAAACTTATGTATTTACAGGGAGAACATACAAACCCTTACAGACAGTGACAGAATTGAAACTGGTTCTCTGGTGTGATAATAGTATTATGCTAACCACTATGCTAGTGTGCTGCCTCCAGCCAAGTGCATATTTCCCTCCACTCAGCTTTCAACATTCTACAGGTCTTCTTTTCCACCTTCACCAACTTATGTCCACGTTATGGCTCTTAGCCATATAACCACAGGAAATATAACATTCGGATCCTTGTACCTTTGCCCAGCCCATCATCAGAGAATCCAAACTGTCCTTCCAAGTGAAGTAGTAATTCACTTCACTTCATCCAAAGTAATGTGTTCAAGTTAGTCTTCTAAACTGGATAAACCAAATGTAGATTAGGTGTAACCATCCCATTTCCACTCTAATCTGCCTGTGCCTCCGGTACATTTACACTGAGGCCAAAAGCAAGCTTAAGGAATATTACAATATCCTTTCTACATACATTGAAGTATTCACAATCCAAAGCTGCATTCTCAAATTTCTCCAGTTCCCTCTTTCTTTCTACGTTAAAGAACTGGCCACTTTCACATCATCATGATGGTTCGGCTTTTCTCGTTCTATTCACATAGTCTTGTCTGCTGGGGTCTCACTGGTTATAACACATTACACAGACAAAGAAGCTTAATGTGCTGGTAAAAGTGTGTTATCCTTTGATCTCCACATCCCTCACTGACCTTCTCTCCTACTGCAAACCATTTGTTTCTCCATTTCCCAATTCTGACAGAGTCATAAACCCAGAAAATTAACTGTTTCTTATTCACAGAAGCAGCCTGACCAGCTGAGTGTTTCCATCATTTTTGGTTTTGTTTTGTTTCATAATTACATTTTTTTCCAGTTTCATGAGTTTTGATCAAAATGTGATATCAACACTACTTCACCCGCCTGTACGGACAATTTGATATGTCTCAGCTCCCAGAACTACAGCATAGAGTGAAGGCAATCTGTTTATGATGGGCTTTGAAAGATAAAAATAAAACTAATGATACTGCCTTGTGTTTTCCTTTCCACATAATGCTGCATTTTCCTCAATTTCAAACATTATCAAACTTTCCTTAAAAAGGCACAATGGACCATCTCAATCACTCCCTTTGGCAAAGCATTACATGCTCCAGTAGCCCCATGTCAATAAAGGAATTGCTCCAAATCTTATTGCTCACAGTGTAAAGATTTTCTGTTAATCATCTGGTGTCATCAAACTCTCCAAGTAGCAAGTTAACTTTATTTTTAATCATTCTTTCCCAAACCTTCAAAATATGAAAGAAAGTCGTATTAAAAATCTGTTCTTCTGTTCTACTGATGGTATTCCCATACTTAGAAACTGGCTTTGAACCTTTATTTGGGTATTAAATCTGTACTGAATTCAGCATTGCTACCCATTCCATTTTCCTGCATAAAGTCATGAAACAGATCAAGGTAACATTTGAAATGGCATTAGAATGGTTTACACAAAGAAACAAATCACTGAAAACATGTGTCGTTCCCAACGGGACCTCAGCCAATTCAGCACAGCTGCCAACACTTTGCTATATACCAATCACAGAAGGTCATCAACCCGTGAAGGCACATTGCCCATAACAGCCAGACAGCAGCAACTCATCAGGCTGGCGACCACTGGTAACAGAAAGGTAAGGGAGATCTTACTGCATTTTACTCAGAGGGTCATATCTGCTATTGAAGTATACTGTATGATGGACTAAGAGCTGGAGTATGGGTGGAAGTTTTGCATGTATGAATTGAGGAAAGGAAACCGCCAAGGTTGAATTAAAAGAACCCAGAAGGTGGTTGCTTGACTCCTGTCAACCAACAGTGAGAAGTCCTTCATCATGGAGCAATGTCATGAGTGCAAGCAGAGGATTCTCAAGTGAGAGGGTGAGCAGCCAGATGTTGTGGTATACATTGGCACCAACAACGTAGATAGAAAGTGAGAAGACATCCTGTGCAGTGAGTATAGAGAGTTACGGAAGAAGCTTAAGAACAACATCTCTAATATGATGGTCTCTAGATTTCTCCCAGTAACACATCCTAGTCAAGACAGTAATAGGATAACAGTACAGACAAATGATTGGCTGAAGGTGTAGTACATGGGGCAGGGTTTTAGATCTCTAAAACGTTGGGATCTCTTCTGGGGAATACATGACCTGTATAAACAGATGGGTTTCGCCTGAACTCAAGCAAGACCAATATCCTTGTGGGCAGTCTTGCTTGAACTGCTTGGGAGGGTTTAAACTAATTTGGCAGTGGGATGGGAACTGGAGAGACAGTGCTGAGGATGGGGCAGTTAGTATACAAATGGATGCATTGTGTAGTAAGTCTGTTAGGAAGAACAGGCAGATGATAGGGCAAATTACATTCAGTTGAAGTGTAACATGGCGTCAAAATCAAAAAGGGTGATGAATACAGGACTGAAGGTGTTATATTTGAATGCACACAGTATATGGAATAAGATAGATGATAATGCAGCATAGTTAGAGATTGGGGGGTATGACGTTAGCACCACTGAGTCACGGTAGACAGAAGATCAAGGGGAGAGGGACAGAAGACAAAAATTATAGGACAGTTAGCCTGACTTCAGTAGTTGGGAAGATGCTGCAATTCATTATTAACCAGGAGATTTTGGGTACATGGAGGCACATGATAAGACAGCCCAAAGTCATCATGGATTCCTTGTCAGTCTTGCCTGACAAATCTGTTGGAGCCACAGTCTGGCTCATCTTTCTACAAAATGGATATCCCTCTATTCTGAGGCTCTGCTCTCTGGTCCAAGACTCACCCACTGTAGGAAACACCATCGCCACATCCATTCTATTCAGGCCTTTTAATATTCAATACATTTCCATGTCATTCCCCTTATTCTTCTAAACTTCAGAGAGTACAGATACAGACTATCAAAAGCTCCTCATACATTAACTTTTTAATGTCCAGAATCAATCTCATGTACCTCTTCTGTATCTTTTCCAACATCAGCACATCTTTTCTTAGATAAGAGGCCAAAAAGTGCTTCCAATTTGAGGTTGTGATCTCTGGATTTAAACTTCTAAGTCAGATGAAAATATAATTCCAGCTAAAGGATGAAAGCCAGTTTCTAAGCCGGGGCTAGAACTAAATGAACAGAAGAATGAAGATTTAGTGCACTTCACTTTCACACCATGAAGGTTTGGGATAGAGTGAGTGAAAAATAAAGATAATTTGCTCCATCATACCGTAATAACAGGAAAAGAGTAACAGAAAATCTTCACACTTAACAGAAAGTTATGGGCAAATAGTGTACTCTTATGTCAATCTTGTCATGTCAGTGAACAGTCTTCTGAATGTTTGCTGCATTTCCCCCTTGGTAAGTATATGGAATTTTCAGTAAAGGGATCAAAACTGTGCATAATACTTCAGATGCAATTTCATCAAGTCTTGTATAATTACAGGAAGTCCATTGTAATTTCTCATGATAAAAGGCAATATACCATTTGGTATCCTAACTGCTTGTTGCAACTGCATGTTAATGTTCAGTGAATTGGTGCAAGGTGAAAAGTCTATTTGAACATCAAAATTACCCACCTAAAAAGTACTTTGATTTTCTGATTGTTTACCAATATGTACAAACTTACATGTTATTGAAGAAGGATCTCAGCCCAAAACATCAATTATCTATTCATTTCCATAGATGCTGTCTGATATGCTGAGTTCCTCCAGCATTTTCTCTTCGTTGCTTTGGATTTCCAGCATTGGCAGACTTTTCTCACATTTATATTTCACCTGCCATGTTCTTATCCACTCACAAATGTTGGACTATGCTCTACTGCAGTTTACTTAAATCTCCCTACATCCTGAAGAAACCCCCATCTCATCAAGGTCAGTCAACATGGAAACATGAATATTTTGTTCCCTCAGTCAAATTTACTTGGATAGCTAGCGAAAAACTAGGGCCAAAGCATCAGTTCCTGCCGTAGCCACCAATCACAGTCCCTCTCTGCTTTCTTTTGTTAACTAACTTTCATTCCATGCTTGTGTATTATCCCAATTCCTCCAATATTACTGAAGAAGCTCAAAAGAAGAAGATGATACTATGTGACCAGTATCGCAATTTGATGGAAGTCAGACACAGAGAATGCTGGTGATATTAAGATGAATTTTGAGAAGCCAGTTACCTGATGAGTGTAACTTCACACTGAAGTGATCTTCTGTTTGCCAGGAGAGCCTCTGCCCCATTATTCTCATCCATCTCCTTTCACAAGGGCTTGAGTGCAGCAGCAGAAAAAACTTTTGAGCCTACTTTCTTAACTGTAGCACAATGGTTACATTACCTTCTCCATCACAATCAGTTCAGAATGATTTTCACTATCTGCACTTAAAACATATACATCTTCCCTTTAAGAGATGCCAGGTGGATTTAAGTGGGGCTCTCCAGCTTTAAGCTGTGCAAGCCTCTGACATATTTTGGATCCTGCTGAGCCATTCAATAGTATAGTTTGCCCTGACTGCATGCTGTAATCACTTTAATTAGCAAATAGCATGAAGTTGGCATGCTGCCTGCATTAGAAGGAACAACAGGGGCTTAATTGTGTCAATTTAATACATTTTCAGAATTCTGCCATCAACTGTGTTTTTTAAATCAGAGACAATACAGATTGGTGATTGCTGCTTTATGTGTCTTCTGAGGGTCTGAAAAGAATCATTGTTTGCAAAATAACTGTTTACCTCTTGGTGGCTTCCACGTGAACCCATTTTTTAAAAAGTCACTGCCCCCCAAATTACCTCATCAGGAGTATTCCTCACTTCTACAGTACAACACACACAGAAAGTTAATTTCAACCATGAATCATAGAATGTATAACACATTAAGAATGTGCCGGTTGTTTTTGTTCATGGATCCTTGGAGTAATTCATTTCTACTATTCACCATCCTTTCATCTCCTTAATCCCCACACTGGAGGCAATCACCACAGCTTTATCCTTAACACAAACCTTTATTTCAAGCCACAGACTAATTCTCTCTGTGAAAAGACTTGCCTTTGTTTTACTGATAACCTCAGTTCAGAATTCCACATTAGAACAATCAAATTAGGAGAAGGAGTAGGTAATCTGGCCCATCAAGCTTGCTCCATCATTCATAAGGTCATATCTGATCTGCACATGGACTATCTTTAGTCCATGTGCAGGTCACCTTTCCTTTAGGACCCACAATTCCCCTGAAATGAAAAAATCTAACTGTGCTTTAATGAACTAGCTTTTATTGCTTCCTTGGGCAGACAATTATAGAGATTCACAACTCTCTGGCAAAAGCTGTTCCTCTTCATCTCCATCCTAAATCTACTCTCCTGAATCTTGAAGTTATTTCCCCTTGTTCTTGTCTCTTGTACTAGTGGAAGCACCTTTCCTGTCTCTGTCTCTACCTTATCTATCCTTTTCATAATTTTATAAGTTCCCCTAAGACCCCCTTTTATTCCAGAAGTTTAGGGGGGGGGGGTGGCTAGTTTATGAGGATTGTAGACACTGCTCAACATATCACAGAAACCAGCCTCCCCTTCATGTACTCCATGTATTTTTTTTTTTGCTGATTCATAAAACAGCCAGAGTAATCAAAGGCTCTACCCACCCTAGACATTCACTCTTCTCCCCTCTCCCATCAGGAGGAAGAATTAGAAATGGAATCAGGTAAAATATCTCCAAAAAAATGTCATGAAATTGATTAACTTTGCAGCAGCAGTACAATACAATACATGATAAATATAGAAAAAAACCCTGAATTACAGTAAGTAATATATGATAGTTAAAGTAGTGAAAAAAAAACAGAAATAAATTAAAAACAACGTAAAGTTGTATTCATGCATTGAATGTCCATTTAGAAATAGGATGGCAGAGGGAAAGAAGCTGTTCTTGAATTGCTGAGTGTGTGCCTTCAGGCTTCTGTACTTCCTTCCTGATGGTATCAATGAGAAATGGGCATGCCTTAGGAGGTGGGGGTCCTTACTGATAGACGCTGCCTCTCTGAGGCACTACTCCTTGAAGACATCTGGAAAACTACAGAGGCTAGTACCCATAATGGGGCTGACTAATTTTACAATTTTCGGCAACTTACTTCAATCCTTTGCAGTAGGCCCCATCCTGCCATACCAGACGGCGATGCAGCCAGTCAGAATGTTGTCCACAGTACATGTGCAGAAGTTGTTGAGTGGATTAAGTGACAAACTAAATCTCTTCAAACTCTTGATGAAATATAACTGCTGTCTTGCCTTCTTTTTCAATATGATGCAACCAGGTTAGGTCCTCAGAGATATTAATACCCAGGAACTTGAAATTGCTCACTCTCTCCACTTCTGATCCCTCTATGAGGATTGGTTTGTGTTCCCTCGTTTTACCCTTTCTGAAGTCCGCAATCAGCTCATTGGTCTTCTAACATTGAGTACAAGGTTGTTGCTGCAACACCACTCAACAAGATAACAAAAGCCTGGAAGTATTGACTCACCAGTTTCCAGGAAAACTTCTACTCCACTATTATAAGACTAGTGAATGATTCCCTAATATGATAAAATGGACTCTTGAATTCACTGTCTACCTTGAGACCTTATATCCTATTGCCTACTTGCATTGCTCTTTCTTTGTAGCTGGATTCTTTTAATGTTTAACCTTGTACTGCCTCAATGCACTGTATAACAGATTGATCCATCTGAACAGTATGCATGACAACCTTTTTACTGTACCTCAGTACGTGAGACAATAATAAACCACTTCAGTTCCATTCTTCTGAATTCCAATAAAAAGAGTCTACGATGATTCATTCTCTCTTCATAGGCTAATCCTCTCATCTCTAACAAACCTGGTGAATCTCCTCTGTACCACTTCCAAAGCTTTTCTCAAGTAAGGAGATTAGAACTGCACACAGTAGTCCAGGTTCAGCCTCACTGGTGCCCTGTAAAATTGTAGCATTACTTCCCTGCTCTTAAATTCAATCCTTCTCACAATGAAGGCCGACATTTCACTTGCCATCTTGATAATATGTTGCACCTGCAAACCAAACTTATGTGATTCATGCAAAAACACTCTTCCCCTCTGTACAATAGCATGCTATTATCGTTCACCATTTAAATAATGATCTGACAGTCTATTTTTGCTTCCAAAGTCGATGACTGCACATTTTCTAACATTGTGCTCAATCTGCTAGACCCTTGCCCACTCACTTTACCTGTCTAAATCTCTTTGCAGATTTACCGTATTCTCTGCACAATATTTTCCCAATCAATTTTGTGACTTCATCAAACTCAGATACATTATACCTGATCCCCTCTTCCAAATAGTTAATGTATATCGCAAACAGCTGTGGGCCTTGTGGCCCTCCACTCACCACTGACTGCCAACCAAACACACCCTTTTATCCCAGACACAGGAGATACTGCAGATGCTGGAAACCCAGAGCAATGCACACAATGTGATGGATGAGTTCCGCAGGTTGGAAACAAACAGAGACGTTTCATGTTGAGACCTTTCATGAGGATTTTGATGAAGGGTATTAGCCCAAAACTTCAATTATTTATTGCCATCCAAAGACAATGCCTAACCTGCTGTGCTCCTCCAGCTCATTGTGTGTATTACCCATTCAGTGCAACAATTTGCCTTCTCATGGTTAACCAGTCCTCTGACCATGCTAATGCATTACCCCAAATGGGCATGGCTCTTTGCAGCACCTTATTGAATACCTTCTGGAAATCCAAATAAACAAAATCAATCTGCTCTGCCCTATTGACTGCACTTGCATTATCCTCAAAGAATTCCAGTAAATTTGTCAAGCAGGACCATCCTTCCACAATCCATCACATTTAAATGATTCTCTGTGCAAATACTCTTTCTCACATCTCTGTTCCAGCTTTTCCCCAATTGCAATATTCAAACTCCTTTCAAGTTTAATTGTCTAAATTACCCTTGGGATTTTTGAATGCCATTTTATATCTACACCAATATAAACAACAAACACATGATTTCTCTGGTCATTCATACGTCTGACTGCATTGTTTAATGTCTGCCAAAGCGCGATGGGCATTGCTGCAACAAATTAAAGATGGAATTAGAAATTTTAGGATTATGTAATCAAGTGACTATTGACTATTATTTTTTATCGTTAACCTGCACTTATGTATTCACCATGGTAATACTAAAATAACAGCTTGTGCCTTTAAGAGAACACGGTGATATATTTATGCACGTATGGAGTAGAAAGAAGAATTATAATATTTTAGAAAGAAAGTCGAGTACTGGTCATATGGTTAGGAAAGATTTTCACGAATAAGCTATTGGGGCTGCATAACGTGATTGTGTGAAGTTCTTTGTCGGACTAATAGTATGAGTGAGGATAAGTCATTTCAGGATCTAGCCTATACGTGTTTGGAGGTTAAGCACATGTGTGCCAAAATTGCCACAACCATATTGGCTTTGTATGTTTTGTTTTTGAATTTTCTTACTGCATACGTAACTAATTGATACGCGAGTGTGTGGACCAAATTAAAGCTGAGATTGTAACAGCAGGAACCGAATTCCTTTTTATTAATTTTGTTGTTTTTACTTTGATACCCCCTTTATGCATTAAAACACCTAAACAAATAAAGGAATTAAAGACCCAAAAATATATTTGTTGCCCTGCGTCTGTATTTTCCCCAGGCAACAATAATCTGAGAAGATATATAGTGGTTTAAATAAATACAGTATCTATTTAAAGGTTTAAAGAAAAAACAATAAAAATTTGTTGGAAAGATTCAGAACCATATTTTAAAAACAAGACACTTTTAAATAAAGTTGTCTCGCAGAAGAGTCAAGATACAATAGGTAAACTTTGTACAAAATGGAGTAATGGATTAGAACTGCATTTTCTCAACATTTCATAGTATCAAAGTACAATTCTGGAAGAAAAGAAATTCATTCTTGGATAACACCATCAACATCGGTTTGCAACGTTTTTATTTTAAAATCTAATATGAAGCACTTACACCAAACACAAAGGAGCAAGACACATCAACTGAATACATGTCAACAGAGACTTCAGACAAATTGCAAATGTCATTTCTATCAAGAAACCACAGTTGGAAAGATAATTCTTAGCAACAAAAGCTTAAGGTTGGATGTGGTAAAATAACTTCAATGACTTAATCCCTCCCACCCAGGCTCAACAACAGAAATGCTCAGACTGACTTGCTCTGGATACAGAGGGGTTATCTTACTGTGAACCCCACCCCAATCCTGGAGATGTGACAATAGCTCAGGCAGCACAACGATGAGGCCTTGCCAATCTTCCGAACCGGCAAAGGCTTGGAATTGATGGGTGTCGTATCTGAAATTGATTTTTAAAATAATGTTTAAATGCCTTTGGCGTTGAACCAATGTTCACCATCATGATATAAAAATGTTTAAAATACAGTTTTAATGAAGTCAAAAATGTTAAAAATATTTAAAGAAGAACATATAGTCTCTGCAAAAGAACCATTGCAATTCTCTTCTTTGGTTTTTAATTCTTCACACTGCAGTCCCCATTTAAACTAAAAGCCCCCAAGTTCTTTGCTGGTGTGAACAGGGGCAGAAATACAGTGTATCAATGGGAGTTCCAGCTACACCTGGTTCCACTTTGAAGTGCATATAAGTTGGTGAAGACCAGCCTCGGTAAGAAAGAGATCAATGCTGTGTTTGCAATATTGTCACACCTGAAATAAGTTTAATCTACTTCCACCATAGTTCCACCAATGGCCTCTAAATGCAAGAGCATCTTAATAGGTTTGAGCTACAGAATTTGTCAATAAGTGCAGGATTTGTTCCACATCTAATATTAATTTGAACATCTGAACATCAACTGTCTTGCTTAGGACTGTTGACTATCATGCACAGGACTGTATGTTGAAATGAGGAGGTACGTTTTGTAATAAGAAGACTAAGAGAAAGTCAAAGAGGACAAATGGGAGGCTGTAAATATTGATAATGAAGTAATTGGCTAAAATAGCCACATGACTGCAAAGTCAGCCACTCTCCTTCAGACAGTGGGCCAGGCTGAGGTTATCACTTTGCACAAATGTTACAAGATGACAGTTGACTTGCAATACCGTAACTATCTTTGATACAACAAATACATTATTTAAAATCAAGTATTTAACACTTTGCAGAATGAAGTCTATGAGAACTCAGGGCTTCAAACTATTCACAATGCAAGCTGTTACAGTTTCACTGAATTTTAGTTTAGGCTCATGAGAGATACAAGCATCAGTGAAGTCGAACCGGCAAAAATCTTTTACTTTTAAATGACCTTTTTTATTTCTTAACATTCATTTTAATTAAGAGTTCACTGGCCACCCAAGAGCATTTGCTTTTACAAAATAAGATGTCTTTAATAGAACAATAGTCAGTGGATTCATCCATAATCCAGCAGACTGAACCTTGCAATTCAAGTTTTGATCATCCAAGACTGAGAGTGACAATGAATCGATCAAACCCACTGCTTGGGAAATGGCATAATCTGAAGGGGTGGGGCAGATGGGCAAAGTCAGCACCATCCTTATGTGATTGACACTAAGGAAAATGCCTTCTAACATCAGCAATCACTGTCACCATTTAAGAGCTTCCAGATGATAATATTAAGAGTCAATTAGATGAAGTTCCATTGCTCTCAGTAACACTACCCACTCCATCACTGCTCATTTGCTGTACCTACCAATTTCATGCTTCTTAAATGCTGTCAAATTTAAAGTATCGAAATAGATTTAAAAAAAAACTTCCATTAACATATAAAGAAGATGCAAAATAAATTTTGCTTGATGACAATGAAGGAAAAAAAAATCCAATGATGGATCTTTGGGACCCACTCAAGGATTCCAGTCAAAAAACTTTCAGATCCTAGGCCATTCCCACTTGTCATTTCTCTTGATTGGGATAACTGGCATGAACTGGGAATGAACTTGGGAATGAACTGGGATAGTTCATCCTCACTGAGCGAAGACACTGGATGGGTTTCACTCATGTTTGGCATTCTTCTGAAAGCAAGGTTAGAAATGGATTTCTAAGTATTTCAAAATCACTGTCATTGTAGAACTGACAAGCTTCAATTGTGAACATAATTAGTTTTTGTCACTTGGTCCTCAAAGTTTAAATAGGCTTTTAGATGTGGAAGTGGGAGATCTCGCATTATAATTGCAGAAATTGACTCTGCACTTGTGTTTAATTATTTATCAATCATTGACAAACACTTTGAAGATTCCAAACAGGTCAACGGCTGAAGTAAATGTTGTACCAGACAAAATGTGTTTCATAATTGTACATCTAGAAAGGTGATAGATTAGCAACTATAGTGGAAAAATTCACAGAGATCTGCTGACTTCAGTAAATTCTGGGGTTCTCTGTATTTTAAAGTTCTCAGTTTGACAAGCTGCACTTCAGAAGGAATATTTTCCTATTTACAAAGCACTCTCATTCCAAGAAAGAACAAGCTTTATTCATCATAAGACAATTATTCAATACCAGTGACAGCAAGAATGATGAAAACTCTTTTCCTGGCTTTTTTTGTTGGCTATAGTGCTGTAGAGAAGTCAGTAACAGAGGGGATAAAAAAAAGTCAGGGGAAGTAGGGAGAAAAACTAATCTAATTGTCATGCTGTCTTTTTATAATCAAATAACTAAACAAGCACACAAACAGCTCAAGGTGTGTATATTTTGACAGCTATGGAATGTTTTCCCTTCTTCCTCCAAGAATACTGTAAAAGCAATAGTTTATTGTTTTTTTTACCCCTTCAAATTTTGAGACAAATTCCAAATGTTCTATCAACCTTTGCTATTCTCTCAAGTGAACATCACTAACTATTCTCAGAAATGGACAAATGTTCCTTCTGATTCAGAATTCTCTTTCACAACTCATTATCCAAAGAAAGTGAGTCCTGCAACAAGAACTGGACACCAAAATGCCAAGGCAAATTCATTTCTGTGCCTGAAGAAAACCCACCTTTCACTGCCCCAATCTTTGACTTTGGTGGGAACTCAGCTCAGAATGAAATTTACTCTTTCTTTGTTGAGCATATCCACAAAAGTAGCTATGGTCTTTGTCCTCCAATTTCTCCACCATACATTTAGGAACAGTTATTACTCTACAATCATTTGTCTACAAAACCAGCCTGGATAACTTCACACAACTCAACCCTGCAGTGATTCCACAACTGATGACCCATTTTCAAGGACTCTACAATTTATGTTTGTCGAGCAATTGACTGATTGATTGATTGATTGATCTATCTATCTATTTCTCCTTATCTTTCTATCACATCACTGATGAAGATGGCAGAGTCTGTCATCACGGCATTGGTTATAATCAATACCTGCAACCGGCTGGATGTCCGAGAAGAGTTTATTCATCATAGATGTCGGGAAAGCGCTAGACCCTTGTTCACTTATCTATCTATCTATTAGTTGCACTGTTCATCTTCTTTTGCACATTTGTTCTTTGTCAGTCTTTGTATGTAGTTTTTCATTGATTTTATTATTTTTCTTTGTTTTACATAGACTAACTTTAATAAATTTATTGTGAACTTCTAACCATCCAGGAGTCAATCATTGAGATTGCCACTAAACCAACAACTAATTTTTTTCATCTGTCTCCGGCCATGAAGGTCTGACCTGACCAAAACATTCAAATTCCCCGTTTCTCTCTAACATTAAATAGGAATGCCAATGTAATGACTTGAAGTGAATAATGAAATCCTCTGGATTATTTATTTATTTCAAGGATTTATTCAAATCTTTGTGGCTGGATACCGTGTGCACTAGTTGCAATGGCTGATCCTCAACTTACTGAATCCCAACAGATATGGAAATAAAGAACCAGTCTTTCATCACTTCTGGATCCAAATCCTGGAACTATTTCCCCAATGATGTTCAAGTATAATTTTAATTAATATTTTATCTTGTAGCAAAGTTTGTCTGTGTTATACTCACTTTGTTGTGTTTAGAAAGTAGTTCAAAATACAGAAGCAAAGTACATACAAAAGTAGGATCAAATACATAAAAATGCTGATTATATGTAGATTAAGCACTAGTGCAGTTTTCTAAGAAGAGAACAGTAAGGTTGCCAGCTTGTACAATGCTGGCCCCAACAGGGATTCAAAACGTAATTCTGAGCAATGTCTAATGGGCATAAACAAGCATCATTTGAGGAAGATGAGTTAATTCTAGTGGATCCATGGGTGCATTTTTATATTTTTGAATTATGCTTTCAAGGAGTTCATCCATTTCTATTGCAGCAGTTTTGAAGTTATTTCAGAATAAATGCTAATTTATTCCATCGTTCCTCCATAGGTTCCATAAGGACGTTTTTTTCCAGGAGCAAGTAAAGTGCAAAGCAAACTTCTCTAGAGCAAAAGAGGTTTTAGGGTGATCTGGCAGAGGTATACATATTTGGAGGAAGATCAATTAGTACTTAGTGAGAATTATTTCCCGTCATGGGAGAATCAAAGACAAGAGGATATAGTCTTACGCTGAGAGATCAGAGGGATAGAAACAACCTGAGGGAAATTTTTCACAGATAGTGATCAGAATTTTCTGGCCGAAGGGGAGGAGAAGGCAGAGACTGTATCTATTAAGCATGTAAACAAACACCTGAATCACCAAGCTGTAGAAATCATTGAAGCTAATATGGCAATGGCAAAGCAGGATACACCTAGATGGGTGCAATGATCTACATCAATGTGGTAGACAAAGGGCCTATTTCTGTCACGAATACCAGGTAGCTCTATGATATGCTGCTAACCATAAAGATGAAAAGCATCTTTAAGGGCAGCTTCGTAGAAGTCTTGGGAGACGACACTACTTAAATAGTGCTGATAACCCTGATTGTGGGCTAGATAAGAACAAATTAAGTTTAAATACTCCGGAGTTCCAGAGCATATTGCAAAATGTACATTTGGTCTACATATAATTAATCTGACAATCTTCTATGTTAATCAATTAACAGAGGAACTCTGGATTGCCTGTATCTCAAGTTATTATGCTTCTCTTGCTGTCAGAGGCATAGACGTGGTTGATTCTGTATTCTTGTTCATTCTTATGCTATACAGAGAGAGAGAGAGCTGTATCTGTTACAGATCTAATGGTTAGCAGAGTTTTGCACTGACATTCATGAGAGACTAGTCTTTCTCAGATTCCCAGGGATCAAGGTAACTCTGCAGTTACATTGTCAGTGACAGAGAGCAATTGACCAGCTTAGAAGCACAGAATTTCAGTAATATAGTCCAAGATTTTGCAGAAATTGATGGCATAAAACTTAATTTGATGAATGCTCAGACATAGAAGTCCAGAATAACACTCACTGTCACTAACCTAAGCCAGACAACTAAAACTTATGGTCTACCATCTTCATTCTATTCTGCAAACCTTTGTTTTATTAACTGGAGATTTGCACTGTTTTTATTTACCCATTTTTCAAGATCCGGTTCTCACTGGAAAGAGCAGCCTTTCAGAAGGTAATGAACCACGTTCTTGAACAACACATTCCTTCTTCTAAAGGTACTGCCACAACACTGTTGTCAAGGAAGCTCCAGGATTTGGACCCAATGAAATATTTACACATCAGGAGAGTGTATGGATTGGAGGCAAAAAAAATTCCCTTATCCTATAAGTTATTGATTTTAGGAAAACCTGCATGTGTAGCCTGGGCAAGTAAATTATAACATATAACATTATAACATATGTCATTCACAATGCAGGTGGAATAGGAAATATTAAGGACGTCATCCAGGGAATGGTTGAAGTGAAAAACCGTGGCATCAAAGATGGGAGAAAGGGTTTGGTCAAGCAGATAGTTACCTGAAGAAAAATGTGTAGTAAAACAAAGAGCAAAAGGTTTGACTACTAAGTGTCTAAAGGTGCCAGCATTCATGAATTTTGGTAAGATATTTTTCAAAAGTAAATACAGAAAGAAATGAAAAGCGGATGTGGTCAGAGATTCAGAGAGGTCGGTAGAAATTATCTTGTGACTCAGATGAGAGAGATGCCACAATCAATAGGATCACTATGAATTTTTGTAAGAACTTGATATGCAGGAAAATATCAAAGCAGGAAAATGAGATTAAGAACTCATGAAGAGCTTGGTGAACTAACATGGAGGTTGAAGCAACAAAAGATGTGAAATTGTATTGGTTGAGAGCATTTTTCTGGAACTTGGTTTGACTTGAAGGGCAAGACAAAGTAATGTGTCCAAAGAAGGTGAAATTGTTGTATTGATGGAGTGATGAACAAGATGTCATTTAATAATAGGGGCTAGTGGTGGATGATACAAGTTGGCAGGTAACTGAAACACCCACTGGCATGGAGACAAAGAACAGCTTTAGCTAAATTGCAATCATTAATACTGCATATCCTGGAAGAAAAAGGGAAGAGATAAGAAAATGATCAGCAATGGTGCAGAGCTAAAATCGAAGGTTTTCTGGTGGAATAAATTGATGAAAAGTGATCCAATTCAGGAGGAAGCCGTTCAGTATCAATAAACTGATCTCCAAGTCCTGCTGTACAGCTGATAACCAGAAGTGGAATTATAGGGAGATACTATGAGAACTTTCATGATGCAACCTCCAGTGACAACTAACATCAGCCCATAGCAAATTTCTCAGGAGAAATCAAA
The DNA here is from genome assembly GCF_030144855.1 of Hypanus sabinus. Classification (NCBI taxonomy): domain Eukaryota; kingdom Metazoa; phylum Chordata; class Chondrichthyes; order Myliobatiformes; family Dasyatidae; genus Hypanus; species Hypanus sabinus. The sequence goes on from NC_082724.1 coordinate 41,481,099, forward strand.
TGGGACAAAAAAAAAGAACATCGCCACTTTATAAATGAGGTGGTTGTGATCTGCTACAGCTGAAATTGGTACATGTTATACTTAGAAATGCTGGACATTGATTTTTAGTAAACATTGAAGAAGCTGAATATCCTGAGAAATATTGCTTCAGGTTAGATCTCCAATCAGCATCAGATGTTCATTATGCTGCTCTTCATACTAACAATGAAAATGCACCACTCTGGCTTTAAGAAGGGTGAAGATAGAATTCACTCGCAACAAGTATGATTTCATTTCCAAACACAAGAAATTCTGTAGATGCTGGAGAACCTATAACCTCATGAATAGTTGTATCCTGCATATAATTCTCTGTACCTTCCACCATTTCCAAAAGGATCTTACCATTAAACATATCTTTCCCTCCCATCACACCTCCACTTTCTGCAGGGGTTGCTTTCTATGTGTCTTTTCTGTGACATCACCCCTTCCCACTGACCTCCCTCCTGGAATTTATCCATGCATGCATGACAAGTACTACTACTATTTTAGGACTTCAAAAGGTCTTTCTAGGAGAGGCCACATTTCATCTTGCAAATTTGTTGGAGTATTCTATTGTATCCGGTGCTCTTGGTGTGAACTCACCTATGTTGGTGAGATCTAACGATGATTGGGGTATAACTTTATTGACAACCTTCCCTTAGTCCACAGCAAAAGGGAGGATTTCCCAATGGCTACTCATTTCTATTTGACTTCCTATTCCAATTCTGCTATATTTGTCCATGGCTTCCTCAATGCTAATGATGAGGTAAAACTCAGGTTGGAGGAACAATGCCTCATATTCCTGTAACCTATAACCCTGAACCCCCATATCAATCAGGAACTGATTGATCTCTGCTTTAAATGCACCTTCCAAAGCACTCTGTGGCAATGAATTCCATACTTACTATCCTCTGATGGGAAAAAAAATCCACCTCATCTCAGTTTGAAATGGATATCCCAATGCCCTCAGATCCTAAACACTCCTACTAATGGAACATCGTCTCCAGGTCCACTCTATCCAGGCATTTCAGTATCCAGTAGGCTTCAATGAGATCTGCTCTTATCTTTCTGAATACCATTGAATACAGGTACAGGAACATCAAACATTTCTCATATCTGAAGCTTGTTATTCTTGCAACCCTCCTCTGGCCCCTTTCTAAGCTCAACACATTCTTCCTTAGATAAAAGGCTCTACCATCTCTTCAGCTACATCTTTCAGAACTCTTTGGTGTAGTCCTTGACCAGTAGATTGAACCTTTAGACCAGTAGATTCAGACCTTTGAGGATTCCCAGCACCATTTCCATCATGCTTCACTGCAGTCACCTCTGCCCCATGATTCTCTTGAAACTCAGGCAGGTTGTTGGTGTCTTCCTTTGTGAAGACTGATGTACAATACTTAACTCCTTCACAGTTTCACTGTTTCCAAAAAACTTTGGAATCTTCTTTTATTGGCTAGTTTGCTTTGTATTTCAACTGCTCCTTTATAACTTTTTTTGTTGCCTTTGTTGGCTTTTATAGTCTTCCAAATCCTCTGGCTTCTCACTAATTTTCACCAGATTGTATACCTTCTCTTTGTTTTTATGCAGCCCCTGGCTTCCCTTTTCGGCCATGCTCATCTCAACTTCCCATTAGTGTCCTTCTTCCTTGGGATTCCGCAAACTTTAATCATAAATTAAAATCATTTTCGCTTCTGAATTGTCTTTCTGTGGTGGTGAACAATATGGCAATAGTAAGATGTGGCACAAGACTGATAGCATTCCTCTCTTAATTTTGTCATACCTGCTCAATATTATAGAATGTTAGGTGGTGAGAATTAAAGAATGAATTTAATTTGGTGTTTCAGTTGTGACCAAGTCCCAAAAAGGTTTGATTATAGCACTGAGACAAAGCACTTGGCCAAGCTGATGCTCACATGACACTGAGTATCCTCTCTCTATATATTATCATATCAATTTATTCCTTTCACACATACTTATTCAGCCTCCTCTTGAATCCATCTTCAAGAATTATAAACCTATCAACTGAAACCTGACCTGGAGTGCTGATTATATTTCCACAGATTGCCACTGCTGATCAGACATATTTCTTTCAAATAAAGAGCAAATTTATTGATCCAGCTAGAAATGAACAAAATCTATTTATTTCCCCATTGTTTAAGGGTGTTAAGATGGTAAGTATCTTTTGCTTCTTCCTTTGGCTTCTACCTGCCTATCTGACATGTTCACAGCCGCTCAAATACAAATTGGAAAAAAAATCATTGAGAATGTTAATCAACTAAAATTATGAAGTTGCCAATTTGCTAACAAGGCAACAGTGTGGAATAATATATTGATAATAATTTAAACTTTTACCAGTAACAGAAACTGCCATTAACACTGAGATCTGGAGTTCCTGACAGGAGCAGCTGTGGTTATAAAATTCATGTGGAACAGAATAAACTGATAAAAGATGGCTCCAAGAAATTTCCAATGCTAGCTGAAAGTCATTAACATCAACAGTATCATAAATCAAATTCACTGAGATTTAAGCTTTCAGCAATAATGAAACCTAGGCTTTTCCATTTTATCACATTTCCTACATGCATCAGTGGTGTTCAGAGTACTTTTTTTCTGAACGAGCAAGCCTAATGCCAATGCAGATGCACAATTATCATCCTTATTAAGCACTGAAATGAAGTTTATTTTTGAAATGTAAACATCATTTGCAGAATAAAAGTTCATCATGTTTTTATATTCAATGAAAACATAATTGCAACTTCATAGACCAAAAAGCAAATGTCTTTATTATAACCTGCAAACACATGATATCTGCATAGCATCTGATCAGATAATTCAACTAATCTTACCGGTATGCTCAAATATAAAATATACAGTATACTGGGTCAGCAGTTTGTCTTTGTGCTTCAAACATAAGAGCAGAAGCTTGTTCCAAAATTCAAATTTTGGAACTTGGGCATTTCTTGGGAAGTACTTTCTGAGCACCAATCCCCCCAAAAAATTCACTACCTCTTGAACTGTTCTAGTCCATCATTGATTTCCTTTGGAGTTCTGAACTTCCAAAGCTTTATATTTGTGGATGCCTTCGGACTGCTGAGTGATGGGTGGTATCATTCTGCGTGAGAATCTGAGAAGGGCCAATGTCAATGTCTTAGCCTGACATTCACTGAGGACAATTAAATGAAGGCAGAGGCTGATTTTTTTTTTAATTCCCCTTTCTTTCCAGTTTTTTGACATTAAAATGGTTATGCTTCTCAGATGCTACTTCTTGGTGCAGAACTATCTTGAGAACAAAGCCAAGAAACATTGCCAAATGTTTTCATATCAATCAGTTATAAAGTGGAGGAAATCACTTAATAATCATGTGCACAGTCTAGTTATGTGTTCTTCAGTACATGCTAATGATGTTTCTGATGTCTGTCTACACAGTTCAGGATTCTAGAAACAAGCAAGGCTGGTAGAACAGAGTATAAAATGGTGGTAAATAGACAGAAAACAGTCATCAAGTGATAAGTGGGATGATTTTGCCTGTTTTGTTTGATGATGAGATGCTTAAAAGAATTTAAGCAGCTGGTCCTGAAAAAAGATGGTAGCTTAATTCTATCCTTTTAACTGAATTTGCCAAGTTCCACTTTTAGCAGTTTGCTGAAATTAAATTTAGTGCTATGGTTAAGATGCAATTCTAGCAGAGAGAGTTTCTTTATTTCAATTTAATTAAAAATGTTATCAACTCAATTCCAAAACCATCAAGACATAAGATATTTATTATGTAACAAATCACCAAGGTTTAAAATGTTGGAATAACACCAGCCTATTGTTCTTCCAACTATTGATTAATATCTGCTTTTGCTAATTTTCAAAAAGGACAAACTATAAATTGCAGATCTATAATACACAAGCAATTGAATGTTTACAAATTACACCAACAATAATCTTATACTAATACATCATACTCTTCATAACATATTTCTATGTACCTAGGCATATTTCTAGGTACTATCAATTGTGGGAAATGCACATTCACAAAACTTTAGGCCAGTAATTAGTATCTAATTTTATAGATGAAGCTGTTTAATTAGCATTTTACAACAGATTTGACTAATTTATATCAGGTGAATTTCAACAGCTCAATTTGATGGCATCACCAGACACAAAACCTCCTCCTCCTTCTTTCAGCATTCCAAAGAGACTTTTCATTCCAGGTCTTTGTGCTTCACTCTTCCATTCCTATTGATAACTACTCCCTTCACCTTATAATTTCCCATTCAACCAGAGGAGGAACAAAATCATAAGACAAAGGAGCAGAATTATGCCATTCAGCCTATCATGTCTGCTCTGAAATTTGATCTTGGCTGTAAGCCAGCTCTTTTCTTTTTTCCTTACTTGTTACCCACAGTTTTTGGTTCCCTTCAAGCCTCTGAAGGCTCCACCGCCTGCTTTACACTACTCTATAAACCTCAGATGTATTATAGTGTCTCTGGCCTGGAGGATGAACACTGACAGGTGCATACCCATTGCATCTTGCGAAAAGACATCCGTATGCAGCTGAGTTGAAACCTGGCATTCCTGCAGCAGTGAACTGTGATCTAGTGGCTGTGTGGCTCGAAGTGAACTGCAATGATTGCCTGTGTGAGTAGGAGTTGGATGGACAGGAGTGACTGGTGCTCAGGCCAGAACTGTGAGTATGGTTCATTGCAGGGCCTGGTTGCCACTTGCTCCATAGACCACCCAGTTCTTACAGTTCCTCTTGTCACTTGCTACTGTCTCCCCTGCTTGTTGTTTGGCTGCACACGCTGCTCAGCATGGAACTCCCCCTGTGGCAGAAACCTGAACAGGGGAGAGAAATTTCCAAGTTGAGGAGATCTCCCATCAACAAAGTGACAGATGTTGATTTTCATCTGACAAGAGAGACAGGAGGATATGGGCATTGGATCAGCATACAGAGCAGATGCTCCTGTTCCCCAGCACATGCACTGTGCAGACCAAAATGCAGACTCCAGTCTGCTCCTGATGGCCTTGACCCCACTACTTATCCTACCCCTCACAGGGGACCACTGCACATTTTTCTCCGTGGCTAAGCCCACACCCACTCCTGCAGTGAGGATGTAATTTTAGCCATTCATTGCCATAGGAGTACCAGTGATCTGCCAAGTCATAAAACAGGTACCCAGCACAGTGGCACTATCCATAAGACATGGCAACACAGGTAAAACTAGAAGCATCGCTGTCAGTACTGATTTCATTGGTTGCCAGACAACTTAGTCTGACATTAGTGAGGTAGCTGTGCATGTAATATCTGATCTTTCTGTTGTGGAAGTTACTGTAACTTGCCAATGAAGCTCACTTGAGAACCCAAACACTCCTTCCTGGGCAAACTGGTAACTTCTCAGTTTGCTGCCAACACACTGGTCACCCCAAACCACTACTCAAACAGACCAATAAAGGTTATTATGGGAAGAAATCTGCAGATGCTGGAAAATTTTTCATCTGCTCCCAACGAAGCAGGAAACGAGCAGGCTTGTCAGACAGAGGCACGGACAGCATCCATCTGACTTTCACTCCACTCATTGGGATACAATGAAAATGTGGGGCCATCTAACAAGTCAGCTAGCAGAGCTGCTGCCTCAGAGCACCAGAGGTCCACCTTGACCTCAAGTGCTGTTTATGTGGAGTTTGCAAATTCTGTCACTTGTCTGGATTTCCCTCAGGTGTTCTGGTCTCTTTGCATATCCAAAATTCATGTGAGTTGGTAGGTTATTTGACCATGGTAAATTGTCCAGACTAAGCCTGTGACCAGTAAGAAGTTCTAGGGCAAGAGTGCATGACTTCAGGCTTGAAGGATGTCCATTTAGAACTGAGATGCGGAAAAATTACTTTAGTCATAGGGTGGTAAATCCATGGAATTTGTTGCCACGAGCAGCTCAGGAGGCCAAATATTGGGTGTATTTAAGGCAGAGATAGATAGGTTCTTGATTAGCCAGGGCTCAAAGGGTATGGGCTGAAGGCAGGGGAATGGGGATGACTGAAGAATTGGATCAGCCCATGATTGAATGGCAGAACAAACTCAATGGGTCAAATGGCCTAATTCTGCTCCTATGTCTTATAGTCTTATGGCCTTATGGAATCTGGGGGAAGCTGATGAGAATGTGGGGCAAATAAAATAGGAAATTCCATTAACATAGGAGAAGTGTAAATGGGTGATAGATAGTTGGCTCAGTGGGATGAAGGATTTGTTTCCATCTCAGATTTCTCTGTGACTCTAAATCAGTGAGGTCTCACTGGCCTCCTTGAGGAAAAAGAGAGGGGATATGTCTGGGACGGGAGTATGCCATTCAGCCTGGCTTCAGCACAACAAAGCTTCTGTTCAACTGAACTAAAATTATACCCAGCCCTAAAAGTACAAAATGCATGACATAGCCATAGCAGGTCACTTCGGTGAAAGGATGATAGCAGAAGCAAAACAAAAGTTATGCCAGTAAGGTGCTCTTGAATCAAGTTTATAGAAACATAATTTCAGCATTGATTTGCACTGCTGAATTCCTCCAGTTCCAGGCAATTCCATTGAATTGCCTGGAGCTGGTAAAGCAGAATCCCCTTAAAGCTGAGAAAACATAATTTTTATAGAGCAGGATGTGTGTGTGTTCACAGGCAGTGATAATGTAGAGGATGCTGACAGATGCACAGTGAGACTTTTCAGGCAAGCTTACGAACAGAATGACAGGTGTGAAAGCCACTGGAGTTCCCAGTAAGAAGGCTCAAAGAAAATAGGATATATTTGCCAAAAAGGGTATGGGAGAGGTGGTAGTGGGCATGAAGGTGGAAATGGGAGGGATGGGAATGAAGTCTCTTTTGTTCCTTTTGCAGACTGCAATGGTTCATGATGCCCATGTCCAACTACCAACTTTCTCCAATTGGTGTAAACGGTAGGTATCCAGCAAGTCCACAACACTTACTGCTCTTAGGCAGAGTCCTCAATTTCCAAAATAAGGTTTTCTTGACTTTATTCCCAAAAGTTTATGTATTTACTTCAGAAAACCACTTCAAATCAACAACAGTAAATGTTGACCCAAGGGAAATTACCATGTTGTCCCAAGTTTTCTTATCAGAACAACTATTCTTATTTAGGCCTCAGTCTCAACATCTGTATGATGGACATCATTCTGCAGATAATATATAGTACATTAAGTCAGTCATTACAGAAAGATATGGTGTGAAGAATATTTTGGTTGAAATGAGTTGCTATTAATTTGAAAAAGTTGCAATTTGAAAATAAACTCTCAGGAAAATGGCAGTATCAACTAAATGCAATGTTTAGTGCAAAGAGTAGAGATGAAAGACTTCAATTTTCCAAATTATTGGAGTCATGACAAGTTGATGAAGCTGTCAATAAAGAACATGGGAACCTTGGCTTTATAATTAAAAACAAGCAGTACAAAAGTAATATGTTACAAGTAATCTTTTGATAGTATTCGTTAAACCTCGGCTGCAATATTGAGCATAACCCAAACCATTTCAGGAGTGATGACATTCAGAGATATGAAGGCTGCTCAAACTGCAACCATTCCTAACACAAGGATAAAGAAGAGCTAAAATAAAATCACAAGTGGTTTTGATATAAAGACGTTTCAAATGCTAGGACAATTGGTATTCAAAGAAAACAGGCTTAAGATATGATTTTATTTACTGCTCCTGGTCATCACTGGAAAAGCCAGTATTTTCATTCACGTTTACTGTTGAGGTAGTGTGGATAACTGTTTTCTGGAAACAAATTCGCCTGCAGTAAAATTGTTTCAACAATCATGTAAATGGATATATGGTAAAAAGGGATAAAATAAATTGTAGGGAATAGAAAAAAAAATGAGCAATGGAATGTGCCGCAAATTCTCTTGAATGTACTTTGAGAAAACTGGCCTCTGTTTATATTGCAGCATTCCATCTCATAAGCTCTTTTCCTCCATCAGTATTACCACAGTTTCTCTCTCAATTATTTTTCTCAAAATGCGATTCCAGAGCTAAACAATTCTCTGTGTGAAGAAGTTCATGCTGCCATCTCTTTTAGACCTCTTGCCTTGAATCTTTTACCTTTGGCACTCATTTTTCTTCACTCAAGTACTATTCTCTACATAGTTCAGTCTTAAGAGATTTAATAAAGAATTAATCTGGTTTTAATCAATTTGCAAACCAGCAGAATAAAAATTCCTGTAATTGGATGTAATAGACAAAATTCAAAGGTATCGGTGCAGTACTGGCTGTGCCCATTATACAGATATATTACAATTGTACTAACAAACACAAAAATGCACAACTATGATAAAAAGCTAACGTGATGTAGGAGACAAGAGAACTAAAATTGTATTGCATCCTGCAACTTTTATGTGGACTACAAAACTGAGGATTACTTGAAGGTAATTTGGTACTTACTGTGAGGCTTAACTTTGTGATTTTTCTTCCCGCAGCTCCTTGCAGTGACATCCAACAGTGTGTGATACACACCTGCACGAGGCTTACAAGACTTAGATCTAAAAAGCATGGCCAGATCATCAGGACCACTTCAGGCAATCTTTCAATTACAGCTGTCATACACAAAATGTCTCTTCTTCAGGGACTGTAAAATCGCTTCCTTCCCCTTTGTAATGACAATCCTGAAATGTATTGTAAGCTTGACTCCAACCTCCAACTTGATCAGAACAGTACCTATGGCCAGCTAATCATGAATGCCCAATACTTGATCCCAACATATCAGCCCTCCTCATCTCCTCAAACTGCAGCTCTAAATTCCTCCAACCCCATCAGTTACTCACAACTTTTTGTCCCAAAGTCGAATAGTCCAATTTGTCTTATCTGACTTACCTTGTACACATTACAAAGACCCTGCTTAGAACAAGATTGATAACTGGCATGGCAGGTTTTATCCCATGAGGAAACCTCAAGTAGTCTGGGGTTATATATTCTTGGAGTGGGAAGACCAGGAAGTGATGTCATTGTAACCATAGAACTATAGAACACTACAGCACAGTACAGGCCCTTCAGCCCTCCATGTTGTGCCAACCCATAAAATCATTAAAAGAAAGTACTAAACCCACACTACCCCATAAACCTCTATTTTTCTTTCATCCATGTGCCTATCCAAGAGGCTCTTAAATACCCCTAATATTTTAGCCTCCACCACCATCCCTGGCAAGTCATACCAGGCATTCACAACCCTCTGTGTAAAAAAACTTACCCCTGATGTCTCCCCTAAACATCCCTCCCTTAATTTTGTACATATGCCCTCTGGTGTTTGGTATTGGAGCCCTGGGAAACAGGTATTGACTATCCACCCTATCTATGCCTCTCATAATCATGTAGACCTCTATCAAGTCACTTCTCATTCTTCTATGCTCTAAAGAGAAAAGTCCCAGCTCTGTTAACCTTGCTTCATATGACTTGTTCTCCAAACCAGGCAACATCCTGGTAAATCTCCTCTGCACCCTCTCCATAACTTCCACATCCTTCCTATAATGAGGTGACCAGATTTAACACAATACTCTAAGTGCTGTTTCACCAGAGATTTGTAGAGTTGCAACATGACCTCTCCACTATTGAACTCAATCCCCCTGCTCATGAAGCCTAGCATCCCATAGGCCTTCTTAACTATCCTATCAACCTGTGCAGCGACCTTGAGGGATGTATGGATTTGAACCCCAAGGTCCCTTTGTTCATCCACACTCTTAAGTAACTGACTATTAATCCTGTACTCAGTCTTCTGGTTTGTCCTTCCAAAATGCATCACCTCACACTTGTCCGGATTGAACTTCATCTGCCATTTTTCTGCCCAACTCTGCAGCTTGTCTATATCCTCTTGTAACCTTTGACAATCTACAGCCCCATCCACAACTCCTCCAATGTTTATGTCATCTGCAAACTTACTCACCCATCCTTCCGCCTCTACATCCAGGTCATTTATAAAATTCACAAAGAGCAGGGGTCCCAGGCCTCCACTGTGGTACTCGACTTGTCACCAACCTCCAGGCAGAATACTTTCCTTCCACAACTACCCTCTGCTTTCTTCCTTTAAGCCAATTTTTATCTAAACAGCTAAGGTTCCACTTATCCCATGCATCATGAATTTCTGGAAGAGTCTCTCATGAGGGACATTGTCAAATGCTTTGCTAAAGTCCATGTAGACCAAATCCACTGCCCTACCCTCATCAATTTCTTTTGTTACTTCTTCAAAATACTCAAAAGAAAATAATCCTTTCCAGTAGTTTGCATACCACCGATGTAAGACTCACCACTCTATAGTTCCCAGGTTTCTCCCTATTACCTTTTTTTAAAATAGGGGAGTTGCAGGAATAATGTCTTCCATGCTTGGGTATTTTGGGTTCACACCCTTAAAAGGATCAAGCAGTCAGGAACGAGATGACAAGAAATTTGTTCATCCAAGGGGTAATTGAATCTTTGATATTCTCTACCTGAGAGGGTTGTGGATTTTCAATAAATCCATTAAGGTCCAAGGTCAATAAATGTTAAGATATCAAAGGAATCAAATGATTTGGTGCTAGAGCAGTGTAGGAAAGTGGTGCTAAGTTAGGTCACCTCAATCACTTCAGAGCAGATTTCAGTGGCTGAATACAGTTGCTTACAAATATTTTGCCATTGGAAATCAATTGTCATTTAGAAGTCACATAGAAAGACGTGGTTTGAAAAAAATTGTTTCAAAATTGGCATTTTACATGATTAATATATAAAACTGACAAATAATATGACTGGTTGATATTTCAACCACCCCACTCCCAATGAATATGAGATGATGAGATGATGTTATGCATTAATTCGAGTGGCATTGATCCAATGTCAACAATATTGAAAAAAAAGCTTCTATTTTGTTCTCTTTTGATTTGAATCAGGTCTTTGAAGCAGCATCAATAGAGTACCGTTTTCACTTTCAACTTAATGCATTTAAATGGTTAAAATAAATCAACGAACTGTCTCTATATTCTTCTGTGTAAAAATGCATTTTCTGATAACTTTCCTGAATAATCTAATTCTAATTCAAAGATTGTGCATTTTTCCAGGTTTCTTCCACTGAATAAAATAATTTCTCTGTATCAGTCTGAGAGATTCTTTGGACCACTTCAATTGGACCACAGTCTTTTAACATGCAAGAAAGTGCAAATCAAATTTATCAAAATTTTCCTTAATTTAACCCTTTTTGTCATTAATATTCTGTTGAATATTTGATATTGTCCAACTGTAGACCATATATCCCACCTGAGATACACCACCTCCAATAGTATGCAACATGTCAGATGAGGCCTTAAGCAAGGCTACTGAATAGTGAAGTATACAGGTGCTAGAAATTTTGTGAACCCTGTAGAATTGTCTCTATTTCAGCATAAATATGACTTAAAATGTGATCAGATCTTCACACAAGTCCTAAAACTAGAGATATAGAACACAATTAAACAAATAACACACAAACATCATATTTGCTCATTTATTTATTGAGAAAAATGTTCCAATATTATATATATATATTTGTTGGAAAAAGTTGGTCAACCTTTGGGCTGATGCCTCCTACAAAACTTATTTGGAGCAAGGTGTTCCAATCAATGAGATCAGACTGAAGGTGGGGTTTGTAGAGATGCCCTGCCCTATGAAAACACACAAAGCCAGGTTACCAACAGAGCCTGCTCTTCTCATGAAAGTCCTGTTTATGTGCACCACAGCTTGATCAAAACAGCTTTCAGAGGACATTAGAAGAGGCCTTGCAGAGATGCATGAAGATGGAAAATGCTACAAATCATTTCTAAAGACTTGCGTGTTCATCATTCCACAGTAAAGAGAAATTGTCTACAAATGAAGTAAACTCAGTACTGTTGCTACTCTCCCTAGAAGTTAGTATCCTGCAAAGATCCTGCAAAGGGTGCCAGGGTCAGTGATGCCTCTGATCATGTGCACGTCATTCTGAAATGGGAGGGTGAGCAGCCAGATGTCACAGTACACATTGGTACCAATGGCGTAGGAGGAAAGAGTGAGGAGGTCTTGAAGAGTGAGTATAGAGAGCTTGGTAGGGAGTTAAAAAGCAGGTCCTTGAGGGTGGTAATCTCAGGATTGCTGCCTATGCCACGTGCCAGTGAGGGTAACAATCAGATGCTCTGGAGGATGAACATGTGGCTGAGGAACTGGTGTAGGGGGCAGGGTTTCAGATTTCAGGATCATTGGGACCTCTTCTGGGGCAGGTGGGACCTGTACAAGAGAGACTGGTTACACCTGAACTACAGGGGGACCAATATCCTTGCAGGGAGGTTTGTTAGTGCTATTGGGGGGGATTAAACTAGATTTGCAGGGGGATGGGAACCAGAGTGCCAGAGCAGATAGTGGAGTGGGTGTGAAAATAAATGATGTTAAAGTTTCATGCAAGGTCACAAATAGAAGGGTTGTTTGTGGTGGTCATAATCTTCTGAGGTGTGTCTATTGCAATGCAAGCATTGTGGGGAAGGCTAACAAGCTGAGGGCGTGGATTGACACGTTGAATTATGACATTGTAGCCATTAGTGAAACTTGGCTACAGGAGGTGCAGGTCTGGCAGCTTAATGTTCCAGGGTTCCGATGTTTCAGACGTGATAGAGGCAGAGGGATGAAGGGTGGGGGGTGGCATTGCTAGTCAGGGAAAATGTTACAGCAATGTTCAGGCAGTACAGATTAGAGGGATTGTCTACCAAGGCCAGATGGGTGGAACTGAGAAACAGGAAAGGTATGACCACATTATTGGGGTTGTATTATAGTCTGTGAGAATTGGAGGAACAAATCTGCAGAGAGATAGCAGACAACTGCAGGAAACATAAAGTTGTGATAGTAGGAGATATTAATTTTCCACACATTGACTGGGACTCCCATACTGTTAAAGGGCTAGACGGGTTAGAGTTTGTAAAATGTGTTCAGGAAAGTTTTTTAGATCATCATATAGAAGTACCAACTAGAGAGGATGCAATATTAGATCTCCTATTAGGAAACAAGATAGGACAAGTGACAGAAGTACGTGCAGGGGAACACTTTGGTTCCAGTGATCATAATACCCTTAGTTTCAACTTGATCATGGATAAAGATAGATCTGGTTCTCGGGTTGAGGTTCTAAACTGGAAAAAGGCCAAATTTGAAGAAATGAGAAAGGATCTAAAAAATGTGGATTGGGGCAGGTTGTTCTCTAGCAAGGATGTCATTGGCAAGCGGGAGGCCTTCAAAGGAGAAATTTTGAGAGTGCAGAGTTTGTATGTTCCTGTCAGGATTAAAGGCAAAGTGAGTAAGAATAAGGAACCTTGGTTCTCGAGGGATGTTGGAACTCTGATAAAGAAGAGAGAGATGTATCATATGTATAGGAAACAGAGAGCAAATAAATACACTTGAGGTGTATAAGAAGTGCAAAAAAAAATTAAGAAAGAAATCAGGAGGGCTAAAAGAAGGCATGAGGTAGCTTTGGCAGTCAAGGTGAAGGATAATCCAAAGAGCTTCTACAGGTATATTAAGAGCAAAAGGATAGTAAGGGATAAAATTAGTCCTCTTGAAGATCAGAGTGGTCGGCTATGTATTGAACCAAAAGAAATGGGGGAGATCTTAAATGTTTTTTTTGCGCCTGTGTTTACTAAGGAAACTGGCATGGAGTCAATGGAAATAAGGCAAACAAGTAGTGAGGTCACAGGACCTATCCAGATTGAAGAGGAGGAAGTGCGTGCTATCTTGAGGCAAATCAGAGTAGATAAATCCCCAGGACCTGACAGGGTATTCCCTCAGACCTCAAAGGAGACTAGTGTTGAAATTGCAGGGGCCCTGGCAGAAATATTTAAAATGTCGGTATCTAGGGGTAAGGTGCCAGAGCATTGGGGGAATAGAACCATAGAACATTACAGCACAGAAACAGGCCTTTTGGCCCTTCTTGGCTGTGCCGAACCATTTTTCTGCCTAGTCCCACTGACCTGCACCTGGGCCATATCCCTCCAAACCTCTCTCATCCATGTACCTGTCCAAGTTTTTCTTAAATGTCAAAAGAGAGCCCACATTCACTACTTCATCTGGCAGATCATTCCACACTCTCACCACTCTCTGCGTGAAGAATCCCCCCCAATGTTCCCTTTAAACTTTTCCCCCCTCACCCTTAACCCATGACCTCTTTTTTTCTTCCCTGGCCTCAGTGGAAAAAGCCTGTTTGTATTCACTCTATCTATACCCATCATAATTTTATGCATCTCTATCAAATCTCCCCTCATTCTCCTATGTTCCAGGACAGCTCATGTTGTTTTGTTGTTTAAAAAAAGGCTCTAAAAGTAATCCAGGAAATTATAGGCTGGTAAGTTTGACGTCAGTAGTAGGTAAATTATTGGAAGGAGTACTAAGAGATAGGATATACAAGTATTTAGATAGACAGAGACTTATTAGGGAGAGTCAACATGGCTTTGTGCATGGTAGGTCATGTTTAACAAATCTATTAGAGTTTTTCGAGGAGGTTACAAGGAAAGTGGATGAAGGGAAGGCAGTGGATGTTGTCTACATGGACTTCAGTAAGGCCTTTGACAACGTCCCGCATGGGAGGTTAGTTAGGAAGATTCAGTCGCCAGGTATACATGGTGAGGCAGTAAATTGGATTAGACATTAGCTCAATGGGAGAAATCAGAGAGTGGTAGTGGAGGATTGCTTCTCTGAGTGGAGGTCTGTGACTAGTGGTGTGCCACAGGGATCAGTGCTGAGTCTATTGTTAATTGTCATCTGTATCAATGATCTGGATGATAATGTGGTAAATTGGATCAGCAAATTTGCTGACGATACAAAGATTGGAGGTGTAGTGGACAGCGAGGAAGGTTTTCAAAGCTTTCAGAGGGATCTGGACCAGCTGGAAAAATGGGCTGACAAATGGCAGATGGAGTTTAATGCAGAAAAGTGTGAGGTATTGCACTTTGGAAGGAAAAACCAAGGTAGATCATATAAGGTAAATGGTAGGGCACTGAGGAGTGCAGTAGAACAGAGGGAGCTACAGATACAAAATTCCCTAAAAGTGGTGTAACAGATAGATAGAGTAGTAAAGAGAGCTGTTGGTACATTGGCCTTTATAAATCAAAATATTGAGTGTTAGAGTTGGAATGTTATGGTGAGGTTGGATAAGGCATTTGGAGTATTGCGTGCAGTTTTGGTCACTGAATTACAGGAAGGATATTAATAAGGTTGAAAGGGAGTGCAGAGAAGGTTTACTAGGATGTTGCCGGGACTTGAGAAACTGAGTTACAGAGAAAGGTTGAATAGGTTAGGACTTTATTCCCTGGAGCATAGAAGAATGAGGGGAGATTTGATAGAGGTATATAAAATGATGATGGGTATAGATAGAGTGAATGCAAGCAGGCTTTTTCCACTGAGGCTAGAGGAGAAAAAAAACAGAGGACATAGGTTAAGGGTGAAGGGGAAAAAGTTTAAAGGGAACATTAACAGGAGCTATTTCACACAGAGAGTGGTGGGAGTGTGGAATGAGCTGCCAGATGAAGTGGTAAATGCGGGCTCACTTTTAACATTTAAGAAAAACTTGGCAGGTACATGGATGAGAGTTGTATGGAGGGATATGGGCCAGGTGCAGGTCAGTGAGACTAGGCAGAAAAATGGTTCTGCACAGCCAAGGAAGGCCAGAAGGCCTGTTTCTGTGCTGTAATGTTCTATGGTTCTATTACACGAAGAGCACAATCTGCAATGCTAAAGGAGTGAAAACGGACCCAATGGTAACAGCAAAACACCTGCAGAAATATCTAGAACTTGCTAGAGTCTCTGTTCATGACTCTGCTATATAAAAAAAATCACTGAACCAAAATGGTGTTCGTGGAAGGTCACCATGAAAGAATCCACTGCTCTCCAAAAAAAAAAACATTACTGCACATCTCAAGTTTGCAAAAGACAACCTGGATGTTCTACAATGTTTCTGGGGCAATCTTCTGTGGACAGATGAAACAAAAGTTGAACTTTTTGGACAGAAATGCATGTTGTTATGTTTGGAGGAAAAAGGGCACTGCACAGCAAAACCAAAACCTCATTCCAACTGTGAAGCCCAGCAGAAGGAGTGCCATGGTTTGAGGCTGCTTTGCTGGCTCAGAGCCTGGACAGTTTGCAATCATTGAGGGAACAAAGAATTTAAAATTGTATGAAGACATTTTACACGAGAATATCAGGGTTGCAGTCTGTCACCTGAAGCTTAATAGAAGTTGAATAATGCAACAGGAATATGATCCAAAAGACAAGAGTAAATCAACAATGCGATGGTTTAAAAAGAAGAAAATGTATGATTTGGAATGGCTGAGTCAAAGTCCTGACCTTAGTCCTATACAAAATGTTGTGGGAGGACCTGAGGTAAGCGGTTCATGCAAGGAAGTCCACCGACATCCCAGAGTTGAAGCAGTTTCATAAGGAGTAATGGCCTAAAATTCTTCCAAGGCAATGTGCAGGACTGTTCAACAGTTACCAGAAATGCTTGGTTGAAGTTATTGCTGTACAATGGGGTCCTACCAGTTACTGAAAGTAAAGCAAAGGTTAACATTTTTCCAACAAATATATGTAAAATTGAGTCATTTTTCTCAATAAATCAATGAACAAGTATAATGTTTTTGGGATATTTATTTAATTGGGTTCTCTTTATCTAGTTTTTTGGACTTGCATGAAGATCTGATCATATTGTAGGTCATATTTATATAGAAATAAAGATAATTCTACAGGGTTCACAAACTTTCTAGCACCAGTATAAGTAGGTTACTTTACAACTGCAGATAAACTTCAGCAATTTTGCATTCCAAATCTTTTGTGATCTTCTAAAAACGATCAATGTAAGTTGGTCTTTTTGAAGTCTTTGTAGTATCGCTCAAGCTTTTAATAATTTATGCACCTCTTACATTTGCATTCTTTTGGCAATGTAAGTAGTCTAATTTTACCATTCTTGGAACGTTTCATTTTGCCATGATCAAATGTGTCTGAAACAAAGAAACTATTGGAACTTCTACTTCTATCTGCACAGTGGGGCCGTCTAGCGGACGTAGATTTCAAATCCTTATTCTACCATCCAAGCAAGATGAAAACCTGAGCTTCAATGGAGTACAATATGAAACACAACTTTCAAGTTCCTAACAATCACACTACAATCTTTTTATTCCCTATTCTCTTCCTTGTATCTATAAATCAGTGACTAACAGATGTCCTGTAGATTTGTAGATTCACAGTGCACTACAGCACAGGCCTTTTATCCATCTAGTCTTTCCGACCTGACTTTCTGCCTATTTCCATCTACCCATCCCAGACTATAGACTTCCATTTCTCTTTCATCCATGCACCTTTCCAAACTACTCTTAAATGTATCATTCAAACCTGCATCCATCACTTCCATTGGCAGCTCTTTCCACACCTGTATAATCTCTCAGTGAAGAAGCTTTCCCTCAGATTCCCCTGAAATATTTCACCTTTCATGCTAAACCTATGATATCTAGTTCTAGACTCACCCAAATGGAGGAAAAAGGCCTGCACGCATTTACCCTTCATAATTTTGCATATCTCTGGAACATCTCTCATCACTCTCCTGTGGACTAAAGCCCTAGCAACATCTTTGTAAATTTTCTCTGCTGTCTTTCAATCTTTCCTGTGGGCAGGTGACCAGAACTGCACATTATACTCTAAATTCAGCCTTACAAATGTCTCATATAAATTATTGACTACAATAATACCTCTGTATTCAATGATTTGATTTATAAAGGCCAATGTGGCATAAAATGTTTTAATCATCCTATCTGCAGTACCTGTGGATATCACTTTCATGCAATCATAGATCTGTATTCCCAGATCCCTTTGTTCTACCATTCACCTCAGTGTCTTACCATTCACTGTGTAAGTCCTACCATGTTTTTCCTCCTAAAGTGCAACATCTCATACATGTCTGCATTAAATTCTGTCTGCCATTTTTCAGCCTATTTTCATAGCTGGTTCAAACCCTGCTTTTAGCTTTGATAAACTTCGCTGTCCACTACATCCCCAATCTTGGTGTAATCTCCAAATAGTTTGATCCAATACATCACATTATTGTCTAAGTCATTAAAAATAGCTGACAAACAACAATGGACCCAGGACTGATCCCTGTAGCACACCACTAGTCATTGGTCTCTAATCAGACAGCCATTTACTGCCGAAGTCCATGAACTTTCCAATGATGATGCTAAAATGACGGACCCTTAATCTTGTGGTTTCTTCCATTCTTTTATTCCAGAAATTAAAATGACATTTTCAATTTACAAATCCAAGCCAACTTCCTGTATCAAAAAATCCCTGGAAAATGACCATCCCAACTGTAATTTCTCTCATAAAAATTGTCCCCATAGTATTTTGCTCTCTAGCTACTCCAACTTTTGGAGCGGTTAGAGACTCGGAGGGGCAGAACAAAGTCAAGATGGTGCTGAATAGCAACTACTTTGCTTGCATCTTTGGAAACAGCTCTATTTCTATATTTGATACCTCTTAGAGCCTTTGGGGCTCTAACATTTAACTGTCATTCATTCTTTGGGTACTCCTCTGTTTTTGTGGATGTTTGCATGGAAAAATAATTTCAGGATGTATATTGTATACATTTCTCTGACATTAAATATACCCATTAAAACCTATTGAAATCTACTTTACCAATTATGCTATATATTTTTTCCAATCCATGAACATTAACATATCCAGTTACAACTGTATTGTTTTAATTTTCCTGATGTTTTGCCACATATTCTTCTCTGTGCTTCACAGTTATCAGATCAATAAATATCTCCCAGGCTCTAGTAGGCCTTCCTTCACCCAGCACATGCGTTCATCTCAATGTATCAACAAGAAGGATGTAAGGGAACCTGAGGACACACAGTCAATGTTTTAGGAACAGCTTCTTCCCCACTTCCATCAGATTTCTGAATGCACAATGAACCCATGTATACTACCTCATTAATTTATTTCTTTTTATTTGCTCTCTTCCTGCACTGCTTATTTATGTATATATTGTTTATATTTTTACCATAATTTATAGTTTTTAAAATTATGTATTTCAATGTACTGCTGACACAAAACAGCATATTTCACAACATATATAGGCTAGGGATAGCAAACCTGATTCTGATTCTCCAAACATATTCCCATGCTCTGAGCACCTTTCTTCTCTCTGTACAGCAGGGGTTCCCAACCTGGGGCCCATGGACCTCTCGGTTAATGGTAGGAGTCCATAGCATAAAAGAGGTTGGAAACACCTGTCCCACAGTGATGCTGCTTGCCCTGCTAAAAACCTAGACCAACTTCTGTTTTGCTTTTTCAGCATTCAAAGAATTCTACCTTTTTAAAGCCTGAACCTCAGCTGGACAAATAACTTATGACTTATGAACTTCTCTGGATACTTTATCAATAGATAAAACTAACAGAGATTGATTTATATATTCCAAATCAAGTTAGGACAAAAGGAAACAGTACTTAGCCTGGTATAAGCTGCAATCAAATGAAAGACAGTTATGATTTCAAAAGAGCCAAAATATCTCCAATATTCATCATCTGCAAAGAGCTTAACTAGCACACTCATTCCAGTATGGTCAGGGTAACTATTATTTTGTGCTGAAGTCATCTGCATCATTAGTACCATCATCTGCAACCAACATGATGAGTTTTCTGAGCAACAACCAAGAACTTTGCAGCGAAGAACATAGTGCATTTTAGACTTAAAAGAAAGACATAAATTAATATGACTACGTTAGGCAATTTTGAGTGCTCAGTGAATTACTTACCAATTGAACTTCCAAAGGCTCTTTGAAATACACAAATTTTCTTTCCCTCTAATTAGCTTTCAGCAGCACAATACGGTTTTGCTTTTTAAAGGCTCCCTGTTAAACAAATAATTGCAAATATGTAATTCCTAATCAACAGAAGAGGTGTCATTAGGCCATTAATCACAAAAGCTGTTTTATCAAATTGATTTGATTAATTTTAAAATAAAATTTTAAAATTGATTAATTTTAATCACTTCAGAACATCACTATAGGATCACAACATACACAAGTTCAGCAGCTTTTATGTGATGCATAAATTACTACTCATAACAGACAAAGGGCAAACACTGTTTACTGTCATTGAAGAAAGCTCTCAGATTTTGCGACATTTGTTGTGGGGCTTTAACTTAGCTCAGGTATAGAACAACAAGATACAAAAATTATTTTGATTTATTTTGCTGTTTCTGTACAGATAGGTATACCTCAAACATTGTAATCACCATAAAAAAGTAATAAATTATTTCAAATCTATAACATGTCTAGATAAAATATAAGGCTGTGCTCACAATCAAAATTGGATTATTATAATACTTATATATATTATAATACATAATATAATCAATATAAGTTTAACATTTAATGGCAGCTCGCTAATTTTATGTGTATTTCTGCTCTTGTACTAAGTTTACAAAATTAAAGCTGTTATTTTAGACAAACTTTTAATATTACACTTTCCATAAAGCTGAGAAAACTTTTGCATAAGTTTATAAAATTTTTCTGTTTACTCATACATTCAAGTTTGAAGGATAACCAACTGCTCAGATAGAGTAGGTAAGGGGCTTCCAACTGATAACACTCTTCAATAGTTTGTGAAAACATTTTGTGGTTCATGCTTGCTCTTTTGCACAGTCCCTGGCTGCTGCTTACTACACAGGGGCATTTAATCTGGAGCAGTTCTCTGTAAGTTTCAGAACATTTCTTGCAAAATTTTATTTTTGCACACATTGGAGTCAAAGATTATCTTTGGTGTAAGTTAGTCCCTTTATACTAATGGCACCAAAACCTTCATCCTGTCTCAATCCCTTCCTGCAATTGCCCACCTGGCTATTTACCTCAGGAATTGGGCCTCAATCTCCTCGTTTAGTTCCAATTATTCCCAGGTTCCACTAACTACAAACACCTGCTTTCCATCAGCAAATACAGTATAAATACCCTGTGACCACAACAAGGAGCTGCCAGTTCATTGGTTGACTCATGTATGAGTAACCTTGTTCCATGGTTCTTAGGACTATTAGTTCTAGTCTAGCATCATTCCTGAATTCTCTATTAAAACCAAGACTCTGGGTAAAGACTCCCTTGGCACCCATTCTGCGCTCGCTACGACTGTAATGCCTTCCGACTCGGCTTCTGCACCCGTGTTCAGCACTTGGGTTAGTTCCACTGCCACGTCCCAGTAACACATCCATTAGTACTGATTGCACCCACAAAATACTCTAACATTTCAAACAATATTCCAACATATATATTTCAATTTTATCCGCAATCAATTCCCAGTTATTTATTCACCACATTTAAAGATTGCCTTCACAAGTAAAATTTCAGTTGGAATGTGCATCTTTAATAATTTCACAGCACAAGTTTTACTACAGCATGAAAATTTTCTTTGCATAATGACTTGTGATTAGCTCAGTATGGCTTTATTTAAAAATGATCACAAAAAGACCCAATTAAATATCTTGTGGTCATTGAATCTGGAATGGAAAATCCATTTGTCACCATATCCATTTTAAAATGTTTGATTTAATTAAGTTTTCATAAAGACTTTTTCGAAAGAAAATGTAACACAATGGAGTCTTCTTTTTCTCATCCATCTTATATTAGTGACAATAAAGTGTCTAATTCACTGACATTTTTTGTCTTAACCTCTTATGCTAGCACCAATAATCTAAGAACAAAATTAATTTCCAGAAGTATAGTTAATAACTGAAATCAACTCAATTTAAAAGAATGATTTGACTAATCTAATAACTTATTTAATCAAATGTAGAAGATTGAAAGTATAATTCAGCTCCTCAAACCAGCACAATCAATGGAAACTCAGAACAGCCAATTTGAGAGCTCTGTGCAACTGCCACAGGGTGTAAAAGAAGTATCATGTCACAAATAAAATCAAAGAGTTATTTTACAATTCTGACATATTTAGATACTTAATTGATCCTGCCCTAATTAATCACATATCTGGGATCAAATCATTAGTATTATATCAGGGACCAAACATATCTGCAGTAAAAATTATCTGCCAATTTATTTGGCTGATCACCCCTAATCATTTAGGATTTACTTGGAGGCTTAAACAGAACAATCACTTTAGACCAGAATATCTATTCATTGCCAGATGGCCAACACAGCCCCAGATGCATCATAATGACAAGTACCTAGTGTTTGATTACATAGTGGGAACTTCCAAGAGTGGACCATTCAAAGATTCAAAGGTCCAATTTAATGTCAGAGAAATGTATACAATATACATCCTGAAAGGCTTTTTCTTTGCAAACATCCACAAAAACAGAGAAGTGTCCAAAGAATGAACAACAGCTAAACATAAGAACTCTAAAGTCACCCACCCCAGCTCCCTCACCTTCTGCTTGGAAGTGGCAGCGAGCAACAATCCCGCCCTTCTCCCCACTATAAAGAAAAAGCAAGCATCAGCGCCATCACCAAGCACTCAAGCGTGAGCAAAGTATTCATGATCTTAGTTCTGTGTTTTGGGGTGGTATGTTCACCAAGTGAATATAATATTCAACAGCCAGCTAAGTATTAATTGTTCTTTTTCACACTTTGTGGCACATTGGGCAGTGATCTTGCTGTTTCTTTCACATTTGTCTGTTTTTTATGAGCCGAGTTGCTAGCTCAGCGCTCAACCCAGCACAGATAGAAAGCATGTAAAGAGCTGGCCAGATTCGAACCTGTGACCACTCACCTCGAAGTCCATTGCGGATACCACTACACCGCCAGCCTACAATCAATTCCTCACATCTCCTGATATTCCTGGCTTTTTTTTAAAAATGCATGTTTCAAAATACCAAAAATATTGTAAAACAAAAGACTATGCAAAGAGGTAAACTATTGAAAGTTTTAATAATAAAAGTAAAACAAAGTTCAAAAACTGAAACACGTACAATCTCAAACAATTGGAAGAAGAGGAATTAATTTAGAATCTCTCAGATGTTCCTCTCCATTGAAATGATTGAATGTTGTCTTAGCAAATTTTGTTCATTTGGTCTTAGGAAAAGTATTAAACAGAATACTGTATGTGTGTAAGTGGCAATGATAGGATTTTTGTGTCTCAGTTTAATTGTGGATTCCTTTGGGTTTAGGATTATGCTCTTTGATTTTTTAATATATATATTAGTGAAAAAGACACTGATACATGGAACACAACCTCAAAGTATGTAGATAACAGAAAACTTAGCACTGCAGTGAAGAAGAAGAAAGATAGGAACAGACCAGAGTGAAAAGCATATCAGCAGTGTGAACAAATACATAAAAAAGAAAACTGAATGAACAGAAATGTGAAGTGATTCATTTTGATTGGATAAATGGGAAGAGAAAGTTTAATATAAACATTGCCAATTTAAACGGTGAAATAATTGGCATGGAAGGTGCACATACACATACTGTATGTTTGAATTGGTTGGAAAAAAATGGAGAAAATTTAAAAATAAAAAACAAATAGTTCCAAAGGTTTTTCTGAAGGAACCATAGATTGCAAAGACAAGAGAGTAACAACAGACATTTATAAAGCATTAGTCTGACTTCAGCTGCAACACTGAATTCAGTTCTTGGCATCACTTTTGGAAGGACGTCAAAGCAGAGGAGCTATAGAGACATTCAATACAATGGTTCTTGGAATGAATAACCTTCGTTAATGAAGCAAAACTAAAGCATAAAATCTTAAAAAGAGACATGATGGGTGTTGAAAGTCACATACTGTTCTGTTGATAGAAATGTTGGTAATCAAGAGATAGAGGTAATAATAATCTGAGTGTATTGGGGAGGAGCCATGTATACAAACGCATCAAATTAACAAGGGAGAACACTTAATAAGCTATATCAATTGACTGCAAAAATAGAAATGAATGCATCTGGTCTGATAACCATTATAGGAACGTGTTTGCAAGATGCAGACTATTTCAGAGTATACAGTATTTTGGAGGGATGGACAGAAAGGAAAAGGAAGTCATAGATTCATAGAAGCACAGAGGATTTCAGCACAGAAATAGACCCATTTACCCATCTAGTCCTTGACAAACTGTTATTCTGCCCAGCCCCATCAACCCATAATTTAACCATAGCCCTCCCACTCAAGCACCTATACAAACTTCCTTTAAATACTTCAATCAAACCTGCAGCCACCACTTCCATTGGCAGTTCATTCTACACTTGCACCACCCACTGAATGAAGAAGATCTTCCTCAGGTTCCCCATAAAAATTCCATCTTTCACACTTAACCTATGACCTCCAGTTCTAGTCCCACCCAACCTCAGCGGAACCAGCCTGCTTGCATTACCCTAAATGTAACCATCATAATTTTGTATACCTCCAACAAATCTCCCTTCATTTGCTTATGTTCTGGGGGAATGAAGTCATAATCCATTCAACCTTTCCCTGTAACTCAGATCCTCAAATTCTCGTAACATCCCTGAAAACTTTCCCTGTTCTCTTTTATTTCCTGTAGGTAGGTGACCAGAACTGCACACAAAACTCCAAATTCAACCTAATTAATATCTTACACAACTTCCAACAAAGCAAAACAAATCCTGTACTCAGTACTTAAACTTATGAAGGCCAATGTGCCAAAAACTCTCATTAGAAACCTTATCTACCTGTAACTTCACTTTCAAGGACTTATTCCCAGATCCTTTTGTTCCACCACATTCCTCAGTGCCCTACCATTCGTTATGTATGTCCTACCCTGGTTTCCTCACAAAGTGCAACACCTCACACTTGCCTGTATTATATTCTATCTGCCATTTTTTCACCATTTTCCAGCTGTTCAGAACCCAATAAAAGCTTTGACAGCCGTCTTCAATGTCCACTATGTTCCCAATCCTGGTGTCATCAGCTAATTTGCTGATCCAGTTTACCACATTATCATCTAAATCATTAATGTATGGTAGATGACAAACAATAATGAACCCAGCACTAATCCCTGCAGTACACCTCCAGAAATAGGCTCCAAGTCATAGAGGCAACCATCTAATACACTCTCTGGCTTCTCCCACTAAGCCAATGTTGAGTCAAATTTACTACCTCATTCTGAATGCCAAGCAACTGAACCTTCTGGACCAGCCTCCCATGTGGGACTTCGGGAAAGATCCCTGCAGTGGTGAAGAAAGCCAGATCAAAATCAACTTGGGTGAATATTAAAGAAATAATAAGGAGAAAAATCTGTCAGTCTCTATTACCATAGAATAGAGTATCAATCAGTTTGTGAACAGTGGCCAACCAGAGTTTAGAGACAAAAATTGTGTCTTCACCCAGGTTGAGGAGAGAGCTTAAAAATCAGTGCTTTGTAGTCATTTTTTCAGAGCTTGAACTGTGGCCAATCAAAGTTTGGGATTCATTAGCAAGGTCAAGTAAAAATAAAGTGGGGCATTGTTGGAGGGGGCAGTGTTAGATTGGGAAAATGTTGGTATTGGCTCAACAGGCTTGGAGGACGTTAGTATCTGGTAAGCTTTTTCTTCCACATTCTTTATCTGTAATTATATAGCTAGGGCAGTAAGAATGGCTTCATAGGCTGTGTTTTGTTCTTTGTGCAAGACCTCCATCCTCCCGGATAACCACATCTGCACCAGGTGCACCAATCTGTACCTCATCAGCGAATGTGTTAAAGACCTGGGGCTGCAACTTGATAACTTTCAGCTTATAAGAGAAACTGAGGAAATAATAGATAGTCACTACAAAAAGGTAGTCACCCCTAGGCTGCAGGAAGCATGTGAATAGGTGATTCTCATGAGTGAGAAGGGAAATAGGCAGCTAGTACAGAGTACCCCAGTGGCCATTCCCCTCAACAGCAAGTATACCACATTGAATACTGTTGGGTGAGCAACCTACTGGGGGAGCTGCATTGACTAGCTCTCTGGCATTGAGTCTGGGGCTATGGCTCAGAAGGGAAGGGGGCAGAGGAGGACTGCAGTGGAGATTTGAGAATCCACAGTTGGAGGAGTAGCGAGGAGAGTCTGTGAGTGCGATAGAGAGACCCAGATGATATGTTGCCTCCCAGGTGCCAGGCTCAGGGATATCTCAGATCATGTTCACAGCATTCAAAAGGGGAAGGGTGAATATCCAGATAACTTGGTACATATTGGTACCAATGGCAAAGGAATGAAAAGAGAGGAGGTTCTAAAGAGAGTATTTAGAGAGCTAAGTAGAAAGCTTAAAAACAGGACCTCAAAGGCAATGAAGGCAAGAATAGGATAAATGCATGGCTGAAGTAGTGCACGGGGCAGGGTTTGAGATTTATGGATATTTGAGATTTCTTCTTGGATAAGGATGAGCTGAATAAACGGGATGTACTACACCTAAATCTGAGGTCGACCAATATCCTTGTGGGTAGGTTTGCTAGAGCGGATGAGGATGGTTTAAAGTAATTTGGCTGGGGTATGGGAATTGGAGTGATAGGGCTGAGGACAGGAATGTTGATTTACTAGCATAGGTAGTGCACTGTGGAACTGTTAGGAATGACACTTAGATGATAGAGCAAAATTGCAATCAGTGGGATGGGTTGCAGTTGAAAAGATGGACACAATTGCAAAGGGTGACAAATACAGGGCTGAAAGTGTTATATTTGAATGCATGTAGTATACAAAATAAGCTAGATGATCTTGTAGTGGAGTTGGAGGTTGGCAGGTATGACATTGTGGGTATCCCAGAGTCATGTCTGAAAGATGCCTGTAGTTAGGAACTTAATATCCAAGGATGCACAATTATTGAAAGGGCAGGCACATAGACAGAGGAGGAGGAGGAGGAGTGGCTCTGCTGGTAAAAATAAATGAATCAAATCTTTTGAAAGAGGTGACATAGGATCAGAAAATATTGAATCCTTGTGGGTAGAGTTAAGAAACTACAAGGGTAAGACAAACATGATGGGAGCATTTTACAGGCTCTGAACAGTAGCCAGGATGTGTTGTACAAATTACAGTGACAGACAGAAAATGCACATCTAAAAGGTAATGTTATGTTAGTCATGGATGAACTCTATATCCAGATAGACTGGGAAAATAGTGTTGATGCTGGATTCCAAGGAAAAATTTGTGGAATGCCTCTGAGATGGCATTTTAGAGCAGCTTGTAGTTCAGCTCACTGGAGGGTCAGCAATTCTGCATTGGGTGTTTTATAATGAACTGGGTATGATTATGGAGTTTAAGGCAAAGGAACCCCAAATTCAGCTTGGGATATGAGAGGGAGAAGCTGAAGTCAGATGCATCACTATTACGGCTGAATGAAAGGAATAACTTGGGTATAAGAGGGGAACTGTTCGGTGTTGATTGGAAGGGGACATTGGCAGGGATGACATGAGAGCAGGAATGGTTAGAGTTTCTGGGAGCAATTCGGAAGGCGCAGGATAGATACATCCCAAAAAAATAGAAAGTATTCTTAAAGCAGAATGGTGCAATCATGGCTGACAAGGGAAGTCAAAGCCAACATAAAAGCAAAAGAGAGGGCATATAATAAAGCAAAAATTAATGGGAAGTTAGATTATTGGAATTTTAAAAAAAACAACAAAAGGCACTAAAAAAACATAAGGGGGAAAATGAAATATGAAGGTAAGCTTGCCAGTAATATCAAAAAAGATACCAATTTTTTTCAGATATATTAAAAAGTAAAAAAGAGGTGAGAGTTCATATTGGACTGCTGAAAAATTATACTGGAGAGATAGAAATGGAGGTAACTAAATGGTAGACAAACTAAAGAAGTATTTTATATCAGTCTTCACTGTGGAAGACACAAGTATATGTCAGAAGTTTGAGAGTGTCAAGCCGCAGAAATGTGCCCAGTTGCTATTACTAGGTGCTTGGAAAATAGAAAGGTCTAAAGATAGTTAAGTCACTGGATCTGATGGACAACACCCCAAGGTCCAAAAAGAGATACTTTATGAAATTATGGAGGAATTAGTAATGATCTTTGAAGAATCTAGGTTCTGGCATGATTCCAGTGCACCGAAAAATTGAAAATGTCACTCCGCACTTCAAGAAGGATGGGAGGCAGAAGAAAGGAAATTATAGGGCAGTTAGCTTGACTCAGTGGTTGGGAAGATGTTGGATTCGATTGTTATGGATATGATTTTTGGTTACTTTGAAGCACATGACAAAATAGGTCAAAGTCAACATGGTTTCTTTAAGGGAAAATCTTGCCTAACAAATGTGATGGATTTCTTTGAGGAAATAACAAGCAAGATGGACAAATCAGAATTGGTGGATGTTGTGTACTTGGATTTGAGAAGGCCTTTGACAAGCTACCACACATGAGGCTGTCTAACAAGGTAAGAACCCTTGGTATTACAGGAAAGATACTGGCAAGGATAGAGCATTGGCTGATTGGCAGAAGGCAAAGAGTGGGAATAAAGGGAGCATTTTCTTGTTGGCTGTCAGTGACTCGTGGTGTTCCACAGAGATCTGTGTTGGGACCACCTTACATTGTATGTCAACAATTGGAAGGTGAAATTGATGGCTTTATGGCCAAGTCTGTAGACAATACAAAGATGGGTGGAGGGGCAGTTAGTGTTGAACAAGCCAAGATGCCGCAGAGGTCTTAACAGATTAGGAGAATAGACAAAGAAGTGACAGAGGAAATACAGTATCGGGAAGAAATAAAAGCATAGACTATTCTTTAAACAGGGAGTAAATTCAAAAATCCAACGTGCAAGGGGATTTGGGAGTCCTCATGCAGGATTCCCTAAAGGTTAATTTGCAGATTGAAGTGATGGTGAGGAAGGTGAACACAATGTTAGTATTCATTTTCAAGAGAAGTAGAATATAAAGGTAATGATGTAATGCTGAGGCTGTATAAGACACTGTTCAGGCCTCACTTGGTGCACGGTGAGCAGTTTTGGGCCCCTTATTTAAGAAAGGATGGGCTGACATAGGAGAGGCTTCAGAAAAGGTTCATGAGAATGTTTCCAGGAAAGAAAGCTTTATCATACGAGCAGCGATTGAAGGCTCTGGGCCTGTACTCACTGGAATTTAGAAGGATAAGGCTACCAAATGTTGAATGGCGTGGATATAGCAGATGTGAAGAAAATGTTTCCTTTGGTGGTGGAGTCTAGCACCAGAGGCAACAGCCTCAAAATAGAATGATGTCCATCTAGAATAGAGATGAAGAGAAATTTCTTTAGCTAAATGCGGTGAATCTCTGGAATTTGTTGCCACAGATGGCTGTGGAGGCCAGGTCACTGAGTGCACTTAAGGCAGAGATTGATAGGTTCTTGATATGTCAGGGCGTGAATGGTTATGGGGAAAACACAGGAGACTGGGGTTGAGAGGAAAATGGATCAGCCATGATGAAATGTTAGAGAATCTTTGATGGGCCGAATGGCCCAATTTTGCCCATAGACCTTATGTTCTTATTTCTTATTACCATAGGATAATAAAGAAAATTATTCAAAATAATAATGAGTACCTTGAAGTACAATATAGAGAAATCAAATTGTCAAGGTTAACCTTGAAAATAAATTTGCATAATGTCAAGATGGATTCTCAAATAATAATATGAAGAATTAATGGGGATGTGGTCTCTTTTGGATCTGGTATTGTGTAATGATATGAATTAATCAACAATCTCACAGGAAACTCTTCCCGAAAGGAAATGACCATAATATTGTGGAATTTCTAATCAGCTTCCACAGTGCTGAGGATTTGGGTAGGGCAGAATCTGTTAAGAGTGTTTTCTCAAGCAATATATAGATTTCCTACTGGAGAATGGTCAATACTTGACCTGTTATTAGGAAATAAGGCTGTGCAAGTGCTGACTTATCATTTGAGGAGCATTTCAGGCCCGCTGACCATAATTCCATTAGTTTTAAAATAATAATGGGAAACATTCTAAGGTTGATAGGGGAATCTGTTGGCAGGCAACAAGATATCTAGCAAGTGGCTGTCTCTGTATGGAGCCAAAAGAGACATGTGAGTCTTAAATAAGACAGGGATAAGTTAGGACATTAAGGTCATGGCTGGCAGAATTTGGCAACACAAACTGATGAGGGATATCATGCTCTGGTTAAAAAAAAGACAAAGCAGCATATGTCAGAAATAGAAAGGTGTGGTCAGCTGTATGAGGAGTATAAGGAATATAGAAAGGGAAATAGGAGGAGAAAAGGGGGACACAAGATATCCTTGACAGAAAAGGTAAAGGAGAATCTGAATAGATTTTCCACATATATCACAGGATAATCAAACTGGAACCCAAGGATGAACTAGAAGATCCACCTCCTGCCGAAGCCTGTGAAAGCAGCATTCGAATCAGGTGACTCTGACCTCTACAAGGAATTGAGAGATAACCTCCAAAAAGGGATCAGGGATGCCAAGTGACAATACCAGTCCAAACTTGAGTCTCAGACAAGTTATCAGCTCTGGCAGGGATAACATGCTAACCAGTTACAAAACTAAGGCAGGTAGCTTTGACAACAGCAGCTCGCCCCTTCCCAATGAACTTAACCCATCCCATGCATGTTCTGAACAGGAGATTGGAATGTCACTACCCACCCTAACAACCTCTAATGCACCTGAACCCACAGTTATCATGGTTGACCTAAGATCCATCTTCTGGAGAGTGAACCCACAAAATACACCTGGCCCAAATAGTGTCCCTGGGAATTTCTTTAGATTCTGTGCAAAACATCTGGCAGAAATCTTTAATTTCTCTGTGCTTCAGTACAAGGTTCGCACTGGCATTCAGAAGACTACTAACAAAAACAAGGTAGAGTGCCTTAACGACTCCCGCCCGATGGCTCTGATATCCAACATCATAAAGGAGCCTGCATTACAAGTACATGGTTCCCTGAGGGTGAGGTAGACAGAGTGATGAAGAAGCCTTTTGGCACACTGGTCCTCATAAGTCAAATCAGCGAGTATAAACATTGAGAAGCCATAGTGTGGTTGTACAAGATGGCGGTGAGCCCAGATAAGGAATTGATGAAGTCACAGAAAGGAGAACTGGAATAAGCTTTGTAATCACTAACTAATGAGGTGATACATGGATGTCGGATCTTCAGTCATTTCCGATCTTTATTTAGTGTCCTGGTTGAAGGGACCTAATGCACTGTGGGCAGATTTGCTGATGATACACAGGCAGACAGGTTGAGTAAGCTCTGTAGAAGACATAAAGAGTCGCCAAAAGAATATGACCTGGTTAAGCACCTGGACAAGAAATTGCCAAATGGAATAAAATGTCAGAAAATGTGAGGCTAGCTCTTTAGCAAGAGGGTTGAATAAGCAAATAATTTAATTATTTAATTAGTGTTAAACTGCAAAATTCAAGAGATAAAAAAAAGTTTGGATGCCTTGTCCATGATGATTAGAGGATGCAGATACAGTAAAGTACAGAAATGGGATGTTGGCCTTCCTTCCAAGGAGTATAGAATATTGAAAAAAAAAGAAGTTTTGACACAACTGTACATTGGTTTAAACGTACAAAGGTTAATTTATTATCAGATTATACAACTCTGAAGTTCTTCTGATCTCCTGGTAGGGTGTAACTAAGACAGCATCTGGTATTAGGTACTGCACATAAATGTACAAACTTAAGCAAGGATATATCTGCATTAGAAATTCACACGGTTTGTTCTTGACATGAAGCGGTGACATACTGTCTGCAGTAAGGTTGAGTACACGAGTCCTGTTCTCAGAAGAATTGCGTAGAATGGAGGTGATCTTATGAAGCATCCTTGAAACTGGGAATCCACAGGAGGATAATTCTTAGTGTGGGTGGAACAATGAACATGATTTTTGAAAGTTTTTTTACCCAATTAAAATGGATATATTTTGGTTTGTTTTTTCTCTCAGATTTTTGTAACCCTTTGGAAATCTATTTCCCACAGAACTATTTAAGTGAAGTCATTGAATATATTTAAGTCAGAGACTTACAGATAATTAATTACAAGCGAGTTAAGACAAGTGGTAAAGTGGTGCTGACACCAAGAGTGGACTGGCCATTAAGTATCTGGACTATCACATATGGAGTTTGTGGTTTGGAAGATTCAGTGATAATTGGCTGTCTTCTGCCCGTTTCTTCTGTTCTTATGAAGCTCCACCGAAAAGCCTCTCTCAGCGATGGCCTCAGCCTCTGTTGTATGAATATTAAAATCAACTTGAGGACTTATTCATTTGGCAGGAATGCACATGAAAGGACTGTATTATAAATTAATAATTCTGAAATGCATTTCAAAATCAAACTGGACTCTTCAGTCCCAGGTTTCCACTCATCATCCTATAACAACTTAGTAAAGCAAATCACATAAATGTGCAAAGAAATAGTTAAGTAATAAATTTAACTGCTGTGTTCTCTGAAGCATCAAATCTTCCAATCCATAAACTCCAAATGTGAAACTCAAGACATTTCATGCAATGATAAAACCATTATATCTCAAATATAAAGCAAATATCATGTAAAGCTGCAATAAATTGCCTGTCTTTATTACCTGCTATTGACTGTCCCACCAGGGAACCTATATGCTTTTTGAGTTGTGACAGAATAGAATCTAAACAGCATATGGCTGTTGAAGGCTCGAAAGGATTTTCACGTTCACTTTGTGATGTCGTAAACATGGTTAATAAACGGTTGATTTATGACATTTGTTGAGGTAAAAAGCTGAGCAGAAACCAAATGAATTCACGTTCACCCTCTCATCTTGTGAAAATAATAGCAGAAGTGACAGATCTCATTTTATCCTCTGTCTTTCAGTTCAGCACAAATTTCAAGGGTTCAAAAGTTCATTTATTATCAAAGTATACAACCCTGAAAGTCGTTTTGTCCAGACAGCCATGAAACCAAGCAAGAAAAGAATGGCAGCATGATTATCATCCCCCGGATACCCCCTCACCACACAAAATTCGAACAAAAGTAGAAGAGATACATCAACAACCCCCAAATTCCACTACCCTTCACACACACAAAGAAAGAAAATTATTGGGCAAAAAATTCAGAATATAAAAAAAAACTATAAACAGAAAAAAGTCCATAAGTTGTCCATATTCATAGTCATATCCAAAACACAGAAAACCTGGGTAACATTCTCCGGGCACATTGGCAACCTTTCCCTTTTCCAGCAGCAGAGCGACTCCACCAGCAACTGAAAGGCAGTTTCCCTCTTTGGCGGCAGAGCTATCCTACCAGCAATCAAGAGATAGTCTCCCTCTCCAGAAGCAAAGTGATCCCACCAGTAATCTAAGGGCAGTCTCCCCTCTCCGGTAGCAGAGTGATCTCACCTGCAATCAGACAGCGCTGACCCTCTGTATGTATTTGCCTCGATGTTTCTATCTCCCTCATTGCTGTAATCAGCAAAATAGAGTTGAACTTTGGCTTGCACCCCATCCCTCAGTCTACTCCTCACTGGGTTCATGCACATTGCCTCTGCCTCACAGAATCCTCTCGGAGACTGCAGTGTGCTAAAAAAAAACAAACTATCTCCAAACTGCTTACAACAGACTCCAACAGCTCAGAGTCACAATCAAGACATAAAATAGATGCAAAAGACATAAAAGAAGTGAAATAAATGGTTTCATGGTCAGTCCAGGAGACATTGACCAGGAATGGACGCAGGTGCCATTCCTGACTTTTTACCCATTCCATGCAATAAGTTAATCCCTGATGAAGCAAACCACAACAGCATCAATATTCTCCATATTGCTGCTGTTTTTGCGCTGAGTGTAGCATTATCAAAAGACAGTCCCACTTCGCTCGATGCCATTACTGAGGAATTCAGAATAAACTATCATTTTTAAAGCTCATCTGGCTGAATGGAATTTAAACCATGTCAGCAGATATCTCGGCTGTGAAATGTGCAGAAAAGCCAGTTAATGATGCAATGGGGAATAATTTTCAAATACACAGTGATAAATATCACACTTTAAAAGGAGGAGCATGTACTGTACAGGTGAAACATATAAATAAATCTGATCAATTATGACTACAATTCACATTATTAATTGTTGATTAGACCAGAACTGCAAATGACTGATTTTGAGGTAATTCCATTTAGTACTTCGTAGTTTTTCTGTTATAATTATGCATCAATTATTGTATCTAGTATTAGCTCTTCCATCATGTTTGGGTGTTTCCCTGAGGACAGCAAAAGAAACATATAGAAAAAAAATTGCTGTCACAAGTCTGAATGTGTGCATATTTTTAGTGTGGCACTGCATCCACAGAGACTTTTCATTTCAGCTCCCAGGAGCTTCATACAGTAATTCCAGATGAGTCTTTGCACCAATTAAGGAATCTATTGTATGCAAACCAGCCTTGTACAGAGAAACAGCATTTATAATTTTAAAACAATAGCAAGAATACAAATAACTCTTAACTAGCACTTGTCCTTCTTAATATCCAATTGGGGAAATCAAGTTACTATATCAGAAGCAAAAATAACATGCATTTATGTAACATGAAGTCCCAAAGGCTCATCATTGGATTGGACAAAGTTTGACATCAAGATGTGTAAGTCTATTGGAAAGAACATCTTAAAGAAGGAAAGAGATGAAAAGTGAAGGGCCTCAGTGAGGAACCGCGGCTGTGTCGAGCTGGATGAAAACGGCTGCCTTTAATAACGGCTTGGATTCATGGCTGCAAATTCAAAGGGCCAAATGTGCCAATAAGTTTGCCATCGACAAGTATTAGGAAAAGGGAAAGAGAAGGTGTTTGACCTCCTAATTTTTTTTTCTTTTACATACTGGATCACACATGTTCATAACTCCTAGTCCAGTATTTATCTGGACTATACATGTGCAATCAAAGTATTCATTTATTCATTCACGCTCACATAAATGATAGCATTGTATCACTGTTACAAAACACAGTGGTGGTGGTATCATAGAAATTAATTGCGGGGAGAACACAATCTTGATATGTTAAAATGAATTATAAGCTTCTCCTCTACTTGCGAGAAACTACTTAAGTCATTTACGCAGTATTAAATTGAAGGTTTGCAGATGCAATCATTTAAGTCATACGTTTATGTAAATCTTGAATCACAACCACAACGTTCTTTCCCCTGTTAATAGAAAGGTACAAAACAAATTCTTGCAGTCTTTATTATTTCAACAGCTTTTCTAATGCAAATTCCTACAACTTAATGCAATAAGTGTTTCACCAGAAATAACTATGCTGTCAATTTATTAAAAAGAAGCCCTTTCCATACAGAATACAAGAAACTAATTTGTTCCACTTTGTAACTTCAGTAATTAAATCAGTCACACTTGGCAGTCTTGAATTAGAATTTCATTTATATTGTAATAATAAGTGCATATCCCAATGAGAATTATGATACATGATGTTTTGTGACGATCTAATCAAATATTGCTACAGCACAGTAATATATATTTCTTTAAAAAGAGAAAAAGATTTTGTGATGTTTTTCAGCCAAATCTCTCACCATTTTCATATTGCTTTTCACAATCTTCATATTTCCATAAGAGTCCAAAACTATTTAATTATTTTTTAAATCAATTAAATCTCTGTTGCTTTCCAGGCCGACCTACTAGCAAATTCATGTACTGTTTTATTTCTTGATCAACAATGCACTAGAAACTCAATTTCATGTTCATTCTCAGAATGCTATTGATCTAAAACTTACTGTAACAGAACTATCTTATTTAATTCACAAATGCTCAATGTGTTAATTTGGCAAAAAATCTATCAGAATATTAATGAGATCTCAAATAGAATGTATAGCCTTTTAATATTAAGGACTGAATAGCTATTAATGAAACCAGAGAAGAACAGCTTTATATTCAGGTAATACTGTTTGAACTGTCTAATCTGTCCTAAAAATACAAACAAAAAAACAGGAAGATCTGAAAAGTGGATTGAACAAAGGCTGATCGTACATTCATGAAAGAGAACAGTGCACATTGTGAAATAATCACACAGGCAACATATTATCCTATGGAGAAGCAGAAGGGTTGCTGGAGTGAAGACATCATAGTAAGGGATGATTTAAACCACTTAATAAATTGGACCTAAACAAGTAAATGTAATGCATGAATGCTTAGTGCTGCAGCTAAAGAATCTGTGAGAAATGGCTCTCAGCTCGCCTTTTGAATGGTTAACAACTCTGAAAATGCACAGGAAAGACAATCATTACAATGTAATCATGGACACAGAATAAGGCAGTTTTAGAGGAGCAGCAACGAGCCCTTTGGTCTCTTAACGTTTCATCATTCAAAGAGATCACAGTTAAGTGAATCAACTCAACATTTGCCTCATTTCCCTTAATAGCTTTGGCTGACAAATGTCTCAAATTTCAAATTATTATCTACAAAACTAAACCAATCCTTTAATATGTAGACATCTTTCACAACATCACTCAGACCACTCGAAGAGAAGTTTTCATAGCAAACTTTTAAGGTTACCACCAAAATGACTAACAGATCAGCAGCTATGGATTAAAAATGGGCAAGTTATTTGATTCATGCCCTTAATTTTTCTGAAGAAATGGTAGCTTCTCCAAATGATGGAAGAACTAAATTTCAGCAAATTGCTATTGATGTTCCTGACAAGACATGCATAGCTAAGGAAAATCCTTAGAAATAGACAAAGAAAGATGGCTAAAGAAAAAGAAATGAGGGTTACTTATTAGTAGGGAGGCAGTTGTGCCCAGTGAAGAGTTGGCCTGGCTCCTGTTGCCACAGTTCTGCTTCCAATCTACAATAATATCATGGATCCATTTTGGTTAAACCCTCAGCTGGTAACAATCTCAACATGAGATTTGATCAGTTAATGGCTTCAGGCAGAATTTTACAAAAATACTTCAGGAACTGTGAGTGGCAGATGAAATCTAATAAAAGAAAGTACATGGTACTGCTCATTTTGCAAAAAGGAGGAAGAAAATAGCTGCTTGTAAATTTGAGAGGGATCTGGGAATTACCGTGAATACAACACTTCATATAATCCATTGAAATGGAGTAATATTCATTGTGGAGTGGTAATAAACTAAACCAACAGAATACCAAAGCATTATAGTAAACAGCTGAAGACAAGTCCAAGAATGTAATAAAACTGCACAGTGCACTGATAGTTAAAACAAAACATTATTGTTTTTATCTCTTTGAAAGTACTCGCATCGCATAGGAAATAAAAAGACAATGAGACTACTCTCTAAATTTAGGTAGCTGGATTAAGAAAGGTTAAATATATTAGCTTTGAGAAGAGCTACTAAGAATTGACCAGTTGATCAACTGGAAGAATTTGCATATGCAAAACAGGATCTACATTTGAATAGCTTGAGTAAATAGTGAAAGAGGTGAAAACATAGATTATGTCAGACCTACCTTAGATGGCTTTTGAAAAACAGGTTATAGTTATTGCTGCGGCCATGTCAAATACAGACAATTTTACAGTGTATACTAAGTTATTGCTCTCTGATTGATCTTGTCAAATTGCAGAACTGTACTGAAATACCATTTTGAAATATTAAAATAAGGCAGTTACCATTTGGAATTAACACCTTCATTCACCTTTTAATGTTATCCTTGTACTTTTCATGGCAGTATTCGAAACCTGTTCTTTTTTAATCTTGTTCATACCTTGTTATCAGCAATTATCAGACCTTTCCTGGCAAACACTTTTGCAAATTATGTATATGTGATTAAAAAAATCCGTTTAAAAATCTTTAAAGAGCAAAGAATAATGTTAGATAAATACTATGCAGCAGATATAATTTTAGGTCTGGCATGAAACTCAGTCCACTAGGCCATATTGTTCCCCAATATCCAACATACTACAGAGACCATCTCTTACACTACAATAATACCCCCTATTCCCTCTTCACAAGATCCTCCAAGTTTATTGGAAGGATAAACAAAACAAAATAAACAAATAAAATAAATAAACAAAATTATAAATAAATAATCAGTATCTCTCCCATTCCAACTTCCACTGCATTGAGATCCTAGTAACACGCATTTGGTTACATTGGACTACATCATTCAGGACTGACACTAGACTCCCAAAACAGATTCTCTGTTCTGAGTTCAGTCATGGAAAGATATTGCCAAGATTTTAGAACAATTTAAGCTCATCATCACATGTTGCATACAGTGCTGTTATACAACATACATTTTTGCTTAACGATGTTTGCAGCTTGATGGAAGTCAGCATACTAAACTAATTTCAGAATCAGTTCCTTTAAGTAAATACCACTGAGCCTTCTGCTGGGAGTTGGTTTAACTGGATCATATGCAAGTGCAAAACCATGGAATAATTCATAGCAAAAGTGTTTTCCTACACGTAGAAGGAAAGTTATGGATATGTATTGCCATGGCAATATCTAACAGCTGCAAAATTCCAAGGTGTTGTGTCATTCTGTTTCTAGGTTTTTGCTACCTTTTACCCATGGATTCTATGCACATCCCTGGGCAGATAAGGACATTATCTAGAATGGCTTTTACTCTTGAAAACACCACCAACTATCATCATCTTGGAAACACTTTAGTCATGTCAGCTTATGCTTCCATCTGTCTGGAAGTACCCCATAAATCATTTTATCTTACAAACAAGATTTGGGAAATTGTTTCCTGAAGGTTGTGTATCAATTTCACTCCTAATTGGTAATGCTGCCAAAGTTCCAGATATTGAACATTTTGCCCTTGGGGATGAGTTGTTCAAAGAACTCTTCCTTCTCCAAATATGGAAGATAATTAATATCTTGAGACAGATTTCCAAAGTGGTTACTATGAGTCAATGGATAACTAACATGCAGACTGCTATAGGATTCTGGATCAGGATCTGAATGACAAAGTGGGAAAACGACCTCAATAGTGATAGAATGTTAAATGTCTCAAAAAAGTGACAACCAGCCCTAATAAATTTACAAACAAAAGAATGAACTTTCTGCATTAAGCTAATTAAGCAGCTCTGCATTATTCTTTATCACAAAGAGATATGAAGTACAACTGAAAAAGAGATTCTAGAAAAAAATCATGTATTTAAGCAAAATGTTTCTACCCACTTATTCAAACCTGAAATTTATCCTTAATATTGATTCATATATTTTGGCTACATAATCAAAATAATTTCTGATATTCAGTAAAGTTGGAAGAACTCTTCAAAAACAAGGCCAGTTATTTAAAGACCAAAAGATAACTCTGAATTGTCTACAACAAAGACAACAAATGTTGTGTCACTGAAGATTTATTAACCTCAAATGAATCTTAATTGAGGTCATTAATTCAGCAGACGAAGAACCAAACTTTCTTTCACAACCTTCCATGAATAATTTGAAAATATAGAGCATTTTTTGATGCTACAAATGGCCAATATAACTGAATCATTTACAACAGCCTGGTCTCGGTGAAATTAATTAGGTGCATGATACATATAATTTAAAAACATAACATGGCCTAATATATTTTCCATTCAAAAGGCAAATGCCCTAGCCTCAAATGATTTTCAATTAATGGCTTGTTATAAAAGGTTTTGTAAAAATTTGGAAATCTTTTGCTTATTCAACAATGATGAATTCATAATCATATATTAAAATCATGTTTTTTTGTTCTGAGCTTGAGGATAAACAAAATCAGCAAGTTTAGTAGCTACAGCTGTTCTCTTGTTGGGAAAAAGATTGTGAGTAAAAATGAATTGTTCTTGTTGCATTTCTTGTAAGATTACAATGTGGGATTTTATAATTTATTTTGAGAACAGCAGCATTTCTTTGACCCCTAATTGCTCAGGAAGCTTGAGTCAAATAAGTATATGTATTTACTATAAATCAAATTGAAAGTATACCTCCCATGTATTTTGCCCAACCAGCAGACCTACAAATATTAAAGATATTTAGTGAATAATTTAACCGTAAATGTATGAATTTGGTTATCTGTAAACTTGCTATAAGAAGTTATCAACCAACAGACTGAATGCTAGTTCATTGACAGCAGATCAGTCTCCTTATTAAACAAGGAGTGTCTGTTGCAGTCCACTGACCCAGCAAAGAGAAACAAAATCTAGGAATAGTTTGTTCCAAAAATGATTGAGAAGTATCAGCTGCAGAGTGTGAGAAGTGTGACAAATAGAGTTTAATGGTATTTTTACTCACAAGTAGAATTTCAAATACAGTATACCATATCAGTAAATAGGCAACAATTTATTTCAGGCTTAAACTGAGAAGGTCAAAATACTTGCAAATATTCACTTGAGTCCTGGATGAATGAAAAGAACCAAGATGTTATAAGAGAATGCAGAAGAATCATCACTCTCCTGCCAAATGTTTACTTGAAGAAAAATAATTTAATTGTACCTATATAGGATGTCCTCATTATATTCTGAAATTAACAATTTTAAACTAACCCAATATTATGTTAATTGGTGAGATAAATTTAATTCCTCTGATGATCTTTGATGAACAGATAATTTGGTGCAACACTACTTAAGTTTGGAAGCGAGGGAAAAAGGTTTCCATCCAGTCCTTGATGAGCAGCAATGACCCAAATACACATCTGATTGAGGATATACACAGAGATTACAAGGATGGAAATTAGAAATTATATTTTGTAAAAAATTAAACTGCAAATAATCATAGCAAAATCTGAGAGAAACAAAATCATTTATTACCAATGAGACTAACAGGGAAAAATACAAAATCTAAATTAAAAAAATATTCTATAACAGGTAATTAGCAGGGAAATTAACCAGATATTTGCCAAGATTATCAGCAGAATGCAGGAAGGAATTGATGCATACTTTGGTGGAGGAGGGGCAGAATCTGGAAGTGCCAAATCCAGGGAAAACAAGGAATCTCTTATTCCATTTTATACCCAGCAGATAGCTAAACAGTGTGGCAGACTGATCACCCCAGCCCGGAAAGGCACCTCATTTGATTCTAGCCTCTGCTGTTTAAGAGTAATGAAAGAATAAGAATTCAAGAACAAAAGATAATATGGGTCCTGGGCATGCACAAGATCAAAAGATTGTTGGGAAGTCATCAGAGAATATAGACAACTCACCAACTGCTACTTTTTTATTTCCGCGTCCTTGAAAGAACAATTCTCTGGTGGATCTGGTATCCAAGTCATTAACCCAAATTATGTTTGGACTAGATAATAAGATGGAAAAGCTTGCCATGGCATGCATATACCCTACTGAAATAGGTTGTCACAAAGTGTTGACCAATATTTCTGTCTGGACACACACTGTCATTTTCTTTCATTTGACTGCATCGTTGTTCTAATATGGAGTAGGCTGCAACAACTTTGCTTTGATCTATTTTATGTCACCATGGTTGCCAAAGATTGGAAGAAGACAATGGCTTTCCAGAAACCATTAGAGAAGTTATTGTTGACAAATGGGCTTCAGGGTGAGCTAGATGGATGGGCATCTGTTAGTCCGCTATTTTGCAGTTTTAACTAATTCAACTGGAAGTGAACTCCCCAACAGCCAGATTACTGTCTCCACCTGTGGTCCACTGTGCTCATTGTACAACATGAGTAATTTCAACGGAAGGCTTCATTCCAAAGGTACTTCATACATTTACAGGAATTAACAAAGCGAATGTGGGTGTCTAAAGACAACAGATATTTCTTACGGTAATGTGACTTTATTTATCACAATCAGAGAAATTTTCAGCAAGAAAATTGTTTGAAAATATAGAAGGAAGAAGGGAGCTTGTAATGAACACTTCATGAAAAGCTCTGCATTTGTCAACAACACTGGGTAGATCACCTCTTTCCAGCCTGCTTCCGTGAAAAGGCTTTGCCACTTCCGCTTGTTTTTACTTAGAAGCCACTTTCAAACTCACCATGGTGAAATGCTCTGCGAAGAAGTGATCCTGAAAGCTGTTTAATATGATGCAGCAATTTCATATGCCTACGTATTAAAGTAGTATCTTACTGATTTTTGATTTCCCATAATTTAGAGATAAAGTATTTTTTGTTCATTTCTGAAGGACAATGATCCTAAATACAGAGATAATGAAAAGTAGCAAAGAAGCATGAAATTAATTTGGTATTCACAGCAAAGCTCTGTTACAGGGTGTATAATATAGTAAACTGTCTCTCTGTGTGGTGCTCCTTCACAGTTTAATTTGACAAATCACAAGATAATATATATTGGTGTACATGTAATGTTCTCTATCCCCTGCAATTCAACTCAGTGGGGATTGCAAACTGAAGGGTTGATGGATAATACTGCAGATTCAAACAGCTCTGGTTCACAAAGGTACGTCTAACTGCTTCAATGCAGGATTTCTTGTCACAGGCCAGGAATCTGATGCAGTACCTACTATATTTTATAACTCTGGAAAAAAATGCCTATATCCTATTTTTGTCCACATCATGAGATGCAGTAAGTGTTCTTATCACTGGCACACTTATTATAAAAATGCTGTTGACAGAACAACTGTTATCTCATGTCATATAGTTTCAGGGGTCAGTGGACACACATTTGCACATTAACTTTATTAAGTATTATTATCAGTGCTGCATTCATTTTCTCACTCATATTATTTCATTGTCACAAGGCTCCTTTTGTGTCAGAGCTGAGGAAGTATTGGGTTAGCAGTGCAGAGGTCTTATGGAGAAGGACAAAGGGAAATAATTAATGAGTGCTGTTCCAATTCAGGTCTCCCAGTGGGCAAAGTTTCAGATTACTGATTGAGGGAAGGGAACAGAGCAGAAAACAATGATTGACCGTGGGACGTAACAGTCACCTACTTTTCCCATCCATCATAAGTTCACCCAGCCACATTTAACTCACTCTATGACGCAGTTGTTGAACCAGAATGCCACATTATACTGCTTACTGACATGTCAATGAGTCATAAAGGAGTACAGATGGTTTGCTGATTCTCCTCCTCTCCCTGATCAAAACCATTGCTCTGCTAACTCAATCTGCTGCCTTTGTCTTCCACTTAAAACTGAGCAAAGGTATTCAAAGAACAAGAGAAAAGTGACCTCAAAATAAAACAAAGCAAGAATATCAAATGCAAAAACATGTTGCAATAGCTTCCACAACACC
Source organism: Hypanus sabinus (assembly GCF_030144855.1). Classification (NCBI taxonomy): domain Eukaryota; kingdom Metazoa; phylum Chordata; class Chondrichthyes; order Myliobatiformes; family Dasyatidae; genus Hypanus; species Hypanus sabinus. Next base: position 41,524,101 of record NC_082724.1, read on the forward strand.
ATGATTCTTTAGAAGATGAAGTAAAGAAACTAAACCTCAGGTTTAGTATGTTCCCAAGGAGCTTTTTAAAGTGCAGTATATGAAAATACACCTGAACCTATAGGTTAATATTGCTGTGCTGAATAACCCATTGTATCATAAAATGCAAGAATTCTTATTCATAAGCAGTGCTTCAGGATCAGAATCAGGTTGAATATCAAAGACATATGTCTGGAAATTTGTTTATATATAGTTAAATTGTCAAATTAAGCGAAGCGTAAAAAAAAGTAGTGAGGTAGTGCTCATGGGTTCAATGTCCATTCAGAAATTAGATCAGAGAGGGGAAGAACTGTTCCTTAATCACTGAATGTGTGCCATCAGGCTTCTGTGCCTCCTTCCTGAAGATAACAATGAGAACAGGGCATGTCCTGGGTGGTGGGGATCCTTAGTGATGGATGCCGCTCTCTTGAGGCATCACCTCTTGAAGATATCCTGAATACTATGGAGGTCAGTACCATGGTGGAGCCGGCTAAGCTTACAATTCTCTGCAGCTTATTTCAATCCTGCGCAGTAGCCACACACACCCCTTCCCCCAATACCAGTGATGCAGCCAGTTAGAAGACACTCCACAATACATCTGTAGAAATTTGTGAGTGTCTTTCATGACATACAAAATCTCCTCAACTCCCGATGAAGTATAGCTGTTGTTGTAACTACATCAATATGATAGGCACAGGATAGATCCTCAGAGATATTTACACACAGGAACTTGAAGTTGCTCACTCTTTCGACTTCTGATCCCTCTATAAGGACTGCTATGTGTTCCATCGCCTTACCCTTTTTGAAGTCCACAATCAATTTCCTGAAGTTCACAATGTCTTACTGACATTGAATACATTATTGCTATGATATCACTCTAGCTGACATAGCACACTCTTGTATGCTCTCTCGTCACCATCTGAAATTCTGCCAACAATAGTTGTGTCATCAGCACATTTATATGTGGCATTAGAGCTGTGCTTAGCCACAAAGTCATGGGTGTAGAGAGAGTAGAGCAGTGGGCTTAGCATATGTCCTTGAGTTGTGCCAGTGTTGATCATCAGCAAGGTGGAAATGTTATTTCTGATCCACACAGACTGTGGTCTTCCAGTTAGTAAGTTGAGTTTCCAGTTGTGGAGGGAGATATAGAGGCCCAGTTTTTGGAGCATTTTGATCAGAACTCTAGGAATGATTGTGTTAAATGCTGAGCTATCGTCTATAAGCAAGATCCTGACATAGGTATTAGTTTTGTCCAGGGGATCAAAGTTGACTAATTATCACTCTAGGTTTCTAAATGGCACACATTTAACACACATGTTTCTACAGAGGGAGCGGGAGGTAGTGAGCAATCAGATGGGTTGTTTGTAAAATGGTGTACTCCGTCTGCCACGTATGGAGGGCTGAATCATGGTCTCATAGTTCTCAGTAATGTCACAAAACTCCTTCCCCATTCTGGGTAGTTAGAGTTCAAGAATTCACAGTCAGTGGGATTGGTGCATTATTTTAAAAATGAAAATTTGAGCACTGCTTTGAAACTTTTCCTCTGTCTGCCCAGTAATCTCTTTCCATGGCAAAGTTTGGGGAAGAGTGGAATAGAGGAAACGAAAGAGCCATTGGAGTGTAAATAGTACTTCATTGCTGAGATATTGGTCTGTGAGAGATCAGTAATGTTTCTTCACTTATCCTTCAGGTGAATTTAAAGGATTAATTAGAATTACTGGAGGAGTTTTAACATAAGGGCATGGGTATTTTTGAGATCAATTGACAAGATAAGAAAAAATAACTACCAATTCAGTGGTTTATTAACTCATTGAGTTGACCTCAAGTATGTTTATTAATTGTTGAAATTGAGGCAGATTATGCAGATAAATGATCATCCCACTCGCAAGGGATGGATGGATCTATAGATTCATTAGTGTTTTATCTTACTTTTTAAATGGCCAGAAGTCAGGACTCATGGTCATGCATTACTCTGTTTGGAAGCCAGGTTCAAACCAGCCTCAAGAAGCTTATCTGTATCAAGCAGACTGAAGTCCATTTCAAACACTCACCATAAGGCACAATTCAGTATGGTGTGTGTAAAACAGTTCAACTATTCAACCATTTCACAAAGAAATCCAACTTGCCAGACGCTACTGCCAGCTGCTTTCCAGTTTGACATTCAGCCAATTCATCAATTAAACTTATCAAATGGCCTGATACAAAACACAGTAAGTATTTTTCAAAGATTTTTTGTTGCTAAATCTGGTTTAGAATTTCAGTGTGGAGTCAATCCTCATGACTTTTTCTGGTCTGCTTGTACAGATCAAGTCAATGTAATTAACAGTAAAAGCTAACCTGGAGCAACTCAATGAGTTCCCCCTAAAACAGGAGCATGGATAAGTCTTCTATGAGGAAATCAGACAATGTCCCAAAATAAACATAGTAACCTTGAAGTAAAATTGGAAGTTTTATTTTCAATTTCATGCTTTCTGAGTTTTTCATGTTGTTTATCTATATTACTATTAATGGCTAATGGCCATTGATAGAATGATCAAACTACTTTTTCTTAAACAGGGAACTCCAGGCCAAAAATACTTTCTGTTCACTCCTTATAGTCTTCAGCAACTTTAAAGAACTTCTGATAGCATCAGCTGGAAAGAGGTGACCGATTCCTTTGCAGCACTGGATGTGTTCAGCCATGTCTCGTTAAGTAAGGACGTTATGTGCAACATTGAGCTCCAAAGTGGCAGTGCTCATGTCAAATGAACATTGTAAGCTGATTGATGCCATGGTATGCCTGTTCTAGATGAAGGTGTGTTGTCAAAACAATTGAACACATTCCCACATCCAAAGACATATAGGCACTGAGGGCCTTTTAAAGCACAAATGACCCTGTGACACAAAAAGCTTGAGTTTCACATCCAAATTTTATTCCCCCATCACACCCAACTCTTTTTTTTAAATTTTGCAACCAGGCAAGGCTTCTGGATGTTTCATGTCATCTATTGCCCTCTGTACAGAGTCGATTTTCCTCAATGCAAATCTACTAACCTCCCCACTTTCAGCTTTCATTACCCAAATCACAAAAACTTGAATTCTTCTTTTGTTTTCAATTTAGGGCAATACATTTGATTCAGTTGTTTCAGAATACTTCTTTCTTGTGTTGAAGACTTGGTCTTTGCCCTCACCAGAAAGAAACAACAGAAGTATAGTTTATGAAAACCTGGGTGGGGTTTCAACACAAATGTCTACAATTCCTTTCTCACTCACAGATGCTGCTTGACCTGTTGAGCTCCTCCAGCAAAGCACTGGTTGCTCCAGATTCCAGCATCTCTAGTCCTTATGTCTCCAGGTCTACAATTGTTCATTGAACACATTCCATAGATCACCAGCCAGTGGTAGTGACATAGGTGGGCTAAACAAGAGAAGCTCAAGAGGCATGATAAACAAGGTATAGGGGCATAAAAGCTGCATAGCAGTAAGTTCAGAACTAATATTAAAGGGAGTTGAAGTTCTTCCAAAGGTAATAATAAGAATAGTGGATCTGATTAAGGATCCAAAAGAAGATATGCACGAGAAGAGAGAATAAGTGCACATGTTTTTATTAAGGAAAAAGATGCTGCTGAAAGTCACAATAAAGGAAGTGATTGACTGGATTGCCCAAAATTTGATAAACAAGAAGTCTTACATAAAAGTGGGTTAGTCATCAGAATGAAATGAAATCCAGCCAAGACCACAATGGGAACTAGGGATGAAAATTGTTGACTTCCTAAGCATAATTTCACAACTCTCTTTAGATATTTACTTTAAGCAAGTTTAGATGAATAAAAGGTTGGCAAATGGTTAAAGGCAAATCAGATTTAGTGAAAGACTATAAGATAAATAGAACAGTAGAAGCAAAGAGGTTATGTTGAAATATTGTTGCTATTTTTGAAAATCACATTTTGGGATGGCGAATCACTTTAGTAAAGATGTACTTGAATAATTGCAGGGCTGAAGAAGCTATGATTGTTTCTCTAGAGCTAAGAAAATAGAAAGAAGATTTCATAAAAAAAATTTAAATCTTAAAGAGTCTAAAAAAACAAAGGCTAAGTGCTGGCAGAGGTGTTATGAGCTAAATTTAAGGTTCATTCACTGAATATATTGAAGACAGACACCAACAGATATTAAGGGAACTGAGAAATATAGAGTTAGCACACAAGGGTGGCCCTGAGATTAAAGAGCATCCATAAGCTGCTTGATGGGTACAGCAAGAGAAAGGGGCAAAGAGACCCAATCCTGTTTCAATTTCTTTGGTAGTTATTGTAAAAATACCAAATGAAAGTCGACAAAACAATATTCAGAAAATTAGGTCAGTGTTTTGCTGGGCCCTGGAGACTGAGTAAGATGTGAAATTGCTCATAAAGGGCCTTTGTATGCACAATGCACCAGATGGTTCCATTCTGTCGTGATTCATTATGTTATGACAAGGCATGTGTAACCCGCACTCAAACAGGAGTGCTCAGAAGGGGGAAAATGGGCAGATGAAGAGAAGGGTGAGAGGATAACAAGAATGGGGATTAGAAAAACTGAAAAGCAGAGAGGGTGGAGGAGAAATGACCAGAAACTAATGTTTATGCTATCAGATTGGAGGCTACACAGACAGATTATGAGGTGTTGCTTCTCCAAATTGAGTTTGGTTTCAACTTTGAAGTAGAGGAGGCCATGGACAGACATATTAGAATGGAAATAGGAAGTTGAATTGAAATGGATCGACAAAGCATTCTGTTCTTACTCACAGAAGAAAGAAAAACAAGAACATAGAATGAAGTGAATGAAGAAAGAACTGGAAGTTATATGATGGTAAACTCTTAAAACAGAAAATAATCAGAACCTACTGCCAAGAGAAGCAGTAGAAGTTGATTTCCTCAAGATGTTCATAAGGAAACTGGATAAGGGTTTGAAAAAAAAACACTGGCAGGATTATGGAACCAGATGCATTGCTCTTCATTCAACTAACAGTAACTCAATTTGACAAGTGACCTATTTCTTTCCAGAAAGATTTCTGTGATCTGAAGCAACTCTTCTCCTGAGCTTCTGGAACCAAACATTCATGAGGTACCCAATTGCAAGAACATCCTGACTGAAATCTTCCAATTGCTTCTCCCTTAGAAAACTCTCCTTTCAAGTGGTTGAGTCTGGCTTTAGTTAGTATAAGCAATTGCTGCTTATACCAATTCAGCTTCTGAACTTATGCAGCTGCCTGATATATTCATTTGTGTAGATCACAACTTGCTGGATCTTGATTGCAGCATCTGCTTCTGGAAGCATTTACAATGAATTTAACAAAAAAAAAACACACATTCACAACATCTACAAAACTGGCTGGTTAGATTTTTCTAGTCCTGACGAAGGGTCTCGGCCCGAAACGTCGACAGTGCTTCCCCTTATAGATGCTGCCTGGCCTGCTGTGTTCCACCAGCATTTTGTGTGTGTAGTTAGATTTTTCCTTTCCCTTCTAACTGAAAGTGCTTTGCTCTGACTAACAAGCAGCCTGCTGGCTTGTACACAATCTTTGGCACATTACAGCATGCAATCCTCCTCCAACAGTTGTCCTTCATCGTGCAGTTTGCTTTGGATCAACCTTTCATTTCTTTACATTTTGTTCAGTCACAGCCACAGCCACAGCCACAAAACCACCTGCAACGTTCTCTTCTCTCCCCTATGCTGTCACGTATGGAGTCTTCTCCAACCCCCTGCTATTACTCATCACTGTAAATTTGTAACACGAACTGTGCCGGTATTGATCTGTATTGAACTAGATCTGCTTCTTCTTGGCCAGTTGTTTGTGAACTGTGAACATGTCACAAAGGGCTCAGGTTGTGCTATTTGAAATAATGTAATGCCATAAGATTTTATCTAAAAGGCTGAAGACAAATCCAGACGATGAAGGTCATGCAATCTATCATACCGCATTGCTTTCAGAGAAATCCAGTCATTGTTACACAAAAAATACATGAATTAAGTCATGCATGTAAATGCTGAAACTCCTTCATTAAGTTCAGAACTATTTCTGGTGAAGAACAATCTTTGTAGAAATAACTATTTGATAGTGAACCTAAATAGTCTTCAGTCTTCACTCTTTAACTAATTTGAAGAAATTTTCTGAAAATACCTTTTTCAAATTTACTCTTTTATGTCATTCCAATAAATCATATTCTTTTAAGCTTGAAAAAAAAGGTCAATTTCTTGAGTGTTTATTTATAACGCAGTTATTAGATGCAGGGACTCAGCCGCCAATCTTTGATTTGATCTGCTTTAAGCACCTAATCATCTCCCATGTGTCTCAGTGCATAATCAATAATCAAAGAGCATTCTGACACTGTAGTAATGGTTAGAATTCTATTATTATGCTTTAAATTCAAAAATTTGCTTTGTATTTGATGACCTAATTGTTGAAACCCTAAATTTACTTCATACATTTGACATTTTATAGCCAAATGTATAAAGGTTATTTAAAATAGTTTTCCCCTTTTCTACAATACCTTAAATTGCCAATTCCAATGCATATACATCATGCTACATATGTATTTATTCTCACTGGCATTCACATTATTAGGCATGCTAATGATTGGTAGTTTAACCTAATGAGAGCAATTTGTTATATAACCTTTCGTCACCTGTAGGATCAAAGTTCACTTGTATTTCTGTTTTGTAGAGCTGCAGTTTCCTTTACCTGAAAATATTATATCCCTATGAAATGCATTTTATAATGTCCATAATGTTTCCCATATTCCTACTAACCTGCCACAATGGCCAGTTCAATAATGTTGCTCCGAATTCTTCCAGTGTTTAGGGTGCATAGGTGTTTAGGGGTCATAAAAGGTATGCCATGTAGATCATAGGGTATTTAGGGATCATAAAAATTCCTCTCTTGAATCTGGGTACCTAGCTATACAAATAGCTAGTCCATTTTCTGTTGGTAATTTTTCAGAGAGTGTACATATCTTTCATTTTCAGGATTAAGGTATCACTGGCTAATCTGTCCCTATTTGCCCTAGAAACACTCATGGCCAGCCATCTCCTTCAGCTGCTGCAGTCGTTTTGCTAAAATACTCCTAAGGAGATCAAAGGGAATTTCCATATTTCAGATTTAAATTCATTTATCAATCAAATATACACTGAACCATATACTGAAATGTGCCATCTGTGTTCACAACAAACACTGCCTCGAGGATGTGCCAGGGAAGTCTATAAGTGTCACCATACATTCCAGTGCCAATATGGCATACCCATAATGCTTGGCAGAACAATATGCAATAAAATAAGAACTATTCCTCCCTCCCAGCCGCCCATGCAGATACACAGTCCTCCAACCCTAGGACAGGCTGTCCCCAGAAGCCAGCCTTCAGTAGATCTGCAGATGTTGGACTTCAACCCCCCAGTGGATTCAGACCCCTGGCCACTGTGCATTAACTTTTGGACTTCAGATTTAGAGAGAGAAACGATGATGCAAGGGTTGTAACTTGGAGGAGAACATGGTGGTGTTCAGCATAAGAAAACTCTTCATGTATTGTAAGCTACATCAGAAAGGAATCTGTTTTCAGAGCTCATACCTAGACGCTTCAGTGGGCTCTCTCAAACTAAGGACATGGCTAAGGAGCAGCTTAAAACACCTGCTGCTGCCTTCCCTCAGAGTGGATGAGAAGGAATAACACTGGCCAAAGAAGTGGGTGTGGAGCTGATGACAGGAAAAGAAAAGCTCAGTGCCATGTCATGCACAAAGTAGTTTAAGATGGTCGATGTGAAAGAATGAAACTGCTACTCCTGCTGCAGGCAAATGTCTTGGGGACAGCACAGGCAGCTCACCTTTGAGGGCAATGGACAAGACTGCAAAGCACAATGGGGCTCCAAGGTAACTGAAGAGAAGATACCAAAAGGTGTTGTAGTGTTCAAGACTGCAGTCCTTTAAGAAAAGAAAGCAGCACTAGTAGTCCTTTTGGCCATTTGTATGTGGTGCGTTATTCAGTAAGACAATGGCTCATCTTCTAATTCAACACTATTTTCTTGTATGAACCCCATATCACTTGACTCCCTTAATATATTAGAAAATTTCAGTTCTTTGAATATGCTCATGGCTGAGCTTCCTTCTTCCTTTCAGATAGAGAAAGTGTCATATCCAGCATCCCGTGGGTGATTTAGTTTCTTCTCATCCACATCCTGAATGGTTGACCCTGATCCCAGTGAAACACATTTGCTCTGTCAAGCCCTTAAAGAATGTTATATGTTCATGCGATCACCTCCCATTCCTTTAAACTCAGGAAACTGGAACTTAGCTGCTTACTTTCTCTTCATTTGTCAAATGTAACTTGGTTCACAAAAGGAAAAATAGTTTTTGCTGTAATGAGAGTTAAATGAAAAGTGAAATGGGACTCTAAACCTGGATAGTTTTGGAGATGAGATGGTGCTGCAAAAGAGGACAATGGACAGACTACTTGTGATGGTATACTGCACATTGCAGATCTTAATTCATAGGCCATGGTAAGAAACTGCATTTTTATTGACTATCTTGTATTAGAAGACTGACTCAACCTAAAATTTTGAGTTTCAGTTGGAACTTGCAGCATTAAATCAGTGCTTAAGAGTCACTGGGGTAAACGGTATTGTGAGCTTTTGTTCATACCTGATGAAAGACTAGAGGACAAGCAAAACAAAACAAGGCAAATGAGGTAAAATAGAATGGGAATTCTGTCAGCATTAGGAAACAGAGCTTCAATATGTTATTCCTGGAAGGTAAGTCACAGGGAAATAAGCATTAATGCAAAGGACATCTGGTTTTGTATTTGTTTTGTATGCCTTTATTGTCATGCCCTAGTTTACTATATAGGGAGAATAAAAAGGTAAAAGCTTCCCTGGTCAAATATTTTGAAAGACACTGAAGGTCAAATAAAGGTATTTCATCTATTTGCAATTTCAGGCCATTAATTACCACAAATCTGCTGTACTCCAAATTAACTCTCCTGTAATAGAGCATCAGTATTTTTCCTGTTAAAGATGTGAAACTAATAGCCCAATGATTTTCAAGATCATATTTCTGACCTTTAATAAAATTGAAATTGCTTTAATTGTTGCAACCTTTCTCCTTAATCAGGTGCAAAGTATTTCAGTCACGGCTTCCTTCTGATGTTTTTTTGCTTTCTCTTCAACTTGTATTTTGGCTTCACTTCGGTCTCAGCTTGCTGGGCAGATGCTGACTCTGGATTTAAGGACTGAAGATTTAGAAGCAGGCATCAACCCTTCAGTGTCTTGCATCTGCTCTGCCTTTGAATCGGATCATGGCTGATCTTTACTTTCAGCATCACTGTCCTGCGCTAATCCGGTAATCCTTCATTCCGTTAATACCTGAGAGTTTTGCACTCTAACTTGAAACATACTCAGAAACCAAGCCTTTACATCCCTCGGGTAGAGAGTTCCAAAGATTCACTCTCCCTGCGTGGAGAAATTTCTTCAGCTTTTACTCTCCAGGAAAGTGTTTTATATCTTCCATCATTGACATAGCTTTGCACACAGCTAGCAGTCAAGAAAATAATGGGCACACTCCTGCTCAGAGAATCTTTCTCAGCATGCTGGTACTTTCAAAATATTTCAATAGAGGGGAACATTATGAACAGCTTCTTGTGATTTACTAACAAGGGTTGGCAATGTTCAAGTCTCCAGCAGCAGCACAAGTCCTCAGAATATCTATTGTTGCCAATTCTCAACAGTTTCAAAAGAGACTACAAACATAAATACGATCAGAAATGAATTGTTAGCACAACAGTTAACACAAAATAGCTATTCATCCTTTTAAAAAAAAAATAATAATTCCTTGGTCATGTTAATTTCTTTCTCAGGTCTGAATGCATTCTCTCAATATTTATTGAATGGGAAAAGTTGTTTTATCTGTTAAATCCACAACCTAACATAATACATGCAGACAAAAGTTGTTGACAATGAGATGTAAATACTCACACTTTTCTTGTCCCTTATTATAATCTTCCCTTCCCCTCCTCCTTGTGCAGATTTTAACCACTCCATGCTCATGCATCAGTGTCAATCATTCATGTTGAGTTTTATTACCCAGTATATGCAGTCTGAATGACTATAGAATGAAAGGGTTAAAAAAAGACCAAAACTGACACCCTACTTATAGATACCAGTATTCAAACTCTGAAAAATAAATCAGGAGAATGAATCACAGACAGTTTTCCTTGTCCTAAATTCAAGGTAAACAAAATATCAATGTTACTGCAGCAAAATATATCATATTCCAGAAGTCTAACATAAGCTTTCTTATATAGTTACATTACACTGAATAATGTTTCCCGATGTACATATCTAATCAATTATTGTTCCTCCGTTTTTGCTTGCTAACACCTAGGTATAATTCCTGCTTACCATTAGAGTGAAACAGGTTGAATATAAATCATAGCAGAAGACACGTGGGAGTTGGATGTTCAATTATATGGGTCAAGCATAATAAATTGTCTGCTCACTTGATTTGCTCAATTGTGGTTGTTCACAAGCAGATTTGAAAACTGGATTTTGATTAGATTTGTACAAAGTTTTCATTGAATAGGCTATCATCCATCCAGAATTTTTGAAATGATACTTCACAAAATATTTCCTATTATCAGCAATTGTGTTTCAACCTCAATTCATATGGAGTTACCTTCTGTTTCCTCAGTCTTGATATGAAGGAAACAAGAATATATCTTGGATTGGAATATCCCGAAATTATAAAGCTTGAAGATGCTCAACTGTTTTGTGAGATACAGAATTACTCTCTTTGTCTCTGGCTGAAAATCAATGTGGACAAAGACACAGGCCTCAAGTATTATTGTTCATTCATATACTGTAGCATGGAAACAGGCTCTTTGGCTCAACTTGTCATCTGACCATGTACCTGTCCAAGTATCTTTTTAGTAAGGTGATTTTTAAAAATATTTATTTTAATCTATTATTTAAAGTGATGTTTTTTAAACTTAAGGCAATTTGTAGGATGTTCAGCAGGTTGATTCCTGGGATGAAGGGGTTGTCAGTGGAGTTTAGAAGAAATGGGAGCTGAAAAGCTCAAAGGTTTTGAAGCATTTTGACCTAGGTAGATGCTGAGACAATGTATCCTCTTGTGTGATGTGGTCATTCACTTACAACAGGGAGGTATTTCTTCTCTCTGTTTGTGGTGAATCTTCATCCTGGAGAGCTTTGGAGGAAGAATTATTGAATATATTCTATCAACATATATAGTTTTTAAAAAAAATTTCCAGTACAGTTAAATTGGAAAATGGATGCGAGGCCAAAAATAGATCAACCATTGTCTTATAGAATGGTGGAGCATATTTGATGGAACATATAACTAACTCATATAGATTATAGTAGCCTCTGTACTCATATAGGTTACTCATATACCTATATACTCATACAGCTCTTCCATTCTTATACACCTTAGGTTAGCTGGTCATTGCGAATTGTCCCGCGATTAGGTTAGGTTTAATCATAGTTGTGGGGTTGTGGAGTTGCTGGGACAGCATGGATCAAAGGACCAAAATAACCTACTCCATCTACTCCATGCTGTGTTGCTTAATTAATTATTTAATGAGCTTTTAGTGACTAACTTTTTATACATTGGATAATGGCTACACTTGATGTAATGTTTTCATTTTATCATAGCCTATGTTGATCCTCATTTCCAAGTACAGTATTTATTTCATAATTGTATTGACAGAGAATGTTCAGCCATACTGGAAAACATCACAAGAAAACCTGCTATACCATAATCATAAATTAATTAAATTAATAGGTTTCCTTGAATATAAAATTTAAACAAGAAAATGCTGAGGAATTCTTGAAAACAACTAATTTTGAAACTTGATTAAAGTTATTTTTCCAACCGATCTCAAGTGACAGTTCTTCAAATTAATACATCCATACAAATGAACATATATTAGATTTTGTTTATTCTGTTTCAAAAATAAATATGTTTGCTCGATGGCCACATTTGATTTACTTACACCAACAGTTTAATTTTCTCGAATATAAAATTTCAGTTAACAAGAGTTGTTACTTGTCAATGTGGTAAATTTAGAAAGTCGAGCCTATCAGATATTTCTATTCGGTTTTAAATTGATTGGTTAATTAAGAAATTGTCAAAGGCCAACAAAAAGAATTTAGGTTGAAGTGGGGCAGCCATAGTGTGAGCAGACAGGGTTCAAGATACTTGGGTAAGAAGAGGCAAAGGATGGAGTGAAGTTTGTCAATATTCTGTTTCTTTCTTGATGATGACATAGATGGAGCAGAGTGAATAGATCCAAGAACAGTGGTGTGCTCCTCTTGAACAATGTGGGACATCAAGGAGACCTCCAGTGTCCCTGATAACCACATCTGCAAGAGGCACATCTGGCTACAACTCTTTACAGACTGTGGTAGGGGACCAGAACCAGAACTAGATGACTTATAGATCATTCAGGACAATGGGAGGATGATAGACAGGAGCTACATGAAGAATCATTGCATATATTCTGTCAGTGCTTAGCAAACTAATGGGGAAGATTCTTAGAGACAGGATTTATGAGCATTTGGAGAAGCATAGTCTGATTAGGGATAATCAGCATAGCTTTGTAAGGAGCAGGTCATGCCTCACGAGCCTGATTGGATTCCTTGAGGAAGTGACAAAACATAGTGATGAAGGTAGAGTAGCGGATGTGGAATACTTGGATTTTAGGAAGGTGCTTGACAAGCTTTTCCATGGTAGGCTCCTTCAGAAAGTAAGAAGGCATGAGATGCTAGGGACATATAGCTGCATGGTTGTGGAATTGGCTTGCACACTGAAAGCAGAGAGTGATAGTAGATGGAGCATAATCTGTCTAGAAATCTGTGACTAGCAATTTTGTGCAGGGGTCTGTTCTGGGACCCCATACTCTTTGTGATTTTTATAAAGTGATATAGATGAAGAAGTGGAAGAGTGGGTGAGTAAATTTGCAGATGAGATAAATTTGTTGGTGGTGTTGTGGATCGTGGTGGGTTGCATTGGGACATTGACAGAATGGAGTGCTGGGCTGAGAAGAGCCAGACAGAGAAGTGTGAAGTGATACACTCTGGAAGGTTGAGCTTGAAGGCAGATTTTAAGGTTATCAGCAGGGTTCTTAGCAGTGTGAGGTTGATAGATCTTCGCCATAGTTCTTTCAAAGTTGTCATGCAAATTGATAGACTAAGTAGTTGAGAAGGTGAATGATGTATTGGTCTTTGTTAGTTGGAGTATTGAATTCAAAGCCACAAAGTAATGCTGCAGCTCTATAGAACTCTGGTTAGATCACAGAATTACAGATATTACGTTCATTTCCAGTTGCCTCATCGGAGGAAGGATGTGGGAGCATTTAGGAGGATGCTAAAGAGATTTAACAGAATGCTGCTTGGATTAGAGAGCTTATTTTATGAAAATAGGTTGAGAGAGCTTGGAATTCAATCTTTGGAGTGAAGAAGGTTCAGGGGTGACTTGATAGTGATGTATAAAATAAGGGGGAAAGATAGAGTAGACACCTAGCTCTTTTTCTTCCCCCATCCCCCACCCTCCGATGGCAAAGGCTAATATGAGAGGGCATAACTTTAAAGTGATTGGAGGAGAATATAAGTGTAATGTCAATGTGTTGTCAGGAACAACACACACACACAGTGCTAGAGTAACTCAGCAGGGTCAGGCAGCATTTATAGAAATGAATAAACAGTTGACATTTTGAGCCGAGACCCTTCAATAGAATTGGGATGGAATGGGAAGATACCAGAATAAAAAGATGGGAGGAAGGGAAGAGGACATGATGAGTGTTGTCTGGTGGGTTGGGAAGGGTGTGAAGTTGTGAATATGATAAGTGGAAAAGACAAAGGGTTTGAGATCAAGGAATATAATAGGAAAGTTGAGTGGACCTTGGGAGAATGGGAAGGAGGAAGGGCACCAGGTGGAGATGATAAGGCAGGTGAGTATAAGTAGTAAAAAGCCAGAGTGCAGAATCAAAGAAGAGGGAAGGGGAAGGAAAAATTTACCAAAATGAGAAATCAATATTTATGCCATCAGGTTGGAGGCTACCTAGACGGAGGCCATGGACAAACATGTTGGTACAAGAATTGGGATAGGAATTAAAATAGTTGGCTATTGGGAAACTCTGCATTTTGCAGATGGAGCAGAGGTGCTCAACAAAGGTGCAGCCCCGTTTCTTTTGGGTCTCACCAATATAGAGAAGGCGGCATTGCGAGCACTGGACACAATAGAAGATCCCCCACAAGTTTGCAAGTGAAGTGTTGCTTCACATGGAAAGACTCTTCCGGGCACTGAGTGGAGTTGAGGGAGGAGGTGAATGGGTAGGTGTAGCATTTCTGTCACTTGCTGTGATACATATCAGGAGGGAGCTTTGTGGGGAGGGATGAACAGACAAGGGAAGTATGGAGGAAGTGATTCTTGTGGAAAGCAGAGTATGGGGGGGGGAGGTAAAGATGTGTTTGGTGGAATGATTCCATTGAAGATGGCAGAAGTTGTGGAGAATAATGTGTTGGATATGGAGTCTAGAGGGTGTTAGGTTAGGACAAGAGGAATTATATCCCTCTTAAGATGGTGGGAAGATGAGGTGAAATGGACAAGATGTGGGTGAGCCTGCATTAATGGTGGAGGAAGGGAAACCCCATTCTCTGATGTCCTTGAAAGGAAAGAACAGATGTAGCAGATACAAAGGAATTGAGAAAAGGGAATAGCACTTTTCCAGGAGACACGGTGGGAATCGGTAGATTTATGTAAGACAGTGGTAGACAGTTTGTCTCCAGCAATGGAGATAGAAAGATTGAGAAAGGGAAGAGAGGTGTCAGAAAGTAAGTTCATAGAGCATTCTGTCAGGGTGGTGATAGAGCCAGATATGTTATAGAGACATTAAAGAGATTCTTAGCCAGGCACATTGATGAAAGAAAGCTGGAGGGCAATGAGTGAGGGGAGGGTTAGGTTGATTTTGGAGTAGGTTAAAGGATTGCACAATATTGTGGGCCGAAGTGCTCGTACAATGCTGCAAAATCATAGTCATAGATCACCACAAAAACAAAGCAGGCCCTTTGGCCCATCTCATCTTTGCAAACTGTTATTCTGCCTAGTCCCATCAACTCACACCAGGACCATAGTCCTCCATACTCCAGCCATCCATTATTTATTCAGACTTTTCTTAAATCTTGCAATCAAAGCCACATTCACTATTTCTGTTGGTAGCTCATACCACACTCACACAATCCTCCTAATGTAGAAGTTCCCCTTTCACATATGACCATTCACCCTAAACCCATGATCTCTAGTTCAAGTCTCACTCAACCTCACTGAAAAGAAAACCTTCTCGCATTTACCCTATCTATATTTTTCATAATTTTGTATAACTATCAGATCTCCCCTCATTTTCCTATTATTCAGGGAATAATAGTTGAACATATTCCATCTTTCCCTATAACTCACATCCCTATATCCCAGTAACAGCCCTGTAAATTTTCTTTGTATTCGTTTATAGTTATTGACATCTTTCCTATAGGCAGGTGAATAGAACTGCACACAATACTCCAAATTCAGCCTCACCAATGTCTTACACAACCTCAAAGCAAAACATCTGAACTCTTATCCTCGTTTGCTTGATTTATGAAGGACAACTTGCCAAAAACTCTCTTTGCAACATTACTTACCTATGATTCCCCTTTCAAATAATTATGAATTTGCATTCTCATATCTTTCTATTCTAACACACTCCTCAGTGTCCTTACATGTAAGTTTTAATGTGGTTTGTCTTTCCAAAGTGCAACACTTCTCTGCAATAAATTCCATCTGCCACTTTTCAAGCTGTTTTTTCCAGCTGGTCCAGAACCCAATGCAGGCTTTGACAGGGTTTCTCTTTATCTTCAATGCAACAATCTTGGTGCCATGTGCAAATTTTCTGATCAAGTTTTACATATTATAATCCAAATCATTAACATAGATGACCAACAGCATGCAATACACCACTGACACCTGCAGAACGCCCTGTCGTCACAGAGCTTCCGTCTACTTTCACTCTTTGACTTCTCTTGCAAAGACTGTGAATCCAACTTTCTACTTCATCCTAAATGCCAAGTGACTTCACCTTCCAGAGTCAACAGAAGCTGAGGACCAGCAGTAGTCATTTTATATTTAGGTATAACCTTTCAGCCATAGTGTTATCATCTAATTTTAAATTTGAAAGTTTTAGTTAATGGTCCTGTTTGGCCTAATGTTTATTGTTTTGTTTTTCCCTTAAAAATACTGTTCATATTAAAGTCTGGGAACTATCGACCCGCTTCAGGTCTCTCTCCCCACACTTGTGTCAATTGAAATGAACTGACAAGAACATCATCAGATTCCTTGCTAACTCCATGTAGACAACATCCATTGTCTTTGCTTCATTAACTTCCCTAGTACTGTTGTTGAAATATTCCATAAGATTGGTTAGACATGATACCCATGCACAAAGCCATGTTGACAATCTCTAATCAGGTCCTGTCAAGAGAAATATCCTGTCCCTTTGAATATCTTTCAATAATTAACTCACTACTTACATCAGGTTCATCGACCTATAACTTCCCAGAATAAAATTATAGTGAGGTAGTGTACTTTGTTTGATTATCAATTCAGAAATTTCATGGCAGTAGGGAAGAAGCTTTTTGTAAAAATTTGAGTGTGTGTTTTCAGGCTCCTGAACCTTCTCCTACTGGTAGCAATGAGAAGAGGGCATGCTTTGGGTGATGGGGTCCTTAATGATGATGCTGCCTTTTTGTGGCATCGCTCTTTGAAGATGTCCTCGATGTTGTGAAGGCTAGTGCCCATAATGGAGCTGGCTGAATCTGCTACTGTCTGTAGCTTTCTCTGAGCCTGTGCAGTGACCCCTCCACACCAGACAGTGATTCATCAATTAATTGTTCAAGTACATCTGTAGAAATTAGCGAGTCTTTAGCGACATACCAAGTCTGCTAAAGCTCCTAATGAAAGATAGCCGCTGTCGAACCTTCTTTGTAATTACATCAATATGTTCAGCCAAGGATAGATCTTCAAAGGAACTGACACCCAGGAATTTGAAACTACTCTCCCTTTCTACTACTGGTCCCTAGATGAGAATGGGTGTTTGCTGCCTCGACTTCCCTTTTCTAAAGTCCACAATAAATTTCTTGATCTTACTGACATTGAATGCAAGGTTTGAACACTACTCAATTGGCTGATCTATCTCACTCCTACATGCATCCACATCACCATCTGAAATTCTCCCAACAATAGCGTATCATTGACAAATTTATAGATGCTGTTCGAGCTGTGCCGAGCCACACAGTCACGTATATAGAGAGTAGAGCAGTGGGCTAAGTGTGTATCCTTGAGGTGCACTAGTGTCGATTATCAGAGAGGAGATGTTATTTCTGATCTGCACAGACTGCAATCTCCTTGTGAGGAAGTTACAGATCCATTTGCAGATGGATGTACAGAGGCCCAGGTTTTGGAGCTTCCCGATTAGCAGTAAGAATGTGATGGTGTTGAATGCTGATCTGTAATCAATAAACAATATCCTGATGAAAGTACTGTTATTAGCCAGGTGGAAAGCCAATGTGATTTCACACCCTGCAGAGCTATTGTAGTGATGGGCAAATTGCAGCAGGCCCAGGTCCGTCTTTAGGCAGGAGTTGATTCTGGCCATGACCAACCTCTCAAAACATGTAACCCCAGTAGATGTCAGTGCAACTGGGTGACAGTCATTGAAGAACCTCACCCTGCCCTTCTCAGGCACTGATGTGACTGACACCCTTTTGAAGCAGGTGGGAACCTCCAACTGCAGCAATGAGAGATGGACGATGTCCTAGAACACTCCCACTAGTTAGATTATCAATAATTATCTTGTACTTTTCTAGGCCCTATAAATAACAGTGATTTCATGTAAGAAATCACAAAATTGTTGCAGTGGTTCAGATTCAGATTTAATTTGTATTGCTATACTGATTGATAAATGATTACGTTACAGCAACAGAGGCCACTTTCCAGTGATTTAGCTAAATGATGCTTGCTGCCTACACGCACTCCGAAAGTACACAATTGCCATGCACATAATTGATGTATTTATTTTTGGTAACTATGCATGCAACAGTCAACAGCCTCCACACTGTGAGATCCTGAGTGGGTCAGAACAAGCCCTTCCCATTAAACCACTGACAGAAGATGAAGTCATGGCTTTAGTTTTGCTACCTTTCAGAGTCTTATAAAACATTTTCAATTCAGAGCCATTTAAAATCAAATGAACTATTGAAAAAACTTTAAGCAAATTAACTTTTTAAAAACATTCAAAGGATTAGCTTAGGTGAAAATCAAATTCTTTGTCAATGCTGTAGGAAATACTGTTTTTATGAAATTAACACTGCAGCTAAACAAAAATACCCAATATATTTGTTAAGACCAATGAAATGCTGGAACTTCTGAGAATATATTGCTGCATTGGTAGACATGAGTCATAGTTAATAATTCATGTCGGTAACCTTTTATCAACTGGAGATACTAATTCTGTTCCTGTTTCCATTGAATATCCTGAATATTTCTAGCATTTTCTGTTTTTAATTTATTGTCCAACAACTTTGCTATTTCAAAATTGAATGATGCTTTAACGTAATTGTAAATGAATGTTGGGATGTTTCCGATGATCACCTATATTAAATGGATTCAATGAAAATTTGATGAACATTGGACTCAAACTACAAAGTTCCCTGAAAATGGCAAAATAGACCAAAATGGCGGTGAAGGTAATACATGACTTTCTTGCCTTCATAGATTGGGACATGGAGTATAAGACTTGATTTAATAATTGGAATTGGTTTATTATTGTCACATGTATCAAGATACAATTAAAAGCTTGTCCTGCATATTGTTCATACAGATCAAATCATCAGACAATGCACTGAGGTAAAAAAGGTAAAATAATAAAAGAATGCATAATAAAATGTTACAGCGACAGGGAAAGTACAGTGTGTGTAAATAATAAGGTACAAGATCAGAACAGGGTAGATTATGAGGGCAAGTGTCTATTGCACCATACTAGGGAACCATGTAGTAGTCTTATAAAAGCAGAGAAGCTGTCCTTGAGTCCGGTGGAACGTGCTTTCAGGATTTTGTATCTTCTGCCCTGTTGAAAAGGGAAGATGAAAGAATGCCCAAGGTAGGTGGATCTTTGATTATAGGCAGTCCATTGTGGGCAGCTTGGTTTCTATAATCACTGCAGTTTCTTGCATAACATTGCACCTTCACAAATACTGGTTAGATATCAAATGGTGCATAGGTTGTCATATTGTAAAAATGCATTGGAAAAAGTGTTGAGGAGGTTCACCTAAGATGTTGCCTGGATTAGAGGACATCAGTTATGGTGAGAGATTGGATAGGCTGGCCTTGTTTTCTCTGGAGTGAAGAAGGTTAAGGGGCAACCTAATAGAAGTATGTAATATTATTAGAGACATAGGATGAGCAGATGTTCATTTTTTAACCAAAAACAAGATAGGTTTGTAGTGAGACAACTTTTAAAAGGCATCTTGGGTAAATGGTTGATACCTGGAACACTTTGTCAGAGAAACCAGATACAACGTTTACATTGAAGACACATCTGGACAAACACTTAAGTAGGCAAGGCATGGCAAGATATAATTAGAAGAGGTTTGTGTTGACATGATCAGCCGATTGGCTAGTTTCTCTTCTGTATACCTCTGACAATTTTCCAAGCAGCCCTGACATTGTGCTGAATCCAAAACCAAAACCAGAATGAAGCTATTGCTGGTAACACTGAAGGTGGTGCTGGCTCAGGGCCAGTATAACTATTACCATCATATCCCAAAAGGAAAGATATTCAAGCACTCTGAAAAATCTGGAAAATATTAAAATTCATGAAGAATGTGGGAGGTAACATAATGGAGCCTATTATATTGTTAATAAGTATTGTGATCAAAGCTGGATTGCATTATAATTACACAGTCAATTTAACAGTTAAACCTTTATTCTTTGTTAGTTTCAAGGTTTTATTTCCCTCTTACAATTATTTTAGAAAAGACATTGATGCTAAGTACTGCTGAATTTAATCAATGCTGGTATATACAATTCATACAGACATTCTATTTGCAATCAGAAGTATTTGTATTTTAGCTGCTTTTCCACTGAATAAAAATTCTGGTTAAATTGTGAACTGATTTTTAGTACAAATTTAAAAGGTCAATGTCATTTCACTGCTGTGGCTTGCAAGGCATTTTAAGGTACATTCTCGTCTCTCTTTGAAAAGCAGGTGATTTGCCAGCTTTTCCATACAATTCCTGAACTAGTACTTGACCATGTCTTCAACCTGAGCCTGAGTCTCCAGAGGGTTCCTGTGCTGTGGAAGATGTCCTGACTCGTTCCTGTACCGAAGACACCGTGCTCCAGTGGCTCCAATGATTACAGAACGGTGTCATTGACCTCCCACATAATGAAGACCCTGGAGAGACTTGTTCTAGAGGAGCTCCAGCCTATGGTTAGGCCACAACTAGACCCCCTCCATAGTACATGCGCTTGCAACACTGTGTGTCAGACAGAGTGGTCAACAGCACTGGGGCTCCACAGGGGACTGTCCTGTCTCCCTTTCTCTTCAACATCTACACCTCAGACTTCAACTACTGCACAGAGTCTTGCCATCTTCAGAAGTTTTCTGATGACTGTGCCATAGTTGGATGCATCAGCAAGGGAGACGAGGCTGACTACAGGGCTACAGTGGGAAACTTTGTCACATGGTGTGAGCAGAATCATCTGCAGCTTAATGTGAAAAAGACTAAGGAGCTGCTGGTGGACCAGAGGAGGGCCAAGGCATCGGTGACCCCTGTTTCCATCTAAAGGGTCAGTGTGGACATGGTGGAGGATTACAAGTACCTGGGGATATGAATTGACAGTAAACTGGACTGGTCAAAGAACACTGAGGCTGTCTACAAGAAGGGTCAGAGCCGTCTCTACTTCCTAAGGAGTCTGAGATCCTTTAACATCTGCCGGACGATGCTGAGGATGTTCTGAGTCTGTGGTGGCCAGTACTATCATGTTTGCTGTTGTGTGCTGGATCAGCAGGCTGAGGGTAGCAGACACCAACAGAATCAAGAAACTCATTCGCAAGACCAGTGATGTTATGGGGGTGGAACTGGACTCTCTGACGGTGGTGTCTGAAAAGAGGATGTTTTCCAAGTTGCATGCCATCTTAGACAATGTCTCCCATCCACTCCATAATGTACTGGTTAGGCATAGGAGTACATTCAGCCAGAGACTCATTCCACCGAGATGTAACACTGAGCTTCATAAGAAGTCATTCCTGCCTGTGGCCATCAACTTTACAACTCCTCCCTCGGAGTGTCAGACACTCTGAGCCAATAGGCTGGTCTTGGACTTATTTCCACTTGGCATAATTTATTTATTATCATTTAATTACTTCTGATTTTACGTTGCTACATTTCTTCTCTATTATTGGTTGGTGCAACGGTAACAAAACCCAATTTCCCTCGGGATCAATAAAGTATGTCTGTCTATTCGTCTGTCTAGTGAAGGAAATGGTGAGCACATTGTTTGATATTGCATAGTTCAAGGGAGTTTTGATTACATTTGTGTCAATGAAAAGCTTGATCCTGTAATATTTCCCAAATAGTTTATAACCTACTGAATCAGATTACATTTTTTGTTAATAGAGCAGTGAACATTGCTTTAATGGTGGGAGAAAATGTAACAACCTATATCCATCAAGACCCAAAAACTAGTCAATCTCAGGCAAACAACAGCAGTTAGGAAAAAATTGAATCCACCCACAAATTCACATATGCATCACAATATTTGTTCTCAAATTTCTTAATAATCTACTACCTTGGCATTTCCCTGGGAAGACTCAAGAGAATTATTTAAGAACTGGGAATTCTTATGTGGCAGATTTAATTGTTCAACAATAAGTCCTAGAGATCATTGTTGATCTGTAGAAGATTTGAAATGAATCCCTCTTGAACAAGTTGGTCTCTATGAAATGGGCTCAACTCTTCTACAAAAGAATTTTACAAGCTGGCATCAACTTGCATGATGTAGTGACTTGGTCAAGAAGTTCTCTAATCAACCTCTTGATATTTAAGCTTAAATCTAATCTCATTCATGCTAACACCATGTTCCTTGCCTTCTTTCAGCTGCAACAAGAAACAAATTTGAACCTAACATTTTTTGTTCAAAATTCTTATACACTTCAATCAAATTGTCCTTAACTGTACAGTACTTTGCATAGAGAGACAGGAGTTAATTATGTCCAATTGTATGTATACATTCCAGTACTTGCCATAACAGCCTGGATCACCACACTGACAGGTAAATTAATCTACCTTTGCCGTTGGATGCAAGGTTTATACTCAGATTACGCTTAACACGGGGTAAGTACGTTACTGACAACTTCTAAGAAATAACGTATTTGGAAAATCCTTAAAGATCCTTATTCCCGCAAGTTTCTCATTAATATAAATGATACAATTAGTTTTATACAACATATCTATCTATATATAAAGCAATGGTGACATTTAAAATAACTTATTTTTGATCTGGAAAATTATAATACATCCAGTAGTATTGTCCAGTATCTATGTCGTAAAAGAAATGTTGCAAATGGTTCATTAAAATATGTAAAGGTAGATGTGTTACAACAAATAAACAATATCAAAACAATTTATTATTCATATCTGGAATGCTGTTACAATCATGTTTTGATTTTGTTGGTTCCCTGTTATAGCAATGGGGAGAAAAGAATTAATAAATAAGTTAAAGTAGCTATAAAATATGAATAAAGTACAACTGACATCAGAAATTAAATATTTCTTTAGTAAAAGAATGATATTGATGTATTTGCTAAATACACAGAATGAACTTTTTGAGGAATGTTTAATCAACTGCCTGGAATTTAGAGTCACAGCACTAGGACAAAAGGCTAAGGGCTTAACCACTTCAGATAGAAATAAAGAAAAATGTAATTATTCAGAGTACTGTGAGATGCTGACGTTCTCTATCCAAGGAACTGCAAATAAAGACTCACCAGGACACTCACATTTCAAGACTAATATATTTTCTGGGCATTAAGGGTTGTTGGGGGTAAAATAGACAATAGATCAGAGCTTTGGCATTTATAAAGCAAGCAAATTTGATACGTGATTCAAGTAACACACATATAGATGATTTATCCTTTTTCTTGAACCCATCTCCCATACCCTTGTAAATGTATCAGCACTTATTCAGCTTCATGGTGATATGCTTTTGACAAGTTCAATTCATTTCAAAGTGAAAGATCAATAGAGTCTGAGACAGTTAAACTGTGTGTTGGGGTTGAAAGAGTTGTAGATTTTAAGCTCCAGGTGTGAATATCACCAGTAGACTGTCCTAATCTAACCAAGTTGATGTTATGACCAGGAAAGCTCACTAATGGCTCTATGTCCTCAGGATGCTCAAGAAATCTGGCACATTCCTATCAACCCTTTCCAAATTTTATCAATCATGGGAGATATTCTGTCTGGGTGCATAATGGCAACTGCTCTGCACACAACTGCAAAAAACAGTTCAGGACACAGCTCAACACACAGAAACCAGCCTCTGCTCCATGGACTCTGAACACGTTGGCTGCCTTATTAAGGCAGATAGAAATATAGACAATTCCCCCAGCTATCCTGACATTCACTCCTCTCCCCTCTTCATCAGGGAGAAGCTACTAAAGCCTGAAAGAACGTATCACCAGGCTCAAGCACAGATTCTATCCTGATGTTATCAGACATGTGAACAAACCTCTTTCTGCTCTTGTACTTCATTGCTTACCTGCATTGGCACTTTCTCTGTAACTTTTACATTTTACTCTCTACTGTTGTTTTACCTTGCCCTACCCTCAGAGCTCTGTTGAATAATTTGATCGGTATGGACAGCTCAATTATAACCTATACCAATATGCAATTCTTTCTTTCTCAAAAGCTCCCATAACTTTCCCATAACTTATTAAAATGATGCAGTGCATAGCATATATCAAAAGTTGAATCTTCCAACAACTTTCAGAACTCCATCTTGGTGGAAGTGTGAGTTTTAGCCATGGGAACATCACAATTGTGAGTGTTATGAATGGCAAGGCTGAATCTATAACTCTTCAAAAAAATAAGAACTGAGATGGATGGTGTAGATTCAAAACAGTTACAGAAGCAAATAGTGAAGAACAACCGGATTAAGTCAAAGGCAGCATTGAGAGATGAAGAGACCAACATTACATTTGATAACATGGAAATTGCAAAGGCAACTTAACTTGCTTCCTCTGTGGACAACATGGAAAATGTGCAGCCACAACTGAGGGGGGTGGGGGGGGGGCGGGAAAGGTGTACCTTTGCACCTGTGCCAGGCAGTAATTGTTTTATGTAAGAGGCTTGAAATTAGGATGAAATGCATCAGCACCAACCACACTAATCTCTGTCGGCTTGAGCAAAGACATTTAGTCAAAAGCAAGTGTTTATGTAATTAAAACAAATGTTATTAGAAACACACTGGCCAGGAATTCACTCTGGTGGAAAATCTGCATTCAAACTTAGGAAATTAGGAAACGTGATATGATGCAAAATCCGCTGTCAATGCTGACTGCCTTGACTATCCAATACTCAGCATCCATCAACTTTTAATTAGCTGGACACATGACTCTAGACACAAACATCTGGAAAGGAACTGATTATCAAATTTGAGTTTATTCTACATTAGTACAACCCAAAGAAAATGCATGCCAAATTTTGTGCATCAAATGAAAAACATAATAATAATTGACATTTTGACTTCAACTTTCAAATAAATAAATAATTTTTGAAGCCACAGTATTCCACAGTTTGTTATTAAGAAATATTATATTATTAAAATAACTTTATGCTATTAATTATCAGACATCATTTCATTCATTTTTAAAATCTCTTTTAAGTTATAGGCTAACTTGAATAATTTTATGGATGAATCCGTTTGCTTAAGCCTTACAAATATATCTGCACTAGTTCTATCTTCAAGATAAAATGAATGAGTGAAAAATCTCCAGGGATAATGATTTAGAAAATTCATGATTTAGAAAGTTCCACAACTGTTGAATCAGCTCATGTCTTCTATCCCTCAATACGCTTTGCCACATATCAAACCTTGGTTCATTTTAAGTAATATAACATCTTAAATTAAAAGTACCCAAATAAATATATAATCACGATTCCCTCATGATGTGAAGTGATCTCCTTTAAGGCCATGATTTTTAATGAACATATCTGAATAAATACCCATTTCAATAAAGCTTCTTGATATTTTGCAAGCTTTCTTTTCTCAATGACAATCTTTTTGTTCATTCTATTTGCTGCTCTCTCTGTTATTTAACAACTTGAGCACTTGTTTCCAAAAGTTTTTAAATTTATAACTGGGAACTTAACTGTGAAATCAAAAATGATCATATCAGAACTGAATCAATTACAATATCTAGTTTGTTAATCCTTCAGATATACTAATCAGAAATGTTGCTACAAAGTAGGTAATTTGTAAAAAAGATATTTGCAACAATAGACAAGCTTTTTCAAATATTATATTTTGTTTGATCAACGGGGCAGTACTGAAATCTGCGTAACACTGATTACTTTCCAGATGTCAAACAACAATTATATGTATGTCCTGGCTCCACACTTCTTTATAAACCTGGGTGAAATTTATAGGACTTTGGATCCCAGATGAAACCCTTCTTTTCAATGTCATCTAACTATAATCAAGGACCAAACCTAATTAGTAACTAACAACAGTTCCAAAGTAGTTTCAACATGTTGATGGCAAGTCCAACACTTAAATGGACACATAACGATTGTGGGAATCTGGTCTGGCTGCAGAGCTGGAAAACACAGTCTGTCTGTTTGTTTCATCACTGCTCTTCAAAAATTCCAATTCTGCTGAGAATTTCCCCCAGATTTACACAGGGAAATCACTGCTTGGACCCTGCCCCAGTTTAATGTTTGCATAGGAGCTGAAGTTTACTTAATTTATTTAATGGGTATTGTAGAGTTTTGGGTTAGAATACTTTCTGAAAAACACCACTGAATAAGTTTAAATAATGTAATAATTAGTTCTTTATGATGATCTTTTACAATTTTAAATTTTGCCTATTTATGTAGGTTGCTAAATAATATTGCAAATGGGCCTCAAAACGTGGTAATGAATTTGACTAGCCTTAACAATAGCTAGTGATTAAATTCAAAGTTTTACCAGTAAACAAATTTTATATAGACATCTCCCAAAATGTCTATATTGACGTCTGTGACAAAATGCATGGCCATCTATTCAAGCACTGTGCCAGATTTGGAGTAAATTAACCAATCTATTTTCCCCACTCTGAATCTGATGAATGCTTCATTGAATTAAATTGCAAAATAAAAATAAGCTTTCTTCTTATCCTTTTGTGTCTAGCCTACTGATCAACATCTGAATTGTTAACAATTCACTGCATAACATAAAATACATTTTGCCATTCATAACTTCTTCTGAAAATAAATTTCTGCTTGATTCATTTTGTTGTTAAATTAGCAAATGTGAGCAATTCCATTCATTTAGGTATTGGATGCCCAATACTCTCATGATAATTTAAAGAATGGATTGCATTGCCGTTATTAAAAGCATGCTACAGATGCACTCTTTTGCATTTGATTAATAACAGTGGAAATTTAAGAACAGAGCTATGTCTTTGCTAGAGTTATTGTTGAACACACCTGTACTCAAAAAGTAGAAATGATTTAGAACTCAGGAGAGACTTTAAGAAATGAACTCTGTCTGAAAAGGCTACAGGGATACCATCTAGTAAGTATAAATACCAAAATACTTGGCTCAGCAAAGAAAACATCTGTGCATGACTAAATTTCCATGAAATTTCTTTTTCAATCTATCTTTATCAAAAGTAATACAGTGCAACACAGATTAATGCATCTGCCAAAAATATAAATGGTTTTAAACAATATTAATAAAATAAATCCCTTAGGGAAATCTAATGTATCTGTAACAGCACCCTCAGACTTCTTCAGTCTACATGCCTCATCAATTACTATTCATGGAAAATTCAAGCAGCATCATCTCCACAGGAACAATTCTATATATTAATTAATTATCAAAACCATATTCAAAGAGAACCAAGGACTCCTGGAGGAGATTAATGTTTCAGGTCAATGGCTCTTCATTACATTAGGATCATCAAGCTTCTTTAGGTCACATACTTCATCAATTATTATTTCAAACGAAAGGCAATCAAGCTGGAATGTTAACTTTTTTGACTGTCCTCATAGATATGCTGCCTGGCCTGGTGAACGTTTACAGCATAGAACTACAAAATCAAGCATTTTTGTCCCAACCTATCAGGTCAGCCATGATGTCAACTGTACTTATTCTACTTACCTACATTTGCCCATTTCTTTCTACTCCTTTCCTATATGCCTATTCAAATGCTGCCAACACTTCCTCTGCATGTGCCAAATACTGACTATGCTCTATGTGGAGAAACTTAACCTTCAGATCTCCTGTTAAGTTCCCTTTCTTACCTTAAACATGTATCTTCAAGTTCCAGATTCCCCTGCCATAGAACATTACAGCACAGAAAAAGGCTCTTTTGGCCCTTCTTGCCTGTGCCGAACCATTTTTTCTGCCTAGTTCCACTGACCTGCACTGAGACCATATCCCTCCAAACACCTCTCATCAATATATCTGTCCAAGTTTTTCTTAAATGTTAAAAGAGAGCCCGCATTTACCACTTCATCTGGCAGCTCATTCCACACTACCACCACTCTCTGTGTGAAGAAGCCCCCCCCCCCCACCCAATGATCCCTTTAAACTTTTCCCTGGAGAAGGGTGGGGGGGAGGAAATGCAAGTTAAACAGAAAAAAGAAAAAAACAGAAAAAAAAAATTCCCACTTCACCCTTCACCCAAATCTTCTGAATTTTTTCTCCCCTAGCCTCAGTGGAAAAAGCCTGCTTGCATTCACTCTCTCTATACCCATCATAATTTTAAATACCTCTATCAAATATCCCCTCATCCTTCTACACTCCAGGGAATAAAGATTTTAAAAAAAGATTCTCTCTAGTCAATTAACACCTCTCATAATCTTGTCAACCTCAAGAAGTTCATCTTTCAGTCTTGTACAGTCCTGTAAGAATAAGCACAAGCCATCTAATCTCCTCTTTAAATTACAACCCACCTTTCCAAGCAAATATCCTGTTGAATCTCTTCAGCACTCCTCCTGCTGCTGCTGGTAAAATGTTGCCCTCTCTACTTCAGGTGAGCTTTGGTATCACAGCTTGGGTATCCAGCATTCACTCTGTATGACCTAACAGAATCTAATTTCCTGAAGCACATTAACTCTCACTTCCCTGGATTAATCTTGTTTTTATTTCAGTGTTCCCAGCAAAAATTTATGGAAGAGCAGTTAAGTGATAAAACAGTCATTGGATGCATTTATCAAAAATGAGCAAGGCAGCAGGCAATGAGGTCACATGGCTCCATGGATTCGAAAATTAAAGAAAACTGGAGATTCTGAAAACTTGAAATAAAAGCAGAAAATACTGAAAACACTATGATCAGGCAGCATCTGTGGAAAGAGAATTCCTGGTCATGTTCCATTGCAATCCCCTGGACAATCCATCCATCTGCAACTCCCCATCCCATTGCACTTTTCCATGCAAATGTTACTTTTCTTTAATCTTCTTGCATTCCACTATCCAAGAATCCATACCATCCTTCCAGGTGAAACGACAATTCAATCACCTAGCTTCCAATCCAGTTAGTTGTATTTGCTGCTAGAAGTGCTGTCTCTTTTGCAGTAGAGAAACCAAATACTTTCCAGAATACCTTTAGAAATTCTGCAAGAAGAACTCTAAGTGTCCAGTTGCCCTTCACTTCAATTCTCCATTCCAATTACACTCCCACACACTTTGTGTATGGCCTCCTGCAATGTTCCGATGAAGCCCAAAATAAGCCCGAGGAACAGCATTTTGTGTCTCATTTAGGCTCGTCATAGCCATCAAAGCTCAATATCAAATTCAATGTTCGGTTAACTCATGTCTTGCTTGTTTCAGAACTAGCCAGGGAGGCTTATATATTTGTAAAACTAATAGTATTTTTCTCTCTCCATAGATATTGTCCACAAGATACTTCCAACATTTTCTTGTGGTTTCAGGTCTCAACTGAAAGTTAAACAGACTGTAAGTTTAATTATATTTAGAGATACGCCACAGAGCAGGTCCTTCTAAGCCAACAAACTGCACCATCCAGCAACCTACCTATTTAACACTAGCCTAACCATGAGACAATTCACAATGTTCCACTGGTCTGTCTTTAGACTTTATTTATTTATTTAGCAATACAGTGTTAACTAGGGCTTTCCAGCCCTTCGAACTGCATCACCCAGCAACCCCAACTGCCCCAATTTAACTGCAACCTATCTAAGGGACAATTTACAATGACCAAGTAACGTACCCAGGATCGTGATAGGAAAATGAAGGACTTGGAAAAACCTTCACATTCAAGGGAGAGGACTTATAAAGATTCCTTGCAAAAGTCGCAGTGGTAGGACTTTGATGCCCCAAGTTGTAATTAGGTTGCACTAAGCACCTCACTGTCATTGCACCCTATGGGAGAAAACCAGTGCATTGGGAAGAAACCCTTGTGGTTCATGGGGAGAATGTATAAACTCCCTTCAGATAGAACTGGATTTGAACTCCAAAACACCCTAAGCTGTAATAGAGTAAGGAATAGGAAGGGTGCAATTAAACTGATATGGATTGTACTACAGACCTCCCAATAACCATCAAGATATTGAGGAACAGATGGCTTTGTGCATGGCAGGTCACGTCTTACCAACTTGATTGAGTTTTTTTCCACAAAGTGATGAGAGGGATTGATGAGGGTAGGGCAGTCGATCTCATCTACATGGAGTTTTGGTAAGGTGATTGACAAAGTCCCTCATGGGAGACTAATCCAGAAGATTAAGATGCATGGGATCCACAGCAAATTGCCTGTTGGGATTCAAAACTGCCTTGCACATAGGAGACAGTGTAGAGTGGTTGAAGGGACTTAGTTGAGCTGGAGGACTGCAATAAGTGGTGCTCCGCAAGGATCTGTGCTGGTTCCTCTGCTGTATGTGACATATATAAATGACTTGGATGAAAATGTACATGGGTGGATCAGTAAGCTTGCAGATGATACCAAGATTGGTGGAGTTGTGGATGGTGTTCAAGACTGGCAAAGAATGCAGCGTAATATAGATTAGTTGCAGATATGGGCCGAGAAATGGCAGATGATGTTTAACCCAAATAAATGTGAGGTGTTGTACTTTGATAGGGCAAATGCAAAGAGACAGTAGACTGTGCAGGGCATGTTCCTTAACAGTGTTACTGAGAAGACAGATCTGAGGACCCAAGTTCAGCACTCCTGGAAAGTGGCTACACAGGATGATAAGGTGGATAAGAAGGTTTATGGAATGCTTGCTTCCATTAATCAAGGCATTGCATTCAAAAGTCAAGAGGTTATGTTGCAACTTTAAAAAACTCTGGTGGGGCTGCATACATTTCTGGTTGTCCAACTATAGGAAGGATTCTGAGACTTTGAAGAGGGTGCAGAAGAGGTTTACCAGGATGCTACCTAGTATAGAGTGCATGTGCTATAATGAGAGGCTGGATAAACTTGGGCTGTTTTCTCTGGAGTGCCAGAGGCTGAGGGAGAGGTCTGATTGAGGTTTATAAAATTATGAGAGGCTTAAGCCTGATTTGCATTTCTGTGTTGCATCTAAGCTGTAGGTACCACATAACCTACGCTATACCTACACCGTACCCTACGCCATATGGTGACAAGCACCTCCCCAAAAAAGTAACTCATGCGTCACGGTGACGCAGAATGCAACAAATGTGATTGGTCCGCTTGGTAACATCACAATTCCTCCTACGCATTTCCAGTTGCTTCTTCTCTGCCACGTCTGTACACCGAAGCAAAATAGATGAACCAAATCATCAAATCTACCTGCCGACATGCGAAAATGTTTGAAATGCATTTCCTCGTCCATGTCTCTCATGAAGAAACTCGACACAGGTGGCATAGAAACCCTACCGCCATCTAGTGTTTTGATGCCCACCAATGCATGCTCGCTACAGTGTAGAGCCTATGCAGAAGTGAAATCAGGCCTACGGCATAGGCTACAGCGTAGCCCATGCGCTTGAGTATAAATCAATCTTTAGATAGAGCAGACAGGGAGTATCTGTTTCCCAGGGTTGAAATATCTAATTGAAGAGGGCATAAATTGAAGTTGAGAGGGGGTAGGTTCAAGGGGAATGTGAGTGGTGTGTTTTTCACTCAGAGAGTTATGGATGCCTGGAATGCGCTACCTCGTATGGTGGTCAAGGCAAATACATTAGAGGCTTTTAAGAGAAGTTTGGATAGCCACATCGACGTAAGGAAGATGGAGGGATATCAATATTGTGTAGGTAGAAGGGATCAGTGTGTGGATGTTTTCGATTTGTTTTTTAGCTGGTTAGCACACCAAATGGCCTGTTCCTATGCTGTACTGTTGTATGCTTTAACCTCAACACTACCATGGCTTAACTGATTTGGTCTTCTCTCTGACTTCCCTTGTTAACCAGATTAATCTGTAAGCATCGGGGCCACCTTGGCAACCTTAAAATCATCCTAAGACATTCCCTTTGTCCCACACACTCCTTCACTTAAAACTAACTTATTTCTTCACTCTCCCGTGTTCCACTGCAGAGTCTTTGACATTAATAATCATTTTCACAGATACTGCCTTGATCTGCTGAGTACTTCCAGCAAGTTTACTCTGTTTCAGATTTCCATTAACTGCCGTGCTCTGTTTCTCACAATTTCAGTACTGTTCTTTTTTTCTCTCTGATTCTCAAGCCACTCTCATTCATCTTCATTTATACCCCATGTACAGATTTACAAGCGTTCATTTCCCTCCCTTAGATTGTGCTTAAAACACTTGTGTCTCCAGGACAACCATTTTCTCCACCTTATTACACACATTCTCTTTGTTCTCTCTAGTCTATCCTTTCTCATCAATTTAAAACACTTTCATTTCCTCTCTTCCAATTCTGACAAAGGGACTATCAACCTGAAACATCAACTTTATCTCTCCCTTCAACAGATGCCTGACCTCTGGCATTTTCTATTACTGATTACAACATTTACAGATTTTACTTTAATTCCCATTAAATTCTTGGTCTCTTCCTTCCTTTACCACTGTAAGCCAAAATCAAAGAACTTCAGAATTTGTACAACAGTATAAGAAAATACACTAACCAATTTAATTATACTGCAGCACAAGAAAGGGGCATTCTCCAGTGAGTAAATTGCAATGTCATAAGATGGATCTCTCACTCACACTGAAGTATACTTTTTAAACCATGCTGTGAAGCATATGGTTTCAGAACATTAAAGATTCTGTTTCCTTCTTTTCCCTTCATTAACTTGAATACCATTGCTTATCCAGCAAAGACGACAGGCATCATCTCCACATCACCTCATTGATTTTTCTAATATTTTATCCTTACCAGCAAGGAATGGACCTAGTCCAGACAAAATTTGGATGCTCATTTTCTCTCACTCGGTCCCCACTAAATTGTAACTTGTATATTTACTATTTCAGTAATATTTGAGCAATATTGTAAATATATTGTATGACTAAGCATTATTGTTTATTTAAATTATTTGTTATGCATTATATATAAATATGTACTTGGCATACTTCATTACGCTACTGTGTCGCATTTGTGCATCTCACTAAAGTGAAAACAAAACTAAGACACATTATTCCTGGCTCTGTGTTTTTATTTTAATTAGCTTTATGTTTTGGAGTTACAAAACATAACTCAATAAAAAGTATAAATATCTTTCTTTCTAATCATGTATCACAATCTGTCCTGAAAACTTATCATTCATAGTCACAGGGTAGAGGACCGAAATCGACCTTTCACTCCCTCATATTTATATTAATCTTTTTGCCCATCCCCACAAATCCTAATTACTTAAGTTAGGACTGTAACCGTTTATGCCTTGCCCATTTAAGTTCCTGTCCAAATGTTTTCAACCATTTCTCAAGGGTTGAAAGAAGTGGCTGTGAAGGACAACCAAGTACCACTGGCATAGCTATGGATGCCAGCAACATCTCCTTAGATGATGTGAAAATGGTAGGACCAAAATGAGTTATGGCTAGCAGGTAATGGAAGGATTACTCCAAGGGCAACGGTGGCAGTGAGAAAAAAAATGACAGCCTGTAAGAGACTGTGAATGCTAGGTGCAAGTGATACTGGTGATGATGCAACAGACAGGAATACTACCACACAAGAATAACCATAGTCTTCTAGACAATGCAACAGAAATACTCGAGTCAAATACAGCTGTCAGAAATATTCAGTCATCATTATATCTGGGCAGATAGACAGAGCAAAAGAGGAATAGGGAGTTAGTATTCATGCACCATTCAGAAATCTAATAGCAAAAGGAATTAAGCTATTCCCAGAATTCGTGGGTCATCAGAAAGGCAGATGATCAGTCATGGTATGGGATATATGTTTAACAACTAAGTATCTGATTAATTAGTGAACTATTGCTAGATATGGATAGAGGCTTAAAGTAATACAGCATAGAACAGGCTCTTCAGCTCAACTAGTCCATGGTAACCTCATCATCCTCCCTTATAGTCCCATCTGCCTGTCTTCATTACCCTGCAAACTGCTTGTTTCATGTGTTTATCCAAATGCCTCTTCGTTAACTATTTTTGAATACAGACACTCACTTCAAATGCATTTCATCAGGAGAGTTAACGAGTGTTTAGACTTAAAAGAAAACTAACAGAGTAGCTCTCATTCAGCAAAGGTTCACTGCATTATTTTATCAAATTATATTCTGTCCTGAATTTTCTGGATCTTACTCAGCTGCCTAATGATCGCTGCATGGCATATTGATTTTCCAATTCACTATAGATAGGGATAAAGCTTGTTAATGTTAAGTGCAGCTAGCAGGCTTATGTTCAATTACAGATTTCCAAAACTAAAGTAGTTGGTGTGTCAGAAAAGCAGAGGCATTATTGCAGATAGTTAATGATGACAAAGAGAATCATATCACAGGGCCAGTGAGCAGCTGCTTCTTATGTAAACCTGCGTGCCAGTGCACTCAATGGGACAAAACTACCTCAGTCTTTGTCATCAGTAAATGAAGTCACTGCACTAAAACAATCCTTTCAACACACCAAGTCAACACCAACCATCTAATTAATCTCATTATTTTTATTCTCACATCTCACCTTCAGAGTCTACCACTCACCTACATACTGGGGTAGTAAACACTAGTCAATTACCCTTCTCATCTCTATGTTTTTGGGATGTGGAATGAAACAAGAGAATCTACAGGAAACCCATGTGATGATAGGGAGAATGTGCAAACTCCATGCAGGCAGAGCCAGAAGTGAGCATTGAACCAATGTCTTTGGCACTGATTCTACATACTGAGAGGTGAAAAACTACATGTTTTTACTTGGACTGGAGTTGTCCATTTTGTCCATTCACAGTGCTCATAATGAGCAATTCTTGACTAATAAGATTTTCAGCAACAAGCAAGTCTAGTTCAGTGTAAATATAAAATCAGAATCAGAATCAAGTTTATTATCAGTGGCATGTGTCGTGAAATTTGTTAAATTAGCAGCCGCAGTTCAATGTAATACATAATATAGAAGGAAAAATAATAATAAATAAATCAATTACTGTATGTGTATATTGAATAGATTAAAAATTGTGCAAAAACAGAAATAATATATTAAAAAAGCAAGTTATTGTTCACCGGTTCAATGTCCATTTAGGAATCCGATTGCAGAGGGGATGAAGCTGTTACTGAATTGCTGAGTATGTAACTTCAAGCTTCTGTACCTCCAACCTAATGGTAACAGCGTACCTCCCTATACATCCAACATTAATAAATAATTACATTTAGAACTGTAGCTGACTGGTATGCATAGATTAGAAAAGAAGCACAAGCTTTCTTGATTATATATTTGGAACAGTGAGTAAACTCATCAGACTTGCCTCCCCAGACTGAAATTGCAATCAGAGCCAAGGCCATCTAAAAGTCACCAGGCCAGTCAATTCAAGTCACTTTTATTGTCATTTCGACCATAACTGCTGGTACAGTATATAGTAAAAATGAGACAATGTTTTTCAGGACCATGGTATTACATGACACAGTACAAAAAACTAGACTGAACGACATAAAAAAAAACACAGAGAAAACTACACTAGACTACAGACCTACACAGGACTGCGTAAAGGGAACAAAAATAGTGCAGGCATTACAATAACTAATAAACAGGACACTAGGCCAAGGCAAGGTGTCAGTCCAGGCTCTGGGTATTGAGGAGTCTGATAGTTTGGGGGAAGAGACTGTTCCATAGTCTGGCTGTGAGAGCCCAAATGCTTTGGAGCCTTTTCCCAGATGGCAGGAGGAAGAAGAGATTGTATGAGGGGTGCATGGGGTCCTTCATAATGCTGTTTGCTTTGTGGATGCAGCGTGTAGTGTAAATGTCCATGATGGCGGGAAGAAAGACCCCAGTGATCTTCTCAGCTGACCTCACTATCCACTGCAGGGTCTTGCGATCCGAGATGGTGCAATTTCCGAACCAGGCAGTGATGCAGCTGCTCAGGATGCTCTCAATACAACCCCTGTAGAATGTGATGAGGATGGGGGGTGGGAGATGGACTTTGCTCAGCCTTCGCAGAAAGTAGAGATGTTGCTGGGCTTTCTTTGCTATGAAGCTGGTGTTGAGGTGAGATTCTCCATCAGGTGAACACCAAGAAATTTGGTTTCTCTTAACGATCTCTACCGAGGAGCCATCAATGTTCAGCAGGGAGATGTCGCTCCATGCCCTCCTGAAGTCAACAACCATCTCTTTTGTTTTGTTCACATTAAGAGACAGGTTGTTGGCTCTGCACCAGCCCGTTAGCCGCTGCACCTCCTCTCTGTAAGCTGACTCATCATTCTTGCTGATGAGACCCACAACAGTCGTGTCATCGATGAACTTGATGATGTGGTTCGAGCTGTGTGTCGCAGCGCAGTCGTGGGTCAGCCGAGTGAACAGCAGTGGATTGAGCACACAGCCCTGGGGGGCCCCCGTGCTCAGTGTGATGTTGTTGGAGATGCTGCTCCCGATCCAGACTGACTGAGGTCTCCCAGTCAGGAAGTCTAGGATCCAGTTGCAGAGGGAGGTGTTCAGGCCCGGTAGGGCTCAGCTTTCCAGTCACTTTCTGAGGGATGATTGTGTTGAATGCTGAACTGAAGTTAATGAACTGCATCCGAACATATGTGTCTTATTTATCCAGGTGGGTTAGGGCCAGGTGGAGGGTGGTGGCAATAGCGTCATCTGTTGAGCGGTTGGGATGGTACGCAAACTGCAGGGGGTCCAGTGAGGGAGGCAGCAGGGTCATGATATGCCTCATGGTGAGCCTCTCGAAACACTTCATGATGATGGATGTAAGTGAAACAGGACAGTAGTCATTTAGGCAGGACACAGAAGACTTCTTCGGCACGGGGACAATGGTGGCGGCCTTGAAGCACGTTGGAACGGTGGCGCTGCTCAGGGAGATGTTGAAGATGTCAGTGAAAACATCTGCTAGCTGGTCTGAAATCCTCAGGGCACTCTACCAGGAATGTTATCTGGTCCAGCAGCCTTCCGTGGGTTGATCCTGCACAGGGTTCTTCTCACGTTGGCTACGGTGAGACACAACACCTGGTCATTTGTAGGAGGGGTGGACTTCCTCGCCGCCATGTCATTTTCCGCCTCAAGCTGGGCATAGAAGTTATTCAGTGCATCAGGGAGGGAAACATCACCTGCACAGTCAGGTGATGTTGTCCTGTAATTGGTGATGTCCTGGATGCCCTTCCCCAAGCGCCGCGTGTCACTGCTGTCCTGGAAGTGACTGTGGATTAGCTGGGCATGTGCACGCTTTGCTCCTCTGATGGCTCGGGACAGTTTGGCCCTTGCTGTTGTTAAAGCTGCCTTGTCGCCTGCTCTGAAGGCAGAGTCACGGGACCTCAGCAGCGCACGCACCTCTGCGGTCACTGATGGCTTCTGGTTAGCACGTATAGTGATGGTCTTGGACAGAGTAACATCATCAATGCACTTGCTGATTTAGCTGGTCACCGATGCTGTGTACTCCTCTAAGTTGGTAGAGTCGCCATCAGTTGCAGCCTCCCTGAACATGTGCCCGTCAGTGTGCTCAAAGCAGTCTTGAAGAGCAGAGATGGCTCCTGCTGGCCAGGTTTTCACCTGCTTCTGAACTGGTCTGGAGCGCCTGACGAGCGGTCTGTATGCTGGGATTAGCATAATAGAGATGTGGTCTGAGTATCTGAGGTGGGGGGGTGGTGCTCTGCCCAGTACGCGTCGGGAATGTTTGACAAAACCAGGTCCAACATGTTCTCCCCCCTCGTTGCAAAGTCCACATACTGATGGAATTTGGGGAGCACTGACCTAAGGTTTGCGTGGTTAAAATCACCGGCGACAATAAACAGATCATCAGGATGTGCGTTCTACAGTTCACTAATAGGCCCGTACAATTCACAGAGCGCCTCCTTAGCATTAGCACTGGGGGGGGAATGTAGACACCGAATATAAGGACAGAGGTGAATTCCAGTGGCAAATAAAATGGTCTGCATCGAACAGCGTCAAACTCCACTAACGATGAGCAGTGTCTGGAAACCAGCACAGAGTTCTTACACCATTCCATGTTGATGTAAATACACACACCACCACTGCGAGTCTTACCGGAGAGAGCTGCATCCCTGTCCGCATGAAACAAGGCGAGCCCATCTAGCTGAATGGCAGCGTCCAAAATTCCATCAATAAGCCACGTCTCTGTGAAAACATACGCGGAGCAAACTCTACGCCCCCGCCGAGTATTTTGTTGGAGTCGGATGGAGTCATCGTGAATTGGGGTCCTTAGTGATCAAGAAGACATGAGACTTCCTACTGTATTAATTATTCTGTAGCCTGTTCTTAGACTTCTTGTTTTGTTAATCATTTGCATCATTTTACAGAAGGGCATGAGACTTGATGTTTTATCAATTATTTCACACATTGTTCTTGACTTAGTTTTACATATTTTTTATGTTTCTATTTCCTTATCAGTTACTGTTCTTCCTCTCCACACATTGTGGCACATCAGGCAGCAACCTTGTCACTTCTTTAGCATTTTGCCTGGTGTTTTTTGAGGCTGAATTGCTCGATCAACACTCAACCTTGCACAGCTGGAATTGAATTGAATTGAATTGAATTGAATTGAATTGGCATTATTAGTTACATCCTTCATATACATGAGGAGTGAAAATCTTTACAATACGTCTCCACCTAAATGTATAATGTGCAATTTATAGTGCTTTATAATAGATAGCATGTCAATATAACACAGAAATACAATTGTATCAACATGAGTTAATCAGTCTGATGGCTGGTGGAAGAAGCTGAAGCTGGCCTGGAGCTACCATTTCCCAGATGGTAGCAGCTGCATTGGAACAGTTTTTGGTTGGGGGACTCGTGTCTTTAATGATCCTTCAGGCCATTTTTACACACCTGTCTTTGTAAATGTCCTGAATAGTGGAAAGTTCACATCTACAGATGCCTGGGCTGTCTGCGACCACTTTCTGCAGAGTCCTGCGATTGAGGGAGAGCAAGGAGCCGGCTGGATTCGAACCCAGCACCACTTGCTTCAAAGTCCAGTGCTGATGCCACTACACTACCAGCTGGTTAACATCAGCTATTACATTCTTATAAAATACCCTGCTGTAACTTTGGAGTGCTCCTTCTTCTTCATTGATCCAAATCCTCAAAACCTGCCCTAACATTTTACTAGTTATGCCATTCTGCCAACATATTTACTAGAAAACTAGTTGAACACTTAATTGGAAAGATAATGGATATTGTAGGAATTGGATGTCAAATCTAGACTTTAAATATGGTTTTCATGTGGAGTCCAGTCACCTTCTTAATTATAGCTAAGCTCAGGACAGCACCCAATGAAAATCACAGCACAGTGGTGAGTTTCTCATACAAGTCACGTTATTCTGATTGGTTAGAGAGTACACTACAGAACAGCTCAAGTGAAAGCTCAATCATACTCTGCTGATCCCAAATACTTCCAGCAATTTATAGTATTTGTCTTACAATAGTTACACGTGGATTTCACAAGTTCACCAGTAACCCACTCCTTTTCTTTGCAGCACTTGGCATTTGTTTCTTTTTCTCCACAAAGGGTGTATCCAACTGCCCGAGAAAGGGGACACATTCCTTTCATTATCCCTATTCTCCCTGTAATCAGGTTCTGCATGGTTTTGGCCTTCTGTTATAACTCAGCTTATCTCAAGATCAGCTAGCCTGTACTTAAGTTTTATTCCAAGGAGCATTTGTTCATCACGGATCCAGCTAGTGGCACCTTGTAAACAAATGACTTCCCCAACCTCAGTAGCACCCTGTTTCTTCTGAGTGGTCATTGAACCATCTTCACTGTGAGCCTATATTCTAATCATCCCTATCATCCCTTTCAAGTTTCTATGACACTGAAATTTACAATATTACAATCACAAAGAGTCCTTCCATGGAACTCTTGTTGATAGATTTAATTACCAAAAAATGCAAGTGTCGACAGGAGATTTCAAAACAACATGCTTGACCAACCTTATTAAATTGACTGCAAATATTACAGAACATGTTCATGAGGATGATGAAGCAGGTGGATTATGTATTGAGAACGTGACCATGACCATATTTAGCACAGGTAGATTTTGGTGGTAAGTTTCAAAGTGGATCATAAATTGGTGACAGAACAAGTAGAATAAAACTCAAGAGTTTGAAGTATAGAAGTACATCTATGAGGTAAGATATTGCCATTGTAATTTTGAAAACGCTGCAAAGAATGCTGGGAATTGAGGCACCAGGAAAGAAGCCAAGTTTAAAATGCTGAGCAGCTGGAAGTGACAGTACATACTTACTATTGAGCAACTAAGAGATGAGAAAATATCTTTGCTGTCAGACAGAAAGCAGTGCAATCTAGCATAGTTTATAAAGATGGCAAGAAAAATGTAGACATGCACATTTATCCAAGGGGAAAATGCATGCTGCAAATTATTTGGCTTATTTCAGCATGATATTTAAATATAAATTTATGATAGAAACATAACTTTAAGAAGTTGTGAAACCAAGCAGCAACCGTAGGCCTTAGAGAAGGATGTTAATGCAAGCTGCAATTTAACCTTTTGACTTTAGATCAGGGCAGCATCCATGTGTGCCTCTGTTTACAGTCTCAGGAGAAAGAGGATCTCTAAAAAGCCTTCAGCACTGTTCTGCCTTGTGAGCAGGGCTAAGTAAAGAATGTGGAGTTAGGAGATAATTTACAGAATGGATGTCAGGCTAACAGCAAAACTGCAAAATACTTGGGTTGAAAATACTCAAATGGGAAAAGGATGGAAGTGGTTCACTTAGGAATGCTGTTCACCTCATCCATTGGCTAAATAGAGTTGATTGACAGAAAAGGAATCCACTAATTATCAGCCTTTGTGGTCTAGCTTTTCT
This sequence comes from Hypanus sabinus, assembly GCF_030144855.1. Taxonomy (NCBI): domain Eukaryota; kingdom Metazoa; phylum Chordata; class Chondrichthyes; order Myliobatiformes; family Dasyatidae; genus Hypanus; species Hypanus sabinus. The sequence goes on from NC_082724.1 coordinate 41,564,805, forward strand.
GGACTTGTGTGCATTGCTTGGCCAGATGTGTGGAAATCTGAGGTCAGTTTAAGGTCAGATAATGTCATGACTTACCTGCTGATTTGCATTGGACATAGAATCAAGTCCAGCTGTATTCAAGAGAAGCTCTGTACCCATAGCTTAATCAGTTTTAATTATTCATTACCATCTCCTAATGTTTCAATTCATTTTAACTACATTTAATTTTTGCAATTATTTAAAATTTTTGAATGCCATGCATATGAATATGGCAGTGTAAAGATCAAATATATTAAGGGTCTTCTGGAAGTGGGGATCAGGATTCTCTACGTGATTCTGAGAAACATTGTAGCCCGTACCTTGCTTGACAAATGTCAGATACAGAGGTGCAAGTTCTCATCTCAAAATGTAACTGTATCATGGAGCAATGAGACTAAGAAACAGGTCAAATCCAGCACTATCAACACAATTGGTAAATGAACAAATGTGGCTATCTTTTAGTCATCAATAAAGTATTACTCTCAGACAACATCAAAGCATTGTGAAATACAATCAATAAAACTACTAAGCTACACTTATTCAACAATAATCTGCCTGCTGGTTCCCAATGAGTTTGGTAATATCAGCATGCTTGACAGCTTCTCATATCCGAATGTGAAGAGCTGATTTCCGGAGATGAGGGGAGGGGATCTATCCCTGATGTCAAGGCATCATTTGACCCAGTGTGCTAGCAAAGAGTCTTGAAAAACTTGAAGACTTTGGACATCAAAGGGGAAACTTTCCCAATAGTTGGAGTTTACCTGGGACACTGAAAGATGCTGGTGGGTATCAAGTCAATCACTCCATCCAGGATGTCACTGCAAAATTCCTCAGGGAAATATTGCAAGTCCAACCATCTTCAATTGCATCACCTATGGTTTTCTTTCCTCCACAACTCCACAAGTGAGAATGTTTGCTGGTGATAGCACAATGTGCTATTCCATTTGCAAATCCTCAGTAAATGAAGCAGCCCATGCCTGCCTGCAGTAAATCCTGGACAATATTCTGGCATGAGCTGATAACTAACAAAAAAAAGAGACATCAGAAGTAAATTATATATCCAAGAAGGGAGAATAAAAGCATCTCTTCTTTGATGTTCCATTGCACAGCATAAGCAGCTTCCCCTAATTAGATGTTACATCTGATCAGAAACTTGACAGGATGAGTCATATGGGTATTGCAGCTACAAGGGTCGATCAGAGGCTGGGTAACTTGCAACATGTGGCTCACTTCCTGACATTTCCTGACATTCCTCAGAGCTTTTGCACTTACTAAAAAAGAGGCAGAAGTCTGACAGTGCTCGCTCAACTTACCTGAGTAAGTTCAGATTTAACCACCCTCATGCAGCTTGACATCATCTGTGTTGAAGTAACCCATTTTGTTGCCACTCATCTGAAATCTTATACATTTATTTGCTCTGCTAACAGCAAGCATTATGAATACTGTTGTTAGCTTACCTCTAATAGCATGATTTCTACTACAGAAATGGTCAAGGTCAGCTGCCTTCTGGGAAATTCAAGTCACACATCACATTGACTTGACAATTATTGCCATTCCTTCTTCCTTCATTCCTGTATTAAAATGGTGGAACTCCCTGCTTGGCAATGTGGAAGCCCAGTCACCAGAAAGACTGGAGTAGTTCAACACAGTGGCTCAGCACCAGCTTCTTCAAGGATTAGTTACGATGGGCCAACACTAGCTTTTTGCCAGGGACGCCCAAATCCAGAAAATAAGTAAACAAAAATGAGTGACATTTTATTAGTTCACAATGAAGCCACAAACTTGTTGAAAGATGACTGTGTAAAGTAGGTAGAAGAACAGAAGGCTTCAGATATACCAAAGCACAAATCATCGGATATGCTGATGTGAAGCAAATAGGTTCACAAAAATAGAAACTGAAATTCATTTTAGATGGAATAAACTAGAGTGCAGCTTTGCAGAAGTTGTATAGGATTTAGTTTGGAACACAATACAAAAACAAAATGCTCTATATGTGTAAAACCTATAAGATATATATATATATATATATATATATAGGATCAGAGTAAATGCTCAGCACATCAGGCATATTCACTTGTGACACATTTTTTTTTGTGCAAATGAATAGCTTTAGGATTTTTATGGAAACACTGAAGTTTTGAAGATGTGATCGGGAGAATAGGCCATATCCATGTGCAAAATGGAAATTCACAAATCACTACCCAAAAATTCTGATATATGTAAAGAAAGTTCACTCTCATGAAATGTATGCTATAAAATGTAAAAAAAAAACAAACACATGACGTAGTTTTGTTCAGTCACATTTCTTGAAACATACACAAATGATGTGGTCTTTCGAAACTGAAAAATTACAATATGCACAATTCTTCTTGGAATGCAGCTCCCTTTAACACTTGGGCCACCTGCTATCCGTTTCCATAGAAGGTTTCCATGGATGCTGCCCGACCTGCTGAGTGCCTCTAGCATGGTGTGCATGTTGCTTTGACCCCAGAATCTGCAGGGTGTTTTGTGTTTACCGGTTTCCATTGTTGCTTTTCCCCCATGGAGATAAATTGTCACCATTTTGTGGAAAGTTCACACAAGTATCTTGGCTTAGGTTGGATATTTCATATGAGGGAAATTGCTGCAGAGACAGAGCTTTAGAGTATTTTTGTAAATCTCCTCATGCAAAGCGAAGTACTTTTGTTTTAAAAATATACACAATTTTTCATCAATCTAAATATTCTTGATAGATTTTGAGCACGTGTGAATGTTGCAAGCTTCCTGAAAAAATATCAGAGTTAGCTAACTTACAAATTTCTTTCAGTTTTATTGTGAATGAGGGGGTAGCATGAACAAAAGGAGGCTTCAAAACCTGACCTGACACCTCTTATCTTCCTCACAGTTAAGGCTGATCGGAGAATACATCTGGTGCTTCTAGAGGGATTGATCATCTTGTCACAAAATTTCTGGCCTTTTCTTTCTCCACTGCATAATTAGCCATACTCATTTTCTGATGTACTGCAGTTAATTCTATGTACAAAGCTGCTTGGATAGGTGGTCTTCGGCATGCTGGCAGAACGATGACTGCTGCTCGGAAAGCTTGTACACACCTGCATGAAGGCAGCCACAAAGGAACACACCAGTTGCTCATTAATGGAGCAGAAACTCTTGTTGCTGATGAACTCTCCAAGGCAGTATGTCAATGGGTGTGACATGTGCCAATTAAAACAAGTCACACTACTCCTGTGAAACAGCAGTGACACCCATCTAATCAATCCTTCTGATTCATGTTGTCACCGTAGAAGCTGACAAAAACTAGCTCTCTTGTCAGGGAGACCATCAGTCATTAGCCATATTCAGTTCAGATGGCAGGCTGACATAGTCATTCAAATGAAAGGCATGACCCAAAATATCAAAATCCATTTCCCTCCACGGATCTTGCCTTACCCACTGAGTTCATTCATCATTTTGTGTGTTGGTTCCAGATTCCAACTTCTTGTGTCTCTGGTCACATATAGATTTGCAAACAATGTGAAATTCTGAAAATGTATTTGGAAGAGTCTGGGAATATTCAAGAACAATAATGTTGAGGTTGGTAGTAAGGCTATCAGTATGGCTGCAGAATTACCATTATATCCTAAACCTCTTCAATATTTCTGCTCCTTAGAAATATTGAAAAAGGCCTGTCCTCTGCCTACAGACTCTGTACCAGCTACTAATTCAGTACAAGTTGCCCTACACTGTTGCTCCTTTTCAAACCGATACGCTGCTGTTATTGTTTTTTTTTAATCTAATCCAAATCTAATTTAAGGTACCCATGCAGCTGAGAGCTGTCTGAGTGATGTTACAAAGAATTACATAGAATCACACAAAAACTGGCCGTTCAGCTCAACAGGTGTGTGACAAGCCATGTGATTCATTAACTCTTGGATATTTGCCTCAACTCATTTTTCTGCATCTCTTACCGACTATTTTTTTCCGATTGCTTTGTGTCTTTCTGCAGCTTACCACTATTGCAACTTTACCAATAGTCTCAGCAATCACGCTGAGAAGCAGTTGGTGCATTGTCACCTCTCAAAGCTTTTCCCAGGTTCCTTATTGTTTCTAAAAGATCAGAGCTTGCAAGTGCAAGCCACACATCCAGTGTGTTGCAGCTATCGCAAGCAGCACAAAGCAGCACCCTCTCAAAAATCAAACAAAGCCTTTTCCAAAAGCAAAACTGCTATCGATAATTTTAAGATCTTTCTCTTTGTGTCATCAATTCCCAATCGACACACAGCTTGCTTTCATTGGTCACTTCCTGGAAATAGAAGTGTCTTCATTCACAAAGAGAAGAATGCCACGAAAATAAAGTAAAATGCCCATTAGCTTTCAGAGCAATTGCTGCCATTTTTAAGCGGCTGCTGAGTTTGGCAGCTGTGCGGCAAGAAAAGCATCCAAAGTGAAGGCTAAGAAAGCAGAGACTGAATGCAAACAACCAAGTATAAAGAAAAATCACAGAGATTACCCAAGCAGAATGATTTCCCTAACCGTATCCAGAGTATTGCAAAGAGTCAGATAATAGATAACTTAAAAGGAAGTTACCTCCAGGGACCCCTAAAAGTAATAGTAAGACACATGTTGATAGAATGGAAACAGAAAGCAGAAATGAAACAGGGATTTCAGAATAAGACAAAGGAGAAAGCACAACTATGGAGTCGTCAGTGCTGGAACACATGATACAGCTCTTATTAAATGTGTGGTCCAATAAATGCAACATTCACAAGTAAACAAAGAGATAAAAGGTTGCAATTTAGATTTTTGCTTGAGGGACAAAAACAAAGATATCATATCGCCTGGCCTGCAAATAAATCTGGAGCTTTTGTAATGGATAATTTTGAATATACATGGGCTTCAAGTATTCCGATTACAACAGAGTTTGGTAGCCATAGATTCCATTTAACATCACAAGCCATTCCCATTTTACAATCATCCGACTTATGGACACACAGAGGTAACAAGCTCTCACATTAAATTCAGGAGTCTGGTGTTCTTCTATGGTCAACATGTTCCTATGATTAGAATCTGAATGAGAATCAGGTTTAATATCACTGGCATGTATTGTGAAATTTGGTAACTTAGCAGCAGCAGTATAATGCAATACATAATAGTACAGAAAGAAAAAAAATAGATCAATTACAGTATGTGTACACATATACATATTTATATATTAAATAGTTAAAAAAGTGAAAATATTGAAAAAACAGAAATAATATATATTATTTAAAAATGTGAGGTAATGTTCAAGGGTTTAATGTCCATTTAGGAATTGAATAACAAATGGAAAAAAGCTGGTTGTGAATCACTGAGTGTGTGCCTTCCAGCTTCTGTATCTTCTTCCTGATGGCAAAAATGAGAAGAGAATGTATATTGGGTGATGGGGGTCTTTAATAATGGACACCACCTTTCTGAGGCATGGTTCCTTGAAGACGTCTTGGACACTAAGGAGGCTAGTACTCATGATGGAGATGACTAATGTTACAACTTTCTGTAGGATCACCTCGCCACCCCCCCATACCAGCAGGTGATGCAGCCTGTCAGAATGCTTGCCATGATAAAACTGTAGAAGTTTTCAAGTGTTTTAGGTGACAAACCAAATCTCTTCAAACTCCTAATGAAATATAGCTACTGTCTTGCCTTCTTTATAGCTGCAACAATATGCTTTTTCAGTATTTTTCATCCTGTATAAACTCTAACCTTTCCTTTTCAGCAAATGTCATTACAATTGACATGATATTGTCAGTGACGGTCTTGGCCCTAAGAACTCCACTCTCTTTCCAGCTAACTGTCAAACACCTCAAAGCCTCAACTTCTCTTCTCTTATGCTGGTGTATAATTTCCTGGGATATCTCTACTCCCTTTCTTGAATAAAGGAACAACATTTGCAACCCTCCAATTCTCTGGAACCTCTCCCGTCCCCATTGATGATGCAAAGATCATTGCCAGAGGCTCAGCAATCTTCACCCTCACCTCCCAAGTAGCCTGGGGTACATCTCATCCGGTCCCAGGAACTTACCCAACTTGATGCTTTCCAAAAGCTCCGGCACATTCTCTTTCTTAATATCTACATGCTCAAACTTTTCAGTCTGCTGAAAGTCATCACTCCAATCACCAAGATCCTTTTCCATAGTGAAACTGAAGTAAAGTATTAATTAAGTACCTCCGTTATTTCCATACACACTTTGGTCCTATTCTCTCATGTCTTATCCTCTTGCTCTTCACAAACCTATAGAATGCCTTGGGGATTTCCTTAATCCTGCCCGCCAAGGCCTTCACATGGCCCCTTCTGGCTCTTCTAATTTCCTTCTTAAGCTCCTTCCTATTAGCCTTATAATCTTCTAGATTTCTAACATTACCTAGCTCTCTGAACCTTTTGTAAGCTTTTCTTTTCTTCTTGACTAGATTTATTAAAGCCGTTTTACACCACAGTTCCTGTACATTACCATAGCTTCCCTATCTCATTGGAATGTGCCTATACAGAACTCAACACAAATATTCCCTGAATATTTGCCACATTTTTTCCACACTTTTCCCTGAGATCAACTGCTTCCAATTTAAGCCTCCAATTTCCTGCCTGATAGCCTCATAATTCCTCTTACTGCAATTAAGCACTTTTCCAACTTGTCTGTTCCTATCTCTCTCCAATGCTATTGTAAAGGAGATAGAATTCTGATCACTATCTCCAAAATGCTCTTCCACTGAGAGATCTGACACCTGACCAGGTTCATTTCCCAATACCAGATCAAGCACAGCCACTCCTCTTGTAGGCTTGTCTACATATTGTGTCAAGAAACCTTCCTGAACACACCTAACAAATTCCACCCCATCTAAAACCCTTGCTCTAGGGAGATGCCAATCGATATTTGGGAAATTAAAATTTCCTATCACGACAACTCTGTTATTATTACACCTTCCCAGGATCTGTTTCGCTATCTGCTCCTCAATATCCCTGTTACTCTTGGGTGGCCTATAAAAAACACCCAGTAAAGTTAATGACCCCTTCCTGTTGCTAACCTCCACCCACAGAGACTCTGTAGACAATCCCTCCATGGCGTCCACCTTTTCTGCAGCCGTGACTCTATCTCTGATCAACAGTGCCACATCCTTCCCTCTTTTGCCTCCCTCCCTGTCCTTTCTGAAACATCTAAAACCCAGCACTTGAGGTAACCATTCCTGTCCCTGAGTCATCCAAGTCCCTGTAATGGCCACCACATCATATCTCCAAGTGCTGATCCACACTCTAAGCTCATCTGCTTTGATCACTACACTCCTTGCATTAAAATAGACTCATCTCAAGCCTTCGGTCTGAGCACATCCCTTCTCTATAACCTGCCCATCCTCCCTCTTGCACTGTCTACAAGCTTTCTCTATTTGTGAGCCAACCTCCTCTTCCCCAGTCTCTTCAGTTCGGTTCCCACCCCCCAACAATTCTAGTTTAAACTTTACCCAGTAGCCTTAGCAAACCTCCCCGCCAGGATATTGATCCCCCGGGATTCAAGTGCAACCCATCCTTTTTGTACGGGTCACACCTGCCCCAGAAAAGGTCCCAATGATCCAGAAATCTGTATCCCTGCCCCCTGCTCCAATCCCTCAGCCACACATTTATCCTCCACCTCATTCTATTCCTATTCTTACTGTAGCATGGCACAGGCAGTAATCCCGAGATTAATACCTTTGTGATCCTGCTTCTCAACTTCCTTCCTAACTACCTGTAGTCTTTTTATCAGGAACTCTTCCCTTTTTCTATCTATGTCATTGGTACAAACATGTACCTCAACCTCTGGCTGTTCTCCCTCCCACCGCAGGATTATCTTGGATGCAATCCAAAACATCCCGGACCCTGGCACCTGGGAGGCAAACTACCATCTGAGTTTCTTTCCTGTGTCCAGAGAATCACCTGTCTGACCCCCTACCTATGGAGTCCCCCATCACTACTACATTCCTCTTCCCTTCCCTACCCTTCTGAGCCACAGGGCCAGACTCCATGCCAGAGGCAAGGCCACGGTCGCTTGCCCCAGGTAGGCTGCCCCCCCAACAGTACTCAAACAGGAGTACTTATTGTCAAGTAGTACAGTCACAGGGGTACTCTCTAGTACCTGACTCTTTCCCTTCCCCCTCCTGACTGTGACCCACTTGTCTGTCTCCCGTGTCCCCGGTCTGACCACCTGCCTATAACTCCTTTTTATTACCTCCTCACTCTCCCTGACCAGGCGAATGTCATCAAGCTGCATCTCCAGTTTCCTAACTTGGTCCTTCAGGAGCTGCAGCTCAACACGTCTGATGCAGATATGGCCGTCTGGGAGGCTGGGAGACTCCAGGACCCCCACACCTGACACCAAGCACAGAAAACTGGCCTCATACACATACTTCCTCCTTTCCACAATCAACACCATTAAACCTACCTCAACTCGTCCTGTTACCGCATAAGCCTGTTGAGCCAAAGCCCTGTCACTCTGCTGCCCACTCCGATGCTGCCCGTTGCATACAGAGGTCTTCTTTTTTAACCTTTCACTGCTACTGGCTGATGTCACGCACCTGCGCAGTCTCACCACTCTTTTACCCCAAGTAGTAAAAAACCTCCCTTCACTCTGAAAAATCAGCCGTTCAGTCACAGCATTCTTGTTCCGAATCAAGGGTTACAGGGAGAAAGCAGGAGAATGGGGCCGAGAGCGAGAACAAATCAACCATGATGAAATAGCAAAGCAAAGTCAAAGGCCCAATGACCAAATTCTCCTCCCATGTCTTATGATAATACATAAGAAAGGAAGACATGGCAGGATGGTACATCAAAACAAAAAAATATTCTTTGAATGTAGGATGATTTTGGTTTAGTAGACAAGACAAAAATCAAAGCAAATTTATTAATAAGTTGAAGGATGGGGAAGCCAGTAATGATGCTGTTTTGTGATGTTACCAAGATTGGACAATCTTAAGAAAAGTAATACCAGTAAACAGAGTAAAGGCAGGGGAGGTGTCTGATAATTAATAAGGTGATTATGTTTAGGAAGTTGGTAGATTTTTTCAAGGACTTACTTGAAAGAGAATTTAGTTTGACATTTCAAATCTCAAAGGGTAATTTTAATCACAAAAAAAAACAAATAATGGAGATAGTGAATATAACTAAGGTGAGCGCATTCAAGGAGGAACTTTATTACCTCCAGGGCAGTTGGGCTCAATACTAATAATAACTGCCCTTATCACTATATAGATAATTTAAACATACAACATAAACACTTCTAATTACAAAGAGTGAAATATGATAGCAATGTTAAACATGTTTTTTATCATCAGGATTCAAATCTAGCTCCAATATTTGATACTTTAAAAGCTTTTAAACACAATTTCAATTTTTGTGAACATCCATTCAACCAGCAGAACTTTGTTAAAAACTTAGGAAAACCAAGTAGAAGTTATGGTCTATCTGTCAGAGCCAAATAAAACTGCTGTGACAAAATTCCCATGTCCTTAAAGGATTGGGCCAGTTTAGAAAAATCAGTGCAATGGGTTGAAATAGATTTGTGTATTGTTTTCTATTTGGAAATAATTATATTGCTATTTCTGCTTGTTTTATCATAGCATTGAGAAAATGCAGTGTCCTTCAAAATTTGCCACTGAACTTCATCTGTCAATTCATGTTACAATTGCTTTTGACTGCTTATTCCATAACACATGAATTCCAGTGGGTGGATCTAGACTGTCATGTCATATTTATTAAGCTTCAAATGCAACACCTACCCATACGTCAGCCTGATTTCTTTATTGGTCTAACATCCAAAGAACTAGTTTTATGGAAAAAAGCACTTGTAGGTTACAAGGAGGATTTAATCCTAATGGGTAAGAGAAACTACATTTACTCATTTTCATCCTAGAAATGTGCTCATGTTTCAGCATTACATTGAGGAGGATGTACTTCAAATGGGCTAATAGTTACTTCCACATTCATTAGTATTAATCAGTATTTTCAGCTACATTGTTCCCAGTGAACAATAATTTTAATGCTAGATACACACCAAACTGGAATCTGGGCAATTTAAGTTAAGAACCATACTTATCTTCTATCTTTAATGAGACTCTACAATGCAACAACACCCCCAACACAACAGGCTCTTCCACCAAGTTCACTAACCTTACAACTGATGAGCTGAAAGTCTAGCCGTTCCTCTGGAATGCCTCTAATGGAGGCTTTGAACCCAACATTCAGGTCATCAACCCGGTTTCTGATTGCAAACAACATTATTACACCCCCCCCACCAATCTCACTGAGCTGCTCTGATCCTGATCATTTTCACTTCCTTTTCCCCAATCCCTTGACCCTATTCCTGACAAGTAAGGTCCACCTCTGAGATTTCTCATCTATTTCCCCACGTACATCAATGGCAATCTACCTTCCCATTGCTACTGTTCCTCCTATATTGAGTTAAAATCTCCTAGAGTTAAATATTATGAAAGCTGAAGTCATTACCTTCAGTGTCGTCTCAAACACTTTTAACTTACTGGCAAAACCCTCCCCTTGATCCAAACAATTTGAATGTGTACCACCACAAAGATCAACGACATAACATTGTCCATTTGTCCTCATTCTGGCTCATCTTCTTTTGAAACCTTCACTTGTCCATTTGTTACCTTCTCATGTAACTACTCCAATGAACTGCTATTTAGTCTCCTTCATTTCACTGTGTAAACTTGAAGTCATCAGTAGTTCATACAATACCACATTCTGTTCACCCATTATCCCTAACTTTCAATTCAACAACACCACCATTTAAAAAATCCAATCCTTTTATTGTCCTGTTTCTCCCAATTTGTTTTCTCCACCCTGGGAGATCTGAACTCATTCAATTCTGTCCTCTTGTCTATTTCCAAATTTCTACATCTTCAGCTGGCAAGATCTTCAGTTCATGCACTCCCTTCTAAATGTTCAGCCTTTGACTTCTTTCCTCCTTTAAGATACCTCTTGAAATTGACTTCTTAGTTAAGTATTGTGGTCAGCAGTCCCAAGTTCTCAGTGCAGCTCTGTGTCAATTGCTGCAATGAAATTACTGTGGACACCTTACTCGCTTGTCCGATGTGACATGAATGCAAGCCACTGTTACAATAAAGAATCAATTGACAGAACGTTGATAGCTTCAAATTACAACACCTACAGGCTACTGGAGTGGCTGAATAGATATTACTCAAATACTTCCCATAATTTTATTCCTGATCTCATTCTCGATTTTCCGTAAGAGGAAATAGCTTCCTCAAAATTCTTAATTGCTTTATTTTGCTCTGTATAACATGTAATATTGAGGAAATACAACTTTTCTTCAATCTAACTCATTCACTTTGCCTCATCTGGTGATCTCCATCATTTTACACCAGTTCCAAAGCCAGCAGTACAACAAGCTTGTACTTAATTGAAATGATTAAGGTCTCTAAATCCCACTCTATGATAATGCTTTGCACTAAAGTCCTTTGTTCACAACCAAAGCTATCAGAGATACTTGGTTATTCTGTACCCTACAAAAACTTGATATAACTGGTAGATCAGCACTGCCCTGACTTGGATGACCTTAGTAAACTCATTGCTGTCTTTTTTAAGAGAACTGTGGCCAAACAAAAAGTTTGAATATTGAACAAACATGTAAATTCCAATTGATATCAGTTTCTTTTTTCCTTGTTAATAGAAACACAGAAACTGTCAATTAGACCTTCCTATCATTTCTTGATTGCTTTCTCTGTCATCATCTTATCTGTCCTCCCCTTTAATACAACTTTGACAGCAATTTCAAAAGGCTCATGCAATCCCCACATTTTTATCACTCATAGTAAGAGAACGTCTTTCGTGTTCCTGATTGGATTACGATTAAATCTACTCTCTCATATTTATGGTCCTTAATTTTGGATTTGCCCACAATGAAAAATATCTTTTCTGTTTTCCCTTTTATTTTTCTAGAGAAAGATCCTTATTTTGTTCAGTCTTTTTGGTAGCTGCTGCTTATCATTTTTGTTCTCAAATCTTTCTTGCATTAAAAATCCATCTAAAATATGACAATTGCCACACTTATAAAGCTAACTACACTAAGTGTTATCGCATTTTATCCTGTCCAGGTGCTCCTGTGACTTTCTAATATTTCAGATGGAATGTTAAAGCTTGGGGGAAGTGTTGGGAAAGGGGGGTTGGTGGTTGTGGAAAGATGAAACTACAGTTACCATTAAACTGTTTTTGCCAAAGCATACAGTAGATGTGCATCCATGTCTCTTCTCAATTGTCTAACATTTATTACTTTTATCATCATGCTAACAGAGTAAAACCATTCAGAACAATTAATTGTAAAACTATCCACCACATCAAACCTCTCACGGGCAGATCAAGAGCTGCAGATGCTCAATCCTTGGGTGAATACATATCTGTTGACACTTCATCCAGAGAGCTGCAATAAATTCTGAATTACTCTTCCTTTTGGAGGTAAGACTAAGAGCTAAGCATTTTGGTCACTGTGTGACAATCCCAGTGCTGCTGGGTACATCATAACTATTGACACTTAAGACAAGTAATATGCAAGATGATGTTAAGAGAAGGAAAAATCACTTAACATTTATGTCATCATTGTCTCATCCTTTGAATGTTACAAGCTTGTATAGTTTAAAGCAGTTTACAAAACATCTCCCAAGATTTTTTTTTCCAGTTCATCCTTTCAGTATTGTTGTATTTTAATATCTTAAAGACATCTTATTATCTATTTCCTGGACTCTGTATTTTTATACAAGAACAACACAGTAAGTGGTCATCCTCTTATCGCTACCAAGTTAAAATGCACTCCACAAACTGTTGCTTTGGTTAGTTTGAAGAAGATAGCAGCATCATTCATAGGTCAGTGAAATGCAATTTGATGAGTTAGGGAAACTATTCTACTGCCAGATTGCTTTCCAGCTACAGATCAGATAGACTAGCCAGTGATAATGATACTGGCTTTGCAGATAAATCTCATACACTACATACAACAGCAGCAAGATGCTTCTCAAAGGAGCATTTTAAAAGGGGACCATAGCCAGGAAAAAAAGATAAAATTTGAGGAGAGAGTTATTATCAGAACCATTAACACCAATCTGGTTCATCAGGAACTATGCTGGTAAATGAAACTTTAAATAAAAATTGCAGATATTTGAAGTCTGAAATAAAACAAAATTTAAAAAAATTACTGGAATTATTATTGCCATGATTACTTTGTCCACACCATAGAAGTATTTACTCTGTCCTACCAATCTTTCCCAACAGCTTCAACCATATTGATTCTCCCAGTTCCGATAGTTTGTGATCTGAAATGTCAACTGTTTTTCCACAGTGCTGCCTGACTTTCTGAGCATTTCCAGCATGTATTCTATTTTTTTAAATGTTAAGATAGCCTGGACATAAAATAGATTAAAAATACTCAAAATTCAACAATATATCAAAAATAATCTAGCTTCTTCTATGACTCCTATACCACTCAAATTAACCTTCTTTGTTAAAACCAATGATTGAAGGGTTTAACCATTTCAGAGGGAATTGCTGCATTGAATAACACAGCAAATGCACGTAAATGGTGCTGAAATCACAATGTAAACTTATGCTTCAAACTGCCACTAAAAGTCATCTGCTCAATAACAAGAATAAAAATTTCCATTATTGGTCAGCTGAATAGAATATAAATGTTTAGTTAATAATTTCTTCTTATAAAGCATTCCTTGACATTTTTGTAAATGGATATTGTACAGCTTTACAATTACAACTGAAATTGGGTTAATCTGCAAACACTAAAGCTCCTTCAAAGGATTTTTCAGGTGACTCCGCCCACCTAAGCTGTCCTCTTTTCTGAATAAACAGCTGTTGCAATAATATAGTAGGAACCCAAAATGCAACTTTGAATGAATGTATTTAAAACTTACATCTATCCCACAACATGAGGGAGTAAATATCTTTGCATTATGACTCCGTCACAATGCACAGGCATGTGAATTTATGAGTCTTGTAGAAAGAAGTTGTCCTGTAGCCTGATGGTTCTGGCTTTAATGCTGTGGTACCATTTGCCAAACAGAAGCAGCTGATTCAGTTTAGGTTTGGGGTAACTGGTGTCCCTGATGATCTTCCAGGCTTTCTTTCTGAATCTGCTGGTGTAAAATTTCTCAATAGAGTGAAGTTCATATCCACAGTTGCGCTGAGCTGTCCATACAGCTCTCTGCAGTGCCCAGCGATCAAGATTGGTGTGGTGATACAGCCAGTCAGGATGCTCTCAATGGTGCCCCTGTAGGTCTTGAGGATTTGGGGTCTCAGGCCAGACTTCTTCAGTCGCATGAAGTGGAAGAGATGATGTTGTGCTTTTTTTGCCACACAGCCGGTGTGTACAGTCCAGGTGAGATCTTCAGTGAAGTGTATACCGAGGAACTTGAAACTACTCATCCTCTCAAGTGCAGTCTCATTGACGTTGATCAGGCCGAGCCTGTCACCGTTCCTCCTGTAATCCACAATCAGCTCTTTTGACTTTTGGACATTGAGGGAGAGCTTGTTTTCCTGGCACCACTACTTCAAGGAGTCAACCTCTCTTCTGAAGGCTGTCTCATCAACGCTAGAAATAAGGCTGATCAATGTCATGTCAGCTGCGAATTTGATCAGCAGACTGGAGCTGTGTGTGGCAGTGGAGCTGTGGATGTAAAGGGAGGAGAGGAGAGAACTCAGGACTCAACCCTGAGGGGTACCTGTGTTGAGGGGCAGAGGGGCAGAGGTAAGGGTGCATATACTTACTACCTGTCGGTGATCTGATAAGAAATCTAGGAACCAGCTCCACAAGGTAGGGTGCAGGCTGAGGTCTCCGAGCTTCCTATCAAGTCTGGAGGGTATTATGTTGTTGAATGCTGAGCTGTAGTCCAGAAACAACATTCAAACATATGCATCCCTCTTCTCCAGGTGAGTGAGGACAGTGTTTAGTGCTGTGGTTATGGCATCATCGGTAGACCGGTTCCATCGGTAGGTTAATTGTAGGTGGTCCAGTGTGGATGGTACCATGCAGCAGGTGTAGTCTTTAACCAGCCTCTCAAAGCAATTTTCAATGGTATTGAGGAAGGAATCTCATGTAAGTCATCCTTTTTGTTTCTGACAGGACACAAACATGAAACAAAGCTGTGTATTCAAGTAGCAGCTTTCGATCAAGAAATCTACAGAAAAATGTCAGCATCTCCTGCTGGTTTTCCAAGGGTCTGGTTGCAGATATAAATCAGTATCACTAGGGCAGGTGACAGACCAGAGGTTTGGTGAGTATCTTATCACCTACTTGAGCCCATATCTAACTCAAAGAAGGATTTCATCTTCAAAATGTCTTCATATCAGCATTGCACACTAACAGAAACTTCATCAAAAACTAATCTACTTCAATTAAGACCGCTGCCCTCTTCCTTTCTGCTCAATGTCAGCTTTTGGTACAGTGTTTTCTAAGTGTCCCAAGACTGATATAATGTTATATTAATGTGAGTTGTTTTTATTATGTTATACAGAAAATGAGGGAACATGAGGCTGAAAGGTTTTCATGCCATGTGCTGAATGTCAAAATCTGGTAACTAAAACACAAAAGCTGATGTTCTAAAGTTCAGAGTAGATTTATTATCAGAGTACATATACAGTATATCACCATAAACTACCTTGAGTTTCATTTTCTTGCAGGCATTCATATAAGAACAGAGAAATGCAATAGAATCAGTGAAAAACTACACACAATGACTGAAAAGAAGCCAATGTACAAAAAGCAAACTGTGAAAAGAAAACAAAAATAAGTAAGTAATTTTGAGAACACAGATTGAAGGACCCTTGCAAGTGAGTCTATAAGTTGTAGAATCAGATCAATGTTGAGGTGAATTAAGTGATCCATGCCGGTTCAGGAGGATGGGTGGTTGCAGGGTAATGACTGTTCCTGTACCTGGTGGCTTAAACCATTAAATATTGGAGCAGTATTAGGCCATTTGGCCCACCATGACTGTGTGGCTAGGCATAGCTCAAATGTCATCTTAAGTTTGCTGATGATACAACCATTGTTGGTAGAATCTCAGATGGAGACAAAAGGAGGTACAGGAGCGAGGTACACCAACTAGTGGAGTGGTGTTGCAGCAACAACCTGGCACTCAACATCAGTAAGATGAAAGAGTTGACTGTGGACTTCTGGAAGGATAAGATGAAGGAACACAAACTCATAGAGAGATCAGAAGTGGAGAGGGTGAGCACTTTCAAGTTCCTAGCTGTTGAGATCTCTGAGGATCTAACCTAGTCCTAACATATTGCTGCTGTTATAAAGAAGGCAAGATAGTGGTTATACTTCATTAGGAGTTTGAAGCGATTTGGTATGTCAACAAATACACTCAAAAACTTCTATAGATGTACACTGGAGAGCATTCTGACAGGCTGCATCACTGTTTGTAGGAACAAAAACTGCAGAGGGTCGTAAATTTAGTTGGCTGCATCTTGGGTACTAGCCTGCAAAGTACCCAGAACATCTTCAAGGAGGGTTGTCTCAGAAAGACAGCGTTCATTATTAAGGGACTCCAGCACACAGAGCATGCCCTTTTCTCACTGTTACCATCAGGTGGGAGGTACAGAATCCAGAAGGCACACACTCAGAGATTCAGGAACAGCTTCTTCCCCTCTGTCATCCAATTCCTAAATGGACATTGAAACTTTGGACACTACCTCTCTTCATTAATATATATTATTTCTGTGTTTTGCATGATTTTTAATCTATTCAATATATGTATACTGTAATTGATTTATTTATTATTATTATATTTTGTTTCTTTTTTGCTTCAATATTATGTATTGCATTGAACTGCTGCTGCTAAGTTAACAAATTTCACATCACATGCCAATGATAATAAACCTGATTCTGAAGTCTGCTCTGTCATTTCATCACAGCTGACCAAGTTTTTCTCTCTGCTCCAATCTCCTACCTTCTCCCCATATCCCTTAATACTCTGACCAATTAGGAATCTATCAACCCCTACCTTAAATATACATGAAGACTTGACCTCCACAGCTGCCTAGGGCAAAAAATTTCACAGATTCACCACTTCCTGTCTAAAGAAATTTCTCCCCATTTCCATTTTAAAAGGTCGCCTCTGGTCTTAGACTCTCTTACCATAGGAAACATCCTCTCCACATCCACTCTATCAAGGCTTTTCACTATTCAATAATTCTCAATGAGGTAACCCCTTATTCTTCTGAATTCTAGTGAATACAGGCCCAGAGCCACCAAATGCTCTTCATATGACAAGCCATTCCATCCTAGAATCATTTTTGTGAACCTTTGAACCCTCTCCAGTTTCAGTATATCCTTTCTAAGATAAAGGGCCCAAACTTGCTCACAATACATCAAGTGAGGCTTCACCAGTGCTTTCTAAAATCTCAACAGTATATACATGCTTTTATATTCTAATCCTCCTGAAATAAAGGCTAACATCGCAATTGTCTTCTTCATCACAGAGTCAACATGCAAATTAACCTTTAGGGAATCCTGCACAAGGACTCCCAAGACCCTTTGTACCTCACTTTTTGTATTTTTTCTCCATTTAGTAAATAGTAAACCCTTTCATTTCTTCTACCAAACTGCATGACCATACACTTCACAACACTGTTTCCCATTTGCCATTTATTTGCCCATTCTCCTAATTGAACTCATTTTCTAGCTTTTCTACTTCCTCAAAACTACCTGTCCCTCCACCTATCTTCATATTGTCTGAAAGCTTTGCAATAATCACCCATATCATTGACATATAACATAAAAAGAATAGATCCCAACACAGACCCCTGTGCAACCATTGGTCACTGACAGCCAGTTAGAAAAAGCTCTCTTTATTCCCACTCTTTGCCTCCTGCCAACCAGCCACTGCTTTATCCATGCTAAAATCATTTCTGTAATACCATAGGCTAGTAGTTTGGTATGGAGCTTCATGTGTAGCACTTTGTCAAAGGCCTTCTGAAAATCCAAGCACACAACATCAATTGATTGGCCTTTGTCTATCTTGCTTGTCATCTCTTCAAGTAATTCCAATGGATTTGTCAGGCAAAATGTTCCCTTGAGGAAACAATGCTGAATATAGCCAATTTTATCATGTGCCTCCAAGTACCCAGAGATCTCATCCTTAGAAATCCCAACCACTGAAATCAGACTAATTAGCCTATGGTTTCCTTTCTTCTGCCTCTCTCCCTCCTTGAAGAGTGGAATGACATTTGCAATTTTCCAGTCTTCTGGAACCATTCCTGAAGCCAGTGATTCTTTAAAGATCATTACTAATGCCTCCACAATCTCTTCAGCCACCACTTCTAGAACTCTGGGTCATACACTATCTGGTCCAGGTAACCTATCTACCTTCAGACCTTTCAGTTTCCCAAGAACCTTTTCACTAGGTACGGTAACTTCACACACTTCATTCTCCTAGTTACCTGGAACTTCCACCATACTGCTAGTGTCTTCCACATTGCACCTCCTTCCCAATGGCAACAGTGAGAAAGGAACATGGGCTGGATGATGAGTGATCTTGATGATGGATGCAGCTTTCTTGTGTCAGAGATCTTTATAGACATGCTCAATGTTTGGGAGGGCTGTGTCCATCTCTCTCTCTAGACTTTTTCTGATCTTGGGAATTGGTGTTTCCGTACCAGGCCATGATGCAACCAATTAGGGCATTCTCCACTGTGCAGCTATAGAAGTTTGTCTAAATTTTAGATGACATACCAAATCTGTGCAAATTGCTGAAACAGTAGAAGTTCATTTCCAACAGCGAAAGAAAACACCTCACAGAAGTATTTTAAAGCACAATACTTTCAAACTAGCTATGACAAGGTAATTATTGCCTCTATTGCAAAACAGTTACTGAATTCCTGATATTAGTCCAATAAAGGGCCTCAGCCTTAAATGTTGACTGTTCAATTCCCCAACAGATGCTGCCTGACCTTATGAGCACCCCCAGCATTTCCTGTGTGTTGCACAAGGTTTCCAGTGTCTGCAGAATTTCTCATGTCACTGAATTCATAGTGTTCTCCATTTTGCTTATCAAAGCTAGTTTATTTGTAAATACGTTCAAAGCATAGAGTATTATGGTGACACCTTTCTCAGTGTTCTGGAAATATTCAATAGCAGTTGATGCAGTGATTCAGTTTATCTTGACTCATCTGTCATTAATGTCATCCCCAAACAACCAGCAGAACTTCCATTGACTTCTACTCACCTGATTTAATTTTGACAAAATAAGCACATTAACGTGTCCCTTTTGTTAAGATTTCCATTAAACATGCATTTTGAGAGTAATTTTCTGGTGCTTTGTGTGCACTAATTGGATTTGCTAAACTGGATAATTCATTTATACTCTACAGTCATTTGTTTTACAGCAGCAGTATGATAGGAATATGAAGTTTGTGTGTTTTCAATGAACATTCCTCAATGGATATCTGCAAAACAATGCAATCTAATCAGAATCTCCAGCAAAAAAAAATCTTGGTATACAGTTAAAGGCCAATCAAATTCCAATGGATTGAATACTGGAAATATATGAAGTTTCAATAAATCAACCCCAAAAGACCCCACAGCCTCCGGATATTCACAGGAATACTGCAGGAATTTGAACACTTGAAAATATGTTACTGCAGATCAGAATTTCACCTCAGTCAATTGTGCATCATTTAATAAACCCGGAGGTGCTACGGTTCAATCATTAATGCTATGGTGCAAATGTCACTTTATTTCATCAATGCAGAGGAAACTGACACCAAGGGTCACTGCTGTAATAAATAAATCTTGCAACTAATAAGTTATCCACCACTTCTCACAGTGACCTATCATAATTGACACTGGGGAGATGAGTAAACATTTATCATACCAGAAAAATTAATATTCTGTTCATACTGTTTAAGTCATGACCAACTTTTTACACACACTTCTTTTAACTTATTGGAATTATTTTGAATGGCAATGGGTCTTTCTTTATAACCACTATTTTTTACATTCTAAATATTTACCAATAAGACATATCAATGATTCATCACTTTATTGCCTATGTGTTCAGCAGCTTTATTTCACCTCAATGCGAGCTCCCACATTTTCCTACCCTTCACTACTTTGCACCAGAGTGTCACTTGTCTTTCCACTGCTGCAAGACCCCATATGGTACTTGGATCTTTCTATACTGTCTTCTTTGCTGTACAAGCCATCTAAATGATCTCTCATAAATTTTACATTTTTTTTTAGCTTTATCTGGCATTTCATCCTTAGTTAAAGGACTTCAGTTACAATTAGAAGCAATGGTAATTCATGGGGCTAATCAGGTCTGCACCTCAGTTTCACATTCCTGCCTGTTCATCATCATCCTCAACTTCCTCACCTGTTCATCCTAGCCTTCTATATATTCAATAATTCAGCCACCATAAGGAATTCTAAAGACATCCAACCCTCAGAGAAGAAATTTCACCTTAACTCCATCTTAAAAGGCAACCCATAAATCTGAAATCATGGCACTGGTTATAAGTTTCCCCATGATAGGAAACATCTTTTTAGTGTCTATCTAGTCAAGCTGTCTCAGAACAATGTATGTTTTAATAACATCCCTTCTCATTCTCCTAACCTCCGATAATTGTGTTCAGCCTTTCCTCATTAGACTACACCTTTGTCCTACAAATCAATCTCACAAACCTTTTCTGTACTGCTATCAAAGCAGGTATATCCCTCCTTAAACCAGAAGATTAAATCAGCGCACTGAACATGGATGTGGTGTCACTAGGGCTCTGCTCTTTTAGCTTGTGAACAATTTGCTGCATATTATTTGTTTCTGTGTATGTAAATCTTTAAATATTCAGGATAAATTGGCAAAATGGATAAAAGGCTACACAGCACCTTGGGTTGATATAAAGGAAAGGCTAAGAAAGTATGGTGAGCCCCTGATAAACACTGGTACAGCTACAGCTTGAACAATGAGCTCTGGGCACTGCTTTTTGGAAAGGATGTGAAGGTTTTACAGAGGATGCAAAAAAGATTTACTGGAATGATCCAGGGAATAAGGAAAATCAGTTATGTGGATATACTGGAGAACCTTGTGTTGCCCTAATTTGCTGCATAGAAGCTAAGAGGTACTTCAATGGATGTATTCCAAATCATGAAGGGTCTAAAAACTGCAAAGGAAAATAAATCACTGGTGGGAGCATTAAGAATTGAAGAACACAAGTTCAATATAACTTTCAAAAGAAACAGCAGCAGATGAAAGGAATAATTTCTTATTTTAAACAGAATCAAAAGTAAAAATTGTGAAGCCATTAATAAAATTATGAAATGAAAATTTAAAAAAGAAAAGTAAAATTATAGATTTATGGGGAAAGAGACAAAGAGGACTAATAGGAATATCCTTGCAGCAACTAAATGGGCTGAATGGTCATCACCAGCACTGTGTCTATTGAAAGATACTAAACAGTTCACTGTCACTTAATTTGTTCTTACATTCGTGGCCGATACAAAGGTTTTTGAATTTACTTTGCATTTCTCAAATTCCAGCATTTGTAAACTTTAAAACCCAGATTTTTCAAATTAATTTTGTTAGTACATTTGAGAAACTGTTCCTTTCCTGCATAATTCTGAAATCATGATATGAATTTTGTAGCAGGGGTAGGCCTCAAGGCCAATCATGACTTCTGTCCTCGAATGATCAAGGTAGATCTGGTTTTGGCATCAACTGATCATTCTAACCTTAGACCAGTAACTTATCACTTCCTTGCTTATGAAGCTATCCATGTTTGCCACATAATTATCACAACCTCCACAGGGGAGAAGAATATCACAACTCACAAGCTGATGAAATTATTAAACAGTAATCTTAAATATAAGTTTTCCCACAAGAAAAACCATCCTTTCCACACCCTTTGTCAAGACCCCTGCCAAAATATTGCCACCAACAAGCAGCCAATCCAACTTTCTAAAGTTCAAATAACTTGCCTGGCTTAGCTTTAGCACATCACCTCTACTGGGGCATAGGTCACAATAGTAGCTCACCAGAGCAAAGATATATTAGAGAAATGGATGGCCAAGGCTTTCAGAAGATGCAAATCGGTGGGTGCTAAGGAAGGTATTGTTATATAGGTAAATATATGCAGTCCTTAACATAAAGAGGATGTAGTATCAAAGGTTTTGACATGTTTGAGAAGTGCTCAAGAATTATAAACAGTCTGATTGAACTGGGGAGAATACCAGGCAGGGGAATGAAACTGGTGATGTATTCCATATTGCAGCTATGAATTTCCTAATATACCTTCACTGGAGAAATCTATGGCTTATTAATCATAAGATATGAGAACAAATTTAGCCATTTGCCATCAAGTCTGCTCCACCATTCTATCATGGCTGATTTATTATCTTACTTAACCCCATTTTCCTTCCTTCTCTCCTTGATGCCCATTCTAATCAAGAATATATCAACATTACGTTAAATATGCCCTCTTACTGCCATCTCTGGCAATGAATTCCACAGATTTACCATCTTCTGGCTGAAGAAATTTCTCCTCACCTCTGCACTAAAGGGATGTCAATATAGTCTCAATCGAATAGCTGGTGGTGTGTCCAAGAGAAAGTTCAATGAGGTAAAATGAGATTCCATATGTCAGAGGCGATTTCATGTCCACAAATCAAGTTGCAAAGAAGCAAAAGGTAGCTAACAAAGAGCAGGGTATTGAGTTAATGTTGATTACAGATGAATTCTAGGACAGTGAAGTGGGAGCAAGAAATATTTGGGTAGTTTACAGTGGAATCAAGGAATGTCTGTTCAATTGAATTGACAATGGAGAAGTGGATTTTGTGGTCAATCAAATCCAAAATTATACAAAGAGTCATGAAGCCATAAACACATAAAACAGACATAATACAGACTGCTTTCAAAAGATTTTAATTAACAATTTTGAGGGGTTTTGTAGAGACTGAAACTGACTACAAAGTTTTTTTTTGAAAGGATCAATGGCTTGTAATCCATGCATGACAGAACCAAATGAGCTCTGCATTTAAGAAAATATTATGATTTCTTAAATAGTAAATGAATTGCTTACTTCAACGTGGGTAATTCCATGAAAAACTATCAAATACATTTGTAGAACACAAGAAACCAGTCAGTGCTGCACAGATTTAAAAAGTTGTGGGCAAGTGATGAAATGGAAACTGCAAAAAGATATACCTCTAGATATAGTAGTTGGTGGAATGAAAAGTGAATCAAATTTCAGCAAAAAAAGGAGGTTATTTGTCCATGCCAGATCTCGTTTCAAGTCAGAAGCATATACGCTTCCACCTGGATAGAATGATGAATAGAAAGTTGTAGAAGGGGGAAAGTAATTATGTGAAGAATGTTAGTGTAGAGATTAGAAAGTGAACTTTTCTGTTTCTTGGGAGATCAGCTAGCCAAGAGTGGGAAAACAGTTTAAGATGAAATCAGCTGCTCATAAAAGCAAATAAAATTGGAGCGTGGCAAGAGATTTTTCAAGCCATGAATTCTGACTATGATCAATGAAAATAAAAGGAGGGAATAGGAGACTTGACATTGGTGAAAGTACGACAATTTTTCAAGTTAAATATAAGTCCATGTAGGATATTGCCAGGGAAAGATTCTACCTTTGCATTCAGCCACAGTCAAACTGTGCAATTTTGCCACTAAATCCAGCCCCATGTTCAGACTCAGGTCTCAGATGGAACTAGATTGTTATCAAGCACTTAACCCCTCTTCATGGTGATCTGGCTGGCAAATGATCTTCCCATGCCAGCAATTTAAAATAGCCAGCCTTTACCTCCCTTAAAGCCTCAATGTTTCTCATTTCATTTAACACCTTATTGCTTTCAGTCCTCACCACTACCTGACCCCCAGTCATCTGCATTAATCAATTACAGATTCATTGTTCCTGCAGTTCAGGACAATGCTGCATCCCTTTTTGTTCCAACATTTTAAACAAAAATCTGATATCTCGTCCTTGAATTGGAATATGTTGAATGTATGCAAATTTGACATATTTGGAAAATTAAGGCTTATTTTAAACTGGGGTCTACATCTTAAGCCCAAATAATGATATTGTTCTTCAAAACAGAGGGTGGCTTCAGAAATATGCTACTCACAATGGTAACACAGAACATTTATAGTGTAGTTAGGATTTATTGGGCCCAACTAGACCTACATTATTTATGGTCTCTACCCCATTTCCATCCTGCCTCCTAAAGACACACAGCACATTGATGTGGAAATATAACCAGCACTGTTTCATTGTTCAGTGAAAATTCTGCAATCTTTCACCCAGTAGCACAGCAGTGGTGTTATTGATCCATTCTAAACTATGTCAATCAGCTCCATTAAGGAGAACAAATTGCAAATAAACCAGTTAAGAAACACAATGACTTTGGCTCTTACTTTCTACCTCATAGTACTTTAAGTTTGTTTTAAATAACAGGTGCCACAATTATTCCTTGTTATGGTGAGTTCCATGTTTGAACTGCTTTGGATAAAATCTTTCAGCTTCATTTCTTCACTTATTTAAGAAATTAAGTTTGCCTCTGCCGTTGTGATGATATAATGTCTGACTCCTACTGTGGGGCATTATATCATCACAACAGCAGACACAAGTCTTCTAATAGAGTTCTCAAATATTGCAATCTTAACAGTAAAAGCCCTGGTCCATTTGTGCATACAAAAGCAAATGTTATGCCTAAAATTACAAGGTAATTTTAATGATATTCTGCAAATAACAACTATTCTAATCTCCAAAACAAAGGTTCCCAACCTTTTTTTGCCACAGATCCCTAGCATTTACTGAAGGGTCTGTGGACGTCAGGATGGGAACCCCTACTCTAAAACCACTTTTTCCAACCTCTTTCTTCTCGAGGTTTGTTCTGTTTTCCCATAGATGAAGGCAATAATTGTTTGAGGGAATTCCATGTAAGGACTCACAATTTTGGATTAGGTTGACTTTTATCAGTAAGTGTTATTCTTTTTAGCTCATCTTATTTTCTTTAGGACATCTCACCCTGGTAGATTTGGGTAATACAAGTTCATAGTTCGTACATACATTAACAGTGACCATGAATAAGCTCTGGCCTATTATATTCCCAAGTTAGTGGAACACAGAATTTCTGATCTTCTTGAAGGAATCTGTCATATTTCAGTTGTTGAAATAGAAAGGGAACATCAAGTTCTGAGGGTAATACAAGAAAGCTGCACATATAACTGATCTATAGTGGCTGAGGTTGAATTATTTGGAAAAGCTGGAGAATCAGGGTTCTTTAGCTTTCAAAGGAGTGAGAGATCTTTTCATGAATTTAAAATAAATCAATGTTTCAGAAGTTATAAATCCAAAACTCACTTCAAGTAATGTCACAAAATTAAGACTGGAAAAAAAAGTTTACACTAATGAATAGAAATGTGCACTGGGATTAAAACCTCACACAATGAGTATGATTTGGAGTTGGCATATGGGGGCAAGAGTCTTGCAATCATCTAAGAGACAGCTGCCTATTGCACTAGAGGGGTGGGTTTCTGCAGATTGATCAGCCAAGGTAAGCTCAAAAACCTTCCTCTACAGTATTTTTCTTGCAACGTTTGAAGATCTTCATACTGACAAGCACAAACAAGATTATAGTTTCATCTGTGGAATGGCAATAAAGCCAAACACAAGGACTCCCACCACTGATGTATATATTTATTTTTTTATTTATCCAACATGTGTGACAACTCTAATTTATAAAATGTAGAAAGTATCAAGAGAAAAGCAATTCATTTATATTGCATTCCAAGTAGAGCATTCCAATTTAAATTTCCTAACAGCTGTCAGCAAAAGTAACTCTGCACTTTCTATAAAAAGGGAAGCAGTACAGTGACACTTTTTTTCCAACAAATTGTTAAGTATCACAATAATTCAAAGGATTTACTTTAAAAAGTCAGCAGTTAAGTAAAATAGTTTGCCATAAAGAAATTAAGCCAAGATGAAATCCCCTTTATACTAAAATGCTTTGGCTGTCTTTTTGTGCTTACTTTGCTGGCTCTAGCTTTTATCATCTGAATGTCTGTCATAACAAAATGAGTTCAATACAAAAGGTTTAGGCATCTTGGAAATCTGAATGTCACAATGGTTGTCATACAAAAGCCATTTTCGTCATTTCCTAGAGAAGGAATCTGGATGTCCTTGGGTGGGCTGATCTTAAATTGATTCCAGTTTTAGCCTGGCAAGCTACTTTATTGCATAAAGCTGTGCACCATGAAGTTTATCATAATCAATTTCTGAACTAGCCCTGAGTAGCCCAAATGACGATGCAGCTCATCTGACTGATGATCAAAGATGGAATTATCTTATAGACAGAGCCTATATCCCAGCTACACATGATGCACATTGGAAGCCTACATTGGTCAATTTGATTGTATAATGGTTCATTTATTCTTTCTTTCCACACCAAGGTAGCAAAGAGATTTGTGCAACACTATTACAGCTTGGGGTGTTGGGGTTTGGATTTCAATTCCAGCGTGATCAGTAAGGAGTCTGGATGTCTTCCCCATGGATTCTCCCCGCATTCAGTTTCCTCCCACAGTCCAAAGATGTAGCAGGTAGGTTAACTGGTCATTGTAAATAGTCCCGTGACTAGGTTAGGGTTAAATCGGGGTTGTTGAGGGTTTCTGGGGTGGCGAGGCTTGAACGGCCAGAAGGGCTTGTTCCATGTTGTATTATGAAATAGAAATAAAATAAAAATCTTTTCTCTATGTAAAGGAATCTCACTACTTTTAATTGCTAGACCAAGAGAACACAGAAACTCTGGCATTGTTCTATGTAATTGGCACTTAACTCTAGGCCCTGATTTGACTAACTTACATTGAAAAAACACTATAACCAAGGAAAACATTTAGGACATAATATACAATGTGAATCTCGATTTTGTGTACTATAATGTGCATTTTTTTAACCTTTTGTAAAGAAAAAATATTTTTGTCAAATATCGAGTAATAGTGAATATTTGTCATTGCTATTATTATGAATTTAAATAACATCTTTGATACTCGGTGTGATGTGGTGGTGAGGTTTTCATTGCTGGTGAAACTATTTGCAACACTATCACAACCATCCTCTTTCTCCAAGAGTTCCTATGAATTATCAGTACACTGGAAACCAAAATGCTAGTAGTTGACTACACCCTGGACCACAATGGAAGGAATAGCATAGTCCAGTCTGAAGCTGGCTGGAAAACAACAAACTAATCACCAATATATTGAATTCTTGCTATCTTGAACTCTGGAATTTGCAATGGTGCAACTCAGTAGAATTGCAGTTATCTTTGTTACAACTGCAGATGGGAGACTAACTGGTGGACAAAGCAAGACAAGAACGCCAAGAGGAGTTTTTAAAACTTTGGCCATAACATAAAAGCAGAGCTTTCAGAGCAGCTGCCCATAAGACTGAGAATTCTTCCTTTGACTGTTAAGACTAGTGTATTGTCGAAGCTAATCCGATGATATTATTGACTCAATAACTGAACCACGACGAGTGAATATACTAGCTTTCACATTTTGCAGCTAAAAGATAACTGGATTAGAACATGAAAACAGAACAAAGGTTTCAGTAGTTGGAAACTTATCAATATTTGCAGACTCAGAGATTAAAAATCAAAAAGAGTGAGGAGGCCAGTGGGAAAAATATAGTGAAGGAGCTGGTCCAATTCCTTACAGAACTGGAGTACTGGAGGCAATCAGCAGTAAGTTCAAAGTCACTCAGGTGAATAACATTGAATAGTGAGATCTAGACGAGGTATGGGGATATTGGGAGAGATTCCAGCTCTCTTAAAACATTCCGAGGTCTAAGCTTCCGCACAATCTTGCACTATTATTTACTTTCATTTGTAATTAAATGAAGTGCATCATAACTCTAATATCACTTTGTGGTTTATCTCTCTGCTCAAGGTTACAATTCAAAGCATATCCCTCTTTTCACATTCATGTACTTCCATAAGAGACCATCAGGTATAGAAGCACAATTAGACCATTCAGCCCAGCAAATCTTCATTAATCAATCATAGCTGATTTTCTTCTATGCAACTCCATTTCCCACCTTCTTTCTGTATCCCTTAAACCCCTTATCATTCAAGAACCTATCAATCTCAGCCATAAATACATCCAATGACTTGGCCTGCACCAATCTCTAGGGCAATAAATTCCACAGATTTACCACCTGAAGAAGCTGAAGAGATTTCTGCTTCTCAGTTCTGAACTAAGGTTCTTTATGCTGAAGCTGTGCTCTTCCACTTTATTTCCATTTTATGTTGCCTGACGTTAAAAATCTCACAGATTCTCGTGACATTATTTATATTATTCATGGACCATGGATTCATCTTGTTCAGTCAAAGTTATTTTACTTATTGTACATACATTGACAGAG
The DNA here is from genome assembly GCF_030144855.1 of Hypanus sabinus. NCBI lineage: Eukaryota > Metazoa > Chordata > Chondrichthyes > Myliobatiformes > Dasyatidae > Hypanus > Hypanus sabinus. Next base: position 41,593,258 of record NC_082724.1, read on the forward strand.
CTTTCCAATCTCCAGAGCCTTCACCATAACCCTGTACATACTTTCCCTTCAAGTATTTAACCAATTTCTTCTTGAAGCTGATTTTTGATTTTCTTCCATAACACTTTCCATCATTGCACTCATTACATTATACAAGATTTCCTTCTATTCCTTCTATTAATATTGCACAACCAGATCAGAACAAATTGTATCCACTCTCATTTTGTGGATTCTGATATGACTGGTTAGCCAATGTGTGAATCTCTTCTGTAGATGCTGCTGGTGGAAGCTGATGGGGTAAAGAGATCAATTTGTAAGGTGGTGTACTCCTTCTATTGCCTGCTCTTGGCCTTTGTGTACTCACAATGCATAGGATAACAAAATTGACTCCAAACTGTCTATCACATCCTAAATACTGAGCCTCTACTCTGAGCATCCATAGACCAGAGATTCCTAGGTGTTAAAGGAAATGTTGCTTATTTTAAGATTATTTTAAAAACACTTTTAATTTACTATTACTCTGGGTATTATGTATTTTATCAGAGCTAAGAGTGGTATCTGCTTCAGGAGCCTCGTGTCAGACACAACAATGTGACCTGCCACAATGGAGCAGATTTTGTAATATATGGACTTCGTTGCAGGTGCTTATGGTGAACTACATATACCTGTCTGGACACCCCCTGCTGACTGCTCCTGTGGCTCCTCCCACAGACCCTGGTATAAAGGCGATTGAGGCCTGAGCCCGGCCTCTCAGTCTCCAGGATGTAGTAGGGTGGTCAACCACTACTTGTTCCTTCTTCCAGTCAATAAAAGCCTATATCTCACCTTTACGTCTCAGAGAGAGTTATTGATGGTGCATCAGTGCTGTTGGCCAAGAGGAGACAGTGATGATGGTTTACTACCAGTGGAGCTGGAAAGTTGGACTGCATCAGTCCAAATATCAGAAACACTAATTGTCAAGTCAATGAAGCGAATTCTAAGGGTTCAAGTGAATGCCAAAATTGCTCAGCTGATCTCAACAGATCAATCAGGATAGATACACAGATGCTCAAACTTGCTTTAGTGGGTTTTTTTTTTGCTGCTTTTGTTCGGCTTTGTAACTCCAAAACATTAAATCTGATTGCAAGAAAAAGACTGAGCTGGGAATGTGGATCTAACTGTGCATTTACTTTTAGCAAGATGCCACATATCACATGGCAGTGTTATGACATATGCAAATCACTTACTTTTACATATGAACCATAATGAATTATTTAAATACAAAAGGTTATATACTGCACAATCAGTATATGGCATAGATTGTTGGACAAATGATTTTATAAATGAAAACAGCAAACTTCACATGAATGATTTATGTGAAAATTAGTTTGCTTCCTATATTTTAGAATGTCCTTTTTGCAAGTCATTTTCAAAGCCAATTTACTCTTTTAAGTTCAGTGACGGAGAGTTTTTTTTTCCATTCGTAGGAACACAAATGTTCATGTTTTTCTGCCTTGTGTGAAAAAATCAACACTGGCAATTATGTTGGCTTCTCTGCTTGTATGGAAGAGCCAAATTCAAAGGGATTGGCTATTCAAGTCATGTATTCTTTGATTTACCTACTGTAAACTCAAATATGTCAGCTTCTTGTATCAGCAAAAACTGAAGTGAACGGAAGGAGCATCCAGATATTATAAAAGTTGACCTATACCCTTCAACAGTGATATTCCACCGAAAACCATCAGTGAAGAAAAGGTGAAGGTGATGTCTTTATGCAAGGAACAACAGCATGCAATCTATAAAGACCCAGTGAACCTAATCATAAACACTAGAGATTTTTTTAAAAATTGACTACCGTGGACTTACACCTTTCCTCGAAGATCAAGCAGTACAAGCTTGGCGGTTACAAATTAGGTACTAAGAATGTTCATAGTACATTCTGTTCATAAATCTCATTATGTGCAATAATTGAAACAATAGAATTCATGTCAAAGTTGAATTTGTAAAACGGAACCATTTCTGACTATTGTAAACACTTCCTATATGCCCTTTCCCGTCTTTTCTCTCACTATCTTGAACCCTAACCCAACCATTGACCTGTTCCATTGGCAATGTTTGCTGATAATTAAATAATAGCTGATGGATATAAAAGAGACTACATCATATCATAAGACCTGTTGTGAAACTAAAGACAGAATATTAGATCAAGCTCTCTAAAGTAAAATGCAGAAATAAGATGCATATGACAGCAAACAGCATTTGAAAGAATAAAGCTGAGCTGTACTTTGATATGACATTTCATGAGCTAAGGTAAGGGATTCAGTGATACTGCTCAATATTCCTTTTGCTATTAAACAGCTCACCTTTGAACCAATAAAACCTCTTCTGGGTTAAAAAATTCCACTGGAAGATCAATAAACTGAAAATATTAACTGCATTACTTTCCTCTCTGGTGCAAATGTTACCTAATCTTATGTTTCCAGCAAGTTATATTTCATATTTCCACTTGAGGCTGCACTTTTTTTTTGCAGTATCCCTGACCCTGGAAAGTTGAACTGTATTTAACATTAGGATTCAGTGGGCTCTCATTACATTATGTTCCAATAGTAATGGATAGTTACAGAACAACAAAGTCTAACCTATGTTCCAAAGTACAGATTCACTTGTGAATGCTACATCATGAGGACAATACACATTCTATTAGCCTTACATGGTAGGTTCAAATCAAGAAAGCCAAACTACCAGATGGATAGAAAACTGGACCCAATTGGCAAAGCATATTGCAATATCTGGTCTTCCCTCTAATTAACCAGGTACTGTATGTGGGCAGAACAAGCTCTGCTGATAGAACTACTTGGAAAATCACATGAGCAAGGAACTTAATTGCACCCTGGTGAATATGACAAGAAATAAACCTGAATTTGAATCTAAAACTACATTTACATCCACCCACCATATTCATATGCAACCCTCCTCAGCAAATTGTTCTATTTTACAGAATATTTTTAGATGTTTCTGACATTCAAGGGCTTTAAAAATGGTATAAATTAATTGCCCTGATGAAGGGTTTCAGCCTGAAATGTTGACTGCTTATTCCCAGATTAATGCTGCCTGACCCACTGAGCTCCTCCAGCACATTGTGCCTATTGCTCCAGATTTCCAGCATCTGCTGTACCTTCTGTGTCTATATAAATTCATTAATCTGATTAAAAATTTTGCACTTGAAAGTAATTAAGAAAAAGGGTGTAACAAACATTGCTTTTATCATTCTTCTTTAAAGCTTAAAATGATTGATCTCTCAGTCTAACCTCGCAAAGAATCCACAACCAGATCATCTCATTCATGTCAGAGAATTTCAGTAGCTTTGTATTTCAGACTTGATTTGGATCATAGCAGCAGGACTTACGGACCTGCCCACTTTCTGGGATTTGTCAAACAGTTTAGGACTTCCACCTTTGACTGTACAAACACCAAAGTACTAAATGTTGGCAGTTAAATGGGTAAATGGTGGTAGGTCAGAAGATTAACGGACTAGCAGAAGGGAAAGTGCAGGAAAAAAGGGGGCCTTTTCTGGATGGCTGCTGGTGATCAGTGGAATTCCTCAATGTTGGTTTTCATGTGATATAGACAACATATTATTTAAAAATAAGAAAAAAGCCATGTGTCCCTACACAATGAATGTGCGGCTCAGATGCAATCCAGCACAAAACAGAAATTCCCACAGCAGAAAATACCCTAAAGTGACAAATGAGGTTAATTGGCTGCTACCCTGGGGGGAGGGGGGAAGTGGTGCTTGCCTCGTCAGCATGTTGTTCTACACATTAGATCAGGCATAGAATAATACCAGCACCTTAATATCCATCTTCTTGCAAAATTGAATTGTGCTACTTTATTAGAGCTGTTAACCTAAACAAATCAGTCATACTCGGGGAAAACATGCCCCCAAAGATCAGGTCATCATCAATAACTTGTTGTCTATTGTATCGATTGTGATATATTTGAAGAGATTTCTATTTGACTAAACCATGAGACATGTGGAAAGCATTTGTTGTTTTCCAGCCTCAACAAATCTGGGCCTAACATGGGCCTCCTACTTCTCATTTATTGATTGTCATTTGCGAACATCATCTAAAAATACATGATCACCTTCCAATCTCTGCAAAAAAATACTAACCTCAACTTTAGTTTGCTTCTGTTGGCCAGCTCACTCTTCAAACTCTTTGAGTGCTTACCCAAACTCTATTTTGGGGTGAAATGTTTTGTCCTAACATTTTTGAGAATGAAAGCCATTGGCTTTGCATTAAATGTTCACCATTGAACATGATCTTGACAATAAAGATCCCGGAATCCCTAGGGTTTGAATGTTGTCTTTCCTGGCATTGGTTGTGTCAACTTTTCTGACTATTTTTTTTTAAGATGTACAGAAAGCAGAATAAAGACCAGAACTGGCATACAAGACTATACAATGCAATAAGTAGAAATTCATTGAATCTTAAAGTATAATAAAGCAATCCTTACCTTTTTTTTTAGGATCAGGAGATCATTTGGTGATAGTGATGAAGTAAACTCATCAATGCAAAGTTACGTCTGCATGTAACAGTGGAGTATTCCATTTTATTTTAAACTTACTGATCTAAAGAGCTTTTTACATATAATTTACTTAAACTGGGAGCACCAGAAATTCTCATCAGCTTCTTAGAGCCTGAAATTTTTGATATATAATGTTGAAATTTCTAATTAAGGCAACAGCAACCCAAACTTACACTGATACTAAAGCAAGATTTGTTTGTTTATACCTGAAATTCTTGCTCGATCACCAATTCTCATGCGCTGGGAATGCTAATAACCATATTAAAATGACATTCTCAAAATCTGGACTGTCACTTTCACAAGTTCCATTTCCTCACCGCTCCATCCTTGTCCATGAAAAGTCTGTTTGCAACAATGATGCCACTGTGACTTTGTGAAGACGACTTCAGAATATCACCCAGATTGCCTAATTACACCATTATAACACTAGCTGACAGCTTCTGTGCCTCAGTCTGTTACTGAATTCCTGTGGGTTTTGGTGCTTCTTCCCACCAATCATTACTGCACTTGTTACAGTGTCTCCCAGATGAGCAACACCTCAGTTTAAAAATTCTTATCCTTGTTTTCAAATCCTTTCATGAGCAATTCCGTTCCTGTTGAATTCACTGCAACTCCAGAACGCATCACCCATCTGCAATATTTCAACCAAGGACTCAGTCAGTCCAGATCTGATGACTCTACGACCGACAGCCATTCACTCAGATGGTAAGGTGCTGGAGATCTCCACTGAACCTCAACTTCCTTCCCCCCTTCAAGGCATAGTTCTTTTCACCTGTCCTAATTGGGTTTACTGTCAAATTTTATTTGAAAATCATCCAGTGATGTCTTTTGGATGTTTTATTAAGTTTACAATCTTCTGTGTGCAGCAAGAAATTGACATGGAAAATCTTGTAGCAATAACATAAAATCACCTTTTTTTTTTAAGCTCTTGGACAGAATTCTGAATGGACATCTATTCTTCAAACCCTACCTGCAGAAACATTCCAATTTGATATTGTAATTATTTTTAATGAAAAAAAAATCATAATATTTTTTGGCTCTTTTGGCTCCTCCCACTTCCTCCAAACCAAGGGTATAGCCATGGGCACCCGCATGGGTCCCAGTTATGCCTGCCTTTTTGTTGGCTTTGTGGAACAGTCCATGTTCCAACTCTATACGGGTATCCATCCCCCTCTTTTCCTTCGCGACATCGACGACTACATTGGCGCTGCCTCCTGCACGTGTGCTGAACTCGTTGATTTCATTAACTTTGCCTCCAACTTTCACTCTGCCCTCAAATTTACCTGGTCCATTTCCGACACCTCCCTCCTCTTTCTTGATCTTTCTCCATCTCTGGAGATGGCTTATCTACTAATATCTACTATAAGCCTACAGACTCTCACAGCTACCTGGACGATACCTCTTCCCACCTTGTCTCTTGCAAAAATGCTAACAATTCACACAATTCCTCACCACCGCATCTACTCTTAGTATGAGGCTTTTCCTTCCAAGATGAAGGAGAGGTCTTCTTTTTTTAAACAAAGGGGCTTCCTTTCTTCCACCATCAACTCTGCTCTCAAACACATCTCTCCCATTTCCCACACATCTGCCCTCACCCCATCCGCCCGCCACACCACTTGGGATAGGGTTCCCCTTGTCCTCACCTACCACCCCACAAACCTCCAGGTCCAACGTATAATTCTCGGTAACTTCCGCCACCTCCAGTGGGATCCCACTACCAAGTGCATCTTTCCCTCCCCCACTCTTTCTGCTTTCTGCAGGTATCGCTCCCTACACAACTTCCTTGTCCACTAGTTCCCCCCCCCCCATCCCTTCCCACCGATCTCCCTCCTGGCACTTATCCTTGTAAGCAGAACAAGTGCTACACCTGCCCTTACACTTCCTCCCTCACCACCATTTAGGGCCCCAGACAGTCCTTCCAGGTGAGGCGACACTTCACCTGTGAGTTGGCTGTTGTGGTATACTGTGTCTGGTGCTCCTGGTGTGGCCTTTTATATATTGTTGAGACCCGACGCAGACTGGGAGACCGTTTCGCTGAACACCTACGCTCTGTCCGCCAGAGAAAGCAGGATCTCCCAGTGGCCACACATTTTAATTCCACATCCCATTCCCATTCTGATATATCTATCCATTGCTTCCTCTACTGTCAAGATTAATCCACACTCGGGTTGCAGGAACAACACCTTATATACCGGCTGGGTAGCCTCCAACCTGATTGCATGAACATAGACTTCTCTAACTTCCGTTAATGCCCTTCCTTACCCCATCTCTGACATATTTAGTTTTTTTTTCTCTCTCTGCCCATCTCCCTGCCTGTTCTCCATCTCCCTCTGGTTCTCCCCTCCCCCTTTCTTTCTCCCGAGGCCTCCCATCCCATGATCCTTTCCCTTCTCCAGCTCTGTATCACTTTCGCCAATCACCTTTCCAGCTCTTAGCTTCATCCCATCCCCTCCAGTCTTCTCCTATCATATCACATTTCCCCGTCCCCCCACTACTTTCAAATCTCTTAGTACCTCTCCTTTCAGTTAGTCCTGACGAAGGGTCTCAGCCCGAAATGTCGACAGTGCTTCTCCTTATAGATGCTGCCTGGCCTGCTGTGTTCCACCAGCATTTTGTGTGTGTTGTCATAATATTTTTTCATATTTTCTTTTACAAATATATGGTTTTATCTGGTGTGGCACATCACCAACTATGGTGAGACACCCTACGGAGAGGAGATGGAAGAGCTTGAGGCCTGGTGCCAGGCAAAAAACCTTTTCCTCAATGTCAATAAGACAAAGGAGTTGGTTATCAACTTCAGGAGAATTTGTACCACCCACTCTCCTCTTTACATTGATGGCACAGCAGTGGAAACTGTGAGCAGCTTCAAACTCCTGGGAGTGCATAGCTTGCACAACCTCTCACGGTCCCAGAGCACATCCCACAAAATCAAGAAAGCTCACCATTGCCTCTACTTTCCAAGGAGACTGAAGAGAACTGGACATTGCACATCAATACTCAATCTTCTATAGATGCACAATAGAGAGCACTCTTACACACCATATCACTGCATAGTATGGAAACAGAACTGTAACAGACAGGAAGGCTCTGACACATAGTCAAAACTGCCCAATGCATCACTGGTAACAGCCTACCCACCATCAAGGACATATATACAAAAAGGTGCTGGAAAATGGCCTGCAAATTCATGAATAATCCCATCCACCCTGCTCATGGACTGGTTGTCCCAGTCCGATCAGAAAGTATCATGACCACCACACTGAAAAAGTTATTTTCTCCAAGCAACAAGGTTGATCAACAGCACCATCCACTAACGCACCCCACCACTCTCCCCATCACCACTACTTTATCAATTCTTGTCAGTTGCCTATGTACAGACAGTCCTGTATCTAGCATCACTTGATGTACATACAATCAATGTACTGTATATAAGTTATGCTTATTTATTCTGTTTTTTTAATTAATATGTTCTGAGCCTTCTTGTGTTTATTGTGCAGCATCAGATCTGGAGTTTCTGCTCCTTTACCCTTGTTCACTGGAAATGACAATGAACAATCTTGAACGGTTACAAAATCCTTCATCAGGAAGGAAACTAAAACATTTGAATGGTGTATTATCATAGTTGCTAATATTTAAATACAAAAGAATTCAAAACAAAATAAAACTGAAGAAGCTGAAAATCTGAAGTCAAACAGAAAATACATATCAGGTTTAGTCTTAATGAATCATTAACTGTTTCTATTTCCACAGATTCCGCCTAATTTGCCAAGACCTCACACATTCTCTTTTCTTTAAATTAAAGAAAGGTTTCTGGCTCATAACCAAACTGGAAAGATCCCAAGGTACTATTTAAAGAAGTGCTTTCCAAGTCAAAATTTATCCCTGCAATTTATTTTCCCCATTCTGGCCATCGAATTTGAATCTTTCTTGTGGATAAAATCTATTGTTGCATTTCTCGTACAAGACTGCACTTCAAATGCATATCACTATTTGTTCTGGGATGTTTCACCAAAACAGTGGAAAAATATTTATGTTATTATTTTGATCAGTTGTTTCATCCTACAGTTTAATCTTTCATTTCTGATTCTTCTTGTTAAAATAAGCTTCAGCAACGTTCTGGATTGAGAGGGTTGAATGTACAACATATTTCTTTTCTTTTCAATACCTCACAGTGCCAGAAAGGTACGACTAGAAGAGCTGCTACCTCAGAGCTTTTGAACCCCAGGGTGCATTCCTGTCCTTCAGTACTGTCTGGGTAGAGCTGGAGTGTTAATTCTGTGACCTATTAGGTTTCTTCTGGGTGCTCCAGTTTCCTTTCACAACTGAGAAGTGTGCAGATTCATAGGTTAATTGGCTACTGTAAATTGTTCAATGTGAGTAGAGAAATGGTATAATGTGGGAGTTGTTGATGGAAATGTGTTGAGAATCAAATGAGTAAAGAATAGAGTAGTGAAAAATGGTTGTTTAATGATCAGCAGAGACTTGATTGTCTGAATGGTCTATCTCTATCTTCCACCACTCCATGACCCTGTAACCATAGAACATTACAGCACAGAAACAAGCCCTTTGGCCCTTCTTGGCTATGCTGAACCATTTTCTGCCTAGTCCCACTGACCTGCACTTGGACCATATCCCTCCATACACCTCTCATCCATGTACCTGCCCAAGTTTTTCTTAAATGTTAAAAGTGAGCCCGCATTTACAACTTCATCCTGGTAGCTTATTCCATACTCTGTGTGAGGAAGCCCCCCCCCCCCCTTATGTTCCCTTTAAACTTTTCCCCCTTCACCCTTAATCCACGTCCTCTGGTTTTTTTCTCCCCTAGCCTCAGTGGAAAAAGCCTACTTGCATTCACTCTATCTATACCCATCATAATTTTATATATCTCTATCAAATCTCCCCTCATTCTTCTATGCTCCAGGGAATAAAGTCCTAACCTATTCAACCTTTCTCTGTAACTCAGTTTCTCAAGTCCCGGCAACATCCTTGTAAACCTTCTCTGTACTCTTTCAACATTATTAATTTCCTTCCTGTAATTAGGTGACCAAAACTGCTCACGATACTCCAAATTTGGCCTCACCAATGTCTTATGCAACCTCACCATAACATTCCAACTCTTATACTCAATACTTTGATTTAAAGGCCAATGTACTAAACACACTCTTTATGATTCTGTCTACCTGTGACACAACTTTTAGGAAATTATGTATCTGTACTTCCAGATCCCTCTGCTCTACTGCACTCCTCAGTGTCCTACCCTTTGCCTTGTATGTTCTGCCTTGCTTTAGCCTTCCAAAGTGCAATACCTCACACTTGTCTGCATTAAATTCCATCTGCCATTTGTCAGCCCATTTTTCCAGCTGGTCCAGATCCCTCTGCAAGCTTTGAAAACCTTCCTCACTGTCCACTACACCTCCAATCTTTGTACCATCAGCAAATTTGCTGATCCAATTTACCACATTATCATCCAGATCACTGATACAGATGACAAATAAAAATGGACCCAGCACTGATCCCTGTGGCACACCACTAGTCACAGGCCTCCACTCAGAGAAGCAATCCTCCACTACCATTCTCTGGCTTCTCCCACTGAGCCAATGTTGAATCCAATTTACTACCTCACCATGTATACCTAGCAACTGAATCTTCCTAACTAACCTCACATGTAGGACCTTGTCAAAGGCCTTACTGAAGTCCATGTAGACAACACCCACTGCCTTGTCTTCATCCAACTTCCTTGTAACCTCCTCGAAAAACTCTAATAGATTTGTTAAACATGACCTACCACGCACAAAACTGTGTTGACTCTTCCTAATAAGTCCCTGTCAATCTAAATACTTACAGATCCTATCTCATAGTACTCCTTCCAATGATTTACCTACTACTGACATCAAACTTACCAGCCTATAATTTCCCAGTTTACTTTTAGAGCCTTTTTTAAACATTGGAACAACATGAGATATCCTCCAATCCTCCGGCACCTCACCCATAGATACCGACATATTAAATATATCTGCCAGGGCCCCTGCAATTTCAACACTAATCTCCTTCAAGGTTCGAGGGAGTACCCTGTCAGGTTCTGCGGAATTATCTACTCTGATTTGCCTCAAGACAGCAAACATCTCCTCCTCTTTAATCTATATCGGTTCCATGACCTCACTACTTGTTTGCCTTATTTCCATAAACTCCATGCCAGTTTCCTTAGTAAAGACAGATGCAAAAAACCTGTTTAAGATCTCCCCCATTTCTTTTGGTTCCATACATAGTCGACCACTCTGATCTTCAAGAGGACCAAGTTTATGCCTTGCTATCCTTTTGCTCTTAATATACCTGCAGAAGCTCTTAGAATTATCCTTCACCCTGACTGCCAAAGCAACCTCATGTCTTCTTTTAGCCCTCCTGATTTCTTTCTTAAGTACTTTTTTGCATTTCTTATGCTCCTCAAGCACCTTGTTTGCTCCCTGTTGCCTATACATGTTATACACCTCTCTTCTTCTTTATCAGAGTTCCAATATCCCTCGAGAACCAAGGTTCCTTTTTCTGATTCACTTTGCCTTTAATCCTGACAGGAATATACAAACTCTGCACTCTCAAAATTTCTCCCTTGAAGGCCTCCCACTTACCAATCATATCCTTGCCAGAGAAGAACTTATCCCAATCCTTACACATTTCTTCAAATTTGGTCTTTTTCCGGTTTAGAACTTTAACCCGAGGACCAGATCTATCTTTATCCATGATCAATTTAAAACTAATGGTGTTATGATCACTGGAACGAAAGTGTTCCCCTGCACACACTTCCGTCACCTGCCCTAACTTGTTTCCTAATAGGAGATCTAATGCTGCATCCTCTCTAGCATCCTCTATATATTGATTTAGAAAACTTTCCTGGAGACATTTTACAAACTCTTACCTGTCTAGACCTGTAACAGTATGGGAGTCCCAGTCAATATTTGGAAATTAAAATCCACTACTCTCACAACTTTATGTTTCCTGCAGCTGTCATGTTATCTCTGTGCAGATTTGCTCCTCCAATTCTTGCTGACTATTGGGTAATCTATAATAAAATGCCATTAATGTGGTCATACCTTTCCTGTTTCTCAGCTCCTCCCATATGGCCTCAGTAGACAAGCCTTCTAATCTGTCCTGCCTGAGCACTGCTGTAACATTTTCCCTGACTAGCAATGCCACCCCCCACCCTCTGCCTCTATCACGTCTGAAACATTGGAACCTTGGAACATTAAGCTGCTAGTCCTGTCCCTCCTGTAGCTAAATTTCACTAATGGCTACAATGTCATAATTCCACATGTCAATCCACGCCCTCAACTCGTCTGCCTTCCCTGCAATACTCCTTGCATTGAAATAGACACACCTCAGAGGATTATTACCAGCGCACACAACCCTTCTATTTGTGGCTTTGCATGGACTTTTTACATCATTTAGTTTCACTCCCACTCTACTATCTACTCTGTCACTCTGGTTCCCATCCCCCTGCAAATCCAATTTGGACCCGCCCCAATAGCACTAACAAACCTCCCTGCAAGGATATTCATCCCTCTGTAGTTTAGGTGTAACCCATCTCTCTTCTACAGGTCCCACCTGCTCCAGAAGAGGTCCCAATGATCCTGAAATCTGAAACCCTGCCCCCTACTCCAGTTCCTCAGCCACGTGTTCATCCTCCAGAGCATCCTACACTTACCCTCACTGGCACGTGGCACAGGTAGCAATGCTGAGATTACCACCCTCGAGGTCCTGCTTTTTAACTTCCTACCAAGCTTCCTATACTCACTCTTCAGGACTCCTCACTCTTTCTTCCTACGTCATTGGTACCAATGTGTACTGTGACATCTGGCTGCTCACTCTCCCACTTCAGAATGCTGTGCACATGATCAGAGACATCCCTGACCCTGGCACCTGGGAGGCAACAAACCATCCGGGAGTCTCTGTCACGACCACAGAACCTCCTGTCTGTACCTCCAACTATCGAGTCCCCTATCACTACCGCTCTCCTCTTCTTCCACCCTCCCTCCTGCACTGCAGAATCAGAATCAGTGCCAGAGATCCAGCAGCCACAGCTTTTCCTAGGTAAGTCATCCCCCCAACAGTATCCAATTTGGTATACTTGTTGTTAAGGGGAATTGCCACAGGGGAGCCCTGCTCTGCCTGCCCTTTCCCCTTCCCTCACCTGACGGTAACCCAATTACTTGTGTGCTGCTCCTTTGGCATAACTACCTCTCTAAAACTACTATCCATAAAATCCTCATTCTCCCGAATGAGGAGTAAATATGATTAATTTTAATAATTTCCAACTAAATTAAAATGATATGTTGCTGCAGGTAACCCTGAAACTACATTTACTTACAACACTTAAGTACAAACAATATGAATGCTGTAGCATTATGCATTTATCTACAGCATGGGTTTCCAGCCTAGGCTCCATAAACCCCTTGCTTAATGGTATTAATCCATGGCTTACAAAAGGTTGGGAACCGCTGATGTACATGAATGAAGAGTTGGATCAAAATGTTCCTTTGCAACAACATCACTTTAAAATGGAAAAAAGTTATTTCAAAGACGTAAATGTGTGTGCCACTGGAAACTACAGTTACATCTCAGCAACCCAAATGCATCATTATTCTATCACTGTAAAGAGGAATGGACAAGGATCATTTTGTTGAAAACACATTAACCTGAGACTTGATTGTGTCTTTTGACAGAGCTGCCACCTGATCAACTGAGAATCTTTGGCTTCTTCTCTTTTATTTCAGATCTCACAGCATTTGTAGTTTCTTGAATTTTGACAAATAAATCATTTTACCTCCCAACTTTCTATTAGCAGCATTTGACTGTGAGGGTGTCCCAATGTGGCCAAGGGAACTGTTCATGTCTATACAGAAATAACACAAAATAATGACAATATATGTATTTTCAAGTACAATTCCTCATGTCTTCAAATTCTGGTGAAAATTGAAACATAGTATTCAGACTGAGCTTTATATTTCAAGTAAAGGCATCTCATTTAGATCTCAGACCGCTATTATTGAGATCAATATGGCAGCTTAATCAAAATAAAGTTGCAAAACTATTGTAGAGTAGTAACCGTCCAATGAATTATACTTACAAGTATTTCAAACATTTTACTGAATTTCAATCATACAAGGTACTGGTATTTAAAAATTCATAAACAGCCTATAAATTCTAACTAATCACGTGGCATATTACCATATAATTTATGAATAACTTACAACTTCAATGCTAATAAATTTCTTAAATATGGTCACAGAAAAATGAATTGTTTCAGAATAGAAGCTGGTGAAATACATTATGGATGAAACATGTTAGGCAGAGTTTAACCCAAGGAAGTGTCAGTTGTTGATTTTGGGAAGTCTAATGTCAGGGGAAAGCATACAGTTAATGGTAAGACCATTAAAAATACGGATGTACAGAGGGATTCTGGTGTCCAAGTCTAAAGCTCACCGAAATTGGACTATCAGTTAAATAGGGTAGTAAAAGAGGCTTATGGCATGTCTGCCTTCATTCATCAGGGCATTGAGTATAAAGGTCAAGAAGTTATGTTGTGACTACATAAAACTTCAGTTAGGCCATGCCAGGCCTGGAATATTACTTAGAATTCTGGTCACCCCATCCCATTGTAGGAAGAATGTGCAGGCTTTGGAAAGGGTGCAGAAGAGGTTTACCAGGATGCTGCCTGTAGCAGTATTGATTTTGAATCACTGTAGAGCTGGCAAAAGTTACAGAGTTGCAATAGCCAAAGAGATTTGAAAACTGGGATTACTTTTATTTTATTTCATTGAGGTACAATGCGGAGTAGGCCCATCCGGTCTTGTGAGCCACGCCACCCAGCAATCCCCCAGTTTAATTATGGGACAATTTACAATGACCACTTAACCTAAAGTATGTCTTTGGAAACTGGAGAAGCCAGATGAAACCCATGTGATCACAGGGAATATGTACAAGCTCCTTACAGGCAGTAGTGGGATAATTTTAACTCTGATGTGTTGTTGGCTGGAAGTTCAACATCAGTGAGCCCAATAGTGGTTATGGACAAAGAAATTTAGCCAGCTCAGGTAGCTTCTAACCACCTCACTGAAATAAAAACCACAAAAGTTGATTTAAAAAATGAATCCAGAAAAGTTTAATTATTCTATTCTACATTGGAATGTAGCAACTATTTAACAGCACCAGCTTTTGTTTCCTTGAATCAGAAATCCCAGATTTCTTTGCAGAGGATTGCTGAAATAAAATACAATTTCAAGTGAGTCAAGTGAAAGTCATGATTTCTGTCAAATATAAGTAAGCGCAATAGATTATGGGTGATGCAAAGAAAACATAGAACCTCTTAAAATTACAATCGTAAGATTCTAGTTAAAAGGGTGGAATCAATCGGGGTGGTCAATAAATGTCTCTGTAATGTTCAAAGTAAATTTATTATATGTCACAATATACAACCCTGAGATTCATTTTCGTGCAGGCATACACGGTTAATCCAAGTAAAACAATAGATTCAATGAAAGACCACGCCCAACAAGGCAGACAAAAGAAAACAATATACAAAAGACAACAAACTGCAAATATAAAAGGAAAAAAAAAGTAGAGAGCATGAGATAAAAAGTCTGTGAAAGTAGTGATCTTACTTTCATCTGACTTCATAAGCGAAATATGACAACATCAATAATACAGTAGATGGAGAGCATAATTGGACAGAATATTATCAGATAAAGAAGAAATATGTATTAAATAGGCAGGACACAAGTTATCAAACCAATGTTTGTTGATGAAATATAGTAAATTTCCATTGTAAGTATTGCCATGGAACTGAATTATACAAAGAACACCCAACTCAAAAAAGGCAGAGAGGTAAACACAGCAACCTTCAGATAGTCAACCAAAACAGGCATTAAACCAAAGCAAATAACTGTCACTCATAACCAATATGGATTTATTAAAGTTAAATTATATCTAGTTAGCTTCATTCATTGCCTTGATGAAATGGGGATTATGAATTAATTAATTAATTAATTTTGAGATAAAGCACAGAAAATCCATGCACTTCACCAGAAGGACATACAAACTTCCTTAAGAGGACACCAGAATTGAACTCCAAATTCTGATGCCCTTAACTGTAACTGCTCTGCTGATCTTTTGAACCCCAATCAAAGAACAAGGGGCTGTGCCAAACATAGCGGCTCTGGTTGACTGAAAGTGGAAGTCAGATATGAAGCCTATACAGCTCTTCTGCTCAGGTTAATGAGGAGTGCTCCCGAACTCTGTACCAATTCAAGGGCAGAGGTGATGTTAAATGGGAACATGAATTCTGCAGTTAGCAACTGATTTTCACTGGATCTATCAGTTCACTGTCAGTGTGATCCAACCAATACTTGTATACACACACACGCACACACAGAGTTAACCTTCGCAACTGACCAAAGTAAACCAAAACAATGTACTAAAAAAACAGAACTTTTAAATGGAGCTGAAAATTGAATGCAGTGCAGTTTAAAAAAAATAACTTCTTGGATGAGCCCAGCTGTAACAGATTATAGACTAGAATCATCTGTCATTTTGGTAACATTCACAACAAATGCAACAGTTTTTGTAATATTTCACAGTCTGCTTGTCGGCAAATCAAGTGGAAATTTAGTAAGTGAATTAGGCCATGATGCTGTACATCTAGAGCAGTTCAGTGTGATAGGAAAGCCAAAACAACAATAAGACTACATCAAGGATAGATACTGTCAATACATGCAGTGATGCGAACTGAATTGTGACTCTGATTGAAATGGAAAATGTGTTCTTGCTCATCTGTCAGTAGGATGGTGGCAGAATCTTAGGCTTCAGTTTGGCTGAAAGGATTTTGTGACTTTTTGTTATATCAGGGTGATTTTTATGGTGAATTTAACTGAAACATGCAGAGCACATTCACTTGCATTTTGCATGACTTTAACATTGTAAATTGAACAAAGGATGTTTCAGTAGAGCATATCAAACACCATTTGACATCAGGGCACATGAGGAGACAGAAGGTCAAATAGGTCTTAGGAAGCAACTTAAAAAGATAAGAAACTATAGAAGGAATATTGCAGGATCAGAGAATTGTGAGTATACTGAACAAAAATAAACCTATTGGGGTAATGTATGGTTCTTCAAGTCCTTTTCTGGGTTCTTTTTAATTATTCACTGGGAATCAGGAGAATGAGGGGAGATCTTATAGAAATATACAGGGGTATAGCTAGGATAAAACCATGCAAGCCGTTTCTCCTGAGATTTGGTGAGACTAGGACTACCGATCATAGCTTTATGATGAAAGGTGAAGTATTTAAGGGGAATCTAAGGGAGAACTTCTTCACTCAGAGAATGTTATGAGTGTAGAATGAGCTGACAGCAGAAGTGATGGATACAGGTTCAATTATAAGATTTAAGAAGGCTTGGATGAAAGGGATGTGGAGAGCTATGGTCCAGCTGCAAGTAGATGAAGTAAGTTAGAAAAGTAGCCTGGCCCAGACTAGGTGTAATGAAGGATCTGATTCTGGGCTGAACGCTCTATGAGGGTATCTGCCTCCACCACTCATCTAGGCAGTGAGTCCTAAATACCCCATTAATCGTTTAGGAAAAGTTATGCTTTTCATCAATTGTCTTGGATCTTGTCTTCTGCTTTAGTCTTAGCTGCCAAGGGAAGTAGGTCTTTCCTGTTCATCTTGTCAGGGTCTCTTATAACTTAGTACTTAGAAATTTAAATCTTGCCTCAGCTTCCTATTTTATCTTTCTTTCTCTAACCCTTGACAACTCCTCCTCCTCTATATGCAAAGCCTTTCAAAAGTGAAGGCACTCTGATTATATATTGTGTTCTCACTTACAGCCTTTAGTACAATAACATCATGCCTTTTTGGCTCTTACATACTATATTTCTGCAGATAAAGAGATCTACCATATAATACACACAAAATGCTAGTGGAACACAGCAGGCCAGGCAGCATCTATAGGGAGAACCACTGTCGAGTCCTGACGAAGGGTCTCGGCCCGAAACGTCAACAGTGCTTCTCCCTATAGATGTTGCCTGACCTGCTGTGTTCCACCAGCATCCTGTGTGTGTTGTTTGAATTTCCAGCGTCTGCAGATTTCCTCGTGTTAGATCTATCATATGTGCTTTTGGCACCATCTAGTTATTACCAATCCATAACCTTCAGGATTCCATGGATCTACAGAAACACAATACCTTGCAGCTCTCCCAAACAAATTTCATTGGCCTATTTTATACCCGCCATATCATCCATGGATATCCTCCTGCACCCTAAAACTTCCTTTTTCACTCTCGATCAAAATGAGAACTTCAATATTAGCAATCTACTTAATCTAAGCTGTCATACTTCAACCTAGTTTATTAACATTAAAAAGCAAAAGTGTTTATACTAAACACACAGTTTTGCTTTCACTTAAGTCTTATTGACATTTACACCCTGTCAACTTTGAAACAATCCTCTTCGCTGCTCTTGGATTCAATGGATTTTCATTTCCCTATTAGCCAGATGGGATGTTGCAAATGTCCCCAAAAGTCCAAGTATACTACATTAAACATTCCATCCCCATTTACCTTCTTTGTTGACTATTTTGATTAAGTTCAGACACAAAGATCTTAATCTTTATAATTCTATGCTGATTGTACTTGTTTAATTTAATTTGGTTGTCTCTCACTGAAAAAAATTCACACATAGGAAACCAGGCAGAAATCTCTAATTAACTTTGTTAATTTTGCATTCCAGAATAAAGGTTGGAACAATTACTCGTGGTTAAAGTAAAAGATGAAATAGAATAATAAACAACATTAAGTTAAAAAATAGAATCCCTTATTGTTCGAAATTTTCATGAAAGCAAGTTAAAATGCACAGATGTTGAAGCAATTTTATTTGTGCCAGATTTTGGGGATACAATAATTACAGCACAGTTCATCTTTGAACTCTCAGAGCTAATTAAACTGTACAGGTCTTTCAGAGTATCTTAGAGTGCAACTACCTCTCAGTATCTGAAACTCATACTATTTCAATTAATTCCAACTTGATTAGATTGTAAAGGCAAGAAACTAACAGCAAGTTTAGTATTTACACATTAAGAGTAAATGGCCACAAGCTGCTGTTAGGATTGCAGACTGATAAAAATAGTTAGGTTTACTGTCATTGATGCTTCAAAATTCAGGCCTTTATATTTAATCCTTGCAACATTTAACCGAGCAAACTGTTGATCTTTTATTGGATTCAGACTATTGACTCTCTGTGTCTTATTTGCATTGATTCCACAGAGACCCATCTGATTTGGGACTTAACTGATACTTGAATGTCAATTTCCCACCTTCAGTAAGAGAAGAACATTTATTTGAAACCAAACAGAGACAGGAGAAGATGTAATATAGATAGGTGTGCAATCCACAATGAGTGAGGGAAAAAAAGCATGCCCATATTATATTGGCCATGTAAATACTTGGGACAATTTAAAAAAACTATTTACAATGTTCATGGGGTACCTAAATGATAGCTTCACAGAAAAGCCAGTTTCATCTGGTGCTTGCACACTGACTGAGCAGTGTTAAGCAGTACATCTGTTTAGCTCCTGTTGTCAGGTAAACTTGGAGAAAAAACAGGAAAAATCCACATGATGCCATTCACAAATTAAAAATAACCAGTTCCTCCATTATCCGGAAAAAAAGCCATAGATAAAATGCTGAATTTTAATTTTGCTTTATACCTCATTTAAATGAGACATTGTCATATAAATTTACAATTTTCAGAGGAATAGTGTTTATCTTTGTTCATTGCAAAGCTGCAATTTTACACATCTTGACCAGGTATGATAAACGTAAACATTTAATTGCATTAGCATTCTCAGAAGCCAAAGCTCCAGAGCTAACGTGGCAAGTTGCAACCCATTAAACAGACAAAGAGAATTTTGGAATCCCATCCTCCCTTGTCTCTTCCATTGCCAGATGAGAAAAAAATTCTGTGCCACAGAAATTGAAAACTAGAGTGGGTTGAAATTCTTTTGGAACTCGACATTCAGTCAATATCAAGAGCAATGTTCGGCTTTAAAACATTGAAATAAAGCAGATATCAATCAAGACTGGTTAAATAATCAGATATTAAACAGAGAAAATCATTTTTACTGAAACTTTCACCTATTTATTTTACAAGACCAGCTTAAAGCCATTTGACATTGTATTGCACTAACTAACTTGTGGAAGGATGACTTCCACAACTGCAGTTTACTTTCCAGCACCCGAGCATAGCATGACATTGAATATATTCCAGTAACACATGAATCAACACAAAAACCAGAAAAGTTATTTCAGAATTCATGATATGAAAGCTAACTGAATCCTGGAACATGGAAATTACCCTGTTAATCGAGCCATGCATAACTACACATTGAAATAACATACAAATGCGATACTTTTTCCACAAGAGAGACGAAAGAGCAAAACCAAGTAAGATTGAGAACATCTGTACCTCCTTTCGTGGAAATTCTTTCTATCTTTGGATACATATATCAAGCTAAGTTCACAAATTGCTATATAATAGTTATGGACTCTTATTGCATTAATATAGGTCCTACCGCCCGGCTCTTCCATGCTGATTGTGTTATCAAGAGAACAAATCCCATCTTCCTGCATTAGGACATAAGCTCTCTGAACCTCTCCTATCCTTGTACTTACCTAGATGGCTGTTGATGTTGCTAATGTGTCCTCCTTAATCACCATCTCTAGTATTTAATTCCAAATGTAGACTAAACTTTGCATAAAGAAGATGCCACTTTTGAAATTCTGATCTTAAACCTATGTCTACCTATTTTAGCATCATTTCCCTGAGAAAAAAATTGTAGTTTCACCCTGTCTACGCCACTCATTATATTATGTAACTACCAGGTCACCTTTCAATCTCCTACATACCAAGGAAATAACTTATTGTCTTCACAACCTCTACTTGTAATTCAAGCCCCCATCCCCAGGCAAAATCCTGGTAAATATTTCCTGCAATCTTTCCAGCAGAACATCTTTCCTATAAGAGGGTGATCAAAACTGTATACTGTACATTGTTTCAAATGAGGCCTCACCAAAGACTCATGTAATTGCATCACATCTCCTGGGCTCAATGCACTGACTGATGGAAGGTTCTTGTACCACTCACTTTCTTCACCACCCTAAATACTTGGAAAGTTGCTTTCAGCAAACTATGTGTTGCACTCTCAGGTACTTCTGTTCAATTGCACTCCCAAGGGCCTTTCCATTTACTGTACATATCCCACTCTGCTCTGATCGCCCAAAATGCAATACCTCACATTTATCTGGATTGAAAGCCATCTACCAATTGTCAGCCCACGTTCCTAGCTGACTAAGATTTTGCTGCATGTTTTCATAACCTTCTACACTATCTATAGTACCAAATATTTTAATATCATCCACAAACTTATCCACCATGCCTTGTACATTTACATTCTTATCTTTCATGTTCATTACAAAGTTCCCACTACACAAAAGCCTCTATTGGGCCAATTATGAATCCATTCAATTATGTCACCCTGGATGTCATGTGATCTAACCTTTCAAACTATTTGGCCATGAGGGACTTTTTTAGTTTTTTGTTAAATTTTAAATGTACAAAACCTTCAATATATTTTGTTGCTTTGTTGTTCTGTATCACAAAGTTACAATTATGTTTACTTTATCCAGCTAGTTCTACTCAAAGTCAGCGTCCTTTTTGTTGAGTATTGCACAAAAGGAAGGCCTAACCCTCCTCTTGATCCTTCCCTCAACGATAGTTAGAAGTAACCAATGAGGGAGATCTGTGAATATATTATCTGCTGATAAAGACAGATCAGATGCAATGTGGTGCTCCCCTTTTATCATTTTGTTCCCTCAGTCTTTTACATATTGCTATCCATCTTGACCTTCCATCCACCCAATTGCTGATGAGGCGTTGCAAGATTTCTTGAAAGCGTTTGTAATGTGCAAGGATATAACTAAATAGCCAATTAAACAGAAGAAAATCACATGTTCCTCATTACATACCACCTTGTTTCAGCCTTACATTAAGCAAATCACTGGAAGATGATTCTTCCCCAATAAGGAACATTCAAATACAAATGATGTGTAAAAGGAAATATAAAAAAAGATTTTTACTGATACCAGAAGGTGAAAGACTGTTGTAAAGGACAGATGTGCATGTTTACAAGGTAAAGAAAGAAGTGAAGAGAAATTCCTAGGCAATTATGTAATTTTATTTCCCAAAATAAAATCTATGGACAACATAAGAGAATATCAAGTTGTTTTTTTTTATCACAGACCACAGATGCTGCTCTCAAATATCAAGGACTTCTGCCCACCAGTCACTGCATTCTTATCAAAGTACTTAAGTTGAAATGTGACCCAGTGCTCTCACACTTCAGCAGCATCACACAATGTCAACATAAAATGCCTTAAGTAATAAAAAGAACATATGAGAATAGCTGGACTGTTCATACTTTACTCCTGGGAAAGATGAAGCAATATATGGCCAGAAAATGAATGGTGCCACTGTAGGCACTTTGATGGGATAGTGTGCAGTGAGTGAATTTAACCCACAGTTGAGATCCGCCAATTCAAAAGTCATTAGTTTGCAAGGTCCAGGGTGTCATGAGGACAGAACGGACATTCTCAGAAGCATGTCGGGATGCATTTAGAGCAGTTGAGAAGTTAGGTAAAGCTAGATTCAGACATCTGAAAGGTAGGGGTAGCAAAGGGTAGAAGGTGTTGAGGGACATTTCCAATTTAGTGGTGCATAATCATAGCAAGAGATCACCTAGCTGACGATCAACACTGGCGCTTCACAGGGATGTGTGCTTAGCCCATTGCTCTACCCTCTCTACGCCCATGACTGTGTGGCTAGGCATAGCTCAAATGCCATCTATAAATTTGATGATGATACAACCATTATTGGCAGAATCCCCGATGGTGGTCAGAGGGCATACAAGAGCAAGATATACCAGCTAGTTGAGTGGTGTTGCAGTAACAACCTTGCATTCAACATCAGCAAAACCAAAGAGCTGATTATGGACTTCAGAAAGCATAAGATGAGGTTGGCTGGTGGCTCAGTGAGATCAGTGCTGGGCTCAACAACGGAGGTTCCCGAGTTCTATCCAGTGACAGATCGCTCCCAAGCGTGCTCTCCATCCATGCTGGGTTGGTGTCGAGCTCGCAACTCAACCTCGTTAAAAAAAAACACTGCCACCCCCAGTTTCAATTCTCGTGTGGAATATTGTGGAGGATCAAATACCCAAACGCAAACCAATCCTCATAGAGGGATCAGAAGTGGAAAGAGTACTCAATTTCAAGTTCCTGGGTGTCAATATCTCTGAGGACATAACATGGTTGCAACATATTGATGGAACTATGAAGAAAGCAAGACAGTGGGTATATTTCACTAGGAATTTAAAGATATTTTGTTTGTCACATAAAACACTTCAAAACTTCTACTGATGTACCATCGAGAACTTTCTGACTGGTTGCATCACCGTTAGGAAAGCGGGGGGGGGGGGTGGTTGCAGGGGAGCAATACTGCATATGATTGAAGTAAATTGCAGGAAGTTGTAATATTAGTCATGTCCATCATGGGCATTAGCCTCCATAGTATACAAGACATCTTCAAGGATACTCAGGACATTCCCTCTTCTCATTGTTACCATCAGTAAGAAGGCACAGGAGCCTGAAGGCACACTCAGTGATTCAGGAACAGCTTCTTCCCCTCTGCCATCCAATTTCTAAATTGACATTGAACCCATGAATACTACCTGAATACTTTTTATTTCTGTTTTTACACTACTTATTTTAACTTAAGTATTTAGTATACGTATACCTAATCACTGTTGGGGTGTTAGGGGTGTCCAGGGAAGGGCAGCACTTCTAGTGGCGGGCTTGTCAAGCTCTCCCCAGGAGCAGCTCGTTCACCTTTGGTCCCCACATGCCACCCAACTCTCACATGTGGCTCCAAATAACTGTTTGCATTGACAGTGGCCACAGCACAGTATAGCACTTCAACAGGCAGGCTAGACTAGGTGAGGGTAGCCAGAATCCTCCAACCCCAGTGAGATAGGGGTATGCCTAGCCCAGCATGCAAATGCATTTCCAGCATATTTGGGGGATGAGATCAACTACAAGATCCATTTTATAAATGATGTTCCTAGTCTATATTTTTCCAATACCTTAAATAAAAAATCCCATTCCAATCTATCAAATGCTTTTTCTGCATCTAAAGCAACCGCCACACTCATTTCCTCCCTCTTTTGTGCTAAATGGATTATACTGAATAACCGAGTTACATTATCTGCCGATTGTCTATTTTTGATAAATCCTGTTTGATCCATATGCACTAATTTTGGTAAGCATTTAGATAATCTATTAGATAAGATTTTTGCTATTATTTTATAATCGGTGTTTAATAAAGAAATAGGTCTATATGATGCTGGTTTTAAAAGGTCTCTGTCTTTTTTTGGCAATACTATTAAAATAGCTGTTGAAAAAGATTCTGGAAGTTTATGCGTTCTTTCCGCCTGATATATTAACTCCATAAAAGGAGGAATTAATAAATCTTTAAACTTTTTATAAAATTCAGGTGGAAAACCATCTTCTCCTGGAGATTTATTACTTTGAAGTGATCCCAAAGCTTCAATGGTCAAATTTCAACATCATTTCAGTTAACAAGATCAACTCGGCAAGGTTGCCCACTATCACCTGCTTTATTTGTGTTGGCAATAGAACCACTAGCTGAATTAATCAGAATGGACCCAGATATTAAGGGTTTCAGAGTTAATCAGGAAGAATACAAGATTAACTTATTTGCTGATGATGTTCTACTTTATTTAACAGATCCATTACATTCACTACGCAAATTATCTTATAGACTAGAAGAATATGGGAAAATATCGGGTTATAAAATAAATTGGGATAAAAGTGAAATTTTACCTCTTACTAAAAGAGATTATAATCAATGTCGATTAATAACTCAATTTAGATGGCCAGCAAATGGTATAAAATATTTAGGTATAAGAGTTGATAATGATATAAAAAACTTATACAAATTAAATTACTTACCACTTTTGAAAAAAATTCAGGAAGATCTTGAAAAATGGATGGCATTACCAATAACATTAGTAGGTAGAGTAAATACTATAAAAATGAATATATTCCCTAGATTACAATATTTATTTCAATCATTACCAATACAATTACCCCAGAAGTTTTTTCAAGAGTTAAACAAATATCTGAGGAAATTCCTCTGGAAAGGTAAGATGTCCAGAATATCGTTGGAAAAATTGACATGGAAATTTGATCTAGGAGGATTACAACTTCCAAATTTTAAGAATTATTATAAAGCAAATCAACTTAGATTTATTGCATCTTTTTTCGAGAAAGATAAACCGGCATGGATTAGAATAGAATTAGATAAAATAGGAGAAAACGTACCAGAAGATTTTATATACAAATGGGAATCTAAATGGATACGGGAAAAGAAAGAATCTCCTATATTAAAACATTTGATTGATTTATGGAATAAGATAAATGTTGATGATGAGACAAAAAAATCTTTATTAGCAAAGAGATCTTTAATTCAAAATAGACTTATTCCTTTCACAATGGACAATCAACTTTTATATAATTGGATTCAAAATGGGATTAGATATATAGGGAATTGTTTTGAAGGAGGTATATTAATGTCATTTGATCAATTAAAGAATAAATATAAAATATCAAACAACACTTTATTTTGTTACTTTCAATTAAGGGCTTATTTAAGAGAAAAATTAGGTCAAACAATGTTATTGCCGAAATTTAATGAAATAGAAATTTTAATTCAAAAAGGAAATATCAAAAAATGTATATCTTGCATGTATAACTTGATTCAAAGACAGGTAATTAAGCAAGGAGTCCATAAGTCAAGACAAAAATGGGAAAGTGATTTGAATATTAAAATTGAAGAAACAAATTGGTCAAGACTATGTCTTGATAGTATGACAAATACAATAAATGTTCGGTTAAGATTAGTGCAGTATAATTTTCTACATCAATTATATATTACACCACAAAAAATAAAAAAATTTAATCCAAATTTATCGGATCAGTGTTTCCGATGTAACCAGGAAACTGGTACTTTTTTACATTCGACATGGTCTTGCTCTAAAATTCAACCTTTTTGGACAAATTTAAGACTTTTACTGGAACAAATTACAGGAACACAATTTCCTCATAATCCAATATTATTTTTACTAGGTGATATTGAAGGGATAAAACCGAAACTCAAACTAAATAAGTATCAGAAAGAATTTATAAAAATTGCACTGGCAGTAGCCAAAAAAGCTATTGCAGTTACTTGGAAATCGGATACACATTTAAGTATAGATTCTTGGAAGAAAGAAATCTATGGTTGTATTCCATTAGAAAAAATTACTTATAATTTAAGAGATAAATATGAAACATTTTTGAAAATTTGGAGCCCTTATTTACAAAAGACAGGATTAAATATATAGATGCTCTGAAGATGAAACAATTGGTTATTAGGGGAAAGAAATAAATATACATATTAAAGTTATTACGAATTCCATGGAGCATGTGGAGATCTTCCAACAACCAGGCATTCTTTCTTTCTTTCTTTTTTTTCTATAGGGCAGTTAGGGGGGAGGGGTTAAGGGGAGGGGGTATGGGTTATATACATTGTTTTTTCATATTTTGTAACCATTTAAAAATGCAATAAAAAAAGTTTAAAAAAAAACTACAAGATCCAATGGCCAAGAAGGCAGTGCTGTAACACTTCATGGAAAGTGAAGGGCATAACGAGGCACAGAAGGCATCATGGCTATGCACTGCAGCTGAGGAGTTCTCCAGTCGTGACGATTTTCCATACCATTGGACCAAGATTTTTGAGGCCAGGAGAGTGGAACTACCACAGTTCAAGAGCTGTTTCACTAAAAAGATCCTCCTGCACAAGTTATGTCAGTGTCAGAAACAATGGACAACCAACACACATATATAATCAACGTTCCCTCTCATTTTTAGTAGTCAGTGTGTTGTGCACATTTTCTTCCTTTGACAAAAGTATGTGCGTACTGAATGCACCTATGGCACAGTTTATTTAGGTTTACAAAATACTTGACATAAAACTGCACAGAATAACAACAAAATAACATACGTATTTAAGTCACTCGGTTATTTTTTTCTTTTTCCTGTCTTTGGAATTTAACCATTCTTTGTAAGCATGATCTAGACTAATAGAACTTCCATCCAATTGATAGCTTTTGATTCTCACTAATACATCCAAATATTGAACTGAATGTAAAGAGTTATTCATTTTAACAGCTAACAACACACTGTTGATAAGAACTTTGATCTCCTTTGGGTTTGATCATTTTTGTTCTTGCTCATCAGCACTCAACCGTAATATGCGTAGCACTCCTGTAACGGGTAATGATGGGTTCTGTTGCCTGGGCTTTTGTACACCATGCAAATGCAATTCAATTGCCAAATGATGCTTCAAAAAGTCAAGTTTCCAAATATCATTCTACTTCTTTCCACTAGTAAATTCTCCAGCAACTTACGCATCACGCCAATACAAACAGATGACTCCACTTTCTGAATCATACATAAATATTTCTTGTAGCTGAACGTTCATGATTTCATGGTGTAGCAGTTCCTACTATTTTGTTAAGCCATTCAACCTCAAATAAATTTGCAGTTCTTTTGCACTTCATGCCCTTTGCTTCTTTTGAATTCAACATAGTGAATCAATATTTTTTTCAATAAAAACTTAGTAAGCTATCTACAGGATTTGAAACAGATCTTTGTAAACTTTATGATATGAACACTGTCAGCCAAAGATGGCTGCCGTTGTGATGCAGCTGTACAAACCAGAACAGGAAAGTTGAGGTGACGTAAATTAGTGACATGTATTGTGGTGTTTGAAAAACGGACTAACTAGTTAACAGAAACATTTAGCAAAAAGATTATTTTCAAGTATAATTATTAATTACTAAATTATTTTAGGTAACTAACCTTCTGTGTGCACCTTAAATTCCTTTGTATGCTGGTTGAAAAATGTGTGTGTGCGCACATGCACAGTTCAG
Organism: Hypanus sabinus; assembly: GCF_030144855.1. Lineage (NCBI taxonomy): Eukaryota > Metazoa > Chordata > Chondrichthyes > Myliobatiformes > Dasyatidae > Hypanus > Hypanus sabinus. The sequence goes on from NC_082724.1 coordinate 41,620,954, forward strand.
AATAAACATTGTACATAATTACTGTAATTCAGATTTTTTTCTATATTTATCATGTATCATTGATGAAGGTAGAGCAGTAGATGGATTTTAGCAAGGCATTTCATAAGGTACCTCATGCAAGGCTTATTGAGAAAGTAAGGAGGTATGGGATCCAAGGGGACATTGTTTTGTGGATCCAGAATTGTCTTGCCCACAGAAGGGAAAGAGTGGTTGTAGATGGGTCATATTCTGCATGGAAGTTGGTGTGCCTCAGGGATCTGTTCTGCGACGCCTTCTTTTTGTGATTTTTATAAATGACCTGGATGAGAAAGTGGAGGGATGGGTTAGTAAATTTGCTGATGACATAAAGGTTGGGGGTGTTGTGGATAGTATGGAGGGCTGTCAGAGATTACAGTGATACATTGATAGGATGCAAAACTGGGCTGAGAAGTGGTAGATAGAGTTCAACCAAGACAATTGTGAAGTGATTCATTTTAGTAGGTCAAATATGATGGCAGAATATAGTATTAATGGTAAGACTCTTGGTAATGTTGAGGATCAGAGGGATCTTGGGGTCCAAGTCCATAGGACACTCAAAGCTGCTGTTCAGGTTGACTTTGTGGTTAAGAAGGCATATGGTGGATTGGCCTTCATCAATCGTGGGATTGAGTTTAGGAGAAGAGAGGTGTTGCAGCTATATAGGACCCTGGTCAGACACCACTTGGAGTACTGGTTGCCTCACTAGAGGGAGGATGTGGAAACCATAGAAAGGGTGCAGAGGAGATTTACAAGGATGTTGCCTAGATTGGAGAGCATGCCTTATGAGAATAGGTTGAGTGAACTCGTCCTTTTCTCCTTGGATCAACGGCGGATGAGAGGTGACCTGATAGAGGTGTATAAGATGATAAGAGGCATTGATTGTGTGGATAGTCAGAGGCTTTTCCCAGGGCTGAAATGACTAGAATGAGAGCGCACAGTTTTTAGGTGCTTGGAAGCAGGTACAGAAGAGATGTCAGGGGTAAGTTTTTTAACGCAGTGGGTGTTGAATGCGTGGAATGGGCTCCTGGTGATGGTGGGGGATGTGGAAGTGATAGGGTCTTTAAGAGACTCTTGGATAGGTACTTGGAGCTTAGGGAAATAGAGGGCTATGGGTAACCCTAGGTAATTTCTAAGGTAAGGACATGTTCAGCATAGCTTTGTGGGCTGACAGTCCTGTATTATGCTGTACGTTTTCTGTGTTTCTATGTTTCTATGTATTGCACTGTACTGCTGCTGCAAAGTGAACTAATTCCAAGAGATAGAACCTGATTCTGAATCCAAAGTAGTGTCCACGTTGTTATGGAGCCATAGAAAGGAAGTGTTAATGTGTGAGACTGCTAGAAGAGTTGAACTTGGAGAATTTGCGAAGGTCAGGAGTTTTAATCCAGGGATGAAATGGTGACTAAAGCAAAAGTGGGTTGAAAATGGTGCTCAAGTGTCCATAGGGAGGTCCTAATGATAGCTGAGTAGATTGTCTGAAGACAAGTCCAACTTTGGTGGGCGTGAGTGGGGTCAGCCATCATGAGACCAGACTTCATGGGTTATGAGCTGATCAGGAAAGCTCCCTTTAAAGATGATCAACTGTGACAATTGACTGTGAGGGGCTGACATTGACCATATGAAAAATGTTTAGCGAGAAAAATCTCAATTTTTGTTTATGTGCATACTTCAAAGCTTCAAAGGTTCACTTAAGGTATACAACTCTGAAATGCTTCTCCCAATAGCACGGCACCAAGAAAGCAAAGAATGGCAGTACAATCACCAACCCCAAATCCCCCATCCCCACATCCCCACACAAAAAATGAACAAAAGTGGAATAGGCACATTAATCCCCAAATCCCCTTCCCCCCACACACAACAAATGAGAAAGGTCAGTCAAAAAAACACAGAATATTAAAAAAAAACTATAAGACAGAAAAAAATCCATAGTCTAAGTCCATATCCAAAACACAGAAAACTTAGGTAACCTTCTCCAGGCACAACTGCAGGTTCTCTCTTCTCTGGAGGCAGAGCAATCTCACCAGTGATCAAAAGGCAGTATCCCCTCTCTGGCAGCAGAGAGATCCAACCAAAGGTAAAAAGGCAGGCAGTCGACGCTCACCTTCCGCATATTCGCCTCGATGTTTCAGTGTCCCTTGTCACCTTAATTGGTGAACAATGGAAGCTTTAGTCAGCAAAATGGAGTTGAACATTGGCTCACACCCCATCCTGCCAACTTCTCGCCACAAGGTTCATGCACACTGCCTCTATCTCCCTGAATCGTCTTGGAGACTGCAGAAAACTAAAACACCCAGATTACCTCTAAACTGCAAATCACAGTTCCAGAATCACATTTAAGATGAAAAACAAATGCAAAAGACATAAAAAGAATTGAAATATAGATTTTGTGGTTCATCCAGAAGATATCGACAGTGGGAGGGTTATGGCACAATCTCATCTGTGCTTCCACATATTTTGTTCATTGAATAAAGTGGATCAGAAGGAAAATTAGGGACATCAAGAATTTCCAATGTCCTTGATTCCCATAATTTAATTATTACTTATCATTAATTGTTCTTTCTTATTATTAATAGATCATTCGCTTCTTTAAAGAATAATTGCAAGTTTAACTTTGTGAACTGTCTCCACTAGGACTTCCAAATATATTCAAAATTTATTTCAATGATATACAACTGTTATGAAGGATGAACAGCTCTGATAGGCAGAAGGGTGCAGGGTTGCCCATGTCCCCCTCCTCTGAGAGAATTACAAACCGTTACTGTTGCCAGGCTGTTAATGAGAGAGAAAGAGATGGAACAAAACATACTGGGACTAGAACATTTGCTTCAGACAAGGGTGAGATAACACCGGGGGAGGGAGACCATATTATGACTCCTGTAAGACTCACGGCTCCGGAGAGGGCTGTTTACTTGGTACCATTCTGTTCATTAAAATTCCTCAGTGGACAGCTGGAGTGGGCTGGTTTGATGGACTAAGCCATTCAAAACTGATTGACACCTGAGACCCCGTGAGTAGGGATAAAAGTGAGGTCTGTGGAGACACCACTCAGACGCACCTAGAGACACACTAGTGAGAACTGTTAAGTGTTGGAACCCACGAGTAAAGTGGGGGGGCATCAGAGACTGAACAAAGGATCGGTCAATTTTAACTCACAGTGTTTATAGCGAGGCTGGTGGAGGCTTGTGTGTGTGTCCACCCTTGCCTTGGTGACGAGTCCACCATCGAAGAACGGTCTAGCAAAAGGACAGAGGGGTCACTCCTGAATGGCCACAACAACACATCGACAGATCAAGAATGTAAAGGAAGGTTTGACGGGCTGTCACTGTTTGATTTCTCTCTCTCTCTCTCTCTCTCTCTCTCCAATAATTACAACACATCGACCAACAACTACTTCAGCCTGTATGAACTGAACTGAACTTTATACATTCCCATGATACTTCATTATCCCCTAGACATTGATAGAGCTTGTTTATTATTGATTATTATTATATCCACACTTTTAGGTTTAGTATTGCTAATGTGTATTATCTGTATATTTGCATTGTTGATATTGATTTGTATATTTTACTAATAAACACTGTTTCGAAAATAGTACCCGACTCCAATGGACACTCTATCTTTGCTGGTAAGACACCCAGTTACGGGGTACGTAACACAACACAAAAGTTAAGTAATATACTATATCTACATACTTGTATATGGAAAGAAAAAAAATCATTGCAAGATTATTTCATATAGATGGGATAGATAACATCAGGAAACATATTTAATCTGGAGTTTCCTCATCAGGACAAAGGTACATTCTAAATCGCACAGAGATAAAGGTCACTCTACTGCAGAGGTACCAATGAAGATGTCTGGACTGCATACCTATGACAGGTAGCTAATGTTCTCCATGACAGATGCATTGACATGCATGCCAAAGGTCTGAATACAATGTCATGAACATTTAACTTATCTTTAATACTTACAATCATTTCCCAGTTTAGAGTAGGTCAAAAGATTGATATCCACAAGTATTTAAAGGATGAAATCATTGGAGAACAATGGCCTCAGTCAACATTTGAGTTTGTTGCCAAGCAAGCTCAAACCATTGTCATCATGGCTGGGACATGACCATTCAGTGTGCCATTGATTGTCAGAGATGAAAGAAAAATCACTTCTTTCATGGAACAGTCTTGTAGTTACAATTCTTCCCGTGCCTTTGCTGTTTCCCATCAGCCAGCCAGCCTCCACATACAGTTCATAGCAACTCATTCAATGCATACTATTAGCATTCATTGCCAAGGTGTAGGCAGAGCTTCTTGTGATTATCACCAAGATCATCAGGTCCAAAGAAGGTCAATAACTTCACTGGTGATCAATGCTTAAAATCACTGAAAGGAGAGCACATAGAGATTAGCTAATGTTCAGTGTGTACGTGACTGGCTGAATTTAAAAAAAATACAAGCCAAATATTTGGAGTGCCTCTGGAGCCGATCAACTACAGAATGGAAGCAAGTTGGGATTTGAAGATTTGAATTGGATCAGAGAAGCTGGGAATGCAGTCACTCAATGCATAATCTGATCAGTCATTTGTTGACATCACAACTAGAGATTTCCTGCAATCTTAGTTGAGGTGATGATAGAGGCGGATACATTAGGGGGAATTGAAGATGAGATTTTAGATTCATTTATTTATTACATATACATCAATACATATCGTGAAAAACATTGTTCGCTTTAATGACCGACACTAGCAAGGATGCGCTGGGTGCAGCCCAGAAGTTGCACCACACATTTTGGCATCAATATAACATGCCCACATTGTTCAGCTGAACAATACAAACAAAAAACAACACAAACAAAACAATCACCTTTCCACTCTCCTGGTCACTGACACACACAGACAAGTCTCTAACCACAGGACTAGCTGCCAGTGGGCCTCCAATTTCCTCAGTGGTCCACAGCGACGTTCATTTACAGAGATCGGTAGCTTGTGACCCATTAAGCACTTCGACCTGGACCTAAACCCCACCTGTCTCTAAACCCTAATCTGTCCCCTGGCTCTCCACTCTGTTCCCAAAACTATCCCTATGAACATAAAACATCAACTAAGTTGGAATCACAAGCTTAACAGAGACTACAGTTCGGTACCAACTTAATCAGATGTTTAATAATTAAGATACTTTTAGATAGGCACATGGCTGAAAGAAACATGGAAAGCTATGTAGGTGGAAAGTGTTAGCTTGATCTTAAAAGGATGGCACATCATGGGCCAAAGGGCCTGTACAGCACTGTACTGCTTTACATTCTATGCCCTTACCCTGTACAGGAATTCTAACCTATCTATGATTTATTAATGAAGTTCATGCTGAATATTAATTGAAAGAAAATTGTTACTGTATTTCAAAGATTTGCTGTATATCTGATGTTGGGAGGATTGTATAAACTAATAAAGGATACAGGAAAGTGGACGATTTGTTAAAAGGCAAGAGGTAGCACTAATATTAATGGAGACCTGGGTATTGTGTTCACAAGTCATTTCATGCCAATGTACACATACACAAAGCAATAAGGAATGCAAAGAAGAAACGTTTCTTTTTACTGCCAGGAGTTTGATTTCTGGAGAAAGTATTATTGTACAGTAATTGCATAGGATCTTGATTAGACCACACCTCTAGGGAGAATCGTGTACAGTTTTGTTCTCTTTCCCTATAAAACAATGTACTGAAGTGAGTTTTCTTTGCTAAGGGGATGGTGGGATTTTGGAATTGTTTCCCTCACAGAGTTGTGGAAGGTTAATTGCAGTGATCATTCAAAATACAATTGACAAATTCTAGGCATTCTGACACAACGGATTTCTGTGTTTATGAGAATAGTGCAGGAAAATGGCACCAAGCAAGAAGATCAGAATGTTTATGAATGGCAAAGCAGGCCCTGCATGTTGGATAGCCAATTCCTGCTCCTATTTCTTTTATCCTTAAAAGAAAATGTTAGTATGTTAAAGAATTAAGGGGGAATCTAATAACGCAGAATAATAACAGAGATTTTAATGAAATATTTTGTCTGCCTTCACAAAAGACACTAAAGATACACTAAAATAGTAGATCATAGGGCTTAGCTTAAGTACAACTACAAAATGTTGCAAGCAAAATTAACTAGCCAATAAAGTCCCTGGACACAACATCTTTCATCGAGGGTGCTAAAAGACAATGGATGCACTGGGAGCCATATTCCAAACTTCCCCTTACTCTCAAAAGTTACCCATAAACTAAAAAACAGAAATTATGCCAAGGTTAATTAAGAAAGGAGGGAAATTTCTTGAGAAGAAAGCAGAGACCTTTAGCCCAGACAAGGTAAGCAATTTACATTTGTGCCCATGATTTTAAATAAAACAGGAAATTGTAAAATAGCTTAGTTTGCTTACAAAACAAAAGAACAAAAGCTAGAAACTTGGAAGGAGGTCAAAAATTATTTGCAAATATTTAGAGATTAGATTAACAAGACAGCATCAAGAATAAAATATGGAGAAATCCACTTTGCTGGAAAAAACTATGAATGCAAAGCTTTATTCAAATCGTTGAAACTTATTAAAAGGATCTGTGTTTCCTTATTCTAGGAACACATAGTTATCATAAAGCTATGGCAAGAAATTGATGAATAAAACAATAGTTTCTTATATTGCATACAGAAGTCCGGTAAGAACTGTACAGTGCATGAATAAGAACAGCCCAAGTTTCCAGCCTAATTTAAGGGAAAAAATGCTTTCTTTGTCAGTAGTTTAACAAAGATTTATTCAATTGATTTTAGAATAAGCCAATTATCCCAAGCAGAAAGACTGAACAGAATGAATTTGCAATCTGATAGGAAAGAGAGGTAAGTTAATTGTTTTAGTATGCTTGTCTATGCAATGAATTTGTGAGTGGCAGCAATGCTCTGAGCATCAACACGACCAAAGCTTGACTCAAAGATGGGGCATATGGTGATTGGACACAGTGACTGCCCTGTAGATACACAACAATGATTACCATGATGGTTTGGATGCAGTCACAGCCTAGTTTTACACTCGGGACATTGTGTCACTTTATGACAGCAGCTACTTTTAGTATAATGTGATTGCAGTCAACTCTATGTCATTGCAGATACCCACATCCTCTTGTTGCTTGTTAGTTCTTAGCATAGCAAGGTGTCTGGAGAAGTACAAGCTGAACAGCCATGTGACCTTTACTGCACGGGCAGTACAATTCTAGTTTTATGATGGTCTGGAAAAAGACCATCTTAGGACAACCAAGCACTCCCTAAATGACTCATCAACAACCTATAAATAACTGAGCATTGCTGTAAAAGGCACAGGTGGCATGTCTGGCCTGCTGCTGAATACTGGGCCTCTCTGCAGCTGGTCTAAATTATATTAACTATATTTGCAAGGCCATTTTCCAACTGGACCTTCCCAATATTGTTGATGCCATAATAAGGCTAGAAATGTGAATCAGACATCATTATAACAAAACAGCATCCAAACTGCTCAAACAACAAGTGTAACATTTTAAAGCCTAGACAACGTTTAAAAATTTCTCTCTCATCATGCATTGGGCTTCAGAGAAAGTCGCATTCTCAGCTAAGTGTTAAAAAATATTCAGGCTTCTGGCTTGCTGTCCACAACATTCTAAACTCAAATGAAGATCTTAAGCCCTATGCAATTTAATAGCCATGAGTATCATCACTCTGGAGGATATGCTGTACGACTCAATCTTCAAGGCTTGTTCACTTCTCTGTTTAGCAAGATTCACTGCCAATACCCACTATTTATGTGGTGGGTCCTCTCTCCCCATCAAGGAGATACAGCTAACAAAATTGTTTAAACACAGTTCATTTCCTTTCAGTGACGCATGTTTAAGTTCAAAAAACATTCTTGAAACACATGTAAAACTCAGAGGGTTTCTATCTTATAAAATACTTCCAAATTACAACCAATTATTAAAACACAAAAATTTCCAAAACACAAGTACAATTTCTATAGGCTAAAAAGACTTACCTACAAGCTGCAGATGAATCAGTTGTCCACTGAAGAAAATAAAGACAGAGGAATGGATTCTAGTTCACCCCATGTTTCTGTCATTTTTCTTGATATTCCTGGACCATTCCTTATATGCTTGGGCTGCTCTCTATACTTATACTGTTTATTTGCCACTTCACACACAAGACATTTTTTCCCAGGTACCTTTTAACACTAACAGTCTAAAGCCCTACAAACTTCCTTGAACTTACAACTTAGCCAGTGTTGTCTGGTTTGAAACAAGAACAATTAACATACCCCATTGCCTTACACTGCACCTCTTGAGAAGTTAGCTCAGGTGCTGTGAAGACAATGTGTCTGCTATATAGGCAGTGTTTGTATGCAAAGATGCGCTTTTTAACTTCAAACTGATTATTACTTGTCATTTACATTGGTTCCTGTCTACAACCAAGAGCAAAACAAAAAATATTGTTTGGAAGTTTTACTTACACTGAAAACAGAGCTTTGATCTTTAGAAGCTATTGTTTAGAAAGCTGAGTTTGGCAAAAAAAAAGAAAGGCCCCCCTTGCACCTGAACAGTGAATACCCTGACACCTTGGGTTAGTGATAGCAGTTAGTATAACGTTATTACAGCTCAGATAATTGGAGATCAGAGTTCAATTCCAGCAGAAGAAGTTTTTACAACCTCCCCATGACCATGAAAGTTTCCTCAGGAAGGCCTGATTTCCTCACATTGTCCAAAAACACACTGGCTAGTAGATTAATAGGTCATTGTAAATAGTCCTGTAATTAGGCTGGTGTTGAATCAGTGGGTTACTACCTGGCATGGCCAGAAAGGCCTGTTTCACACTACATTTCTAAATAAATAAGAAATAATTAATTTCCACCAATGTGGACATATGGAACGTAGGTTTTCCACTATTTCACCACATTGCTGTTTATCAGGAAATTATGGTCATACAAATTGACCAGAAGAAAAACACCAAAGACCAAATTATCTAACAAATTATCTATTCTTAATTCCATTCTACAGTCCAGTGATCCTGGGCATAGATCTTTTCACATAATCTGTAGTTGAAAAAAAAAACAGTCTGGCATAAAAACTAATATGTAATTCTGAATCCCAGCTGTTACACTACAAGGCTGATCAATTTCATCCAAATCAGATGCTCACAGTTATTAGGTTGACCAGCCTTAAATGCTGTTTCATGAAGAGAGATCAATGTTTATTACTATACTTTAAACTGTTTGAGAGATCGGGGAAAGTCTCATTTTTACAAATATTACATGCAGAAAAGCATAGGGCACAACCTAAATGAATTTTAATACTGGACACATTACTTGGGGATCCAGGCTAACTAGAGTGAAGAAAAATATCTGTGAGGTGAGCCTTGTTTGCCCAGTCAGGCTAGCTCAGAGAGAGTTTTTTCCCCCCTATTTCCAATAGCTAGGGCAGCTAATTAACACAATAAAATCTAAGCCCAGTTTTTAAATTACTTGCTTTTCCAATTTAAAGCTTCCATGTAAAAGCAGATTGTGTAGTTGTTATATGAATCATTGTCTAAGGTCTGGTATAATCAGAACATTTTACACAAAAAAAATGAAAATTTAAAAAAAAGTCACTGAAGAACTGAAATATTTCAGCAGTCTTTAAAATTAAAATGAATCCAGACAACGATGTGAATTGTTCCAAAATAGCTAACAAAACATTTCTAAGTGTGGGGTGAGCACATGCAGGTTAGCATTGCAGTTCACCATTTTAATATATCTGATCAGTTTCAAAATTCAAATTATTTTTTGCTACAGCTTTAGAGGGCAAACGATACCAGAGACATATTGAAACTGGATCACAAGCAGTTCTGGTGGAAGGTTAGGTCATCATCCATCAACCCCATTCCATCAAGGAATAGTCAGAGACCAAATCCGAGGAGAAAAGTGTCATTAGGATGAGGAATAATAAAAGCAGCAAATGAATGCATTAATATCTGCAGAGCTCAAAATTAAGACCTTAGATTAGTTTAGTTTTATAAAAGATAAGACTATAACTTTAGTGTGCAATATGGAAAATGCAGACAGCATGAACATATGAAATTTCCTGCTTTGTGAAAAATGACGACGAGTCTTTGCAGTCAGTATCTATGGCAAAGCATCCAAGACAAAGTGAAGGAAAATCCCAAGGGCTGCTTCAGATATATTAAGTGCAGTGTGGTTTTCTGTGTATGGAGCAGAAAGAGATGGGGGGAGATCTTACATGGATTGTTCACATCTGTATTTACTTGGGAGTCACACAGAGACTTTAGGAACGAGGCAAAGTAATAGTGATGTCATGGACCATATCCAGGTTACAGCGGAAGGGTGCTTGCTACTTCGAGGAAATTTGGGATGGGAAAGATCCCAGGGCCTGACAGGTGTCCCCTCAAATCTTTTCAATTATGTATTCCCAATCTCTCTGTATTACTATTGTTAATATACCTACTTATTTGAATATTAATAAAATGATTTAAAAAGAAAAAGATCTTTTTGGAGGCAAGTGCAGAAATTATGAGGGTCTTGGAAAAGGTATTTAAAACAACCTGGTCCACAGGAGCAGAGCTAGAGAACTGATGGACAGCTAATGCTGTTCTGTTGTTCAAGAAATGCTCTAAGAATAAATTGGAAAATTACACGCCAGGTGAGTCTGATGTCAGTAGTTGGTAAATTATTGAAAGTTATTCTAATGGACAGTATACAGTTCAAGTATTAGGGCAGATAGGGAATGATTAGGGATAATCAACATGGCTTGTCAAGGAGATTACCAGAACACTTCATGAAAGAAAGGCAGTGGACATTGTCTACATGGACTTCAGCAAGGCCTTTAACAAGTTCCAGAAGGTTCAGTCACTTGGCATTCAGGATGAAGTAGTAAATTGGATTCAATATTGGCTTAGTGAGAGAAGCCAGAGAACAGCAGTAGATATTTACCTCTGTGACTGGAGGCCTGCAATGAGTGGAGTACTGCAGGGATCAGTACTGGGTCTGTTTTCCTTTGTCATCTATATTAATGACTTGAATGATAATGTGGTAAACTTAATCAGAAATAACACCAAGATTGGAGGCATGGTGAACAACAAGGAAGGCTATCAAAGCTTGCAGGCCAGGAAGTGAGGATGAGGAGGGGGATAAAAGTATCAGGCCACGATTGAACAGCGGAGCAGACTAGGCAGGCCAAATTCTGCTACTTAAATTCTGTCTTAAGATTTCATGGTCTTATGGGTACAGAATATAAATGCAAGCAGGCTTTTTCTACAGAACATAGGTGAGACTGGATGTAAAGGTCATAAGTTAAAGATAAAGAAGACCTATTTAAAGGGAAGCTGAGGAGGAATTTAGTCACTCAAAGTGGGGTAATAAACATGTGGGATGAATTGCCAGCAGAAGTGGTGGACATGGATTCAATTGCATCTTTTGAGAGAATTTTGGGGAAGTACATGGATGGGAGGGATATGGATGGCTCTGGTCTAAAGAAGGGTCAAAGGAACTCTAGGCAGAATAACAATATGGCATGGATAAGATGGGCTGAAAGGCCTCTTTCAGGTCTGTACTCTATAACTCTATGACTAAGATAAGCTTATTATTTCAGAAGGCCTTTGACAAGGTGCCACACAGGATGCTTCTTAGCAAGATAAGAGCCCATGGAATTACAGGGAAGTTACTAGCATGGGAGGAGCTTTAGTTGATCAGCAGAAGACAGAGAGTGGGAATAAAGGGATCCTATTCTGGCTGTCTGCCAGTTACCAGTGGAGTTCCACAGGGGTCAGTGTTGGGATTGTTGCTTTTTATGATGTATGTCAATGATTTGGACTGTGGGATTAATGCATTTGTGGCTAAATTTGCCAATAATACAAAGATAGGTGGAGGAGTGGGCCATGTAGAGGAAACTGAGAGCCTGCAGAGAAACTTGGATAGTTTAGGAGAATGGGTGAATAAGTGGTAAATGAAATACAATGTTTCAAGGTGTATGGTCATGGACTTTGGTGGAAGAAGTAAACAGGCAGACTATTATTTAGATGGGGAGAGAATTCAAAATGCAGTCCTTGGGAGTCCTTGTGCAAGATACCCTAAAAACTAACCTCCAGGTTGCACACACAAAATGTTGGTGAATGCAACAGGTCAGACAGCATCTATAGGAAGAAGCATAGTCGACGTTTCGGGCCAAGACCTTTCATCAGGTGTTAGTCCTGCCAAAGGGTCTCAGCCCGAAACGTCAACTGTACCTCTTCCTATAGATGCTGCCTGGCCTGCTGTGTTCTACCAGCATTTTGTGTGTGTTGCTTGAATTTCCAGCATCTGCAGATTTCCTTGTGTTTGCGAACCTCCAGGTTGAGTTGATTCTGAATAAGGCATTAATTTCTAGAGGTATAGAATATAAGAGCAGAGGTGTGATGTTGAGGCTCTATAAGACACTCACTAGACCACACTTGGACCACAAAATTGTATACAGTTTTGGGCTCCTTATTTTAGAAAGGATATACTGACATTGGAGAGGGTTCAGAGAAAATTCACAAGAATTATTCCAGGAATGAAAGGGTTACTGTATGAGAAATGTCTGGCAGATCTTGGTCTGTATTCCCTGGAGTTCAGGAGAATGAGAGAGGATCTCAAAGAAAGATTCCGAATGTTAAAAGGCCTGAACAGATTAGATATGGCAAAGTTATTTCCCATGGTAGGGGATTCTAGGGCAAGAGGGCATGACTTCAGGATTGCAGGATGTCCACTTAGAACAGAGATGTGGAGAAATTACTTTAATCAGAGGGTGGTAATTCTGTGGAATTGTTGCCATGAGTGGCTGTGGAGGCCAAGTCATTGGGTGCATTTAAGGCAAAGATAGCTAGGTTCTTGATTAGCCAGGACATCAAAGGGTATTGGGAGAAGGCAGGGGAGCTGGGATGACCAGAAGAATTGGATCAGCCCATGATTGACTGGTGGAGCAGACTCAATGGACCGAATGGCCTACTTTTGCTCCTATATCTTATAGCCTTACCATTCATTATCTATTTACTTAGCATGTCAATATCTAAGATAATGAAAATTTGAAAAACATCACTTATCTTAGATCAAATTATTTCACAACCAGAAAATGGAACTATGAAACTTTACCAAGCCTACATTTTCTGATTAATGTAAATAGGTCAACAGATACCTAATATTTTCCCATTGATACAAATTGCCTTGGTGACGGGTCTCAGCCTCAAACATCAACTGCTTATTCCCCTCTAAACTTGCAGAGTTCCTTCCACATTTTGTGTGTGTTGCTCTGGATTTCCAGCATCTCCAAAATATCTTGTGTTTATGAGGCAAACTTTACTTGACCAAGGGCTATTTCTGACATGAGACTTCTGCCACAGAGATTTAAACAGTCTGCGGTCAGATTACAATGGTGAGCCACACATTTATCCATTGCCTGTGAGGTGTGTGTTTATAACCCTTAATGATGCATATTGTAAATTGCAGACTGAGAGTTATACAACACATGTGTTGAAGCTCATTGGGTCTCCTTGAATGCAAATATGCAAGCCCTCACTATGTATAGGCAGATAATTAAGTCTATTAGTGAAACAAGTCAGACATATCCCAATATTTAGCAGTGCTCTATATGGGAACTGCATGGACCCTGGGAGGGAAATGGCAGCTTCATTCCCTCATTACATCATTGACACATCTTAAAACTCTGGCATGACTGCCAAGATTAATCGTATTATTTGAGCTGCAACTTCAGTGGTCAAAAAGGTGATTACTTTCCTGGCGCTCGTGAGCAGCAAAAATAATTTAATTTGCTCCCCAAGGTACTTGAGGCCGATTAATTTACAGTGGAGAAGTCAACCGCTGATTCCACAGGACCGATTCTTAGTTCAAGAAATGTCACCTTACAGTTGGATAGTTGGAGGTACTTGTTATCTGGGTGAACATTTTGACACTATTGAGCACCAACTGACACCTCATTAAAACCCAGCACTACACAACTCAGTGATTCTATAAACATAGCTGTTCTAAAAAGGGGAAATTAATATGGTGAAAAGCCTGAGCAAACTAAACCAAGTTAAATGTATGCTACATTTTTAAAACCCTTCTCCCTCCAAGGTATTCATATTTGCCAGCTTATCTTTTTGTATACAATTATATAAGCTTGATAATTTTTTGATTTATTACTTAAGCCACAAACAATTTTTACATTGAATTACTTAGATTCATCTGAAATTATAAATATAGTGGGCAAAGCAAGTGCCTAATTAAACTCAATGATACATAGATTGCAATGCAAAATACCATAGCTGTAATAACTTCTATACCAATGCATGCAATTGGTTCAGTCTAGCTTAAGAAACTGGATGTTTTATATAAATGGCCTTCAGCACTCAGATCATAAACAGTCATGTATTATAGTGTTGTGGTATGTTCCAAAAGACCTGTAATTTAAATATTTGTGAAGTTTTGGAGTGAGAACAGAGAGAGAGAGTAAAGATATTTTAGACATCACCAACATTAACACACTCAAATCTTTTTAAAATCAGTTAAGCATGGCTATAAAAGGCCTAACAGAATTCTCCAGTCAATGAATACTGGCCTTACAAGCAGTGACTATATCTCATTAAATGAATAAATAAAATAAAAATGTGTGAATTATTTTTCTGGAACTACTGTTGAAATAATCGAGCATTTTAAAAATATCCCCGAGAATACCTTCTCTGTAATTTTTCATTTCACTGAATGCAATTTTATGGCAAAGTATAATTCACATTAGAACGTTCCTTGACTACACATTCCAGATGTTTGCCTGATTTGCATGAATGATGGTGAAATGATTCAAAACTTTTAATTTTAAGAAATGTACCATTTCCTTAAGGTTGTTATAGCTGGGGGTGGTAGTGGGGATAAAATATCTCTACCTGTTAAATGCTTCCAATAGTGTGTGCCTCAAACAGCCTCTGACAACCAAGTCCAGCCCTTGGCCTTCACATGTAGTTTAGTGACTAAGCCTGGTATAGTTACTTCTACTGGCAGAAGAAGGGGCAAAGATGGGTTACTGGCACCTTAAAAACAGTCACTTCCAGCAGATGGGGCTTGTCAGTAGAAGAAGGAAAACTCTAATCTCAAATCTCTGCTGCCTTGCGGCTATACCCACCCATGGGGAAGGCTTCAGAAGTAATCCCCAAGGGAAAACTCCACAGCTGGAGTCACTGAAGCAGTCCTATGTTGAGTTCAACTCTGACTGGCAACTCCTGCAATGCTGCTGGTGTCAAATTGAATCGGACTCCACTGTTCTTTTGGATTTATGCATGGAGAAGAGAAGCCTGATAGTTGGGCTTGCACTCCCTATGGTACTGCCCTAGCTTGCATAACCAGACAGCTAGGACACAACATTCATGGTTTACCCTAATCAATGGAAGCCCCGCTGTTATTCATGCATTGTCTTTTTGGTCCATGATTCTCTACAAAGATGTACAATCATTTTGAGCTTATGTCTATCTAATGAGATTGGATGAATTGACTATTAGGCATTTTTCAATTAAGTCTTGGGAGGTGACTTCCATTCCAGATCAAGGAAGAACGAAGGTCATCAATTAATCATGAATTACATTTTTCAGTATATCAGTGATTGAACTCAGCTTAATATTGAAATGCTGGCAAAATAGCAGAGATCCATGCTATGTATTGCAGCAGCTATTGCATACAATCCTGGGGATGTCAACAGTTTGATGAGTGTCTTTAACAGCTTGTGTTTAAGCTCTGTGTTTGAGGAATAGCTTGAGGTGGTTATGTGACATTTTGGACACTGAATTAAACCCTGAAATTTATGTTGTAGGGCTGATCACTTTTCATCAAGCTAAGTGAGCAAGGAAAGTGAATGACCATTCACCAGGATGAGAAGAAACAGCGTATGATGGAAAGTGCATCACATTAATCACAGTATTTCAGTACTGAATTCTTGCAACAACAGCAGCATAGAGAAACACATCCAAGAGCAAAGCCTTAGCAGGAGAAGGTAAGTTTTGTCAATTAGGTGCCCAGCTGCAAGACTGACAATCTGAATCAGTCCCCCACATGATTGTCATTTCTCTTAACGTCAACATTTTGAAATTCAACCATGGATGATAAATTTTCATCTGTTTTATAACCTAGTGGGAAGTTGTAAAGTTTACTCTAGCTAGTGTAGAAGCACATTAGTTACACAACGATTTTATACAGCAACTTGAGAACTGTTCTTATAGCTGAATGGTGTGTTGCTGTCCAGACTGAAGAATAGGTGATAAGAGTGGAGCACTTCAAAGAAGCTTTAGACGTAGGAGCCAGCTATAGTTAATGCTGAGGACAGCTACTGAGAAAGAATTAGAGTTCAAAGAAGGGAGTGTTGAGTGAGTGACACCATTCAGGATTCATGATGGTAGCTCCCAATTTATAAAAATTGAAAACAATTAAGTCTTCAATCAAGGATAGGGAAGGCTGCTTGAATTAACACCATTGCTGTAGAAAGTCACCTCTTAATGCAGTACTATCAGCTGACTGTTTTTGGTGTCTGGATTCCTAACAAACATGTTTGAATTATGCAGTAGAGTCATGTCAATCACAATGTGTTATACTTGATTCGTAAATTCGATGCGCATTTTGATACGTAATTCAATGCAGCCTTTCTTCTACATCCAGAATATTAAAGTAAATTGAAAATGTGACTCTTGAAATTGTAATTTAATTGTTATCTTTGTGCGTAATGTGTATAAAATTTCAATGTACATTTTATTTTTGAGACACATCTTGAGAAATTCTTCCAGAATTTTTGCTCACAGTGCTAAATAAAGTCCTTTGACATCACAACCCAATTCTCCAAGTGCCTCATTTAAAGTCAAAACATCACCAACTACATGTGTCACAACAGCACCAAGGTCTTGAAGGTACTTCCATTAGGATTACTTCTTGTGCAATACTCCAGTCAGCTTAGAAATATTCTAACTAATGAGATAAATGTACCTGAAGAGATAATATAACAGGAAAACATTTTGAATTCAAGGTATTCTTAGCAATAGATCTGGACAATGGGATAGAACAGTATAATGATGAGACAAGAGAGACTGCAGATGTGGGAAATCTGGAGAAAACTTTCAGAGTAGGCATACCTCGAAGAGACTTTGTAGTGAAGCAGCAAAATGAAGACACAAGAGCCTTTAGCCCAGATCTTTCCATCTCTAACTGCTGATGGGACATTAACTATGTCTACTTGACCATTCATCTTACTTATTCTAAGCTCAGCTCCTCTGAACGCACTGCTCTTCACTTTCCTCGCTTACTGCAACTTTACCTTCAAACCTGCAGACAAGGGTGTCACTGTTGTTGTCTGGCAAACTGACTTTTGCTTTGCAGAGGCCAGACAGCAGCTCTTGGCCATTTCCTCTTACTTCCCCTGATCCACTGAAACGTATCAGGCCATTGTCTCCGGTACCTGTCAATTCTGAAGGTTTCCTTTGGGCAGCCTCCAACCTCATAGTTCTCCTACCTCATATTGCCTGCTTCTGCTTCCTGCCTATGATCCACAAACTTAACTGCCCCAATTGGTCCATTTTTTCTGCTTACTCCTGCCCACAGAATCTCAACTCTATTTAGTCACCTTTAGTTTAGTCCCTTCCTCCCTACCTCCATGTTCTCCACCATTTCATCAGCTTTCAGTTCCCTTGCCCTGACTGCTTCATTTAACCATGGACATCTAGTTCCTATACACCTCTATCCTCCCTCCAGCCTTGATAACAGATGCAAACTGATGCCCTCCACAATCACCCTCCTCTGTCAGGTGGAACTGGTACTCATACTTAACAACTTTATTTTTGCCTCCTCCCACTTCCTCTGGACCAAAGATGTGGCCATGAGCATTTGTGTTGACCCATCTGTACTGCCATTTCATCAGCAATGTGGGATAATCCATGTTCCAACCTGCACTGGTAACATTCCACAACTCTTTAACAATTACATTAATGAGTAAAATTGGTGTTGCTTCCTGCACTCATGCTAAGCTCAACAACTTCATCAATTTTGCTACCAAGTTCTACCCTGCCCTCAAATATAGCATCTCCAATGCTTCTCTCTCTTTTCTTGATCTCTCTGCTTCCATCTCTGGAGATAGATTACCTACTGACATATTTTACAAATCCACAGACTCCAACAGTTAACTTGATTAATCCTCTTTCCTCTCTGTCAATTATGCTGTACCTCAGCCTCTGCCACATATATTTCAGGACCTCTGAGGTATCCTCTCATTTCTCAAGAAACATAGTTTTCCATCCATTCCTATCAATGCTGCCCTCACCTGCATCTCCTCCTTTTCACACATCTGTCCTCACCACATCCTGATGCCAACATACCAGGGGTAGGGGTCTCCTTGTCCCAACCTGCCACCCCTTGAGCTTCTACAACCAACACATTATTCTCTGCAATTTCTGCCATCTACAATGGGACTTACATGCCATTATTTGCTCAACACTTTTAATGAACACTTTGAAATGAAGAAAAACATCCATCACGGTTGATCATTGTATCTGCTGCAGCCTTCACTTAATCAGTGAGACATGATGCACATTCGGGAATTGCTTTGGCAAGCATTTTCACCCCGTCTGCTAAAACAGTCAGGATCTCCCAGTGGCCAACCATTTTAATTCCACTTCCCATTCCCACACTTGCATGTCTGTCAACAGCCTCCTCTTTGGCCACATTGATGCCAAACTATTTGAGGCAGGCATTAAGAGCCACCCTTTCTCGGTGTTAGTCATATCATGTGAATGAATTAAAAACAAGATAGGGAAAGTGATCTCTGCCTGAAGTTGAAGGTATGTTCAGAGAGGTTGGTTAACTACAACAAGTAACAAGATAGTGATGTAAACGGTAAAAGTATAATCTGTTGCAAGAACAAGGCACTTTATCTCTAACACAATATTTTTTTCTCCAAGCCCTTACCCATCAACTGCATGATAAAACCCAGAATAAAGTGAGAAAGCACAGAATCACATCAGTACCATGCTGCTATCTGTTCTGCAGACTAACACAATCTCACCTGATACTGGAGTACTGCACCACTGGGAAATCATCTTTCAGTACTTATCTTAAACCAAGATCATGTCTCCTCTGAGGTGGACAGAAAACCTCTATAACATCACCTTCAGAAGAGCAGAGGATTTCACTGACTTGCCACAGCCAATAATTATCTGCCAACCTGCACCAGGAAAACTGTTTACCTGAGCATTTAACTTGTTAGATTTTGGGACTTTACTGCGAAATGCTTCCCTACATTTGGTCAGTATACATTGCCTGTGGATAGTGTTCTACCAGAGACTTTATACAAGTGCAACAGCTTGTCAAGTTCGAAATATGTTTTAGTTTGGCTGAGGGATGCTGGGTAAGTTGGGTAGTAGAGGTTTCTTTGCTTCAAGTCTGTTTGTTGTGTCATTGCCACGAGCGTACATCTACTTCCATACATACAGATACTGTAGCCTCTGTGATTTTCCAGCGCATTGGAGAGTTGAGATTGGAGACAGTCCTAAAGAGGCAAATAACAGGAGTATGTTTCACAGTGTACAGTAAGTAATGATGGATGAAAGTAGGAGTCACTAGTGGCCAAAACTGTCAATGGAAGACAAGTTTGGGAGGGCAGGCTGAGATATCACCGAAGGATGAGGAGTGTGAGAAGGGCACTGCTGGGTGGATAATTGGTGCTCAACAAATAAATTGAACAAAATAGAGAGGCTGAGATTGGTAAGAAGAAACCGTAGAAGGGATTAGCAAAAGTAATAGCAAAGAGATCATTTGGTAGGCTGGGAGGGTGGTTGTCTGGAGAAATCTTAGGGATTCTCAGATCTTAGGGATCTGAGGGGACCAGAGGCCAGTTGTAAGGAAGGGTAGGCAATCACACTGGATTAGACATCAAAATAATTATTCAATGGGAGAGCAAAGACTCAAATTCTTTAACAGTCTGATCAAAGACTGATGAAAATTGTTCCATACAATATTTCATCCCCCAAAACTACTACAGTATGTGTTGCTTTCCCAGCATGCACATGGGCAGCCTGGTACAAATTTACACGGATATATTAAGAGCGAGCAAATTATCCATTCACATTTAACAATCAGCTTTTAAACTTAAGTTATTCAATTGTTCATAAAGGAATTGGTACTAATGCCAAACCAAGATCTTGTAATGTGGTAAATACAAATACAGCATGCTGCATCATATTGTGAATCCCAATCCAAACAGGATTGATGTAGGGTCCTGACCTGAGACATCGACAAATCCTTCCACCCTTCCCCCAGCACAGATGCTGCTCAACCCATAATAATGCTCCTGCAGTTTGATTTTTGCTACAAATGACAGCATCAGTAGTCCAATGCATCTCTAAAATATTACATAGATCTTTGATCCTTAGGAATAAATAGTCAAACAAGCTCACATTCATGCCTGTGGTACACAGAATAATTTAATTTCAATCCAATTCAGTTCTATTTGAAGGTCTATTCTCTAAAGTGGCTTTGGTAATACACAGCTATGAATACAATAGGTATTCAGTACCATCCACTGAAAATAAGAGCCATTGCTTCAAGGATGGAAAACCTACAGAACATTTGACAGGTATTGCTCATTCAATCTTTGAAATCATGTGACCACAGAACTCCAAGTAGATTACTTGAACACAACTTCTCCAGGGACATTAACTTACAATCAAGGAGCAGGAAAATGTGTTCAAATATATTACAAGCTGCTCATGATAACCACAAAGGAAGCGACATTGAAATAAAACCTTGGAGTTGTTGGTAGTGATTAAAGTTTGCATTAAACAAACTGCAATTCTTCCATCTTCATGTTGCCAATCATTTGTCCGATTACTTCATCCATTAACTTTGTGAGTCAAAATATGGCTTACTGTTGTAACCATTCAGTATAACTTAAATTAGTATGTATTGTTTTAACACAAAGTATATGCTAAGTAGATGATAATCAAGTTGTGCTATGGACAACAAGACCTTGGTTGACTCTGAAGTATAGCACTGTGATATTATTGTCAGAGTGGATCTCCTTCAATTAAGATGGACATAGAAGATCACACCACTCCTGTGATGCAAGCAAAAGAGATGTGTTCATGGTCAACATTTATCCCTCAACCTACCATAAAATAAATTGTCTGCTATAGTATCATTGCTAGTTTTGCTAGATTACTTGCTGCTAATTGCCTATAATATTTCCTATTATGCAAACACATTTTTAAAACATTTCTTTGGTTTAAGCAGGCCTTGGACTATCACTGAGTCATGAAAAAAAAATCATTTCATGTATTTTAAGAAATACTGGGATTTTTAAGAAATTCAGCTTTGCTGATTGTCTCTCCTCAGAGGGGGTATAAAATTCAAGCAAGATATTCCATTGCCGGACTTGAAAGTTTAGTGCACAGATTGGGAAGAAGGTGTAATTGGATCTAAAAGGTCTGGGAAAGCTTCAAAACCAAAAGACTAATGAGTGCTGAGCAGAAGATGACTACACAGACTTTATCAAGTCCTTTGACAAAGTGCCACATGGTAGGCTTGTCTGTAGGTTGGATCAGATGAGACCAAGTATGAGCTAAATAATTTTATACAAAAAATTGACTCGGTAGTTGGAGTTAGAGTGTCGTAACAGGGGATGCTTTTCAGCTTAGAGGTCTGTGACACAAAGTGTGCTGCAGGAATCGGTGCTGGGTCATCTATATAAAACAATTGGATGAGAATATAGTTGGCAATGTCAGTAAGTCTAGTCCTGCCGAAGGGTCTCAACCTGAAAACACCAATTGTACTTTTTTCCATAGATATTGCCTGGCCTGCTGAGTTCTTCCAGCATTTTGTGTGGTGCTTGGACTTCCAGCATCTACAGATCTTCTCCTGGTTGTGAAGAGAACTTGAGGGCAACTTTTTCCACTGGAAGAATGATGGGTATATGGAACACGCTACCAGAGGAAATGGTGGGGTACAATACACCATTTAAAAGGTACATGAATATGGAAAGTTTAGAGATATGGCCAAACACAGGCAAATAGGACTAGCTCAAATAGACAACTTGGACAGCATGAACAACTTGAGACAAAAGGTCAGCTTCTGTGTTTTCCACTCCACGTCTCTACAGGCATCTGAATGCAGTGGAGTAAAAAGACCATGACAGTTAATGCTACAGAAAATTGGATTTAAATGACCTCATTCATATGGTCAAGCTCAGGGAAAGCACCCTTAAATGCTGCATGACTTTTATAATGCTGGTTGGAGTTAGTGAGGACTTCTTTCTCCACTGAACATATGTTCTTCTGTGCAAGTTTAAGAGGGTCATTAGCTGAAGTTCTAAATGGTAGTGCTACTGGCAAGTCAGTAGTGTATGTTGATTAACACTACAATTTGCCTCTTCTGCAATGTGCATTATCAGGACACGAACCAAAGCCCTTGCTGATAATGGTATCCAGGCAACTTGTACTGCAAACACACAAGCACTTGATCATTTCTTAAAATAAAGCTAAATTGTAAGCCTCCAAAAAAAACTTCCTTGACTTGGCTTAATACTATGGGCAAAGTATTTGTAGCATTCAACTGTCAAGGACTAATCATCCTATTTGCTATCTCTTTCACACCTTAATTTAAAGGCCCGTAGCAAATTAAACCACCCAATGGAAACATACAAATTATACAGCGTATCAATGGGAAATGAGCAACTTGACCTGCAGTCACAAAGGTCTTGCAGAGAAAGCATTTAGAGCAGAAGATAGTATGAGTCAGGTTTTATTTAAGCTGTCAAAAGAGAAACAACAGTGCATGGCAAATCTCATTAAAGGCACAGGACATATTTGAAGGACTACACATGCTGTGTTTCAATTAACTTCACTACGAAAACAGAGATCTTCTCTGGCATTGATCACTTTGGGTTCAGAGAGTGGGTGAATATTAATGAAATGAGAGCTACAATTTTATAGGATCGGAACATTGGCTCTGTGATACTTGAACAATCAGAAAAGGGGCAGAATTAATTTTCAGTAAGCAGACTCCAAAACATTTAATACAGTAATACAGTTTGAGAATTCAAGTGCAAAGCCACTGAGAAACTCTATCAAAAAAGACTTAAAACAGCTTTTTTATGATATACATTCATTATGTATCACGTCTTCTGATATACACTCATTGGCCACTTTATTAAGTACAGGAGTGGAATCCGATGTGGTCTTCTGCTGCTGTAGCCTATCCAGTTTCAAGGTCCGAAGTGTTCAGCATTCAGAGATGCTCTTCCGCACACCTCTGTTGTGACTCTTGGAGATTTGAGTTGCTGTCACCTTCCAGTCAGCTTGAACCAATCTGGCCATTCTCCACTGAGCTCTCTCGTTAACAAGGCATTTCTGTCGGGATGTGTTACTGTTTTTCACACTATTCTCTGTCAGCTCCATAACTGCTGTGTGTGGAAAACCCAGGAGATAGCAGTTTCTGAGATATCCAAACCACCCAATCTGGTACCAACAATTGTTTCTCAGTCAAAGACACTTAGATCACATTTCTTCCCTATTCTGATGTAGATCTGACCAAGAACTGAATCTCCTGATCAGATCTGCATGCCTTTATGCATTGAGCTGCTGTCACATGATTGGATGATTAGATATTTGTCTTAATAAGGTATATAGGTGTAACTAATAAAGTGCCCAGAGTCTATATCCGTTCCTGTCATGTCTTTCTTTCTTACTTTTTCAATTTTTTTATTGATTTTCATATATACATATAAAAAAACATAACATAATAATGAGTAAATTATGAATACAATAGACTTGAAGTCACGTTGATAATAAGATAACAATATCCTATTAAACATCAACAGAAAAAAATACCTTAATCAATCAAGTCCATATGATTATATATGAAAAAAAACAAAAATAACCATTAAAAGAAGAAAAAATTTGAAAATATGTGAAAAAAGTATATATTAAGAAAAATAAAACACTAAACTAAACTAACATGGGCAATAATAATAGCATACAAGTATATGATAGTGTCAAAAAACTCCAGAACTCCATACCTGAACATGAATAAGCAGAAAGAAGGTCTGGAAAAGGCCAAATTAATTCATATGAAAATGTCGAATAAACGTCATGTCTGATTTCCCACATTTACAATCCATACTAGACTATGCTTGTCCTCTTCTGTCAATGCTGTATTTGCCTGCATAATTGTCATGAACATGGAATACTTCAACCACATACATATTTTTCGTAAAACATTTAAATAAATATATTTCTGCAAACAAAAATGGAAGCAGCTCTGACTCGATTTGTTTCAGCTTTTCAGTTTGTTTCTCAAAAGCCCATGGCAGAGATAGCAAAGGCTATGCTCAGTTGTACATTTTAACCTTTTCTAGTTGTTAATGCAGATACCATAAAGTTTTGCTAAAATAGAAATCTCAACAGAACTTTCATCCAAACTTCTCTCCAAGCTTAAACTCCTTCATCATTTCCATAATTAACATTTAACTTTGAAGAATGAACATAAATGCAAATCTCAAATTTCTGAACATGCATCATTACAAACTCTAAATGTACATTCTTCCTTGAAACTTGGTGACTTTACAAAAGAGTTCTATCTATACATAGAAGTAACAGAAAATATTTAGTTTAAAACCAATCAGGACCTTTGAAGTAGGGAATGTTGAAGTGAACTGTAGCAGAGAACAGGGGATGGTCATGTAGCAGAGATAAAGAGAGGCTCTACAGGGTTGATCTCTGGCAAAGAAAGTCAGGCACAGTTTCAAAATGGGCAAAATCACAAACTGCAGGCTAACATAGAATGTTTTACACTCATGCCTGGTTAGACATGCCATTGGTGAGACTTGCTTGCAGGAAGGGGCAGGATTGGCAGTTCAATATTCCAGCATTTTGTTCTTTTAGATGTGAAAGAGCAGGGGTGGATATTAAAGGAGGAGGGGTGGCATTACTGGTCTGGGAAAACGACTCAGCAGCACTCCTTGAAGACATACTGGAGGACTTGACTAGTAAGGTGTTATGGGCGGAACTGAGAAATAAGTAAGATATGACCACATTAATGGCGCTATATTACAGACCACCCAACAGCTTTCGGGATTTAGAGGAACAAATTTGTAGAGATTGCAAACTGTTGCAAGAAATATAAGGTTGCTGCTGTAAACAATTTTAACTTTCCCTTACAGTTAAAGGACTAGATGGGATAGAATTTGGCAAATGTGTTCAGGAAGGTTTCCTTCATCAGTGCGGAGAAGTCCCAATGAGAGAGTGTGTGATACTGGATCTGCTATTAGAGAATGAGACAGGGCAGATGACAGAAGTTTGTGTAGCGGATCACTTTGCTTCCAGTGACCACAATGCCGTTAGTTTCAAAGTAAATATGCAAAAAGAGAGGTCTGGTACATGGGTTCAGATTCTAAATTGGAGAAAGGACAATTTTGATGGTATCAGAAATTATCTGTCAAGTGTAAATTGGGACAACCTGCTTTCTGGCAAAGATGTACTTGGAAAATGGGAGATTTTTAAAAATGAAATTTTGAGAGTACAAAGTTTGTATGTGCCTGTCAGAATAAAAAGTAAAGATAACAGGTACAGAAAATGTTGGTTTTCAAGAGATATTAGGGCCCTGGTTAAAAGAAAAAAAAGAAGTATATAGAAGGTATAGGAGAGTGGGGAAATGAGGTGCTTATGGAGTATAACAAATGCAAGAGAACAGAAAGTAATCAGGAATGCTAAATTAAGGCATGAAGTTGTTCTAGGAGACAAGGAAAATGAGAATCCTAAGGGATTATACAGATATCTTAAGAGCAAAAGGATTGCAAGGGACAAAATTGGTCTTCTAGAAGACCAGAATGGTAATCCATGTGTGGAGCCAAAACAGGAGAGGGAGATCTTAAATGAATTCATTGCATCTGCATTTACTCAGGAGTTAGATACAGAGTCTATAAAAGTGAGGTAAAGCGGCGTCAACTTCATGGGCCCTGTGCAGATTACAGAGGAGGAAGCATTTGCTAACCTGAGGCGAATCAGGGAGGGAAAATCCCCAGAGCCTGAAAAGGTGTCCCCTTGGACCCTGTGGGTGGCAAGTGCAGAAGAGCAGAGATATTTAAAACATACTTACTGACAGGAGAGATACTAGAGGATTGGAGGAAAGTCAATTTCATTCCACTGTTTAAAAAAGGCTCTAAACATAAACTTTGAAATTATCGCCTGGTGAGTCTGACATCAATTGTAGGAAAATTATTGTAAGATTTTCTAAGTGACTGGTTATATAAGTACTTGGACAGAAGTGGACTGATTTAGGTCGGCCAGCATGGCTTTGTGCATGGTCGGTCATATCTAACCAATTTTAAAGAGTTTTTTTGAGATAGTTACCAGGAAAGTGGATGAAGGTAAAGGCAATGGATGTTGTCTGCATGGATAAAACGTTTGAAAAGATCTCACTTGGGAGGCTGGTCAAGAGGTGCCCAACATTCAGGATAAGCTAGTAAATTGGATTAGACATTGGCTTTGTTGGAGAAGCCAGAGAGTGGTAGTAGAGGGCTGCCTCTCTGACTAGTGGAGTGCCACAGGGATCAGTGCTGGGTCCATTGTTGTTTGTCATCTGTGTCAATGACCTGGATGATAATGTGGTTATCTGTATCAGCAGATATCGGATGTATCAGATGAAACCAAGGTTGAGGGTTTAGTGGACAGCGAGGAGGATTATCATGGCTTGCAGAGGGATCTTCATTAGCTGGAAAATGGGATGAAAAATGGCAGGTGAAATTTAATGCCGGCAAGTGCAAAGTGTTGCACTTCAGTCACACCAACTAGGGTAGGTCTTACACAGTGAACGGTAGGGCACTGAGGAATGTGATAGAACAAGGAATCTAGGAATACAGGTCTATAATTTGTTGAAAGTGGCGTCATAGGTAGATAAGGGTTATAAAGACCGCACTTTCCACAATGGCCTTCATAAATCAATATACTGAGTACAGGAGATGGGATGTTATATTTAAGTTGTGTTAGACAGTGATGAGGCCTAATTTGGAGTACAGTGTGCAGTTTTGGTCACCTACCTACAGTAAAGATGTAAACAAGGTTGACAGAGTACTGAGAAAATTTACAAGGATGTTGTCAGGTCTGGAGGATCTGAGTTGTAAGGAAAGATTGAATAAGTTAGGACTGTATTCTTTAGAACATAGAGACTGAGAGGAAATTTTATAGAGGTATAAAAATTATAAGGGATATAGATAGATCAATGCAAGCAGGCTTTTCCAACAAGGTTGGGTGGGACTACAACCAGAGATCATTGTTTAAGGGTGAAAGGTGGGGAAATTTCTTCACTCAGAGGGACATGAGAGTATGGAATGATCTGTATCTGAGCTTGATTTCAACGCCTACTTCTGGATACATACATGGATAGTAAGGAAATGGAAGGCTAAGGTCCCAGTGCAGGGCAATGGGAGGAGGTAGTTTAAATGATTTTGGCATGAACTAGATGGGCTGAAGGGCCTAATTCTATGCTGTACTTCTCTATGACTCTATGACCAGCCCAGCAACAATCCCATAAACACCAGGATGGATGTTTGTTATCATACATAAGACCATAAGGCCATAAGATACAGGAGCAGAATTAGGCCATTTGACCAATTGAGTCTGCTCTACCAATTCATCATGGCTGATCCATTTTCCTCTCAGCCCAATCCCCTGCCTTTCTCATGCATCCCTTCATGCTCTGACTAATCAAGAATCTATTAACCTCTGCCTTAAATATACCCAATGACTTGGCCTCCACAGCCACCTGTGGCAATGAATTCCACAGATTCATCATTCTGGCTTAAGAAATTCCTCCCCATCTCCATTTGAAATGGATTCCCCTCTATTCTGATACTGTGTCCCTTAGTTGTAGACTCTCACACCAGAAAAAAACATCCTTTCCATATCCATTCTATTGAGGCCTTCAACATTTGGTAGGTTTCAATGAAGTCACCCCTCGTTCTTCAGAATTCCCCAAGTTGAGGCTCAAAGCCTTCAAATGCTCCTCATATGACAAGCCTTCTAGTCCTGCAATCATTTTCATGAGCCTCCTTTGAACCCTCTCCAATGTCAATAACTCCTTTCTTAGATAATGGACATAGGTGCTCACAATAATCCAAATGAGGCTCACCAGTGTTTTACAAATCCTCAGCATTATACCCTTGTTTTTCTATTCTAGTCCTCTTGAAATAAATGTTAGCATCACATTTGCCTTTCTCACCACCAACTCATCTTACAAATTAACCTAAGGGAATGCTGTATGAGGACTCCCAAGTCTTGTTGCACCTTTGACTTTTGAATTTTCTCTCCATTTAAAAAACTGTTTATGGCATTATTTCTTCTATCAATTTACATGACTATATGCTTCCAGCCACAGTATATCCACAGTATGCCACTTTTTATCTATTCTCCTAATCTGATTAAGTTTTTTTTGTAGCTTCTCTGCATTCCCAAGACTACATGTCCTTCCACCTACCCTTGCATTGTCCTCAAACTTGGCCACAAAGCCATCAATTCCATTATCATGTAACGTTCATGTATCATATTCCGTTACCATTGACATATCATGTAAAAAAAAGCAGTTCCAACACAGATCCCTGTGCAACACCACTAGTCAAAGACAGCCAATCAAGAAAAGTTCCCTATATTCACACTCTTTGCTTCCTGTCAATCAGCTAACGCTGTATCCATGCCAATATATTTCCTGTCATACCAAGGGCTCTTAACTTGTTAAGCAACCTCAAGTTTGGCACCTTGCTAAAGGCCTTCTGAAAATCCAAGTGCACAACATCCATCAATTCTCCTTTGTCTATCCTGCTTGTTAGTTCTTCAAATAATTCCAATAAATTTGTCAGGCAAGATTTTCCCTGAAGGAAACCATGCTTACTATGGCCTATTTTATCATGTGCCTCCAAGTATTCTGAGACCTCATCCTTAATAATTGGCTCCAACATCTTCCCAGCCACTGAGATCAGACTAACTGGCCTATAGTTTCCTACCTTCTGCCTCTCTCCCTTCTCGACAACTGTTGGATCATCTCATTTTCTGTGGAGGCCACAGAATGGTCAAGTAACTCTTGCACCTGATGCAGGGTCACAACCTGAAACATAAACCATCTGTTTGCCTCCACAAATACTTATTGATCTGCAGGGTTCCTCCAAAATGTTTTTTTTTGCTCTGACCATTCAATGAATGGTATTGCAAAAGCAAAGACCTGATTTTCAAAGTGACAGTTATAGTATAGGTTCAGTATCTACTGAGCTTCTGTACTGCAAAAAAAAACATCAAAGCTATCGGAATG
Organism: Hypanus sabinus; assembly: GCF_030144855.1. NCBI lineage: Eukaryota > Metazoa > Chordata > Chondrichthyes > Myliobatiformes > Dasyatidae > Hypanus > Hypanus sabinus. Next base: position 41,650,325 of record NC_082724.1, read on the forward strand.
CTGACTCTGTAGTTAAAATAGCAGAGCACAAAAAGACATTCTTACTTGCTTAGTGCTTTGGTCAGATCACATCTGGACTAGTGTCCCCAACCCTATTTATTGTCACAAATACTACTCATCCCTAAAAGGATTGTAGTGAAAAGCAGTGCTCTGCTTCCAAACAGAGATTTAAACTATGAATAAATTCAATAAATCTTAGGCTACTTAGGCTTCAAAGGAAAGGAATCGCACCAAACCATACAAGTTCATAAAGGATAAATCTGAACTATCACTTAGTTCAATTTTAACAAAAAGTAGTTTCAAAATGGAAAAAAAAAAGTCAATCTGGATTTAATGCACAAAATTCATTGTATAAAAAAAACATGAACACAGGGAATGGATCATTGAATGTAGCAGTGGAGGCCAAAGCCCAAATCCAATTCAAGGAGGCTTTAGTTACTGATGCATTTTAGACTGCAAAGTAGCAGCAAAGATAAACCAGGCTTCATTGTCATATAATGAGATCTCTACAGTTTTTTTTCTTTCACAACATGCTCTGACTTAAGTCTTACTGCTTAATTGCTATTATTGAAATGGAAATAAAAAGCCTACCATCTTCGGTAGCTTCACTGAATATCCAAAGAAAAACCCATTGAAGTTACTTTGACATTAAGCAATATTCAGGTCCTGCAGGTTTCACTCTCCAGAGTTGCAGAACATCATCTGAGAGAGAGAGTATAAAAGAAGAAAGCAAGGGAGGAAGAGTTTAAAAGAAGCACATGGGTGCACACGGCACATTTTGCCAGCCACAGTTCCTGTGGAGACAATGGAATGCATGAAGGGAGAGATAAAAGCATTGAGTGGGGCCAGTCAGAAATTTTGTGCACCACAGTTCCCAAGGAGATATTGGATTGTGCATATTAGGCAAGATCCAATAAAAAGAAGTTGGGTTTAAGCGGAGAAATCATATTGTGAGAGGGCCACTGTTATAGCGGGGAGTTGAGGCTTTGGTGAGAAGTGTAAGCTGTAAGTACTGTAAAAATGTTTTTATATTTATTCTTTCTTTCTTATTACACATTCAGAGCCATTGGAATGCCAGGCAGGATAATGGAATGCTCTTCTTGTGGAATATGGGAAGGTAGGGAGACACCAGTGTGCCAGATGACTATACCTGCAAGGAGTGCATCCAGCTGAAGCTTCTAATAGGCCGTGCTTTGGAGTTGGAGCTGGAACATTGAATTCCAGATCATTTCCGAGGCTGAAGAGATGATAGACAGGTCATACAGGGGGTAGCTACACCCAAAATGCTAGACACAGGTGACCATCACAGGGCGAAAGGCAACAGACATCCATTCCAAGGTACCCCTGTGGGTTTTCCCCTCAACAACTACTGTTGGTGGGGAGTGACCCAGCAGAGGTTAACCACAGCTGTCAGGTCTCTGGCACAGAGTCTGGCTCCATCATTCAGAAAGGAATTAGGGAGAAGCTGGTCCTCTGGAAGATGAGAGTGGTAATCTATACGTGGAGCCGAAAGAGCTGGTAGAGATAATAAATGGATTTTTTTTCATTTTTGCATTTACTCAGGAGATGGATATAGAGTCTACAAAAGTGTTGTGAAGCAGCAGTGATGTCATGGACCTCATAATTGATTATAGAGGATGAGGTAATTTCTGTCTTCAGGCAAATTAGGGTGTATAAATCCCCAAACCCTGACAAGGTATTCCCTGAAACTCTCTGGGGGCCCTAGCACAGATATTTAAGACATCGTTAGGCACAGGTGGGTTGCTGGAGGATTGGAAGATAGCTAGTGTTCTTCCCTTGTTTACTAAAGGCTGTAAGGACAAGCTAGGAAATTACAATCTGGTGAGCCTGAGGTCAGTGGTGGGAAAGTTATTGAAAGGTTTCCTACAGGACCAGATACATAAGTATGTGAATAGGCAGGGACTGATTAGGGAAAATCAACATGACTTTGTGTGTGGTAGGTCATCTACAGCCTGTCTTACAGAGCTTATCAAGGAAGTTAATGTTGATACAGGCGAGCCAGTGGATATTGTCTATGCAGACATTAAAAAGGCCTTTCACAAGGTCCTACATGGGAGATTGGTCAAAAAGGTTCACTCGCTTGGCATTCAAAGTGAGGTAGCAAATTGGATAAGACATTGGATTCACAAGAGAAGCTGAAGAATGATATTATATAGTTACCTCTCTGACTGGAAACCTGTGACTAGTGGTGTGCCGCTGGGACTGATGCTGGGTCCATTATTGTCTGTCATCTATATCAACAAGCTGGATGATAATGTGGTAGAATGGATCAGCAAATTTGCAAATGACACCAAGACTAGGGGTGCAGACAGCAAAGAAGACTATCAAAGCTTACAGTGGGAACTGTGCTGAAAACTGGCAGATGGAATTTGATGCCAACAATTGTGAGGTGTTGCGCTTTGGGAGGACCAGCCAGGGTAGGTGTTATACAGTGAGCACTAGAGCACTGAGGAGTGCAGTAGAGCAGAGGGATCCAGCAATGCAGATCCATAATTCCTTGAAAGTGGCATCACAGGTAGGTAGGGTTGTAAAGAATGTTTTTGACACATTGGCCTTCATAAATCAACGTATTGAGTGCAGGAATTGGTAAGTTATGTTGAAACTCTATAAGATGTTGGTGAGGCCTAATTTGCAGTACTGTGTGTAGTTTTGGTCACCTACCTAGAGGAAAGATATAAATAAGATCAAAAGAGTGCAGAGAAAATTTACAAGGATGTTGCCAGGGTTGAAGACTTAAGTATAGGGAAAAGTTGAATTGGTTAGGACGTTATTCACAAAATGCTGGAGGAACTCTGTAAGACAGGCTGCATCTAAGGAAATGAGTGAACAGACACCATTTCACGCCAAGGCCCTTCATCAGGACTCAAGACTGAGGGACCATTTGATAGAAGTTTGAGGGATACAAATGCAAGCAGGCTTTTTCTACTGAGATTGGGTGAGACTACAACTAGAGGTCATGGATCATGACTGAAGGATGAAATATTTAAGGGGACTGTGAGGGGGGAGCTTACTCACTCAGATGGTGGTGAGAGTGTGGGATGAGCTGCCTGTGGAAGTGGTGCATGCAGGTTTGATTTCAGCATTTAAGAGAAAGGTTGATAGGTCTATGGATGGGAGTGCTACTTCCAGGGGCAGGTTATTGGGATTAGGTAGATTAATGGTTCAGATACACTAAATACACTAGATACACTATTCTGTGCTGTGATATTCTACGATTCCATCATCATATACTAGTCTGGCATTAATACTACAATCAGAAATGGCCAGACAGCACAAATCTTTACAAGGGGATCTCCTACTAATTCTTTAGTCACATTCCTCTTCAAACCATACAACATTGCATTACAAATTCCCCAATTATTAAACAGAAAATAAAAATGGCTCAATACAAGCCAAATGCTGGCGAAACTCAGCAGCTCAGGCAGGATCTATGGAGGGAAATAACAAGCTGACATTTTGGGCCGAGACACTTCGTCAATCTTGATGAAAGGTCTCGGCCTGAAGCAGTGACTGTTTATTTTCCTCCATAAATACTGCCTGAACTGTTCAATTCCTCCAGCATTTTGCGAATGTTGCTCAAGATTTCAAGCCTCTCTTGTGTCAATGGATATGGCTCCTCAACCAGTTCAACTGAGACCTTAAAGCAAAGCTAGACATAAAAAAGATGGACAAAGAAACTGGAGCTCTGTTTCTGGTTAAAAAAAAAAGTCTAGAAATAGAAGTAAAATCTAAATTTACTGATGAATAGAATTTATTTAGCTTTTAGGTTCAATTAAACTTGTTCTTGACTCTCACCAGTACAGAGATGAAAACATTCCATCTGTCTTTATTCTTGTGGAGTTGTTAGTATGTTAAACATAAAATTTTTATAGCCTGAAGATTAAGGTTAAGGATAAAATGGTACAATATTATCATATGATTTTATTACTTGAGCATGTTACTGGATTTCCATTTAAACTTGAATATTTTAGCTAGAAGAAAAACCACAGTTCAAAATACAAAATGAAATCTTGCCCAACGTTCTTGTGTGTTTAACTTGAGCAGAATAATAACAGAACAAGCAATCACGTCATAAGCAGCCGATGAGTACAAGATATTTGCTAGAGTTTGACTTAAAATGAGTTGATCTGTGTGGCTCCAGGCAAACTCCATCATCCTAACGGGCTGCAATATGAATGTTACAGCAATGTTTAAATGAGGCTTGGCATCATGATGGTCTGGAAATCAGTGTAATGGATGCATTAATTATCAAGTTCAAGGTGCCAGAATGGGTTTCATAGTATCTGCTTGGCAGGTGAGGTGGGGTGAGGGGGTGTTTGTGCTCTGGAACCTGGATTCTGCTTGAGGTTAAAGAAACTCATGTGTAGATATGGGTTTCATCCTGGTGAGTTTCCAATTTCCAGCTGTTGTCTGAAGATTTAATGGACTTCGTGTTTTTGATGATCATTGCTCCCTGGAAAATTTGCCCAAATTTCCTGTGCAATACTGAAACGGTTTCATTGTATCCAAAGTAATATTATTTGATGAATCTGTGTCAGGCAGATTGTTAAGCATGATTTCTGTTTCAGTTCTGACACGAATGACCGGAAAGCAGTTAATATAGGCTTTTACTCTACAGTAAGTGCTTTTTCAACCATATAGACTGGAATTTGCCAAGTCAGGGTGTCACAACCAACTTGAAACAAGCAAAGGCAAGCAATAAGGGGAATAGGATACAGAACTCCAATTGAATACCAACTTCACTTCACACACTCTACTTCTATTTTAATAGCATTCAGCTCATATACATATTCAAATATGCATGCATATTTCTCACCAGAAATTGTGTAACCATTATTATTGTTTATCTTTTCTCAGTTCAAGCTGGTAAAACCTGACGTATGGGCATAGCCAAGCATGCTGATTTGCCAATTGCTATGAACTATTCTAGTGGTGCTCAGTATGGTGGCTTTCTTAAGATTTACATAGATATTACAGTGTAGCCCTAATCTCTTAATGCTACTGTGTAGTGTCTTTGGAATGACACCCGTTGTAGTTATTATTATCGGGACAATGTATACCCCTGCTCATGTTCCAATGTCTTTCCATTTCCTCTTTTAATTCAGCATATAGCTGGTGTTTTTCACTCACTGACTTCTGTAAGTTATGTGTGTTTGGAGTGGCTATATGTAAGTTATGTTAAGTTATGTAAGTTATGTTAAGTTATGTGTGTTTGGAGTGGCTGTATCTATGTTTTCTTCTTCTTCTGCTTCTTTTTCTTACTGAAACATCGGCATGTTGCTAAGCTAGAGCACATCATCAATGATGTTACCCGGGGTCGTCAGGGGTTGCAGGTCTTTCAATATCATACACCCTCACCCAGGCAACCTGACCGGGGCTGATCAGACCCTGGCCTGTGCCCTAGCAGCAACCCACGGATCTGCCCTCTTTATCCAGAGCCATTTTGACGCTTTGTCTGCTGCATCTGTGATGGTAGAAATGACATTCCTTCTTCTCTCTCCCGTAATTCCAAGTGCAGTGTATACTTTGCAGAGCGACTGGCCTGCAAAGCCATGACACCCAAATTCCACAGGCCAACACTTTGCTCTCCAGCCTTTTATGAATCTTCAGATTCTCATACTTGGCACTTATCCACTCGTAGGCCTCCTCCATTCGTTCTTCCCGAGGCACAGTAAGCTCAAGCATAAGAACGTGCTTCAATGAGTCGGACCACCACGTGAAGTTAGGTTGTAATGTAGACTCTGTGATGTGGAGAGGGAACTGCAGCTATTTTCCCAGGTCTACTTTTAGCTTCCAGTCCTGTGCAGTGAAGAGCAACCCAGTTATTTTCTAGTGTTCTGTTGGTCTTTCCCCCTCCTTGACAAAGCAGATGGTATTCCTGAGCACACTTGTTTTCTGGCAGATGTTAAGGGTGCTGCAGATTGTCTCAGCGATTATCCGGAGGACCCGGTCATGCCGCCACCGATAATGGCCATCGGCAAGAGCTCTGGGGCAGCAGCTCAGAATATTCTCTGGCATACCAGTCTTCTCTCAGAGTGGGCAAGGTAGTCATTCTGCAAGGCCCCAGCAGTGCAGGTTGGATGGGCTAGGAAGGACGTCATAAACAGCCTGGATAAGGAACTTGATGCGGTAAGGATCCACCTTCCAGAGATCGTTCCATGTGATCTGTCAACTCGATCACCTGCTCCCATTTGGTCTAGGCTCCTTGGTGTTTCATTGCCACTGCTCTGCTGGTCCTCTCCTCCTCCACAGATGCACTTACTGGACCAGCTCTCGTCGTTCTTTACCTTGTACTTTGTAGAAATGGGGGACTTCAAGTAAATAAGTTGTTCTTGATTGTTTTTCCAGTATTATTATATCTGGATGCTTATTATGGATTGTCCTATCTCTAATAACTGATCAGTCATAATATAATTTGTGGTATTCTGACTCTAAAACTGGATATTATTATTAATATTATCATCATCTTTACTGAGGCTGGATTAAATGCAATAACTAAACTTTGAAGACAGTTCTAAGTATGCATGAGGGTAAAGGATACACCAAAGAACATATTGACAGAAATTAGTTGCAAAGATGTAGTTATATAAAAATTCAACTTAGAAGAATGTTTATGGGATTTAGTGAGCTTTGAGAGCTAGAAGTGTGTTTTAGCTTCTCTTGACTGTCATTTAATATTGGAGACTGGCATTGGGATGCAGTTATTTGTGTTTTTGTTGCATTGATATAATCCATAGATAAAACAGTGGGATGCTGAGAGGGTAGAGGTATGAAATAATGTGTTTCAGCTAGCAGTCTAAATTAGGAGATGGAGAATAATTGTAATCTAAAGACGATAGACTAAAAAAGTACAAAGGGGTCCCAGTGTATAAGTACTGTACTTAATACTGCAGTTTGTGATTAACTGCAGGAAATTAACTGCCGTTAGTCTGCACTCTACTGTAGAGGCATAATCCACTCCCAAAAAACAATTTAATGTTTATTACAATAAGCACTGATATTCTTTGAAACTCTCTAATTCTATTAAAGAAATATCAGCATGACAAAAGCATGTTTATTTCCTGATATACCTTTTGATTTTCAGTGTGTAGTTCAAAATCAGCCAAATGCACTGTCATCTTTTTGCTTATCTTTCACATCGACAGAAAATTGTTCTGTTTCTAACCTGATCAGTCTCCTCAGAACTGCAGAAACTGATGTCACAGCTAGTATCGTTGACTCCTCACAGATTTGGCGACTCAGGTTCAACCCTGCTGGCTGTGTGGAGTTTGTACATTCTCCCTGTGATCACTCTGATTTCCTCTAGCTGTTACAGTTCCCTCCACATTCCAAAAAATGAGTTGGTGGGCTAATTGGTCATCTTAAAATGCCCTTGATGTCGAGGTGAGTAGCAGAATCTTGAGGATGGATGGGGAAAAATAGCTACTGAGAATGTTGAAAGAATGGATTAGGGTAGGACTTGTGTGAGAAGAAGGGTACTTGAGGTTTGTGCGGACTTGGTGAGTTGAAAACCCTCTTTCAGTGCTATCTTTCTTTATGTCCACATGAGCTATTAAAGTTCCAGTTATTAACAAAAGCAGCAGAACCTTTTCCTCCCGGTCACATTTCTAAAATTGACCAGCTTTACACTTATGAGGATGTTCAATTGTTATAATTTAGTGGACTAATTAGATAGGCTAATTACTCCTTTTCTTTTTACCATTCTTTATTTTCTCTTAACTACACTAGAGAAGCAGACTATGCCAAAAACTCTTCCCTATTCAGTGATTCACCAACAATCTGCCAATAAAACTAACACTTGCTTTCAACACCTGCTGAAAAAAGTAGTGAATTATTGGCAGGTGTGGCACGCTCTGTTCAAATAAATTAGTCATCTCAATGATAAAAGATGTGAATGCTCATTGGAATGTCTAAGCTAATTTCCCTTATCCAACATGCTATAGTTTAGACACTGCTTCTCAATTTCAATCTAGATTTCTCAGCTCTGCTGATCTGTGAATTTAATCTCCAGAGGACTATAGTTAACTTAATAGCAACATCTTTAACATGAATTGTGACAAGATCCTACCATGGCAGATTGTCAGAAATCCCAAAACTCTGAGCAGTGAAACATTTTTAAGCTGTTCTCAAAATGCACCACTGAATTAGCTTCTCTTTGTTCAGTGCAGTATTAGATTTGTTAATTGCATTGGTCACCTCAACCCCCGGCACTAATTTAAAAGCCAGGCTTTGTGTCCAGCCTTTGACGAAAAACAAGGGGGAAAAATCTGCTAGCTAGTTGGAAGTGCTGAAATTCAAACTCCAGTAGGTTTGGATTTACCCACCTCAAATGACAAGTGTGATGGTCCCAAGCTGAATGACTGACAGATGGCACCACATCTGCCAACATGCTCTTTCCTTGCACACCACATGGTGCCTGATGGAACAGCATGGTCTTGCTGGGATTCCTGATCACTATGCTGGGAAATTGCTACACAGCTCCCATACCAAGTCAAACCTCACTCAGGATTTAATACCACAGTGACTTCAACGGGGAGATCAGGTATGGATATTATGATCTGGATGATGGGGTGGTAAATTGGATTAGTAAGTATGCAGATGATACTAAGGTAGGTGGCATTGTGGATAATGAAGGAGGTTTTCAAAGCTTGCAGAGAGATTTAGGCCAGTTAGAAGAGTGGGCTGAACGATAGTAGATGGAGTTTAATGTTGATAAGTGTGAGGTGCTACATTTTGGTAGGAATAATCCAAATAGGACATATGTGGTAAATGGTAGGGCACTGAAAAATGCAGAACAGAGTGATCTAGGAATAATGGTGCATAGTTCCTTCAAGATGGAATCTCATGTGGATAGGGTGGTGAAGAAAGCTTTTGCTATGTTGGCCTTTATAAATCAGAGCATTGAGTATAGGAGTTGGGATGTAATGTTAAAATTGTACAAGACATTGGTAAGGCCGAATTTGGAGTATTGAGTACAGTTCTGGTCATTGAATTATAGGAAAGATGTCAACAAAATAGAGAGAGGACAGAGAAGATTTACTAGAATGTTATCTGGGTTTCAGCACCTAAGTTACAGGGAAAGGTTGAACAAGTTAGAACTTTATTCTTTGGAGCGTAGAAGGTTGAGGGGGGACTTGATAGAGGTATTTAAAATTATGAGGGGGATAGATAGAGTTGACATTGATAGGCTGTTTCCATTGAGAGTAGGGGAGTTTCAAACAAGAGGACATGAGTTGAGAGTTAGGGGACAAAAGTTTAAGGGTAACACGAGGGGGAATTTCTTTACTCAGAGAGTGGTAGCTGTGTGGAACAAGCTTCTCGTAGAAGTGGTAGAGGCAGGTTTGGTATTGTCATTTAAAGCAAAATTAGATAGGTATATGGACAGGAAAGGAATGGAGGGCTATGGGCTGAGTGCGGGTCAGTGGGACTAGGTGAGAGTAAGTGTCGGCATGGACTAGATGGCCTGTTTCCGTGCTGTGATTGTTATATGGTTATATGATGCCAACAGGAAGAAAACTTTGATTTAATTCTAACAACTTTAATTCTTTTCATTATTTCTCTGTACTTTCATTAATTTTGTTTTAACTTTAATTCACTTATTCAGTCATTTATTTCAAATGCTTATTTCAAAAAGTGTAGTGGGTGTGTGGAATGCACTGCCAGTGATGGTAGTAGAGGTGATTCAATGGAGTCTATTAAAAGACTGTTAGTTAGTTAGATGGAACTTAGAAAAATAGTGGGCCATGCAGTAGGGAAAGTCTAGGCAGTTTCTAGAGTAGGCCCAACATTCTGGGCTGAAGGGCCTGTAATTTGCTGTAGATTTCTATGTTCTATGTTTATGTTGGTAGTCTCAAATGCTTCCAGTGACAGAGATTATGAATAACTTTAATATGGATAAAGCTCCACCCCATCTTCACTTATTGGGTATTTCAGCAATGTACCAGCTAAGGTTTCACTGCAGGGATCACAATTTATTTTTGTGGGATGCATTAGGGCACTGGGATACTGGGATCTGACAATAAAATTTGTTTCTGGTCAGCTGAGGACATTTGATAAGTAAGAACATTTGGGGAGTACAGGTGGGGAATTTAGTGCAGTGTGATCAAGCCCAATGAATCATTAACAAATGAATAGGATTATTATTTTCAATGGCTCATTGCTATTTGTTTCAAAAAGACCTATCTTCCATATAAACATAGTGAAAGACTTCAAAAAAAATATGCTTTCTTAACTTCCAATCATAATTACATCCACACCAGTAATTTTCTGTACTTTAAAATTAAAATTAAATTGTCTGAAGCAAATTTTCCATCTGAACACTGACAAGGCTTCAATGTAAATGCCTATGCTGTAAATTCATTCTTAGTTGAAAAGCAAGAAGTTTAGCTGCTGATAGGTATAGACATGATTGAGAAGGTGAAAATTTGGGTCAGGAAGTGGCAAATTAATCCAACCTTTGGACAGTGATAAAAACACAAGCGGCCATGTTATGAGAGAACAGGCTTACACGCAGGCTTGACAATGCTGCTTGCAGCAATTTACAGTATTTTGCTGATAATCACTTCTATTGCAATTGACATCAATTGCCATGACTCACTTGATTACAACCTTCCCAACATATTTCTCCTAGGTTATTTTACAACACAATTTTCACAAATTCACAAAACTAATGTGATCCACAGGATCGCATGTCATCCAATCCACACGAACTGGTGACTGGATACATTATCAATCTTCCATGTTTCCTTGAAATATATAAAATGCTTAATATCAAAATTATAAGTTATCAGTCATATTGGCTTTCAATGAATCATTAATTAAATCTACATTAGATTTAACTCAATTCTAACAACTTGAAAATTATAAAGAGAAATTGCAGATGCTGGATATCTGATAAAACAGAAATGCTAGAAATATTCAGCAGGTCAGGCACCATCTGTGGAGAGAGGAATGATTGATAAAGTAAGAACTGGAATTTAATTGTAAAGAAGGTGGGAGAAGGGAAATCTGATTGGATGAGGACTAACCAATCAGGAGGGACAGACTACAGGTATATAAATACCAGTAGATTAAATATGCCCAGGTATCATCCCTAATGAAGATGGCAGAGTTTGCCATCGAAACGTTGGTTATAATTGATATCTGCACCTGGCTGGAAGCCCAAGTAGGGTTTATTCATCAAACACACCGGGAAAGTACTAAATCCTTTTTCTTTTGTATTCCAGTCTGATGCCCTTTGGTGGCACTATGGAATTGAAGAAACAAGCTAACTTTAAGTCATAGAGAAAATGGGGGAGAAATAAATGGGTGAGACCAGGTTCACTGTGGAGATAAGTAGTGGCAACGGTTTGAAAAGAGTATTAAATATTTTGAAATGCAAGGCTGTTGAAGGTGTCTAGCATGTTAAACTACACTGACGGAGAGAGAAACCAAAGTCAATATCACAGATGACTGACATATAGTAGAGATAGCCAGTTGTTACAAACAAACATGGTCAGTTTGACCTGCTGAGAGTATCTGACAACAGCCTGAATTTTGTAGTCTCTTGTCTACATTATCATACTTAACGGCTGCTGTAAACTTGTTGACTTCAACTTACTTCCAAAGGAACCCTCATCACATCTTGTCACAGATTGTCCTTTTATCCTATCCACCTTTCCATTCACCTTTTCTGCAACTTAAAAACAACTTTTCTTAAATCTCTTTTTCAGACCTGAAATATTAACTGTTCTTTCCCCAGATGCTGTCTGACCTGCTGAGATTTTCTATTTCTTTCTGATTTCATCCTACAATAAAGTTTCTTTCTTCATAATTCTGTGTCAGTAAAATCTTATCATGTATTATGTTTGGTTTGTATTTAGCCAGAGGGGAAACAAGGCAGCCATTTGAATTCACCTGTGTAGTTTGGCTTCTGAATGACTATACGGAAACCTGTTATTGATATTCTCAAACCGTATGAAACCACAAGGGACAGATGCAAGGCCAGACTTGATGATTAATGATCGAGTCCAGCAAGAGTTTGTTATGTTCAGTGGTAATGAAGAAAGCAGCTAGTAAATCTTCATTAGAATGTTAGCAGAGCCATACCTGCAACATTAAGAACAATTACTCCAATCAATTAAAAAGAACCTTGGCTGATGGTACAGGGAACAAACTTCAGGTCACAATGAAGCATGACTTGAGTAACTGAAATATAAAAAAAAATTGGCAAATTACAAATTCAATTCACTTTTTTGTTATACTGGCCTCATCATAAATTCCAGTGATTTAAAATAAGTTTTTTGGCCATATAATTGAGGAAAAGCACATTATTGCAGCAGAATTTATGAAGTGCCTGGTTTAATGTAATCAGGTGACAACAGAATTTTTTTTATTGTTGAAGTGCATTTATGTGTTCATCCTGTTAATATGAAAAGAGCTACATGTGTCTTTAAGAGAAAGCTGTGATGTCTTTATCCATGTGCGGAGTAGAACGGAGAGTTACAATGGTCTAGAAAAAACATCACAACTGGAAGCTGGTTTTCCCTAATAGAGCTGATCATATGATGAGAAAAGCTGAATAATCTTTGATAATATCCATGTAAATTCATTTACACTTGTTTGTAGATCTGGAATATTGATAATTTGACATGTTTTACATGTGGATGCTTTAGATTTTTTGCGAGTAAGGTGTCGGCACTGAATGGCATGGTTGTGCAAGGTTCCTTATCGGCCTAGTAGGTTAGCCTTTTTAATAATTTAATTACAAGGCTATATATTGTAACAGCTTTTATTACTTTTATTAAGGTTTAGTTTTGTCTTACTTTATTGTTTCATGACCGAATGTGAATGTGTTCTCTGTTCATGGAGCGTGAGAGAGGAGAATTATTTTCAGGGTCTAGCCTATATGTGTCTGGAAGTTAAGCACGTGTGTGTCAAATTGAGTATATCTCTTCGTTGAGGTCAGATGTATTTATTCATATATTTAATTCTGTCTACAAGATAAAAGGTTGGTAGGATTCCAATGTTCTTTGTACTGTTTATTTTATAATTGCCACAACCATATTGGTTTTGTATAGTTTACTTATCTTCATACTGCATATGTAACTAATTGATACACAAGTGTGTGGACTGAAATTAAGCTGAGATTGTAACAGCAGGAACTTTGTTTATAAGTTCATTTTGTTGTTTTTATTTTGTTTTTATCTAGAACAGATAAAGGAATTAAAGACCCAAAAATGTATTTGTTGTCCTGAGTGTGTATTTTTCCCAGGCTACAAAATTAACGTTCTTTGAGCTATGTTTATTTTGACACATAGCCCAAAATGGTGGAGATGGGCAAATATAACACAAATTGCAGCAAATTCAAAAAATGAAGGAACTGGACAAACCAAAATGAAAAACATTAGCAGGTTCTTTACTGAGGATTACAGGGGTATGATACATGAAATTTTAGTCTGCAGATAAAGCAATACCTGACCAGCAAAATGCTTGAAGCTGACATTATGTACTTGTAAAGGTAATTGAAATGCTCTGCTCCCCTAGCACTAGAACTACTCAAAATGATGAATACAAACAAAATGACTGGTTTTACTTCACAATATGTGCTGCAGAAGTGGTGTTCAGTCTGTGGGTGACGTTACACTGTTCTTCAGCATCACCTGTGACCAGCTACTTCTCTTATTTTGTGGGTGCTGGGGTGACCATTGAGGCTAATATGGGAACAACAGGATCTTCCACAAGTGGATTAAGTATCTGATGCAGCAGGTAGGCGGGCCATTGTTTCTGTCACATACAGGGCTTATAATGCCAAATTTGCTCCCATTTTTGAGCAATTACTACCAGTTGTTCCCAGGAATTGGAGGAGAGGTTATGTTCCTTCAAGGAGAGCTTGAGTACATCTTTACATCTTTTCCTCTGTCCACATGGTAATATCTTCCCATGACAGAGCTTGAAAGAAAGTGTCCATTTAGGAAGCCATAAGATGAGAATATTCCATGTTCTTGTGGTGAACTACATATACCTGTCTGGACACGCCCCCTGCTGACTGCTCCTGTGGCTCCTCCCACAGACCCCTGTATAAAGGCGATTGAGGCCTGAGCCCGGCCTCTCAGTCTCCAGGATGTAGTATGGTGGTCAACCTCTGCTTGTTCCTTCTTCCAGTCAATAAAAGTCAATATCTCGCCTTTACGTCTCAGAGTGAGTTATTGATGGTGCATCAGTTCTATGTCCAACAAAACTGACTGAATGCAGTTAGGATGCCAGTCCTGGGGATGTTGACAGTGATGTCTGGTTCTCACAATGAATTGAGAGGATTTTGTGGAGAAGGCATCGGTAGTATTTTTCAAATGCCTTGGTATGAATGACAGAGGTAGTCCAGATATCAGAAGTATTTGGGTGGGCATGGATCACTGTCACCTGGCAGACCATGAAAGGGCAGGGGTTTCCAACATGGGATCCACAGATCAGCTAATGGTAGGGACCCATGGCATAAAAAAGGTTGGAAACACCTGGTTTAGTCTTAGATCTGAAGTCTTGATCTTCAAAGTAAGGCATGGTATGGTAGAACAATCACTTTACAGCATCAGTGATCATTAGTACTGTTGTCTGTAAGGAGTTTGCACATTTTCCTCATGGAACTGTAGGTTCCCTCCAACTGCTCTGGTTTCCTGCCACATTCCAAAGACATAAGGTAAGGGTTAGTTCGTTGAAGGCATGCTATGTTGGCACTGGAAGCACAGCCCCAGCAGAATGCTTGACTATTTTGGTTATTGACACTGAACAGCGCATTTTACTTGTACAATGTATTGTGTATGTTAATCAAAATGGCTTCTTTGTTTTGTTAAGAGTAGGAATGCTTCTTTGTATGATAAGTGCTTTCTCTTGCAGTTGTTTAGCTTTAGACTTGCTGATATCGGGATTGTATTCATTTGTTGAACAATGGAGAATGTTATTTTGTCTTGTGGGTCTGGGAGCGGGGGTTTTGCGGTCTTTTCAGGGGAGTTGGGAAGAAGACGCCAAGGAAGGTGCGCGTGTGCTGCACTGCTCGGTCAACCACCCAGGTAGACCCAGGTGTGATGACATGGAGGTCGGAGGCAAGCGACGAGGGGTCGAATGGTTCGATGGTTGAGCTCCAATGATGTGCGCTAAACTGACTGAACTTTGATAAGTTGGTGCCTTTTACTTTATTTTATTTTCCTTCATATATATTGTATTGCATAGTACTCATTTAGTTTTAGTAAAATCTTTAAAGTGTATTCCATAACGGTATCTGATGTGAGTTTGATATTGTGTGTGTTCACGCAGCATAAACTTGATTCCCACAGCACCTGCATGTACGGGAGGTGGGGTTGGTGAGTGGCTGGATCTCCTTTTCCCCTAGACATATACCAGCCTGTTGGGTGGGTGTTACATACTGTATGTTTTGATGTATGTATGACAAATAAAGCCAATCTTTAAAAATACCCTTTTCCTCCATTGGCCTATCGCTGTATTGGCACATTAAATGTAGTAACAAATTTCAGCATCAATGTCTTCTGTGATATGAGAAGCTGTCCGCGCTTTCCAAAATTTCTCTATGAATATTATTGTCAGAGGACAGTTTAGTGCAGTGGGAACTCAAGGATGTATGTGCTGTGAAGGTTGAATGAAAGGCCCAGCCCTTCATCACTTGATTGAATATATTGACTTCAGAACCAATTTCTGAGAATGTACAAATACACTCTCAAAGTTCAGTTCAAACTAAGTTTATTATCAAAGTATGTATATCCCAATATATTACCCTGAGATTCATTTTCTTCTGGGCATTAGAACACAATAGAAGCGATGTAGAACTACACATAAACAAAGACGGACAAACAATAAATGTCGAAGAGAAGAGAAGCTCTAAATTTTGCCACTCAGTTGCTGAGATTTAGGTGAAATTGTTTCTGAAGTTTACTCACCATTGGCTCAATAATCTCCCATTGGTACTGGAAATAAGATTCAACATTGCAAAGTTTGTTAGAGGTGTGGTACAAGATTACAGCAAGAAAGTAATGATGCAGCCTCATTTGACATCAGTCTTCAGTGAGATTAGTTTTGTTACAGACACATATTTGTTTGCATCTTAGTGACAAATTTCAAATATGAGTCGGGTGTTCCACAATCCCCCTCAACTGAAGGAGACAAAGCCTATGCAAACTCAAAGTAGACAAACTTTTTTCATTCATTTTGCATCAGATTGTCTGGCAAGCCTCTGCTTGAACAGAATCCACTCTTCATTCAAAAAGCAGCTCTTCAGCCACTAGGGGGATGGTAATTTGGAGGATTACAGTGAGGAATTCATCTGCAGCAGACAGAAGGCGAAAGACGGAATGACAGAACCCATTGTAGCTTCCATTGTTTCTCTTCGTCAATGGTTATGATTATGGCATTGCTGAAGTCTTGAGAGACATCCCTGTCCTTTCAAATGTTGAAAGCGTGTTCGCAGGTAGTTAACTCTTTCTCACCAGTTTTATCATTTAGCACTAGTGCTATCTTGACCCAAAGACATTTTATATATCTTTACTTGGTATATGGCCTACTCATTGGGTAGGAGTGGCAGCATATTGCCCCAAAGAACTTCCTATGAGGTTAAGAGTGCTCACTTCATGCAGTTAAGAGGACCTTTAAAATGTTCCTCCTAATTGATGCTGACCATCACTCTGACCCTGATGATCTCATCTCCATTTGTGGCTATCAAACAGGTTGGGTCTGGGTGTTTAGTCAATAGACAGCTATGGCAATGTAGAAACTCTGCACATTCCATGGCTTTCAGAAATTTGCAGAGCCCTCTACATCCTGTCCACACTCCAACTATTTTCTTAGGACATGAACTTTCAGCTGGACCTCTGCTTTCAAGGGTCTGTAAACCTATTTCTGTTGCCTTGATGACTGGTAGCAGTTAATTAGTTCCTTAATCATCTGGTCATTTTCATCAATTAGTTCTTATTGTAGATAAAGCAGAAGTCTCTTCACAGCTGTCTATTATGAAAGACTTCAGAAAAGCCGATAAGCTCTGAACTCTTTCCAGCTCCTGTGGGCTGTGTGTTGAACTTACAAGATTTATGAGTGTATACTAAGTGAATTCTAGAATACCATTGAAAACTGACAAAGGGAAATACAGGAATATATTTAATCCATTGAAATATCTCTTTAGTTCCATTAACATGATATTTGAAAAACTAAAATCAATATTTGCAATAAACTTACAGTGATAGTGGCAAAAAAAAATTGCAGAATTAAATAATCAATAAGAGAAAAGGCCATTTGGTTCAAGTCTGTGCTAGTGTCTCACACCACAGGTCATCTGCTGCTCTCCCTGCCTGCTCTCTTACATCACCAAAATTTTCAACTTACATTATGTTTTCAATTTTGCCAACCAGATACTTAAATTATATTATCAATTCACAATGATGAATCTGAACAACCTTGTATCCTTCAAAAAAAGATTCAAGTTATGAAATCCATAAACATTTACAGTCAAAAGGAATGTAATTCTTTGCACTCCATAATGCTCAGTTTCTCAGAGCAAACACGAGGAAATCTGCAGAAGCTGGAAACTCAAACAACACACACAAAATGCTGGTGGAACACAGCAGGCCAGGCAGCATCTATAAGGGGAAGCACTGTCGACGTTTCGGGCTGAGACCCTTCGTCAGTTTCTCAGCTTTGATCAGTTTCGAAATACGTACCGAACATTTAAAAATTCAATAATGCAGAATTAAAAACTGTCAAAATATTGCTAATGTTTTGTTAGAACCCTTTAAAACATTGAAAAAAATGCTTTGTTTAATTTTTGAAAGCCAGTTCTATATGATTCCATTATCGATTTGCCTGATCACATTCATATGTGAAAACAATGATTTTTAAAAGCTATAAAAAGAAAAATCATTTTAAGCAGAGACTTGTTGATTTATCAATATGGTTCTCATGGATAATTAAAAATGTTGAAAAGACATGAGAATTAAATTTATTCATTTTTTCTGATGACACTGCGTCATCAATACGCAATAGCAATATCCTAGCAATAACAACAAGTGTTCAGAAGTGTGTAGCCTTGCTCAGCCAGGATAGTGATTGAGAGGATGTGCAAAACATTTCCAAGCATGAGGTTTTTCAGGTGGTATTAAGTGACCGTGCTCTTTGTTTTGTTTTGTTTCAAGTTCATTACATTCTGGGATTTTATTACCTCTGCTTAAAACTATTTCTATTTTCATAACTCCATGAATGGTTAAAAATTGTTCATTTCAAGTGAATTATACAGTATATTAATTTGATTGCTGTACCTGCTACTAAAAATAAAATGTGTTAGTTTTGAAAGGTTCATCTTTTGACTTCAATTTTAACTTAAAACCTCACATCAGAAAGTCATATGAAAACCCTGAGGAGGGTCCTTAGTTCTCCCATCAATATCTGCCATTTAATCAAGTAAGCAAGTCAATTATCTCTCTTAATATATGTGAACTCTTGCTCTGGGCTGTTGCTTGGGTTATCTATCCAAAAAGTAACAAATTATAAGTACAACATCCAGAGCATTATCAGTTTCAAATATACAGCAAATATTCAACCGACTCATATTCAGATCTCTCTTACAGATGGATAGCACACACAAAATCACAAACAAGAGAAAATCTGCAGGTGCTGGAAATCCAAGCAGGCCAGGCAGCATCTTTGGAAAAACGACGATTGAGTTAACTTAAAAGGTGGGGGAGTGTAGAGAGAAACACAAGCTGATAGGTGAAACTGGGAAGGAGAGGGATGAAGTAAAGAGCTGGGAATTTGATTGATGAAGAGATACAGGGCTGAAGAAGGGAGATTCTGAAAGAAGAGGACAGAAGGCCATGGAAGAAAGAAAAGGGGGGAGGAGCACCAGAGAGAGGTGAAGGGCAGGCAAAGAGATGAGGTGAAAGAGGGAAAAGGGGATGGGGAATGGTAATGTGGGGGGGGGGCATTACTGGAAATACGAGAAATCGATGTTCATGCCATCAGATTGGAGGATACCCAGACTGAATATGTGTTGTTCCTCCAACCTAAGTGTGGCCTCATCATGACAGTAGAGGAGGCCATGGATTGATGAATCAAAATGGAAACGGGAAGTGAAATTAAAATGAGTGGCCACTGGGAGAACCCACTTGTACTGGTGGACGGAGCATAGGTGCTCGGCGAAATGGTCTCCCAATCTATGTTGGGTCTCATTAATATACAGGCCAAACCGGAAGCACCCGACACAGCATATGACCCCAACAGACTTACAGGTGAAGTGACACTTCACCTGGAAGGACTATTTGGGGTCCTGAATGGTAGTTAGGGAGGAGGTGTAGAGACACGTGTAGCACGTGTTCCGCTTGTAAGGATGAGCGCCAAGGAGATCAGTGGGGAGGGACGAATGGACAACAGGTTGAATAGGGAGCGATCCCTGCATAAAGCAGTGGGGGGGGTGGGGGGGAAGAGAAATACGTGCTTGGTGGTGGGATCCATGGCAGAAACGGCAGAAAGTCCTGTGCTAGACGCAGTGGCTGGGGTGGTAGGTGAGGACAAGAAGAACACTATCCTTGGTGGTGTGGCAGGAGGATGGGGTAAGAGCAGACGTGCGTGAAATGGAGGAGATGCTGTTGAGGACAGTGATGGGTGTGGATGAATGGAAGCCCCTTTCTTTGAAAAAGGAGGACCTCTCCTTCGTACTAGAATGGAAAGCCTCATCCTAAGAGCAGATGTGGCAGGAACAGAGGAATTGAGAGAAGCAGATGGCATTTTTACAAGTAACATGGTCGAGAAAGGGATAGTCCAGGTAGCTGTGAGAGCTTGTGAGTTTATATTAAACTTCTGTAGATAAGCTCTCTCTAGAGATCGAGACAGGGAGATTGGGAAAGGGGAACGAGGTGTCGGAAAGGGATCAGGTAAATTTGTAGCAGGATTAGAAGCAAATTAGATGAAGTTGTTGAGCTTGGCATGGGTGCAGGAAGCAACACCAATGCAGCTGTCGATGTAGCATAGCAAAAGTGGGGGATGGACACCAGTGTAAGCTTGGAACCTCGACTGTTCCATGTAGTTGACAAAAGGTCAGGCATAGCTGACACCCATGCAAGTGCCTATGGCTGCACCTTTTGATTGAAGGAAGTGGAAGGAGCCAAAGGAGAAATTATTAAGGATAGGGATCCTGCAGCATGTAACTCACCTCCTGACTCCCCAAAGCCTGTCCACCATCTACAAGGCTCAGGTCAGGAGTGTAATGGAATACTCGCTACTCGCCTGGATGAGTGCAGCTTCATCAACACTCAAAAAGCTTAACACCATTCCAGTAGAAAGCATCCCGCTTGATTGGTACCCCTTCCACAAGCATCCAGTCCTTCCACCATAGACAAACAGTTGCAGCAGTGTGTACTGTCTATAAGATGCACTGCAACAACACAACGTTCCTAAGGCAGCACCTTCCAGACCCACGGCCTCTATCATCTAGAAGGATGAGAATAGCAGATACCAGGGAATACCACCACTTGGAAATCCCCCTCCATGTCACTCACCATCCTGATTTGGAAACATATCACCGTTTCTTCATTGACACTGGGTCAGGATCATGGAATTCCCTCATTGACAGCACTGTGGTTTTACCTACACCTCAGGGACTGCAGTGGTTCAAGAAGGCAGCTCATCACCACCTTCTCAAGGGCAACTAAGGATGGTCAATAAATGTTGGCTTAGCTGGCAACATTCACATCCAGTAAATAAATAAATTTTGAAAAATTAAGAGTGTGGACAAGTTCCACTAGACGGGGGAGAGAGCTGGTTGAGAGGAACTGGTGTCCAGAAAGAAATAGAGAATTGGCGGCCTTACTGGTGGGGGATGGAGGTGTATAGGGAATGGGCATCCATGGTAAAAATAAGATAATAGAGATACACACAAAATGCTCGAGGAACTCAGCAGGTCAGGCAACTTCTATGGAGAGGAATAAACAATTGACATTTCACTCTTACAAATTCCCTCTGTACCTTTCTTTCAAGAGTGTTCAGATAGTGTTCAAAACCTAATTATATTAAGGATTAGTTTTAGGATTTGATGGTTATATGGCCTTGTAATTGAATCTAGAAGTCACATTTTCAGCCATGCCCAGTTTCCCTAACTTTTTAATAGATAATAGTCAAGTAAGTCCTCCAGTCCAATGAGCCCATGCTGGCTTTATGCAAGATAAGTTCATCCTGTTCTGTTTCCTGGACCCCTTCAAATTCATTTAAATAATCACCTTGTTTTCTTTTAAAGACCTTGTTGAATTTGCTTCCACTATCCATGCATTCCAGGTTTTAACCATTTTCACATTACATTTGATTATGTTATCATTAGCATTAATACATGTGCTCCTGTTCTCAATCTTGAAGTTCCTCCACTGAAATCTTAACTATTTTATGTAGCTCTCTCAGAATCCTTCATACACTTCCTGTGAGCAACAGAACTTCTGCCTTGTATTAGTCTTTCTCTTTGGTGAACCAGGAACTCTGGCTTCAATTGTACAACATGTCTCCCTCTTAAGAATGGGCCAAAATTATCCATGGGTCGGCTAATCCGTAAAGGCTTTTTATTATTCAGTTACACATTCATTTTCTAAACTTTAAGTTTAATATATTCAGGCAAATTTATTTTTTATTCAGTTGAACATAGTCTTTTTCTAATCAAGTGCATTCATCTTAGAAAGGTTATACTTTCACCAGCTATTTCAAACTTTATGGTACACTATACTCTCAATGTCCTTCCATGATTCTTGCTCAACTTAACCCTCCTCCATTCCACAGAATTAGTCCAGCAATTAATGTCTCTTCCTCATTGGGCCAGGAACTACTGGCCAAAGGAGTTTTCTCAAATGCATTTCAAAAAAATACCTCTCTGCCCAATGCATATTCTTATCCTGATATTATTATTGTGTCTGCAGGATTTCACCTGTGTTTACTATACTTCAGGTATTTATGTACATACCCTGGAACATTCTCCCAAAAGAAACCCCTCTTTTGGATTCTCATGCTGTCTGAAATCCTTCCATTTCTTGTTGCAGTGTTAATTATCTCTCTTCTTCCTTTGTGCATCTCCTCGCTATTATAATATTTCTTGTTATCCATGTCTCTGCCAGATTAATGTAAACCACCTTATGAGATGAGTTTGGAATTAGAGATGTCAAAAGAATAAATGGGGGGGGGGAGTTGAATCCAAATTCAGTAAGTCTGGTCATTGGTCAGGTAACGCTTAGTATAACTAGCTCAAACATCACTCAATTATTATGATTATCGGACGATGCTCCACGTGTTGGTATTTCCCATATATATCTCCACTCCCATTGTGTACATGCACTTATTGTGGAGGATCCCAGAAACATGGATCAAGTACAACCCCACTAATATTCTCCATTTTGTAGGAACAAATTACTGATGTATTTTGTAAGATGAGGCAAAATAACATTCATTAATTGCAATGATTTATAGGTAGTGAACAAACAAACTGAATATTATATTAAAATAATCAAATAATTTGTTTTTAACATCCCTTTTGTGAAGAAAACATTAACATAAATCACTGTTTCTGTCTACTGATTTATGTGGTGAAGCAGATCAGCACTATAAATAGAGCAACACTTTTGGTCAAGGATCATGGGCATCGCTGTCAGTGCAAGCATTTGCCATTTGTCCATAGTTACCCCCAAACTGAAGGGGTCATCAAGAAAAAAGAATTAATCTTGAGTCACACTGAGGCTTGAATAAATAAAGATGGCAGATTCATTTCTGGAGAAAAACTAGTGAACCATATCTTTTCAACAATGATTGAGTAATTATTTCATTAATATGATACATTTTCATTCCGTGAATACAAATTCTGTAATGGTAATGATTGCATCCAAACTCATGTCAAGACATTAATGGTTCAGATCTCCAAACATTAGTGTACAAACTGAGCCACGATTGTATGTACTCCTTATCTGGACAATCTTATGGTACTTTTATTGGAGCTGAGCTGGGTTCTGTTATTCAATCTTCAATTTGTTTTGATCTGCTTATAATTTGCTTTGTTATTTTCAACAACTCATGCAGATGAAAGTGCCTGTTCAATTTTATTTTCTCTTCAGTCCTTTGCCATTATCTTATCAGTAAATCTGGAAAAATATCATTGCATCAACATTTCCCTAAAAATAATAATATACATTATTGGCATATTGGTTTCAGAAGCGCTAATTCTTGTTTGCTGAAATGACCAAATAAATTTCACTCTACAAAATATTCTAGTTCAGGTGCACTTTTTCAATATTAATCATAATTTCTCTGTTCATCTGCAAATTTAATCAGCCATAAATATACTCAGCATAATAATAGGATTTTTAAACTGGATTCAGAAAAAAATCTTCCCAACAAGGATTACCAGAAATCCCAACCCTAATTAAGTGGTGATGCAATTATAAAACTTCAAGGATCTAAGCCACAGCTCCTTTTTTTTTGTTCAAAGTCATTACTCATTTTAAAACCATAGTGGATACTAGAATACACACAATTTTAAGATCTTGCTAATATGACCCCCGTCATTAGAACAAATGCAACAACTATTAAGAAAAAAACAGGAAAGATTTTTTCAAGTATATTCATTGAAGTCACTGCTGTATTAATAGTACCTTTTCTCATTATAAATTTTGAGAGCTACAAGGAGATTGTGGCAAATGTGCAGAGAAGGCCCTAAATGGTACGTTCTTCGATATATTAACCTGAGCACTGAAAGGCAGTGGAGATCGTTGGTGTCAAAATTTTGTCTGAGTCTGCATTTGCTAGCGAGACTTGTGCAAGTGCCACCACAATTTGATGTCAACATGGCATGCGCACATCTGATTAATCCTACATCTTTGGAAATCAGAGCACTTAGAGGAAACCTTTGCAGTCACAGGGAGAATGCACAAACTCCTTATAAGCAGTGACGGGAATTGAACCCCAAACCATGATTACTGGCACTGTAAAGCAATGTACTACCTGCTATTCTATTGTTCTACCCAACTTGAGTCTAGTTAAAAACAATTAATTAATTACGACCATCTGCAAGTAGTCTAAAAATGACTTTTCAAGATCATTTAAAGCAACCAGTTAAATATGCATTGACTTCACTAAACATAATCAGTTATTAAAATGACCAGAATTGAGCTGTATAGTACTGTTTTCCACGCACCACACTGCTCAACAATTAGCACTGAAAAACGCACAAATGGGGCAAGGAGAAATCTCTTGCTGGATAAGCCATCTACCATTGGCAACATGAAGATCAGAATGATGGGGACATTAATCAGCAATGACTTGAACCCAGTGTTGTTATTTCCAAACTTCACATCAAAGCCAACAGGACATCGTATTCCTTTACAGCTGTGCACAATATTAAACTGAATGAAGAACAATCAGTCCTACTGATCAAGTATAATTTGGCATCTAGAGTTTACCTGCTATGTTGTTCTGCTAAATGGAACAGACTAAGAAGGATCTGGCAGCTTAAACTATTGACTATTACTGGAGCCTATCATGAACAACACAATTGTATGGCATCAGCGCTATAACATCATAATGCACCTTCCCACTCAACCATAAGTAGTCCAGAAGTGTTTGCAAGAAGTAGCACCGGGTGCACCTCAGAAAGTAGTACGAACCTGTTGTGTCTTTACTACTTCAGTAATATTATTAATAAATTGTTTGATTAATCATAATCAATTATGGCTATATGTACAAAATACGTAAATGGCATTTGTCATCACAGCACCACATCATATACGCGCATGCCTTGCTCAGACTAGCAACGAGTTTATACGAGCTATCTCCCGGCTCCCTTGCTTTTCTTTTAATTAGTTTATTTTTCATTTTTTGCAGTTGCAAAACATAACAGTGGTGACAAGGAAGCTTTAAACAAACACATTCATGGGTTCATAAATAGTGAGTACCAGATGATAATAATACTATTTTTTTTAAAAAAAAGCAGAAATCACTGGCAACATTAGAAAGAATGATGTTTGATTCCCCAGGAGATAACTTGGCATTGTATACTGATCAAAATGAGCAGTATTTTGAAGCAAATGAACTAGCCAATGAGAAGCAAGTACCAATTTTGCTGAGTGTACTGGATTTAAAGTTTAACTATTCCAATTAAACCAGCTGAAATGAGCTTTGCTGATATTGTGGAAGTAATGGAGGAACACTTAGAACCAAAAACACAGTTGATTGCAGAACACTTTAGGCTTCAGAAGCAAAATCAAAAGGAAGCGGAATCCATTGCAACATATGTGGCTGAATTGAAGGGATTGTCTTAACATTGTTAGTTCAATGATGAGCTTAATGATGCACTGAGAGAACAGTTAGTTAGGGGAATCTTACAAGAAAGCATTCAAAAACAGCTCCTAACTGAAGCATGACTTATATATTTAAAAGAGCAGTTAAAATTGCTCTATTAATGGAAACATCAAAAGACACAATTAAATTGCAATGAGGACTGAAAGTGAGCGTGGATAAAATTGCAACAGTCCAAACAGAAACTGACCTGTCTGAACAAATTGTCTTACTGTTGTGGGAGTCGTTCACATACACCAGACCAATGCACATTTAAAGGCAAAACTTGTAGAAAATGCAACAAAGTAGGACACATATAAAGAGCATGTTGGGCAGACAGAAATAAAGGAACTGATAAAGGAAGAGATAAAGACAAAAAGTCAAATTGCAGTTTCAAAAAGACATCTAAATTGCATGCTACTGATGAAAAGTCGGATAATGATGAGAGTGATGCAGAACCAGGTAGCCTTGAAATTCACAATGTGAGAACTAACAATAGACAAGCAATATGACTTACACAGGAAGTGAATGGCAATTTAATTAAAATTTAATTGAACACCAGCATGGCCGTTTCAGTCATTCCACAAAATGAGTTTCAATGACATTTCAAAGATATTGAACTGAAGCCTGAAGATACACTACTAAGAACTTATACTGGAGAAATGATAACTCTTGCGGAGGTAGCATTCATAACAGTAAAATACAACTAACAAGTCACATTGAGCTTATAGATGATAAAAACAGGAGGGCCAGCATTGTGGGAATGTGAGTGGCTGAGGCAACTACAACTTGGTTAGAGACCCATCCACAATTTGCGTGCCACATTCCCTGCAAAGGAGTCAACTGAAAGCAAATTAAGAAAGATACTGCATGATGCCACAGCAGTTTTCAAGGATGGCATTGGATAAACTAAAATGTATCAAGAATAGAATAGTGCTAAATGAAAATGCCACACCTAAGTTTTACAAAACCTGTCAGTTCCTTGTACTATCTTTGATAAAGTAGCCAATGATCTAGATCACATAGAGACTGAAGGAATTATTTGCAAGGTTGTATGGAGCCCATGGGCAACACCAGTGGTCTCAGTAGCCAAGACAAATGGGTCTGTCTGGATCTGTGGTGATTTTAAGGTCACCATCAATCCAGTACTGAAAGTAGATCAATACCCTCTGCCCTGGATAAAAGTATTCTTTGCAAATCTTTTTGGAGGAAAACACTTCAGCAAAGTGAACTTCACTGAGGCCTATTTACAGATGGAGATGGAAGAAGCGTCCAAAGAGGTTCTCAATATAAACACTCACAAAGGGCTATAATAGGCTTATTTTGGAGTGGCATCTACACCTGGACTCTGTTAGAAAGCTTTGGATGAGGCGCTGCAAGGTTGCCCAGGCACTTGGTGTTGCATGGATGGAATCATTATTACTAGTAAGAATGACAAGAAATATTTCCAAAAGTTCAAGACAGTGTTAAAAACTTCAGAAGATTATGGGCTTGGGTCATTACGCAACACATATGAATTGTTTAAAGAAGTATACCTACTGTGATCACGCTACTGATGCACAAGAATTACATAAGTGTGCTGAGAAAATTCAAGCAATTAGGAATGCTCCAAGGCCAGAGAACGTATTACAGTTTCAGAATTTAGTATTTGTTAATTACTGTAACAGGTTTCTGATAAGCCTGAGTACTGTGCTCCACCCCCTTAACTCATTACTACAAATGAGGAAGAATTGGCAATGGACAAAACAGAGTGAGGTGGCTTTTCAAAAGATGAAGGCAATGGTGACATTAGACACTGTACTCACACACTGTCCAGTGAAGCTTGCCAACACATCAAGAAGAAAGGTGCCCTGAGATGTCACATTCACTCTCTGCTGTCTTAGAGTCAATTCCAACAGTCACCATGGAGAAGGCCCCAGAAACTAAGGTAGTTTCAGAGCCACAAGTCTCTCCTGCCGCATAGAGTAACCCACCCCCACTGCCTGTCAAGAAAGATGTTATCTCACAAGAGTAAGAAATCCTCTGCAATGATTAAATTTTGAGGCCTGAATGAGACAATTGAAAGTTTACTAGGCTATGGATGTCTATATAGTAGTTGTAGATGACTAGAGAGTGATACATTAAATATTTGAGTTGAGTTGAATTCATTATTGAGTTGGAATTTAAAGCCAAGCAGGGAGGAGGGTTATATATTTAATATTTCAGTAATATTTGGGTAATATTGTAAATATATTGTTTGACTAAGCATTTTTGTTGTGTATAAAACTCACTATCGTTATATGTACAAAGTACGTGAATGGCATATGTAATCACGCCACCACGTCACATATGTACGTGACTTGCTTAAAGTAAAAATGAATGTAAATGAGTTATCTCCAGGCTCCCTTATTTTCCTTTCAATTAGTTTTTACATTTACAACAACACATAGAGCCTGCCAAGAAACAACACAGAAGTACATGATAAAAAACAGGGTCGAGTGCCACTGTAGTGTAGTGGTTAGCGTGATAATATTACAGATCAGAGTGTCGCAGTTGGGAGTTAAATTCCAATGCCCTCTATAAGAAGTAGTCCTGCCTGTGAGTGTGTTTGTTTCATCCAGGAACTCTGGTTTCTCCCCACATTCCAAAAACATACCGATTAGTTGGTTAATTGGTCATTGTAAATTGTCCTATGATTAGGCTATGGTTAAATAGGTGGGTTGCTGGGCAATGCATCTCATTGGGCCAGAATGCTTGTGTTGTATCTCTAAAGAAAGAGAATAAAGTGATTCCAGAATCAATTCGTCCATCAGGTCACTGCAGTCTTACCTTATTCAGTGATAATGTTGGAAAACATTTAGAAGACTAACATAAGGTAGTGTTTTTTTTTTCTGGGAACTGAGCAAGATTGGAAGCACAAGGTAAGGGATTCTCAGGAGGAACCTTTGAAGTTACAATCTTTGCACAGCAATTGTCTTCTCAACTTTAGCTGACCAAAAGTTCGCGATATCTTTTTCTCCACTCCATTTGCCCATCACTTACATATTCCTCTCCCTGACTCCATTGTCATACTGATCCCATTTGCCCACCCCATCTCCCTTATCTGAATTCATGCACCCCCATCTTCCCTTCCTATTAGATTCCATTATCTGCAGGACTTTGTTGCCTCTACCAATCATGTCCCAGTCTCTGTCACTATTCCTACTTTTCTCCATCTCCGTATCAACCCTTCTCATATGCATCCACCTGCGCTCTCTGCTCTTTCAATCAGATGAAAGTTTTCAACCTGAAACAGTGTCTGTCCATTTTTCTTCATAGTTATTGCCTAATGCATTAATTACCCTCTGCAGTTTTTTTTTGCTGTCACAGATTCCTGTATGTGCAGTCTCTTGTGTCACAATTTTGTTATATCTTTGTTCTCAATCAGATTGTAACTGAATCCATCAAATGTAGGGCAAGGATGAAAGCTTCCCATGGTTGTCAGTGTGCCAATAGCTCCATTCAAGCTGCTGCTGGAGAAAAGATGGACATCTGATGCTTTACAATGGATTGCAGTATAAGGGATATTCACTGAGGATCTCAATTCGTAGAAGGATGATTTAACCTCAGTGACAAGGAGGCTATACGAACATACTGAATGGATGTTTGTGTCCAATCAAGGCTGTCATGATTATACTCATTGCTTTGTGTATCTCACAGCCAAATTTGGCTATGTTGTGTCCTGGTAAAGGGAATTGGCCCAAATGTTGACTGCTTATTCCCCTCCCTGGACACAGTCCAACTTGCTAAGTTCTTCCAGAATCTTGGTGTGCACTATGCTTACACTTACTCTCATTAAATCAAAATAGTAAAAATACCACCAGCGTTTGAGTAGCAAACTTCATCTGCCAACCCTGTGCAAGCAGGAACTCAATTTATCCGCTCTCACATTCTTACTGCATCTCACTAAATGTAGATTCCTCCAGTATCCTGGTCTACAGAATCTGGTACTATCAGTCTTTTATCTAGTGTCCATGAGATCAAGCGCAAGTGTCTCTTTTTCATCCTGTAACTAAGAAGTTTCAATTTCAACAATAACAGGTATTTATGCTATACAGTTTGACTGAGGGCAACATATTTAATGTACTATCTTGTTATTTTCTCTTATATCCTTTCTCCATTAAGTAAGAGGGGAAAAGGTCAATGAGTATATTGCCACAGTGGGGACAAGGCAAGGGACTGGGCTAATTGGATTACCTTTTCAAAGATCCAGCAGAGGAACACATGATCAGAGAGCCTGCCTGTGCTCATGATTCTAAATGCTTGTCAAATGTTTTTCACAGTTAATAATTGACTGTACGTGGATAGTGAATTGTAGATTTGGCCTTGTAAACCTGTTGTATGTGTGAAGACGTGGCAAAGTAAATGAATGCTAAGTGTGATTGACACGTTATTGGTGGACGTGCAGTGGAAGTGTAGAGAGCCAGGTAGTGGAGAAAGCTAGTGGCACAGTCAATAGGATGTGCTGTTTAAAAATGAACATATTAATCTTGACAACTCATGTATCATCATTAAACTTCTTCCTGTGCTGAATTTGTTACTCTCTGCTGCTATTTCCATGTTGTACAGAAGTATTCTCAGGACCTTTAACGCAAATTCACAGAGTTTTGAAGGCAGTTTACATGCAATTAATTCAATGCTTTCTGAGAAAGAAACAATGGGGGATATACAAGACCCCTCACTGTAGATGAAAGGTCTATTTCATCCACTCCAGTATTTATAACTTTTTTTACATTTCATGAGATCCCTGATGCTCGCTATTTTACAGGTCATGTAGTACATATGCTGCAGGTCTTCTGGTCTATCATCAAACACCTATCTACTCTACTCACATATTTAATTATTCTTCCCACATTCCTACAACTCCACCTAGATTGTACCACTCCCTGATACACTTCAGAGGGTTTATATTTTTAAAAATTAATGTACTAACTCATATAAGTTTAAGACGTGGATTGGAAACAGAGTGTCTAACAGAATACTGTACAGTTACAGAGGAAATACACAAATTCCACACCTGGGAGAACCCCGGGTCAGTGAATCTAGTAAGTCACAGATTAACTAATTACACCATCATGCAACCTGCAACATTGCTCAGCATCAAACCTCAGAAACCACAGAAAGAGAGGATACTGGCAAAGTAGTATTCAACAATTCAAGTTGCCGTGCAAGTTCATAGAGTTGATAGGAAGACACATGATGTGTTAGCCTTTATTAGTTGGGGGACTGAGTTTAAAAGCCACAAGATACTGCATGTTGCAGGTCTACAGACCACACATGGAATTTAGTTCAGTTTTGGTCATCTCATTACAGGAAGGATGTAGAAGCTTTAGAGAGGGTGCAGAAGAGATTTACAAGGATGCTCCCTGGATTAGAGGCCATGGCTTAAGAGGAATAGTTGAGCAAGCTAGGGCTTTTCCTTTTGGAGTGAAGGAGCATGACAGTTGACTTGCTAAAGGTGTACAATATGATCAAGTGGATAGCCAGAAATAGCAAACGCAAGAGGGGATGATTTTAAGAGATTGGAGAAAAGTATAGAGGGATGTCAGAGGTAAATTCTTCATATTGAGAGTGATAAGTGAGAGGAAAGCATTTCCGGGAAGGTGATAGAGGCAGATACATACGGGGTATCTACAAAACACTTAAGACAGACACACGCATGATAGAAAAATGGAGGGCTACCTTGGAGAGAATGTTAGTTGATCTTAGGGCAGGTTAAAAGGTCAACATAACATTATGGCTGATGGGCCTGTCCTGTGCTGTCATCATTTATGTTCTGAGTTCTCTTTGCTTTGTCAAATTAGAGAAACAGATTTAAATGTATAAAACTGAATTTGAGGTTACAATGCCCACTGTGCCATTGAGGTAGTGCTTTAAAATGCATAAGAATTACTATTCATCTGTTTCAACAACTAAATTCTTCATTGACGGTAGCATTATTTACTGACAGAGTGTCAGCTTACTAAGTGTCTACTACAGAATGGTCAGTAACCAGAGAATTTAAACACCTCACAAAATCTAGTAACAAAACAGAGAGACAGATTTTTAATGTTAATCTCACTGATCTGAAGTGCCCTGTCAGAAAGCAGGCTGTCGGCAGATTCAATAACAATTGTTCAAAGTGACCTCAATGTGTAAACTTGAAAAAAAGAATGTAGAGCACCATTGGAAAATGGAAATGGATTGGGAGAAACGGATAGGACTTTGCAAATAGGTGAAACAGACGGGTACGATTCAAGGTATGCCAAGTAGATATGGTTACATATATAGCTATTTGGGAAATGATAGTAAATAAGAAGATTTATCAGGCCAGTTTCCCTTCCACTATTTTGATTTATTATCAAACTTTATGAATTATTTTCTTCTAAAGAATCTGTAGCAGATCAGAGTATGATGTAACAATTCCCAAAGATTAAATAATTCAGGGAATCATTTGTCCAAGGCAGTAATTTCTTCAACAAATTACTTAACATGAACACAATCACTGGTTACTCTATGTTAGTGTAGAAATAGAAAGAAAGGGTGTAAACAGAATGCACAACAGTCAGCCCACATAGAACACAAAGTACACGGCAGATGCTGGGGTCAAAGCAACACGTACAACACGCTGGAGGAACTCAGCAGGTCGGGTAGCATCCGTGGAAACAAGCCCACATAGAAATTGTCCTAATAAAAAGTAATTGAGCCAAAATATTAACTGCTTCTCTCTTCCCATTTCCCGCCTGACCTGCTCAGTGGCTCCGAGATTCTCTGTTTTTTTTCAAATTCTCAGTGCCTGAGACACATTGCTTTTCTGGAAAATGAAAGTGTTGTCCAGCTGACAAAACAAGAATGACCTTACTTGTGCTTTTCAACTTGAAAACAGGGCATCATAGGGGCAGATAAATCTGACTTCAAGAAATATAGCCAAATATAGTTATACTGATTTTAGTGTGTTAATTCACTTTCTCCATTTCCCTTCTTGGCTGAACTTCAGAATCCTGAGGACCTTCATCTCAACCACTGGCACTATCGATGCTCACTGTGCCATCTGCTCTAAATGGAGAACGGGAAGAGCATGATCATTCGCATCTAGGTGGTGATGTATCAGCATACAGGATGGAGATTGAAAATTTGTCTGGGTAGTGTAATAATGTCAAGCTGTCACTCAATGTCAACAAGACCAAGGAACTGATTGTAGATTTCAGGGGACGGAAACCAGAGGATCAGAGGTGTAGAGTATCTTTAAATTCCTGGGTGTCACTATCTCTGAAGACCTGTCCTGAACACATCATAAAAATATAATTGCAAAGAAAGCAGAACAGTGCCTCTACTTCCTCAGGAGTCTGTGGAGATTAGTATGCCATCAAAAACCTTGAAACAATTCTATAGATGTATGGTGTACTGACTGGCTGCATTGAAGTCTGGTATGTGAACAGCAATGCCGTTGAGTGGAAAATCATACAAGAGGCAATGGATTCGGCCCAGTAACTCACAGGCAAAGCCAGGCCATGCTCTTTTCTCACTGCTGCCATCAGGTAGAAGGTCCACGTGCCTCAGGACTCGTACCACCAGTTTCAAGAACACTCCTCAACCATCAGGCTGTTGAACAAAATGAGATAACTGCACTCATTCTATTTCTGGTGTTCCCACAACTGACGGTCTAAATTTAAGGGCTCTAAATTGTTATTTCAAGCTCTTGTTATTTATTGCTATTTATTTATATTTGCATTTGCACAGTTTGTTATTCATTGATCCTGTTTACAGTTACTGTTCTATAGATTTGCTAACTATGTCCGCAGGATAAAGAATCTCAGGGTTGCATGTGGTGATATGTATGTACTCTGATAACAAATTTTACTTTGAACTTTGTCCAGACTGAAGCAAGATATTCCCGAGTCTACAATGATCAGATCATATCTTACATCTGGGAAGCACTATTTCCGACAGACATACTTTATTGATACAGAGGGAAACTGGGTTTCGTTACAGCCGCATCAACGAAGAATAGAGTAGAAATATAGCAATATAAAAACATAAATAGTTAAATAACATTAATTTAATCATGCCAAGTGGAAATAAGTCCAGGACCAGCCTATTGGCTCAGGGTGTCTGACACTCCAAGGGAGGAGTTGTAAAGTTTGATGGCCACAGGCAGGAATGACTTCCTATGATGCTCAGTGTTACATCTCGGTGGAATGAGTCTCTGGCTAAATGTACTCCTGGGCCTAACCTGTACATTATGGAGTGGATGGGAGTCATTGTCCAAGATGGCATGCAACTTGGACAGCAATACCTTTCTGTAAGTGGTCTACTTTTAAAAGCATGGAGATCTCTAACAATTATCCGAGTACCTACACAAACCCAATTAAGTCACTTCTACCCTTGTACTGGATGCAATGTTTTCCACTGGCAAAATCCTATTTACTATTAGTAACTTGGATCAGGTGGGTGATGTTTCATGATACACTGCAGCTTTTAAATAAGATGGATTCCACTAAATAGTCAGTCCATTTCCCACATCCCACTGTCAGTATATAGCAAGCACCTGAATTTATGTTAGAACATTGAGAAGTGTACCAAAGACGCCACAGGACAGTTCTGGCACCCATTGCACTGTCAAATGTCAGCAACTGCCTGGGCTAATGTTGCCATTGTTTAAAATGTTTCCACTCTGTGTAGCTTTTCTGAGATTGTTTTACTTTCAGCTGCCATGGACAACTTCAGCTGGACTGCATTACAGACAGGTCATTTCTGTTAGGTCATTTACAAAATTAAATTAAAGGAAATTAAAGTCTAAAAACATGTAGATATTGCAGATCTGAGAAAAGGAAAATGCTATGAAAACTCAGCAAGCCAAATATCTGTGAAAAGAGGAACACTTAACTTTTGCAGAAAAGCTACCTGGCTTGTTGAGTTTTTACAATTTTTTATTTGTTGCTGAGCAAGATAAAGACTGTGTTGCCTAACGGCATAAAAGAGATTCATTTCACTTTTAAATCTGGTCCTCTATGGGTCTTCATAAAACAAAATTCATTCATTCAATGGCACCTGATTGACAGATCTCATTCCCTTAATTTTAAGAAACCCTGAGTCATCATCTAGAGATTACAACCAGAATCATGGGGATGAAGCACAAGACATTCTGTAGATGCTGGAAATCTTAAATAACTCAGAAAGTGCTGGAAGAACTCAGGAAGTATGGTAGCATCTGTGGAGAGAAACAGCAGTCAGTGTTTCATACTGAGATACTTAATCAAGACTGAAAATGAAAAGAGAAGATGCCAGAATAAAAAGGGAGGGGAAAAGGGGAAGAATAAAAAGGGAGGGGAAGTAGAAGAGTAGAAGATAGCAAATGAAATCAGAAGGGATGATGTAGGAAACTTGGAGGTAAAAGGTAGATGAGGCAAGATTTCACTCTAATCAAACAAACAAAATGCTGGTGGAACTCAACAGGCCAGGCATAATCTATGGAAAAGAGTAAACAGTTGACATTTCAGGCCAAGACTTTCATCAAGTCTGATGAAGGATCTTGGCCCAAAACATTAACTGACTACTATTTTCCATAGATGCTGCTTGACCTGCTGAGCTTCTCCAGTAACTGCAGATTTTCTGGTCTTTGTTGCCTCTTTAATGGTAGCTTTGAAATAAGAGGAGAGTGCATTTCACAAACATTTTTTATTCCTCTTAGTGAGTGCTGTCAGGGCTGCAATCATTGCTCCTAGAATATCACCTGTTCCTGGGTCAAATAGCCTAGAAATTGCTGTAAACATAAAAAAAATGTTTGAATGAAATACCTATCAGTTTTCTCACACTGGAATGGACACCAAGCATTGACACAAGAATGAATTTCCTTGCATAAAAAATCATAAGATTCATATCAATGGCCACTTTGTGTCCACATTTAAGCCAGAATATCCTCAAACACACCTATCCCTTCAATTCCATTATATCTATATCGTTATCTATGATATCTAATGCACTCTCACCCCAAACAAAGGGATTTCAATTGACACCCAAAATTTAAGAAAGATATAGAAATTAATGTGTAGTGTTTTGAAGTAGAGAATTCCATGCTGAAAAGCCCCAGCGAGAATTGGGTGAGTGTCAGTGCCACCATCATTTTCTCCATTGGCCTTGCCAAATAAAATTCAGTGTGGAACTTCACCTAGTATTGATTTCCACTGTATAAGCACCGTAGAAAGCATTCTTCTAGGTATGCTGGTATGGAAGTTGTCCTGTCCAAAACCAGAAGAAGCTGCAGAAAATTGTGAACATAGCCCAGCACATCACACAAACCAATCTTCCATCCTTGGACACCGCACACTGTCAGAGCAGTGCTGCCAGGATAATCAAGGACACAAACCACCCAGCCAACACACCTTTCGTCTCTCCTCCCTCCGGGAGAAGGTTCAGGAGCTTGAAGATTTGTATGGCCGGATTTGGGAACAGCTTCTTTCCAACTGTGATAAGACTGCTGAATGGATCCTGACCCGGATCTCGACCATACCTTCCAAATATCTGGACCTGTCTTGCACTATCTTACTTTCCCTTTTCTATTTTCTAATTATGATTTATAATTTTAATTTTTATTATATTTACTTCTATTTGTACGTCACGGAGCACAAAGCGCAGAATCAAATATCACTGTGATGATTGTATGCTCTAGTATCAATTGTTTGGTGACAATAAAGTAATTGTAAATAAGCAATAACAATTTACAGAAAATAAATATTCTATCTCATGTTTAAAAATGCCTGAGCAAAACTACTCTTGGAAGGTCTAAGATTTTTCAGCTGTTTGTTTCATCACTGAGAAGAGGGAAGGATTTCTTGGCTGGTCTAAATTGAGACTTGATGTTTTATCTTAATACTCAGCCTATTCATCCTTTCCTGATATCTATGCCTTTTCATTCTGATATCATCAACATAACCATAACCTCTTCAATGCTATTTGTAGCAGCCAACGGACTTGTTATATTTGCATGATACACCCTCCATTCCAACAAATGATTATTATTATATGCATTCAATCCTTTATTAGCAATTGGCAAACATATCATCTTAAAGCGATGAAACTTAAGCATAACAAAAGTGTAAGCTAAGTGTAATTGAGCATTCAGCAAAAGATACAACATCTGCCAGTCCCAAGCTACAAACTGTCATGAACAAAGCATAAACGCGTAACTTATTCCCGTTGCTTTGACCACTCATGTGACTAGTTACCATTATAAACGTACAATACAGAATATAATGCAGATAGATAACAGACGCTTGGCTCCTACGCTAATACATATATATTTAGTTAAAATATGCCAACTTCAACCTTCAATAGAATGAAGTATTGTAGATTCTGCTAGCCAAGGTTTGAAGCAGATTGAGCACATCTTTTTTTTAAGTTGTCCCCTTCTAGAAATAGACAGTACTGCATGGTTTGCTTTCTTTATGATCTTGGTAACCTGTGACACCACTTCAGATGATTGGCTTATTTGTACCCCATCATCTCTTCATTTCTTCTTCAGAGCGAGATTTATGTAGTCCAAGTAATAAACTATCCCTCTGGTTTTCCTATCCAACTGTACTTCCTTGCATTTATCCAAATTGAATTTCTTTGGCATTTCTTTGCAAATGAATTTGACTTGCTAGCATGGCTCTACAACTTCTCAGTAACTGTGCAGAGAGGTAT
The DNA here is from genome assembly GCF_030144855.1 of Hypanus sabinus. Lineage (NCBI taxonomy): Eukaryota > Metazoa > Chordata > Chondrichthyes > Myliobatiformes > Dasyatidae > Hypanus > Hypanus sabinus. Next base: position 41,687,348 of record NC_082724.1, read on the forward strand.
TTTATTTTATCTACAGCAGTAATGTGGTTGGTACAGCATCTATCCACGTTAAGAAAAAAAAGCTTGATTTTAAATATGGAAACATTTCTGACTTTATCAAGTTAAGAAAAGCTCAGGTACAGTAACATGTGCCAGTTTATGCTGTTGACGACCAGCAGCAGTTTTCAGGACATAATCTGAATTGTTTTCTTTCCTCAATACATTGAAAATAAGTGATTAAACAGAAATGAAGTCTGTGTAATTTGAATCGATTAGGAGGCAATATGTAAGAACATATGAACAATCTTAATAGTGAGGCAGTCATTAGAACCCAGTGAAGCAAATAATGGACTTGTCACAAATGTCTCAATCATTCGAAACTATAACGATCTATGAAAAGAATTTAAATGAGACATGGAGGGTTATTCTGACTTGGAAGAATTGGAGATAGAATGAATCAATAGAGGTTTAACAAGAAGCAATTATGGAAAATAATGTCTGAAAAACTATTGAGATCAGGTTAAATGAAAATTTAAAAGAAACAAAATGGATATATTTTTGTATGACAATGATAGTAAATTTTTACTGAACTGAGGTAGGTAAAATAATGAATAATCAACATGGACTTCAAAAGGGAAAACCTTATTTGACCAATCTGAATTTTTGAGAAGATGACAATGTGTTGACAATAGCAATGTAGCAGATGTAACATATCAAGGTTTTCAGAAGAACATTGTCAAAAGAAAGATTAAATCCACACAGAGAGCAAACTTAGCATTAGGCTTTATTACTCAAAGGATAGAATTGAAAACCAAGGTAAATGTACTCAACCTACATTGAAACTTGCTAAGATTGCATTTTGAATGCAATGTTTATTTCTGGTCAACATATAATTGCAAATACATGGAAGCAATAGAAAGGGGGCAAAGTCTATTTGTCAAAGTAATACCAAAAATGAGAGTATGAACAAACTGAGTCTCTTAAGAAAAGGTATCTGAGCAGTGATCCAATTTTTTTTTTACAATCTGAACATTTTTGATAAAATGGAAAGGGAGAATATTTCAACTTTTAGGGAAGAATGAGCTATAAATATAAGAGGATCACACAGAAATACAACAGGTAATTGAAAGGAGACTTCTTTATCCAAGGAGTGGTAAGAAGATGGAAATCACTGTACCAAGGAATTACTTAAATTAATAGTATTGATGCATTTAAGGGCAAGCATATGAATGTAATGGAAAAAAAATCAAAGGATACAGAAGGGTTTAAATGACGAGAGGCCAAGGCTTAATTAGAGCAAGAACATCAACAGACATGAACTATGTGGGCTAAATGGCCTGTCTCTGTGCTGTATCTTTTATTTTGCTGTGCAATCAGTTAAAATACATAATCAGTCATGACCTAATTAAATAGAATGCAGTTAAACAGCTGAGTTGTCCACTCTTCTTCCCTTACTCTGCAAAATAGCTGACAGAGATTTGTAAACCACTGAAAGAAATAAACATCTGGAAAACAGAGAGCAGTTTGTCAAGTAGCACCAACTAATCTCATCATCTGGGTTCCAAATGTTAACAATGACCTTGACAATAAAGCCATCATGATTGGATTGTAATTAATCTGTGTGCAATGATAACTTCATACTGCATTTGCCAAAATGTTAACTTAAAAGGCAAATGAAATATTGGCATGTTAAAGGATGGTTTGTAATACAGCTTCTTTGGGTGATTGTGATAGAATTGCAGAAGTTATTTTGTGATGTTCTTATACTTTGCTATGTAAAGAAAGTAGGATATTTTCCATTGTACATATTACAGTACTCGATTGCTTCTCTCAAGAAGTTGTATCCTCAGGTTTCAATCCATACCAGCTGTCATTCTCATAAAATTTAATAAAAAGAAACAGAAGTTCAGTAAGGAAGTCGTACAGCTTATCCTGTATTATGGAGGAAAGATCAAGTTAAATTATTGTTCGTAGAAGTGGGTACTGTTTGTGGTGGATGCCCTGTCGATGAAGAAATATGACAAATTCAAATATAGTGGAATTCCCTTTATTCTTTTTCTATAAAATGTTTGCCATTGGAGGTAAATAATTAAATTCCTTATGAAATATTGTTGTACATAAATTATATCAACTTTTAGTTCACTATTTCAAAATTCCCTAATCACATCCATTTTTTTCAGATTTGGACGAGACGGTCCTTTACTGAGGAAGACTCAAAGCATTCACACATAGCTGATCAAAGTGACTTCAACACTGAAACTTTATCACAACTGGCAACAATTCCACTCTATGCTCTTTGAACTAAAATGGTTTAGAGAAAGGTTAATTGAAATGGGGAGATATAATTTGAAGCAAGAGTTTCTGATTGGATTACTACACTGCAAAGCCTACTCTGAAGAAGTTTAAATCCGCCATTCGACAGGAGTTCAGTGAAGGCCTCTCATCTCTCATTCTTTTTCTTCAGTCTAATTTAAGGATCTTGGTCCGAAATGTTGACTGTACTCTTTCCCAGAGATGCTGCCTGGCTTACTGAGATCCTCCAGCATTTTGTGTGTATTGCCAGGTATAATTTGAATTGACTATAAATCATTAACATCTTACCAGGAGCTAGAGCAGCAATAAGACATTTCAAGAAAGGTTGTCTGATTGAATAAAAGTAAAACTTTATTGACATTTCCTTCCTCAGAGTTGTGTTCACTTACTCCAATTTATTGTGGTCTTTTTAAATTGATTGTGCAGTTACCCTATGTTCAACACAATAAAAACTATCTAAGAGCTTGGAACAGAATAGTATTTTTATGATAAGAAATATTGATAAAATATTAGATATACATTTAACTTGGTCAAGACTAATATGAATTGTACCCCAGTTTCCCAAAGTGGTCTTCAAACCAAAGCAATAGCTCACCAAATAGTTTTGATCAGAAACCCAAGCATTTTGTAAGAAAAAGTTCTTGATACTTCATAAAGTCAAATAAATTGTTAAAAGCTCTGAAATTTTCCCCTCAGAGTTTGATTATGAGCTATCTACAAAGGATATTTTTGGCACAATAAACTGTGAGATCACATGTAAAACTTGTCCATACAACATTTGGCACATTTAAGGTGTTCATTTTGGAGAATGCTAGCTTCAGGCAAAATACATCAATTTCAACTCGAACTCCAATATACACACTGCAGATTATCACTTGCTTTGATGTTAGGCTATCTGATCAATTTTGATACTATTCTTCTGAAAGATGTATTATGGCAATATCTTATAAATTAGAAATAAAAACCAATACACAAATAGAGAATACAAAGCAATAGTCTCACACAATTTTTAATATGAACATTTTGATTTACCTTAGATAATGCATTAGTCACAGTTGAGTTTCACAGAAATAAATGAAGAGCTTGCCAAATAAGCATAAATTTCAATATTTTTCAGAAAGGTATTTGTTATTAACAAATCACACCCAACAAATTCTTTGACATTTATACCCTGATTAAAAAAATACAGCTGGAGATGTTGTAGCAGGAAGAGAGTTGACAAAGAATGAAATAAACAGAGAATACAATGAAAGGGAGATTCACAATTTCATACCCCATTGCTGAGAAAAGGCTGATAGCCCCAGCAATAAGGTCCAAATTACACACAGTTAGCTCTGATGGGCAGCCACTGTCACTTGCATGTCCAGCACTAGACTTACAGATTATCACGTAGTTAGAACAACAGATTAAAGTGCTCTTGAAGCCTCCCTGAGAAAATGTAACAGATTCAGTGATTAATAGTGATCTGCTTCCTGAAGCACTGTTTGTTTTGGCTGCTGTTCATTTTGTACAAACATCACTTCCTGTTCATAAACTGTTTTTACATCGTTTCCCGTGTGGGTTAATTTGGATTTTGACTTTGAGCAAGCAGAGTAGAAGGACATCCATCTCCATTCAGTCCTTATTTGTCCTTGAAAGTGCAATATATGTGAGATTAAGTTTTCTTAATATTGGTAAACAATTGGTAGATGTACTTTGAAGGAAGTATTATGTTTATCATTTATCTCTATTAAGCTATCATTGTGCCACATCTTCACCGCAGAATGTTTCATGTGTGTGTATTACTGATTTAACCCTGATTGTGAGAATATTCAATAATATTAGTATATTCAGACATGTGATGATTCTGTATTGTGTTCTAATGCATGTTTTATGCAACTTTCTACGGTTTCACAAAGTTTACTCATTAACCCTAAAGAAAGCTTCCAGCTTGTGTGATTTTTGAGAAGGTGTTTAACTCCCTGCCTAGCTTTGTACTCCATGCACCGTTCACTGGTTCATGCCAAATCAAAATGGAAATTAAACATTTGTGTCTTTCCACTGTAAGTGCACAGAACGTTGATTTAGATTAAACCCAGCACATGGAAACAACAAATAATACCCTCAACCAACACAAACAGGCCCTCAATCCATACGTCACACACTGGTCTCACTGGCTGCTTGAGAACACGTGGGAATGGAATGAAAGAAAACCTCAGAGACTTGAGCACACGAGTGTGTGTAAGTGGGGGTGGGGGGTGGTGCAGTAGGAGGAGGGAGAGGGGAAAAAACACCCACATTTCTTCTGTGAGTCTAATTGTGCTATTTCTATTAATTGTACACCAATACCATATATTTTCCATTCAATTTGCAATAAATTCTAGCTTTAGATTTCAAAACTAACTTCGTTTCTTTGACTGTTGCATATTTTATCCAGTCATTTATAATTATTTGATGTACTTCTTTCTAGTCTTCAGGACTTCATCAATGCCAATGTGACCTGCTTTAATACCCTTTATCAAGGGTATGTGCAGATTTTCAACAAGTGCCAAAAGACTAATCACAAAACAACTTATTTCAAGAGTTTCTCATCCTAACATCACAGACTTTTGTCATCTGCTTTACAGTAATTCACAATTTATCCTTTACTTATTTAAAAATAAAGCAATGCTTATACAAGGCTTGGATGTGCGCATTGATGTATAATTGGTATTTTCTATTCAATTAGTTTGCCTATTTTTTTAGTCTGGTAATGTTCCATAAAACTTTAAGTAGAAACAGAAGTAGACCATTCCAGCACTCATTCTGTATTCAGTGTCATAATGGTTTTCTTTCCCCAGTGCCACTTACTTGCTGTAACCATATATTCTTCGACTTCCTCAAGGCCTAAGAATCTACTGATCTATGTTTTAAATATAGTCGGCAGCTGGGTCTCCATAGTTCTTTTAGGAATTAATTCTAAGTATATAATAATCTGGGTGAAGAGGTGTCTTGTTATCCCAATGCTGAGTGTTTATTTAGAAACAACGACACCTGTTTCTTGATACTCCAGTCAAGGACAGCATTATTCCTGCATCTATGCTATTAAATGCCATTAAAGTGCTATACTTTTCAATGAGTTCAGTTCTGATTCTTCTAGCCTCAGGATAATGCTAACCTAATCTACCTATTCTTAAACACCATCATTTCATGAACTTCTATAGTGAATCTTCTCTTCATTCCTTCCCTCATAGGTATATCCTTTCTCGTGTATGGAAAACAAACTCCATTTGCAGTCTTACCAGACCTCAATATAATTTTACATAGTCATTACTTTTTCACCCATATCCTTTCAGAATAAATGCCAACATATCATTTTCATTCTGATTTGCTTGCTGAACCTGCAGTTAACTTTCAGAGATCCATGTATGACAACTAAACCCCTCTGATCACCACCACCCTTCAGTTACTCAACATTTAACCAAAGTAGATGACTCACATTTTTCACACCATGCATCATTTTCTTTGTTCTTGTCCCTTCAAGCATCCTGTCAATATTTCTTCAAAGTCACTCCATGTTAATATTTTGAAGAATATCATCAACTTATCTGGTTTACTATATGCAATCATCTCATACGAGTCATTCACAAAGAGGGCCTAGTACCAGTCTCAGCAATACTTTTTTTATTGCAGCATGACAACAGAAAAATGATAATTGTTTTTATATTCTACTTTACACCCATTAACCAATTTACCATGTATGTCAATAGACTACCATGTGCTCTATTATTATATATTATCATGAGCTCTATTTTTGGTATTTAATCTGTGTAGTTCCTTTATGAAGGCCTTCTAAAAATCCAACTACACCATATAAACTCTTTGTATTTGCATACTTTAATAGTTATAACCTCAAAAAATCCAAAGAATTTGTGAACCATGATTTTCCTTTCATATCTGTCCAATGCTATTTTTATTTTCCAAGTGCACCTGTTATCATATACTTAATGAAAAGTTACAACTCTTTCCCTTCGACTGCTATCAGGCTAACTCATTTATAGTGACCCATTTTCTTTCTCTCTCCTTATTTAAATAACAGAATTATATTTACTTCTTTCCAAGCTGTTAGTACCATTTTAGAATCTATGAATAATTTAAAATAGACAGCTAGTGCATTTTGTGTTTTAATAGCCACTTTCTTCAAAACACTAAGATGCCAGACATCATGAATTTGAGGTATATTGTTTTAACTTGCTCAGTCCTTATAATTTTTTATTGATGCCAAAATCTTGGAGTGTCTTATTTTCTTTAAACCACCAATTCACCGTTGTTTTATAAGTTTTCTGTGTCTTCTTCCACGCAGACAGATGCAAACTATGTGTTTAGTTTCACTGTCTTTTCTTTATTCCCAAATATAATTTGTTCGGGTCAGTCTTGAAGAGATTGACATCAACTTTTGCTAACCTTTCTTCCAATATAGCTGAAGAAAGTTGTGTTTCCATGCTTCTTGCTCAGCTGGTCTCATACTCCCATTTTTCCTTCATTATCAATGCCTTAGTTTTCCATTATCTAATTCTGAAATTTTCCTTATCTTGCCTTACGACTTTTCTTTTGGATCTCACTTGATTGATAGCTATAGCTGAACATCTTTTCCTCTTGTGTTTTATCTCTGACAGGAAACATGTTGAAAATTCTGTTAGTACTTTAAAAGTTAGGCATTGATGATTTAATGTCAGATGTAGTTTCTTAATTTACCATTATCAATTCATATGTTATGAACATTGTTTCACATTGAACTAAATGTGACATGTGCAGGGTGTTTAAAGACCAAATGCACAGAATACAGGACAAGAATGTTCCAGTCAGAAGGAAGGACAAGGATGACATGGTAAGAGAATCCTGGAAGTTGAGAAAGGTGATAAATTTAGTCAAGAAGAAAAAGGAAAAATATGTAAAGCTTAGGGAGGTAGAAGCAAACAGATTCCAGGAGGAAAGCCAGTAAGGGTCATAGAAAATCCCTGATAAATAGGATTACAGAGAATCCAAAAGGCATTTTATACATACATCCAGAGCAAGAGGATAATTAGGAAGAGGGTAGAAACAGTTAAGGATAAAGTGGATAACATTTATTTGTACATGGAGGATGCCGGAGGAGTTCTTAATGAGTACTTTACATCATTATTTTCCAAAGATAAGGCTGTGGAGGATACAGAGATTGAAGCTGAGTATATTAACATGCTGCAACATTTTGAAATAGAAGAAGAGGTAGCTTTGGGTGCCTTAAATAGCCTTAAGGTGGATAAGTTTCCAGGGCCTGAGGGGATATACCACAGTTACTGAGAGAGGCAAAAGAAAAGATTGCTGGGATCTGACCAATATCTTGCTGTCCAATGTAGCCTCTTAAGATTCTGGAGGACTGAGGAGTAGCTAATTTTGTTCCATTATTCAAAAAGGGAACCAGAGATAATACTAGAAACTATAGATCGCTGCATCTAACATCAACGGTAGGGAATTTACTAGAGAGAATTCTTAGGGATAGAATTTGTGAAGATTTGGTATGATGGATATCCACTTGTTGGCCAATAGGATTCTTTCTCTTTCTCTGTCCTGCCAAAAGGTGTCAGCCCAAAACAATGACTGTGCACTTTTTCGACAGGTGCTGCCTGGCCTGCTGAGTTCCTTCAGCAATTTGAGTCTGACGCTTCTCTTTCTTGATTGCTTGCTAATCCTGTTTTTTTTTAAACACAGCATCGACCACTTGTAAGATCACAAAAAGATGCAAATAAACTTTCAACTAATTCAGTTGTTTGACTTCTGGTCATCAAAGGAAATCAATCTTTAGTTCTTGAAACATAAATGGAAAACACTTTGGGGTAAAAACAAGTATTGTTTTGCAAATCAGCTTTGTGGATATTAGACTTTCTGTTTGGGAGGAGCAAGGGATGGCTCAATACACCTTCTTTATTACTGCTCAAGATGTATTATAAAACAATAGGTTGTTTAATTTGGTTTGTTTCAAACAGATAAGCTGACTCCTAAGTTGCTCAATTCAAGGAAGCTTGCAAAAGAGATGGATATTATTTAGCTTATCAATAACTGATGTGTATACAGTTGGATGGTTTTATGTGCTCAAGAAAGTTAGCTTCACAATTTTACAGCATTAATGGCAGGCAGCTAAAGAATTAGGACTCCAAAATGCTTTTAGACTGTTTGTGTTGAAAGGGCATTTGAGGAAATATTATATCCATGTGAAGTCACCCAAGTAGTAGAAAAAAAGGAATACATCTGGAGGCAGTTTGGAATGGTTGAAGAACATCAAGAAGAATGATAGGAAGATCTGTGAATAGAATCGATCCTTCTACCTTTACTTTTTTGTGAAAGACGATGTGTTAGTCTGCACCACTGTGTGTCTTTTTAGTTTATAGGAATTGCTTCTGTGTTTTGGAAATACTTTGAGTTTAAGCAATGCTTTGTGTTTTAGAAACAATTTGTAATTAGAAAATAAATAGTTAAGATAGAAATCCTATGTGAGTTTAAAGGTCATAGAGTCACAGAAAAGTACAGCATAAAAGCAGGACCTTCGCCCTATCTAGTCCATGCCAAAACCATTTAAACCTCCTACTCCCATCAATCTACACTGGGACCATAGCCCTCCATATCCTCCATATTCCTGTTGTAAATTCTCTGAAGTGTTGAAGTCAAGCTCACATGCGCTACACAGCTTTTCCACAGTTGCATGGCCCTCTGAGTGAAGAGGTTACCCCTCATGCTCCCCTTAAACTTTTCACCTTTCACCCATGACCCACAACCTCTAGTTGTAGCCCCGTTCAATCCCTGTTGAAAAAGCTTGCTTGCATTTTCCTAACTATACCCTTCATAATTTTGAATCCCTCTATCATCCCCCTCAATCTTCTACATCCCAAGGAATAAAGTCCTAACCTATTCAATCTTTCCTTATAACTCAGGTCCTCCAGTCCTGGCAACATCCTTATAATTTTTTTTTGTACACTTCCAATCTTATTTATTTCTTTCCTGTAGGTAGGTAACTAAAACTGCGCACAATACTCTATATTCTATTTCATCAAGGTCTTAAACAGCTTCAGCATAGCATCCCAGCTCTTGTACTCAATACTTCGATTTATGAAGGCCAACGTGTCAAAATCTTGTTTATGACCCTATCTCTCTGAGACACTACTTTCAGTGAATTATAGACCTGTATTCCCAGATCCCTTTGTTCTACCGCACTCCTCAGTGCCCTGCCATTCACTGTGTAAGACCTACACTGGCAGGATCTACTGAAGTGCAACACCTCACAGTTGTCTGCATTAAATTCCATCTGCCATTTTTCAGCTCACTTTTCCAACTGGTCCAGATTCCACTACAAGCTCTGATACTCTTCCTCACTGTCCACAACACCTCCAAATGTGGTGTCACCCTCAAATTTGCTTGTGGACTTAAACACATATCATCCGGATCATTAACACAGATAACAAGCCACAGACACAGCAACAATCCCTGCGGCACTCCATTAGTCACAGGCCTCCAGTCAGAGAAACAACCATCTACTACCACCCATGTGGTCAGCAAACACAATACCATCACATTGGAAAACCATGCACTGCCGAATTACAGAGACCAGCATTGCTTTGTGCTGGGCAAGACGTATCTTATGAACTTGATTGAGTTTTTTGATGAGGTGATTGATGAAGGTAGAGCTGTGGATGCTTTTACATGGATTTATTAAGATGTGTGACAAGGTCCCTCATGGGATGATCATCTGGGAGATACATGGTATCCATGATGATTTGACTGCAGGGATCTGCACTGGGACCTCTTCTGTTTGTGATGTATTTTAATGACCTGGATGAAAATAAAGATGGGTCAGTTATTTTATTTATTTTATTTCTTACAGCCTTGAGAGCAAAAATGTTTATGTTGCTTCTCCATCACAATGTACAAGCAACAAAAGTGAGAAATGTGGGAGGATCTTGCCCAAGTTTGCAGATGACATGAATATTGCTGGTGTTGTGGATAGCAGAAAAGACTGGCAGTGAATAAAGCGAGATTTAGCTCAGTTGCAGGTACGTGCAGAGAAATGACAGACAAATTTAAACCAACAAATATGAAGTGAGCAGAGTGATCTTGGGGTTCATGTTTATATCTCTATGAAAGTGGCTACTCTGGTTGATAGGATGGTTAAGAAGACATATGGCACGCTCGCCTTTATTAGTCAAAGTCCTGAGTTCAAAATTCAATTAGTTATCTTGCAACTTTACAAAACTCTAGTTAAGTCACATCAGAAGTACTGCATACAGTTCTGGTCGCTCAATTAGAGGAAGGATGTCGAGACTTTGGAAAAGGTGCAGACATTTTAATAAATGTTTTTACATCTTCTAACGATTATGCAATCAAGTTTTTTCTAAGCTATTGTCTTGGAAATAAGCCTAAATTGTTAGTTTCCATTATTTACTCTTAATATTGTACTTCGAATTAGAATATTTTTAAAGAAAAGTAATCTGCATTTTTGTGAATCCTCATTTGCGCCTGACATTTAAAAAAATCTCCAAGTCAAACTTTCCTTATTCTCCCTTTTTTCTCCACCTGAGTGTGATATATTATACAAAAAAGAATGATATTGGATTATACAAGCACTGTTTTAATATCCAGCAGAAAGAGATTATTGCAAAGAATTTTTTCCCCGATTTAAAGGAAAAATAATTAGTACCGAGTTCTTTTTTGCCCAGTGAAAGGGAAGGACAAGAATTCAATGACACATTAATGGTGATTTAAGATATACTCAGTTTAAATCTTTACACCCATCCAAATAATTTCAATGCTTTATTATAAATCTGATCAGATCACTAATAAAAATGGATCTGAAGAGGATTAGATAGATTGAGCTAATTATTCCCCATAAAATACCTAACTGAAACTGCAAAAAGGAAAGTGTAAATTTTGTAATTTTTTCCAAGTACATTTCTGAAGAAAAATGATATTTCTCATTCATATACAGTAGGTGTTAATTAACAGAAAGTACAAATGATTTTTTGCATGCAGGAGGTTAAAATGAGGATGTTTTTTTCTTTGTCTCTAAGGATTCCTGCCGTTTTATTTACCAAAAGATGCCTCAAACATGCAAGTCAGAGGAGAAGGGACAAAAGTTTGAGGGCAAAGGTTTAAGCTCATGACAGGTCAAGTGAAGTTTGTTTTCAGGTGCACAACTACCGTGAGATACATGTCCAATGAAAAATGTGCTTTCAGTAGCATCACAGCCATGTTGATTCCAAACACACAAAACATAAATCACTGTACAGCCAAGACAGTGAAGACTACAAAACAAGGCATTAATAAGATAAGACTGCTGAATGGATCCTGACCCGGATCTGGGCCGTACCTTCCAAATATCTGGACCTGACTTGCACTACTTTACTTTTCTTTTTCTATTTTCTAATTATGAGTTGTAATTTAAACTTTTATTATATTTACTTCAATTTGTATTTCAGGGAGTGCGAAGCGCAGAATCAAATATCACTGTAATGATTGTACACTGTAGTATCAATTGTTTGGTGACAATAAAGTAAGTAAAGTAATGGAAAAAGAGCAAATCAGAAATAAATCCATAAGAGTGAAGGAGGTGGCCTGAAGTGTTCTGCTACTGAGGAAGTTTGGCAATGTTAGGACTGGTTCAAGATCTTGATGATTATAGTGAAGTAGCTGTCCCTGAACCTGGAAGTATGTGACTTCAGGATTCTTTATCTCCTACCTGAAGGGGGCAGTGAAAAGAGAACAAGACACAGCACATTTGTCTTAGTGAATAAAAGTAGTTAAAGTGATCACACCAACAACATAAGCTATCACCTGTCTTTCAGAGAAAATATTATCTCATTTTTATAAGGTTCATCTCAACTGCATCTGAAGAGTTCCTTGTAGAAGTTTTTTGTTGGTATAGACCAGATTAGAACACAAGTCTGTAGTGTTTTTTTTCTAATCAGATCTGTTTGTATCTTTTAATGAAAATTCAGGATTCCCAGTAACTGCAGTTATTAAACTCTGAAAATGCTAAATACACTCAGGTCAGGGAGAATCTGTAGCAATAAACACAAAGTTGACGTTTAATGTTAAAGACCCTTCATCAGAAATGGCAAAGAGAAAAGGTAGTATTAAATTGCTGGGAGGATGAACGTGGGTGGGGAGCTGAACAGACAGGACAGGAGGAAAAATTCAGATAACAAAAGGGCCACAGCAGGACAAGCTGTAGATTAAGTCATCTGGTGGATAAGTTAATGCTCTTGTTTGACAATCTTGATATCCCTTCATTCATGTTTTCTGTCTAACACCTCTCATAGTCCAAGGTAGTCAGTCATTGAACTACCACCACATCAATCTCTCTTTAAATGTAATACCTACAATGCTGCAACCCTAATGCTTCTACTTATAGATTCAGATATGGATATCCTATTGCTGACACACAGAAAGCACAGTGTTGCTACTTGCACTCCCACTGGTCGATATATGCATTTGCAGGCAGGACAGAACAAGCAACAACAATGTCTGAAAAACACAAACACAGACAATACAGAGAGAAAACAAAAGTGGTGTAAAACACAATTCAAGTGTATCAGACTTATCACTATATTGGAAGACCATTGGCTCTGAAAATGGACCCTGCCTCAGAGAGAATATCAGGGATGAAAATGGGGACAAGGAGAAGAGTAGAAAGTCATCCGAACGAGTCATCAGAAACAAGCAATGAATCAAACCAAGCTGCAACATTTAGTTTAACTGAGTCAAGATGTCTGACTGAGACTTTTGGGTCTGGGAGAAGGTTGGGTTTGCTGTACCTCTTCTTACCCTACCCTTACTCTGCTCATCATCTTGTCACAGATGAACACACCTAGATACAGCAAAACAGACCTATGTTCTGCACCTGGCAACTCATGTTCACTATCAAGAGATACCAGAAGATATCTGACAGTGATACCTGATACTGTGGACATCGGGGGAAGTGCTGGTGATCAGTCATGCTGGGTGAAAGGGGTACGGGGAGGCATTTTTAAAAAAAAAATCTCCAATGCAATTCCTTCTTCCACTAGACCTCCCAATTAGAATGAAAAAATTAACACATTATTTATGTTAATCTCAATTACTTGACTACACTAATTAACTTGTATCTATGCAATCTCTCTCGAATCCCAAGAGAGTCCTTAGCTTCTGTGCAAAGTAATTAGTTATTTAAAAACAAAGTCCTAAAATTTTATTCTCACCTAATTAGATGCACTGAACTTGTTCTGCAGGAAAAGAAGACTTACTTTTCCTGCCTCAGGAAGCTCATCTCCTTATAACTTATGTAGTGACCAAGACTTAGTGAGAGCTCTGCGGTAATGAAAGCAGCTGTTGTTCAAGACATCTGTCAATACGTAGAGAGCTTAGTCAAATTGATGTTGATGGGAAGAGAGAGGAAGGTACTCACTCAGCTCTTGCTTAGCAAATATACTTATGCTATCCTCATGGTAACAGGTCTATTTCAGTAAGCTGTGTGGAATGACTAAGTAATACAACCACACGGAGATAGAAAGTTCAGTTATCTTTATAGTTTTTGTCATCTACCTAACAGAATAGAATGATTTATAGAATGTGCTGTCTTGACTATGAGATATCTTGAAAGAGGACTGTACAATCCATAAAACCATAAGTTATACTATAGGAACAGTACTAAGCCATCCAGCCCATCAAGTCTGCTCCACCATTCCATCATAACTGATTAATTATTCCTCAGAATTCTGTTCTCCCTCCTTTCTGTATCCTTTGATGTCCTAACTAATCAAGAACCTATCAACCTCTGCTTTAAGTATACTCTTAATGGGTTGGTCTCCGCAGTCGTCTGCGGCCATGAATTCCACAGATTTACCACCACCTGGTGAAAGAAATTCCTCCTCATTTCTGTTCTAAAGGGACATCATTATATTTGAAGGTTGTGTCATCTGGTGCTAGACACCCCATTGTAGGACACATCCTTTCCACATCTATTCTATCTAGGCCTTTCAATATTCAATGACTGTCATAGAGATTCCCTCCCTCATTCTTCTAAACTCCCATGAGTACATGCCCGGAATTACCAAACTCTTCTCATATGTTAACCCTTTCACTCCTCTGATCACTCTCCAATGCCAGCACATCTTTTCTCAGATAAGGGGCCCAAAACTGCCCACAATACTCCAAGTACAAAATGTCTGATGCATTATAAAGCCTCAGTATTACATCCTTGCTCTTATATTACAGTTGTCTCAAAATCAATGCTCTATTTGCCTTCCTTACCACAGACTCAACCTGCAAATTAATATTCAGGGAATCCTGCAAAGCCTCCTAAATCCTTTCTCACCTCAGATACTTTAATTTTCTCCGCATGTAGAAAATAGTTTATGCATTTATTCTTTCTACCAAAGTGGACAAGTATACACTTCCTGACACTCTATTCCATCTGCCATTTCTTTGTCCATCCTCCCAACCTGTCTAGGATCTTCTGTAGACTCCCTCCCACTCCACTGTTGATATACTGTATAATGTGAAATGAGGCAGTTCCAATAATGACTACTGTGGAACACCACCAGTTACTGGCAGCCAACCAGAATAGGACACCCTTTATTCCCACTCTTTGCCTCCTGCCAGGCAGTTAATATTCTATCCATGCTGGTATCTTTCCTGTAATACAACAGACTCTTACATTGTAAAGCAGCCTCCTATGCAACAACTTGTCTAAGCCCTTCTGAAAATCCAAGTATACAATATTCACTGACTCTCCTTTGTCTATCCTGCATGTTAGTTCTTCAAGGAATTATAACAGATTTGTCAGGCAAAATATCTCCTTAAGAAACCATGCTGACTTTGGCCGATTTTATCATGTGCCTCCTACTACCTTGAAACCTCATCCTTAATAATGGACTCTAATAGCTTCCCAACCATTGAAGTCAGGCTAAATGGCCTATAATCTCTTTTCTTCTGACTCCCTCCCTAATTAAAGAGTGGAGTGATATTTATAATTTTCTAGTCCTCCAGAACCATTCCAAGATCTAGTACTTCTTGATAATCATTACTATTCCTGCACAATTTCTTCAGAACCCTGGGACGTAGTCCATCTGTCCATGTGACTAAACTACCCACAGACCTTTCAGCTTCCCAAGCACCCTCTCCTAAGTATTAGCAACTATACTCACTTCTGTCCCTGACACTCTCGAATTTATTGCATACTGTTAGTGTCTTTCACATTAAAATCTAATACAAAATACTTATTAAGTTTGTCCACCACATCTTTTGTCCTCATTAATACCTCTCCAGCATCATTTTTCAGCAGTCCAATATCCACTCTCACCTCTGTTTTTCTCTTTATATAGGTGAGAAATTTTTGGTATTCTCTATCACATTATTAGCTAACTTACTTTCATATCTCATCTTTTCTCTCATTCTTTTTTTGTTTGCCTTCTGCTGGTTTTTAAAAGATTACCAATCCTCTACCTTCCCATTAATTTTTGCTATATTTATATACCCTCTGTTTTGCTTTTATCCTGTCTTTGACTTCCCTTGTCAGCCACTGTTGCCTCATCCTCCCCTTAGAATACTTTGTTATCTTTGCAATGAATCTATCCTCAGCCTTCCGAACTCCCCCCAGAAATTCCAGCTGTTGCTGATCTGCCATTATCACTGAGAGTGTTCCCTTCCACCCATCTATGGTCAGCTCCTCTCTCATGCCTCTGTAACTTCCTTTACCCCACTCTAATACTAATATATCTGACTTTAGCTTCTCCCTCTCAAACTGCAGGGTGTGTTCTATCATATTATTATCATTGGCCCCTAAGGGTTCCTTTACCTTATGCTCCCTATTCAAATCTGGTTCACTCCATGATATCTGTTCCAGAATTGCCTTTCTGCTAATGAGCTCAACCACAAACTACTCTAAAACACCATCTTGCAGGAATCCTAGAAATTCCTTCTCTTGCGATGCTGCATCAAGCTGATATTCTCAATCTATGTGCATATTGAAATCCCCCATGACAATTGTAACATTGCCCTTTTTACCTGCCTTTTCAATATCCCATTTTAATTTATACCCGAAATCCTGGCTACTGTTCAGGGGCCTGTATATAACAACCATCATGGTCTTTTTACCTTTGCTGTTTCTTAACTCTACCAATGAGGATTCTATATCTTCCAATCCTATGTAATCCCTCTCTGAGGATTTGACTTCATTTTTAACTAACAGAGCCACCCTACCCTCTCTGCCTACCTGCCTGTCCTTTTGATACAAGGTATATACTTGGATGTTAGTTCCTAACTATGATCTTCTTTTAGCCACGTCTCAGAGATGTTCACAATATCATACCTGCCAATCTCTAACTGTACTACTAGACCATCTATCTTATTCCGTATACACAATCGTTTCAAATATAAAACCTTCAGTACTGCTTCATCACCCTTTTCAATTTTATCCCCATGTTACACTTCAACTCATCCCACTGACTGCAATTTTGCCCTATCAGCTGCTTATCCTTCCTCACAGTCTCACTATACAATGTATACTTGTATACTAATTGCCCCTATCACTTTAGTTACCATCACCCTGCCAAATTAGTTTAGACCTTCCCCCAAAACTCTAACAAACCTGACCACAAGGATGTTAGTCTCCCCTTTGTGTTCAGTTGTAACCCTTCCTTTTTGTAAAGTTCATACCTTCCCTGGAATAGATCCCAATGATCCAGAAATCTGAAACCCCGACCCCTGCAACACTTCCTCAGACACTCATTCAAATGTATGATCATCCAATTGCTGCCCTAATTATCAAACAGCACTGGGAGTAATCCAGAGATCACTACTTTGCAGGTTCTGCTCTTCAAACTCTTCCTTAACTCTCTACACACACTGTGCAGGACCTCTTCCCCTTTTTGACCTATGTCATTGGTGCCAATATGCTCAATGACCTCTTGCTTCTAACCCTCCCTCTTGAGAAACTTCTACAGCTGCTCTGAGACATCCTGGACCTGGGGTCAACTCACAAGCCTGGCAGCCACAGAATCCGATGTCTGGCACCTTAACTATTGATGCACCTATCACTATTGCTCAATTTGACTTTACCCTTCTTTGCTGAACATATGCAAAATGCTGGATGAGTTCAGCAGGTCTGGCTGCATCTATGGAAATAAATACAGTTACTAATTTGAGCGAGTCCCTTAATCAGGATAGGAAAGAGAGGGGGAAGATGCCAGAAAATAAAGGAGGAGAGGAAAGAGAACAAGCTGGAAGGTGCAAAGTAAAGACAGATGGGTTGGGGAAGGAGGAATGAAATAAGAAGCTGGGAGGTGATAGGTGGAAAAATAAAGGGCTAGAGAAGAAGGGATCAGATAGGAGAGGAGAGTGGACCATGGGAGAAAGGGAAGGTGGAGGGGCACCAGGTAGGAGAGGAGAAGAGGAAAGAGGCCAGACGGGGAATTGAAGAAGAGGGAAAGGAGAGAGTGAAAAAGTTACCAGAGGATGGAGAAATCTCAGTTTATTCTATCAGTTTGGAGGCTACCTAGATGGAATATGAGGCACTACTCCTCTGACCTGAGAGCAGCCTCATCACGGCAGAAGAGGAGGCCTTGGATCGACAAGTTGGAACAGGAATAAAGATACCAAAATGTTTGAACACCGGGGAATCCTGCTATTTGTGGATGGAGTGGAGGTGCTCGACAAAGCAGTCCCCCAATCTATATTGGGTCTCATCAATGCAGAGGAGACGCATCAGGAGCACCAGATACAGTGGACAACCCTGACAGATTCGCAGGTGACATGTGGCATCAACCAGAAAGACTGCTTGAAGCCCCGTATGGAGTTGAGGGAGAATGCGAATGGGCCAGTATAGCACTTCTGATGCTTGCAGAATTAACAGGAAGGGAGATGAGTTGGGATGGTTGGACAGTAATGAGGTATTTGGTGATAGGGTCCCATTGAAGATAATGGAGGTTGCAGAGATGATGTGTTGGACGTGAAGGCTCATAAAATGTTAGGTGAGGACAAGAGGAACTCTATCGCTGCTAAGGTAGTAGGAATATGGGGTGAACACGGATGTCTTGGAAATGGAGGGATGCGGATAAGGGCAGCATCAATGTTGGAGGAAGGGAAACACCATTCGTTGAATAAAAAGAACACCTTAGATGTCCTAGAAAGGAAATCCTCATCCTGGGAACAGATGTGATGTAGACAAAGGAACTGAGATAAGAGAATAGCACCTTTACATAAGAGAGGGTGAGAAGAGGTACTATCAAGTTCACCATGGGAATCGGTAGGTTTATAAAATATATCGGTAGACAGTTTGTCACCAGAGAAACACATACAACATGCTGGAGGAACTCAGCAGGTTGGGCAGCATCTGCGGAAACGTTATCTGTTCGTATCCACGGATGCTGCCGGACCTGCTGAGTTCCTCCAGCGTGTTGTACATGTTGCTTTGACCCCAGCATCTGCAGTGTATTTTGTGTTTGTCTCCAGAGGTGGAGACAGAGGGAGATTGAGAAAGGGGAGTGAGACCTCTGAAAGCACCAAATAAATTTAAGGGCAGGGTGGAAGTTGGAGGCAATGTTGATGAAATTGATAAGCTCAGCATGAGTGCATGAAGCTGCAACAGTGCAATCATTAATGTAGTGCAGTAAGAATTGGGGAGCATTACCAGGTAAGCTTGGAACATGGACTGTTCCACGTAGCCAACAACATGACAAGTATAACAAGGGCCCATGCAGGTGCCCACAGCTACACCTTGAGTTTGGAGGAAATGGGACGAGACAAAAGAAAAATTGTTGAGGTTGAACCCCAATTCTGCCCGAATGTGGTGGTGGGTCTGTGGCTAAGAAAGAAGCAGAGAGCTTTAAGGGTTTCTGGATGCGGTATGTTTATGATATGCTTTAAGATTGGTGCTTCATTAAAGGAATATATATTTTAATGAAGGGTCTTGCTTAGAGCTCTTGGACAAAAAAGAACACACCAGTGTGAGCTCCTATTATTTCTTGTACTTGTTTGGATAATTCTCATATGGACTTGGTTGAATGGCACAAATCCAAAGAGAACATGCATCTATCATTTCAGGTCTGTTAAAAAAAAAACAAACCTGGTTAAGGTCTCTCAATGTTGCCTTTAATATTTTTAAAACCATTAGGACTATTTAGCCAAGGAATCATTACTGAAATACAGAAGTGGTATTTTATCCGTTGTCTTTACAACTGTTCCAGAGTTGTCCAAAGAAATTGCTTTAATGTAAAACATAAGCCCAAGTCATAAATAACACCATGTTATGGGATATTAGTCAAATTAGATGAAAACCAGCTACTATGCACATGAAACTGCCTCCTTACCCAGCCCTGGGCAGTAAGAAACAATCTAGCAACACATCTAGAGCAGGAAGAACTCTGTTGCTGAGTGGTGTCTTCCTTCAATTCCACTACCTCCTCCTCCTCCTCTTTCATTATTAGCAACTCACCTCCCTCAGTTATGTCTCCTTCTTTTCCTGCAATGCCTTAACTTTTCCTTGCCCTAACACAGGGAAAAACTAAGCTCCCTTAAGTTATTGTTTTGATAAATGTAGCAATGATGCAATGACCAGTGCTGACTGGAGATGATTGCAGTCCTAGACCAATCCTAGAACCTTCACTTAGAGCTAGACTTAACAATAATCTGAGATATTGACCATAAAGTTCATGCAAAATTTCTGTTCAGGCAAAGTTATCTGATACTAGCCATATAAAGGTACAATTTGTCTATTAGCCATTTAAGTTTAAATTGAAATGAAGTACATGTGAAAAATACCCAAGTGGTAACTCAAAAGCCTAATTATATACATCAACAACTAAATTTGGAAATTGCATTCTCTGCAACATAAGATGCCAGCAAACCTTTGGAGTGCCAGTTCTCAAAAATAATTAAATGGAAATAGAAGACACGGATCCAAGCAGCTACTAAATGTTTACAGAATTATTGTCCAAGACAGATCATGAAGAGGAACTTGGGAACAAACCAGCTGCAACTAATTGAAATATTACTGAACACAAAAAAAAAGGATGCGGAAAGAGGGGAATTTAGATCATCTTGGCAATACAGTTTCCTAAAGGGACCCTTTTCAGGACTAATTAGTTAACATAAGCTAAGAAGGCCCTACCTATAGAAAAGCTCTGATCACACATGGAATAGGCCATCAGGTCATGACCTTCAAACGATTCAAAGCATTGCTCTAAATATATAATTCAACTACATACGAGGGGTGATTGGTAAGTTTGTGGCCTGAGGTAGAAGGAGTCAATTTTAGAAAACCTAGCACATTTATTTTTCAACATAGTCCCCTCCTACATGTACACACTTAGTCCTGAAGTCGTGGAGCATACGGATCCCTTCTTTGTGGAAGTGGTCCACAGCAGGGTTGATTGATAAGTTCCTGTCCTAAGGTAGAAGTAGATGAGTTATTAACTTCAAACTTCCTGCATTATCACTCAAAGAGTTGAACGGCACGTGCATGTACTGAGAACATCTTGGACGTCTAGGTGATCCACAGCAGGGGTGATTGATAAGTTTGTGGCCTAAGATAAGGAGATGAGTTATACAGCTCTTGTTACATGCACATGCAGTTCAACTCTTTGAGTGAAAATGCAGAAAGTTTGAAGTTAATAACTTATTTCCTTCTACCTTAGGCCACAAAGTTATCAGTCACCCCATGCTGTGGACCTCTTCTGGAGGTCCAAGACACCAACTTCTACAAAGAAGGGGTCCGTATGCTCCATGACCACTGAACTAAGTGTGTGAATGTAGGAAAAATAAATGTGCTAGGTTTTCTAAAATTGACTCCTTCTACCTTAGGCCACAAACTTATCAATCACCCCTCATATTTCAACTGCATTGAATGCTGCCTGATTATACAGAAATTAGAAGATTCTGACCATGTAATCTTAACAAAGTACAACAGATATTCTTTTTAAAGTTCAAAGTACATTTATTACCAAAGTATGCATACTATATGTATACTATATACTTGAGATTCATCTCCTCACAGGCAGCCACACTACAAAGAAACCCAATACAATCCATTAAAATAAAAGACAGTCAAACACCCAAGGTGCAGAACAAAAACCAAATTGTGTAAACAATAAAATTAAGCAAATAACATTCAAAACTAAAATTCGTGAAAGAGAGTTGACATCCATGAAGCCAATCGTCAGGGCAGCTGGTTCAGTAGCCTGTTAGTTGCAGGCCACAGCTTTAGTTCAGCATAGACAGATAAAACTTGCCAAGATTTAGAATGCAATTATCAGTACAAAAGAATGATCTAAATCAGGGAGGAATATGGATTTTGTTGCACTCAGTGTAACAGTTTAAGTAATGACATTAGAGGCTTAGCAGGAAAACATTATCCTTGTGAATAGCATGTACCAGAGTATCACATGAGAATTTATAAGCTAATTTCGAGTAACATGAATTTTGATATTACATCGGGAACTGAAATGAACTCATTCTGACTAATCAGTTACACTCAATTGCCATTTTATTAGGTACACCTGCTCATTAATTCTAATATATAATCAGCAAATCATGTGGCAGCAACTCAATGCATAAAAGCATGCAGACATGTTCAAGAAGTTCAGATGTTGTTAGAATGAGGAGGAAGTATGATGTAAGTGACTTTGACCATGGAATAATTGTCGGTGCCATATGGGCTGGTTTGAGTACCTCTGGAACTGCTAATTTCCTAGAATTTTCATGCATAAGAGTCACTAGAGTTTCGAGAAAATGGTGTAACAAAAGTCAGCCAGTGGGTGGCCATTCTGTGGGTGTTAACACCTTGTTAATGAGAGATGTTAGAGGACATTGGCAGACTGGTTCAAGTTGACAGCAAGGCGACAGTAACTCAAATAACTACGAGTTGCAATAGTGGTATGCAGTAGAGCATCTCTAAAGACAGAACACATTGAACTGTGAAATGGATGGGCTACAGCAGACTAAGGCCCAAACATACACTCAGTGGCCAATTTATTAGCTACAGGAAAGACTTAATAAAGTGGCCAATGAATATATGATCAAATGCTAATGTTCTATAAGTCCAATCATTTCTCCATGAAAATAATGGTGGATTTATTCAAATTTCATGTAACAAATGGAAGGACTGGTCATTACTGGTGTAGCAAATTATATGATGACAAAACATGATGTTCTGCACTACTGCCAATTTTTAATTAACCTTTCAGTGGATATAAGACATAGGTGTAGAATTAGACCATTCAGCACATCGAGTACACTCCATCATTTCATCATGTCAGATCCCAGATCCCATTCAACCCATAACCTGCCCTCTCACCATATCCCTATATGCCCCAACCAATCAGGAATCTATCAATTTCTGTGTTGAATATACTCACAGACTTGGCGTACAGTCTGTGGCAGAGCAATCCACAAATTCACCACTCTTTGGCTAAAAAACTTCCTCCTGCTCAAAAAGGTCTCTCCTCAATTTTGAGGCAGTGCCCTCTAGTCCTGGATGCCCCTACCAGAGGAAACAACCTCTCCACATCCACCTTATCTAGTCCTTTCAACATTCGGTAAATCCCCACACATTCTTCTAAATTCCAGTGAGTATAGGCCCAAAACTGTCAAACTTTTCTCATATGCCAACCCCTTCATTCCCAAAATCATCCTCGTGAACCTCATCTGGACTACTTCCAATGACAATACGTCCTTTCTGAAATAAGGAGTTTAAAACTGTTGACAATACTCCAAGTGCGGCTTGACTAGTGTCTTATAAATCTTCAGTATTATCTCCTTGATTTTATATTCTATTCCCATAGACATAAATGGCAACATTGCATTTGCCTTTTTTCTCAGCTTTTCATTAACCTTCTGGGAGTCTTACTCAAGAACTCCCATGTCCCTCTGCACCTCTGATGTTTGAATTTTCTCCCCGTTTATATAACAGTCTGCACTATTGTTCTTTTTACCAAAATGCATTAAGATACATTTCCAAACACTGTATTCCATCTGCCACTTTTTTGCCCATTCTTCCAATTTTGCCAAGGTCACAGAAGTAGTCACAAGCTTCATCTGGAAGTGAATCGAGGACGCTGTCCGTCAAAAATTGGTCAGGGTCTATCCAAACCAAAAAACCTGGATCAACAGTTCTGTGTGCGATGCACTCACCACAGAAGACAGAGCTTTTGCTATCAGTAATGACCTGCAACTCAAGAAATGCAGCTATGATCTACACAAAGTCATCAAGATGACAATACAGGGACAGGATCCAGATACAACTTTCCACCAACAACACACATGGCTTATGGCGAGGTCTGCGCACCATCACCAAATCTGAAGCTAAACGCGGTGGTGCTGCCAAAATCACTGCCTCTCCCACCGAAGAGCTAAATCCTTTCAACACTCAGTTCGACGTTACCATTACTGAGCCCCTGAGGAGAGTCGCTGATGTGACCTACACCTTGGTCATTTCTGAAGCTGAAGTACATGGTTGTTCTCAACAAGTGGACAGCTGCAAGGCTGCAGGACTGGATGGCATTCCAGAGTGGGTACACCGAGGCTGGTGTGTTTGTAGCCTTTTTCAATCTCTCCCTCTCTCAGTGTAGAGTGCCTTCCTGCTTCAAATCATCCACCATTGTCCCTGTACCTAAAAAGACCAAAGTAACATGTCTGAACAACTGGTGTTCTGTTGCACTCACTTCAATAATAAGCAAGTGTTTTAAGAGGCTGGTCAAGGAATATGTCTGCAGCATGCTACCACCCAAACTGGACCCCCTACAATTCACCTACCAACACAACTGATTGACCAATAATGCAAAAGTCACAGCTCTACACAGCATCCTTACACATCTGGAGAAGCGGGATGCTTATGTGAGAATGCTGTTCCTGGACTACAGTTCAGCATTCAACATCATAATTCCCTCCAGGCTTGACAAGAAGTTCAGAGACCTTGGCCTTCACCCTGCATTGTGCAGCTGGATCCTGGACTACCTGTCAAATTGCCAGCAGGTGGTAAGAGTGGGCTCCCTCACCTCTACCCCACTGACCCTCAACACAGGTGCCCCTCAGGGCTGTGTCCTAAGCCCACTCCCTTACTCTTTGTACACCTATGACTGTGTCACCACCCACAGCTCCAATCTGCTAATTAAATCTGCAGATGATACTATATTGATTTGCCTTATCTCAGATAATAATGAGGCAGCCTGTAGAGAAGTCATCACTCTGACAGAGTTGTGTCAAGAAAACAACCTCTCCCTCAATATCACAAAAAAACAAAGGAGCTAGTTGCAGACTACAGGAGGAATGGAGATAGGCTCACCCCTATTGACATCAATGGATCTGGGTTTGAGATGGTTAACAGCTTCAAGTTCATAGTATACACATCACCGAGGATCTCACTGGGTCTTTCAATACTAGGTAAAAAAAAAGCACAACAGCAACTCTCTCATCTCAGATGATTGGAGAAGTTCAGCGTGAGTCCCAAAATCCTAAGAGCTATACTTTCCTCAGTCACAAGGCTCTGCAAAGACTGGTGCAGTCAGCCCAGCTTATCTGTGGATGTGAACTTCCCACAATTCAGGACAGTTACAGTGACAGGTGTGTAAAAAGGGCCCAAGGAATCATAGGGGACCCAAGTCACCCCAACCACAAACTATTCCAGCTGCTACAATCCAGGAAATGGTACCGTAACATTAAAACCAGGAGCAACAGGATCGAGGACAGCTTCTTCCACCAAGCCATCAGACTGATTAATTCACACTGACACAATTGTATTTCTAAACTAAATTGACTGTTCTGTTGTATGTCTTACTGTAGATACAATTCATTAAAAATACTTAAATTCACACATTCTGGCAGAGATGTAACGCAAAGATGTTTACTCCTCACGTATGTGAAGGATGTAAGAAATAAAGACAATTCAATTTGTCTAAGTCCTACTGCAATCACAGACAGACAAACTTTATTGATCCTGAGGGTAATTGGTTTTGTTACAGTTGCACCAACCAAGAATAGTGTAGAAATATAGCAATATAATACCATAAATGATTAAATAATAATGTAAATTATGCCAAGTGGAAATTAGTCCAGGTCCAGCCTATTGGCTCAGGGTGTCTGACACCCTGATCATTGCATTGCATCCTAGGCACTACCTACCCCTCCACCTATCTTCGTATCAACCGTAAACCTTGCCACAAAGCCATCAATTCCACTATCTAAATCATTGACAATGTGAAAAGT
The DNA here is from genome assembly GCF_030144855.1 of Hypanus sabinus. NCBI lineage: Eukaryota > Metazoa > Chordata > Chondrichthyes > Myliobatiformes > Dasyatidae > Hypanus > Hypanus sabinus. Next base: position 41,712,860 of record NC_082724.1, read on the forward strand.
AGTGGTCCCAATACTGATCCCAGAGGAACACCATTAGTCACTGGCAGCCAACCAGAAAAGACCCCCTTTATTCCCACTCACTGCCTCCTGCCAATCAGACATTCCTCCATCCATGCCAGTATATTTCCTGCAACAACATAGAATGTTATCTTGTTGAGCAGCTTCATGTGAGGCACCTTATTATCAAATGCCTTCTGAAAATCTAAGTAAATGACATCCATTGTCTCTCCTTTGTCCACCCTACATGTTACTTCCTCAAAGAATTCTAACAGATTTATCAGGCAAGATTTCCCTTCATAGAACCCATGCTGACTTTGACATATTTATTATTAGTCTCCAAAAACACCAAAACCTTATCCTTAATAATGGACTCCAACACCTTCCCAACCACTGATATCCAACAACAGGAACTAGCATCCAATTTGAAGAAAATGCATGAAAACAATATACAGAATATGGAAAAACTGAAGAAAACTACTTTTTTTTTTACTTTACCATTCTCTTTGAAGATCTTTGATTTCCAGAAGGTGTTTGATAAGGTGCCACATAAAAGACTTATCCATCAGATAAGGATGCACAGAGTTGGGGGTGATGTATTAGCATGGATAGAGGATTGGTTAACTAACAGAAAGCAGAGAGTTGGGATACATGAGTGTTTCTCTGGATGGCAGTCAGTGGTGAGCGGAGTGCCACAGGAGTCGGTGCTGGGCACACAACTGTTCATAATATACATTAACAACCTGGAAGAGGGGACCAAGTGTAGTGTGTTTTAGTTTGCTTATGGTACTAAATTGAGTGTAAAAACAAATTGTGCAGAAGATACAGAGAGTCTGCAGAGAGATAGAGATAGGTTAACTGAGTCTGGGAGATGGAGTACAATGTTGGTAAATGCAAGGTCATCCGCTTTGGAAGAAAAAATGAAAGAAAAGATTATTATTTAAATGGTAAAAAAACTGAAGCATGCTGTTGTGCAGAGGGACTTGGGAATGTTTGTGCATAAATCAGGTGTTTGCAGGTGCAGCAGGTTATCAAGAAGGCAAATGGAATGTTGGCCTTCATTGCTAGAGAGCTTGAATTCAAGAGCAGGGAGGTTATGTTACAACTGTACAGGGCACTGGTGAGGCCACACCAGGATTACTACATGCAGTTCTGGTCTCCTTACCTGAAAACGATATACTGGCTTTGGAGGTGGTGCAGAGGAGGTTCACCAGGTTGATTCCAGAGATGAGGGGATTAGAATATGAGGAAAGATTGAGTCACTTGTGACTGTTATTGCTGGAATTTAGAAGAATTAGAGGACATCTTATAGAAACATATAAAATGATCAAATGGATAGATAAGATAGAGGCAGGAAAGTTGTTTCCACTGGTAGGTGAGACTAGAAATAGGGGACATAGCCTCAAGGTTAGGGGGTGTAGATTTAGAACAGAGATGAGGAGGAACTGCTTTTCCCAGAGAGTGGTGAATCTATGGAATTCTCTGCCCAGTGAAGCAGTGGAGGCTACTTCAGTGAAGTTGGATAGATTTTTGCATAGTAGGAGAATTAAGGGCTATGGGGAAAAGACAGACAGGTGGAGATGAGTCCATGGCCAGATCAGCCATGATCTTATTGAATGGTGGAGCAAGCTCAACGGGCCAGATGGCCTACTCCTGCTCTTATTTCTTATGTCCTTATGTTCTTATTCCCATTTTGGTGATGCCGTAGATAGAGCAGATAGTTACTCACCCATTTTTAAGATTGGGAAATCAAAAATTGAACAAAATATTCAAGAGATTTCAGAATACCATATATTTAAACTCATATAAAATTAATAAATGTCCAGTACCACCTCAGATTCAAATATTTAGTGCCTTTGCCAAGTGATTCAAAGCCAATCCACAGATCAACTTATTGGTACTCATTTAGTTAATTTTGCTACCCAGAATGAGCAACAGTTCAAATTAAACAACAGAGATTTTTGTTCTTCATGATAAAACTCACAAAAGAAAAATTTGATGATGACAATCTGGGTCAATTTGATTACTGTCAGACAAACTAAAGGGTGATTTCTTCCAATGAAATGTAACTGCAAACATGGCTCTCAAAAGCACCTCAAAGTATTATCTTTATTCTTGTCTTAACTATGATTGTGTTCAATGTCTCCACTTACAGACCTAGTATTACTGTTAAGTTTCTGAATTCATGCCTTTCCTGCTTTTCCCTGAAAAGAACAAAGGTGATTTATTATCTTCTTTCATATTCAAACATGAACATTGTCTGAGCAGAGGCAGAAGATGAGACTGTAACCAATCAATGCACACTTTACAGAACACTTAATTAGAGTTTATTTTTTCCCCAGCAACATACTTGAACTGTTCTGAGTCATATATATGTTGTCATTTTTTCTACAGATACAATATAAACTTTGTTGTAATATTCCAGGTTATTTTGTATCAACCATTTTCACCTTCATCCACTGGAGTTCCTCTGGTGCCTTAAGTTTCTCAGATGAAGACTTAACATAGAAATTAGATATTGAGTGATGTAATTTCTTGAATAATTTACAATGGATCTGGAGTAAAGCTTCTGTATGGGTATAAAAATAAGAGAAATGCATACTTAATATGAACTACTTCTCCGGTATTCTGCTAAAGTGAACTGTTCATGAGGGATTTCAAACAAAGTCCATGTTCCCAGTGTAATATTATATTTAGATTTTATAATACTGATGATCCCAAATGCAGAAATTTAAATGGAATTTACTGAAAAGGAGTTGAAAGGAAATATGAGATAATTAGAGCTTTCAAGTTCAAGATCTTAGAATGTCCCCAGAGCCTCATGCTTAAATACTTTCAGATTACCAAGTCTCAAATAAGAAAAATTCTGCTGTGTGTTATGAATATTGTGATCATGAAGGGCAAAAGTTTGGTAAAGCTAAGATAAAGATATCAATCGTTCTTTCAAATAAAAGCAGAAAATGGCATAGGTAAGTAACAGGCCAGGCAGAATTGATGCGAGAAGAATCAGTGTTAATATTTCAGGTCAATGAACTTAAAGGACTGGAGTGCACAAAGTATAATGTTTGTGATTAGGTGAGCATCAGAATCAGGTTTAACATCACTGGCATAAGTCATGAAATGTTTCAACTTTACAGCAGTAGAACAATGAAATACATGATAGATAAATATATAGATCAAAATTAATTACATTAAGTATATACATGTTTGGCACAGACTAGAAGGGCTAAGATGGCCTGTTTCCATGCTGTAATTGTTATATGGTTATGTCTATAAATAGTTAAGTTTAAAAAAAGTTGTACAAACAACAGAAGTAAAAATGTAGTGAGTTAGTGTTGATGGGTCGAATGTCCATTTAAAACTTGGACAGCAGAGGGGAAGAAGCTGCTCCTGAATCACTGAGTATGTGCCTTCTGGCTTCTGTACCTCCTTCCTGATGGTAACAGTCTGAAGACGGCATGTCCTGGTGCTGGGTATCCTTAATGATGGATACTGCCATCCCATGGCACTGCTCCTTGAAGATGTCTTGGAATCAAGAGAATACAGTTAACACAAATACTGTTGGTGCTATTGAAGAATGCTTGTTAGTCATAACTGGTTTGTCTAGAGATGCTGTAAAAAGTGGGAAATAAATGAGGCCAAAAGGGAGGAAGGAAAGAAACAAGCAATAAGGCTGGAACAATGAGATGTACAACATGGTCACGATAATTCCCAACATCCTCTCCACCTGTGACCCTTCTTTGCAACTTAAAACATGCTTTACTTCCTCACTTTCCCAGGTCTACTGAAAAGTCTTCAAACCAAACATTAACAATACTTCACTCCCCGAAATGCTGAGTATCATTTGCAATTGGCTTTTATTTCAGATCTCCGGTAACTGCAGTTTCTTGCTTTCAGATTATTTTAATGATTGTTTGATGCTTGTATTGGACAATGATTAGCTTGATGAAGAGCTTTTCCATTCTTTAAACAATCGTCAGCAAAAACTTCATGTGAGTGTTCAGAAATGCAACATTTATTAATAGAAATAAACACACAAACACATCAGTGTAAAAACTTGACTGAAAGAGGAATATCGCAACCTGCTATTTGAATTTTACAATGACATCATTTTTTTCCACATTGTTTTCAACATAAATATAGTACTGACTGTTGTATTTCAACACAGACTAAAGAACATAAATATTGCTGTGACCCTTTCCAACCAAATTAAAAATAGTTGAAATAAATTAATAGTTTTATGTATTTGCCAGCATTGTTCTTTTAACCTTGCAATTGCATGAAGTGCATGTAAGTTATTCTAAAACTGGTGAGTTTGCATTTGTGCTGACTCGACTTCATTCTTAGCAACTGGGAGTTAGATCAAAAGTTGTTAAATGAGTAACAGATCCAAGCCCTCGAGAACTCATTTACTAGTATGCTTCTCTTTGTAGGTGAAGATAAGAATTTTCCTATTTGTTTTTCTGAAACTGTGTGCATCACCACCCAGGAAATAGTACTCTGGTCTCAAATGGCATGCAATTACAGACAGTTGAGAACCATTAAAATACATCTAGTTGACAGTAGGGTGAGTTTTGTACTTAGAGAAGTCAGAAACTGAATTTAAATTACAATTTTCATTTCTACCAAATTTAAAATCTATGTAAAAAAAAATTCAAAATCATAACCTTTAACAAAAGAAAGAGCAAACATTACAAAGATTAAGTACATTCATTCAGTATCTTTGCCATGAAAAATATTAGGGTCCAGGCAAAGATTATATATTTCAATTCAACTCTAAGTTAAAACTCATAAAAAAGTCTTAACAATTAACAAGTTCTGTCTCTCTACCTAATATTTGGAGGTTAGAGTTTAAGCCCACCCAGAGAGAAATATTTATATCTTCCAATGATAATTATGGTCTCTCTGGCTGACAATAGAATCCAGACCTCAAGGCTATCTGAAACTTAAAGCCTCCTGCAGAAATATATTTTTAAACACGTGTAAAGGAGGAAGAGCTAGTGTGCATAACAAATTCATGGCTGAGTTAATGAGTAGATAAAAAAGCCCAAGTTCCAATAATGACATTAGGGAGATAATTGCAGGCTCATTAACAGTTACATTACTCAAATAAATTTACAATTTTTCTCTTGAAATACTAAGATACATGATGCTCAAAAATTCTGTGGTATACTTTGTGGCATTGAAAGTCCTATGAAAAGTAGATCTATCCCTCTGATCAGCAATTGATACAACAGTTTTATATTATTATATTATCGCAGCACTGTATTTGTTTGAAGTGTGAATGACCTGTAAAGATGCAGAATAAAATATGGCCCAAATGTAAAATCAGCATATGCAATATATATTTTGAATTGTAATTTATATTATATTTTGTATACTGGCTGCACTGCTACCACAAAACAAGAAATTTCATGGAATTTAGTGACACAGGAAAGCAAATTTTTTGGGACATTTTACTTACCTAGAAGTGTTCTATAGTTGTGATAGACCTCTTGAAGCTGAGCATAAATATAATTTCAGACTGCTTGTATCATGTAGCAATTTGAAGAAACAAGAAATTAACTTTTATTGAATATAATGTGTTTAATTGCACAATGGTGCTGATGCTTTGTAATAGTTCAAACAAGCTAAAAATGTTTTGTTGATGATTTTCATTTGTATTCAGTTTCTGAAGATCCTCGCTTAAGTGTCAACAAGAATAAACCAGCATTGATAGATTCCAGTTGCCCTGATACCGTTTCTCCATGACTACAATGTCCTGGTGAAACCTTTCATCATGCTTGTCACTGATGGTGCCATGACTTGCAGGGAAGAATTCTAAATGGGAATGCAGATAAAGAATCTTTAGTGACATGTTGCAGATCATGGGTTTGTCTGCTTGAAGCGTGCTGTCAACCAGCTGCACGTAAGTTCGCTGCTCTATAGTTGCCAAGAAAATTTTCAACAACATCCCTGAATAGCTTCCATATGATTCTCTCCAGTCACACTGGAAGTTCTTTGAATTGCCTATCATTGATGACCTGCTTGATCTGTGGATCAACAAAAAAGCCTTCCTTAATCTTGACATCTATACATTCTGGGAAACATCTTTCTCAAATATTGAAATCCTTCACAGAAATTTTTGCACCTGGTGACAGCAAATTTTATCCTTGTAGACTTGAAACCATAATTCTGCTTTTGCCTTTGCCAAACCCAAGTCTCTGACCAGGTTAATTAACTTAAATTGAGTTATCAGATGAGACTCACTTGACATAAAGGGTTCAAACTCTCTATCAGTATCAGTGTCATTTTCCATTCCTGGCTTGTGCATCATGGCATCTTTATCTGCCTCTTCTGGACTGGACTCTATGTCTCTGGTGGCTTCAGTACTGGAATGCTATTGTCATGTGGCACATGTCTCATAGCTGAAGGGAGATTGGGGTATTCAATGGATTTCTGGTTTTTAGCAGAGAAATCAAACACATTGGTCAGACAGAAGTAGCAGTCTGTCACAAGATCCTTCTGCTTTCTCCATAGCATCAGGACAGTGAACGGCATTGACTTCTGAGTACCTCTGAGCTAAGCTCTAAGATTGACAGTGGATGTTGCACAACAAATGAGAGCAGCCCAGGCTTTGTATTAGTCACCACTTTTGCACTGAAAGTGGAGCTCATAGACTTGCTTCATAAGGGGAGCAGTGCTCTGTCTGAGATTTTAGCAGATGTTCACCACAAATATAACAAAAAGTATCATGGCCCGTTGCAACTTTGGTGAGACATTTGGCTATCACAATTACTCCTGAAATTACAATTACTTTATTATAACAAGTACACAATATGCTGTGCACATTAATGTGATCTCTAACCAATATACATATAAATGCAATGCATAGAACGGTGTGTTTGTGATGCTCTTATAGCCTTTCTAAAGCCTGTTGTGCCATGCAACATCCACCCTGCCTAAGCATGCCCAGGTATGCTGGACAAGATAGAAAAAATTTATCTTACATTGTGGGCATCATTTAAATTGACGAATTATGAATTGAAATATCAAATAAATGCAATTTTAAAAAGCGGTGTGTGATAGGGATATTTCATTGTGGTTTTCATGATCAATAGCCCAAAAACATTAAGATACAGCCAAAAGTATTCAGGAAGCAAAATCTTTTGTTGACCTGTGTAATAAACCTGATTCTGATTCTGAATTTGCAAGACAATTATATTCAAATAAGAGCATAAAGGTATGACCTGCTTTCTAATAACATTACACACGAGCTAGAAAGAAGGATGTCACAGAAAGTTTGAGCCAATCGTCAAGAGCAGCAAAATCAGAACTGGGACCTTAGTCCCACATTCAGTCCACATTTGACATTGCAAAGTTCGATAGGCTTTCAGATACAAACAATGAAAGGATTGGATTTGTAAAGAAATTGAAAGGTGCACGGTGAGGTTGTCAAGATAATGTGAAGAGTTTAACTTGGCAACCAATGCATCTTATTAGGTAAAAAGTCATCTCATGAACTAGGTAGTTTATGATTGAGGATTTTAGCTGGTAAAGTCTTCAATGAACGTCAGAAAGTTCTCAAAGGACCAAAAGACAACAGAGAACTTGGCAAGATGAATGTGTGATTTCATGATCAGAATCATACAACATTCACTGGATTATTGGCAAGGCAGGTGGGGAAGCTTTGTTCAAAAGAAAAGTATCACTGCTCAAAAACTGAAAACCATTTTTCAAGGGTGTTAATTACATTAACAGGCTATCTGAAGAAATTCAAGAAGATTAGTGACAAATGGAAAAGCTCCATGAAGTAGCAAGGAATGGGGTAAATGAGATAAAAGAAAAGATAATAACATCAGCAATATGCATCAATTCCCAGTTCAACACAAACTTTTCTAAATAGTCCTTGTTAGTGCAGCACATATCCATTCTGCAGCGATCTCCTGCCACAGTACAAAAGTATTATTATGTAAAAAATAACACAGAGCACCTAAGCACTATAACTGAGGGAATCCCCAGATTACAGTGTATACCAACACCTGAAAATCTCCCATTCATTTTTCAGTTAGTTGATTTAATTTATCAAACAAAACATCAGTCTGCCAATTCAGTCAAAGAAACCTATCTCCTCTTTTCCAGTATTGCTTCAGGGAGTTACAAGCTGTTTTCTGCGGAATTAATAGCTTGCAATTCATGCACAGGCAAAATGAGTATTATATACTAAGCACATCTAGAGAGAAAATAAAAATGAACACAGGGTCCTCCCACAGGAGCTTCAGCTAACTTGGCAGATTGGGGACAAGAGAGGCTGGCAAGGCTTAAGTGGCAATAACCTGGAAAGGGGGCATTAACATCACTACTAATGACCATGAAGTTTCTGCAGAAGACAAGAGTAACTATCAATATCTATCATTCTTGGCCTCTCCACATTGCCGGTCAAGTGACTTTTCTATGCTATTATCTCAATGGAAAACAAGTTCTTATTCACACATTTTCCTCTGTGAAGACCAAACATTAATGATTCTGAGGATCCAGACTGCACAGAGAATCAACCCCAGGATGACCACTCTACCCATGATATCAAATAATGTTAATGCACCATAAGTCTTAAATGCAAGTGCTTTGCAGTGGTTCTAATGATGCAAAAGTCTATCATGTTCCATTGCTTGAAGGGGTCACACATCAACCTTATGTTGTACAGCTAAAATCTATGGAGTATTGGAGAACTCCTCTGGTAAGGGACAAAGGCAGATCAAGACACCAAGTTCTTCAGGTAACAAACAAAGGAAGTTTGTGAAGGATATTTACTTTCTGGGCTGGGGGTGGGGGAGGTGGTCTCATGCTTGATTAACTCATCTTTCTAAACACAGCAGTTGTCACTTGTAAGATCAGTGCAATTTAAACTTCCAACTATAACCTTTGTTTAGTTTCTGATCATAAAAGAGAACCTGTCATCAGGTTTTAAAATGTAAATGTAAAGCAGTAATCAGCTTTAAGTTAAAACAAAGCACTGTCTATAGAGCCACTTTGTAAACAAACTCTGTATATAGCAGACACTTCATCAGTAGGAAACAGGATGTTGAGACACTGCACCTGGTGTATTGCTACTCCAGAGGTGCAGTATAAGATGATAGGTTAGTTAATTTAGCTTGTTTCAAAACAGAGAACACTGGCCAAATTACTTAGTTCACAGAAGCTTACAGACAAGATGGAGACAAATGACAGCACATTAATAACTGATACATTTGTAAGTTGGAAGATTTATGTACTCAGAGAAATTAGCTTTACAGCATTATTTGTGAATAGCTGGGGGTTGTGTCTCCAGACAGCTTTTAAACTGTTCATGTAAAAAGGGTATCTGAGGAAATATCATGTACATATGAGGTCACCCCAGCAGCAAAGAAACCATAACAAATTAGAGAGTAGTTCAGGCTTATTAGGAGCAAGGTAAGGAACATCAAGAAGCATGAAAGAAGCACACAATGATCTAGAATCCACTCCTCTGACTTTGATTTCTTTATCGGATGATTCATTAATCTGCATCATCTGTATGTCTTTTTAGCTTATCAGAATTGTACCTGTGTTTTGGAAACCCTTCATGTTTTAGAAATGCTTTCTAATTTGGAAATGTTTAAGATAGGAAATCATCTGTGAGTTTTAAATGTGTTTTAAGAATATGGTTTGTGTTTAAATAAATATCATTGAAAATAAATGAACTGTGTTTAAACTACCTTGTTGGCTGGAAGTATCTTTTCCTTCCAGGGATGGGGATTCTGCACTCAAATAGTGGGTATTGGTAATTAAACTCACCATGGAAAATAAACAAGAGAGTGAAATAAGCTTTGAAGATTGGTTAGTTACAGTATAACCTTCCTTTAGTGAGGAACAGCAGCCCATAGAATAACATTCAAATTGCCTTCATTTGGATCTTGGATGAGAATCTATGCACACTTAAAAGATCAAACTCATCTTGAGCTACAGGACAAGCATTCATTTTACGTACAACTTGATGCAAGACTAAAAATTAGTTGGTTGCTAATTTATGCTGACCTCAGTATAAAACAACAAAAAACAAATTTTGTCTTCCCATGTACTGCATATGACACATTATTAATATATAACAGTAAAATGATGTGAATAAACATTAACTCAGAACCAAGTTTAATATCATTGGCATGTCTCGGGAAATTTGTTAACTTTATGGCAGTAGCACAATGCAATACTTGATAAAAATATAGAGAAAAAACTGAATTACATTATATATAAAAATAGGTAAGTTAAAATAAGTAGTGCAAAACAAAACATAAACAAATGTAGTGAGGTAGTGTCCATGGCAGAGGAGAAAAAGCTGTCCCTGAATCACTGAGTGTGTGCCTTCAGCCTTCTGTCCCTCCTCCCAATGGTAAAAATGAGAAGCGGGCACATTGAAGAGGACACCTGGGTGTTGGGGATCCTTAATGATCTACACCACCTTCCTGAGGCACTGCTCCCTGAAGATGTCTTGTATATTACTGAGGCTAGTACTCATGATGAAGCTGACTAATTTTATAAGTTTCTACAACTTACTTTGATCTTGTGCAGTAGCTGCCCCTCCCCCCATAACAGACAGCGATGCAGTCAGTCAGAATGCTCTCCATGGTGCATTTGTAGAAGTTTTTGAATGTATAGTTGACAAACTAAATCTAATGAAACACCATATGAAATATAGGTGCTGTCTTGTGTTCTTTATAGCTGCATCAACATCATGCATCCAGGTTAGGTCCTCAGAGACTTTGACACACAGGAACTTGAAATTTCTCACTCTCTCTACGTCTGGTCCTTCTGTGAGGATTGGTTTGTGTTTCTTTGTCTTACCCTTTCTGAAGTCCACAATCAACTCTTTGGTCTTGCTGACTTTGCGTGCAATGTTGTTGCTGTGACGCCACTTCAACTAAATGGTATGTCTCACTCTTTTGTCACCATCTGAAATTCTGCCAACAGTGACAAATCTATCACTGACAAATTTATAGATGGCAGATATACCTAGCTACACAGTAATGGGCAGTCATAATTCCTAAATTAGAAGTTAATTTTGAGCATTATATTTGTTTTTTGTTTTAGTAACAGCTTGACTCTAAACTTCAGTGGCACTGCCCTGAACTTGTACTTTCACAGCCAATGTATGCCCAAAGTTGCCATGCCATTCCCCAGAGGGGGAACGACACTCTAACGTGCAGTTCTTTCACATATTTAAAGTAGGACTAATTATGGAAAAATAGACCAAAGTACAATACAGAATTGGACTTTGACATGCACATAACATGACGTTCAACTTTCTTATTCCAGGATTTGGACATCACTGGTAATGCCAACATTTACTGCCCTCTAATTCCATTACAGAAGCTGGTGGAAAACAATGTCCTTGAACTACTGCAGGACTGTAAGCCTTTTGTGGATGTACGGTAAAACACCACAGGCACATACATCCCTTCCCATCAATCCTAGTATCTAAATGAGATGTTGCCTCAATGCAACAGCTAACATTAAAGATCTCCATCATCCAGGTCAAGCCATTTTACACAACTATAATTAAACAGAAAAATGAAACCCTACCAGTTTCAGGAATAGCTACATCCTTTCACCCATTTGGTTCTTGAAACAACTTGCACAACCTGAAGCACTACAGTTTACCAATACTTTAATAATTTTGAACTATTCAAATTGTATTTTTGTATGTACATGGTATATATTTTTTTATTATTCATTTGTCTTTCTTGTGAATTCTGCTTATATGAAGTAAAATTCCTGTGGTTCTGCTACAATAGTTTTTTTCATTGCACCTGTGCATACATGTACTTAGACCATGAGCCCATATGACATAGGAGCAGAATGAGGCTATTTGGCCCATTGAGTCTGCTCCACCATTTCATCACAGCTGATCCAATTTTCCTCTCAGCCACAATCTCACACCTTTTCCCCATATCCCTTCATGCCCTGACCAATCAAGTATCTGTCAACCTCTGCCTTAAATATACTTACAGACTCTGCCTCTACAGCTGCCTGTGGCAAAGAATTTCATAGAATCTCCGCTCTCTGGCTAAAGAAATTCCGCATATACTTCTTGACTTTGGTACCGTTGGGCAAGAAGTACCAAGATTTGGATCTAGCAATGAGATTCTGTAATATCTTGTTGGGAAGCTGCAGGTGTTAGTGTTCCCATGCACTTTGTCCCTTGTCCCTCTTTCTTGTCCGTAGATGTCTAGGTTTGGAAGTTGCTTTCAGAGTAGCCTATGTGAATAAATGTAGTTTTAGATTGCAAATGCCAGTGAAGCGAAGGGATGGTCAGAGCTGGGGGCTGGCATACCAATCAAGCATGTTGCTTGTCCTGTAAAACATTTTGGGAGATTCGGGACTACACTCAGCCAAATAAGTGGAGAGTATTCATTGTAGAACATAGGAGTCTGAGAATACAGATCCATAATTCCTTGTAAGTGCTGTCACAGATAGGTAAGGTCATAAAGAAAGCTTTTGGCACATTGGGTTTCATAAATCAATGTATTGAGTAGAAGTTGTATAAGACATTGATGAAGCCTAATTTGGAGTATTGTGTGCAGTTATGATTACCTGCCTACAGGAGAAATAGCAATATGATTTAAAGAGTGCAGAGAAAATTTACAAGTATTTTGTCAGGACTTGAGGACCTGAGTTACACGGAAAGGTCGACTTCATTCCCACAGAGTTCAGAAGAATGAGGGGAAATTTGATGGAGCTAAATAAATTAGGGGTGTATTTAGGGTAAGTGCAAGCAGGTTTTTTTCCCACTGAAGTTGGATGAGTCAAGATCCAGTGTTCATAAGTTATGGGTGAAAGGTGAAATGTTTAAATGGGGAACATGATGGTGATCTTGTTCACTCAAGAGTGGTAAGAGTGTGGAACAGGCTACCAGCAGGAAAGGTGGGTGTGGGTTCAATTTAAGCAGTTAAAAGAAATGTGGGTAAGTACATGGATGGAAGTGATATGGAGGGCTATGGTTCAGCTGCAAGTCTATGGGACTAGGCAGAATTTTAATTAGCATGGACTATATGGGCTGAAGGGCCATTTTCTGTGCTATAGTTCTGTGACTCTATGAAGAAGTAATTGACAAATCAGCTGAAGATGGATAGGCCAGCAATACTGCCATAAGAAATTTCTGCTGTGATATTCTGGAGCAAAGGTTATGACCTCAAGCAACCACAGCCATTTTGCTTTGTATGAGCCATGATTCCAATCATTAATATTTTTTCCTTTTGAAGCTCATTCAGTTTTGGGAGACTCCTAGATGCTACATCTGGGCAAGTGCAGTCGACCATGCTTCATTTGATGAAATGGACATACTTCTTTGCTGGTAAGGGAGGGCTACAAGTTCTCTGTAAAGATCTGCACGTCATTTCCCTAAATCTTTGGCATTGCATGCAAGATTTTTCCCACTGTGCATGGCCATCTCTTTGCTCTTGGAGGCTGTGCAATTGAATCCCCCTTCAATAAAACTTCTTTGTGACCTTAAACCCCTTTGGGATTATTTGGGGCTATATTTCCCCCAGTTGTTTAGAGGGCATTCATGTGCAGCGATTCTGCAACATGTAAGCTATGAGCCATAATGAGCTCTAGAGTTCAGTGGTCTTGGCAATAGCAATACAGGGCACTGGCGAACAGGTCTTTGATGAGTAAGTGCAACTAACAGCACTGTTTTCAACACCTTCCATTAATTTGCTAATTAGTGTGGGTAGACTAATTGCGCAGAAATGTGCTGGAATAAAATTATTTTACTTTTGAAGTTAATTAGGCATTCTTGGGCAATTCTCCATATCGGCGGGTGAAGTTATTTGCTAATTTTCTATTGTCATTGTGCACTGTAACCCACAGCAAGTTTCACTCAAGTTCTAATCCATTTACTGCAAATGTAAAATGTTACAAATATGTATTTTGAGAACAAATGTACATAACATAAATAAATGAACATTTTTTGTAATATCATGGTAACTACAATAGCAGGAAACATGCTTATGTTGATGGAACATTAATAGCAGGAACAACTAAATTCACAAACTTAGACTTTCATATGGGCACGGCAAACAAAAAGCTTTGTATTTCAATCAATCAAGTTGAAAAGTTCCCCACTACCACTTGCATCTTGACCTTCACAGTGTTTGTTTCCGATCTATGCTGTTTACATTGCTATTATTGATTTTTTGTTATCCACTCAACTTAATGTATTTGATATATTAATCAACAAACACAAGATCAGTTGGAGTGAATAAGAAAAAAGCCAGAATACTTATCATTATGGATTTACTGAAGTAAAAGTTACACTAAACAAATTGAAATTCCATAATACTTGAAAATCTTTTCAAAACCAAAATTTTAGTATTACCAATATTTTCTTTGATTTGCTTTCATGTTTGCAATTATGATTTTTTTTTACAAACAGATGAAGTTGCCAGGATATACAATAGCCGACCAGTTAGTCAACAAACAATTGTTTTGCCAAATCATTAATGTATCAAATTTAGCTGTAGCTTAGATAATTTATTATAGTCAGCAAACAGTTCGGTGAAAATTTAAGTGGCATTCACTGCTAAAATATATCCATTGCTATTTAAAAGTGCTATTATTGCTAACTAATTAAATAGTACTCTTATAAAGTTTTACAACGGAAAAGGGTCAGGAAAAAAGAACACACCTCAAATTAGTAATGCCTAACAGATGATGATTTCACAATCTTTCTTCTGACTTCAGGGAAAGCATGTATAATGATGTATTTTGATAGGAATGAATCTCATTCTTCCTTGCAAAAAATCATCAGCAGTGATAGTCACATTAGACTATCCACTATAGTCACATCCAGAGAGGTAAATGTTCCATTTACCCTATCAGAAAAGGATAAAAATGATTTACATTTACCCAAATTAGAATACCCCAACTTTCTTGCTGACAGATTGGTTATAATTCTCCATATTCAAGGTATTTTTTATAATGACAGAGATGAAACTGCACCCCAACAAATCCACTGAGGGACAAATTTTTCAGCTGTCACAATGGATGACAAAGTCTCCACTATGAAGGGCACTGTGTATGCACGTTTGGCATTTATTGTAATTTCCAAAGGCTGAAGCTCAAGCATCAATGATACATTAACAAGCATTAACCCTTTACATGTTCAAACGTGAGGCTGAACAACCATCTAATCACCTTTATATTCAAATTAGCATAGGCTAACAGCATGTTGCATAAGCACTTCTATAAACAGTCCTACTGACAATGCTTAGAGACATCCAGGGGATGCAATCAAGGGCAAATACAATTAATATATTTGGACTTGTGAGAGGAGGATTCCTTCTATCTCCATGGTACTTGCAAATAAACTTGCTGACATAGCCTCCAAAACATTAACGTTTGTTTCATTGGAAAGCCAATAGAGACAGGAAACAATTGTTCATTACCCACCAGTCTAACTGTGAGTGTGGCTCGGGTCTGTCCACTCCAAGGCGCGTATCATGATGATCTGTTCTCCCAGGAGCTATCTAATCCCACCACCCCGACCCCCAACTTCACCTCTGGATAACAATTTAAAATATTAGCATCTTGCACATCCAATTTTATTTGCTCTGCCACTAGCAATCATGCCTTCAGCTTCTAGTGCCCAAATGGTTTTGGGAAATGATAGATGTACATTACCACGTCAAGCACTTTATATAAATGTAAGTTGTTATTCTTTGAGCAACGTGTCTTTTGGTCAAAGAAGTCTGTCTGACTCCATCTTGCAACAATGTCTACTCAATGGCAGCCGACAAATACCAAGGCTGAAATATATTCAGAATTTACACAATTTTGTGAATTTTGCTAGTTGGGAGTCTTGTCTATGCAGTACAACCATCATCTCATATCTGGATAACATTCTTACTATTAATGTCCTCTGGAAGTTTCTGTCCCTTCTCAATCAGTAATCTGGCAGCTGGACTGTAAACCTAATGTCATTTTAAGATTACACTTCTATTATTAAGTAGATTTTAATAAACATATTACCTTTCGAAGGAAGCACAGGAGTTTAAAAAAACACAGATTTGTTTTTCATCTTAAAGGAATCTGCCATCCTGTCTTCCCCATATGGAATACTAGTCCCAAATCGTAGCCAGTGAATGGCTCCCAAGGCAGATAGTTTATCTGCAAAATACATCTCTCTGATAAATGATAGCCTGGATAACCTATCAATAAGCAGCTGATCACCCTTAGAGATTAGATATCAGATGCTTCTCTTAACAAAAGGATAGACCCATTAGAGGTGAATACACAGTATAGTGCAGTAAAGTGAAACATCATCTTGTCATTCTGCCTTTGCTTTTGTCAACATGGATTCAGGGTTAGACATCTGTCTGTGATCTGTATTGAAATCATTACAGCAAGATTTTGAAGTAGAGTACAATCACAATGAATGCATGTTCAACCCTGGAAAAATTATCTCCCTTTGCATCTCATAATCTCAAGCTAACCACATCAAGGAAACCTCTTAAGGATCAACCATTAATAAATCAAGCGGCTTCCCTTCATTTAAAACACCACTTGGAGGTACATCCAAGATGTTCATAAGCATAGAGTGACAAGGACTTCTAGTACAATGACAGAAAGGAAATAGTTTCTGCCAGAATCCGACCAATCCACCTAAAATTGATAGAGCGCTGTATACTGCAGAGCCTTTCTTGCCAAGTAACGTTCAGCACATTTTCTTTGTTGAGCTAATGGGAGCAGGTGACAAGTGCCTTAGTAATCCAGGACTAAGCATTCAATGCCAGAGTACAAGATTCCTTTCTGTTATAATACCTGTTGAACTATTCTAAACAACACATGCATCAGTTGATGATTTTAGAAGAGAACTCAGGTTAAGAAAGTTAAGGCCAAAAGATCAAATTGCAATTGATATCTCTCACTTGTGTCTTCACCAGTTCAATCATCACTTTTTTTTTGTCCCAAGACCTTTCTCTTCAGCCTCAAAACTCTTTCTATCTACTTGATCATGCAGCCTCTGCAAGTCCAAATGTAATGTCCACTTTTGAGTCACATCTAAAATAAATCCAACACAGTTGTATTCCATGATCTGCCTTTTTTAATTCCATGCAGGATTAAAATTGATCACCTTTATTGCTACAAGCCATATTACTATCCATCATTTAGAAAAAGATTTTGCTAATTTCTCCGACATGGATTTTTAAAATTTTTGAATCTGTTTTAATTTTTTTTCAAAATGTTTTGAAGACCATATACTGTAAAATAGCCACATTTTCCAGGGAGGTTCTTGTGAACTTGTGAGAGTTATTATCTTATGGAGATGAGTTTCATGTCCTGATAGACCCACCAGATGGGGACATGAAGCGATGCTCAGAGAGGAAAATGTGAGCTGTGATATACAGGAGTAGGTCAGAGTTTTGATTGAGTGTGCACGTTGGATCAAAGGTCATACACTACTATACTCAGCTTTCCTGATCCAAGGTAATCGTTAATCTCTTTGTGACATTGTATTCAAAACTGAGACCAGCTACACACATCTGCAGCAAACTCAAGTTATGTCTTATGAGGTTGCAAAGATGCTTCTCCAGTCACAGCTCTTTTAGCCCACAAAAAATCATTCCATGAAGAGTCACTGAAACTTAGGGCAGCCCTAACACAACTATTGTCTATTTTCTGAGGTTGCTTAGAGCCGTCAATTCAAGCTTCCGTCAAATTATATGCTTACTAAATGCTTTTAAGTAATGGTGTTGAAGTGGACACATGACTAATCAGCTAAAATAGGACATGAAAACTAGATAGAAGTCAAAGTCAGAATTAGGTTTATTATTACTGACATAAGTAATGAAATTTATTGTTTTGTCACAGCAGTTTTGTGAAATATATAAAATCTACTATAAAAATATATACTATAATCAAAAATAAATATATATATTAAATGTTGAATAAGCAGGGCAAAAATAGTGATTAGTGTTCATGAATTTGTTGTCTGTTCAGAAATCTGATGCTGGAGAAGAATAAGCAGTTCCTAAAATGCTGTGTGTGCATAATCAGGCTCCTGTACCTCTTCTCTGATGGCAGCAATGAGAAGAGGGCATGCTCTGGGTGGTGATGTATTAAAGTGGTACTGACCAGTGCACAGTGTAAGATTTTAAGCCTGCACTTTTAACTCCATTCCCCTTCATTATATAGGAGAAATTTAACATTCAGCCCAGTAATGCAGTGCTCAAAATGGTCAATGCTGGAATTTTAAACAAGTTAATTGTCTCAGATTATATTTTGTTTCATATCCACCTCGATCCAGTTCACTAGTACAACTTAAAGAACTGCAAACTTCATTTAGAATCTTGAAATTTGTAATCTAAGAAACAGCAATTCACTTGAAACAACTCTGAAGTTGGGCATTGTTAGCTTTGTACACTGCATCTTCCTCAGAGTTACTGCCTTCTCAATCTGATATATTAATAGCAAATTAAGTTGGCAAAAGGCTACGGAAGTATTACTTTTTCAGTGCCCTTCTCCTGGATATTAATTCTTTGGGTCAGAGAAATTTGCATATGCTCCAGGGTGACTGGATTTCATTCTATTTTAATCAGTAATACAGCTTGTGGCATTGCCTGCACAGCTGTGAGCAAAGAAATGGGGTAAGGAAATGATATTGATGCTCAAAGCTGGCACATCAACCATTTGGCACACACACATTTATGAGCAACTCAAAAATGACCTTCATAATATGCCCTCTGAAGCAATTGCTTAGCACATTCAATTTGTGGATATGGAATTGAAGAATCCCTCAATGTAATGACTTGATATCATGTATAACGGAGCTTACTGTAATCATCATGTTGTCCATGTTCTCCTGAGAGGCTAATACTTGGGTGTTTATCTTCTGTTAACATAGATATGAATGATAATTTATTGCCTTTTAGTTAGAAGAAATTCCTTCTAGTGCTGGTTTTCCTTTCTTCCTGCATAATGGCAGAACAATGTAAATATTGAACAAATTGAGTTACTTCCTTCAGCCCAAATAAATTTAACTGAATTTAGTTTGGATACTATATATCAAAATATAATAAATGCAAAATTACTGAATTAAGGCAACTTTTGAATACAAGTAATGTTTGTAAATAAATAATGCAATAATACAGACATGGTAATTGATTGTAGTCACTACTTTTCTAATTCTAATGATGATAGCATTTGGTGGCAAGTTTTCATTTAATATTGACAGTGTGACAACTCGCCCTCTCAATTTAAGAGAAAAGCAACTTCAGAACCACTTGGCAAGTTATTTTATTGATATTAGTTTGGAATAATGATGAACAGCATTTTGAAGAGGCAAAGTTCTTTTAGTTGTGTCAAAAATAAGGGCAGTTCTGATTTTAAAGCAGAATCAAATTATTATTTGGCCGTTGCAACTTTTATCAATATAATTGGATGTAGACATTGTAACATAAGCGCCATGCCAAAATTCATGACAGTAATTAGCTTGATAGGCAGTTGAAAAGAGCTGGGTCAACTAACTCCTCATTTCTGCACAGATCCTTGTAAAATATGCTTTATTTTAGTAGGCAGTAGACACATTATGCTAAAGGTGGCAGCTTTGGTTTTAAACATATATCCTGTAATTCATTGCTATCTTCTGATATCAACTAAAACTTTAAGGAGTAAATTGTTATGTCATTCATTAAAAAAAACACTAAGAACATCTTAGGAGTAATTTTTCTCCTAATTTCATTATTAAAATTGGAGGGCCAGAAGGTACTAAAGTTAGCATGTAGTTGAATCTAAGAATTAAATTGACTAAACTTCCTCCACGCTGATAAAATGAATGGTAGAACAGACAGAGATGACCAGGGTTAGCTCTACAAGTTGACTGTAGACTCAGTAACAAGTGATACTTTTGACCAGTTCAATACAAAGTAACAAATAAGAATTATAAGCGATGCAATGATTTCTACCAAGATTGTGTGCAACAAGACTGCCATCTGTAATATAATGCAAAGAAAACAGATTCAGCAGTGTGGGAACTGAATGCGGATTAATTATTTTAAATGACTGAATGCTCAAAACCAAGACTGAAGAATAAAGGAAATATAATTTTACTTTTATTATTGGTATATGCTTAATACCTATAAACACCATTCTGATCCTGACTGATTTCTCAAGTCAAGCTCAAGTTTATGATCTTTCAATCGTATGCACGTATACCACCAAATGAAACAAAGTTTCTCCAGACCACGTGGCACAACACAGTAAATATAACTCAATCTCAATAGGTAATGTAATATTAGGTCCATTTATGCCACAAGTCAAAAGGTAAACAGTATATGCTACTGGCGCTTCATACCTGATGAGACCTGGATGGTGTCAAGGAGTTCCATAATCTCACAGCTGGGGATTCCTATGCCAACAATCCTTGTCCCAATGGTACAGTACCTACTGCTTGATGTTAGGGTCACCAAAGAGACTGGTGAATGGATGGGAGGGATCACTGACAATGCTAAGGGTCTTGTGTATGCAGTGCTCCTGATAAATATCTCAGATGGATGGAAGAGAGATTGCAATGATCCTCTCAGAAGTCATTGCAGTCCTTTGTAAGGTCTTGAGATCAGATGATTTACAATTCATGTACCAGATGGTGATGCAGCTGGTCAGGAAATTTTCAGCAATGCTCCTGTAAAAATTGGTTACAAAGCAGTGGAGTGTGAGTGGGAACATCACTCATCTCAATCTCCGCAGGAAAGAAGGAGCTGCTGTGCTTTTGATCAAAGAGGTAGGGTTTAGCGACAGGTGAGTTTATCTGTTACGCACACTCCTAAAAATGTGATTCTCTTAACTCTGTCCATGGAGGAGCTGTTTATGTGCAATGAGAAGTGGTCAGCCTACATCTTCCTAAGCTCTGACGTGCAAAAAAGTTGGATGAACTCAGCAGGTCGGGCAGCATCCTGACCTGCTGAGTTCATCCAGCTTTTTTGTATGTCTTGATTTGACCACAACATCTGTAATGTACTTTGTGTTTCCTAAACTCTACAATCATCTCTTTCATCTGACTACTTGGATCCAAATTTGGTCAGGTGATGGGAGCTGGAATGTTTTGGAGGAACGATGTTTTTCTGGATGGTAGTGACCAGTGGTGTTATCACAGGGACTGGTGCTGGAACCTTTGCTGTTTTTGCTATATACTGGTGATCATTAATGTGAGATTGCTAAATATAATTTGTGAGTTTATGGATGACACAAAATTTAGTTGTATTATGGATAGCAAGAAATGCTGCCAAAGATTGCAGAGTATACATCAAATGGAAAGTTGGTCCTTGGTAAACAGAATTTAATTCCAACTTTAACAAATTTTACAACATTTTCCAGTGATATTAAACCTGATTCTGACAGGTGTGAGGTGATGTATTTCAGGAAGACAAATAGGAGTAGGATATATACAGTATATTGTAGACTATCAACGGAAGTGACTGAACAGAGGGACTTCAGGTTGAAATTCATAATTCCCTGAAAGAGGCGACACAGATAAATAGAGTGATGAAGGATTCAGATTATTAAGAAATAAAATACTTGGCCTTTCAATTCTTCTTAGCCCATCTTAGCTCCAGACTGTCCTTCCAGGTGAAGCAACAATTCACTTGCACTTCTTCCAATCTAGTGCACTGATTTGGAGTTGACAACATCTATATCTTCTATATCTATCTATCTATACGTATATATACACACACACATATCGGGAAAATCCAAAGGCAGATTTGGTGGCCAATTTGCAGAGCACCTGCATTCAGATCACTGGGGAAATCCAGAGCTTCCTTACATCTGCAGTTTCATTCTTTATTCCACTGACCTATAGACCTCTGGCCTCCTGTACCATCTCAATGAAGCTTGAAGAATAACACCTCATCTTTTCTCTGGGCACATTGC
Organism: Hypanus sabinus; assembly: GCF_030144855.1. Classification (NCBI taxonomy): domain Eukaryota; kingdom Metazoa; phylum Chordata; class Chondrichthyes; order Myliobatiformes; family Dasyatidae; genus Hypanus; species Hypanus sabinus. Next base: position 41,734,778 of record NC_082724.1, read on the forward strand.
AGCCTTCTTTACACAATATTAAATGTAATATCTTTGAGTGACTTAACTTCCCTGTCTCTCTCAGCCATCCATCTTGAACATCTGCACAGTTTAATTGCTCTTATTCTTCCTCTTCATTTTTTCCCTCTCTAGGAGTTAAGAACATGCCCAATCTGACCTGCCGAGCTTGTCTCTCTGCTCTGAATTTCACAGCCCCTACATACTTTGGTTTATGTGCTTCATCACTAACTGCACCCTCACACTCACTGATCAAGTTACCCAGTTTACAGGTTATTCTCATAATCCACTTGGCTATAAACTATAAAAGTCTACTATGATATTCAAGAGCAACACACCCAAAATGCTGGAAGAACTTAACACATCAGGCAACAGGATGGAAAAAAGCATTTGATGTTTTGGGCTGAAATCATTCATCAGGACCAAAATATTGACTGTTTATTTCCTTCAATAGATGCTACCTTATCTGTTGACTTCCTCCAGCGTTTTGTGTGCATTGCTCAACATTTCCAGCATCTGCAAAATCTCTTGTGCCTTATATTCAGGAAGATCTTTTGTCTCCTTCCTAATTCTGCCAAAGAGCCTTTGACATGAAACATCTACTATTTCTCTTCCCACAAATGTGGACTGATCTGCTAAGCCGTTCCGATATTGTTGTGTTTATTTTTTTTTAAAAGGAACATTTCCAGCATTTGCTATATTTTTTGTACTTTCAAGGTATATGGCATTGTTGTCTTCATATTTCAGTGCATAGAACATCAAGGTTTGGATGTTCATCTTTACAAAACACTGGTTAGACCACACTTGGAGCAATGTCTGCAGTTCTTTTTGACACGCTATCAGAAAGTTATGCTAAAGACGGTGCAGAGGAGATTCATGATGTTGTTTCTGTATTGGGGGTCTTTCATTATGGGGAGAATTTGGACAGGCAAACATGAGGAAATCTGCAGATGCTGGAAATTCAAAATGCAACATAGAATGCTGGTGGAACGCAGCAGGCCAGGCAGCATCTATATGGAGAAGCGATGTCGATGTTTCAGGCCAAGACCCCTCGTGAGGACTAATTGAAAGGAAAGATAGTAAGAGATTTGAAAGTAGGAGGGGGAGGGAAAATGTGAAATGATAGAATACCGGAGGGAGTGGGGTGAAGCTGAGAGCCAGAAAGGTGATTGGCAAAAGGGATACAGAGCTAGAGAAGGGAAAGGCTCATGAGACGGGAGGCCTCGGGAGAAAGACAGGGGGAGGGGAGCACCAGAGGGAGATGGAGAACAGGCAGAGTGATGGGCAGAGATGGAAAAAAATCTTTATGTATCAGGGATGGGGTAAGAATGGAGGAGGGGTGTTAACGGAAGTTAGAGAAGTCAATGTTCATGCCATCAGGTTGGAGGCTACCCAGACAGTATATAAGGTGTTGTTTCTCCAACCTGAGTGTGGCTTCATCTTGACAGTAGAGGAGGCCATGGATAGACATATCAGAATGGAAATGGGACGTGGAATTAAAATGTGTGGCCACTGGGAGATTCTGCTTTCTCTGACGAACAGAGCATAGGTGTTCAGCGAATTGGTCTCCCAGTTTGCATCAGGTCTCACCAATATGTAAAAGGCCACACTGGGAGCACCGGACACAGTATACCACACCAGTCGACTCACAGGTGAAGTCTCTTCCCACACATCCCTTCCCACTGATCTTCCTCCTGGAACTTATCCTTGCAAGTGGAACAAGTGCTACACCTATCCTTACACTTCCTCCCTCACCACCATTCAGGACCCCAGACAGTCCTTCCAGGTAAACTGACACTTCACCTGTGAGTCGGCTGGTGTGGTATACTGTGTCCGGTGCTCCCGGTGTGGCCTTTTACATATTGGTGAGACCCGACGCAGACGGAAGACCGTTTCACTGAACACCTACACTCGGTCCGCCAGAGAAAGCAGGATCTCCCAGTGGCCACACATTTTAATTCCATGTCCTATTCCCATTCTGATATGTCTATTTAAGGCCTCCTCGACTGTCAAGATGAAGCCACACTCAGTTTGGAGGAACAGCACCTGATATACTGGCAGGGTAGCCTCCAACCTGATGGCATGAACATTGACTTCTCTAACTTCCGTTAATGCCCCTCCTCCCCTTCTTACCCCATCCCTGATATATTTAGTTTTTATCCCCCCTCCTTTTTTTCTCTTTTTCTGCCCATCACTCTGCCTGTTCTCCATGTCTCTCTGGTGCTCCCTCCCCCCCACTTTCTTTCTCTCGTCCCATGATCCTTTCCCTTCTCTAGCTCTGTATCCCTTTTGCCAATTACCTTTTTGACTTTCAGCTTCACCCCACCCTCTCTGGTCTTCTCCTATCAGTTTGTTTTTCCCCTCCCCCTCCTACTTTCAACTCTCTTACTATCTTTCCTTTCAGTTAGTCCTGACGAAGGGTCTCAGGCCGAAACGTCGACAGCACTTCTCCCGATAGATGCTTCCTGACCTGCTGTGTTCCACCAGCATTTTGTGAGAATTTAGACAGACTGGATTTCTTTTCTCTGGAATGTAGGAGAAAGAGGGGTTACCTGATAGAAGTATTTAAATAAGATAGTCAGATACTTCAAAATATATGTTTAGTTTGATATATAAAATAGATTGTCAGGATTGATAGTCAGTCTCCCTTTTTCTTATTGGACTTATCGAAATATGGAACTCTCTGCCAGAGGAGCTGGTACAGTTAGATATAGTCACTATATTAAAGGTATATTTAGAAAGGCACATGAATAGGCAAAACGCAGGAGGTCATTGATCTAATGTGGGCAAATGAATTAGTATTGATGGACATTATGGGCCCAATAGCCTATGTCTGGACTGTACAACTTTATTATTTTATATGACTCCTTTTTAAGTGCAGGTAGCCAGAGACTGCTTCAAAACAAATGTATTAGATTCCTGAAGCAAAATTATCTCCAGCAATTACTCCATAAGTCTGTTAAATTTTACAAAGGAATATTAATGCAGCCTATATTTTTATATACCGCGACTGAGACAAACAATGATTACTTGTTCTAAATGGTTTGAATAATGCTACATGTTCTTTTTCACAAGACAAATACGACGTAGAACGCTGCGGCATAGTGCAGGCTCTTCTGCCCAGGATGTTGTGTTGTCATTTCAACCTGCTCTAAGATCAATCTAACCTTTCCTTTCTACATAGCCCATTCTTTTTCAATCTTCCATGTGCCTATTTAAGACTTTATTAAATGTCCCTATTGTACCGCCTCAACCATCAGCCCTGACCATTCCACATTCTCAGAACTCTGTGGTAAGTTTCTCCCCTATACTTTCCTCCAATCATCTAAAAATTATCTCCTTTCATATTAGTCATTTCTGCCCTGGGAAAAAGTCTCTGGCTATTCCCTACAGAGTGCTGTTTGTTTTCTGTATAGAAAAATTACTGAATATCCCAAAACAAGTAGCAAGTAGATCTCAATAATTATTGCATTTTATCTTCTGCAGTGGCATTATGGATTAATATTTAGAAAATCATTGTATGTATTTAGAAGATTGTTGTAATTCATTGCAGAGAACATTCCAATTATGATTGCTCCATTTCCCAATGCAGTTGCTGGTTTGTCAAATTATGCACACAATTCAGGAAATTTTTATCTCTATATGCTGTAAACAGCATACAGTGTAGTTCAATTAAATTTTCAACTACTTCCTGTCAACACTCATTCTTATATAATATGAATAAAGTAAATTTGCAGATGATAGAACACAATCAACTGCATCAATTTTTATTGCCTCTTAACCTATCAAGTACACATTTCTTCGTGAGGCTTACTAAATGCATGGCTTAATTGTTTCAATTGGATTTTGAAGGGAAATAACAGAGAAAATAAATGTATTAGACAAAATTAAACATTTCACATTTCAACTCCAAATTGTACAGTTTCAGAAAAAAAATTAAAAAGTATATGCATGTCTTCAGGGATGTATTTTTTTTTACTTATTAATATCAATGATGCTCTGAAGCTACTACATTCAATAATGACAATGAAGTGTCTAGTCTATTTTGAAAATTATAGCAAGTTTTCACCTTGTCACATATTTAGAAGTTACTTATTCTGGATAATGAGAAATGGGAGTTTTCGGACACCATTGTAATTACTGCCATATCTTAGCCTTGCCAGTGAACGTGCTGCTGCATCAAAGACATTCGCCAAACCTTTTTCATAAACAAGCTTGAAAAGCCATTGTATGCATTGTCAAATTATAAATGATGCATATGTCAGCAAGTCATCATAACCTTCAGGTTTTAAATATTAAGTTCATAAGTAGTCATTTAATACTGTTGTGGGAAGAGCCTCAATATAATTACTGTCAAATGTGAAAAGGTCTCTGAAGATACAAGTGATGAAATGGCTCATACTAATACTTGAAACATGAAGCCAGAGCATAATACTTCACATAATACTTCATAAAGAATGTTATGACTGATATATTCCTTGTTAAATTTTTCTTTATAATGGAAGTCATTTATTCACAAAGCAACATAGAATTACAGGAAGTCAACTAAACTTCACTCCAATTTAAATCTGTACATTAGTACATTTTTCTAGCCACAGAAACTGGTGTTTGGTACTTCCCAAAAATAATATTTATATTTTGAAGACCATCCCTTACCCCTAAATTCAAGAAGAATTTTAAGAATATTTCACTTACCCCAAATTCTTGAACTCAGCCACAGCAACTTCCATTAATCAAAGCTGCATAGATATCAAAGTTAAAAACTTAGAAGTAAATTTATTATCAAAGTACCTATATGTCACTGTGTACTACCCTGAGATTCATTTATTGCAGGTATTCACAGGAGAACAAAAAAAAACAAAAGAATCAGTGAAAACTATACACAAACAATGATGGCCAAGCAGCCAATGTGCAAAATAAGACAAACTATGTAAACACAAAAATAAATAAATACTCAGATCATGATTTGCAGAGATTTTGAAAGTGAGTCTGTAGCTGTGTTCACTGATTAATTCAGTGTTGTGGCTAGTGAAATTATCCATGCTGGTTCAGGAGCCTGATGGTTGAATTATTACAACAGTTTCTGCACCTGATGGTATAGGACCTGATGTTCCTGTACTTCCTTCCTGATAGCAGCAGCAAGAAGAGAGTATGGACTGGATGGTGGGGGCCATTAATGATAGATGCTTCTTTCTTGCGGCAGTCCTCTTTGTAGCTCTGTTCAAAGGTGGGGAGTGCTTTTCCTAAGGCTAACTGAACTGTACTCATGATTTTTTTTTCTAGATTTTTCCATTTTTAGGCATTGGTGTATCCATATCAGGCCATGATACAACCAGTCAGGATACCCTCCACAATGTAACTAAAGAAATTTGTCAAAGCTTTAGATGACATTGTTATGAATGTGCCACAACTCTGAGGGGCCGAAGGGTACAAAGTCGCCCCCTCCTTTTTGAGAATTGCAAGATCGCTATTAATTCGGGTCTGGGACCCAGGAAATGAGAGAGAATCCTCAAGGTTTTGGAATGTGTCCTGGCCTCAGCAAAGCCACGGATAATGGTCATTGTCTCTTGGAGACGAAACTGAGTATTGAGTACTGTACTATTCATTGAAGCCCTCAGGGGACGACCAGAGTGGGCTGGTTGAGGGATTGCATCATCCCAACCTGACTGACATCCTGTGAGTAAGGATAAAAGAGGGTCTGGGGAACAACCCCTTCAGACTCACCAGGAGAAACGAATGAGACTGGTGGGGACTTGTGTGTGTGTCCATCTTTGCCTGGATGCAAGTCCTCTATGGAACGGCCTCGCTAAAGGATGGATACAGATCAAGATCAGATAAAGGAAAGCCGGCAAGTTTATTTTCTCAAATCTCTCTCTCTCTCTCTCTCTCTCTCTCTCTCCAACAATTGCAAAACCCAGCGGTCCCCAAAGGCTGAAGGCTGTGTGAACTGAAACGAACTTTATATTTCCATCGGACAATTCATTATCCCCTAGGCAACGTTCGAGCTTATATCTTATTGATTATTATTATACCTGCACTTTTAGATTTAGTTTTGACAACGTATGGTATCTGTATGTTTGCATTGATATTATTTTTGTGTATTTTTACCATTAAATACTGTTGAAAATAGTACCATCAGACTCCAATGGATCTCTCTATCTTTGCTGGTAAGTGACCCAGTTACGGGGTTCGTAACAACATGCTGATTCTGCGCAAACATTTAAGAAAGAAAGGACACTGATGTGCCTTCATTGTAATGGATGTATGTCCTGGTCTCATGACTGATCCCCGAATATAATAATGCCAAGTAATCTAAAGTTACTGACCTTCTCTACCTCCAATCCCCTAATGAGCACTTGCTCTTTGACTGCTGATTTCTTCCTCCTGTACTCCGTAATCAGCTCTTTGGTTTTGCTGATGGTGAGTGATTTTGTTGTAGTGGCACCACTCAAACAGATTTTCAATCTCTCTCCCTCATAAGCTTTCAGTACCTCAGCCAAATAGGACACTAAAGGGATCATAATTCAAGCTACATCTACAATGGGAGTTTTCCCTACCAGTGTCTGCATCAGCACCCAGAAGCTTATTTTAAATTATAACAACATCATCAATGGTCCAATTCATTTTTAACTATGGACAATTTATTTACTTATACTCACCAAGTACAATTCCAAAGAATAATTAGCATATAGAGTGGATAAAGAGAAATTTTAAATTAGAATTTCTTCCAACCCATAGGATCAAAAATAAATTTTGCATGGCAAGCAGGAAATGAAATCACTCCAATTTCTAAGTTAAAACTATATTTCTGACTTCTGAAAGCATTATATTAAGATTGTACTTAGAACAACAGCAGACAAGGAGGCTATTTTAGCTTAACCAAACTCTGACAGTCTTTGTATTCCACCTTGTATCAACCTGCTCCTTCTCCCTATGCATCAAGCTTTCTCTTGAATTCATCAGTGGTACCAGATTCGAGCAATCCAAATAGCAGTGAGAGAGACCCATAATCTCTCCAATGCCACCTTAATTCAACACCTGATCTATATGATTCTTTGATTTGAATTCACCAGAAATAATAATTTACTCTGCAATTACCCCAGCAGAACTGATTAATAAAATTGTTATGACATCAAAGGCCAGTTAGCTCGTACCTATGATGACTTCCTTCATAATTCTGAAAATTATTCTCTCCCTAACCAATACTGTTTACTTCTTTCCAGGAAATTGTATTCAGTCAATTTTAAGAGTGGTTTCATAAATCTCTTCAGCACAATATTCCAAAAGTGAAAGAGCCCAGACTCTTTTGTCATTAACCCTGTATTGCAACAGCATCTTGTGTTAGCCCATGAATATACAACTCCCAATGCATAAAACTGCTTTTAAGTAATTTGAAGCGTAAATAAAATAGGGAAATAAATAAATAAATAGCCCATCCAAACTTAACTTTCAAGTGAACCACTCTGTTGCAGTGGACTGAACCTGTGTCTGCGTACCTTGATTCCATTTTGTCCTCCATGATTCAATAGCTCACATCTACAGCTGCTTACTAGATCGACAGTTCACATATTTTCTTCCAGTTCTACAAATGACCTGTCTTATTTTCACAATGGATGTCCAGTCCCCATACTCTTCCATAACCCATTAGCAAGAGCTTAAGGTTCTTTACTTCCTTAACCAGTACCTCTATGGTTACCCTCCTCCATCTGGCAAAACTGGTATTTACCCTCAATAACTTCCCTTTCAATTCCTTGAAACTTTCTCGATATCCCTGTCTTCACCTCTGGAGACAGATCGTCTACTGACATCTTTTTGTTAATAAAACCACTGACCTTCACAATTATCTTAATTACACCTCTTCTCATCATATCACTTATAAAATTGCTATTCCTTTCTCTCACTTCCTCCAACTCTGTTGTATTAGGATGTTCTCACCACATCCCTCCCAAAGCACCAAGAAGAGTGTTCCGTTGTCCTTAACATCATTCTCCATAAGGCCCACAACTTTTGCCATCACCAAGGGGACCCTACCACCAGGCACATTTTTCCCTCCACCTCCTCGACTTTCTGCAGTGATTACTCTCTCTTGTCCACTCGTTCCTCCTCACAGATCTCCTTCCTGGCACTTATCCCTGCAACTGTGCTAAGCGTAACACCTGCTCCCCATACTTCCCGACCCCTCACCATTTAGGGTCACCAATGGTCTTTCCAGTTGAGGCTGTTAGTGTCACTTATTGCATCCGATGCTCCCAGAGCAGCCTTCTCTCCTTTGGTGAGTCCAATGCAGATTAGGGGACTATTTCAATGAGTGTCTTTGTTCCATCCTCTACAAGAGCAGGGACTACCTGGTGACCATTCCCACATTGATATATCTGTCCAGAACATCCTCCACACCATTAGAAGGCCAAACACCCTTTGATTCCCCATCTCCTTCCCTTTATTCCATGATCTTCTGTTCTCCCCTATCAAATTTCTTCTGCAGGTTCTTACCTCTTCCACTGGTTATTTCCTAGCTTCTCACATCGTTTTCTTTCACCACTGCCTCAAATCAACTAATCTTCCACTTCATATGGTCTCACCTATCATCTGCCAGCTTGTACTCCATATACCGTAAGACATAAGAGCAGAATTAGGCCATTTGGCCCATTGAGTCTGTTCCACAATTCAATCATGGCTGATTCTTTTTTCCCCCTCCTCATCCTTACTCCCCCAGCCTTATCTCCATGACCATTGATGCCATGTCCAATTAAGAACCTATCAAGATTTGCCTGAAGTGTACTCTACGACTTGGCCTCCACAGCCGTCTGTGGTAATAAATTCCACAAATTCACCACCCTTTGGATAAAGAAATTTTTATGCATCTCTGTTTTAAATGAACACCTCTCTATCCTGAGGCTGTGCCCTCTTGTCCTGGACTCCCCCACCATGGAAAATATCCTTTCCACATCTACTCTGTCCAGGCCTTTCAACATTTGAAAAATTTTAATGAGATACCCCCTCATCCTTCTAAATTCCAGTGTGTACTCAAGGTGAGGCCTCACCAGTACCTTATAAAGCCTCAGCATCACATCCCTGCTATTGTACTCTAGACCTCTTGAAACGAATGCGAACATTACATTTGGCTTCCTCACCACTGACTCATTCTACAACTTAACCTTTAGTGTGCTCTGCATGAGGACGCCCAAATCCCTTTGCATCTCAGATTTTTGACATTTCACCCCATTTAGAAAATTGTTTGCACATTTATTTCTACTACCAAAGTACTTGACTTTGTATTTTTCAACATTGTATTCCATTTGCCACTTCCTTGCCTATTCTCCTAATCTGTCTAAGTCCTTCTGCAGTCTCCCTGTTTCCTCTACATTACCTGCCTCTCCACCAATCTTCGGATCATCTGCAAATTTGGCAACAAAGCCATCTATTCCATCATCTAAATCATTGGTATACAGCATAAAAATAAATGGTCTCAACACCAACCCCTGCGGAACACGACTCTTTACTGACAGTCAACCAGAAAAGGATCCTTTTATTCTCACTCGCTGCCTCCTAATAATCAGCCAATGCTCTAACCATGTCAGTAACTTTCCTGGAATAACTTGAGCTCTTAACTTGGTAAGCAGCCTCATGTGTGGCACCTTGTCAAAGGCCTTCTGAAAGGCTAAATACATAACACCCACTGCATTTCCTTTATCTATCCTACTTGTATTCTCCTCAACATGTTTGTCACAAAAGATTTCCCCTTAAGGAAACCATGCTGACTTTGTCCTATCTTGTCCGTTGTATCCATAAACTCATCTTTAACAATTGACTACAACATCTTCCCAACCACTGAGCTCAGGCTAATTGGTCTATAATTTCCTTTGTACTGCCTTCCTCCTTTCTTAAAGAGTGGAATGACATTTGCAATTTTCCAGTCCTCTGGCCAGAATCAAATGATTTTTGGAAGATCATTACTAATGCTTCCACAATCTCTAGAGCTACCTCTTTCAAAACCCTAGAGTACAGTTCATCTGGACTGGGTGACTTATGCAGCCCTAGGTCTTTCAGCATTTTGAACACCTTCTCCCTTGTAATAGTAACTGTACTCACTTCTCTTTCAACACCTGGCATACTGCTAGTGTCTTCCAGAATGAAGAATGACGCAAAATACTCATTTAGTTGATCTTCCATCTCCTTGTCCCCTGTTGTTATTTCTTTGACCTCATTTTCTAGTGGTCCTCTATCCAGTCTCTTATTTTTTACATATTTGAAAAAGCTTTTACAATCCACTTTGATATTGTTTGCTAGCTTGCTTTCATATTTCATCTTTTCCCTCCTAATAGTACTTTCATTGCTCTCTGTAGGTTTTTAAAAGCTTCCCAATCCTCTATCTTTCCACTAATCTTTGCTTTGTTATATGCCCTTTCTTTTGCTTTTACAATAGTTTTAACTTCCCTTGGCAGCCACAGTTGTACTATTTTTCCACTTGTGTATTTCTTTGTTTTTGGAATACATCTATCCTGCACCTTTCTAATTTTTCCAGAAAGTCACGTCATTGCTGCTCTGCTGTCATCACTGCCAGCATCTCCTTCCAATTTACTTTGCCTCTCTCATACCACTGTAGCTTCCTTTACTCCACTGAAATACTGCTATATCAGTCTTTACTTTATCAGTATACCACACGAGTTAAGAATAGATACTTGTCCATGTGGAGATGCAATCTTGTAAAATATTTCAAAAACTTATCAAGCATCGATGACCTGCAGCAAACCTCATCACCATGGCCTGCTCCTGCCATTGATTTGCCCGTCGGAATGAGCCCAACTGCCTGTGAAGGCCTCCTTTTAAACAAGCCTTGTTGCTGTGGCCTGCTCTTGATGCAGATTGCCGCTGGTTACAGCTACCCGCTCCCTTCACCCATCTTTTTATTCTGGCTTCTGCAACCTTCGCTCAAGTCTTAATGAAGGGTCTCAATCTGAAATGTTGACTGTCTAGTTCCCTCCATATATGCTGCTCGACCTGCAGCATTCAACAACATTTTATGTATTTTGCACCAAGCTTTCCAGCATCTGCAGATTTTCTTGTGTTTCTAGCCCATTATCTCTTCCTGCTTCTTTTACTCTGCATTTCCAATTCTCTGCACACAGTATGGTCTTATCAACTGGTGTGGTTGCATATCTCAAGATATACAGCTTATCGCTAGATCTCATTATTTCTTTCCTAATTCTATCAATTACCATTCAAGAAAAAGGTTACACCAATTTATTCCACCTCATACTGAATCACCTGCACATGATTCCATAAAATATCAAGCACCATTCATCGATATGAATGCTTCTTTAGGTTTCATAGATTCACAATTGAAGAATACCCTAACTGGTTGCATCATAGTTTGCTATGGAAACACAAATGCCTAAGAAGGGAAAAGACTACAGAAAGTGGCACATACAGCCCAGTCTATCACAGACAAATCCCTCCCCACTATTGCGTACATGGAGCACTGCCTTAAGAAAGCAGCATCCAGCATCAAAGATGCATACCATCCAAGCCATGTTCTCTTCTGTCTACTATCATGTGTCAGCAGGTACAATAGCCTTAGGTCCCACGTCACCAAGTTCAGGAACAGTTAATACCCTGAAGCCATCAGGAAACTGAACGAGCATGGATACCTTCACACACCACAACTCTGAACAGATTCTACACCCTACAGGTTCACTTTCAAGAAAGTACTCTTTTGCAACTTGTGTTTGTATAGTTATTCAGTTGTTTTTATTTGCATTTTGGTAGCTTGTCAGTCATTGTTTATAAACGGCTTTCATTGATTCAATTGAATTATTTTTTTCTTGCAAATTCCTGCACCAAAATGAATCTCAAGGTATTGGGTAAAGAGTAAGGCATGTAATAAATTGATAATAATCTTACTTTAAATTTTCAAAAAAAGTTATGCCACTGGTTTCAACATCTAAAACAAAAAGTAATGCCAGTGATCTCAGAGATAAGTCACCAAAAAATATGAAACATTATGATTAGTAGAAACATTCATGAAAGCTTTCTATCTGGAATGACAGTGTGTTTGTGTTGTTTTAATACATGCTCCCTCACATGCTAAACACAGTCTGGTAATTAAAAAAATAGTAATTTTGTTTGCTTCAGTAAATGCTGCAATGCAACTTTTTCCTTTTTGCACTGACTGACGTGCGAAGTGCACTTTATGTAAAATCAATTTCAATTATGTTAAAAAAGGAAACATGAGGTAGCATTAGCAGGAATGATAATGGAGACTCAAAAGATGTTGGAAGTATATTAAGGGGAGAAGAATAACTAGAGGGGGAATAGGGCTCCTCAAAAAACATAGTGGGCATATTTGTGTGAAGCCACACAAAGAGGGCATCATATATGTGGAATGAACTGCCAGAGGATGTTGTTAAAGCAGGAACAATAGCAATTGTCAAAAGTCATTTGGACAGGTACATGGACAGGGAATTTTCAGAAGGTTGTGAGCTGAACACTGGCAAATAGGATTAGCTTGGATGGGCAGCTTGGTTGGCTAAACGGCCCATTTCCAAGTTGTTTGACTCGATGGCTCAATTACAAGTTTCATCCTTAACAGTACTTTCCAGTGAGCTACATTCTGTTCAGTACGGTCTTTCACTACATTATAGCAATTCAAGTAACATTCAACCCATATGGAATCCACAATAACACTACCTAAAGACTGAAGATATGGAATATGAAGGGAAACTATCTTATGAAATTGATGGATAAAGAAAATACCGAAACAAACCCAAAATGCTACAGAAACAACACATTTTGTCAAATCACAAACAAGAGAAAATCTGCAGATGCAACACACACACAATGCTGGAGGAACTTAGCAGACCAGGCAGCACCTAAGGGAATGAAAAGTTCAGTTGACATTTGGGTCCTGCCAAAGGTACTTGGTCTAAAATGATAAGTGTATCATTTTCCCTGGATGCTGCCTGGCCTGCTGAGTTCCTCTAGCATCTTATATGTGTTGCTGACATTTTGTCAATTTTTCTCAAGAGTTTGTGTGACCAAAAAATCAAGATGTAGGGCAGTTTTCTAGGAACACAACCATTCTAAAACACTGGGATATCCTGTACCAGAACTGTGGCGATCCACCTCAGTAAAGGTTTCATGTTGTTAAAGACCATTGACTTGTCTACTTATTCTAACAATTAATGCACTACTTTAGAACAAACCAAGTGCCTAAATGTCATGTGTTGTCCAAATATCTCAGGAGACAAATATATGCAAAAGTAATCCAGATCTCCATCTAACCACTCAAAAATTGCACAGCTTCACTGGTTTTCTTCAGCTTCACGATATTACCACATCATTTCTATCAAATTCAGATTCATTTCTTTTGATCAATCATTTAAACATTTCTAAGTAAATTCTCAAATCCTCAAGTGGCAAATAATAATATCTCTGTAAACTCCATCAACGAATTGGATGTTTACTCAGACATCTCTTAAAGTTTTGACAGACAAGTACTCAAAATACTGCAAACGCTTGCTTCAATGTAAAATCCCCTTAAGAGTAATTCAGCGTGTTATTGAACCAAACAAACTCTGCAAAACATGCAGGTACTGCCAGCATAGTTGCAGGTGAATAACTGATTTTAACCTGCTGTTATTAAACATGGCAGGTGATGTAAGAGGAGAACGTGTTAGATCTAGTGATCATATTTTCATTAGTTTCAGGATAATAATAGGACTGGTCCTTGGGTAGAGATTTTAATTTTGAATAAAGTCAATTATGATGGTATCAGAAGGGATATGGCAGGTGTGAATTGGGGTCAATTGTTTTCTGGCAAGGAGATGCTTGTTAAGTGGAAGGCTTTCTCAGGGTAAATATTGAGAGTACATAATCTGCATGTTCCTGCTGAATGAAAGGTAAGTAAATAAAAGGAAACTTGGCTACCAAGGGATATTGAGGCCCTGGTAAAGAAAATGAATGTGGTGCTGCTGACTGTTTTTGAGGTAAGTTAGGGTGGATAAACCTCCAGGGCCTGAGAGTGTGTCACTTCAGACTTTGTGGGAGGTTAGTGCAGAAATTGCAGTGGCTCTGGCAGAGATATTTAAATCATCTTCAGCCACAGATGAAGGGCCAGAGGAACAGAGGATAGCTAATGTTGTTCCATTGTTGAAGAAAAGCTCTAAAAATAAACTGGGAAATTATAGATTGGCGAGCTTGATGTCACTTACGGGTAAATTATTGGAAGGTATTCTAAGTGACAAAATATTTATAGACAGTTCCTGATTACTGATCGTCAATATGGATCTCTATGTGTCAGATCATGTCAAATCATTCTTACAGAGCTTTTTTTTGGAGGAGGTTACCAATATCATTAATGAACATTGTCTACATAGAACTTAGCAAGATCTTTAGCAAAGCCCCATATAGGAGGCAGGTTCAGAAGTTGAAGTTACTTGCCATTCACAATGAAGTAGCCAATTGGATTCAAGATAGTTTTAGTGGGAAGAACCAGAGTGTAGTACAGTAGTAGATGGTTGCCCCTCTGACTGAAGGCCAGTGACTAGCGGTGTGAAGTGCAAACAAGTGTGAAGTGGTGCATTTTGGGAGGACAAAGACTTACCCCGAGGGGTCTGGGAATACAGATACATAATTCTTTATGTTATGTACCCCTAGGGTTCATATTTTCTGTGGATGTGGACAATCACTTTAAAATGTCTGGAGAATGAGACTGGCTTTTGGACACTGTTTGAGCTGTTATAGAGAGAGAGGGAGAGGGAGAGAGAGAGGGGGAGGGAGAGGGAGAGGGAGAGGGAGAGGGAGAGGGAGAGGGAGAGGGAGAGGGAGAGGGAGAGGGAGAGGGAGAGGGAGAGAGAGAGAGAGAGAGAGAGAGAGGCAAAGAATGCTCGGAAGATTGATGTTATGGTTTCTCTACAAGTTGTTTACCTTTCCTCAAGGACACTTGCCTGCTTGTAAAAGTTCTTAGAGAGAGAGCAGGGTAGAGCAGTTTGATGGACAGCTGGTGTTCAGCATGCTGAAATAAATACCAGGTCAGCTGCTGGACTTGGACACACAGTTTTGGACATTGAACGAGCTTTGTTGTACCCACAGGAAGCTAGGTTTGTGGAAGATTGATTTGGGGAAATCGATCATTGGCTCACAGTGTGAAAAAGTGCGACTGGTGGGGCCTGGGTGATAATTCCACCACTGAAGAATGGTCGCACGTGTCATGGTCATAGTCGGTGACTACAACAGGATTTCAGAAGACAACAGGAAGATCGACGACATCAGCTCAGCTCTCACCTCTCTCTCTCTCTCCAACGTTACTCAAATAACTACCTCGAACTGAACTGAATTTATTTCATCATCGTAAGACTCTATTCATTCACCCCTTGGTTTTAAAGAACCTAGTTTTGTTCCTATTTCCACACTTACGTATGTGTGTATATATAAATAAAATCATTGCTAACCTGTTTGATATATTTGCATTTATAGTATTGTATTGTGTAGTTTACTAATAAACACTATTAGTTTATAGTAATACCAGACTCCAATGGGTTTTCCATCTCTGCTGGTTCTTTAACTCGGTCACGGGGTACATGACACTTAAAAGTAGCATCACAGACAGATACTGTCATAAAGTCATTAAAATGAATTACTTCCTTTAAATGAATCTGTCTCTATACATGATAATAATGCTTTTAAAATTACAGATTTTTTAGATATTTAGGTGTTATAATTACTAAAAATATAAGGATCTTTATAAAGCCAATTTTCCTCCTTTAGTGGACTCTACGAAGTATTCATTTAGTAGATGGAGCCCACTTACATTTTCACTTGTTGGTCGTATTCATGAAGTTAAAATGATGATTTTATCAAATTTTTTATATTTATTTCAGAATATTCCTGTTTTTTCGACTAATTAGTTTTTTGATCCGATTGATTCTATTTATCTTTTATTTGGGATAATAAAAGACCAAGAATTGGTAAATGTCATTTGCAAAAGCTGAAAAAAAGATGGAGGTCTCGCTTTGCCTATTCTAAGAATGTATTATTGGCCTGTTAATTTGCGGTATATGTCCTTTCAGTTATATTGGGGTGAAAGGAATTATTGGCCAATTTGGGTAGACCTGGAACTGAGACCTGTGAAACAGTTTTATTTAACTTCGTTATTAGCAGTTGCTCTACCTATACAATTAGCTAAAGCTGCAAATTTAAACCTATATCCTGTGGTCAAGCACTCTTTACAAATTTGGCTCCAGTTCCGCAGTTTTTTTTAATCTTAAAAAATGTAAACTTTGTAGTATAATTTATCGTAATTACTTTTTTTAAACCTTCTTGGAGTGATCCAGTTTTTTTTTACCTTGGAAAAATACAGGTATTAATTCTTTTTTGGATTTATTTAAAGAAGGCAGAATGATGTCTTTTGAACAATTAGTCGATAAGTATTCTCTCTCATATTCACACTTTTTACAATTTCTTCAAGTTAGACATATTTTACAAAAATATTTAAGTAATTTTCCTTACATATTGGAAGCTGACTTGTTAGATACTATTATGAATATGAACCCCTCGTTGAAAGGTTCTATGGGAAGAATTTTCAATTTATTATTACAATGGGATAAGCGTCCTTTACTTAAGATTAAACAGGATTTGGAGAAGGAACTCAATTTGTCTTTTATATGGGAGGATTGGACATGGATTCTGAAGCTGGTTAACTCTTCTTCGATCTGTGCTAATCATTCACTGATTCAATTTAAAATTGTACATCATTACCATTTGACAAAGGAGAGACTTCCTAAAATATTTCCCAATGTTGACAAGTATTGTGATAGATGTAAAACTGACATAGCTACACTGGCACATATGTTCTGGTCATGTTCTATATTAAAACAGTTTTGGAAGTCTTTTCGACAATTTCCAAAGCACTCAAAATCAATTTACAACCTAATAAATTGACTGTGCTTTTTGGAATAATTCCTCAAAATATCCATGGTATTTCTGTGTCTGACCAACATGTTATTGTGTTTGTTACATTGATAGCTAGGAGGGCCATCTTGTTGAAATGGAAGGATATATCAGCTCCTACTTTGTCACAGTGGTTCTCTCAAGTGATGCTGTGTCTTATCTTGGAAAAAATTAGAAGTCGAACCTTTGAATCTTTATTTGATTTTGAGAGATGGGCTCATTTGCTTGTTATTATCATTTCAGTTAACTAATAGGTTTCCTCCATGATCTAAATGTAATTTTTTTTAATGTATCTTTTTTTCTTGTTGTCAGTTTGATGTTTATTTTTAGAAGCTTTTTCGTATGACGCATGGCTCCGGGGTTGTACCTCCAACGGGTTTCTTTTTTCTCACTCACTTTTCTTGCTTAGTAGGGTTTATTTTCATTCACAAAAATTTTCAATCCTTAAGATAATTTCTTCTTTTTTGAGGCATCGTAAATGTTGTTACTTTGATGTACTTGTGCTATTTCTAAATAATAATAATAATAATAATAATAATAAAAAGATTTGAAAAGATAGGGTCATAAAGAGAGCTTTTGACACATTGCTGTCATATATCAGGGCACTGAGTACAGGAGTTGGGATGTTATGTTATATTATGGGGCTGAATTCAGAATATTATGTGTAGTTCTGGTCACTTATCTACAGAAGAGATATTATTAGGTTTGAAAGTGTTGCCAGGCCACCAGGACCTGAGTTATAAAGACAGGTTCAATACATTAGGACTTTATTCCCTAGAGTGGAGGAGAATCAGGAGAGATCTTATAGAGGTATACAAAATGATTTCTCTCTTAACTATTGCTACCTGCCTTGCTGAGTATTTCCAGCATTTTCTGTTTTGAAAGTTCCATCTATGGAATTTGCCATGCTACTTTCTTGAACTCAGTCACTAAAATTAACCCAAAGCAACTGCAGTTCCAAAGCAGAACTGAAAAAAAACAACAAATCAGCTAAAGATCCCATTCCTGATTTTCTTTCCAGAGGATTCTTTGATGATTGTGGAAGATGCAGCCAACTTCATGATTGACTGTTCCATCATCCAAATATCAAACTGTTGAGAATCCTCCTCCAAGAGTACCACAAACTTGTCATGGTTCCTCAATGACCCAGGCAGCTGTGTCGGCTGGAGTCAGGGCTCTGTGCTTTGGCTCTTAGTCAGGTCACCCATGAGAAACAGGTCAAACACTAGAGGACAGACTAAGAGTGGTCTGCTGGTCTTCCAGTTTCAGGGGTTCAGCTAACAACCCTGACTGCTAAAACAAAATTGTTACTGAAACAGCAATGAATGATCCTTCTACGTCCAAGTGCAATGGTATTCCTAGCTCTCCACCCGCAACTTGCATGACTGAAAGTAGTGAAAACTGAGAGGGAGTTACTGACCTGATGAAGGAAACCCTGTACATCAACAGAGATAGAGGACCTCCTTTGCTACCCTAAACACCAGTGGTGTAATGGGCAGTATGCAGGTTGAGGATTCTGGTACTTTGATTTGATTCATAGGAGAGTTTATCCAAAAGACACATAAACAAGTGTATTCATGAAGGCATCAGGAAAGAATGAACACTTACGCAAAGCTGAGGAATGACAATTTTCTTACAATATTGAAGGAAGCTATTCAGTTCATCAAGTGGCTGCCAGATCATGTCAGCAAGCATAAAATGTGAAATCATGATTTTTGATTTTAAAAACAGCATTTATAGGCAGCACTTAAACAGTTAAAGCTAACCGAAAGAAGGGAAAATGACAAATATAGAGGACAGCTTTGGTGCATCATCAATAGGGAGCAAATTCCACAAGGTAATTTAACTCACATTCATATTTTCCCATTCACACTTCTGCGCAGCTCCAGACAATCAAATGTAGATGATACCTGATGAAATCCCTGCAATCATGCACTTCTGACTAATTCACATGTCTGAATGCCACTATTACTAATCAACATCAATATTTTACAAAGCATTAATTTCTTCAATTAACATTCTGCATGAGAATTGTGGAGAAATCCACCATCAGTCTAAAAAAGGTACTTATTCCAGAAGTGGAGTATCACAGAAAAATATAGCATCAAAACAGGCCCTTCAGCCCATGCCAACCATCCTTCACATAATTACTTTAGTCCCATGTTATTTTAATTTTGTCATGCTTTAACAACTATTTTCAGATGCTGCCACAGTCGCCAATGAACCTATTAACCACATATCTTTGGAATGTGGGAGAACTCTGGGCCACTTGACTAAACCAATTGTGGTATCTGAAAGAACATGCAGAGGCAGCACCCAAGGTCAGGATAGGACCCAGCTCTCTGGCCCTTTGAGACTAGCTGAATTTTACCACCTGTGAAACACAAGTTCATTCAGTAAAGCCATTTGTATGAGAATTGACAGGAAATTGTAGCAGATAGGAGAGTAAAATTGAAGAATTTGACTGGGCTCTGGGCTGGGGAATAATAGCAGGTAAACTAATAGTGGGTATAAAACACAAGAGATACTGCAGATGCTGGAAGTCCAGAGTATTGCATACAAAATGCTACAGGAACTCAGCCACTCAGGCAGCATCTATGAAAAAGAACAAAGAGTCAACATTTCAGGCCAAGACTCGTCATCAGGACTGGAAAGGGAAGGGGGAAGATGCCATAATAAGAAGGTGGGAAAAGCAGAAGGAGAAGGAGTACAGGCTGGAAGATAAGTGAAGCCAGGTGGATGGAGAGGGGGGATGAACTGAGAAGCTGGGAAGTGATCAATGGTAAAGGTAAAGAAGGAGGAATCTAATAGCAGAGGAGAGTGAACCAGGGGAGAAAAAGAAGAAGGGGCACCAGGGAAAATTCAGGCAGGTAAGGAGAAGAGAAGAGGTAAGAGGGGATCCAGAGTCAGGAATGGAAGAGGGAATGGGAAGGGGGAAATGACAAAATGTTGCTGAAATTGATGTGCTCAGCATGTCTTCATGAAGTAGATTCAATGGAGTCAGAGGTGAGAAGAAGTGCAGTCAGAACCAGAAATGAGTATTGTTCTGTTTGGAATAGAAGAGGCTACAAAATTTTAGTGAAGTTCAAAAATCACAAAGAACTGAGAATGAAAAAAAAACAAGCTATTTGAATTTTAGAGGGATTGTATGAAGAGGTGCTGAATCAACCTGATTTGGGTAACAACCAGAAATGGAATGAGGCGACATTTTACATAGAATGAAAGGTCTGGATCTGGAAGGCATCACTAGATGGGGAGATTGATAGAAATACAAAAGCAAGATATAAAAAGTTAAAGGATAACCTTTGGGTAAACAATTAAGTAACATGGAGAAAAGGAGAATTGAAAAATGTGGTTATTTTCCCATAAAAGAAGATGGAGATGTCACGGGCCAGGTTAATAGCTTCAATTCTGTATTCTCTGATTCTTTAAAAATTGGGTACTATGAATTCTCCAACTCCCCCCCCCCAAGGATTTGCCTATTATTGAAGGAAAAATGTTGATTATTGTCAAACAACGTATATAGAATAATTGTTTATTTCAAATAAAGCAAATACATATTGAGTCTCAATTATTTTTTCTGTGAAACCAATTTCAATCCTTTTGAGTTACATTTGTCCCAACTGTACAAGTTAATATAATTGAAGCTTTGACACAGTACTGAGCTTCTGATGAGGATCATAAATTGCTCACAAGTGTTTATCTTCTAATCTCCATCATTACATTTTTATATTATGTGCTCTACAGGCACCAATTAATTGATGAAAATGAAACATCAACCCAAAATATTTATGCCGTTTCTTTCTCCATCATGCACTGTATTTCCTGCATTTCTGTTTCATTTAAAATAGAAACTGCAAAACTGTGGCTCTGGGTTCAAGTGAATATGTCACTTTGAAGGATTATGCTCATTTCTACAGGAGACCAGAACACTTAATATTACTCTGAAGTTATCTTGCATAAAGCAAAGCTCCCTTAAATGCATATGGATGAACAAAATACAGTAATAGCAGTCACATCATATACAGTTCCTATCCCTTCTAAGAGATATCAAGAATCTAAGAGACATTTCACTGCTTCTTCAGAGGAAGTAATACAAAAGCCAGAAAACAATAATACACAAATTACAAAAGCACAAAGTAAGATGAACTCCATGCAATATTACAAATAAATGCAAATTCCAACCACTTGCTGTTAGCCTATTTTGCAAGCAAATAACAGCAATCATGTTTCCTACACTGAGCCTAGTATCAAGAGTCAGTATGAGGGTTTAGCTTTCCGGGTGAATTCCTAAAGAAACGATACATCACAATGGCTGCTCTGCAGTACACTGATTCAGGATGTTGGAATCTATTCTTAATAAATTCTTGTGTCTTCCTGGTTTGAAATGAATCTTTTTTCTGTTTCTATTTTATTTTCTTCTGTTCCCAGCTGGCATTCGGGCACATGCAAGCTTCCAGACATAGACCATCTTATCTGTGGTCTCCAATACCATTCATTAAAATAAATGTGCACCACTCCTCTCCTTGCTGCTGTGGAAAAAATGCCTGGTACATTCAACATTAAGAATCTCTCCAAAGCAGTGCATGAAATCTGCCGTAATCCTGGACATCCAAGAAAAACTGGGCATTGTTTCTTTCAGGTGCTAAGCTGTTACAGCAGGCAATCTAGCAATTCTGCATGAAGATTACTATTCCACTTAAAACCATGATTCAACAACAGCAGATTTTATAAATCTATCTTTGGAGGCAGTGTGGCCAAATTTCCTAGTGTAAATTGAACCGGTGGGGCATTAAACTCACTCTCTTCTCTTAGCTAGACTGGAACCACCAGGAGTTAATAACCAACAAAGACCCCAGCCCATGACTATGACAACATAGAATATCACAGTACAGAACAGGACCATGATGTTGTGTTGAGCTTTTAACCTGCTCTATCAATGTAACCCTCTCCTCTTGCATGACCCTATATTTTTTTCTATCATGCATCTGTCTGTCAAAGAGTTTCTTCATGCTATCCATTGTATCTGCCTCTACCACCAGCCCTGGCAAGGCATTCAATGCATCCACCATGCATTGTGTAAATAACTTAAATCTAACATGCCCCCTATACTTTCCTCCAATCACATTAAAACTATGTCACCTTGCATAAGCTATATGCACCTTGGGAGAATGTCTCTGGTTATCCATTTGATCTATGCCTCTTATCATCTTGCACAACTATTTCAACTAACTTCTCATCCTCCTATGCTCCAAAAAATCCTAGCTCACTGAGCCTATCTTCATAAAATATGCCCTCTAGTCTGGGCATCATCTGGTAAATCTCCTCTGCATCCTCTCTAAAGCATCTGCATCCCTCTTATAACAAGGCAATTAGAACTGAACACAATATTCCAAGTGTGATCTAACCAGAGTTTTATAGAGCTACAACGTTATTAAGGGAATCTTTTTCACACAGATGTTGATACAAATGTTCAGATGGTGGCAATCCATTTTCTAGCAAGTGTAAAAATCCAATTCAAATCAGAAAAGACCTTAGATACTAATTATCTTCTTAAAGATGTCCTTGTGAGGCCAAAAGGCATGGTGCATCGATATTTACAGTGGCAAAGATGAGTCCAGATAGTGACTAAGGAAGGGATCACATTTTATTACCCAATTCTGTAAACCTAAAGACAAAATGACAGTAGTCAGGTGGCTAAGCTTTAGGGGAGCAGTAAAATCCAACTGGCAGAATTTTGGGCCGTTAGTTGCAAGTAATTTATTTTTATGGTGATCCTATTCACAGCCCAGAACACAAGATGATAGTGTTAGGTTTCCAACTGAAGCGATTCCATCTGGGGCCATGTACAACTCTATACCTGTGAAAATGTTGCAACATGACAAATTTAAAATCAGCAATTTACTGCCACAGCAGCATACTTACTCCATTCATAATAGTTCCCCTGGTGAAGTACTTCTGAAATCTTCAAATCAAAACAGCAAAAAGAAAACTTGGAGATTCACAACTGAATTGCAAATTCACTTAAAGCTCAGAGAAACCATTGTTAAAATATTGATATGATCAAATGACCTTTAATCCCATCACTAGCACAGAATCCAGAAAAAAAATCTTACATCAAAGTAATTCCTCCTACTCTGCAGTAATTTTGTATCTTGAGTCTGAAGATCATTCAGAAATTCAATCAATCCGTAACTGATGCTCAGGGCAAGAAATTAACTTTTTAATCCATGCACAGTGTGAGGAAAAATGTGAAAAATGTAAAGGATTTTATAATATTACCTAAGGACATTCTAATCATGGACTCAGAATGATAATGCCATAAAAGACATGATTAAATGGCTAAATTTAAGCAATCCTTTCAGAACAAAATCCTAATCCAAAGCTGATATTTTGTACAAAATATATTGGCTTTACTATTTTGATTGTGTGACTTCAACACAAATGTCACTTATATTTAAAGAGATGATGACTAATGTTGAATTTCCTTCCCATTTTTGTAAATCTTGATTCAAAACATCGAAAAGCCCTTGGATAAATTAAATAATGCATTGGTATTCAAAAGAATGACATCTGGAATGTTTTAATTATCCAAAAGTAAAGAATATTTGGACAAATATTAATATGGTGAAAGGAATCACAAGTATGAAACAAAACAGACTATGTATGGGATCACTGAAGCTTTGTGTAATCATGTTGACATCTTGGATCAGTGTCAATCAGAATTGAAGTTTGAATTTGGCTTGCTTGATTACCCAAGTAGTGATCTTCCACTCTGCGACCTGACCAAGTGATGTTTGAGGGCAGAACAAATCTTCTCTATTGATGTCTGTCTAAAACAATTATGACTGTGTCTGTGACTTATGATTGTGAGGCCAAGCACAGTTCCAGTGCCATATTTAAGTTTGCTGATGACACCATTGTCGTTGGCCAAATCAAAGGTGACAAACCACCATATAGGAGGGAGATTGAAAATCAGGATGAGTAGTGCCACAACAACTTCTTCCTCAATGTTAGCAAGACTACAAAGCTAATTATTGACCTCAGGAAGAGGAAACCAGAGATCAATGAGCCAGTCCTTATCAGGAGGTCAGAAGTGGAGAAGGTCAGCAACTTTAAATTCCACCTCATCGTCATCATCATTGTTATGTGCCATGTCATATGACGAGGGTGATCCTGGTCTCATGACCATGATTGTTCTTGTCAAACTTTTCTACAGAAGGGATTTGCCATTGCCTACTTCTGGGCAGTGTCTTTACAAGACATCAGCCATTATCAATACTCCTCAGAGATTGTCTGCCTGGTGTCAGTGGTCACAATACCAAGACATCTCATATGCACCAGCTGCGGATGCGATCATCCATCACCAGCTCCTGTGGCTTCTCATGACTCTGATCAGGGGCGGGTGTTGCTAAGCAGGAGTCACACCTTACCAAAGGGTGACCTGCAGATTCGCAGAGGGAAGAAGCACCTTAAACCTCCTTTGGTAGATGCTTAACTGCACCCTACCATCTCAGGATCTGTCCTGGATCCAGCACATAAATGCCGTAACGAAGAAAGCATGGCGGTGCCTCTACTTTCTTAGAAGTTTATGAAGATCTGGTATCATTTTGTTTTAGATGTCATGCTTAGCTTTAAAAGTAGTGGATAGGGTCCAGTCCATTACTCGTAAAACATCCCTACTGTTCAGCACATCTACACGGAGCGCTGTCGCAGGAAAGCAGTATCCATCATCAAGGACCCTCACCATCCAAGCCATGTTCTCTTCTTCATGCTGCCATCAGGAATCACATCCTTTCCATATCTACTCTGTCTAGGCCTTTCAACATTCAAAAGGTTTCAATGAGATTCCCCTCATCCTTCTGAGTTCCAGCGAGTACAGACACAGAGCCATTGAACGTTCCTAGTATGATAGCCCTTTCATTCCTGGAATCATCTTTGTGAACCTCCTCTGGACCCTCTCGAATGCCAGCACATCCATTCTAAGATGAATGGCCCAAAACTGTTCCCAATGCTCAAGGTGAGGCCTCACAGGTGCCTTATAAAACCTCAGCATCACATCTTTGCTCTTGTATTCTAGACTTACTGAAATGGCATTTGCCTTCCTTACCACCAACTCAACCTGCAAGTTAACCCCTAGGGTGTTCTGCACAAGGACTCCCAAGTCCCTTTGCATCTCAAATTTTTTGGATTTTCTCCCCACTTAGAAAATAGTCTGCACATTTATTTCTACTACCAAAGTGCATGACCATGCATTTTCCAACATTGTATTTCATTTGCCACTTTCTTCCCATTCCCCTAATCTGTCTAAGTCCTTCTGCATTCTACTTGCTTCTTCAATATTACCTGCCCCTCCACCAATCTATGCATCATCTTCAAACTTGGCAACAAAGCCATCTATTCCATCATCTAAATCCTTCATGTACAGCATAAAAATAAGTGGTCCCAACACTGACCCCAGCAGAACACCATTAGTCACTGGCAGTCGACCAGAAAAGGATCCTTTTATTCCCACTCATTACCTCCTACCAATCAGCCAATATGCTAACCATGTTAGCAACTTTCCTGTAATACCATGGGCCTTTAACTTGGTAAGCAGCCTCATATGTGGCACCTTGTCAAAGGCCTTCTGAAAGTCCAAATATACAACATCAACTGCATCCCCTTTATCTATCATACTTGTAATCTCCTCAAAAAATTCCAACAGGTTCGTCAGGCAGGATTTTCCCTGAAGGAAACCATTTTGACTTTGTACTGTCTTGACTGTGTCACCAAGTACTCCATCACTTCATCCATAACAATTACTTCTAACATCTTCCCAACCACTGAGGTCAGGCTAACTGGTCTATAATTTCCTTTCTTAAAAAGTGGAGTGACATTTGCAATTTTTCAGTCCTCTGGCACCATGCCAGAATCCAATGATTTTGAAAGATCATTTCTAATTCCACCATAATCTCTAACGCTACTTCCTTCAGAACCTTAGGGTGCAATTCATCTGGTCCGGGTGACTTACGTACCTTTAGGTCTTTCAGCTTTTTGAGCACTTTCTCACTTGCAATACTAATCACACCTACTTCACTTACTTCACACACTACAACATCAGGGATACTGCTGTTGTCTTCCACACTGGAGACTGATGCAAAATGCTCATTTAGTTCATCAGCCATCTCCTGGTCCCCCATTATTATTTCTCTGGCCTCATTTTCTGGCAGTCCTATATCCACTCTCATTCCTCTTTTGTTTTTAACATACTTGAAAAACCTTTCACTATCCTCTTTGATTTTATTTGTTAGTTTGCTTTTATGTTTCATCTTTTCCCTTCTAATAACTTTTTTATTTGCTCTCTGTAGATTTTTAAAAACTTCCCAATCTTATATGTTCCCACTAATTTTTGCTTTGTTGTATGTCCTTTCTTTTGCTTTTACAATAGCTTTGACTTCCCTTGTCAGCCACAGTTGTACTATTTTACCATGTGAGTATTTCTTCATTTTTGGAATGCATATGTCCAGCACCTTCCTCATTTTTCCCAGAAACACATGCCATTGCTGATCTGCTTACATCTCTGCCAACAGCTGCTTCCAATTTACTTTGTCAACTCTTCTCTCATACCACTGTAATTTCCCTTACTCCATGGAAATACTGCTACATCAGACTTTACTTTTCCCGATTAAATTTCAAGCTGAGCTCAGTCATATTATGATCATTGGTTCCTGTTCTTTTACTTTAAGCTCCCTAATTTTCTCCAGTATATTACATAAACACCCAACCCAGTATAGCTGATCCCTTAGATGGCTCAATGACAAACTGCTCTAAAAAGCCATCTCTTAAGCATTCAACAAACTCAAGATCTATTACCAACCTGATTTTACCAATCCACCTGCATGTTAAACTCTCCTGCGACTACCACAATATTGATGTTTTGACACACATTTTCTATTTCCTGTTGTAATCTGTGGTCAACTTCACAACCACTGTTGGGAGGCCTGTATGTAACTTCAATCAATGTCCTTTTACCTTTGCCGTTTTTTAACTCAACCCACAAGGATTCAACATCTTCCAATCCTATGTCTTTCTCCTGATTTGATGTCATTCTTTACCAGTAGAGCCACACCACCCCCTCTGCCTATTTTCCTATCCCTTAAATATAATGTGTAACCTCGGACAGTCAACTCCCAACTACAACCATCCTTCAGCCATGATTCAGTGATGGCTACAACATCATACCTGGCAATCTGTAATAGTGCAACAAGATCATTTACCTTACTTTTTATACTACACACATTTAGATTCAACACTTTGAGGATGGTATTTGCTATCCTTTCTGATTCTGCATCCTTAATGTTTTGATACTCAGCCTATTGGCTGCAACCAAGTCCCATCACCTACCTGCCCTTCCTGACAGTCTGACTGCACGCTATCTTTTTTTTTACTATCCATCCTAACCTAGCCCCTTCACTCTGGGCCCCACTCTCCTGCCAAATTTGTTGAAACCCTCCCCAACAGCCCTAAGAAACTTGCCTGCAAGAATATTGGTCCCCCTCAGGTTCAAGTGCAACCCATCACTTTGAACAGGTCATACTTCCCTCTTCATCTCATGACTTTTCATCTCATGCTCTCGATAGTTATTGTTTATTATTATTATTATTATTATTATTATTATTATTATTATTATTATTATTATTATTATTATTATTATTATTATTATTATTATTTCCTCTGTATTTGCACATTTTTTGTCCTTTGCACATTGGTTATCTGTCCGTCATGTTGCATGCAGACTTTCATTCATTTCATTGTGTTTCTTGAATTATTGTGTATGCCAGTAAAAATCTCAGATTTGTATATTGTGATACATATGTACTTTGCTAATAATATTACTTTGAATCTTGAACCTCTCCTCCCCATCACTGCCTCATTTTAATTTAATTTTTGTAACATTAAGAATTTGTAAAAATAAAAATTTAAAATGCATCAGAAATTAAATGTGTCACCTTCTAATACACTGAAGCAATTAAAAACATGCACTTGAACCCATTAATCGCCATGGAATGAAATAGAGAAGCAGTGAGGTCCAGTGCAGGCTATTGTGAAACAGCTGCGGGTGCCCACTTCCAAGAGGCATCCAGCTCATGAGACCATCACAAATGGATGACTGTATTGAAATTTGTTTGAACAAAAATTCTAAAATTGCAGGTGATTACAAGAAGAAATATCGAACTATATGAGCCAAGAACTTCTTGAACATCTTAACTCTTGTCTCCAGTGGGCAAGAATGGAACCTAGTATTGTTTTGAGTGGACAGTGGATTTGATGGCAAACATGACAATATCAAGTTGCCACACTAACGAATGTTAATGCAGTCCACTGCTTAGAAACCGAAACATTGTGTCCCAGATGAGAAATGGCCGTGATGAAAACCATGTTAGAGGGAATATCTTTTAAATGGTAGGGTAAGAGAGAAAACGTAGGATGTTGCATTGCTGTATGATTTAATATCCATAACCCCATGTTTCTTCTGGTAAATTCAAGTTTCCCCCGTTTAGAGAAATAGCTATCTCTTGATGTGACTCGGATGAGCTGTATCAAGCAGAATGCAATCATTCAATCAGATTTGCTGGAAGTCGGATTAGAAATTCTTCAATAAGTAACGGCATCCTTGCATGACAGAGAACTGGCTTTATCAAATAAAAAATGTTCTAACAACCAACTGAAGCATATCACTGATCTCCTGTGTTTTTCCAAACGGCACAAGTCCATCTTCTTTCGTATTTGATGTGTTAAACTGCAAACTGCAAACAGAGTGATATCATCTGGTTCTGCTCCAAACAAATGGTTATACCTGGGACAACATATAATCTTGTTCCAATTGATATTTCCAGTCCTAGCACTATAATATTGCAAAGCCACTTATATTTTACTATGATTGGTATGAAATGGAGAGGAAGAAAAAGATAATCTATGAGTATAACTTTTATGATGAGTAGAAATTTAATTGATAATCTTAAATATCAGATCATGAAATATACCTTAAAAGAAACAAGCAGACTCCAAAAATGGAAAATTCACCACAAAACAATTTGTAAAGAAAGAAGTCACTTCTATTTTATTTATTTTTATTTTACTTATTTATAGAGATAACAGCATGGAATAGGCCCCTCAATCACCACACAGCAGTCCCCTCGATTTAATGCTAGCCTAATAACAGGACAATTTACAATGACCAATTAACCTACCGACTAGTACATCTTTGGACTGTGGGAGGAAACCTGAGCACCTGGAGGAGACACACATGTTCATAGGGAGAACTTGCAAGTTCCTTGCAGGCAGCAGTGGGAATTGAATTTGGGTCGTCTGTACTGTAAAGCTAACTACTACGCTACTGTGCCACCCATATATAAAGAGGCTTACCATGTTATAAGTGACTCAACTTAGGAAAATCCAACTTAACACTAATCCCCCCCTATATTTAAAGCACATTTCTAGTCTGTATAAAAATAACAATGCTTCATGGTATTCGTTAATGACTGGACACGGTATATATGCTTAATTATCAATAGAGATTGTGTAATTATTCAATTAAATTCATTCAAATTCATTCTTAGTAAGTCAACATAGAGAGATACTACCTGAGTAGCTACAGAAAACAGTTGTTACAGGGATGTTATCAGCTTATGGATAGCTATCAGGAACGGAACCCTTACCTAACCTGAAGACTGCCTGTAATGTTTTTATAACTTCTGGAAACAATTCCCACTATACCAAAATGTGTGCTGTTTTACAATGACATTGCACTAGCACTATAAATTTCCAAACTAGAACTTGGATTAATAAAAAACACATTTAATGGAAGCAGATCTGCATGGAACCAATCCAATCTGCAGTTTAACACTATCAAGCAGAGAAGAAAATGGACTTGTGAAATTTGGAGAATAAAACATCATTTATTGTGTCAGATCGTTTGATGTCCAAAAATTTATATCAGAATCAGAATCAGGTTTAACGTCAGTGGTGTATGTCATAAAATTTGTTGTTTTCATGGCAGCAGTACACTGCAATACTTAACCATAAAAATCACAGTAGATGTATATATTCTTCAAGCTACGCAGCAAATTCTTGTATTTATAATGCACTTTTTAAAGAAACATACATCCTTCACAAAATACGGAGCCCATGACAATACACTGTTCTCCAATACGTTCTCAAGGAAGTGCTACATAATTGCAGCAAAATTTCCTCCATCTTGCACTCCCAACTTCCTTGCAAACAAAACCAACATACCTTTTGCTTTCCACTACCTTCTGTACCTGCAAATGAACTTCATGTGGATCACAAATTTATACCAGTTTTTCGCCACTGTTTTTCCTACCTCTCCCATCAAAGGGGAATCTTACACATACCCGATTTATAAACCGACTGTCATCTTCATACCCAAATACAAGCATGCCTATTTCTTTTAGAGACTGTTTTATTCTTATCATATCTCACTTCACCAGCCAGCTTTGCAACTTAACTAACAAGGTACTGTATAGCCTTTAATCCAAGTCATTCCTATCAACTGATGTCTAACTAACTCATACATTTTGTTCTATTTTCTCTCCACGTCCTTGTCAAATAACAAAATTACATTCTGCCTATTTTACTATGCATTCTTGCCCATTCAGTTTCATATATTTTCATATTCTCTATTGATTTCAGAAGAGGAGGTGCTGATCTATTTTTATACCTATTACCATAGTGAGCTAACAAACAGTCATTTTGTGGACTTCAATTCTCAATTATAAGTATACTTGCTGAAAATTATGAAATATTTCTTCATTACAGCCATTGTATATTTAGTTGCAAGCCCATAATTTCATTTGCCAGTTTATCAGCCAGCCTGCTCCTCATTCCAATATAATTTTGATGATGAAACTAGTTCTTTGCTGAATGTTATCACTGTCACTCAACATAAAATTCTTTCATATTGGAAGGGGTACTCCAGGGAATGATAATGAAATTACTAATTAACCTTGTCTCATTATGCAAGACAAGCTCTAAACTAAACAGTTCTTGACTTCATTTCATGAGGTATTGCTCCAGCTAAAATTTCCCAAATGCTTTCTATGAACTTTGCCTCCAAAATATTACCTATCAGATTTGTTCAAAAATGTGAATGAAGCCTCTAGCCTCCTCTAGCATTGTTATTATTTATTCTGAACCTCCTCTTAATTTACTTCTTCTGGAGCTATTATCACTATTGAGAATCTACAGAGTTACTCCTTACAATGCTTTTTGTCCCCTATCATCTCCAGTTACATCCACACAGATTGTATTTACTACACTTCCAAGCCAAGCTCATTACAATTTGTATATCAGAACTGCCATCGCTTCTCTTACCCCCATCTGTTTTTTTTCAATGTATTACACTGGAATATCTAATTCTCAATCATGAACTATGTATAACCAAATCTTGAAGAAAGCAGTGGATCAACCCCATTTTCTCTCAATTTGTGATATTTATTTATCACTTCTCCAGGGATTTTCAAATAGGAAGCTCCATGTTTTAATTTTGACCTTAGCTTCACAAATAGAACCTCAGCAGAAATGTATTTTGGATGTAATTATAATCTGATAATATTTGTATTTGGATGCAAACTGCAAGTATTGGCAGGACACCATGAGCAACTGTTGTATTCTCTGACAAACAGCATCAGATTTTTTAACTCACCTGTTAGGGCAAATTATGCTCATCCCAAAACTTGCATCTTCAGTAATGTAATTCTTCTTCAACAGGTTATAGCTTTATGTAACTTAAATAGTTCTTGCTGTTGTTGGCAACATGCAGCAATTTTTATCCTGCAATATAAACTGCAGCTGCACAGTTGATTAACAATGACCTATTTCTACTTTCAACTGTCAGCTGTTGATTTTCACCTGGAAAATGGGTGATCAGCAATTGAATGTCAACAGATATTTTGCCATCCCTTTGATACACCATCAGTTATTGCCATTTCCTGACAGGCCTGCATACTTTTCATTTCTCAGGTTGCTTAGATATGCAAATTAGGGTCCTTTAATGCAATTTATAGATACCAATGTGCAGAATGTATGCTGGGGCATATTTGCATGGGGCTCCTGATAGCCCAACCAATTTTTTACTCTGGGAACACACAACTCACTTTCTTGGAAGCAAACCAGATGCAGAGTTCTTTTCATAGCACAGTACAGACCTTTCAGCCTACTATGTTATTCTGACATTTTAATTCATTCCAAGATCAATCTATCCTTTCCCTCACAAATAGCCCTCCATTTTCCTATCATCCATCTGCCTAAGAGTCTTTTAATATTCCTAATGTATCTGACCCTACCACCACCCCAGCAGAGCATTTCACACACCTACCACTCTCTGTGTAATGGAGTTTCCTCAGGCATCCCCCTGATCATATTGCTTGTATTCAAATCACTTATGCTTATTACAAGCAGTCTCCATTATGATCCATGCAAAACACCTCAAGTCACAAGCAGCCAGCCATAAATACATCCCTCTGCCAATGGGAACAATTGCTCTTGATCCCAGTGGCCTGAACATCTTGGACTGGTCTGTTATGAAGGAAGCTGCCAAAAGCCCAAATGAAGACCACGTAAAGCACAACGACTGCACCTTGTCAATATATTTTAACTCTTCAAAAAGTGTAATCAGATTTGCCCTTGGCAAAGCTATGCTGGCTACCTCTGTTCAATTTCTACCTTTCCAAGTGATCGTTAATCCCGTCCCTTAGTTTTATTTTCCAAATTACTTCACTGTGACTAAGGTTATGTTCACAGGTCTGTAACTATCAGACTCTTCCCTGCTTCCCTTCCTGGAAATGGGGACCACATTTGCCTCCCTCTAATCATCTGGAGCCAGCAAAGATTTAAAAATCTCAGCCAGAACTGCAGGAATCTTTTGCCAGTGCATAAAACTGTTTTGGGGCAAACGGTCTGATCATTCAACTGATCTCTTCTTGCTCCTGCAGGCACAATGTGGATGACAAACCTGAGGCACCAGCCCGAGCACAAAGTATCACCACCCAGCTGATGCATCACTTTCAGCATTAATCTATGCGTACTAAAATAAATTCACATGGAAGAAAACACAACATCATCTCTGCTTAATGTGCACACACCAACAGATTTCAAATTAATCCAAAGAATTCCTCAGGGGCATTAAAATGGCCAGAAATGCAAAGTGATTAGAGGTGAAAGCAATTACACACAATAGATTTTATATAAATATTTCTCTGCTTAGCACAATGAATCAACAGCAGTACAGATACATTTGATAATAATTTGTAGCATTAGAGAAAACATTGAATAGTATGTTTTTTTAATTGATCAGCATGTTTTTTACCCACCTTAGACAGCATTAAAATTCATACAGTATGATTACAAAGACAGAAGTCTGTCCTTCAGATGTAAAGAAGGAATCAGTAAAATACAACATAATCTAATCATTCTCAGCTGGGCTGCAGGTTTAGGCATGTGTCAGGGTGGTCGTGATTAATAATGGGATTTTACCTTTTGCATAGTTGGATAAATCAGTGAATAACTGAGCTCATCAGAAATCTCTGAGGTTTGATGAGGGTGGATGCTAACCATGGCAGTCTTATCTTAATCTCTGATGTTGTTTAAGATGGAAATGTGGGTACTGTGAGGGGACAATATGGTTGGCAAATGAGAAATATTTTTTATTAAAGCTTCCTGTTTTTGTCTATCAGCTAATTATCAAGTGGATACACATGGAAACTGAGCAAGAACCAGACTATCAAGTTCGCTAGCTTCCAAAAAACATGATGCCAGTTCTCAATTTGGTTAGTTAATAATTTAAACAATTCCATGTGGAGTAACAGTCCCACTAAAACAGAAATTGTCTGGCTTTATTGTAGGGGGATGAGAAACTTGGTGGTAAGAAAATTAAAAATTGAAGGACACACTTGCCACAATTCCATATCCACACTTGTCAGTTTTTGGCAAAATACGTATTGCTTCTTAATGCAAATCTGATTTGAATTTGAGATATTTCATCATTACCTCAAATTCAGACTCCTTTAGAATAAAATGTACCAATCTGTTGAGATTAAGAGTTGACACTGATGGAGGTTGATCAAAACGTATATTGCTGAGAATTACTGAAAAACTCATTAGGCTTCTGTAAATGCAATTACTCCATATTTTCTTAAGACATCATATGAAACCATTCAATCCATCATCCATACTAGCTCACAGAGCGAGCTAACTTCCTCACCAGAATCAAATCAGAGTCAGGTTGAATTTCATTGGCATATGTCATGAAATTCATTTTTCTGTGCAAATCTAATCGAGACTTATCCAAAAAGACTATTGGCTGTAAAACCTGTAAGAGGTGAGACTGAGCAAAGAGAGATGAACAATTTGGAACTGCGGACATTTCAGTTTTTGAATTTTTAGTTTTTCATGCTTTATAAATGTTCCTGCTTTTTGCGCTCTACCCAGGAAAAAAGAAGCATGTAATTCACAAATAAAAATTCTTGGTTAACTTGATAAAAATCCCTGGTTATATTATTCATTTATGTGAACAAAGGGCTGGGGGCTGAATACTTCTTCAAGGCACTGTAAATGTACCTAAGACTTTTGCACAGTACTGTATGTAATGAAAGTTGGTGTTTAGTGGTGGCAGTACGTTGCAAGACATAATAGTAAAAAACTATAAATTACAGTAATAAGTGTAAATGCATTTAAAAAGTGTAAATAAATAAATAATTCAAAGGAGAGAGAAACATTGTGAAGTCGTGCTCATGGATACACTGTCCATTCAGAAATCTGATGGCGGAGGGAAAGAAGCTGTTCCTGAAACTTTGAGTGCATGTCTTCAGATTCCTCTACCTCCTCCTTGTTGGTAACAATGAGAAGAGGGCATACACTGGGTGATGGAGGGCCTTAATGATGGATGCCGCATTTTTGAGGCATGGCCTTTTGAAGGTGTAGTTGGTGCTGAGCACACTAGTGCCTATGATGGAGCAGGCAAAATTCACAGGTGTTCTGTGGCTATTTCTGTGCGATACCCCTCCATACCAAATGCTGATGCAACCAATTAGAATGCTCTCCGCAGAACACCTGTAAAAATTTGCAAGTGTCTTAGGTGACGTACCAAGTCTCCTCGAACCGTTAATGAAATACAGCCACTGTAGTGCCTTCTTTGTAATTGAATCAATATGTTGGGCCCAGGATAGACCAGAAATATTGACACCTAGGAACTTAAAGCTGCTCACCCTTTTCACTGTTGAACCCTCAATTATATTGGAAACCTCTATTTCTTAAAAATAATACTTTTTCTAAGATTTGTTCTTTTTACCAAACTCGTGCATTCTTCACTCACTGGCAGAAAGCGGTATAGCAACTAAACTAATGGTTTATCACATTTCCTATTATTCATTGGCTAAATATTAGCACATTAGCCACATGATATGATCGTTGTAATTATGTAGCCTATTAACTAATTCATCACTATCCATGGAATTTTCTTTATCTCATCTTGAAATGCAATAGTTTTTCAGAAACACTTCCTTTTATTCCTTTGTCTTATACCCCTAAGCATTAATTCCCCTTTTCTCAGCTATTTATTACATTTGCTTGCACTATAAAAATCCTAGAAAAAACCCTAAGGATCAGAAACCCACCAGTGAGGACTGGTGTGTATTCTCTCCACATCCCCTTCCTGAGCACAAGCAATTTCTTCATGCTACTGGCATTGAGGTGGAGCAGAGTGATGATGGCGCTAAACAGCAGCTCCTTTGCTTGCATCTTTGGAAACAACTCTATTTCCATCTTTAATATCTTTATTTTTTTCCTTTCAGGGTTCTTTTGAAGACGCTGACCTGGAGTTACACACTAACTACCGTTCTTCGTGGGAATAGGACCCGCTTTCAGGGTTTCACAGCCGGCCGTTGTTGTTCAACAACAAGGGCTCGGCCTATGAGTCTGGCTCAGAATTGCAAGCCTGGGATCTTGGGGCTCTGGAGGTGGACAGATCGAGGGTTGGTGTCATGACAGGAGACCTGCGTGACATCAAGGGAGTCAGAATATCTGCGGTTGTGTGTCCTGATTTTTGGGTACAGAGCTTCAGAAAAGTGGTAGACTTTTAACCTTGTAAACTAGTGAGTTGTTTGTTATGTCTCCCTACTCACTGGGAAAATGGAGACATCTCTTTCTCCCTTATTAGGGAGAGACAGAATCTGTGGCATGTCGAATACTAGGTGAAATGCAAAGTCTTTGTGTTAACTGTAAGTCTGGGTCTTTGTTGCTGCTTGAGTGCTCAGTGGTGGGTGCCGATGCTTTTTTTCTGTCAGTGAGGGGAGGGGGGATGGTTGCTTGCTGTTGCTTACGCATGGGAGGGGGGAGCTGGAGGGAGGGACTTTGGGGTTCTAACATTTGACTGTCATTCATTCTTTGGGGCACTCCTCTGGTTTCATGGATAATTGCGAAGAATTCAGGGTGTATATAGTATACATTTCTCTGACATTAAATTGTACCTTTGAAACCTTTGAAAGTTGTTACAACACCACTCAGTCAGCTGATCAACCTCGTTTCTGTACGCCTCCTCGTCACCATCTAAAATTCTGCCAGCAACAGTTGCATCATTGGCAAATCTATAGATGGCGTTTGAGCTGTGTCTAGCCACACAGTCGTGGGTATAGAGACAGTAGAGTAATAGGCTAAGCATGCTTCCTTGAGGTGCACCCGTGTTGATTGTCAGCAAGGAGGAGATGTTATTTCTGATTCGTACAGACTGTGGTCTCCTGGTGAGAAAGCTCAAGGATCCGATTGCAGAGGAAGGTATAGAGGCCCAGTTTTTGGAGCTTGTTAATTAGTTCCGAGAGTGTGATGGTGTTGAATGCTGAGCTATAATCAATAAACAGCAGCCTGAAATAGGTATTGGCATTGTCTAAGTGATTGAAGACTGAGTGGAGAGCCAGGGAGGTTGCATCCAGTGTAGACCTATTGTAGCAATAGGCAAATTGCAGCAGGTCCAGGCCCTTGCTTAGGCAGGAATTAATTCTAGCCTTGACCAAACTTTCAAAGCACTTCCTCACAATAGATGTGTGTGTCACTGGGCAACAGATGTTGAGGGAGCTCACCTCACACTGCTCTTCCTCGACACTGGTATGACTGTCACCCTTTTGAAGCAAGTGAGAAGCTTTGAGTGCAACAGTGTGGAAATGAAGAACCCTGCCAATTGGCTGGAACAGGTTTACAGGGCATTAGGAGATGCACCATCAGGACCTGACGGCTTGCGAGTGTTCACCCTCTGGAAAGATGTTCTAATGTCAGTTTTCAAGACAGGGTTTACAGAGTCACTAGATGGTACAGGGATTTGCATTGGTGTAGTTTTATTC
This sequence comes from Hypanus sabinus, assembly GCF_030144855.1. Lineage (NCBI taxonomy): Eukaryota > Metazoa > Chordata > Chondrichthyes > Myliobatiformes > Dasyatidae > Hypanus > Hypanus sabinus. The sequence continues at coordinate 41,772,112 of NC_082724.1, forward strand.
TCCCTTTCAACGTGTGCATAACAAGCAGTAAGCTCATCTGAGATTGAAGCATCACAAGGTTTCACTTTGAAGGAAGTATGAGCCTGCAAACCCTACCAGAACTGGTGTGCATCCAATTCCATGTCTAACCCCAATTGGAATTGTTTTCTTTGTCCTGAAATTGCCTTCCATTGGTAGTATCTGGACTTTTTCTATAGTTCTGGATCACTGGTCTTGAATACCGCAGATCTGGCTTTAACGGACTACAAATTTCATAGTTCATCCATAGCTTTTGCTTTAGGTACATTCAATATGTTCTCGAAGGTATGTACTCATCCACTCATGTTTTGATGAAGTCAGTGACGAATGTGGTGCATTCATTCCGATTTGAAGATGAATCCCTGAATATTGTCCAGTCCACTGACTCAAAGCATCCCTGTAAGTGCTCCTCCTACTCCCTTGACTGTAGGTGCACCTCACCAAAGGTGCTGCAGCATTTGCTCCCTGCCTGTATGCCAGCAGTAGAAATACAACATGGTGATCGGACTTTCCAAAGCATAAGCATTATTAATGGTGGTATAAAAGAGGTCAAGTGTATTGATTCCTTTGGTTTTGCAGCTGATGAGTTGATAGAAGTTGTTCAGAGACTTCTTCAAGCTGGCCTGTTTGATATTTCCCACCAGTGATAGTGAAGGAATCAAAGCGTCCTCTTTGGTGTCTGCTGATGACTTCGCTCAGCTCCTCCAGTGCCTGGCTGTTGTTGGCCCGAGGTGGGTGGAATGTATACCACTGCCAGGGTGACGGTGATAAACTCCAAGGCAGATAAGAGTATGCCAGTTTCCCTCTATACGACTCTCCTTACATCTCCATCAAGCTCCCATCATCCATCACTCATTTACACACTAGAATTTACAGTGGCGATACCTGCACACATGTGGGACATGGGAGGAAACCCACATGGTCACAGAAGAATATGTGACATACACAAAAAGCTGGAAGACCTCAGCAGGTCAGGCAGCATCCATGGTAATGAACAAGCAGTTGACTTTTCAGGACTGGAGGTGAAAGGGGAAGATGCCAGAATGAAAAGGGTAGGTGGAAGGAAAGAAGGATAATTCAAGTATGTTACCTGGGTTTCAGCACAAGTTGCAGGGAAAGATTGTACAAATTAAGTCTTTATTCTTTAGAGCATAGAAGGTTGAGGGGGGACTTAACAGAGGTATTTAAAATTATGAGGGGGATAGATAGAGTTGACGTGGAAAGGCTTTTTTCCATTGAGAGTAGGGGAGATTCAAACAAGATGACATGAGTTGAGTCTTAGGGGGCAAAAGTTTAAGGGTAACATGAGGGGAATTTTCTTTACTCAGAGAGTGGTAGCTGTGTGGAATGAGCTTCCAGTAGAAGTGTTAGAGGCAGGTTCAGTATTGTAATTTAAAGCAAAATTAGATAGGTATATAGACAGGAGAGGAATGGAGGGTTATGTGCTGAGTGCAGATCGGTGGGACTAGGTGAGAGTAAGCATTCGGCACAGACTAGAAGGGCCAAGATGGCCTGTTTCTGTGCTGTAATTGTTATATGGTTATAAGTAGGTAGGTGTAGCCAGGTAGGTGGGAAAGGTAAACAGCTGGAGAGGAAGGAATCTGATAGGAGAGGAGAGTGGACCATTGGAGAAAGAGTAGGAGGAGGGGCTCCCGAGGGAGTTCATAGGCAAGTAGAAATAGGCAAGAGGCCAGAATAGGGAAAAGAAGATGAGGGAAGAGGGAGGGGATTTTTTTTTACTGGAAGGACAAATTGATATTCATGTCATCAGGGTGGAGGCTACTCTAAAGGAAAATAAATTGATGCTCCTCTATCATGAGGATGACCTCATAGTGGCACAAGAAAGACATGTCAGGTTAGGAATGGGAATGGGAATTACGATATTGGGCCACCAGAATTTCCACTTCTGGCAGATGGAGCGGGGTTCCTCAATGAAGCACACTCCCAATTTATGGTGGGTCTCACCAATACAGATAAGACTCCATCAGGAGCACCCGATGCAAAAGATGACCCCAAAATATTCACAGGTGAAGTACTGACTCACCTGCAAAGATGGTTTTTGCCCCAAATGAAGGTGAGGGAGGAAGTGAATGGGCAGGTGTTGCACTTTAGCCACTTTCAGTGATAAGTGCCTGGAGGGAAATTAGTGGGATGGATGAGTGGGATAAGGGGTTCACAGAGGAAGCGATTCCTGTGGAAAGCAGGGAGTGGGGGGCAGGGGTTAAGATTTGTTTGGTGGTAGGATCCCTTTGGAGATTATGGATGTTGCGGAGGATGATACGTTGGATGTGGAGGCTCAAGGTGTGGTAGGTAAGGACAAGAGAAACTCTGTCACTGTAAAGGCGGCAGGAAGATGAGGAGATGCAGCTGAGGGCGGCATCAATGGTAGATGTAAAGAAACCCCATTCTTTGAAGAAGGAGGACCCTGGAAATGAAAGCCTCATCCTGGAAACAGATGCAGCAGAGACGAAGGAACCGAGAAAAGGGAATAGCATTTCTCAGGAGAAAGGATGGGAAGAGGTATAATCAAGAAAGCTGTGGAGAATGATAGGTTTATAAAAGATGTCAGTCAACAGCTTGTGACCATATGTAAACTGTTAACAATGAACACCGGACATTAGAGTTGAAACTGGGTCACTGTATTTGAGGAAGCAATTCCACTAGTTGCCCCAGTATGCTTCTTGCAAATGTCGTTCAACACCCTGAGCATTTTTAGTCTTTATATCATAAATGAACAATAAATGACTGCCTTAGCCATTAAACCCATGTTTTAAGAAGGTATTAAAGAACAAAACAATATTGAGGAAGGGAAAACTGCTGTTTAATTTTTTTAAAAAAACACTGGATTACAGAAATACAGCACAAAGTAGATGAAGTACAGTTCATAAATTGCCTTTATATACAAATATACTTTGTAACAACTGTTCTTTGATGTGATGCTTCATGCAGATTGCAGAAAAAGCTGGGGACAGATTCATCCATTTTAAAGAAGAGGGAAAGGCATTCAATTCAAAAGAAAATCAAACAATTTGAAATAGAGGTGTGTTTGGAGCATTACTTGAGAGATTTGATACAAATTTCAGGACTATCCTCAGAGGATACTGGTTTCAAGCCTGCAATTATCCCCAAGTCAACTGAGATAAAGAAAGGACAGTTGTTCTAATAGGTCAGCAGCCAACCAAGACACACGATTAGTCATGCTCTATATTTCAACAGTCAGCTTCACCAACAAGGGGATAAGCTTTAATATCTTCTGTGTCTGAAGGATGAATAGTGAAGTCTGTAATTACTGCACATCTACTCTTTGATTTTGCTACCTTTCATTTGTCTTTTCACGGTTCAATATATCTATCGGTCTGTAGATTATAGCCTGAACATCAGTCCAACAGAATAGCTTCCAAAGTCACCAAAAGCAAGCAATGACATGTCATATATTACAATGACAAGGTATTGCCAAGATGCAGAAATTGCCCAGTACAAGAGTAAAGTTTAAAAAGTTACTTTTTTACATCCACAGGATTAATGATCTCTTTTACATTCTGTACATTTCCCAGTACTTTCAGTTTGTTTTCAATGTCACAAAAACTTCATTAGAAATCTGAAAGGATTAGGTTCTGCACTCAAGGGCATAGTCTTTGCCAGTCAGAATACTTGTAATTGACCATATATTAGACAAAGGCAATTGTTGAGCAATTTGTGATAGTTAGAGATGTATTTCAACATGCTGCCCTCCAGTCTGAACAGCAGTATTTTTACCCAGCACAGATCCAATTTATCTTCTGGCCAGTTTCTGATTTCCCAACCTCTGTAAACTTGAATTCATTCAATTCATTTTCTACTTTAGTTCCATTCACCCATCAACCGTATCCACAAACTGGATTTTGATCTGGTCCACCAACAGTTCAATTTAATACTTCTCAACTGTGTCTTCAAATCCTTGTATGATAATACCACTTAGTTCCAATGCAATATACCAAGAGTTAAGCATTCTTCAAACTCTTGTCCTCTAACACATCACCTCCTCCCTTTGTTGTATTAAACCAGTAAGTTCCTAAGCTCTACATTTCTGCCTGTAACTTCTCAGTCTGAGATACTCTCCTAAAAACCCAGCTCAGAATAGGCTTCCTACATGTTATTATTTTAAAAACAAACATTTAGGGTACAGTCTCATTTTAAAAGAAGAACATATCACTCATCTCCAACATTTCTGGAAAGATAACATTAGTGAGATAAAAGGGTAATATTAATTTTTTAAAAATTAATAATCTTCAAATGTCTCTGAATGCTATACAAAGATGGACCCTGAGAATAGGCCTTACTCAACTGTTTAACTGTGAAGTGGCGCCTCCTTAGGCACTGCTTTTAGATGACAAACATCATATCAACAAGAATGAATTAAAGAAATTAATGTCCCTAAATAGACACCCAGACTCAATTCAGATTGTCACATACTATAAAACACTCCTGAAGTTTGTGGATGCTTCAACTACAGTGTATATGTAACTCAGCATGGATCTCTCAGAATCTCTTGGCAAGCTCTATCCCTTTGCTCTAGTAAATAACAAAAGGGAACAGAGGAAACAGTTTTGTTCCCCAAATGGACATAACCCCCCTGCAAAGAATTACATTAGTTTATTAAGATCTTCATAATGTAATTGAAAATCCAATTTAGTATTTGAGGTTTGAGAACTGGATAAAATATACAGGTAGTTGAAGATATAACTTAAGCCAAGCTCAGAAAAATAATTTGCCACAGAAAAACAAGCATCTAGTATTGTAAGGTAATGTAGACCAAAAAACTCTCAGAGCTTAAGTCAATGGAGTAAGAGATAACTGGTGTCCTGCTGCAGCTCGACAGATTTGAGTTTAATAACTGATCAGCAAAATACAAGGGAAAGAATGCAGGAATCCATCAGGAATGAGCTTTTGACCCAACCAACTTAGCCAGTTAAATAATCACTTTTCTTCCTGAGACCATGACCAGAATTAGACTAGTCATTTTAAAACAGTGATTGTAAAGTCAGAAAGGATCTTAGTATTCCTGCTATTTACTACATGAAGTATTTTGCCATCTTAATGTCATGAATCAAATCCTTAACTGCATGCAACTCAACATAGACAAGGAAAAACACTTCAAGTGATGGGCACCTCTGCCAGTGGACTGACTGACAATCTTCACCATCACTGCATTTTTTTGTCATTCTTTTTGCTTTCAACTTCTACTTTAAACCTGCAACAAACTGTGAATGCATATTCATGCCCTGATGGTTTTTCATACATTTCTGAAGAGGAAAGAACATTAATTCCCAAATTCATGAAAATCAGTTCTCTTGAACCAATTCTCTCAAATAGTGCAAGGATTGCCTCGGACAAAATAAAGCTTTAAATATTGTGAGTAGGGTTTTTTTTTGTATTTCCATTGGAAGTCAATTCCTAGCAGTGTTAATTAGAAACATAGAAAATCTACAGCACAATACAAGCCCTTCGGCCCACTAAGTTGTGCCGAACATGTCCCTATCTTAGACATTACTAGGCTTACCTATAGCCCTCTATTTTTCTAAGCTCCATGTACCTGTCCAGGAGTCTCTTAAAAGACCCTATCTTATCCGCATCCACCACCATTGCTGGCAGTCCATTCCACGCACTCACCACTCTCGTGTAAAAAACTGGTGAAGAATTAACTTATTGACTACCCTGTGAACATAACTTGTCATATTTTTTTTCCATTCTATGCTATGTAACATCCAGGACAATGTCCAACTGAAAACATAAAATGGGATGGGGCGGAGTTTAGAGGTGATGCTGCCAGACAAAATGTTACATTCCTACAAATGGCAAATTTTGGGTCCAATCATTAATGGCTGTCACATTCGGCTCCAACTTCCCAGAAGAGGAATGGGAACTTCTTAAATTTCTCAGCACCATTTAACTCGCGTGGCTGCAGGAAAAGTAAAGGAATCAAAATATGGTTCAGTTGAGTGCTCATTGATAAATTTACTCTTGATCAATGTGATCCTGCTTACCCTTGCACTGGGAAAGATGTCAAAATCTGCACATGTCGTGATGGATATTAACTGTCCAGGGCCAGGGAACCTCCTCTTACATCTTTTCAGTCAAGCTCAGCTTTCTAAACACTAACAACTGACATTTCTAAAAATGAAAGAGTTGTTTTCGAGTGAGTTAAACTTCCAACCAATATTCTTTCTTTAGATTTTCGTCATAAACAGGAGCCAATCTTCAGTTCTTAATGTAACTGGCAAGATACAATCAGTTTTAAATTAAACAGCTTTGCATACAAGCACTGTGTGAAAAGCCACAGACTTTGGCTAAGTTGTTCAGTTCAATGAGGCTTGCACACTAGATTGATATTATCACTCAATATATAAAATAGCTGATCTTTTAATCATTAGAAAGTTTGTATACTCAAAAGCATCAGCTTCACAGTGTTAATTATTGGTACTTGGGAACTCGATCTCCAGAAGCTTTTAGACCACTTGTATTAAAATGTACAGTACTGTGCAAGAGTCTCCGGCACATATATGTATATAGCTAGGGTGCCTAAGAATTTTGCATGGTACTGTATATTGATTAAAATAGGAAGGTGGCTGGGAAACAGAAATAAGAGTACTTATTAAAAACAAGAGAAAATCTGCAGATGCTGGAAATTGGTGAAAGAGATAAAGGGCTGGAGATGGGGGAATCTGATAGGGGAGGACAGAAAACCATCGAAGAAAGGGAAGAGGGAGGAGCACCAGAGGGAGGTGATGGGCAGGGAAGGAGATGAGGTGAAAGGGAAATGGAATAGGGAATGGTGAAGTTGGGGGTGGGGTGGGGTGCAATTACTGAACATTCGAGAAATCAATGTTCATGCCATCAGGTTGGAGGCTACCCAGAGAGAATATAAGGTCTTGTTCCTCCAACCTGAGTGTGGCTTCATTATGGCAGTAAATGAGGCCATGGACTGACATGTCGGAATGGGAATGGGAAGTAGAATTAAAATGGATGGCCACTGGGAGTTCTGTTTTATCAGGCAGATGGAGTGTAGGTACTCACCAAAATGGTCTCCCAATCTATGTCGGGTTTTACCGATATACAGGAGGACACACTGTGAGCACTGGATACAGTAGATGACCCCAACAGACTTGCAGGTGAAGTGTTGCCACACCTGGAAGGACTGTTTGGGACCCTGAATGGTAGTGTGTGGGGGAGTTGTAGGGGCTGCTGGGGCACCTGTTCCACTTGCAAGGGTAAGTACCAGGAGAGAGGTGTCTGAGAGTTGTCTCCTGGCCTCAGCAAACTAGAGGTCAGTCCGTCAGACTACTGATGGTGAGGTTAGGAATACTGTGGATAGAGTGGAGAGCAGTGCACTTGGAAGGAGTGACGTTAGAACTGGAAAGAGGATTGGTGAAGCCGAGACCAGTTGATGTCTCATTGGCAGTTAGCACTGAAAAGCTCTAGAGCAGACAAAAGATCAGAGCTGGGTGTCCAGGAAGAGGAGGAGGGTTGAAGATGTGAGTAGGGGTCATTGGTGTGGGCTGGAGAGTCCTGGCCAAAGAAGTAGGAATGGAAATATAGGCAGTGGAAGAAAAGCTTAGTGTCATGGCGGGCACGGAACTCACTGAAGTGTGGACACATGCTGACAAAGATGAGGCCCTTGCTGAGGTCAGAATGTTCTCCCCCAGAGAGGGAATGGTGAAGATCCAACACGAATGACAGCTGGGATCAGAGGCAGGGGGGAAGGGGTTGGTAGTGTTTGAGGAGAGGGGAGGGTTCAGGGAAGGCAAAGTCTCCGAGGACCCAAGAGTTTGCAGTGGGACCTGAGAGACAAGGGATTGCAGACTGGTGGTGGGGCTCCAGCAGCAGCATATGAAGTCCTGGCCTGGAGCTGCAGTTGATCAGGGTCCAGGCTGTTGTACAACAGGCACTTTGAAGGTATTCAACTTTGTAATAGCTCAATAGTATTAAGTGTAACTGGAAGGACATAATACACAGTTCTGTTCAGAAGTTTTAGGCACCCTAGCTATATATATTTGCCTAAAACTTTTGACAGTACTGTGTCTGAAAAAAATATCACATGGTGTGAAGTTATCCAAGTAGTAGAGAAACAGTGTAAATGTCGGGAGCAGTTCAGCCATTTTAGGAATTGTCCAGAAACATCAAGAAGAATGACAGAAACACTGTATGAACTAGAATCCTTTCCTCTGCCTTTGATTGCTGCAAAGGATGATTCTGTTCATTTGCAACTCATGGATAAGTCCCTTGTGCTTACAGAAATTACACCTGTGTTTTGGAAGTCCTTCATGTTGTAGAAATGGTTTGTAATTTGGAAGTCATTTATGAAATAGAGATCATCTATGAGTTTTAAATGTCTTCTCGGAATGTTGTTTGGATTAAATGTGTATCACTAAACTAGCGGCCTTACGACGGGCCCCCATGGATAAAATTAAAATGGCCTGGGAGCATGTTTTAAATATCTCCTTATCTGAGGAGAGCTGGGATTCAGTTCTCAAATCGGTTAACTCAACCTCTCTTTGTGCTCGCCACTGCCTTTTACAGTTTAAGATTGTTCATAGAGCCCATATGTCTAAATCTAAACTATCTCGATTCTACCCTAGCGTTAGTCCGCTCTGTGATAAATGCAAGAGGGGCGTGGCCTCTCTCATCCATATGTACTGGTTCTGTCCTAGCTTGGAGAAATTCTGGAAAGATGTCTTCACTACGTTATCGTGTATTCTGAATCAGCACCTAGAACCAAACCCCTTAATTGCTCTGTTCGGTTTTTGGGGCGAGACAGATTTATGTCTGGGTCTGACCAAATGCCGAATATTATCCTTTGCCTCTCTTCTAGCTAGACGCTTGATCCTCCTCAGATGGAGAGATGCTGCCCCGCCCACTCATGCTCAATGGCTTAACGACATCATGGCCTGTTTGGACCTCGAAAAAATTCATTATTCAGTTCTTAATTCGGATCTAAATTTCCATAAGGTCTGGGGACCTTTTATCGAGTACTTTCATAACCTTCCTCTTGTCTAGGGTTTTTTTTTCTCTTCGGTCCCTTGCTTTCAGCTCCTTTTTTTTTCTGGTAGAAGGCATTATTACCCTCTGTTGCTGAGTGTATTCACAGTCTGGGAGCTTGGCTGTCCTGACTTATACTCTCTATATTGTGTTGTGGTTGGTCTGGAGTTGCTGTTGTTTTTTCTTGTGTTGTGGGGCTTGGGGAGGACACTAAGCTTACTTGTCTTTAATTCAGGTGCTTTTTTTTTTGCTAAATTCTCTTCCTTTGTAACATATTGTTATTGTATACTTAATTTTGCACTGTTTTAATGTTCCTCATTGGGATTTGGGGTTTTTAATTTGTAAAATGTTTTGAAAAACTAATAAAAAAAAATTTTAAAAATGTGTATCACTGAAAATAAGTGAACTGTCTTTAAACTACTTTGTTAGCTCAAAATAGGGAGGAGGGACACACTGCTCAAATAGTGGGTATTGCCAGCAAAACTCTGAATGATAAGTAGATGATAAGCAGGGATGTGAACTAGTCTTTGAAGAGTAGATAGTTACAGTATAACCTCCCTTTAGTGAGGGTACCTGAAGCTATATATAGATTGGATAAGGCTTAGGGTCTTCAGTTGAGTTTAGAACTTTGCAGTCAGCAAACCCAATATAATCACAAGAAGACCATCAGTACAAAAATGTCTATGCCACAAAGCAGCTACTCAAACTTCTAAACACGAGAACTCCACCAGGAAACCAGTAAGATCCAATCCACTTCAGGGCAGATTTACTTTTGCATGCTTAATGCTGGGGATAAAAAAACACACTGCCACGTGACCCAGTTTCCAGGAAAAGGTTTTTCAATACTTGAAATTACAATACAACAGAGACAGTTCAGAGGAGCTGCAATTAATCATTCAAATATTATTTATAGCTCCTTTATTAGAGGAGAACCCATTAAATAAGTACTCCATAATGAACCTGACTGTAATAACATCCAGCATTCTTTCTGCTTTGCCTGAAAATAAGCTGTATATGACAGGTGATCGTGCAGATATCTTAAAGTGACCTAATTTTTCACAGAAAAGCTCTTGTACAGATTATTTTAAATGTCATTTGTTACAGACATCTAGACAAAATTATTGCTTTTTTAAAAAGTTCTTTATCTTTAGAGGAATTTGAAAGCATCTTCCAATGCCATTGCAAATAAATTATCTATTTGTAGATAGGAACACTTAAGGCATGTTTATGAAGGATTTAATTGAAGAAATTTGCAGCTCATTGCAGTGGGATTTGAAGACTCATTTGTCTGATCACTGGAAGTCCCCTATGATTACTCGCCTTCCATGCTACAGAATTCTGCTGCACACATGTGCAGCAACAAATCTAATGCAATTCAATCAAAACTTAATACAATTCTCCTCTTCTGAAGACTACAGTTTTGCTAGTCCTTGCAATACTGCAATGGATCAATCAACCAGATATTTTCGACATCAAAGCCAATGTAGTGAGCATCAACTTAACCTTGGCCAGAACCACGACTGAGCCTGAATCTGCTCATGCACGTGCAGCTTACAGTCGTGATCCCTGATGGACATCAAGATTGAACACTCTGGCTGATAATAGTCGCCCCACAGGTTTCCTAGGGCAACCAGTGCCCTGTTACTGCCCTATTTCAAATTAGCCAAGTAAGCCAAGGCCACATATTCACCTAGAGATTTCTAGGATGTGCATTGGCTCACTACCAAACCACACAGTGCATTCATCCACAAAGCTAGAGAGCAGCCACACTATGTATTTTGTGGTGGCATTATTGAATCAATTTACTTCAGTAGTCTCCCAACTGAAAATGAAGAACAGTAGATAATCTATATTCTTTCTACCAAAGCAGTTCACTTTTCAAATTCTTATCTGCTCATCTCCAATGTCAAACCAAAAGCTGTAGGCACAAATCACACCAGAAACTGCTCTGAATATCTTTATTGCCTAAGAAGTAATGCTATTTAACATCAAAAAAATAGTGTTTCAGTTCTCCAATCACAAAAAGAAAATCTCCAGATGCTGGAAATCCAAAACTGGATCTCAGCAGGCCTGGCAGCATCTATGGAGAAGTGTCCTCCAGCATTGTGTGTGTGTGTGTGTGTGTGTGTGTGTGTGTGTGTGTGTGTGTGTGTGTGTGTGTGTGTGTGTGTGTGTGTGTGTGTGTGTGTGTGTGTGTGTGCGCACGTGCGTTGCTTGTCTTTCATTTCTCACTAGGTTAACAGACGGGTAGCAGATTTGCAAAGTGGTTAAGCATTCATCACACAATCTATTCATTATTATCAAGGAACGGTTGAGAAAACGTTTCCAAATTTTCAACGTTCAAAGAAAATTTATTGTAAAAGCAATCATATACTACCCTGAGATTCATTTTCTTGCAGGCATTCACAGCAGAACAAAGAAATATAATGGAATAAGTGAAAAACTACACATAAAGACTGACAAGCAACCTCTGTACAAAAGAGGAAAAAACTGTGGAAATACAAAATAAAAACAAATCATCATCATCATCATCATCATCATAATAATACATAAGAAAATAAATAATACTGATAACATGAGTTGTAGAATCCTTGAAAGTGATTGCACAAGTTGTGTTCAGTGGTCAGTTCAGTGTTGAGGTGAGTCAAGTTATCCACACTCATTCAGTAGCCTGATAGTTGAACTGTTTCCAAACCTGGTGGTGTTTTTAAAATTACATTGTTTAAACCAACGACAGCTATCAATTAAATATCACAGGTGTTTAATATTTTATCTTGTAATCTCCATTTAGTAATTCTCCAAAACATTACCCATTCTTCTGACAAATTAAGGCTGGACATATCTGATTGGAAACTGCAATGTCCAACAGAACTTGTCCTGCTGTGAATTTGAATCAAAGGATACTTTCCCAAGCCAGGTAACTTCATTGGATCATTACGAAGCAATTTAACTCAAGAAAGTGAATGTAGCACAGTCTGGGGAAAGCCATTGCAGATTTCCTTTCCTGTTGTTTCTTCACATTAAATAGTCAACCAGTCTTTTATTTAAAAAAATTGATGCTTAATGTTTTATGGGCTATGTGAGTTCTTTATCCCACCCTCATATCATCATGAATCTTTAACAATCACTTTTTATTCTGATCTTTGACACATTTGCTTTTGGAACCAACTATATGAAATTCTTTATAAAGACAATGCCCACAGTGTCTTTATATCAACATCATATCAATCATGTTACCTCATCAAAAGTGAATGTTAATCAAATATAATTAATGAAAATAAAAACAATCTATGCAGATCTTTGAAATCTGGAATACAAGTAGAAAATATTGGGGCACTCTCAGAAAGAAACTCAAGTTTATCAGTTTCTGCCTTTGGCCTGAAATATCAATTGTTTCTCTTTCCACCGCCGCTGCCTGACCTATTCGAGTTTTCCAATATTTTCAGTAATTTTCCTTCAGTTTAACCGATTCTCAATAGTTTCAGTAGTTCCATTTAGTATCAGAGAAATGTATACATTATATAACCTGAAATTCTTGTTCTTTGCAGACATCCACACAAACAGAAACGTGCCCCAAAGAATAAGTGACAGTAAACTCGTTAGAACCCCCAAAGCCCCCCTTCTCCATCCTCCCATGCACAAGCAGCAACAAAGCAACTTCCTTCCCCCCACCCCAACTTACTTCAGTGAAAAAAGCATTAGAATCTTCCGCTCACACAGCAGTCAACAGCAAAGCCCCAAGGAAGTCTGTGGTCTGCAGTACCACAAAAACTAATTGTCTACCCTGACAATTCAACGTACCTCAGGCCTTTCTCTCTCCCCAACAAAGGGGCAGAGAGGTGTCACACTTTCGCAGCGGGAAGGGAGACATAAACAAAACAGCTTGCTGATTTGTGATGATGAAGTCTGCAGCATTGCTTTTTTTTTGCCGTTGCCACCAATCAGAAAGCAAAAGAGTACACAAGTCACCAAGTACAGAGTCTCAGATAGTCTATCCACTATTCATGATGTTCCTTTTTCTCCCTTATTTATTTGGATACTTCCAAACTGACAAATCAGAGAATTAGTTTTAAAGGGATAAAGAAAGTGTCATTGAGATAAAGGATCTTAATGAGTTATGGAACATGTACAGCGAAACAAATGAGCCAGACTGATTCTGTTTCTTTTGATCATGTATTATTATCATTTCCAAACATATTTTCACTAGACAGGTTATTTAACAGGGTCAGTAGTTGCTGGGTTTGTAAATGCACATTTTTCTTCCATTCTTCCTTCTGCTGCTACTCTTCATATTGTGCAAGACCATGCCCTTCAGTGCCACCATTGTCACTTCTACTCATCTGAGCAGCCAGAATACACCTATCTTTATCAGTTGCAAGGAACTTTCAGAATTGCACCTTCCACGCATCTGTCCTCCCATTATTAATTTTCACCTAGCTTTTTCTCTCGTCCAGCGAATCTGGCAACATCCATTTCCATTTTAAAAGTATGCAAGTTGTCATTAATTGATTCAAGTGTGACTTCTTCCTCCTTTCAAAGGTCACATATTTTTGGTGACAACAAAAGTTGCTTCTTTACTTTTTTCCCCATTCACAACGTGCATCAATATAGATGATATTGCATTTCTTTGACTGAAAACTTGCTTGATTTTTTTTTATCTTTCTTTAACCAAAAGCATTTATCAACTATTGATTTTCTCTCTAACTAGTCAATGCTAAAGCATGTTTTTTTGCCATCTCTGGCTTTTCTCCTCACATGCCTTGTTGCAAGAACTCTTCATCCAACCTAATGAAAACCTTCTGCAACCTCTGTTACATGGGCAAATGCCACAATCGTTTTGTGACATACAAATTTTCAATAAATCCAGCTAGGTATAGCTAAGTTTTATTGGCAGTATTGGTTAAAAGAAGTACACCTTGCAAATTATCTCCTCATCAAGGTTTACATAGCTGAGTATACAGTATCAGCAATTCCAGCACGTGCAATATTGTACCACAGTTTTACAACTCATCTAAATGTCAGCACTGTTCATTACTGTACAGGCATTTTCTTCCACACAATTCATTGGTTTACTGGACTAGGATAATTCTAGCATGGAAGAAACCACCAGAGTGAAGTAATTTCAGTCGCTCTGCAAACCGAAGACATCAATGGCAGTCCCCAATTTTTTTGTTCACGCTATTAATTCATGTGAGTACATAAAATGTCATGGTCAACTTTTGGGTGACTATGACCTAGAATGTGGGAACTGTCAACATGACAATAATGGAGGGTAGTCTGGGAAGGGAAGTCCAACTCATAGGAAGCGATATGCCTGCACATAAACGAAGAGGCTCAGCAGATGTTAGAAAACTACAAAAAATAGTGGAAACAGCCCAATCCATCATGGGTAAAGCCCTCCCCACCATTAAGCACATATACAAAGAGCGATGATTCATACAATAAATCTCTAGGTTGTATCCGATGACATGTATGTATTTTGATGATAAATTTACTTTGAACCCAGAGGGACACACACCAAAATGCTGAAGGTACTCAATAGGTTAGCCAGCATCTATGGAGAAGAATAAACAGTTAAAGTTTCAGGCTGAGACCCTTCATCAGCCCGTATAGCAGCAAGGCAAATGTTCAGTAGCATTGTCATCATGGACATGAGCTACAGTGTATTAGTCATTACAAGGTCATGGTCATGAGGAATGGTTGTCAAGTAAGATGACAATTCATACAGGTACCTTTGCTTACTGTATGGATTGTGATACTTATGAGCAATAGTTTCATGGCACAACAACCAAGGATCTACAGAGGCTTTTGGTGCAGTCAAATGTCTCTTCAAGCTTCAAGTGCCGAAATAAATATAGCACATTATTTTCCAATTACCTGTTGTCATTGATGACTTTTGAATTAAAGACAAAAACTACTAACTCTCCCTGTAAAGATGTTATATTGAAACAGACATACAAATTCAGATATTAGCAAATCTCAGTCGAGATAGTAAAGAGGTCAGATTCCTCTGAGGAAGTTGTAACTAAGTCAAGACTTCCTAAGTGGTTCAAAAGAGTGGCAATTCCAAAGGTGAAGATAAAGACTGAAGTCAATACCACAAAAAATGTTTATTGAAGACAGTAGGTAATGATTGCATGTATTGGCCTGTGACTAATTTAGACTTTGATTCCCTTGAACTTTTATTGTCAATGCATTAGGAATACAGGTTGCAACTGTACACTATTCCAATTCAAAGACTGAGGTGGCCTGTGTGTTCTTCCAAAGGGGACCTGTTGTTTCTTTGAGATGGAAACAGAATACTTCTTTCTGGTTGATGGTCACTTGAAGAAGTGGGAAGAGCTTCCATTTCAGTTGTATCCACTAAACTGACTGGGAGGCTCTAGGGTCAGGTTTGCAACTCACGGCTTCCCTGAAAAAAAATGGTTTCTGAGAATGGTCCTTTATCTCATCAGATTATCACAATTCTTCACTGCAATAACAAATGTCACAATTAAATGACTGCAGACCATCCAATGTCAAATGTGAAGTTTAAACAGTTGGCCCACATAGTGAAGGAAATTATGAAAAGATCATTGATTAACAATAGATTTAAACAATTCATTGCTTGCATCATTTAATTTCTGGCCTAGGTCAGAAAATCACCGTAGCATTCCTCAGCTGAGATGTAAATAGGTCAACCATTATGGTTGTAGCTATGTTTAGAAGAAGAAGAAAAAAATGTGGATCAATACAGCACAGAGCAAGCCGTTTGGTCCAAGATGTTGTGCTGACCTTTGAGTCTAATCCAAGATCAGTATAAGCTTTCCCTCCAATAGAGCACATAAGCATCCATCAGTGCACCTATATTATTGTCTCTTGTCTCCCTAATGTATCAATCTCTACCACTACCCCCAAGCATCCTGATTACATACCACTTAGTGAACTGTAACTTGGACTGAGAGGTGGAAAAGAGATTCCAGAGGTGATGACACAGGGGATTCATTTGAGAAAAGTGCCTTTGAAATGGAAATGAAGAGAAGATGCTTTAGCAGTCAGGTCATGGGAAATTGTCAAGACAAACACATGGAAGTACTGGACTCCCAGGCGTTCACTCAGAGGCACTATATTAACTACACCTAAAAATCTGCTTGTCAATGCAAATATCTATTCAGCCAATCATGTGGCATCAACTCAATGCATAAAGGCATGCAGATATGATGAAGAGATTCAGTTGTTGTTCAGAGCAAACATCAAAATGGGGGAGAAATGTGTTCCAAGTGACTTTGAGAATGGAATGATTATTGGTGCTAGGTCTGAATATCTCAGAAACTACTGATCTCCTGGGATTTTTACATACTACAGACTGAAGTTTACAGAGAACAGGTAGGTAAACAGTGATCAGCCATTCTGTAGGTGAAAACACCTTGAAAATCCTACAAAAGATACTGGATTTGGCCTAGTATATCACAGGTAAAGCTCTCCTAACCAACATCCATCATCAAAGGTCTTCACCACTCAGGCCAAGCTCTTTTCTCACTGCTTCCATCATGTTAAAGGTACAAGTGCCTCAGGACTCACACTACCAGATTCAAGGACAGTTACTACCCCTCAACCATCAGGCTGTTGAACAAAAGAGGATAATTACACTCATCTATTGAGATGTTCCAACTACCAATGATCTCAATTTAAGGACTCTTTACCTTGTTATTTTGTGTTTTCATTATTTATTTGTATTTATTTATATTTCAATTAGTGCAGTTTGTTGTCTTCTATGCTCTTGCTCTTTCTATAGATTTGCTGAGTATGCCCGCAGGAAAATGAATCTCAGGGTTGTAAAAGGTGACATATATATACTTTGATAAAACATATACTTTGACTTTTTAATGAGAGTGAACAGAGGAGAATAGCTAGATAGGTTCCAGCTGACTGGAAGATGATGGTAGCTCAGATAACCATGCTTTACAACAGTGGTGAACAGAAGAGCATTTCTGAATCTGCAATTTATCAAACCTTGAAGTGTATGTGTTACAGAAGCAAAACACCATGGGCATATATCCAGTGGCCACTTTATATTTCACGGGAGATACTCCACCAAAGTGGCCACTGAGTGTACACAGCGAAGGTGGAGAATAAAGGTAAAAAAATTTCATATCGATCAATATGTGTACACGTATGACACCCATGTGGATGATGATCAAGAACATGAGATACAAGATGGACAGTAACTTGAAGCACATAAAAGAGGCAATCATGGAAGCTTAGGCAGAAAACGCAGGAACACAATCTGCAGGAGGATATGATCCAATGGAGCCATAAGCCACTAGGTAGGACATTACAGAGACAGCAAGTGCACCAAGGAGGTTTGTGGATAACGCAACCGATGGATCTCTTCAAAGTATATGTGGTTATATATCTAAATAATCTGATTTTATAACTTCAAGTGTTTAACTGTTTAAAAATTTTATGTGGTTACTTCTTGTTGAATGGAATGCATTCAAGATCTTACGCTAAATATGCAGGATCCTTTTATAAACTGCTGGGAATACATAATACATCTCTAGGGCATTGTTGTATTCGAACACAGCTCTTGCTCAGTCTGGCAGTCAATGTTTGTCATAATATCAAACAAAACATGGACATTACTCATCTTTACAAAAGTAAAACAAATCAAAATAGGGTTTAAGTACCATTTCAATATTTACTGAAACCGTTAAAAAAAATTATGAACAAGAAAAAAATCTGCAGATGCTGTAAATCCAAGCAACACACATAAAATGCTGTAGGAAGTCAGTAGGCCAGGAAGCATTGATGGAAAAGAGTACAGTCGACATTTCGGCCCAACTGTTGACTCTACTCCTTTCCATAGATACTGCCTGGCCTGCTGAGTTCCTCCAACATTTTGTGTGTGTTGCTTAAAAAGTTATCTTGTTTGCCCTAACTATTAAATCATCAACTGTGACTCCTCCATGATTTACAAACACCTGACTTCTTCACAGCTTATACATACACAGAAGCGTTTGGTAGACTAGCAGAATGGATTTACCAGCTACCTCAGAGTGACATTTTCTGCCATGTGGGATCGTACTTTGTGACCACATTCCTGATTTACAGACTGTTCTGGTTTTGACCAGTTCAAAAGAATGTAGCCCTGCCATAAGCTGGGAAGAACAGGAATAAGTTTGGGACATACACTGAATGTGCATGTGGCTGTTCGTTAATGCAAATATCTAATCAGCCAATCATGCGGCAGCAACTCAATGCATAAAAGCATGCAGACATGGTCAAGAGGTTCAGTTGTTGTTCAGACCAAACATCAGAATGGGGAAGAAATGTGATTAAAAGTGAGTTGGCCATTGGTGCCAGATTTGAGTACCTCAGAACCTGCTGATCTCCTGGGATTTACACAGGAGTCTCTAGAGATTTCCAGTCTTTTTTATGCCACAGACCCCTACCATTAACCGAGAAGTCAGTGAACCAGAATTCCTGCTCTAGAGGTAATAGAAAATGTTGTGAGGAACAAGCAACATCCAGTAAGAGCCAGCCATGTGGGTGAAATGGATTATTAATGAGAGATGTCAAAGCAGCATAGTCAGACAGGTTTAGGCTTACTACAAGGCGACAATAACTCAAATAACCATGTGTTACAACAGCGGTGTGCAAGAGAGCATCTCTGAATGCACAACATGTTGATCCTTGAAGTGGATGGGCTACAGCATCAGAAGGCCATTCAATGACGACTTATAAGGTTCCTAATAATGTGGTCACTGAGTGTACAACATAGAACAGTACAACAGAAGTTCATGCCCTTTGTCCCATCATGTTTGTGCTGACAATGATGTTGTCTGCAGCTGCAGCTAAGCTATATCCCTTCATCCCCTTCTATTCATGTGCCAGTCTAAATGCCTCTGAAATGTCACTATTGTAGTTCCTTGGAGTCACCATTCCAAGCAGCACAATTGCTTGCAGATCTTCTTGAACCTATTCCCCCATCACCTTAAGTGAATAAGTTCTAGTATTTCACATTTCCATTTGTGAAAAAGACTGACTATCCACCTTTGCTGTATCACCTATCTGCCTCTGACGTTCCAGAGAGAACAACTCAAGGATTTCCAGTTTTTTCTTGTAGCTAAAGCTAACTAATCTAAACAACATCCTACTAAGCCTCTTTTGCTCCATTATTACATCTAGCAATGGAGTTGTTTTAAATTCCCTGACAATATTACTGTTCCTGTTGCATAATGTTCTCAAATTATATATATATATATGTATATATATTTCATACTATCTTTCTTCGTATCACCAAAGCATTTTGATATTTTATTTCCAAGTCTGAAGCATTAACTATTCCTTCTTCTCATATTCTAACAGCCTTGTTAAGTGAATCTGACATTTTCTGTTTATATTTCAATGCCGTTTGGCAATTTGTTTCTTTATAAATCAATAGCAACACAACCACAAAATCTGTCTATTAAATGAATCTATACTCAGTATACTTGTTCATGTCCCATCTATCACAGGCTTGTCACTTCTTTCATTCCAGTCCATATTCACTGTGCATTGCTTCAGGAAGGCTGACAGTATCATTGTGGATGCATGCCACCCTGGCCATTCCCTTGACCCTCGTCTATCTTCTCCACTATTTGGAGACTTCTGAACCAATCACCTCTTTCACACGCTCTTTCCAGTCATGCTGCCACATTCTAAGATTCTTAATTCTATCTCTCTTGGTCATTCCATTATTGTTACTTCAACATTTCATATTCAGCAACTTCACAGATTGCACAACATATGATTGTGTTGATTTGTAGGTGTATGCTCTTTTCTCTGTGAGCTCCATGTGGGCTTGCATCCTAATTTACATGACAATAAATTCATCTAAATTTGAATTTGAAGCCTATAGCTAATTATGTTTAATTTTCTTTGATAAAAATAACTTGCCCAACAAAGCATCTTTGTTAATAATTTGTTTTATAGAAATACTTGTCCTATACTTAGTCTTGTCAAATTTCACTAATTATTAAAAGGAACACATTACAGCTTATTTATCAAAACTATCACCTCTTTCATACCATTCTCATTGCATACTCTGACTCTGGTTACCGCAAAATAACCCAAAAATGCTTTCACTGCTGCACAATTTGCAGCCAATCAATATGCAGCCACACATTGCAAAGTCTGAAGTCTCATTAATTTTAGTTTTCAGCTAGGCCCCATTAGCTTTCTGACCTTCCAACAATATCATCACAATTAAGCCAATTTGATCCTTTTAAATTTAATTACAATTTTCAAAAAGGTTATAATTTAACATCAATGACTTTCTGAAGAATGCCTTAATGTTTTAATGGAGATTTATAAAATAGTTACATCTGAATTTTGCACAATTTTCCCTTGCCTTCCTTTTCCCATTGGTGTGTTATCCACATTGGCAGAACTTGTTGGTGACATCAGCTCAATAACTTCCTCATATGGTATTGGAACCAATTATAATTACCAGCCTGGTTCAGTTGCAAGTTCTAAATAGTAAGTTATTGTTGCTCCTGAGACTAGAATTTTCTTTTGAAACTATATATATATATATATATATATATATATAATTTACAAATACAGCTTCAGAATTCTTGAAAGATTATTAAGTGATTAGGATTTCTAAGCTGTAGTGAAAGGAGGTAAAGATAAACCTCAGATAACACCATGAACAGATGACCTCTTGAAGGACAGCAAAGAGATATATCTAAGTCTTTTACATCAAGTAAGTTCATTAAAGCAAACTGAAGGTACTGGTGATAACCTCTCACAGTATTTGCATTTTGCTTCTGAGAAACAGCTATTTTATATGTTAAATAGTTCAGTTATTGGAAACAAATATATTTTGATTCTTGCCTGAAGGCAATCTATCAGCCTAAGTACCATGATCCAACAGAATCCTTCTATTTGTATCTCAGTGCAAACTTTGCACCTGCAAATTCCTCTGCATACTCGATCTGTGCAGTTCTCTCTGGATTATATTTATTTGAATCCTTGTTTGTTTTTTCCAATGACATTGCCAATGTCAGAATATTACTCATCTCCACCAAAGACATGGGACGAGGAGAACTGGTATGGTTCTTACCAAGATGACAGACAACTCAGTATTGCTAGTTACACAAAAAAAATCTTCTTAAAAAATTAATAGCATTCCTTGAACCACATTCAACAATGTGGCTATTGAAATATTAGCATCTCATTTGTTGTCTTAAACAATTTGATTGTGTTTTTGAAGTTCAGTATTGCAAAGAAACACATTCAGCAATCAACTATTTCTCCCAAGTCACGAACATATCTGTCCTTCATACTTAACGTTAATCAGCTCACAATCATGGAAAATACCAGCCAAGGTCAGGAGATCAGAAAACTATTCCCATTACATTTCTCATTACTGCTTCTAAGATAATAGTCAGTAATTCAAATTAGCAACAAGGACACTTTATCACATTAAAGGCAACATTAAGATTGTATTCCTTCTGGTACTTTCTCCACAGAAACTTCTCACATTAAAGAGTGCTTCGGCATACTGAGCGCAGTTAGTGACATGAAACAATCCTTCAAGTATACAGCTTAAATAATGAATGTTAACCACCAATGTTACATGAGACGAGTTACACTGACATTCCAAAATGTTGTTGTGTTTCTCTGAATGTTATTCATTCATTGCTTAATTATGGACATTCATTTAAAAGGCTGTTGAACTCTGTGCCTTGAAAGTTGACCAATTTTTGGAAATGAGTAGTTAATTTTCTCTTAACCTTCTACTGTCTAAAACAGTCAATGCTGTCTTAATGGATCAAGCAAGAATTTGCAATAATGAAATTCTATTAAGTAAAAGCAGTACAGTTGGAACACTTTATTGACTAAGCAAAAAGAAGTATCAGTGTAAACAAATGCCAGATAAAGCCCTTCACTGTATTGTTTCAATTTAATAAACATCTACTCTATCAAGGAGATTAAAACAATCAACAAATTAAATGAAGGCAGTTTATTGCCATGTGGTATTACCTTGACACCTTCTGAAAGCACCCTGTGAACATTGAATAGGGTACAAGAGCAATGAAAACAAAACCATTGTAAATAAAACTTATTGGCAGGAAAATGCAATAGACTGAATCCAAAGTAAATGCTGGATGTTTCCATGTTCAGTAAGTCACTAAGGGTACACTTTGAACTCATCACTGAATCACTTTATGGCAGAATGCCCGAACGCACATATTTGATTTTCATCCTCAGCGCCCAGAGAGTAAACTTTCCAAACATAGCACCTGTCCAGAACCAGCCTGATATTCATTCCTTTACGGAATAAAGGACAAGCAGATAATATACAACTCAAGAGCTCTGCTTGACCAGATGATAAGCTAACAGTTTATATGAAACCTTGTACCCTGTCTGTCAAACAGTACGCTGCATCAATTACCAGCTTATTTCTTAAATACACTGACCTCTAACCACACTGCAGTTGAATAGGTATTGGAGCTATTGCTGCAACTAAGTGCCTGTCATTAATTACATAGCTTTGACAAGTACAGATCAGTACATTGCATGATTGCAAGTTTCCTCACAAACAAACACAATGCCGTCTTCATCCAGCATCCACGATTCCAAGAGTGATTATAAATCAGGATTCCAGTTGTTGTTTCTATTCAAGCTAAAAGATACTGAAACCAGTTGCAACACACTCAGATCTGGCTTGCCAGGACCAAGGAATGCTCAGCATTCAACTCAAATACACTGTGATACATTTTGAGATTTTAACTTGGACTAGTACATACACCGTGAATGACAGAGTCCGGGGAATGCTGTTCGAAAGGGAATCCTTACAGAACAAGTACATTGTTTCCCAAAAAGAAATACAGATGAAGAAGGTGGTGAAGATGGTGTACGTCACACCAGCTGTACACAACCTTCCAATCAACCCTCGCTGATAAATGGCACCAACCTGCAATGTGTGTCAGTGCTGTGGCTCAGACTTGCTTGTTATTTAACGTTCATAATGATGGCTTTGGGGACAGTACAGGGAGAAAGGGGTCAGGAAATGAGTAGGGATATGTTTAAGATGGAGTTAGAGGTCAGGAGTAAATGAAGAGTCCAGGCAGGAGATTAAATCCAGGATGGAATGCTCCACAGTTAAAAGTTACCAATCCTGGAAGTCGTGCTGCAGACGCTGAGGAGACCAGCAATCCCCAGGTGGAAGACTGGTCCTGGGTTGGAGACCCACATGCGCATCGGTTCCAGGTATAGGCGGTAGGCACAAAGGCCAGTAGACCGATTCAGAGGAGTGTGTGAGTCCGGAAATTGAGGCCTGTGCGAGTACAGAATAAGAGGTGCGAAGGACAAACCCAACAAATTCTAGAGGCCAAAGATAAAGGTCATAGTCTCGAGCTCCTACGGAGGTAGAAGCCTGAAGGTCAAAGGTCCAAAGGAGTGATAAGAGCCTGGGTCACCGGGTTTGGAGATTTATGTGATTCGGAATTCAAGGCCTAAAAGTTAAATCAGAATACTGGGGTGGAGTCTGAAGTTGGAGGTCCGCTATGGGTCTGAGAATACGGGATAAGGACTGAAGGCACCTGGCCTGAGGTTGGAGGCCTGTCTGTGTGGGAAGATGGGAAAGAGTCTTGTTTTTCTGTTGTTGTCTTGCTTTGTTTTGATATCGTTGAGGCTTGTGTTGTTCTGCAGAATACTGCGAGCATACTATGTTGGCATCGGAATGTTAGGTGACACTTGCAAGCTGACCCCAGCACATCCTTGGGTGTGCAGTTTCAATGTACAAAGTGTACATTTGATGAATAAATATGAGCCTTCATCAAACAAGGCACTCACTACAAGAGTTGGGACATCATTGTACATCTGTATTGGATGTTTGTAAAACTACACCTTCTGGTGCTTCTGTGCTTCTGGTCACCACGATATAGGAAGGATGTGATTCAGCTAGGGTGGGTGCAGAAATATTTCTCATGGATATTGCCAGGACTGGAGGGACTGAGTCACAAGGAGAAAGTAGATAAGTGAGGATTGTTTTCCCTGGAGCAAAGGAGGCTAAGGTGTGATCTTATGGAGGTATATAAAATAATGTGTGATATAAGGTGAATGGTCACAGTCATTTTTCCCAGGGTAGGATGTATAATATTAAATGACATAGACCGAACATGAGAGAGATAAAGTTTAATGAGGACGCAAGGGGTCAGTTTCTCCACACAGAGGGTAGAGGATATGTAGAATAAAATGCCAGAGGAAGTGGAAGAGGCAGGCACTGTACATTTAAAAACATTTGAGCTGGTTCAAGGATAGAAAGGTTTGGAGGGACATGGACCACATGAAATCCAATATGATTAGCTCAGTGGTTAGCACAAAGGTCCACATGAGTGATCTGGGCTGAATGGCTCGTTTCCGTGCTGTTTAACCCTATAGCTCCAGAACTCCAGAATGAACTTTGGCTGTTTTAAACTTATGACTGATTAAACCCACTCAGCCATCAAGTTAGCCAGCATCATTGAAACAGTTTAGATTCTCACCCCTACGACCAAAAGGTGTATTTGTAAAAAAAGATAGGAAAATGTTCCATAGTCTCATATATCAAACCGACTTCACCAATTAAAGAGAATGCATTGTAAAATAATCAGAGTCTCTGAAACTTCTACGGAGTGTTTAGTACTAACACTGCATCTGAAATCATGTTAAACGGTGCTTTCGTTCATCAGGATTCCAGCTGCAAATTGTGCTCAAATAAGTGTTTTCAAAAACAGGATCTTGCCACTCAAACTCATTTACATAGTAAAATTACAAAACCTTGCATGTGAAGTCAGACACATTTTTATGACAATTATATTCTCTTTTTACATGATGCACATGAAGTGTAGTAGTCTGTTGTAGCATTATCATGCAAATGATATATGGACCAAATAAAATTTTAATCTTGTCAATCTATCACCTGCATTATAAGATGATATTAAATAACTGAAATGACAAATTATATTGTAATATTTATTAGTTTTATTGTTGTCATCAGTTTCAGTTAAAATATTGCTTTTTTTTAAGTGTGTTTTTGGTACCTGAAAGCCAATCTTCATTTTGAAAGCCGTCTTGAAGACTGGAAATCAGCAGGAACTCTGTATTAATTTTTATCTGCTTGGGTGGTTGGTCAGTTTGTGGGAAAAGCCATCTAACTGGACATTAAAGTGGACCATTTGGACCCAACCCTTACTCACCATCCTCCATGCTTATGCAGTTAAACCATCTTTTACCATATGGAAACTCATTTAAGAAATATCTTGAGGAGTACGTGAATTGTCAGGACATCATAGTCTATTGATAAACACTGATAATTGGGATGTCTATTAATAGGATTAGTATTGATTGGAGTTATGCTTAGAATAGGCCCTGTGGCCCACTGAGTCAATCCCTTCAAACACCCATTTACACTAATCCTACATTTGATGGCCTACATGGATATTGTGGGCCAGTAGGTTTCTTTTCATGCTGTGTGATTGAAACTGAATAAGCTGACACCCTGCCCCTGATAGCTAACCTATGAACAGGTTCAGCACAGTGCATGTGCTTTGGGCAGTGTATCCTGACATCCTGTCATCAAAGCGTCCGAACAGCATTTCCAGTTGTCAAAGGCTTTTAACAATTTTTAAATATTTCTGATTGTGAAGGTCATTGTTCATACTGTAGTCCTCCCTGGATCATAAGATCAGATGAACAGATGAACAGTATAGCAAGCCCTTGTGTTCAGTGAGTCAGAACAATGACCAAGACTTAGCTGCTCTATTTGGAAGCACAAACTTTTCCTCATTACCAGATAATATTTTGTGAACCAGTGTAAAATATAAAAGGAGGTTCAATGTCTTGAATACGGTGGAACTTAAAGCAGGAATTAACTTTTACATTACCTTAGCACAGGTAAAAAACTATTGCAACACCAGCACAAATTGGCAGAACCACAACTCCCCCTTGAATCATTTCATTTGCATCTCAATATGGATAGCAATGAACTGTGACAGAAAAAAGACAATTTCTATTGTTAAAATTACTAATTTGCATGAACAATTCAAATCCAATTTTTTCCACTTTTAAGTATCTTTATCTTAGCATTATAATAAGACTAGCAATACTAGCTAGGATATTTGATTAAGATACAAATATTGTGGGTGGTGGCTTATTTTCCCAGTGACTGGGATTGACAGAATGTTTTTTTTCTTTCATGCACTAGATAGGACTGAGCATCCAACAAGGGAGAGTTTAATTGATTTGCTTATTACTCTGCTTGTTGGATTGGTTGGATAATTAAGGTTACATAACTGACTGGTTGGTTTAAGCCAATGCAATAGTAAAGTGTGACCAAAGGTCACTACATATGTTGATTAATTAAAAGTGGCAATGAGGTTAGCAAGTGTTTGGATTGATTACATGTATTGTAATAAATATTATACAGGTAACGTGAAATTAATTGGTTGAAATGGTTAATTTTGACCATCTAATACAGTTGCAAACCCTTTCTGGAGTTGGAGAACGCTGAATAAAAGCAGAGACATTTTAAAGTAGTGTTGTCAATTTCCAACATGATTCTACCTGAGCCACTTCTCCCAGTCAAGGCAGGAAAGGTGAAGGAGAGATTGCATTCCATAAATAAAGGTAGGTCATGATCAACATGCCATCATGAAGCAGCACTCATTTAATTCAGTTAGGCCTTAATTTTTCTCTCTTCTGGTTTAAACTTCAGCTGGCCCAATTCCTGGACCTCAGGAAATCCGCAGTTGAAACCAACTGGAGATCACCATTCAAAATTCAAAGTTCAAAATAAATTTATCATCTAAGTACATACTATATATATATATCAACAGAAACAATCCTGAGTGTCTTGCAGACATACGCAGTAAATCCAGGAGATACAAAATAATTAATGTAAAACTGCACCCAACAGGACCGACAAACAACCAAAGTGCACAAGACAACAAACTCTGCAAATTCAAAATAATGAAAATGATAATAATAATAATAATAATTAGTAAACCATAATGAACAGTCAACAATGATGTCTTAATGTGTTTAAACAAACTATCGCTGCTTAAATCCGAAGGAAACAACACCAATTGTGGTTAGAAGTACCCACGAAGGACACCTCAGAGGAAGCACGGGTGTAGATCAGGATTACAAGTGTATTTAAGAAAACGGGGTTTTAAACTCCCTATACCAACTATCTTTTGCTGGTGAACATGCATTCTCTGGTAAATAAAATCGATGATCTCAGAGCCAGGATGCTGAATCAGAGGGACATTAGGACCACGTGTGTCCTTTGCCTCACAGAATCCCGGTTAACCCCTTCCATACCAGATGCAGCGATCCAGATTAATGGGTTTACTATACACCATTAGGATTGATCTATAGAGTCTCTCAAAAGCAGAGGTGGAGGAGTATGGCGCATGATCAACTTTTCTTGGTGCACAAATATATCAGTACTGTCCCAATTCTGCTCACCAGACTTGAAATATCTAGTAGTAAAGTGCTGTCCTTTTTACCTGCCACGGGAGTTCTCTGGGGTAATTTTGGTAGCAGTTTACATTCCACCTCAGGTCAATATCAAGTAGGCTTTAGATGATCTGAGTAATGGGATCATCATGCACAAAACAGCGCACCCTAATGCCTTCACCATCGTTTTAACCAGGCCAGTCTGAATAAAATCACTAAGCAACTGCCATCAACAATCACTTGCAATTGCTAAACCACCATCAAGAATGCCTACCGTGCTATTCCACACCCTCACTTCATGAAGGCTGATCACCTAGCTGTACTTCTACTCCCTGAGTATAGGCAGAGACTGAAGACTGCAGCACCAGCAGTGAGGACCAAGAAGATATAGACAAGGGAAGCACAAGAGCGCCTAGAGGACTGCTTTGAATCGGTGAATTGGACTGTATTTAGCAATTTATCTTCAACCTGGATGAGTATGCTACAGTTGTTACCAACTTCATTAAAACCTGTGTGGATGAGTGTGTGCCCACAAAGACTTACTGTACATTCCCAAACCAAAAGCCGTGGCTGAACCAGGAGGTATGTCGTCTGCTGAAGGTTAATCTGTGGCATTCAAGTCTGACAACCCAGGCCTGTACCAGAAAAACAGGTATGATTTGCAAAGGGCGATTTGAAGGGTGAAGCGACAATTTTGAATGAGGTTGCAGGTGCCATCAAATGCATGGCAACTGTGGCATGGTCTGCAAGACATTACTTCCTACAAAGCGAAACCCAATAGCATGAATGGCAGCGATGTTTCACTACCAGATGAACTCAAAGCCTTCTATGCACGCTTTGAAAGGGAGAACACAACTACAGCTGTGAAGATCCCTGCTGCACCTGATGACCCCGTGATCTCCGTCTCAGAGGCCAATGTTACACTGTCTTTAAATAGAGTGAACCCTTGCAAGGCAGAAGATCCCAATGGAGTACCTGGTAAGGCTCTGAAAAACTCTGCCAACCAACTAGTGGGAGTATTCAAGGACATTTTCAACCTGCACTGCAATGGGCAGAGGTCAGAGGTTTCCACTTGCTTTAAAAAGGCAACAATTATGCCAGGGCCTAAGAAAAATAATGTGGGCTGCCTTAATGACTATCACATTGACAGTGACGAATTGCTTTGAGAGGCTGGTCATGATTAGACTGAACTCTTGCCTCAGCAAGGACCTGGACCAATTGGAATTTGCCTATCACCACAATAAATCAACGGCAGATGCAATCTCAGTGGCTCTCCAAACAGCTTTAGACCGCCTGGACAACACAGCACCTACATCAGGATGCTGTTCATCGACTATTGCTCAGCATTTAATGCCATCATTCCCACAATCCTGACTGAGAAGTTGCAGAACCTGGGCCTCTGTACCTCCCTCTGCAATTAGATCCTCCACTTCCTAACCAGAATATATATATCCTCCTCGCTGATGATCAACACTGGCGCACCTCTGGGATGTATATACTCTCTATATACACACGACTGTGTGGTTAGGCATAGTTCAAATACCATCTATAAATTTGCTGATGATACAGCCATTGTTGGTAGGATCTCAGGTGGTGACACAAGAGTGAGATATGCCAACTAGTGGAATGGTGCCACAGCAACTACCTGGCACTCAATGTCAGTAAGACGAAAGAGCTGATTGTGGACTCCAGAAAGGGTAAGATGATGGAACACATTCCAATCCTCATAGAGGGATCAGAAGTGGAGAGAGTAAGCAGCTTCAAGTTCCTCGGTGTCAAGATCTCTGAGGATCTAATCTGGCAATGAAGGCAAAAGAGCGGCCATACCATATTCAGAGTTTGAAGAGATTTGGCATGTCAACAAATACACTCATAAAATTCTATAGTTATACCATGGAGGGCATTCTGACAGGCTGCATCACTGTCTGGTATGGAGGGGCAACTGCACTGAACCGAAAGAAGCTGCAGAACATTGTAAATCTAGTCAGCTCCATCTTGGGTACTAGCCTACAAAGTACCCAGGACATCTTTAGGAAGCAGCGTCTCAGAAAGGCAACGTCCATTAATAGAGACATCCAGCATCCAGAGCGTGCCCTATTCTCACTGTTACCACCAGGTAGGAGATACAGAACCATGAAGGCACACACTCAGAGATTCAGGAACAACTTCTACCCCTCTGCCATCCAATTCCTAAATGGACATTGAATCTTTGGACACTACCACACTTATTGTTAAATTACAGTATTTCTGTTTTTGCACTTTTTTATATCTATTCAATATACATAATTGACTTACTTGTTTATTTATTATTATTTTTATTTTATTTATTATTA